>NC_064639.1:775753673-778153673 GCF_023864345.2 Schistocerca serialis cubense | reverse complement strand
TCTTTATACATGAGCCTAAAGAGTGTGGTTGAAAAACTAACTGCAGAACACTGAGGCAAAGCACTTTTACAGACATGGACTGTGGCAGACGTTTATCAAACAAAAAACTGTTAAAAATCAGCATTTGTTTTTTGAAGTAACAAGATATATCTTCCTATTTACATGCACAAGTGAAATCTAGTAAGGTATGTGTCTGCTGCTTTCAACAAAATGTTGTTATGCCTTATGAAGTGTTTTCAATCAAAGTTATTAACTGCGAAAGTAGATGCTTAAAAAGCTTTTGTTAAAGCTTAAAAAGCTTTCTATGCTTCAGAATATGAAATATGTTCAGTAAACATTGTTACCTGGGATCATTTTTCATTTGTAAAGGCATTAAGTCATTCTCTTCCCAAAACAGGATGCTTTTTTGAGCAATTGACGCATGTGTGCATAGTAGTACACTGACTAATTTCTTTACAGGCAACTGAATCTCATCTGCTATTTTTCATTATGCCACTGTGTTACACCTAAAACACTGATACTTAAGCAGCATACAAGTAAATTATGTCTGCTGCAATGTTCTCTGTTAATGTTAATACACTACTGGTCATTAAAACTGAAACACCAGCAGGAATAGAAAATAATGGAATTGTATGTATATGGTACAACTGGAAGAAACATTATTTAATTTTTAGCTGATTTGGAGGGTTGATAGGGTGGGAAATTTAGTACACAATGTTGCCACTTCTGGTAGCTACAGCAACTATAACCCAGTAAAACAACTAGACATTGAAACAAACTGAGCTTGGTTGGCAGGTATTGGTATGTAATTCCATGCTGCTTTGGTTGTGTGCCAGAGTTCAGCAATCACAGTGGCTGGCAAATGGTGACTTACCACTCTCTTGGCAACATATCACCAGATTTTTTCAGCAGGTGAGAGATCAGGGGACTGTGCTGATCAGATCAATCTTTGAACACCCCTCTTTATTGCAATAGCTCAGAATAGCACAGGCAACATGTGATCCTACATTCTCTGGTTGAAAGATAATGTCACAAGACCTCAAATATAGGGCACAGAATTGACCTTAACACATTACAAATATAACAGCTGCTGCCTAAATTACCAGCTATGCAAATCAGAGGTGATCATGTTGTGTAGCCAATGGCAACTCATACCATCTAGCCAGGTACCGGGTTTGTACAATGATAATGCAACCTGGTAACATATGTGCTCCTTGGAGCCTCCAATACTTAGATACATACATTGTGATGGTGTACGCAGAACCAAGACTCATCTGAAAAGACAATGTGGTCTCACTCCTGTGTCTAGTGTTACCATTGGTTTCATCACTATCAATCCAATTCTCTTTGTTGTCACATCCAGGAAGTTGCAACAATGCCACCATGCTTACTGTCTATGGTGCTCAGTTCATCATCACATTGTTCATGTGGATAGTTGCCTTGTTGCAAACAAGCCTGTTTCCTGACTCAAGGCATGGGACATGGTTGTACATCGCTGAACAGATGAGTGAAAAATACGGCTGTCCTCTTGGGCACTAGTCATGTGACACTAAGATGTTGCATGGTATTGAGTGTGCCCCCGTCCCTGAACATAGGTGCTCTGTATTTGCATGACAGTCATGCATGAGACCCCCACCAACCTAAAAAGTAATATCATGGATTGATAAATAGCAATCTTAATAGACCACAATACTGCCTCTATGGAATTATAACACATGCTGTTACACATTTCTGCTTCTTATCCATGGCATAACATGATCTTCTCACAAATGATCTACATTCAAATGTTATTTCTGAATAACAAACTTGCTACGTAATCTTCCCTTGTATACAGAATGTAGATGGTGTTACTCTTACTTAAATTGAGAGATTGCACTGAAATGCTTATCATTTGCATATCCAAGCATGTATGACACTTTATGCTAATTTGGCATCTGTCACAAGCATTCTTCATGGTTTTGCTACTTCAATGGCCAGTAGTGTATATTAAAAGTAAATTAGAAGGCAGTCTTTTCTGCCTGACTGTTAACTCTCTTGATAATATTTCAGACTTCAAGGGTACTACCATCTTCACATTTTTGTTACAGTTCTTTATTATCTAGAAGTATTATATTTTTGCAGGTGATTACCACATTGCTATAATGTAGAAAAATTTTTGGCTCAGAACTTACAGCATGCTTTCCTAATTTAGCATGTAAAACTTATTTGGACAGCCCCTTTATTGAACTTGGTGATACTGCAGCCCCACATAATTCCTTACAAATATAGAAAAGTGTCAGTTTTTCAAATAAAGCTTGACCTATATCAATAAGAATAAATATATTATTCACTGCAGAATCTGATCTGTTACCAATATAGTTTAGATACCATAGACATCTCAAGTCTCATTCTGATCTGATCATGTAAGCATAGAAAAGTTGTGGAATGATTTCAAAGAGATAGTATTGACAGCAATTGAGAGATATATACCACATAAATTAATAAGTGATGGTACTGATCCCCCTTGGTACACAAAATGGGTAAGATTGCTGTTGCAGAAGCAGCAGAAAAAGCATGCTATATTTAAAAGAACGCAAAATTCCCAAGACTGGCAAAGTTTTGCAGAAGTTTGAAATATAGCACATACTTCAACGCGAGATGCTTTTAAGAATTTCCACAACGAAATTCTGTCTCAAAATCTAGCAGAAAACCCAAAGACATTCTGGTCATACATAAAGCACAACAGTGGCAAGATGCAATCAATACCTACACTGTGCTATAACAATGGTGAAGTCACTGATGGCAGTGCCACTAAAGCAGAGTTATTAAAAACTGTTTTCTGAAACTCCTTCACCAAAGAAGACAAAGTAGATATTCCTGAATTCCAATCAAGAACAACTGCCAACATGAGAAACACAGAAGTAGATACCCTCAGTGTAACAAAGCAGCTTAAATCACTTAATAAAGTCAAGGCCTCCAGTCCAGATTGTATACTAGTCAGGTTCCTCTCAGAGTATGCTGATGCAATAGCTCCATATTTAGCAGTTATATACAACTGCTTATTCACAGAAAGATCTGTACCTAAAGACTGGAAAATTGCACAGGTCACACCACAACCCAAAAAGGGAAGTAGGATTAATCTGCTGAATTACAGGCCCATATCGTTAATGTCGATTTACAGTATGGTTTTGGAACATACACTGTATTCGAACATTATGAAGTACCTCAAAGAAAATGATTTATTGACAAATGGTCAGCATGGATTCAGAAAATATCATTCTTCTGAAACACAGCTAGCTCTTTACACTCATGAAGTAATGAATACTATCAACAGGGGATGTCAAATTGATTCCATATTTTTAGATTTCCAGAAGGCTTTCAACATCATTCCTCACAAGCGTCTTCTAACCAAACTGCATGCCTATGGAATATCGGCCTCAGTTATGTGACTGGATTCATGGTTTCCTGTCAGAAAGGTCACAGTTAGTAGTAACAGATGGAAAGTCATCGAGTAAAACACAAGTACTATCCGGCATTCCCTTAGGCAGTGTTACAGGCCCTCTATTGTTCCTTATCTATATTAATGACATAGGAGACAATCTGAGTAGCCGTCTTAGATTGTTTGCAGATGATGCTGTCATTTACAGTCTTGTAAAATTATCAGATGACCAAAACAAATTGCAAAATGATTTAGATAAGATATCTGTATGGTGTGAAAAGTGGCAATTGACTGTGAATAAAGAAAAGTGTGAATTTATTCACATGAGTACTAAAAGAAATCCACCAAATTTCGATTACGCTATAAGTCACACAAATCTGAAGGCTGTAAATTCAACTAAATACTTAAAGATTACAATTACAAATAACCTAAATTGGAACAATCACATAGAAAATATTGTGGGTGGAGCAAACCAAAAACTGCAATTCACTGGAAGAATACTTAGAAGGCGCAATAAGTCTTCTAAAGAGACTGCTTACACCACGCTTGTCTGCGCTATTCTGGAGTATTGCTGTGCGGTGTGGGATCCACATCAGGTGGGACTGATGGATGACACTGAAAACGTACAAAAAAGGGCAGCTTGTTTTGTATTATTGCAAAATAGGGGAGATAGTGCCACAGACATGATATGTGAATTGGAGTGGCAATAATTGAAACAAAGCCATTTTTTTGTTGTGACGGGATCTTCTCATGAAATTTCAATCACCAGTTTTCTAGTCCAACTGCAAAAACATTCTGTTGGCACCAACCTACATAGGGAGAAATGATCATCATGATAAAATAAGAGAAATCAGGCTCCCACAAAAAAATGTAAGTGCTCATTGTTTCCGCGCACCGTTCGAGAGTGAAACGTAGAGAGACAGCTTGAAGGTGGTTCATTGAACCCTCTGCCAGGCACTTTATTGTGAATAGCAGATTAATCATGTAGATGTAGATGGAGTGGGTAATTTAAAGAAGATTTTTTGGTTGTCTTTGTGTGATTACTTTTAAAGAGATTACCGTACCTGGAACTGTAGCCCTGTTGAAACAGTAAGCTGCACTAGTGCCCTATGAGAAACAAGGCTTATGTAAGCCCACTCAGACAGATAATCACATGCCTGTGCAAGATTAATGCATCTAGGATGCGACATGTGCCCCGGACACTCCCCACTAACGAATGTGGAGGACAGTCTAAGCAACTCAGCCAACATTTCACCATGCAATAAATTTATAACAGTCACTCTTTTCTGAGAATAAAAACCATTCATAAAGTATTATATCTTCTGTCAGGCATATCTTCTTATTTCAGTCTTCAAATTAAGCCTTTATTGATTTCAACTCTGTAAAAATAGCTCTAATTCATTATATGCAGTATATAAAATATGCATATGAAAGCATGTACAAAGAAACGGCATGTGCTAAAAAGGAATTTTTAAGAACCTAATGTGGATAGTTATGAAAAGAATAGATTACTACTCTCACTATATAGAGGAGATGTAGAGTTGCAGACAGGCACAAAAAACAAGACTGCTAAACATGTGAGCTTTTGGCCAAAAGACACTCTTCTAAAGTAGATAACTCAGACACACATGACCATTGTCTCTGGCCACAGAGTCCATCCTGCAAGCAAGTACACATGATGGGAGAAGTGGACTGGATGATAGGAGTAAGGAGGAAGCTAGAGCGGGGGTGGGTAGAGATAGGAGGGTAGAGGTGGGGGATGGTAAAGTGCTGCTTGTGGGAGCACGTACGTACTGTCAAGAAGTTAGAAGGGGGGGGGGTGATAACAAGAGAAATAGAGGAGGGGAAAAAGGAGACAGTGGGTGCATTGGTGGAACAGAAGGCTGTATAGTTCTGGAGTGGAAGAAAGGAAGGGGATAGGTGGGTGAAGGACAGGAACTACCAAAGGTTGAGGCCAGGGGCATTGTGGGAATGTAGCATATATTGCAGGGAGAGTTCCCACCTGGACAGTTCAGATAAGCTAGTTTTGGCAGGAAGGATACAGAGGACACAGGCTGTGAAGCAGTTATTGAAGTGAAAAACATTGTGTTGGGCAGCATGCCCAGCATCTGGAGGGGTCCAGCTGCCTCTTAGTTACAGATTGTCAGTGGCCACTTGTGGACTGACAGGTTGTTGGTTGTCATGCCAATGTAGAATGCAGCATAGTGGTTTCAGCTAAGCTTGTACATCACATGAATGCATGCAAAGGTAGCCCTGCCAATCACGATCCACACCCATGCCCCCCAAATAAATCACCCCCTGCTAACTTTACAGAATTTCCTAACCTCTAACCTTGCCTCATCATCATTCCCCACACCCCTCAAGATGTAAGCTAACCTTACATCTGTGGGAAAAACTGCATTACACAAACCAAAAAACTGATCCTGACCTTAAAATCCTACCTACTGACAAAGCTCCACCATTGTGATCTAAAACTGCAAGGAGTACCTTGCAGAAGGACTCCGCCAGCTGTCAGATTCTTCCACTTACAGCCCCTGCCACAGAGACCCCATTCCAGAAAACCAACAGGATCTCCAATCTCTCCTCAAATCCTTAGGCCCATCCCAGAACATCTTTCCAGAGTCTGTCTCTCTCCTCACTCCTAACACTTCCCACATGCTTACCTTCTACATGCTTACTTACATCCATAAACTCAGCTACCCAGCATGCCCCATTATAGCCAATTACTGTGCCCCTCACTGAGAGAATCCCTGCTCTTGCAGAACTATACCTTCAGCCTATTAGCTGTAAACTACCCTTCCACATAAAGGACGGCAACCATTTCCTCAACTAATTCTCCACAGGTCCTCTTCGTATACCACACAGCACCCTGCTCATCACTATTGATGTCAACTCCATTTACACTAATATCCCTAATGCCCTCGGTCTTGCTGCTATTGAACACTACCTCTTCCAATGCCCAACTGATTCCAAACCTGCAAGTCCTTTCTGGTCACCAAGACCAACTATACCCTCACCCACAATTACTTCACCTTTGAAGCCACTACCTACAAACAAATATCTCCACTTCGACAGCTGCCACCTATTCTACACCTAGAAACCAATACTATACAGCTTAGCCACCCACAGATGTCACATTTCTAGTGACAAGCAGTCACTCTCCAAAAATACTAAGTGTCTTCCTGAGGCCTTCACAGACCAAAATCACACTTCCAACCTTGTACAAGAATAGATCTCCTGTGAATTATCTCTTCAACCGACAAACACTTCCCAGAGTCCCACCATATGGCCACAAAGGAGCAGTCTCCTTGTGACAGTACCACCCATGACTGGAGCAATTGAGTCACATTTCTGCCAGGGTTTCGACTACCTCCCATAGTACCCTGAAATGAGGAATATACTACCCCCTATCCTTCCCACTCCTTCCGCACTGATATTCCGTCATCTACCAAACCTAGGCAACATCCTTGTCCATATCTACTCCACCCCTGTTCCCATTGCCTTCCCGTACCGCTCATATCCCTGTAACAGACCTAAGTGCAAGACATGTCCCATGCATCCTCCCACAATGACCAATTCCAGTCCTGTCACAAGCATCACCTATTCCATCAAAGGCATGGCTACCCGTGGAAGCAGTAATGTGATCTGCAAGCTTAGCTTGAACCACTGTGCTGTGTTCTACATAGGCATGACAACCAACAACCTGTCTGTCAGCAGGAATGTGCACTGACAAACTCTGACCAAGAGACAGCTGGATCCCCAGTTGCTGAGCATGCTGCCCAACACGATGTTCTTCACTCCAATGACTCCTTCACAGCCTGCACCATCTGGATCCTACCTACCAACACAGGCTTTTCTGAACTTAACGGGAGTGAACTCTCCCTGCAATATGTATCCTATGTTCCCATAACCCTCCTGGCCTCAATCTTTGTTAGTCTCTGTCTTTCACTCACCCATCCCCTTCCCTGCTCGTAAGTCAGCACCATACAGTCTTCTGTTCCACCAAAGCACCCACAGTGTCCTTTCTTTCCTCCTCCACTTCTTTCCTTTCCAACCCCCCTGCCTTCCATCTAACTACCCAACTTTATCAGCATGTTCCCACAAGCAGCACTTTTCCATCCTACATCTCTACCACGTTATCCTTCCCCTCCCTCCTCTAGCCTCCTCCTTACCCCCACAATCCAGACTACAACTCCCATAATGTGCATTTGGTAGAGTATGGTCTCAGAGGCCAGAGGAAGTGATCATGTAAGTTGTGCTTGTATGAATGTGTGTATGTTGTCTACTTTAGAAGAGGGCCTTTTGGCTGAAAGCTGACATATTCAGCAGTCTTTTTGTTGTGCCTGTCTTCAACTAACATATCCTTTATACTGTGGGTAACTATCTAACTTTTCAAATACTGACATTATTCCACCCTGGATTTTCAGTTGTTTAATATGGGTAATTTTAATTGTCAGTTTTGCTTTGAAGGAATTGTCTGACACATTACAATAAATCCAACAACAGGTATAAAAATATAGCCCTGATGCTTCAATAACTTGATTTAATACATCACACACATCAAAGCAAACATCTCATACAAAATAGATTTTGTTTTGAAACAACAAAAATTATTGAAAACTTACAGAAACAAGTAGAAAGAGGCCAATTACAGGTGAAAATGGCCTCAGTAATTTCTTAAGCTGTGGTTGAATGCAGAACAAGCAACTTTTCTGAATAAGATAAATGCAAAATTTCTGGCACATGTAACTATGTTTCAGATATTTTACTTTCCCTTTTTTCTAATTTTGTCATGACCTCCAAGTAAAGCAAGACATTTATAAAATCAATCTCTTTATTTGACATTTTAGCTTTTTACATTACCACTATGTACAAATTACTTACAGTTAACACAAAATTGTACAAAAAGTAAATATATACATTAATTTACATTTATTCATATGTACAAATTCCGGTATTAATGCAAACTACCATGTAGTTTGAATTAAAGTAACTGGATGTGTATAACACATAAGTATAACAGTGAACTTTAAAACAGCTCACTGTAAACTTTGGCAATATTCAGATATAAGAGCCAAGTAGAAGACCCTAAGTTGAGGTATTTTGTTCTATTGTTGTACTTCACAGCAATGTAGTCTCAAAGGTGACACTGCTCACTGTAACACTGAAAGAATAAATGAAAGGCTAATTACAAAGAAGAACATTAAGTTAAAGATAAAAACTGAAAAATAAACATAGTAAAACAAAGTGAGAATACTCACCAAAAATTATAGAAGTATAGCAAAGTAAACATAGAGGGAGAGGAACTAAATTTTTTTAAGCTTGCTAAATAAAGAGCTGTTTTAGCAGAAGAGTTATGTCACTTTAACTTAAGAAAACATGTTATACAAAGGAGGCAAAGAACTGAATATAAAAGATATGACTGCAGTGAGAGGTGTGGAAATTATACAATGGACTTGAATTATGAAGAAGTAAGGGTTGAATCCTTGTCAGGCCATACAGGTATAGGTTTTTCATAGAAACTGAAATGAAATGCAGCATTGTCACATATATGATGTGCAAGTTTATACAACAAGCCTGATTTTCACCTCCAGCAAAAATGTTTCCTTGGAATAAGCAGTAAATAGCTGGAGAACGACTCGTAATTGAGTCAAAAATGGTTTTTGTGACTAAACCTAAAATATGATGGGCAATTGTTGATGTTTGATTTCAATACAAAATACAATTAACAGCTATAAAAGAACACCAGTACCCAGAGGAGTGGCAACTCTCCCACTTTCTCATGAGAAAGAAATATTTGTTAGTTTCCTATAATCTGTTGAGGAGAATTATATGATACTTCTTTTAGAAGGATTGTTTGATTCCCCATTCAGGTAAAACCCAAACTTGTGATCAATCTGTAATGGCCTTCTTTGTAAAAGCTCCTAAAGCCAGCATTACTTCATCTGTATCTGTCGGGACAGCTATACCTTTATTGTGTATGTGGAAACACATATTTTGTACTGTGGAAGTAACCACGTAGGAAGTTCACTTGTCATAGTTTTCAGGGCATAATTTAAAGAAAAACTAAATAGCAGCAAATCTTAAAAGCATAACAGGCACCAGGTGCTGAGGGATTAGGCTAAGCATGTAGTGGTATTGCATCTGAGTATCTACAGAATTTAATAATTCAGTTTACAGTGGAGCCCACTTGAATTAAAACAGAAATCACTCACATTTTCCCTGCTTGCAGCTAATGCCACATCATATGTATATATTTTGTGTGTAAGACCATATTTTAAAGTAACAAGTTGAAGTCGCAAGTCTTCCACAATAACCTTCATCTTTCCATTGCCTTTGATGTATTAGTTCAAGCTTCTAATTCAGAGTTTTGATAATAACTCACATTCTCTTTATCAAATGTAAAATTAAGTAATACTGATGCAGGAGTGAATGGCTCATGTAGTTAGCAGATCAGCTATCATTAACTGTTTGTATCAAAAATCCCACATGAAATGCAAAAATGTAGTACATGTCTACATCTTCCGACCAAATTAATGTTGTGATAGGTTTCAGTAGGCATCATCAGAAGCCACAACCACAAGCAATTGGCTTTTTTTCTGCCCACTTACATTACTGTGAGCTCTTGTTACCATTCAGAGTGTTACACAGATTTGAGCATCTTGTTTCTCTTATAAATATATCACATGAATTAGTTTGACAACAGCTTCAACCCAAACAGGCACTGCACTGCTGTTGATATGTCTTAACAAAAACACAAAGAGAAAGTCTTGCAGCAAAGCATTTATAAATATTTATCCAGAAAATCCACAAGGTGGTATCTCCTGGTCATTATACAATGAAAGTTACTGTGTACAAGAGACACAACCCTATACATCTTTACCACAGCAGTTTTCCTACAAAATTTTATGGCATACTGTAACTAACTAGTGGCTTACTCAGAAACAGTTTTCACAAGAATCGACCGAGAATAAACCACTTTAAAAATAAGTGTCGACTTCCAATGTACATTAGAGAAAGTAATGCCCACACCAGGTTGTTAGAGGTACAAAATATTGCAATAGTATATTTTAAGATAAAATAAACAGGAAATATAGTCATGAAGAATATTTAAACTTACAAAGTATAGAATGAAGATTATTTTATGTATTAGGTTGGTACATAAGTTCGTAGCATTTTTGTTTTGCATGTTGGTATTCTGGTTGTTATGGGTTTATTTACTGATTGACATTTTTAATTGTATTTGACTGTTGCTATTTTAGTTTACATACTGTCATTTTGTTATTTGGAGACAGGGAGTGGAGCTGTGGATGCTAGGAAATGGAGTGCCAAGTGGAAAAATCGGAACATTTCCAACATATTCTTCTGTTTGAGTTCAGTAGAGGGGAGACAGAAGTGGAGGCAGCCAGGAACATTTGCACCATATATGGGGATAATGCCACTGGACAGAGCATGGCAAGATACTGATTTTCTAATTTTAAGGAGGATCGTTTTTAAATTAAAGACTCTCCATGTTCAGGAATACCTTAGGGGTTTGATGAAATCATTTAAATGCATTAATCCACAATGATGCACAGCAGTGCACTTGAGAACTAGCAAATGTCATGAACTGTAATTATTCCCCCCTTGCGCAGCATTTGCATGCAGTGGGTAGGGTTCAAAAATTTGCAGACAAAAAAATCTGCAGGTGGTCAGCGTGCTTGCTAGTCATCAACTGGCTCATGAACAACACCAACCATTCCCATCCTGTATTGTTACTGGTGATGAGTAATGATGTCTTTATGATATCATAAGGATATCAACAAAAGCAAAACAAGGATAATGGAATGTAGTCGAATTAATCGTGTGATGCTAAGGGAATTAGATAAGGAAAAGAGATGCTTAATGTGGTAAATGAGTTTTTCTATTTGGGGAGCAAAACAACTGATGATGGTCAAAGTAGAGAGGATATAAAATGTAGACTTGCAATGGCAAGGAAAGTGTTTCTGAAGAACAGAAATTTGTTAACATCGAGTATAGATTTAAATGTCAGGAAGTCATTTCTGAAAGTATTTGTATGGAGTGTAGCCATGTATGGAAGTGAAATGTGGATGATAAATAGTTTAGACATGAAGAGAATAGAAGCTTTAGAAATGCGGTGCTGCACAAGAATGCTGAAGATTAGATGGGTAGATCACATAACTAATAAGGAGGTATTGAACAGAATTGGGGGGAAGAGAAATTTGTGGCACAACTTGACTAGAAGAAGGGATCACTTGATAGGACATATTTTGAGGCATCAAGGGATCACCAATTAGTATTGTAGGGCAGTGTGGAGGGTAAAAATTGTAGAGGGAGACCAAGGGATGAATACACTAAACAGATTCAGAAGGATGTAGGTTGCAGTAGGTACTGGGAGATGAAGAAGCTTGCACAGGATAGAGTAGCATGGAGAGCTGCATCAAACCAGTCTCTGGACTGAAGACCACAACAACAACAACAAGGAAGAGAAAGGAATTGTTGAGCCCAAACAAAGCAGCAACCCCCCCTCCCACCATACAAAGATCTGCACACATCCACAAAAGATAATGTTATGCATCTGGTGGAACAGCAATAGTGTGGTGTACTATGAGTTGCTCCCCTGAAGTATAACCATCACTGCTGACATTTACTGCCAACAGCTGATATGTCTTGCAATTACAAGCCAAGAACAATGACCAGGAAGACTGCATGAAGTGATGTTAATCGATGATAATGCCCATCTCCATTCTGCCAGAATGACAAAAAAGACTACTCAGGACTTGGGTTGAGAAGTCATTCCACACACATCTTATTCACCTGATCTTGCACCCTTAGATTTGGATCTTTTCCACTCTCTGCTTAGCAACCTTCAAGAGCAACTTCCTTTCTGGATGAAAGTCCACTCCAAAAGTGGCTTGATGATTTCTTCACCTCAAAACCACTTTATTTGTACAGTTGCAGTATTCAAAAGTTACCCAAACATTGGCAGCAGTTGTAAATAATGAAGGAAAATATGTTATTGATGACTAACGTCTTTGTTATGTGTATGTGTTCATTTATTAAACTTATGAAAAACACTACAAACTTATGTACCAACCCAATAATAATGCAACAACTGTGTTAATTCATAGAACTACGTACATTTACAAACATAAAATTGCAAACTCAATTAATTGGAAATTTCTGAATAACAAAGAATAATTCATTGTGCTTACCTCTTCAGCAATACTCCTAAGTTTCTCTGACATAGAGCTTCCAGTCTGTTCCACCATTTTGTAAAAATATCCTTCTTTATTTTGGAGCAATGAGTATGGGTGGCCAAATTCCTGCAAAGGATATTTAAAATATACCTTATTTATATCTATCAACTTAACAGCTTTAATATAAAAGGAAGTCAATGAAGTTAATTTTTTTCTTGTGCATTAAATTCAGTACTCTGTAACAACAAAATTCAAAATAATGAAAGACAAAAATGAAGACCCGTAAGACTCATACTCTGTGAAGCTAAGATGATTGTCTCAATAGTAACTGCTGATAAAAGAAAACCCAAATCACTGATGCTAATACTTTTTCTAAGCTTACTAGGTAGTTCAATCAAGAGGAGAAAGAGACGTGTGGAGAAAAGGAAACAACAAAACACTGAGTAATCTCTGCGTTTGCTTTCTTTCTCTCTCTCCGTCTCTCTCTCTCTCTCTCCACCTCCTCCTCCTCCCACACTCGAAAGGGACACTATACACACTATACACACTGGGTGCATGAAGAGTTATGACATCTTTAACAAGGCGCAACATGTCTTTTATCTTGGGGGCGAGCCAGAACACTGGTCTCAATCCATGTTCATGCAGTACACATCCTAACTTGCTGCTTGATGTCCCACAGTATGGTGGGAAATCTGCCAGCTTGGCTTCTTCTGTCGATTTACAAGGCATCCTTCTTCAATGACACCTGAAAGAATTTGCAGTGTCTCTTTTGTTGCAGCCATTCTCCTTGAACATGTGCCTCAAGTGCTGCAATTCTGACTGTAGGTGGTCATCATCAGAAATAACTTTGGCTCTGTGTGTTAACGTTTTCAGGACCGCTCTCTTGTGTACACGGTGGTGAAAACTACTGGCACTCAAATATCAATCAGTGTGCATTAGCTTTCTGTACACTGAACAACCAAGCCAGCCTCCTGGCTTCCACTTAGCTAAAACGTCTAAGAACAGTAGCTTGCCCTCTTTCTCCATCTTGATGGTAAATGTAATGTTGGGATGGATACCATTCATGTGATCCACAAATTGCTGCAGTGTATTTTCACCATGAGGCTATATCAGGAAGGTGTCATTGACATATCTAAGGAAGCAAGATGGACACAATACTGCTCCTCAAAGTGCTCCATGAAGAAATTCATGGCTGCAAGAGATGGTGGTGAGCTCATTGCTGTACCATCCATCATTTCATAAAACTTGTTGCAGTACGAGAAACATGTTGTCATTAGAACATAACAGAACAATTTGGTGATTTCTGGTGGAAACTGTTGAATCAAAATATCCAGCGTGTCTTGTACTGGCACTCTCATAAAAAGTGACACCACTTACAGACTAAGCATTACATCGTGTCAACCTATTTTCATTTTCTTGAGCATTTCAACAAATGTCTGTGAGTATACAACATGGTATTCACAATGGCCCAGTTTTGGCACTAATAATCCTGCAAGATGTTTTGCCAGTCTGTAGGTGAGTGGTCTGATTGCACTAACACTGGGCCTATGAGGAACATGTTCCTCATGTATCTTCAGCAGTCCCTTGTGCCTGGGAGGTCTGGTGGCGAGAGGTATTAATTTCTTGACCACTTCATCTGGTAAACCAGATTCCTTTAATAACTTCCCTGTCTTTCATACTATGGCCTGTGTCAAATCATGACTAAGCTTCCAGTATGTGTCATCTTCTAATAAATGTAGCACCTTCAGGTGATAGTCTTCAGTTTTCAGAGCAACGGTGGCATTTCCTTTGTCAGCTGACAAGATAACCAAGTCTTTGTTCTCATGCAATAAGCATAAGCCATGTTGTTCCTCCTGGCTAATAGTTGATTTCGGTGGCTTAGCTTTCGACAGTATTTGGCTGGCGGTTAGTCTAACATCCTCAGCTGTGTTGTGCAAGAGATGCCAAATGCACTACTCTATTCCACTAATAATCTCCAAAATTGGCAGATGTTGTGGGACTGCTATAGAACCATCATCTGGTTCTTGTTTGGAGAGATTAACAACTGTTCTGTGGGCCTTATCATTCTCCATGTCAGTTCTTCCGTGAGATAAACGATCAAACTTGTTACATTGCTTAGACGTTGTCTTGCACAAACTAGTATGCTGTTATGCTCCCATAGCTACATCCACCAACTCCCAAGAGAATGGTGACAAAGTTGATGACAAAAATAGATGAATCAAACAAGTTTCTGGCATTAAGATCAAGTAGACAAGATATGAACTTGATCTTAATGCCAGAAACCTACAATCCAGATACAGACTGAAATCCATGAATCACAGTGTCACAGGAAGCTGATAGAGGATCCAAAACCAAATGGTACAGCCAAATGGGAAAGTCCAGTCTGGAATACTGACAATTTTAAAAAAAGGGATAGATTGCTATTCACCATATAGTGGAGATGCTGAATCATAAACAGACACAAGAAAAAGACTGTGAAACAAGTAAGTTTCGAGCCAGAAGACCTTCTAAAGTAGAAAACACACACGCATTCGTGTAAGCGCAACTCTAATACTTACAACCACTGTTTCTGGCTGCAAAGATGAGATTGAAAGCAACTACAACATGATGGGGTAAGGAGAAGGTTGGGATGGGGAGGGAAAGGGATAACAGGGTGGTGCAGGTCTAACCTCCTGACTGCACCTAGCTGCCCTATCCTCTCTCCACCACGTCCCAATATGCTCCCACAAGCAGCACTTTACCACCCCCAACCCCTATCCTTCTAACCCTGCCCCAGCCTCCTCCTTACCCCCCTCCCCCCACCCTCCCCCTCCCCATCACCCAGACTGCTCCCATCTTGTGCAGCTGCTTGCAGTCTGGCCTTGGCGATGTGTGTGTGTGTGTGTGTGTGTGTGTGTGTGTGTGTGTGTGTGTGTTGTCTACTTTAGAAGAAGGCCTTTAGGTGGAAGCTTACTTGTTTAGAAATCTTTTTGTTATGCCTCTCTGCGACTCAACATCTCAACTATATGGTGAGTAGCAATCCATATTTTTCTTAAATTGGCATTAATTTTATTTATTTATTTATTATCTGAGAAATGTGGCATTGCCCAGGTATTTATTTATATCTGTGCCTGAGACTTTACACACATGAAATTTATTTTCGGTTTATAAAGCTTCTTGGGGATATGAATGAAGAGCATGTTTACTTCACCTACATGAGGGAGAGAGAGACAAGTAGAGCTGGCTGTGGATAAAGCAAACAAACACTAAGGTCCACATCCACAACATGCTGTGTCTGGCCTTCCACTTCTATGATGTTATGCTGGAGACAAGTAAAGCCTGATGTTCTCAAGTCATAAAAAGTCTCAACTCATGCCTTCACTGGATTCTTGAGACTGCATAGTTCTCAGTCTCTTAGTCTTTTTGTTGTATTTAGAAAGACTTGACCATTTCTTTGTTTTCTAGGCATTTTTATTCATAAATGAAATGAAATAAAAATGTACAAAGTAGGCACTCAAATCAAAAAACCAACTTAATAAATACATTTATCCTAGCAAAGAATATAAATAAAACCTATCAAAAGAAGCCAAGCAATGTCATTAAGTTTTTAACACACAAAGCAAAATCAATAAATCCTAGTCAAGTAAATCCACCATTAGCCTGAATTCATAAAGACAAGATTGCAACCTTAATTCTATCACTGATGTAAACTTCTAAAAATACATTTGTCATCAGCTAACAAACACTAACAATGCCATCTACTGGTTCTTTGATGTACTCTACTGTAATAATGAAACATCTCAACTACTAAGCTGAGCAGATGATGTTAGATAAAATTTTAAATTACAGTATCTTTTCTTTTATTGTCATGATTTTGATTAAATAAAGCCTTTATATTGCACCAAGCTACACTCAAGTTAAATTTGAAAATCCTATGAAAATTTATCTAGTGGTTTTGGAGATCAACTTGTTCAAACAGACAAACACAATGGTTTTACAGTTTTATTATTGATATAGATGTTTCATTCTTTGTGTCTAGTTTTGACATCATAACTCCAGTCTGAAGCTATCTTGTATAAAAGTAGTACATAAGGAGTGTGTCACAATGTGAAGATACAGATTTTGGTAAATTAGAAGTAACAGCACTATACTGCCATTAATTTATGCAGTACACTATTGGAGACCAATCTCTACAAAACACAAAATGTATTTTATTGTATTTTTATTGGTCCTGTAGTCTACAACAGTATTGTAAAGACAATAAAGAAAAGAATGAAAGCAGGAACCAGAGATTACTTTGCAAATACGCAACTTTTCAGAAATAGCCTTGTCACAACAAAAACAAAACTGCTAATATATAACTCCCTAGTCTGCCAAATTGTCACATAAGAGTCAAAGATATGGATGTTGACAGAGCATGATGAAAATGCACTAAGAACCTTTGAGTGGAAAATACTACACAAAATCTATGGTCCAATAACGGAGGAAGAAAGCTGGAGAATACACCATAACACTGAATAACAAGTGTTAATACAAGGTAGGGATGTAGTAAAATTTGTGACATCACAGCAAATACGATGGCTAGGGCATGTGCAGAAAATGACAGAGGAGAATTCCAAAGAAAATGATGAAAGGTGTAATCCATTCAGCTAGACAAAAAGGGAGCTGTAGAAGAAGATGGATTGATGATGTAATAGTGAATCTCACCATTATGGGAGCCTGGGGGTGGAAAAAGGGCAGCAAACAACCAAGCAATGCGGAGGAAGATTGTTGAAGAAGCCAAGGCCCACCAAGGGATGTAGTGCTACTGATGAAGTCTACAAAAGCAGCTGCTGCATAAGATGTTGGACAAGTTAGTTTATATGTGTACAAGTGAAAATGATTTCTATGGATACATATTCAAAATTATGAATAACACACTTCATGCATTTAAATATTTATGTAACATATTTTGTACATTTAAATATTTAAGCAACATGATTTATACATTTAAATACTCCTCAATGGAGTAAATGCAGTGATACTGTAAAAATAATTTTAAAAATTTCCCAAGCTTTTGTCCTCAGTATTTGCTTTTATTTTTACAGCAAGTAATCAACTGTCATTTTATTGAATGTAATGGTTTCCGTAATATAGATTCATGGTATAGGAGGGATACCAGAAATCTTAAACAAACCTTTACAGGAGCCTCTAGATTTGCATCCAAATATGATTCTAATGGGTTTTTTCTGTTTGGATGCACTGATAGTCATTTGAGTTTTCCTAAAATGTGACTCCATTAAAATGTGACTCCATATTGAAGGTGAGAAAGGAAGTATGCATGATATGCACTCTTTACTGCTTTCTCAGCACAGCAGATTTTTAGTGAGCAAATACAGTAGCAGGCCTTGCTCAATTTTGTGTTAAGATATTCCATATGCTTATTACATTTTATACTGTTCACAGCCATAACCCTAAGAAGTTGGTTTCTGTACTGTTATCAATTGGTTCATTGCTGACAGAGAGAAACGGGATGTCCTTGCTTGGAGGGTTGTGAAATTTTAGTGTGGTAGTATTTTCAACCATTTATTAAAAACTGATTATTCTGTTCCCAGTTGCTAAGTTGTTTTGTGACTGTTCATTGCCTCAACTGTTCCTTCTTTCCCATTTTAACACAATTGTGCTGTCATCTGCAAATATGTTCATTTTATGGGCATCCACATTGAAGCTTTGATCAATTATTTATAAAAGGAACAGAAGTGGTCCCGTTACTGGTACTTGTGTACACCATATTTAATTAGATTATACTCTGACAAGTATTCAGAAATAGTTTTAGGATGGCAGTGTGCTTGATATTAATTGTTTGCTTATGATTGTTCAAGAAGGAACTGACTCAACTGCTGGACAGACCTTGAATACCATACTTTTTAATTTCTGACAGCAGGATCCTATGATCTATCATGCTAAAAGCTTTCATTAGGTAAGTACTCCAGGTGAATCCTGTTTCTTGTCTGTCAGGCTTAGTGTACAGTTCACACACAAATGTCTGTGTTGTTCATTAATTATGTATGCAAGCTTTTGAGTCAGTGGCACCATCTTCTGGCAGAAGGGTTGAAGGAGAAGAAGAAAGGTGGAGGGAAAGGACTGGTGGGGTTTAGGAAAAAGGGTAGAGTTCAGAAAAGTCACCCAGAACCGCAGGTCAAGGGGAGTTACCAGAGGGGATGAGAAGGAGAGACTGCTTGTAGGGGACTGTAACAGACAAGATTTGAAAACCTGGTCCTGAAAGCTTGCACACGTAATACCTGAACAATTAGTAAGTTAAGGCAATATTGTATAAAACAATAGGAAACTTCTGGATTCTAACAGACAACATGATACCAGTTAATTTACAAAATTGTATGGTACCAATTAAGGGTTAATTTTATCTGTTAGTTTTGAAACGCAAAAGACAGTTTTGATGAGCCTGTAGATATCTGCATTATCTCTCCCACCTTTTTATTTATTGGATTTAATTTAGATAACAGGTCAGTGGACGTGCCTGGTTGAAGTAAGCATTTAAATAAGTATGTAAGTAGTTTTATTACGTTTAGAGTACTCTTATTTAAGAATATTGCAGAGGAATTATCAATGCCTGCGGAGTTGGATTTTTTTAGTCCTCGTATTACTTTTCCTACTTCATCTTGTGTGACAGTGGAGATGTACATTGACCTTATATTTGTATGTTCTTATTTATGTCTGACTTTACCATATTATTTGCAACACATGTTAGTTAGTTACGTGTTACACTGATCAGCTTCATGGTAACCGTTATGCTGTCAAAAGTGTTAGGTGCTTTAGAAATGCACATAGGAATCAAGGTTTTTTTTCAGCTTAAATTTTTTATTATCTACCTCATTCCCTTAAATGGCACACTTTCTTTGACTGCTGGGTTGAGCAACCTCACTTTTACTTAATGGTTTTTGAACTGTACACCTTGCTAGGTTTTGTAAGTTAATCAATTGTGCATCATGGTCTGATAATCCATTTATCGCAGGGAAAGCATGTGTTACTTTTACATTCTCTTGCTGTACAAATACATTATCTATTAGAGTGCTACTGTCTTGACCACTGATCTGAAGTTATATGCCATTAATAACACTTCTAGTTCACTTTTCCTATTAGAACCTGATAATAAATTCAGTTGGGAGGAGCACACCACAGAACTGCAGAAACGCCTTAACAAATCTTTATTTGCAATTCGAGTGTTAGAAGACATAGGCGACATAAAAATGAAAAAGCTTGCATACTTTTCCTACTTTCATTCCATAATGTCATGTGGTATAATATTTTGGGGTAACTCTTCAAGTCAAAAAAAAGTTTTCAAAGTCCAGAAGCATGTAATACATATAATTTGTAGAGCAAATTCACGGACGACCTGTAGAAACCTCTTCAAAGAACTGGGTATACTAACTACTGCCTCTCAGTATATTTACTACTTAATGAAATTTGTCCTAAATAATATATCTCTTTTTGCAACAAACAGCTCAGTTCATACATACAATACCAGGAACAAAAATGATCTGCACAAGGACTTAAAAGCACTTACTTTAGATCAAAAAGGGGTCCACTACTCAGGAACACTCATCTTCAATAATTTGACAGCAAACACAAAAAATTTAGTTACAAATGAAGATCAGTTTAAAAGGAGCCTGAAAGACTTACTAGCGGCCAACTGCTTCTACTCTATAGACGAAACATATGATGTATTTATATACTCATACTATTAGTATTGTTATTTCAGCTTAAAAAAATGATGTATTGTATATACTCATACTATTAGCATTGTTATTTCAGTTTAATAAAAAATAAAAAATAAAAAATAAAAATTGACATGTTCCACATCCACGATGATCTCCTCAGCACAAATCTATGGAACGAAAAACTAACCAAATCTAAAGAATTGCTTGTAAAACATGGAAATCACCACAGATTAATAACTTCTTCTTTTTGTCTGATAGGCAGCATAATAGGGAATCAAACTCTTTTATGAATAGCTCCCAATCTCCCAATGGGGCCCTGTATTCTGTTGCCAATACTGACATTACATTATCTAGCTGTAGTTCACATTCACAAACTTCAAAGTGCTGATTGACACAAATTTTACTTACTTCTACAGTTTTACATTTATACCCTTGTTTTGTATAAATGGCAACTCCTCCTTTATCCATGCTAGACCTGCAAGTGCAAGATGCTCTATTGTATCTATTGTACCCATTTATACTGACAGTTTCCATCCCCACAGTTAAATGACATTCAGACAGATGAAGTATATCAGTCTCATTCTTATTTTTGAGATCAGCTGAACATACTAACAGCTCATCTATTTTATTTTTTATTCCCCTGATATTTTGATGAAGGAAATTGATATTAGCCTTAGCTTTATCCCTGTTTACTGTACATGAAGCTCTTTTATTCTATTTTTCTTGATTGTTGTCTGTCTAGACTTTGGCTTTAACCTAAAAAACTGTCTGCCTGGTCCCATTAATTACATGGCTCATCCTTGTGTGACTGTAGCCCCCCTTACATTATATGCTAATAAAGGAGCTAACTTATCTTCCCCCTTCCTATATAGGTGCAGGCCGTGTGCAGTGTATCCCCACCTTCCAACAGCATCAACTGGAACAACATTTATGTGAGATTTTGCCAGTGTCTGGACCATCCTGTTCAGCTCAGGGTTAACATGCCTTACAGCAGTGTTTACCCACGGCCAATCATGGTGCTGAAAGACCTCTACAAACCCCACATTTGTGTATCCAGTTTGGTCACTCGCAAATACTGTATCTTGGATTCATAGCCAGGCTATTTCCTGCTACCCTAACTATAATTACCTGGTCTTCCTCCTCAAATTCCCTGCATAGCTGACCTAAGTTTTCTGTCACCTGACTAAGGTTGGCACTTGGTTTCACAAAGCTGGATCCCAGCACCTAATTTCACCTGATGCTGCTGGCCTAAAGCCACTTCCATGTCTGCTACCTAGAAGCAGAATTCTTCTTTCCCTATTCTGAATTGATTAATATTCTGCTTCAACCTACATTCAACTCCATCTGGATGATGCCCTTCCTCCGCTACTTCAGATAGCAAGCCAAACTGATTTACTAACTGAATTTCTGAAATTGTTTCAACAATTTCCCTTTTTCTGCCCATTGCTTGCTACCTTTTCCTGGCACCGTGTCTCCTTTTCCCCCCTTAACCTACATAATTCCAAATACACACTTTCTAATTCAGCCTTAGGGGCACAAATTTTTGCCTCCTGTTCAGCGATTTTTCTGTCCTTTCTACATAACCTACATTGCCATGGAAGAGCCTCATTATCTACCCCCATTTCCTCGCTGTTACATTCGCCCCAATGAAACCATAACCTACAGTCTTCACAGGATACTGTGGCAACAACCTCATTTGTCACACATGGTTTTCTTGTGGCAGTGTTATATTTTTACATGATGTTCAGTTTTTCCCCATTTTTTTTTTTTTTTAGAACACTCCACATGGGCTTCACTTCATTTTGAGAATGTGTGGTGTCACCGCCAGACACCACACTTGCTAGGTGGTAGCCTTTAAATTGGCCGCGGTCTGTTAGTATACGTCGGACCCGCGTGTCGCCACTATCAGTGATTGCAGACCGAGCGCCGCCACACGGCAGGTCTAGAGAGACTTCCTAGCACTCGCCCCAGTTGTACAGCCGACTCTGCTAGTGATGGTTCACTGACAAATTATGCTCTCATTTGCCGAGATGATAGTTAGCATAGCCTTCAGCTACGTCATTTGCTACGACCTAGCAAGGCGCCATTATTAATTGCTATTTATCTTGTGATGCATGTACCGTCAGACCAATGTTCACCAATTATGGATTAAAGTTAAGTATTCCAGAAGCTACGTACTTTTTTTACTAGACTCAACTCCTTTAACTGTTCCAGACCTCACGCCAGCCTGCGTGAGCTTAAACCCGTGCCTTTCGGCTACCTCATAGTGGCTTGGCTGTCTTGCCAAGTCACAACAGAATGTATATGTGTGTAGTATCAAACACCATTTTTGATGCAGTGTCCATACATATACTTGATGTAAGAGGAACTCAGACCTCAGCCAAAATTGACCATGGCCATATATAAATTGTACATGACATAAGAGGAACTCAGACCTCAGCCACAATTGGCCATTTAAATGAATCCATTGGTGGCATGTGAAAATTTGTGGCAGACCAGGACTCAACCCTAGATTCTCCACTTTATGTGAGCAATCACCTTAACTGATACAGCTATCACCACAAGCTTCCCACCCACCCAAAATTCTCAAATTGTCACACTCTGCACATGTAGCACCCACTGTCGATTATCCTAATTGCTTGCAGCTTCAACTGATTCCCTCAAAAGTTCGTCCATAGTATACATCCACAATGATGGTGTCATTGTTCTTAGAAGGCACAGGCACTTATACTATTATATGTATGGGAGATAAGTTGAGAATTTGCATTGGGTGGGAAGCTTGCTCAGATGGTCCAAGTGGTTAAGGGGACTGCTCATGCAGAGAGAGAAATTCAGGTTCGAGTCCTGGTCCAGCATGAATTATGACTTGTCACCATTGGGTTTAGTTCAGTGTCCGATTGTGGCTGAGGTCTGAGTGTATCTTACATCATATATATATAAAAACAAAGATGAGGTGACTTACCGAACAAAAGCGCTGGCAGGTCGATAGACACACAAACAAACACAAACATACACACAAAATTCAAGCTTTCGCAACAAACTGTTGCCTCATCAGGAAAGAGGGAAGGAGAGGGGAAGACGAAAGGAGGTGGGTTTTAAGGGAGAGGGTAAGGAGTCATTCCAATCCCGGGAGCGGAAAGACTTACCTTAGGGGGAAAAAAGGACAGGTATACACTCGCACACTCGCACATATCCATCCACACATACAGACACAAGCAGACATATTTAAAGACTGTAGTGAGGTTCAAAATGGCCTACCTGTTGCTAATTTTCGTAAGAAAATTAATGTTCAAGTATCCACAAATTATCAAATCACATTTCACTTTATTAATTTGTTTAACAATGACACCAATTTATTAACAAAACATTCAAAGTTTCCACATAGTGATTGGTAAACTGTAGCAAACTTGTAGTAATAACCAAGATGAACTTATAACTTTTAGCTTCAGTTTCATAGTCCCTTTTGACATTCATTTGATTTAAGGCTGGTAGGTTGGTGGAATACATGACATACTACCTATTGTGTGTCAACAGTACATTAATTGTGGTAAATCTTATTATGCAGGGATTATACGTACATTATGGTGATAAATTTTAGATTGAGTTCATTCACCACTTAATAGTTGTGTGTCATAGTTGAAACATCAGATACTTTTATTTTAAATTCAGATCACCAGTAGTGTAGCTTTCAAACTACAGAAAAGATGTATAAGAATAATAACCACAAATGGATATGGGCTCATTGTAAAGATCTGTTCAGATTTCGAAGATTTTTAACAACACAACATGAATACATTTACCATTCAGTTATGCACATCAAAACTTGATACTTCTGCACAAACTGCTCTGTCCATGACCGTGGATGGAGGTCTAGACTGAACTTACATTTACCAAGAAAGAATAAACATAAAAGCTATAACAGTATTTTCTACCAAAGAATAAAATTGTAAAATAAATTGCCTAAAGAGATTGCCAAAATAATATTATTTAAAAAGGTAGGTAGAAAGTATCTGTTAAGTATTACATTCTATACAATGAAAGGTTACTTAGATAAAACACTGTACAGGTCTGACAGAAAAGGTGACATAAGTAAATAGCACTTAAACATCTCTGCACATTTCACAACACACTTTTGAATTACACTGAAGGGCCAGAGAAACTGGTACACCTGCCTAATACAGTGTAGGGCCGCTGTGAGCACGCAGAAATGCCACAACATGATGTGGCATGGGCTCAAATAATGTCTGAACTAGTGCTGGAGGTTATTGACACCATGAGTCCTTCTGGGCTGTCCATAAATACGTAAGAGTACGAGGGAGTGGAGATCTCTTCTGAACGGTATGTTGCAAGGCAGTCCAGATATGCTGAATAATGTTCATGTCTGGGGAGTTTGGTGGCCAGCAGAAGTGTTTAAACTCAGAAGAGTGTTCCTGGAGCCACTCTGTAGCAATTCTGGGTGTGTGGGGTATCGCATTGTCCTGCTGGAATTGCCCAAGACTGTTGGAATGCTCAGTGGACATGAATGGATGCAGGTGATCAGACAGGATGCTTACATAAATGTCACCTGTCAGAGTTGTATCTACTCAGGGGTCCCATGTTACTCCAACTGCACATGCAACCACATCACTACAGAGCCTCCACCAGCTTGAACAGTCCCCTGGTGACATGCAGGGTCCATGGATTTATGAGGTTCTCTCCATACCCAACCAGGCAATATGTTTTCAGTCATCAATAGCCTAATGTTGGCGTTGATGGGCCCAGGCAAGACATAAAGCTTTATAAAGCTTTGTGTCATGCAGTCATGTAGGGTACATGAGTGAGCATTTGGCTCTGAAAGCCCATGTTGATGATGTTCCATTGAATGGTTCACAGGCTGACACTTGTTGATGGTCCAGCATTGAAATCTGCACTAATTTGCAGAAGGGTTGCACTTCTGTCACATTAAACGATTCTCTTCAGTTATTGGTGGTCCTGTTCTTGCAGGATCTTTTTCCAGCCACAGTGATGCCAGAGATTTAATGTTTTACTGGATCCCTGATATTCATTGTACAGTCATGAAATGGTCGTACGGGAAAATCCCCACTTCATTGCTAGCCTGGAGATGCTGTGTCCCATTGTTCATGTGCCAATTATAACACCACATTCAAACTCATTTAAATCTTGATAACCTGCCGTTGTAGCAGCAATAAGTGATCTAACAACTGTGCCAGACACTTGTTGTCTTATATAGGTGTTGCTGATCACAGTGCTGTATTCTGCTCATTTACATATCTCTGTATTTGAATACACATACTTATACCAGTTTCTTTGGTGCTTGAGTGTAAAAACTTTCTTGTTTTTCTGAAAAACCCAATACTAAAGCTCTATAATGGATAATACCACCATATGATCCTCTTTCCGAGCTCAAAGTCTTTCTCTTTATGAAGGAATGATGACTGTTTTTCAGGCAAGGTCCTGTCAGTTGATAATGAGAATAAAATGTGCAGCAGTTCATTTTGAGAAACAATGTAGCACTAGTCTTTTACATTATGAAATAACTCCTTTGCATGCACATACAAACAAAACAACATTACATTAAGGATAAAGCAAATGAGGCTGTTGTACCAATAACAGAAAGACTTTGTACTTGGGGAGGGAGATGGATGAAGGCTCTAAACCCTATACAACCATCCTGATTTAAGTTTTCTGTGGTTTCTCTAAATTACTTGAGGCAAATGCCTGGATGGTTCTTAGTAATAGGCCATGGCTGCCTACCTGTCTATCCTAGTCAAATTTGGTCTGTAAGCATAAAGATGTCTGTGTACATTAACTGTGATATTTATTCTTAGTTCGTAATACCATGATATGTCCAATATTCTTGATAGAGCAATCTACAGATGTATAAAGTGGCAGAAGCAACAAAACCAACTACAACTAATACTGCAGATACATCATGTAGATTGATTAATGCTAATCAAGAACTGTGTATTTGGTGCTTTCCAAATGTCCATCTCAAGTTTCTTCAAGAGAAATCATAAATGAAGTTCATGATGTCTTGACAGAAGAATAATCTTATAATATGCATATGAAAAGATTTTATTTTTACTGTTTCAAAATAGAATTTAAATACTTTATTTGAAGATGATGTCTTTTGACAATAAATTAACAGGTTAGAAATAACATTCAGAGAGAGGATTCAAAATTTACAAACAACAGACTCATTAAAAAAAAGGAATGAAAGAAAAGCACTTACCACCACACGACCAGCATCCATCACCAACACTTTGTCAGAATCCATGATCGTATTCAGACGATGGGCTACTGTCAAAACAGTGCACTTTGAAAACCTCAGCCGTATAGTTCTTTGTATCAAGCTGTCAGTGCTGCAGAACAAATAACATAAAATTACATTCTAGTGATTTATTTATTAAATGTTAATTAATACTGGAGAAATTTCATTGATTTGACACTGGATTAAAGGTGTCAGAAAAAAAGATCCATCATGCAAGATACAGCAGCACATGTGCAGTGACCAGTTTTCGTCCAAAGCACTGGGCAAGTTCATTTGTTTGTTCAGAAGGGGAGGCTGACATTGCTTGCTTCCTTTCAGCTGACTGACAATGTGCTATGATGACAGAATCGAGGTGCATGCCCTGTAATCTTTCTCAATGATTTTACAGAAACTATTTGGAAAAAAGTTTCATGTTTGCTTAACGTGCAGCTTTATGTATGAGGTTCAAGGTGAAGTGTTCATCATTTTATTAATGATCATAGGTGTGATCTTTGCATTCAAATAAGACAGAGTGTGAAATTTGAAAAAGTTTGCAACGAGAAATAGGGATCACTGTGATTTTGCAATTCGGGCATATTACATTATATGCTACTGCATATGAAAGTTATTTAACATATTGAATTTTTCTTTAGACTTGGGTAGAGGTAGCTGTCTGTCACCAGCTTAAAAAAAAATTACCTTCTGTTGCACACACATTTGTGAACATGTATGTCAACAATATAAAGCAATTTCTACAACATTCCTCAGAATATTTCATAAATTAATTGTGATATTAAAACAAGATCTTGACAAATAATAGCACAAAATGAGGAGAGTATTTTGCCATATGATTATTATGCAAAACTTCATCATCTACTATATTATTCCACTAACTACAGACTTTCTCGACAAAAGAATGTAACTTTTAAGGGCTATTGAAAACTGGTGAAAGAAAAAACGCTGTGCGTTTTGGAACAACATCAGAGAAGACTTTACACATTTATTTTTGAACAGAGGATGTTCATTCTCAGTAGCTATTGACCTTGCTGATGCTCAGTTCCTTACTTAATAAACTTAATAAGCCACCGTTTCAGAATTCTCTTGTGACCGCATCTGTACAACATGTTAGTAAGGTAACACTGTGTAAGCTTTGTTGTGTTTTGACAAAAGAAGCAAATTTTAAGATGCCAACAAGTAAAGTGTAGGTTTCACTGAAATTTGCCACTCATGATGCTGCTCTGTAAGTTTCAAATGGTTAACAAGTCAGTTGAAAATAAATAACTGCTTTTGTTGCATTTTCAGTGGATTTCTTTTTAGATATTAACCAAAGCAGAGATGACAGTAGATCTTTTTGGATGGTCGCCATGCTAGTGTGGGAATGGGAAGGCTTCACTTAATATTTACAAAAAATGTAAGTGCAGGCTTTACTTTAGAATGGCATTTCCCCTCCAGTGTTTGGCATTTCCCCTACAGCATGCTGACTGCCTGCTCGCAACCCCCACCACTATCATTCTCTCCATACTAGCCCTGCTGACTGTGCATCTACCAGCCACATTATTCTGTGTACACTATACAGCTGTTGTATTGGGTGATAATTGAAGTGCAGCTACTCTGTGGGCTGTAATTATCATGCAACAGTAAAACTTGGCAGATATGCTAATGTATTAATGCAGAACTGAGTGGCACTGCAAAAACTTTAGTGCCAATTTTGGCTATGATCCAAATCTGGCACTGCACATCATATGATTGACAGCCCCAGTACTAATCACTCATGTCCCATTGTAGTCCATTATATATGGAAACTTTTCTATATGTTGTTCTTGCATTCACAGCACCAGATTTGCATCTGGTGGCCAAAATTGGAATTAATTTTTTCTAGTACAAACTGGTTCTGCATTAATGCATTAGAACATCTACCAAGTTTCACTTCCATATGACAATTATGACCCACAGTGGACCACTATAAGTAGCTGCATTTTAATTCTAGCCAACTGGTACTATAACCACCAATGAAAAGACTTTTAACATCAACATAATAGCAATAGTGGTAGTGGTTGTAGTAGTGGTAGTAGTAGTAGTAGTAGTAGTAACAATAATAATAATAATAATAATAATAATAACACTGCCAATATATATGACAAGGGAGCATATAATGACCAGCCACTGAAGCATAAACAGCTAACAGAAGACTGACAGTGACATAAACTTAAAGATAAGTTGTATCTCCAGGTTTCACAAGTGTTACTTTTCCATTTTCTATGCCTTACATCTTTTCCAGTCTACAACTTCAAAAGTATTTTTTCTCCTATCAGAATCTTTGTATTTTTTACTTCCGGGTTCTCAACTTTTACATAATGTGACTGACTGAGTCACAATGTGACTGATTCTATCATTGTTGACCACCATCCTAGCTACAACTATTGTGCCAGTTGACCAGTAAACACCACTCTCATGTCATTCATAGCATCAGTATTAATTTTTTTACTTTAATTCTTAATTGTGATGATAATTTTTATTAATATTTTGAATAATTATCATTCTCTTAATAACAATAATATAATAATAATAATATGATGATGATGTTAAATTAATATGCAGAAACTACAGAAGTCTGCGGTAAATAGTTTTGAAGTGTGGGGAAAAACTGCACAAATAAAGAGAAATATGAACACAGAGAACAGACAGCTAATGTCTTTAAGAACTTTGTGTAGTCTTCATCCAGCTCATTTTTAATAATAATAATTAAATTCACCCCACTGATGCAGAAAAAATCTCACCCAAAAAAGAGGAGTACCTATGAGTCTTACAAACTGGTAGGAATATGAAGAACAAACTAGGAATATAAAATCGAGAACAGTGGTTGAAAAACTGTGGTTCACAGGCCACATGCTACCCAAATCAAGTAATGGTTCACAGGCCACATGATGCCCAAACCAAGTATCTGTGCGGCTCATGGTTCTCAGCCATATTTTATAATAATATGCATCTCACAACCAACAGCAAAATCCAAAGATGTAACTAATGAGTTGACTTCTGAAGAGTGTACTTTTCCTGCTCAGTAACAAACAAAGATACTTACAGAGACACTAATACTGTAAGATGCACTTAATTTTAACTGACATAGGTGAATTCACCCAAAAGCTAGCTAGGCCTAATGTTGGCTGGTTAACTCAGGGACAGAGCAACAAATACCAGGTAGCATTGGCACTGCAGGATTAGAGGATGTCAGAGACAAAAAGTTTTACTGATGGTCTTCGAGCACTGACTACTCACAGGTGTGCACAACTGATCTGCTGCTATGGTTGTAAATTTCAAATGGAATAACATGGATTCATAAACGTGCATGATAGACATGGTCATCTTCAAATGGAGTATATCTTTGTAACAAGGAATATGAAACTAAATTAGGGCTATTGTAATATAATGCAATGAGTAGAGGAAAATGACATTCAAAACATTTAGAAAACATTTGTCATTGTGGCTCATATTGCTTAATGAATTTAAATGTCATTATAACTACTGTTATTAATCAATTAATTATTCAGTCTCACAGACAACAGAACAACACTTCATCAAACAATTACAGTGTCATAACTTTGGGGTCATCAAGCTTAGCAGCAGTCTGAAACAAAGAACAGTCACACGAAGTGTTTCAAATGGTGCTGACTTTTAATGATCAGTATTTGGGGGTCAACAGCCAACTTATCTCAGACTTACCATAACTAGTCTATTAGGGGCTCCTAACATACTAATTTACGTATATTGCAATTAATTATAACACCTGTACATATGAAACCTGAGATGCCTGCCCACAAAGGCAGTATTGGCTCTCAAGGAAAAAAAGTTTGGTGACCACTGATCTAGAGGAAATAATTCATGAACTGAAACAAACAGCTGAACTAGCAGCCCTAAAAAACCCAAGGGGAAAAAAAACTGATGGTGGAATGATGAATGTGATAAAAGCAAACTGGCCAAGATATCAGAGTTGAAAAACAGAAGAATCACACTTGAAGCTCACTAATCAAAGAAAGATAACCCAACAAGTAATGAGGTTTAAATTCCAGTACCAAAAAGACATATTTTAATGACAGGAACAAACAGTGAGAAAAACCCAGATGATTACTACAAAACATTCAGCAGACAACCTCAAAGGTATGATCCTCCAATACTAACACTAAAAGATAAAAACTGTAAGAGTTTACAACAACAGAGCAAATATAGAACTTTAGCAGAAACATTTAACAAACTACTACACTATCCAAATGCCCCTGAACTAGTTCAGACAAACACAATGTTCTACTAGCTGTCAATGTGGACTTGCTTCTTGACGAAAGTTATCTTGTACAGTTATTACTATGACAAATTTTTTATGTACCTTTGTGGACTTAAAAGAGTAAGTTACTTTTGTTCAAATTGTGGTATAACTTTCTTGTTGTTTATGCCAGCTAAGCTCGATAATGATCACAGACTGAAACTAGTAGCAAACTATGCAAAATAAATGACAGCTGAAGGTTTTGCCATGAATTTTAATCACTTTAACAAACAGAATAACACTGACTAAAACACCACTGGAAAATATAAACCCACCAAAAATCTCTGAAGCCTACAAAGTTTTGAGAGAGCTCAGGAACTACAAAGTATGTTGAGAAGATTAAACGTTTGTGCAACTCAGGAAGTACGCAGAAGAACCAGCGAAGATATCATTACATCACTCATGGTGAAAATCTGGATCAAGAAATACCATACTGGACTACAACTACAATGCAACCATTACACAAAAAAGGAGGGAAACAAATCCATATAACTACAGAGGGATTCCTCTTGGACTGCACATGGATATCTTAGGTGTTGCAAAACAACTCAAATCACTTAAGAAAGGCAAGTCTTCCGGTCCAGTGGTATACCAATCAGGTTCCTTTCAGAGTATGTATACACAACAGAGCCTTTCTTAGCAATCATATACAACCGCTCACTTGACAAAAGGCCTGTTCCTAAAGACTGGAAAGTAGCACAGGTCACACCAATATTCAAGAAAGGAAATAGGAGTAACCCACTGAATTACAGACCCATATCACTGACCTCAATTTTCAGTAGGATTTTGGAGCATATACTGTACTCGAACATTATGAATCACCTTGAAGAAAATGACTTATTGATACATAACCAACAAACATTCAGAAAATATCATTCTTGTGCAACACACCTAGCTCTTTATTCCCATGAAGTAATGAGTGCTGTCGACAAGGGATCTCAAGATCGATTCCATATTCCTAGATTTCCAGAAGGCTTTTGACACCATTCCTCACAAGTGACTATTAATCAAATTGCATGCATATGGAGTATCATCTCAGTTGTGTGACTGGATTCATGATTTTCTCTCAGAGAGGTCACAGTTCATAGTGATAGACGGTAAATCATCAAGTAGAACAGAAGTGATATCTGGCATTCTGCAAGGTAGTGTAATAGGCCCTCTGCTGTTCCTGATTTACATAAATGATCTGGGTGATAATCTGAGCAGTCCCCTTAGATCTTTTTCAGATGATGCTGTAATTTACCATCTAGCAAAATCATCAGACGATCAGTTCCAATTACAAAATGATCTAGAGACAATTTCTGTATGGTGTGAAAAGTGGCAATTGGCACTAAACAAAGAAAAGTGCAAGGTCACCCACATAGGTACTAAAAGAAATCCTATAAATTTTGGGTATACAATAAATCGCACAAATATAAGTGCTGTCAATTTGACTAAATGCCTAGGAATTACAATTACGAGCAACTTAAATTGGAAAGACCGCATAGATAATATTGTGGGGAAGGCGAAACAAAGGCTGCGCTTTGTTGGCAGAACACTTAGAAGATACGACAAACCCACTAAAGGGACAGTCTACATTACACTTGTCCATCCTCTCCTGGAGTATTGCTGCGCTGTATGGGATCCTCAACTGGTAGGATTGACGGGGGACATCGACAAAGTGCAAAGAAGGACAGCTCATTTCTTGTTATCGCACAATAGGAGTGAGAGTGCCACTGATATGATACGCGAGTTGGGGTGGCAGTCACTGAAACAAAGGCAGTTTTCTTTGCAGTGAGATCTATTTACGAAATTTCAATCACCAACTTTCTCTTCCAAATGCGAAAATATTTTGTTGACATCCACCGACATAGGGAGAAATGATCATCACAATAAAATAAGAGAAATCAGAGCTCAAACGGAAAGATTTAGGTGTTCCTTTTTCCCACACACCATTCAATGAACCCTCTGCCAGGCACTAAAGTGTGAATTGCAGAATAACCATGTAGATTTAGATGTAAAAAGTCTTGTCAAGAATTTTGTACAGTCGCTGTAAATATCAACTTGAACAGGAACTAGGAGACTACCAAGGAGGATCTAGACCATGGAGATGATTTTCAGAACATATTATCACTTTAAAATTTATAATGGATGTCTACAAAAGACGACAAAAACAAGAAATCGTAACCTTTGTAGGTTTCAAAAATTTTACGATTGTATCCACAGATCTTCAGTGTTGGACATACAAAGGAACTTCAGACTTTATCCCAAATTAATAAAAATGATAAACTTAACCCTCACAAACACCAGGTTGATTGTCCAACACCACTACTCTTCAACTGTACTCTCGCATACCTGATGACAGAATGGTACAATGAAAATCTCAATAAAATACAAATTGGGATTAAGCAAGATGAAATAACTTCAAATTGCTTAGGATTTACAGATGAATTAGCACTAATAGCTAACAGTATACAAGAAGCCAGGAATCCAATAATAAGCCTACAAAATTTAAAACAAAAATAGAATGCCAGATATGATTAAAAATGACTGAGATGAATAAACCACGTAACAGTAAGCACACAAAAAAGATGAAACAGTTTAAATATCTAGCAGAAATTATAACATAGAACTTGAATGTGTAGGGGTAATTAAACTACATAAAAGAAAATGCTTGTGTGGATTTTATACCAGAAATAATCAGTTTTATTATACCGCACAAACACAATACAAATGTACATTAATGCGGGAAACGATACACTGTCGTTTTCCCCACAGAACCTCATTCGCAAAGAGAGTGTTTCATTGTCCTGTCAACTATCAACTTGTCACTCCCACAAATGAAAAACCTGCTTGACAATAAAGAACTAATAGAATGATAAAGGCTCAAAAAGCTAACATGATCTACAAGCAATGGAAAATGTCTTTCAATAAAAACAATATCAAAACACTACAAGATGGTGATACACTCACAGGTCATATATGTAGAGTCACTCAGAAAAACAGAATCAAAAAAATCATAAAAGAAGAGAAAAAAATCTAGAATCTGTACAAATAAAAAATATCAAAAAGAAGGGCAATGTACGATAGTGCCAACTGAAGTGATGTACTGTAATCTTGGACCTATTACAGACACTGCGCATAAGAAGAGGATTTCTTTTTTGGATGCATCATGAAGACACCAGAAACAAGATTAACAAGAGGAATTATAGAGAAACTCTGGAATTTGAAACATCAAGTAGTGTAAATTGAGGAAACCATAGAGTATATGGAGCAACTAGAGATAAGTCTTGATGATCAGGAAAACAAAACATAAAATGTCAAGAAATAGAAAAACAAGAAAATAAGACAAAAAAAAAAAAAAACCACAGTGAAAAGTATATTTACAGATGAGGAAAGCTGGAAAAGATCGGAATGAATGAAAAGATATTGGCCAATTCGGAAGGAATGAAACATGGACTGGCCAAACAAGATGCCCATCAAATGAGTAACTAAAGTTGTCCAATGAGACCAAAAAAGTATATAAATGGTAAGAACTAGGTAAAGGGAGATTCCATTTAACAAATGTATACTCACTGATAAAGTATGGTGTCAACAGTAAATCAAGAAGGGGCAGAAAGATCCAAGCTACATCATTGATAGCCTGTTTTATAGTAGGAGCCAGGAAGCTGCTAATCCTTCTCAATTTAGTGTGCATTCATTTCTCAACCTCCAGTTCTGTTCCAGACAGCAAGAGCTTATTTTCAATAACTTCTGTATTAAAATGTTCTGGTGACTTACAGGTACCACGGAAGCACTCATCTGGAATACTACATCTTTTGAAAATCAATGCAAATGGAGAGCATAATGTTCTAAAGTTGGTAGCCCCTCTAGCGTTTTAATTTTTTAACAGAAAATCTGTATTGTGATCCTGCATGTATTAAAAGTGCATCCTGGAGCCAGTCTCAAATAATTATTTCTATATATCACAAGCATCACTCTGGGAGCTGCATTATTTGCACACAGTATACAGCCTTACTGAAACCTTCAACCCCCCTTTCCTTTTTCCTTATTCATATTACCAATTTTAATAAAAAGTTATAAAAGCTTCTCAGTATTGGAACGTACATTCTGGTTGAAAATAGATTGAGCACTGCATCAAGAGTGGATCTAGAAGATAAATTCTCACACCATGGAGGAGTGTTCACTTAAAGGAATATTTGTGATAGTTATGGTTTCATATCAGCAGACACACTGCTACAGAAAGATTGTGACTAGATAGTTCACAATATGCAGTGAGTAGATTCTACTTCACAAGTAGAATTGTGGAAGGAGTATAATCTATATTTTCTTGCCATGATCTCTTCTCAGACTCAAAACCCTTTCCAGTCAAGAAGTTCTTAAGATATCACATATTGTCATTGCAGATTTGTGATCAAGTGCACCGCCATGAGGTAAAACTGTTTTTTCTTATGTACGCCAGCCCTCTACTATGCCCTTTTTTGTTCATTCGGTCCACAAGAGATGAATGTTATTTGTTAGTTACCACTGAATGCTTTATAAGGTAACTGTTTCTGACAGATGTCATTGACTCTGCATATTTTTTGGTAAAGGGCTAGTGGTTTCCATTCACTGCTTTGACTGTTGTTCTAGTATGAAGTGGCAGATCCATATCTCATCCACAGTAATAAATTTGCACAATTTTGAAAATAGACCTAACATTACTGAGAAATGTCCATTATAATTATCCAGGTAGTTATGCCATGGTCGGTTGATGAATTCTGTGTCAATTCCCAATGTTTCGTCCCCGTCTGTGGAGGACATCTTCAAGGGTGTCTGTAGCTCAATGGAAGGTCCAACACCCCCACTAGCTTGCTACTGGGTGTGTTGGACCTTCCATTGAGCTACAGACCTCCTTGAAGATGTCCTCTGCAGACGGGGACAAAACGTTGGGAATTGACACAGAATTCATCAACCGACCATGGCATAACAACCCGGATAATTATAATGGACATGATATTTCCAGCTGTGAAAGTCTACATTTTAGTATTACTGAGAAATTCATGTTCACATTTGCTTTTGGTCCACATTCAACAAATTTACCATCCATACTGCACCAAGTTTTCTTGCAGATAATTTTTCATATACAGTGTAACATTCTTTCAACTGATATAATGTAGATCATCAGTGTGGAATGTAAGTATTCATGATGAGTTTCACTTCAAAGAAAAAGAACTGTATAACAGTGCAGCATTTAGTTTTATCCATTTAAGTGAAACCCACAAATTACACCTACTTTAAAAAGATGCATGACCCTCATTTTACATTGCTGAACGACATGAAAAAAAAAGGAAAAAAAAAAAAATTTAATTGATTTAATTTCCATCTCCTTACGACACTCAGAATGTTTTGTTTTATGTTTGTGTGTATTGTAACTGAGTTGTTATTTTATGTCAGAATGGCATGTAACATGTACTCACAAATTATCAACATTTGCTGTGGCTTCATCCAGCATCAACACACGACTATCTCGTAATATTGCACGTGCCAGGCACACCAACTGACGTTGACCCACACTGTAGTTGCTTCCCTGGTCCATCACAAGTGAGTCCAAACCAAGACTGTCATTTAGCATCTCTCGAAGCTCTACCTATATTATTGTATGATTAATGAATAAAATATCCATTCCGTCAATATTCTTACAAATTTCATTTAACTTGTTATCATGTAAAATAACTAATATATTGTCCAGTCACATTACTGTGACCATCTGTCAAAAGCCTGAATAACCACCTTTTGCAGAACAGACTGCTGCAAGATGTGGAGGAAGAGAGAATGAGGTTTTGGAAGATATTGACATGGACGCAGAGCCTTGCCAACTCCAGTGCTGTGGCCAGCTGCATTAGGTTTCTCAGTTAAGGATCCATGCCACAAACAGACCGATTGAGGTGGTCCACTGGATTTTCAATTGAGTTAAAAGCCTGGAAGTTTGCTGGCCAAGGGAGTGATAAACTCATTCTGGTGCTCTTCAAACCTTGCACATACACTGTGAACTGTGTGACACAGTGCATTGTCCTGCTGATAGGTTCCACTTTGCTGAGGAAAAATGAACTGCATATAGATGTGGACATGATTCCCAAGGATAGATGCATACTAAACACATTCCCCAGATCATAATGCTCCCTTGTCCATTCCTGACCCCTTGCTTTCAGATGTTTCACACCATACACAACAGTGGCCATCTGTCTGATGGAGCATAAAGCATGATTCATCTGGGAAGACCATCTATTCCCACACACTGGACATCCAATTGTGGTGCTAGTGTGCAAATTCCAGCTTTTGTCACTGATGAAAAGCAGTCAGCATTGGTGCAGGAACCAGGTGTCTGCTGCAGAGATACATACCAAGCAACATTTGCTAAATGGCCTTGTTTCATTTAGGTGATCAGGAGCTCAACATTTGCACATTTATTTACCTATGTGCATCTCCGTAACTGTCATTCACTCCTGTCGTCTACGGCCTGTGGTGCGTAACAGCTGCCATAGCTCTGTTTTTGGATAGTGCCACCTTGAAATGCAAGATATACTTTAAATGCTTCCACCCTTGGCATCTGTTCATCTCCCCCCCCCCCCCCCCCCCCTCACTCGTGGACATGCTTTATATACCATTCATGGGATTTGATATTGCATGTTTATGTCAAAATAGGTGGTGGTCACATTAATGTCACTGGACTGTATATGAAGAAATTTGGTGTTTTATTGCTATTTTATAAGCAAAATAAGAGAAAAAACACAATTTAGTGCACTAATCGAAGTTAGTTCAATATATTATATTGTGACAAATATTAATATGTGAAAGTAATCAAAATATGATGACTGATACAGTACCTCATCAAGAGCTCTCCACAACACATCATCAGAGAATTCATCAAAAGGATCAAGATTAAAACGTAATGTTCCAGCAAACAATACTGGATCTTGTGGTATAATAGACATGTGTGATCTTAGATCTTTCAGCCCAACATGTGCAGTGTCTAATCCATCAATGATTAGTTCACCTTCTACAGTGGCTAGCCTGAACAATGCAGAAATCAGAGATGATTTTCCTGCACCTGTTCGACCTACTATTCCTACCTGATTGGTAAAAAGGAATAAGAGGGTTAGTAAAATGATGATATAATACAGATGTAAGCTTGTCTTTTTTTGTGAATGTATTATTTTGTTACCTTCTCGCCTGCTTTAATATGAAGATTAAGATCAATAAGAACTGGATTAGATTGCGGTCCATAACGCAAATACACATGCCGAAATTCTATTTCACCTTTAGCTGGCCAAGTATTTGGTGGTTTTTTGTCTGCAAAAAAAGGTAGTTCTATATATATTTAGAATTCATAGGACTCTAATTACAAAATTAACAAGAGCATAGTTACAAAAAAATATTACTTCAATAATGGGTAAACACTGATGGTGAGTCCCCAGAGACTCAGTTTTGGAGATGGTAAATAGCAAAACTAATGCAAAATGTTAGCATTCATTTGTAGTCACCAAAATTATTGTTATCTGAAACAATCTTTAAACACCAGATAGATGAGATATGACTAACATTGTTATGAATGTCAATAGAAAATAAAATTTATTGTAACCAATCACATTTATTAATGTTCCCACTATGCATTTTGGAGGATTATACCTCCTTCATTAGTTGAATTTATGTAAATTAATCAGGTATGCATATTTTTACATACATCTTTTGGGTAACCTGTGCCACTGTCTTTCAGTGCTTTCCCAGTCATATCTACAGCTCATACACTTTCTCTGTAGAACTGATGATGAATTCTAGAGCCTCTACAAGTTTTTAGCTGCACAAATGTTCCATTATGAGACAGCAGCTGTTGATATAATGGTCATGTGCATGCTATTAATTGTGGTATGAATTATTCTGCTGAAATACAATCATTAATGTCTCAGGCTGTGGACGCTGCACGCACATGAATAATGTGATCAAGATTTTTAACAGTTAATGTTTCTAGACCACTCAAATATCCTTCCAGCTGTGTTCCAGTTTTAATACACAACTCCACCCACCAAGTGTGTGAGTGCATGCCCCCCCCCCCCCCCCCCCACACACACACAAAGCAAAAATGTGTCTGGGAGGGAGGCAGGCAGGGAGGGGTAGAGGATAGTATGGAAGGAGTAAGTCAGCAGGAAAGGAGGAAAACATCATGTGCAAGGAAGAGGTTGGAATGATTTGGAAAGTGGAGGAGGGGGAGAGAGAGGGCTTCCAGTAGTTGTGACAAAATGGGGATTCATAAGTTCTGCTGTAAACAGTCATAAGCAAGAGAGAGAAAAAGAGTACAATGCTGGCACAGAGGATCATGAGGTGGACAGTGCCTAGTGAGGTCAGAGACTGAGAGCATGGAGGTGGGAAGTGGATGGTTGAGGATGCTGATTAGTATAAGTCTGGACTAGGGAATGGAGTGGGATAACCTAAATTGTATTTGTGTTGCAGCAGGCAATGGTGTTGTAAATTAATTGTTCAATGATAGGGTGGCAAAGTCTACGGAGAGTGACAGTTTGGTAGTGATAATTCATACAGCAATAAGAGATGAAAATTACAAATTAATGAGATTAAATAGTCTTCTGCCACCTTATCTGGAAGTGAGTGGCTGCCTTTCTTGATTTTTGTGTGTTTAGACAACTCAGTATCATTTTACAGCATGGGTAATTGTACCTCATACCAAATGAACAGCAGGGGTATACTGATATGGACAATGCTAGATACTGCTGATATTCTCTGCTGCTATTAACTGTGGGCATACACAAGAGCACAAAAATTGTCAAGGTTATGTACCAATTTCTACAATTTTGGTTGGACAAAGAATGAAGAATTGGATGATGGTAACTTGTTAAATACTGTCCTTCCATGGTAAATAAAAATGAATTGCAGACTTGGACTGAAAGAATTAAACTTTAGGTTTTTACAATAATGTATAAAACAATACGTTTGTGAAGACTTCACAAAATTCTACTACTCTGCTAATAACATTTCTGTACAGGTTTGAAACTTTTCTCATTTATTTCAAACATATAAATTTCAAAATTTTCAGATGGTCCCTACATGATACTACAGTTTTTGCATCTATGAGCTTAGAAAAATCAAGTTCAAAGATTGGCTAACCTTAATGGCAAGAAACAGTAATCATTTCACAGCAAAGAGGAAGAAGTAATAATTTGTGAGAATGCATGAAAACTTGCCATGGATACTGGTACAAAGTGTCACAAACAAAAGAGCTAAAGCAATATAATGAGTTTCAACTAGCAATGACTTTTTCAGCAAATTAAGAAAATATTTTAAAATACAAAAGGACTGATATTAAACACAATTTACTGACAATTTAGACAGAGTATTTCCATAAGAGGGTGCAAAAATTTATCAGAGTGTGGACGATGCCCCCCTTAATAATTTGAGGTAGGGAACCTGGGGTCAGAGAAGGCAGCTTAAGGAGTTAATAGGAATGAAATCACATTGCTGAGTACTTTTTTATTCACATTAGTTACATTTAACTGCAATTACCATCAGTGACACAATGACTGTATCATTTGTACTGCGTCTTACAAAATATGCTGAAACTGACAGCCATCAACCTCAGTGCAAGCATGACATCAGTGCACAAGATTCTGACACACCCTAACAAATATCCCTGGTGTGTTTAAAATCACATCATAGGCAGCTACTTTTGAATCACATCACAGGCAGCTACAATTCTGGCAACTAATTCCATCTCCATATCCACTGGGGTACCACACACAAGTGACTTTAGATATTCCCGTAGGAAATAATCAAGGAGATCCAGGTCAGGAGGCTTCACAGGCCATGGAATAGGACCTTCCCTTCCAATCTAGCGACCAGGAAATACAGCACTGAGATGGTTGCAGAGATCCACACTGAATATTGACTTCAATATTAATTGTATAAGTGATTGTGCAAGGAAAAGGATGCTGGTAGACCTCCTTAATTCATATAATCTTATGCAAACCGTATTCTTTCCAACGAGAGTGCAAGGGAACAGTAGAACAACAATAGACAATATTTTTGTTCATTCGTCATTATTAGAAGGGCATTCTGTTAGCAAAAAGGTGAATGGCCTTTCAGATCATGATGCACAAATTTTAAGTCTAAAAGATTTTTGTGCTTCAACACATGTTAAATATAGTTACCAACTTTTTAGGAAAGCTGATCCAGTTGCTGTACAGACTTTTGTAAACCTTATCAAGGAACAAGATTGGCAAGATGTTTATAGTGCTGATACAGTAGACGATAAATATAATGCTTTCCTCAAGACTTTTCTCGTGCTCTTTGAAAGTTGCTTTCCGTTAGAACGTTTAAAACAGGGTACTAGCACAAACAGGCAGCCTGGGTGGCTGACTAAAGGGATAAGAATATCTTGTAGAACAAAGTGGCAATTATATCAAAACGTTAGAAACAGTCAAAATCTAAATGCAGCAGCCCATTACAAACAGTATTGTAAGGTGCTTAAAAAAGTTATTAGGAAGGCAAAAAGTATGTGGTATGCAGATAGAATAGCTAAGTCTCAGGATAAAATTAAAACCATATGGTCACTCGTAAAGGAAGTGGCTGGTCTGCAGAGACAGGTCGAGGATATAGAATCAGTGCGTAGTGGGGATGTCCGTGTTGCTGATAAGTCGCATATATGTACAGTACTTAATAATCACTTTCTGAATATAGCAGGTGAACTAAATAGAAACCTAGTCCCAACAGGGAATCATATAGCGCTCTTAGAAAAAAGTGTTCCGAGACTGTTACCTGAAATGCTCCTCCATGATACTGACAAGAGGGAGATTGAGTTAATAATTAAATCACTAAAGACCAAGAACTCTCATGGATATGACGGGGTATCTAGCAGAATACTGAAGTATTGTTCCACGTATATTAGCTCAGTACTTAGCCATATCTGTAACTTTTCCTTTAGCAGTGGTCGGTTTCCTGACCGATTAAAGTACTCGGTAGTGAAGCCACTTTATAAAAAGGGAGACAGGGATAATGTTGACAATTATAGACCTATTTCTATGCCATCGGTGTTTGCTAAGGTTATTGAGAGGCTTGTATATACAAGGTTACTGCAGCATTTAAATTCACATAATTTGCTGTCAAATGTACAGTTTGGTTTTAGAAATGGCTTAACAACTGAAAATGCTATATTCTCTTTTCTCTGTGAGGTTTTGGACGGATTAAATAAAAGGTTGAGAACGTTAGGTGTTTTCTTTGATTTAACGAAGGCTTTTGACTGTGTTGACCACAAAATATTACTGCAGAAGTTGGACCATTATGGAGTAAGGGGAGTAGCTTACAATTGGTTTGCCTCCTACTTTAAGAACAGAAAGCAGAAGGTAATCCTCCGCAATATTGAGAGTGGTAATGATGTTCAGTCCCAATGGGACACTGTTAAATGGGGCGTTCCCCAAGGGTCGGTGCTGGGGCCACTGCTGTTCCTTATTTATGTAAATGATATGCCTTCTAGTATTACAGGTGATTCAAAAATATTTCTGTTTGCTGATGACACCACCTTGGTAGTGAAGGATCTTGTGTGTAATATTGAAACATTATCAAATAATGTAGTTCATGAAGTAAGTTCATGGCTTGTGGAAAATAATTTGATGCTAAATCACAGTAAGACTCAGTTTTTACAGTTTCTAACCCACAATTCAACAAGAACTGACATTTTAATCAGACAGAATGGGCATGTTATAAGCGAGACGGAACAGTTCAAGTTCCTAGGCGTACGGATAGATAGTAAGCTGTTGTGGAAAGCCCATGTTCAGGGTCTTGTTCAGAAACTAAATGCCGCTTTATTTACCATTAGAACAGTATCTGAAATAAGTGACATTTCAACACGAAAAGTAGTATACTTCGCATATTTTCATACGCTTATGTCATATGGTATTATTTTTTGGGGTAATTCTTCTGATTCAAAAAGGGTATTTTTGGCTCAAAAACGGGCTGTTCGAGCTATGTATGGTGTAAGTTCGAAAACCTCTTGTCGACCCCTATTCAATAGTCTGGGAATTTTGACATTGCCCTCACAGTATGTATTTTCTTTAATGTCGTTTGTTGTTAGCAATATTAGCTTATTCCCAAGAGTTAGCAGCTTTCACTCAGTTAATACTAGGCAGAAATCAAATCTGCATGTGGAATGCACTTCCTTGACTCTTGTGCAGAAAGGAGTGCAGTATTCTGCTGCATCCATTTTCAATAAGCTACCACAAGAACTCAAAAATCTTAGCAGTAGCCCAAACACTTTTAAGTCTAAACTGAAGAGTTTCCTCATGGCTCACTCCTTCTATTCTGTCGAGGAGCTCCTGGAAGAGATAAAAAATTAAGCAAATTCCAGTTTTACATTCTTGATTTTCTTTATTTAAACTAACGACTTGTTTCATTTTATCTGTTTCTACAATCGTGTTATAATTTCATGTATTGACTCGTTCCATGACCATGGAGACTTCTCCTAAATGTGGTCCCACGGAACAATAAATAAATAAATAAATAAATAAAAAGTGAGGTGGTGCACCATCATGTTGTGCCCGCATCCTCTCGTAAGCAGCCAAGGGTACACTATCCAACAATTTAGGTAGAACTCTTTGCATGAATGTCAAGTACAAGTGGCCATTCAGGTAGCCAGGTAGAAGATGTGGCTCAATGAGATTGTCGCCTACAATGGGCAGCCCAGATATGCACAGCAAAACATACCTGAGGGTGTTACTCTACTACAGCATGAGGGTTTTCCTCATCCCACCCATGGCTATTCCTGGTGTTCAAAATACCATCATGATCAAATGGGACCTCATCAGTAAATGGCACAATTTAAAGGATATCTGGTTGATCAGTCCATTGTTGGGGCAATCCTTGATGCAAAGTCTGTCACAAGCATTGTATGGAATCTTTGTGGGTGACTGCGTGTAAATGTTGTTTGTGGAGTCCTTGCCATATGCTAGTATGTGCAGCACCCATTTCACACACAATATGATGAGTACTTGTAGTGCAGTCCACTGCAATATGTTCCAGGAACCCTCTTCGGTGCGTGAATGGTAGTCATGTTGTCAGGTTCTTTGTTTCTTCTTTCCAATGAACCAGTCTCCCAAATTCGTCACTTGAGAGAAATAAACACTCATCATGATGGACAATGCCTGTTAGGAAAGCATTCCCTGTACAGACTTTCAGCAGCAAGAGCATTGAAACTTACTTTCCTGTACATAAAGTGCATGTCAATGAGTTCTGTGATACTCTGCCAGTACTGCTCCACTGTATTGTATTGTACATCTATGAGTAACACTGAGTAATGAGGGGTCTGTCATTGATTCATACCATGTTCTGTCATGGGATAATGTAAATATGATACAGCAGAGCCACCTTATGGACAAGAAATGTAAACAAAACCTTCATCATATCTTCCTAGTAATCAGGCTCGTCCTCTCTGTTTCCTTGCAGGAAATAAAAAATGTACGTGTAAATAAACAGCACAGTATGTGTAAACTTGTATGCATGTTAGTTGTAAATAAACCAGAAAATATCTACATCTACATCTACATCCATACTCCGCAAGCCACCTGACGGTGTGTGATGGAGGGTACCTTGAGTACCTCTATCGGTTCTCCCTTCTATTCCAGTCTCGTATTGTTTGTGGAAAGAAAGATTGTCGGTATGCCTCTGCGTTGCCTCTAATCTCTCTGATTTTATCCTCATGGTATCTTCATGAGAAATAGACGTAGGAGGGAGCAATATACTGCTTGACTCCTCGGTGAAGGTATGTTCTCGAAGCTTCAACAAAAGCCCGTACCGAGCTACTGAGCGTCTCTCCTGCAAAGTCTTCCACTGGAGTTTATCTATCATCTCCATAATGCTTTCGCGATTACTAAATGATCCTGTAACAAAGCGCACTGCTCTCCGTTGGATCTTCTCTATCTCTTCTATCAACCCTATCTGGTACAGATCCCACACTGATGAGCAATATTCAAGCAATGGGCGAATAAGTGTACTGTAACCTACTTCTTTGTTTTCGGATTGCATTTCCTTAGGATTCTTACACTGAATCTCAGTCTGGCATCTGCTTTACCGACGATCAACTTTATATGATCATTCCATTTTAAATCACTCCTAATGCCTACTCCCAGATAATTTATGGAATTAACTGCTTCCAGTTGCTGACTTGCTACATTGTAGCTAAATGATAAGGGATCTTTCTTTCTATGTATTTGTAGGACATTACAGTTGTCTACATTTTGATTCAATTGCCCCCGCTGCAGATCCTCCTGCATTTCAGTACAATTTTCCATTGTTACAACCTCTCGATATACCACAGCATCATTCGCAAAAAGCCTCAGTGAACTTCTGATGTTATCCACAAGGTCATTTATGTATATTGTGAATAGCAACAGTTCTACGACACTCCCCTGCGGCACACCTGAAATCACTCTTACTTCGGAAGACTTCTCTCCATTGAGAATGCATGCTGCATTTGCAATGTGCATTTGAAATATCAATGTTCATGTGTCCTGCAGTTCACATGTCGATGCGCAATTTGCTGCATTCTTCATCGACCCACGAGCTGAGTGATCCACCATCCTGGGTGCTAGACAAAGCGGTAGACATGTTTACTTCCATATCTCTTTAAGCTGGCTTCACTGACCCCAGGTTCCCTGTTCAGTGGAGCATTCTCTATGTCATGTTACATTTTTGCACACTTTTCTGTAAACACCCTGTACAGTGTTGTAGGTTTACAGGAGCAGTTGAGGAAACTTACAGTGTCACATCTAAAAGCAGTCATATTCATTACAGATAGATTACAGATTCAGGTAGGACAATGGTAGGGTAAGAAACACACTGTACTCTCATCGAGGGAATTATCATCACATTTGCTTCATTTTATTTAAAGGGTGAGGAAGGGAGGCCGGAGAGGGGGGGGATTGGGGGGGGATCGCCAGATGGATACTTTAAACCTGTTTCTCCATAACACAGTCCAGTGTCTTGACCATTGTGCTATCTTGCTTTACAGGAGCAATGTAAAACAGCCACAATCCTTCAGCAGTCCAGTGTCTTGACCATTGTGCTATCTTGCTTTACAGGAGCAATGTAAAACAGCCACAATCCTTCAGCAGTCAAGAAATAAAAGAAATGTCAAGAAATAAAAGAGAAAATAGAACAGAAATGTCAAAATTAAAGCCATGAAGGTAGCTCAAGAAACTCATTAAAGCAGATAGCTTTTATGATATAAAATGAATGTGTCTCAGATTATTTTCAACAGATCTTATTAACTCTTTCTATTATTAGTTGCCCTCACATTACTTGTTATGAAAACTCTCATGTTGAGTTGGCCATTCTTCTCATTCTTTCTGTCATCTTCTTATTTACTGCCCTTTTGATTACCATTTGTACACAATTATATCTACTGTTCTTCCTGGGCGTATTTATTCCTTAATTGTGTATGCACGAGTGTGTGTGCGTATGTTGTCTAATTCAGAAGAAGGCCTTTTGATTGAAATCTTACTCGTTTAGCAGTCTTTTTGTTGTGCCTCTCTGTGACTCAACATCTCCATTATATGGTGAATGGCAATCTACTCTTTTCATAATATTGTTGTTATTCCATCCTGGATTTTCCATTGTTTGATATTTCATCACTTCTTAATTCTATGCTACACTGGTCTGTTGTCCTCCATGGCACCTTTTCAATGACCAAGCATTACTAACTTCTTAAAGCTTTGAGCTTCACTGATTGTCCAAAATGTCATTTTCACTTTCCCCAGTCTAGCTGCTCTAGTAGAATGCATAAACTTCATTTAGACTTCTTTGTGAACAAATGAATTAAATTCATCTACATCTACATCTACATTGATACTCCGCAAGCCACCCAACGGTGTGTGGCGGAGGGCACTTTACGTGCCACTGTCATTACCTCCCTTTCCTGTTCCAGTCGCGTATGGTTCGCGGGAAGAACGACTGTCTGAAAGCCTCCGTGCGCGCTCTAATCTCTCTAATTTTACATTCGTGATCTCCTCGGGAAGTATAAGTAGGGGGAAGCAATATATTCGATACCTCATCCAGAAACGCACCCTCTCGAAACCTGGCGAGCAAGCTACACCGCGATGCAGAGCGCCTCTCTTGCAGAGTCTGCCACTTGAGTTTATTAAACATCTCCGTAACGCTATCACGGTTACCAAATAACCCAGTGACGAAACGCGCCGCTCTTCTTTGGATCTTCTCTATCTCCTCCGTCAACCCGACCTGGTACGGATCCCACACTGATGAGCAATACTCAAGTATAGGTCGAACGAGTGTTTTGTAAGCCACCTCCTTTGTTGATGGACTACATTTTCTAAGCACTCTCCCAATGAATCTCAACCTGGTACCCGCCTTACCAACAATTAGTTTTATATGATCATTCCACTTCAAATCGTTCCGTACGCATACTCCCAGATATTTTACAGAAGTAACTGCTACCAGTGTTTGTTCCGCTATCATATAATCATACAATAAAGGATCCTTCTTTCTATGTATTCGCAATACATTACATTGTCATTGTGATATAATACAAAATTCTGAGGGAGAAAGCAAGAGACAGAAACAAAAGGCTGTATCTGAGTTATAATTCATTTAATCTTGGATTACATAGTAAGCATTGAAGTTTAGTGACAAGTAAGCACTTTTTACTGGGCACTGTACCTCAAATAAGAACATCAACCATCTGTGAACACTTCTCTGCCACTTAAAGGAAGGAAGACACAGTAAGGTTTAATGTCCTATTGATGACAAAGTCTGTGGAGGGAAGCACAAGATTGTACTGGTGAAGGAAACTGGCTACATCCTTTTGCTGTAACTATCCCAGCGTGTATCATGGAAAATCAAAATCTAGGTGGCTGGTTGGGGATTTTGACTGCCTTCCACCCAAATGAGACCCCATTATCTTAACCACTATACCAGCTCTTTCAGCTTCTTTCAAGTGCACCAGACATGCACACTTCACAGACTGATATGAAGTTGGAACTTTTGACACGCAGTTTTCACTTTATATATATAAGTAACAGATAAAGAGTGTTCTGCTTAGGTTGTGTGTCATAAATCACTGAGAAAATATAAAGAACAGTTTTTTCCCATAATAAAATCCTGAAGAAAAAAAAAAAAAAACAGTGCAACTCATCTACTTTCAGGATGTGTTCAGTAATATTACCTGGAGGAGATTCCAGCATTGGTTCTTCTTCCAAATGCAGGTATTCAAGTACACGCTCTACTGACATCATTTGATTTGTTGCTTCTGCTGTAAATCGCATTGCAAACTGTATCATGCCTGTGAGGTTCATGGCTTGTGTCAATGCCAGACCCATTCCACCACCAAACAAATCTGAAATCATAAATAAATCATACCATCATCAGAGAACTGCACAATTACAATGAGCCTGCAGGAATATGTGACAAACCAAAAAACTCAATTATGATGACTTTATGATGACCTTTTCCGTTTCTTTTTGGAAGATACTGTAATCCCTCTTGTGATGTGTGGTTTTTTACTTGGCTCTTTAATGTCTTTTCTGATTAGCTTATACAGAAAGCTATTTTCTAATATGATATGAACATATCATGGAATAGACTGAATATTACATCAGCATTTCGTTCACTATAAAATTCATCTCAAGTCACTTCTTGTAAACCATTCTTAAAAACACTTTTTCTGGAGTCATTCATTATTATTCTAACTGGTTTCCACTGAGGAGTATCAGTACTGCAAGGCACTATCTTGTTTATCCGAACAGTGCATCATGATCAGAGAGAGCATTTGTTATACACATAAAGCTATTTTCTTGCTCTGAACTTCATAAAAGAAAATGTTATCAATTAGGGTCCTATTATCTTTATCCACCAATGCCAGAAACTTAATTACCAACAATGAATTGTAGAATCCAAATAATGTTTCCAGATCATATTTCCTATCAGAATACTCTAGAAAACATATTAAGTTGGTGCATAGATTCATAGAGTTTTCCCATACATTTTATAAACACAATAGATACACATAACAGAAATTTTAGTCATCAATAATATATTCTCCTTCACTATTTATAACAGTCTGCCAGTGCTGTGGTAACTCTTGATTCTGCAGTTGTTGAAATCACGTGATTTTGAAGCAAAGAACTCTTTAAGCCATGTTCAGAGTGTACTTTTTTCCAGAAAGGAAGTTCCTTGAAGGCTGTTCGACAGAGAGCAGAAAAGGTGAAAATCTGAGGGTGCAGGATCAAATGAATAAGGTGGCACAGAATGACTTCCCAACTCAACTCCTGTATACACTTTTTGTCAGTCTAGTATAGTGTGGGCAGGGATTATCATGGAGTAACATCACTTCACACAGTATTCCTGGTTGTTGTTCTTGGATTGCATCTGTAAGACATCCCAGTTGTTGACAATAAATGTCAGCACTGGTAGTGACAGCTTGGGGAAGCAATTCATAGAACACCATTCTGTCACTTTTCCACCAGATGTGTAACATTATCTTTTGTGGATGTGCACAGGTCTTTCTATGGGAAACTGCTGCTTTGTTTGGGCTCAACCATTTCTTTCTTTTCCTTACATTATGATAAAGACATAATTTCTCATCACTGGTAACAACTAAGGATAGAAATGGTCAGTGTTGTTCATGAGCCAATTGATGATGAGCAAGCAGAGGTGCCCATATGGCCAGCCACTAATCTTGTGATTTTGGCCTGTGGCATGTGGTACCCATACACCTGAATTTTGCACCTTCCCCGTGGCATGCAAATATCACACGTTGGTAAAATGATCACAGTTCATGGCATCTGCTGGTTCTCGAGTACAATGATGTGGATCATAGTGGATTAATTTGTTTAAACAATCTTCACCAAATCCTGTAGGTACTCCTGAATGTGGACAGTCACTAATGTCAAAGTGATACAGCTTACAACAAGAAAACCATTTTCTTGCCATGCCCTGTCCAATGGCATTATTCCCCTACATCGTGCAAATGTTGTTGGCTGCCTCTGTTGTTGTCACCCCTCTATTGACCTCAAACAGAAGAATATGTCAGAAACATACCGATTTATTCACCTGGCACTCCATTTTATAGTGTCCATAGCTTCACCCACTACCTCTAAATGACAAAATGACAATATGTGAACTCAGATAGCAACAGTGAACTACAAATAAGAAATTTCAATTAATGAATAAATCCATAGCAAATGGAATACCAACATGCAAAACAAAACTGCTATGAAAGAATGCAATAACCTAATACACCACTGACTTTTAACTGCTTCCTGCTATCTGACAGAGAGCATAATAAGAACTTCATATTGATAATGAACAATTCAGAAGCTATATACAGCTACAATTAAAAGTGAACAATTTTTCAATATTAATTCGCAAGCACTCACTTCCATGTGCTGATCAGTACAAAATCTACTTCTGTCAAATATGTATCAACTCCTCATCTTCCCATATTAATTCTAGATAAGTATGATTCTAGATTGTATTCTTGTATATTTAACTTCTCCAACCCAGTGGTTATGTGGTACTTTGGAAGACACAGGATGTCAGTCCTTTCAGAGCTCTCTAAATTTTGCAAACAGATGAAAAGCTCTTCCATCTTGTTACTCAGTCCTCTAATGTTGTAATGCACTTTTCTGTGCATTTTGTGGGGTTCTTCTGTTATTTTAACCTATTTCATAACAGGACACCTGGATTCTGATTCTAATCTAAAAAAGGTACCCTTCTGACACCAGTACCCACAAGATCTTGCTTTGTGTGATGGTTGCCATTTGTTCATTTTCTGCAAGACACTAGCCAATTTATTGTTCTCTTTCTTATTCAGGTGCAGGTCGTGTCTAGTACATCCCTGTCCCTATCTCCAAATTGTAGCAAAAGTCCCAGAACTTATACGAGTGGCATTCTGTAACTCATGGTAACTATGGTATATCTTGCAATAATGCGACAACATGGGAATTCCACAATGTACATTGAACCAGTAAAGCAGTGTGTATCTGCATGCCAACAATACAGGGTTCCAGTACAGGAGGTCACAGCAGTGGTTGACATGAAACACATGCACTGAAACTCTGTGTAAGGTTATTGTGTACCAGTAAAAATAAAACAAAAATGAATCAAAATCAACTACTTTCCTTCAAAATAGTTGCCCACTGCATCCACAAAGTGTTGCCAATGATGGGGAAGATGTTGCTTGCCACTGGAATTGCCATAAATATATGTCACATTGCAAAATATTGTGGCTGTCCTATGCCAGAATGAGCATGACCTTCATGGCTGATGACCCATCAACTACAGCTGTTTGTTGTTCCGCATGACACTGAACAGCATTTCTGCCAGGGAGAAAGGTAAGCTCAGTGTTCCACTCAGCTTACATTCATCTTCTAGCATGGCAAATCTCACACTGAATGTTTCAGGTGCTGGTACCAAGTCATCCTCCCATGCAGTTGCCATCTGTTGGCTGATTTTGGTACTGTTTGCCACGGGCTTTTGAATATATTTTCTGAAATATTGGTGATGCCACATGTTTGCATGATATACCAAATTGCCATGACTTACACAATGACCCTGATATGAGATTTAATTCTGTCAGCGGCAGCCTGCTTAACTCAATAACATGACTCACACCAGTATTAATCTAGGGCTAGTCATGGTGCTGTAGGACCTCCACAAAGCTCACACTTATGTGTGTAGTTGCTACTCCAATTTCATCCAGGTCACCCCTCAAACTGTAATATCTGTCGTTAGCAAGGCTGTTCCCTGCTCCGCCTACTGTGCAAAACCTGACCCTCTCTGTCAAAATCTTTACACAAATGTCCTCTGCCATTTTTCCCTTATGAATTACAGATTAAAAACAACAACAACATTCATTAACATGATATTAGAAGGAGCAATGACTTATACCACCCATCACTCAGCCTTAGTGTGGTACAGAAAGGAGTAATCAAACAATGGGAACAATATAAGGAAAAGAATAGATTACTACTCTCCTTAAAGATGATACATTGAGCTGCAGACAGGCACAACAAAGAGACTTTTACACATTTAGCTTTTGGCCAAAGCCTTCTTCAGGAAAGGAAACACATGCACATTCATTCACAGAAGCAAACACACCTCACACATACATGACCACCATCTCCAGCAGTGCAGACTGAAATGCAATTGCCACATTGAACAAAAGCAGCAATCTGAAGGAGACAGGGAAGGGGAAAGGATAGCAGGGTATGGGTGGGGGAAGGAAGAGTGCTGTCTGGCAGAGCATGCAGAGACAGGAGGAAGTGTGACAAAACTGCCATCACTGCCAATAGGCACAGCATTGGGGGCCTGTGGGATGGGGACAGTGGGGAAGGGGGGGGGGGGTCAGGGAGGTGAATGAGAAGTGGAAAAGCAGAGGAGCAGGGAAGGGGAAAGATGGGTAAGTGCATTGACAGAGAGTGACACACAATGAGGGTGAGGGAATGTGAATAGGGAGGAGGTGACAGGACAGAGAGGGTGCAAACTGTTGGGTGGAGGGTGTGGTGACAGTAGGTTGAGTAATGGCTGCTTCATAACCCCTGCAGCTCTGTCAGACAGCACTCTTCTCTGCCTCAAAATCTAAGTGTGTAATAGCCTTTGCATTGTGCTTGTCTGCAGCTCAACATGTCATCTTCACAGTGAATTACAGAAAGGAGTTAAGATATTCAGCACTAAAAATCTTTGGTCAACTATGCAGTGATGTAAAAATATAACAAATAATAAAATCAACTTCACACACAAACAACGCAATCATATCTGCTTGATACCATCTTATACACCATATAAGAATTTCTGACTGGGTAACAAAATTGTGTGTATGTGTGTGTGTGTGTGTGTGTGTGTGTGTGTGTGTGTGTGTGTGTGAGAGAGAGAGAGAGAGAGAGAGAGAGAGAGAGAGAGAGAGAGAGAGAGAGAGAGAGACTGAACACAGTATAAATCGATATATTACAAAAAAAATCACTTAAGACAATCATGTAATAAGCATTCACTGAGAAATTGCATTATAATTGTAAAGCTAACTTGTTCTGTATCATAACAAGAGGTCATAATTATGACTCATAGAAATGCTAACTAATTGAGAGTTAAAGAAATTAACATCCAAAAACTATATAACATAGGAAGTAAATAAATAAATACTATTTCCATTCTATGTTTTCATAGTAACACGTGTATATACAAATTCACAACTCACCTTCAAGGAACAGAAAGCTGAAAGCAATAAATGCTATATAAACAAGGCTCATAACATCTAGTAAAAATCCAAATGTTTGTGCAGTTGTGAGGAACATGTAAAAAGAAGAAGTGTGTAGATCCTGTAACAACACAAAAAAGATGAAATTTGTGTGTATCTTTAACTATATAAAAATTGAATGTTTATTTTTTTTAACAGTACTTAACAATACAAGGATTATAATGAAAGATTTTAGATGATTTATTTAAAGAGTACAAAAATTATAGTCTTTTCGGTCATCAATAACATACTCATGAAAACTGGTCATTGCATATTGAATTCCACTTCAGTTTTCATACTGTGAAGACTTTTTCAGTACAAACTGCAGGCACCTCTTCTGTTTTCCCTTTTGAATCTGACAAGTATATGATCATCCTTTTTTGATGTGGTTCATCTAATGCAATGAAATGAATGGCTGTTTGTATCGTGCCATACATGTTTCACTTCTCTTTATTTTTGTGAAGTGTCTTCAATGGTACATTCATATTATATAAAATGACATATTTGTTACCACATTACAGGTTTTTTTTTTCTTTTGTTATTAGGTGGGGAAAAAACTTTCTGTACCACAAGTTTCATGAGACTAAATTGTCATATATTCCTACATACTATGGACATGAACCATCGGAGTACATGAACCATCTGACCTAGAACAGGATATTAAAATTGTTGGGATGAATAATCACAACAGAAAACTCCTAAAATTATGGAAAAACTTTCACATACAAACAGCCACTGCAGTGAACAAGAAAATATTAACTGACCAAATCAATAAAAGTGACAACTCATTGATCACATTAGTTACCATACCAAAACAATAGAAAACAGCAGTGTAGAACATAACCAGACTATATAATAACTCAATATTTCAAAACACCAATAAATAAACAAATGAAAATAAATAAAATAAATGACACACACATACACACACATAACAAACAAAATAGTATTAAACTACATACAGATTCCATAACACAAACAGAGGACAAACAGAGAGATACAGGACAACAGTTCGCAACACTACATACAGTACACGTACCAAAACAAACATGGTGAAAGTGGGGTATTAAGTAGCAGTGTGTTCATAAAATGCTAAAATCAGGCATCCTGTGTACACAGACCATCTAAGACAACTCCAAGATGGCACATATGCACTAATACAGTGTCTTCAGTAAATCTTCAAAACTTAGAAAAAACTGGGAATTTTCAAAATCAAGAAAAAAACCTTAACTTTATTAAAAAACTTCAATTTTTAAGATTTCAATCTATACTGATATATTATCAGTTTAAACCTTATGCAATATTTCAGATAGCATTCGAATATTCAAAGGGATCTACATGTTATACACATACTACTCATTGGTGATCCAATGTGTACATAAAGACTCATAGCTGTTAAAAACTCGTTAAGCTTTTGCGTGAGTCAGGGGTGTGAGGAAACTGATTGGTGTTGCTGTGTGAGAGATGGGGAGAGAGGGGATATTCACTGCTTCCAAGTCAGGCACAAAGCACTGATAATGTACTATGACAGAAATAACACGTGGAAGTAATAAGTTTTGTACGAGGGCAGTTCAATAAGTAATGCAACACATTTTTTTTCTGGAACAGGGGTTGTTTTATTCAGCATTGAAATACACCAGGTTATTCCCCAATCTTTTAGATACACAACACTATTTTTCAACGTAATCTCCATTCAATGCTACGACCTTACACCACCTTGAAATGAGGGCCTGTATGCCTGCACAGTACCATTCCACTGGTCGATGTTGGAGCCAACGTCGTACTGCATCAATAACTTCTTCATCATCCGCGTAGTGCCTCCCACGGATTGCGTCCTTCATTGGGCCAAACATATGGAAATCCGACGGTGCGAGATTGGGGTTGTAGGGTGCATGAGGAAGAACAGTCCACTGAAGTTTTGTGAGCTCCTCTCGGGTGCGAAGACTTGTGTGAGGTCTTGTGTTGTCATGAAGAAGGAGAAGTTCGTTCAGATTTTTGTGCCTATGAACACGCTGAAGTCGATTCTTCAATTTCTGAAGAGTAGCGCAATACACTTCAGAGTTGATCGTTTTACCATGCGGAAGGACATCGAACAGAACAACCCCTTCAGCGTCCCAGAAGACTGTAACCATGACTTTACCGGCTGAGGGTATGGCTTTAAACTTTTTCTTGGTAGGGGAGTGGGTGTGGCGCCACTCCATTGATTGCCGTTTTGTTTCAGGTTCGAAGTGATGAACCCATGTTTCGTCGCCTGTAACGATCTTTGACAAGAAATTGTCACCCTCAGCCACATGACGAGCAAGCAATCCCGCACAGATGGTTCTCCTTTGCTCTTTATGGTGTTCGGTTAGACAACGAGGGACCCAGCGGGAACAAACCTTTGAATATCCCAACTGGTGAACAATTTTGACAGCACTACCAACAGAGATATCAAGTTGAGCACTGAGTTGTTTGATGGTGATCCGTCGATCATCTCGAACGAGTGTGTTCGCACGCTCTGCCATTGCAGGAGTCACAGCTGTGCACGGCCGGCCCGCACGCGGGAGATCAGACAGTCTTGCTTGACCTTGCGGCGATGATGACACACGCTTTGCCCAACGACTCACCGTGCTTTCGTCCACTGCCAGATCACCGTAGACATTCTGCAAGCGCCTATGAATATCTGAGATGCCCTGGTTTTCCGCCAAAAGAAACTCGATCACTGCCAGTTGTTTGCAATGCACATCCGTTACAGACGCCATTTTAACAGCTCCGTACAGCGCTGCCACCTGTCGGAACTCATTGAAACTATACAAGACGAAGCGGGAATGTTTGAAAATATTCCACAAGAAATTTCCGGTTTTTTCAACCAAAATTGGCCGAGAAAAAATATGTGTTGCATTACTTATTGAACTGCCCTCGTAAAAGTGCTTGAATGAGATGTTCATGTTCATTTTATCACAATATCAGAAATTAAGTTAAGCTTCTAGTAACACTTATTACAACAACTCTTAGACTGTTGTTGTTGGCAGCAGTCGAAAACAAGATGTCGTAGCCATGAAGACTATAGACTTGTATTGATATCTGTCAAACAGGTCTATGGAGCAGATGACTACTCAACAGCAACAGACTGACATAATATTACTAACAAAGAAGCAAAGAAGCTATCCTTCAGTTTTACCATGGGGTAATCCACCATGTACTGTAAATAAATTTGCGGCCTGTGAATGCTTGCTTGGTCATTTTGTTGGGCGAATCACAACGTCAGCTGTTGATGGAGTCATATGCTTTTTGACACAAATTCTTCCAAAGCAATTGCCTCTCAAGAATTTTTAAAAATGGAGCTTTGCATCCTTCAGGTGATAAACATGAGACTTGGGAGTGGTGGAATGAAAACTTAGGTGGCCACAAGGTGAGGAAAGGTGTGGGAAAACAGTACCAGCAACTTTGTGCTTCATACCAATCATTGTCTGTGGTAGAAGAGATACATAGGAACAACAAGCTTTTGTGAATATGCATGCTACCTCCACAATGAAATTTGATGTTTTGAATACACTGTAAAAATATAGAAGGAGGAAGGAAGATTGGGTTTAACATCCCATTGATATTGAGATCATTAGAGACAGAGCACAAGCTCAGATTGTGTCAAGGATGAGTAGGGAAATTGGCCATGCCCATTCAAAGGAACCATCCCAGCATGTGCCTGGGACGACTTCGGGAATCATGGAAAACTTAAATCTGGATGTCTGGATGCAAGTTGGAAGAACTGTCCACGTGAATGTGAGTTCACTGTGCTAACCACTGTGCCACCTCACTCATAACAATATGTTCATTTAGTTTAATACAGATATGAATTATTATCTCATATCACAATGGACTTTCACATTTTTTGCAATTGTATTCTTGTTTATTTGCTTTACTTGAGAGAAATTTGCCCAGTGTAGTGATCTTACAATATATTAAAGGGTTCCTTATTCCAGATTACTGTTGCACATTTCGTCTAATGTGATTTTTTACTGTTAACAAAGAGCTATGTTTACTCAAAAAGACTATTGATGAACTGCATCTTGCTCAGATTACCAGTTCATCTTTTATTATCTCTTAAACTGAGTTGCGATGGCACCAACCAACTGCTGCATTCTGCTACACAGGCAGCAATGGCATCTTACAACAGCACCATTTTGACAGATGTGCATTACAGTTTCAAATTTTTTTAATGTCAAAGAGGAGATGCAGTCTGTAACACCCAATGATCTCAGAGAAGCACTTACTTTGACAGCTGGCTATGTCAAGGTGGAGGGGGCTTTTAAAATGATGAAAAATTCCCAGCCCATTTTTAGGACTGAATATGGGAATTAGAGCATTTTCCATTTTAGTCTTAACATGCTTCTGTAATGTGGAATTGTGTCAAGTGGACCTGCAGCTAATTTAATATATTGCAGTTGTAAAGAACCTCTCCAAGCAAAAGTCAGATGGGAAATATGAGTTACCTGATGTTTATCAAATTCTTCTTTGAGAATATCCTCAGCATTATAGGCTCTAATTGTTGTCAGACCCTGCAGAGTTGCTATTACATGTGTAAATACTGGACTCTTAGCTGTAGAAAGAAAAATAAATCAGGTAAAAAGTTTCATTCAAGTACTGTAACAAACTGTTCATTAACTTGACATAGAAAGAGTAAGAGCATTATTCTTTTTTCCATCTTTTTTATCATTTGTCTAATCTATCCTAATACATAAAAATGAAGAGAGAGAGAAAGATTGTGGGAGAGGGAAAAGGAGGGAGAGTTATTTGAAGAGAATGGTTTGAGTTGAAATTTTGCATAAGGATAGCTAATGGGGTGTAGCTGCAGTCACTGGGGCTCTATGGCAAGTACCTCCAAGCCTGACCCCTTCCCCTTGCCAACTCACCTTAACCATCATACACATCTCAGCTCTCACAGCCAGTACTGTCACCCCCTCCCACCCCTCTTTGGACAGTTGCATTATCATCCAAAGCGGTCTCCTCCCACTTGGATGAAAAAGTGGAATAAATAATAAAAAATTATTAGAAAGAAGTCTAGTTAATTTTTAATATTTTAGTAAAACAAAATATAATTTTGATTGTATTTTCTCTGGCATGTCAATACTTGAAACAGTTATTCAACTGCACTACTGTGACTATGACTATTACTACTACTACTATTAAATCGTTATGCATATCAAACACTGCATGCAGTTTTAGTAGTGTCAGGAAAAATACTTGCTTGATACAGTGCTTCACACTTGTATATTTTATGCAAGTCTGTTCATTTCTGCATAACTACTGCAATCTACATCCCTTGAACACCATAAATGAAATCACTATAATATGGTGTATCGAACAAACTTTATGACTATAGGTAGAGCCTTGTGGGCCTCTCTGCAGGTTCTGCACATGTGACAGTCAACAATTTTCAAGTGTTAGAATGATGTAGGACCACACACACCGCACATAAGAGTAGTTTTGTGTGAGTGATCATCAACATGACGCCAGATAATATTATGCTTAAATTTCTGCCTTCTGGTGACCCAGGTGTAATAATGAGGACTGCCTTGGTACAGCAGTGTTTCAGCTAACTGGCATTCATAGCACAGTTGATAGAATGTGGTCAATTTTTTGTAGTTTTTATGTTGTTTTCATTAAAATACACATGCTGATCATTCTAAATATAAATTGTGAGATGTATGACTGTCACCTACAGGGAATGCAAAGATATGCTTGATTCATTTCTGCTCAAGTAATGGCATGATTGATACAGAATAACTATGTTCCTCCCAATCTGTGAGTTGTCCTTTCATCACATTAAATACCGCTGGATTATTAACTTTGTCTACATATTTGTGAACATATTTCATGGCTTTGAATGAGTTATGGTGCACAATATTGACGACCACATTAACAGCCTTAATAAACGCAGGACTGAAGTGGTATGATCTGTTGATTGCCCATGTGAACAGCACTATTGCCAGCGATTATCATATTGATTTGCACGGTGGACCCAACATCATCTCTGCTTTGCTTTCAGTATGAAGTACAGCCATCCTCATTGGACAAAATGTCCTTACCATTCTAGTGCACTTTTCTGTCCACCATTTAAGGATTTCATTGATACAGGATACCATAATGGCCGTATATCACATGATTCATTATGAATTCATGTACAATATGATCAATGTTGAGATATGCATCATTAATAACAGAAAACACATATTTCAAAACAGAGAAATCAGTTCATTATGGTAAAACACACTTTTGCCATCCTTTAGCGCAAATCTAAGAGCACCAAATACCTCGCCCTTAATGACAATAACAACAAATATCTAACCTTTCCGTGAAAGAAATATGTGATGATATCATTGCAGTCAGTTACTTTCTGTCCTAGGAGGAACTTCGATGTTATGGCAGGCCATATAGGGATCCACATTATTTCAGGCCATTTAGGGATCCACATTATGGTCACAAAAAGATCAAAAATATCACGGTGTTTATTCCATCTCATTACATATGACAGGGAGTCAAAGTTGAAGTTAGTATGACAAATTGACTGAACTCATTAGCATCGACCACTCCATTATTAGTTATTGCATCTCTTGTGCACAGACAGAGATGCTGTCCCCTTTCAATATATGTTCACATGTTTGCAATAGACTTGTTCAGCTGTTGCTTGTATTGAACCACAGTATTACAGTCATCATCTTTAAGGAATAAAGAAATAGCTCACAAAGTTGTACGGTAACTGAACTGGCTGAAGTGGTCAGTACACATTTTGGCACAAGACTGTTGGAAGTTATCAGTTTTTGTTACGAAGTCTGTTAAATTGTGGAAATTGCAGATTGTGAAATAAATCAATTTTGAAAAGAAAATACATTCCTAGTGTTACTGATTTAATATATGCAGATTTAGCATGAAGGGAACATTAAGCTATGATGACTGTACCATGAGGATGAAGAACTTATAACAAATGACAATATATAAGTGCAAAATACTTTTTACAGTTGTCACACTCTCTACTTCATACTTTTAACAGCTTAAGACTTATAATCTCAAACACACACACACACACACACACAAACACACAGTGATTCCATAAAATTTGATCAATTAACTTTTTATGGGTCTAAAGAGAGTGAAGGAGTCAGAAAGGCAATGGTTGTAACTTCCTTACTGAGTGACAGTTGTTTGGTTGCTGGATTGATAAAGGGAATACCAAAATAATAACCTTTTTGAATCTTCAGGGGGAAAATCCCAGTCACTTGAGAATAGTATCCTATCTATATACTGTAGATAATAATGAAAAATTAAAGCCTTTCAACATGTTTAGCAGCTTACTGTTGGTCCTTACTGTGCAGAACTTTGTGTGCAAGCAACTCAGATTTGTTTAAATTACTTCCACCTGAATTGTATAGTTAAAAATTTTACTTTCCTTTCCTTTTTCACTTCATGATTACACTTGGAATTTGATAAATGTGTCATGGAATTCATAATAATATATTTCAAAAATTGATTCATATTTTGCAAGCAGCAGTGTACAGATGATATTTTCCCTATGTTACAATTCTCATGTAAACACTGAAAAATGCTGCTCTGTGACACAGGCAGCATTTTCCACGAACTTGATGAAAACTTTTTCTACAGATCTAAACTATTTTGATATATATTTTACAATTTTGTTTCAAACTTACTCATTCCTTCCAGTCGTTTCAGATTCTTGGAAGATTTGAGGTAAACTTTCCTTACACACCAAAATATACATCCCATAATTATTATGGGTATAAGATATACCCAGTTAACAGAGACAGATACAAACAATGTTCCAACCACAAGCATCAATGCCTGAAACAGTAAACAAAAATAAGTAAGTAGGAGTCAGAAGTGACACATAGGGGTAGACACATAAGCATAATAAATTTCAATAAAATAACAGAAAAAATTGTTGAGTGACATTCTTGAAACAGTTTTGTTCAGTTTCTAACAGATAAAATGCAGATTTGTCTGTTGGCCACTGCTCTAAGTAACCAGTGCCACACATTTAACAGAAATGGGTATTACTGTTTACTTGAGACTTGCATTAACAGTTTTTAATGTAATGGATTTAGAATAATGTTGGATTTTATAGTAATTTAGAGATTTATTTTTACTGAAATTACTTTTGTTAAGTGTATTTACATATATACTAAAGATTGTATTAGCGCATATGATTTGAAATGTTGCAGATTAGATTAGATTAGTACTTGTTCCATAGATCATGAATACGACACTTTGTAATGTTGTGGAACATGTCAGGCTAATAAAAGGTGTCTATACAAGATATTACATTATACAAAATATTACATGACACTTAATATTTTTTCTTTCTTTTATGGGTGGGGGGTGGGGAAATTACCCACTTACTATATCCAAAAATTCATCTAATGGGTAGAAGGAGTTGCCATTCAGAAATTCTTTTTATTTCCTTTTAAATGCTATGTGGCTATCTGTCAGACTTTTGATGCTATTAGGTAAGTGACCAAAGACTTTTGTGGCAGCATAATTTACCCCCTTCTGAGCCAAAGTTAGATTTAATCTTGAGTAGTGAAGATCATCCTTTCTCCTAGTGTTGTAGCCATGTACACTGCTATTACTTTTGAATTTGTTCAGATTCTTAATAACAAATTTCATAAGTGAATATATATATATTGTGAAGTTACAGTGAAGATCCCTAGCTCTTTAAATAAGTGTCTGCAAGATGATCTCGGATGAGCTCCAGCAATTATTCTGATTACACGCTTTTGTGCAATGAATACTCTTTTACTGAATGATGAGTTACCCCAGAATATGATGCCATACGAAAGCAGAGAATGAAAATAGGCATGGTAAGCTAATTTACTAAGATGTATATTGGCAAAATTTGCAATGACCCTAATAGCATAAGTAGCTGAATACAAACGTCTCAGCAGATCTTCAGTGTGTTTTTTCCAGTTCAACCCCTCATCAATGCATACACCTATAAATTTTGAATATTCTACCTTAGCTACCAATTTCTGATCAAAGTCAATATTTATTAATGGTGTCATTCCATTTACTGTGTGGAACTGTATATACTGTGTTTTGTCAAAGTTTAATGAGAGCCCATTTGCAGAGAACCACTTAATGATTTTCTGAAAAACATCATTTACAATTTCATCAGTTAAGTCTTGTCTGTTAGGTGTGATGGCTATACTTTTATTATTGGCAAAAAGTACCAGTTTTGCGTCTGCGTGAATATAAAATGGTAAGTCATTAATATATATAAAGAACAGCACCGAACCTTGCGGCACCCCATTATTGATTGTTCCCCAGTTTGAGAAATCACCAGTTTTTTGCATACTGTGTGAACTGTTTATTTCTTCTCTCTTCCAGTTAGATATGATTTAAACCATCTGAGCACTATCCCAACTGGGACACAGTACTTGAGCTTATCTAGAAGTATTCCATGATTTACACAGTCAAAAGCCTTTGAGAGATCACAAAAAATCCCAGTGGGTGACTTCCAGTTACTCAGAGCATTTATATTTCACTTGCTGACCCGGCGAACTCTGTTCCGCCTTAAAGCCAATAAATAATCAGATTTTGAATGTTAAGTTCAATTTTTTATTAGGACAAATAAAAATTAAGTATTTTAATGATTCTTTATGTTTTTTGGTGCATAGCTTCCACTCTTCAATTCAGTACCTTGTGATACACAACATTTTTTGTTTTATTATCAGGCGCAAGAACAAACAACGCATATGGTCTTCCGACCCGTGAACATGCCACATATAATTGACCATTTGAAAAATATGGATATTCCAGATTTAAACCACAAACTTTCAAGGATTGGCCTTGTGATTTGTTAATGGTCATGGCGAATGCAAGACGGATCGGAAATTGAAGTCTTTTAAACTCAAACGGCACATCGGTTGGGACCATCGGGATCCTCTGAATGAGAACTTCCTCACCCTCGAATTTTCCTTTGAGTATCATCGCGTAAATAACATTGGTCATCAATTTACTTACCTCAAAACGTTTACCGTTGCACAGTTTTGGTTGGTTTATGTTTCGAAGCATGATTACTACGGAGCCAACTTTTAGGCATAAATTGTGCGGTGGTATGTCAGGCACATCCTAAGAGTTTAAAAATTCAATTGGATAGTTGGTGGCTTCATCGTCATTTGTTACACAGTCAATAGATTTGAATGAATGCATTTTACCAATGATCTCATTCTGAATTATGTAGTTTAGGTCATCTACATCTTTACTCTTAGCCGCTAAAATTGCTCACTCACTCAACCATTCATTACTTTTGTAGTTAGTAATGATGTTTGGGAATACTTTGTTGATAAGTTCGTCTTTCAATGAGACAAAGTTACAGAAATTATGAGGAAATGAAATCAATCCGCTCGATTCTTCGACAGGTACTCGACAATTACCGATAGTCAGCAATTGCTCAAAGAAATCTTCAGCAGATGTATCATTAAGCAATGCAACTCTCATGTTTGTTGTCAGTTAAAGTTTCTTCACAAAGCGCCATAGATTCGATGATTTGAGGCAAGCATTTAAAAATGTAACTCCAAAATTACATTGTTGTATGACACATAGCTCATGAAATATGATGTAAATAAACACTGAGCTACACGAAAACAGAACTACAGGGCAAAGTTCGATATAGGTTAAATATTTGTGGAATATGTTAAATTTATGTGACATGTGGATATGCGAGTGAAGCCATAGGTGTAAACCCTTGGATTGATTTCACCTAAACTTGGTGCACATACTATTTGCTGTCTGGAAACAAATACTGTGGAGTTATTAAGCACCAATTTCCTATTGAGGTGGGGGTGATAACATGGTGATGTAGAGAGAAATGGGGGGGAGGGGGGGGAGGGGAGATGGACAGAAAGAGAGGGAAAAGTAGGAGATGGACAGAGAAAGGGAAGACAAGGAGAAGGGCAGAGAGAGGGGAAGGAGGAATCCATGAATCTATATAAACTTTGACATCCCATGTTCTCTGCATGACATGTAAAGCATATTACAACACAGAGTGTCACTGTCTATTCACTGCCTTTTGTCAAATGACTATCTCATCCAATTCTTTGTTGTATCCTTTGATAGCACTGTAGATAATTGCAGGATAAGCACTGCTCAGAAGCTTCAATTTACTTCATGGATTAATTAATTCTAAGCTGGGGAAATGAATGCCCCTTCTGTTTTCTCCAGTGGGAATCCAATAGCTCATTGCTTTCTATGGTAGATAACCAGAGGAAGCTCACTATTTTTTTTTCTTGTCCCAAACTGTAATTTGTAAGTCAATGTTCTGTAATGATATTAAATTAATTAACTTTCTGAATAGTTTACAAAAGTTGGTCTCGATAGACTCCAAAAAAATAAACAAATTGTACTGAAGATAGACTGAAAAGTAATCACAACTTCCATATTCTTCTACCAAAACTTTTTTTACTTGGTGTTTGTTTTTTAACAGTCTTACATTCTTAATGTTAGTGTTATTTACTGATGCCATGTTTATTATGTTTATTTAATCATGCCAGTACACAAGAATATTATTCATAAAATACTGACCTGAATAGCTTCCAACAATGACTTGGGAAGAATCTCATCTACAGCACCCATATCTTTTGAGAATCGGTTTAGTATACGTCCTGAAACAATTATCGAGTTTGACATCAAACTGAAAAATAAATCTAAAGGATGCAGTAAAGAATGTTAAAAGACTATATGAGAAATCTAGAATGATACACTCATCAACAACTAGTATTTGTGAGGAGGCTGCTGTCTGCAAGTAATAAGTCACTTAAAAATAGTTTCAGGTTCAACATGGACAATCAGAGGGACAGCATGTGAGTTTCTTGCATATGAATCAGTTAGTGAAGTGTAAAACAACAGTAATTAAGTGAAAACATGACAATCTTACAATGAAGGTACTTGGGTGTTTAAAGTATTCTTCCTGCTGTGTTACAGGCACTGCAGCTGCATGTCCCCTCACCACCGAGCATGGCACGGAGCCTGCAAGGTCAGAACTCTGAAACCACAGGTATACATACCAGGAGTGCACCAAAGACCCCCCATTCCATCAGTACAACCTGACGATGGCAGAACAGTGCTTCACCAAAATATCATAGACCTTCGATGACAGCTTCCGGTGGTACACCCAAGAACCTTAGAAGCAACTTTGCAATTATTTAACATACAGTTAATGAAAATTATTGTGTGACTCAATAGCATGACACCCTTATGTTGTTGTTATGTAAAATATTGTTACGGTTTTTATCAATTATCCATATGCCTGTGTTTATACATCTCTCATTCAATGAATCCATCATTTAGTGAATAACATTTGCTCTGCTCGCACCACTTTGTGTCACAGTCTGCCAATATCAGTGAACAGTGTCTTTTGTGAACTTCTGAGAGTCCATGCTTAGCTATCAGCCAGATAACATCTCTGTGATGGAATCTGCATTAACACCTCTGTATAAAAGTTGGTGGCTAGCTATCATCCAACTAGCATCTCTATGTCACTTCAAGTAATTACCAAGAAGAAACTGTTTTGTGTATGGCAATCAAGACAGTGACATCTATGTAATAAAATTACATGATTGGGAATCCTTGCAACACCATTATTTGCAAAAAGAATAGTGCCTAGAGATAATTTGAATCATATTTCAGTCTGATTCAAAAAAATCAAATGGCTCTGAGCACTATGGGACTTAACATCTATGGTCAGCAGTCCCCTAGAACTTAGAACTACTTAAACCTAACTAACCTAAGGACAGCACACAACACCCAGTCATCACGAGGCAGAGAAAATCCCTGACCCCGCCGGGAATTGAACTCGGGAACCCGGGCGTGGGAAGCGAGAATGCTACCGCACGACCACGAGCTGCGGGTATTTCAGTCTGAAGGACTGATAATAAGAACAAAATGTAAAAAGCAGTTCCATTCAGCTTTCATCTGACTTCAACATGAGAATGTCAATGGCCATGCTGTGGTGGATAAACTAGTTCCCATCAGATCACTGAAGATGGACACTGTCAAGCATGGCCAGTATTTGGATGGGTGCCCTTCTGTGTACACCAAGCAGTGTAGGCAGTTTCCTGCTTTGCCTACACAGCAGAGGGGACAGGATGGATGATTACATCTAGCCCCTAATCACCAATCTCAATACCAATGTCCTGGATTAAATTTCAAACTGCTTCCCAGTTTCTCATGAAGTGAGGGCTTGTGACACTGATGGTGATCCATCCATCAGACTGAGTAGTCTATGTATCGAGAGTAGTAGTATATGTGCCCTAATTATCATCGATCACATACATGACATCACACTACATACACATGAATTACAGTCATCTACATTTAACATTTACACTTAAACAACACACAACACATTACACTTTGTGAAGGAAAGTTGCCTTTGGCCACAAAGTATGGAAAACAAATTTCCATTCAGGCAGCTGAACATGCCCATCAGGGTCTCCCAGCTTTTCATACCATAAAACTTTACTTTACCAATATGAGAATATGTATAAGACACATTGTCATTGTGAGGACCTTATTATGGCTTATACCAAACTTGCTGTCTTAGTATTCATTTGAAGGAAACTGGACTGATCAGAATATCATTAATAATCATATTCTGGCTGTCAAACAGTTAAAAATATAAAGAGGGTTGTTTGTGAAATGATCACTGCTGAAGTGTGCTTTAATACAAATAAAAGTGAAAACATATTCAACTGAAATCAATGGTATTTGAATGTTGTTCAACTTTGTGATAAACAATCAAAGCTTTTTCAGAGTAGGAGAATTCATTCCATCTTGTGCCACTGAGTATTTATGGCAACATCACCAGGTTAGTACTGTTCCACAATGGCTTGATATTTGTCCTTGACTGTCACAACATCTCTGCCACTGTCACATCCAAATATCATCCTGCTTTGATGACAGCCATCACCCGTACCACAGCCACTGACATTCCCATTGCCAGTACTCCTCCAGTTGCATTAATTGTCATCAATGTACACCATCACAGCTGTGGCTATCAGCAGCACTGTCTCATCCATCCACAGGATCTGATATCCCCACGTCTCTCTTTCAGGTCAATGATCAAGGGACTATTGCATCACTGGAAGGCACACCAATGGTCTCCAGTTCGCTCCATGGAACCAGCAAATTCCAATTGTATGCAATGCCTACACTGGAACAGAAGAGAGGGCTTTGGAGTCCCAGTTAGAGAACTCCTGGAGACATTCTTCATTTTGGAAGTGTCACCTTAATAGAACCGGCACTGTATAAATTTTATTATCTGGGTTTTCACATGAAGCTGCTCAATCACTTTACTGTTGACTTTATGTTGATCTCACCCCTCAAAGAATCAAAAGAATCGACACCTGACAGTGTTCTACTGACCTGCACATTTGAATCAACATTATTGTGATTTCTTAGGACATCTTTAAGAATTATAATAGTCATGTTTATGAAAATATTCATTGCTACACTACTACACTATGTGTAACCCCTTTATGCAATAAATGGACCTGAAAATTACTTTACAGGAGAAATGGCTCAACACATTTACTATAATGAACAGAACGTATGTTCCTGTTCCTTCTTTTCATGTGTCCAATGAAGCTGGGGAATTACTGCAGTATTATGGAAGGAAAGCTGATGGGTTCCCTAGATATTCATACGGTCATTGGCAGTATTGATGTGTTACCAAAACTACAACACAATATGCACTGCCAGACAAAGAAAAAGCAAAGCACCCAGAAATGGAAGAGGAAATGAAATGAAACTTAATGTCAATATGGAGTGAACTTTGGAAAATATATTGTGTTTGAACATTATGAATTACCTTAAACAGAATGGTCTATTGACACACAGTCAACACAGATTTAGAAAATATTGTTCTTGTGAAACACACCTAACTCTTCACTCACACAAAGTGCTGAGTGCTTTTCACAAGGGATTTCAAATTGATTCAGATTCCCAGAAGGCTTTTGACACTGTACCACGCAAGCAGCTTGTACTGAAATTGCATGCATATGGAATATTATCTGAGTTATGTGACTGGATTCATGGTTTCCTGTCAAGTAGGTCATAGTTCATAGTAACTGATGGAAAGTCTTCAAGTAAAACAGGCATGATTTCTGGCATTCCCCACAGTAGCATTATAGGCCCTCTGCGGTTCCTTATCTATATAAGTGATTTAGGAGACAATGTGAGCAGCTGTCTTAGGTTGTTCACAGATGACGCTGTCATTTATCGTCTAGTAATCTAGTAAACTCATCAGAAGATCAAAACAAATTGCAAAATCATTTAAAAAAGATATCTGTATGGTGCGAAAATTGGCAGTTGACCCTAAATAGTGAAAAGTGTGAGCTCATCCACAGGAGTGCTAAAAGGAATCTGTTAAATTTTGGTTACAGGATAAATCAGTCAAATCTAAAGGTTGTAAATTCAAGTAAATACGTAGGGATTGCAATTACAAACAACTTAAATTGGAAAGAACACATAAAAGATGCTGTGGGAAAGGCAAACCAAAGACTGTCTTTTATTGGCAGATCACTTAGAAAATGTAGAAGATCTACTAAAGAGATTGCCTACACTATGCTTATCTGTCCTCTTCTGGAGTTCTGCTGCACAGTCTGAGATCTGTACCAGGTAAGATTATTGGAGTACATTGTGAAAGTTCAAAGAAGAGCAGCACATTTTGTATTATCATGAAATAGGCAAAGAGTGTCACTGACATGATACAGGATTTGAGGTGGTCATCATTAAAACTAAGGCATTTTTTTTTTGTCACAGTGGAATCTTCCAACAGAATTTCTATCACCAACTTTCTCCTCCAAATTTGAAAATATATTGTTGATGCTAACCTACACAGGGAGGAATTATCATCATAATTAAATAAGGGAAATTAGAGCTCAAACAGAAAGGTATAGGTGTTCATTTTTTCCATGCACTCTTTGAGATGAGATTGGATAAAGAGAGAATTATTGTGAAGGTGGTTCAGTAAACCCCCTTCCAGGTACTTAAGTGTGATTTGCAGAGTATCCATGTAGATGTTCATTGATCGAGGGTAAGCGATGTTATTTCAGTAAAATTTACGAAGAACTTGTCTGGATGACCCACTTACCAATAGGAGGCATCCCCACTGGCCTAGATGCATGCACTGTTTCAGTTGGGATGGTATCATAAAGCTTTTGTATTATCTACTGAGCCAAGCTGGCACACAACAATTTTAACTGGTCCTTAATATCCTGGATACTGGCACTGGGACCTAGGAATGTCCGAACTAGTCCCCCAGATGTCTAACGGGACAGATCTGGGGGCCTTGCTGGCTATGGGAGAAACCTCAACATCACACAGAGGCTTCAAGGAGATATGTGCCTTGTGTGGACAAGGTTTGTCCTGTAGAGCAATGGCACCACAATACTATCATAAGAGAGGTAACACATGAGGAGGCAATGGGTCCATAACATACCGTTGTGGCATCAGGGTTCCCTCACTCACTACAAGCTGTGACCTGAAGCCATACCCAATGGTTCCTAACAGCCTGTCATCAGAAGTAACACTGCTGAACCACCCCAAAACAATGGAAGAAGGGCACCTCTCTCCAAGTCATCACTATACTCACTGAAACTGTCATATGGAGTAGAGCAGAGCTACGATTCATCACTGAGCACAATGTGTTACCATTCATCAGCAGTCCATACTTTCCAGTCATGATACCACACAAAATGCAGCTGTGGTGGTATAGTATTTCCCTATATGGCTGCTCCGAATCTCCAATCAGAGGTGCAGGATGATACAGAATGTTGCAGCAACTCCTTTGCTTGGCAGGTACAGATGTGACGAGGTTACAGCATGCTTGGTGGACAATATGGTGATACTCCCTTATGATGATCAGAGATGGTCAACCACAACGTTCAGGACAAGTGTACATGCCTTTACACTCCCATGCAGTCTAACATCGGGGCACTGTCATGTCTGAAAATGCACCCACAAATCTGGATATTGCACAATTCAACCAGCTGGTCACATGGAGATCCACAATGAGGCCACACTCAAATATTACCCGGTGTTGACAGAGTTGTCTCACACAAATACAACAGCATCTCCACATTCTTCACAGAGAACACTCAATATCTGACACTCTTCATGACCCTTATGTACCCTATGAGGCCTGGGAACAACACTAAACACTAACAATATTAAAGCACCCTGGGAGCCATTTTACCTGTCACTAACTACCACTTTTGTGTTTGTCCCTCAAAAGAGCCAGTCAATGTATAATGAAAATAGCAGTCAGGAACAGTACTACTTAGTAGTCAATACAATATATTCATTATTATTATTATTGTTGTTGTTGTTACTACGTGTTTTTTATTTTTACGTACCTGATGGATTTGTATGGAAGAATCTCATTGGGGCCTTCATAAGATTAGTGAACATCTTGTTGTGAAGGTTTTTTGAACAAGTGACACAGATTTTGTAGAAGGCAAGTGAACGTGTGAATGCTGTCACAAGCAAAGCAACAATAATCCCAACATACAGGGAGATGTAATTTTCTGTGGTCAGCAGTTCATCATGATTTCCTGCTTGGGCTGTTCCATTACTGTGAATAATTATTTCATCCTGAGAAGCTTCACTCACATTATAAAATTCTTTATTATCTGGCAACATATGTAGTTTCCTTTTTTCTTCCTGAGTAGTCCTGCCAACAAGATTGAATTCCTATAATTAGAAAATTCCTTCAAATTAAAGGAACAAACTACATTTTATAATTTACATTACATTATATGCCAGACACAATATGAGAGAAGCAGTTTTGAAGCTTAATGATAAAATGATATGTTAAAAAAGTCATTTTTGCAGCTTATAATATACCAATATTAGGCCAACTGGATAAAAATGAACATCTTGTTACTGCTGTTATGTTTAAATTTTTTGATGCCATTTTCACTTTGAAATACACAATAAATACACTGGAGTATTTTCAGCAATAATATTTTGTTTATTTATTTGTCATTAACGAGAACATTTTTGAAAGTTACAGCTCATAAGCATGATATTCCAGAAAACTGCTCATTCCCTCAGTTTCACTTTCAAACAGATAAATATGTGTGGGAATGTAATTTCCAAGACAAATGTTTTTAGACAGCAGTGTAGCTTTCCATAACTCAATTTGTTCAAAATATAGCACATGTCACATAAACCATGAAATTTTACTTTGGTTGCTCCCAGCTAACATTTATTATTCATTGTCTAAACCACTTTTGCAATTCACTCCAAAAAACATTTTTATTCAATGTAAAATCACTTACATGCGAAATATAAACTATGTTTAACATATGTAATATTTTGGAAGCTTTGATCATTAATTTGTGATTATTTAACATATCTCTTGAAATCATTTTTGTTCTTGGATTTTTCTACAAGTGAAAAGATATAATTTAGTCTAAATTTTCACTAATAGGAAAACTGGATGTCAGTATAATAATTAATACGACAATGGAGATTTCCACAATGTTTCTGGTGCACATACATAGGTTATAAATATTATAGAAGATGCACCAGACGTCAGTCACTGACTCAGATCAGATTTGGACTACTCTGCAAGTAGTTCAGTGTATATCTCTGGTTATGCAGGAGCACTAAAATATCCAAGTTGTTCTCATATTTTTTTGGCATCATGTTTCTGTCAGTCAGTGTTCAACAGATTGTATTTGTTTCTTACTGTTGAATGCTGTTGTAATGTGAACTGTAGTGTTGTCTTTTTTTTTTTTTTTTTTTTTTTTTTTTTCTCCCTGTGCAAAAGTTATCTTTTAAATAATTCAAAAGGTAGAAGATGTTTGTTTTAATTGAAAAAAATTCCAGACCGTTAATAAGATGAAAATGACAGAAGAACTTATATATCAACATAGTAACCTGAGAAGAGTAACTTTTCAGTTGACTGCTCTGTCTAGAATATTGAAGATTAGAACACTATCTCTTTTATGTTTACAGCAATGTAAATAAAGTGAAGGTAAACTAAAGAAACAAAAGATTCGAAAAGAAAAAGAGGTAACACATGAAAAATAAGAAAGAGCAGACCAAAAAAGGACATATTGTGAAACCCTAATTTGGAGAAAAAATGGTCTATGAAACCAGAAAGAACTGAAGACTTTTCCCAAACAGAACACCAAGAAAAAGCTGAAGATAAGTAAAATATGCATTTTCATTTCCCTGAAAAACTGAGATTTCCAGCTGCTACATGAAAACGTGTATATGTCAGAATGACAATAAATGATTAATGGAAAATCTCATATAAAGATGTGAAACAAATACTAACAAAGAGATAGAGAGGCTGGCCAGTACTTACCTCAGTTCAGTACAGCCGATAGATACACAAAAAACAGAACCGAAAATTTACGTTCCTAGCTTTCGGAACAAATGTTCCTTCATCAGGAAGGAGAGAGGGGAAAGAAAGGGAAGAAGGGAAAGTGGATTCATTTACTCACAACCCAGGTTATGAAGCAACAGGGAAAGGAAAACAGGGAGGGTAGCAAGGATGGAGGCATGGTTGTCAGGGGGAAGCCAAAGATATTCTACTGTAAGTACTGTGCCAGCTTCAAACCAAAGATGATGCATACAGAAGTAAAGAGGTATACAGTATAAAGATAAACACAACTATGTAAGATGAAAAGATGCGTGAATGGCTAAAGATGAAAGGGAAAGAGGAGAAGACTGAAGAGTAAATGGGAGTGAGGTTGTTTAATGTAGGTTCAGTCCAGGGGGATGGCGGGATGAAAGGATGTGTTGGAGTGCAAGTTCCCATCTCCGCAGTTCAGAGGGACTGGTGTTGGGTGGGAGAAGCCAAATGGCACATACGGTGTAGCAGGTTCCTAGGTCCCTAGAATTATGCTGGAGGGCATGCTCTGCTACTGGGTATGGGACATCTCCTAGGCGGACAGTTCGTCTGTGTCCGTTCATGCGCTCAGCCAGTTTAGTTGTTGTCATACCGATGTAAAAGGCTGTGCAGTGCAGGCATGTCAGCTGATAAATGACATGTGTAGTTTCACACGTGGCCCTGCCTTGAATTGTGTATGATTTACCAGTAGCGGAGCTGGAGTAGGTGGTTGTGGGGGGATGCATGGGGCAGGTTTTGCAGCTGGGTTGGTTACAGGGGTAGGAACCGCTAGGTAGAGAAGGTAGTCTGGGAACATTGTAGGGTTTAACAAGGATATTACGGAGGTTAGGGGGGCGACGAAAGGCAACTCTGGGTGGTGTGGGGAGAATTTTGTCAAGGGATGATGTCATTTCAGGGGTTGACTTGAGAAAGTCATATCCCTGGCGGAGTAATTTGTTGATGTATTCAAGGCCAGGATAATATTGGGTGACAAGGGGGATGCTTCTGTGTGGTCTGGGGGTAGGAACATTGTTGTTGGATGGGGAGGAATGTATTGCTCGAGAGATCTGTTTGTGGACAAGGTCTGCAGGATAGTTGCGGGAGAGGAAAGCACTGGTCAGGTTATTGGTGTAATTGTTGAGGGATTCATCACTGGAGCAGATACGTTTGCCACGAATACCTAGGCTGTAGGGAAGGGAACGTTTGATGTGGAATGGATGGCAGCTATCAAAGTGAAGGCACTGTTGTTTGTTTGTGGATTTGATATGGACAGAGGTGTGGATGTGAGCTTCAACAGGATGAAGGTCAACATCCAGGAAGGTGGCTTGGGTTTTGGAGAAGGACCAGGTGAAACTGCGTCAACTCTCCGACACCTCAACCTACAAAGCTGTTACCCAGGATCCTGTTCCCTCCATCCAGACTGAGCTGCAGAAAATCCTAAAAATCCAAGGTCCCTCACAAGGCCTCACAATGGCTTCCATAGACTTACTCACTCCACCTGAGCCCCGTACTCCTACCTTCTACCTATTACCCAAAATCCACAAAGAGAACCATCCTGGCCGTCCAATTGTAGCAGGCTTCAAAGCCCCAACAGAACGTATCTCAGCCCTGGTAGACCAACACCTCCAACCTATCACCCGCACACTCCCATCCTACATCAAAGACACAAACCACTTCCTAGAACGCCTCAAATCCATTCCCACTCCTCTCCCACCTGAAACCTTTCTTGTCACCATAGGTGCTACATCCCTTTACACAAACATCCCACATACCCATGGTCTCTCTGCCCTTGAGCACTACCTCTCCCAACGCCCACCCAAAGATCTTCCAAAAACCTCGTTCCTTATCACGCTTACCAACTTCATCCTAACCCATAATTACTTCACTTTTGAAGGCCAGACCTACAAACAAATCAGGGGAATGGCCATGGGAACCAGGATGGCTCCGTCCTATGCTAACCTCTTCATGGGCCGCATGGAGGAGGCTTTCCTGAAGACCCAACAGCTGCTTCCCCTGGCCTGGTATAGGTTTATAGATGACATCTTTGTGGTCTGGACTCATGGTGAAGAAACACTCCTTAATTTCCTCCATAACCTCAACTCCTTTTCGGATCTGAATTTCACCTGGTCCTTCCTGGATGTTGACCTTCATCTTGTTGAAGCTCACATCCACACCTCTGTCCATATCAAACCCACAAACAAACAACAGTACCTTCACTTTGATAGCTGCCATCCATTCCACATCAAACGTTCCCTTCCCTACAGCCTAGGTATTCGTGGCAAACGTATCTGCTCCAGTGATGAATCCCTCAACAATTACACCAATAACATGACCAGTGCTTTCCTCTCCTGCAACTATCCTGCAGACCTTGTCCACAAACAGATCTCCCGAGCAATACATTCCTCCCCATCCAACAACAATGTTCCTACCCCCAGACCACACAGAAGCATCCCCCTTGTCACCCAATATTATCCTGGCCTTGAATACATCAACAAATTACTCCGCCAGGGATACGACTTTCTCAAGTCAACCCCTGAAATGAGATCATCCCTTGACAAAATTCTCCCCACACCACCCAGAGTTGCCTTTCATCACCCCCCTAGCCTCCGTGACATCCTGTTTAAACCTTACAATATTTCCAGACTACCTTCTCTACCCAGCGGTTCCTACCCCTGTAACCGACCCCGCTGCAAAACCTGCCCCATGCACCCCCCCACAACCACCTACTCCAGCCCCGCTACTGGTAAATCATACACAATTCAAGGCAGGGCCACATGTGTAACTACACATGTCAGTTATCAGCTGACATGCCTGCACTGCACAGCCTTTTACATCAGTATGACAACAACTAAACTGGCTGAGCGCATGAACGGACACAGACGAACTGTCTGCCTAGGAGATGTCCAATACCCAGTAGCAGAGCATGCCCTCCAGCATAATTCTAGGGACCTAGGAACCTGCTACACCGTATGTGCCATTTGGCTTCTCCCACCCAACACCAGTCCCTCTGAACTGCAGAGATGGGAACTTGCACTCCAACACATCCTTTCATCCCGCCATCCCCCTGGACTAAACCTACGTTAAACAACCTCACTCCCATTTACTCTTCAGTCTTCTCCTCTTTCCCTTTTGTCTTTAGCCATTCACACATCTTTTCATCCTACATAGTTGTGTTTATCTTTATACTGTATACCTCTTTACTTCTGTATGCATCATCTTTGGTTTGAAGCTGGCACAGTACTTACAGTAGAATATCTTTGGCTTCCCCCTGACAACCATGCCTCCATCCTTGCTACCCTCCCTGTTTTCCTTTCCCTGTTGCTTCATAACCTGGGTTGTGAGTAAATGAATCCACTTTCCCTTCTTCCCTTTCTTTCCCCTCTCTCCTTCCTGATGAAGGAACATTTGTTCCGAAAGCTAGGAACGTAAATTTTCGGTTCTGTTTTTTGTGTATCTATCGGCTGTACTGAGCTGAGGTAAGTACTGGCCAGCCTCTCTATCTCTTTGTTAGAATGACAATAAAGACTGTTTGTAGTGGCTTATTTGTACTTTTCTGACATTATTTTATTCAAATGAAGAATAACATGGTCTTTGGTAGATCTTGAATTACCTGCAAGGACTCTTTGTCTTAGGCGAGATTAAATATAGGAAAATTATTTATTTATTATGCAGTGTCTTCCCATCCATGTGACACATGTGGACTTATTTTGACAGCTGTCATCTTCTACATACAAAAAATCAGTCCCATATATCTGGTCACTGAAGGACAGTACTTCTGCACTGACAAGGATTCCCTTGCCCAGTATGCCACAGGTCTTACTATGGCCTTCACAAACAGGCACTATACCCTAAACGTAGTCCACAGGCAGATTTCCCATGCTATATCATCACACATGCATAACCCTCCCACCAACCCCAACAGGAGTCAAATCCAAGAGGAATATCCAGGTGCAAGAACTGTCTGATGAAGTCACCAAGCACATCTTACACAGTTTTGTGACAGGCTTACCCTATCCCACTGGAGGCAGGATCACCTCTGAAAGCAGCCATAGCATACACCAGCACTACTGTAATTTCTCTATATCATTTTATGTGGACATTATTACCAACAAGCTGTGCATCCAACTAAATGGCCGTAGGCCAAACTGTGGCCAAGAACAGAAATGACCACTCATGGGTGGGGCACACTACTGAGCACATCATCCTTAATTTTCGGGGCTTCTTCACAACCCATGCCATTTGAAGCCCCCCCCCCCCCCCCCCCCCCCCAAGCTTTCCTGAAGTATATGCAAGTTGTGTGAGAAAAGTCATTACTTTCCTCACGCACCTTGTATATGCTTCAGACTGATTTTTTATCTGTAGAACAGAAATGCCTTTTGAGGTAAAAAATTCCAGATGGAAGTGGCCGTGTGACATAAGACACTGTTATGATGCAGCATTCATTTGCCTGCAATGTCCAGTCTCACTCGATTCACCCTTTTCCTGGGCCTTTCAAGGACATCTTTGTAAAACATTTGGTTGACAGTTTGTCCTGAAGGAACAGCCTCACAAGAGCATGCACATGTTTGACATTTTCACTGGTTTTTGTAGTTGTATGTCTCCCTGAGCAAGGTTCATCTTCAACGTATTCTCAGGCTCCCAAAAATAATTTGTGCCAGTGGAAACTTGTGCTCTTGACAAGGAATGTTTCCCACAGGCCTGTTTCAACTCTTCAAATGTCACACTCATGGATTTCCCAAGTTTTACACAAAATGTGATGGCATAATGTTGCTCTAAATTCTGCTGTTCCATTTTCGTAACATGTAACAAAGACAGAACTGCACTGATGTCACTCTCCAAAATCTAACTTCACTGATCCTCTACAAAACATATAAGCCTAATGACCGGAAATTTGCACATACAGTACTGATACACAAGTATGCAATTGAAAGTAATCTGCTGAATTATACACCCAATCACTGACACTGATTTGCACTGGTATTTTGGAACATATACTGTGTTCAAACATTATGACATGCCTCAAAGAAAATGATTTGCTGCAATATAGCACAGATTCAGAAAATACCATTCTTGTGAAACACAACTGGCTTTTTATTCACATGAAGTACTAGTGCTATAAGCAGAATACTTGAAGTTCCATATTTCTAGATTTACAGAATCTGTTTGAGATCATTTCACATTTGTGGCTTCTAATCAGATTGTGTTCCTATGGAGCACCATGTCAGTTGCATGACTTCATTCATGATTTCCTGTCAGAAAGGTCACAGTTCATAGTAAATGATGGGAAGTCGCTGAGTGAGGCTGAAGCAATATCTGGTATTCCCCAAGGAACTGTTACAGAGCCTCTGTTGCTCCTGCTCCTAATCTATACAAATGGCATAGGAGACAATCCGAGGAGCCCTCTTAGATTGATTGCAGATGATGCAATCATCTATTGTTTACTAAAGTCATCAGAAAATCAGAATAAATTGCAAACTGATTTATTGTGCTATAGCTGGCCACACAACTTTCTCTGGTGCAGATCTTTCATCAAGCAAGCTGTTTTATATGATTTGCCAAAACTGGAGCTACTTCATCAATATACATCAGTCTGAAGTTGCAGCATCACAATAACATATTTAAAAGATAACAGTATGTCCATGCATATGTGTTACACTGAGGGTGTTTACTCCTAAGTTACTGATATTGCCAGCTGTTATTGAATTGAATTCAGGAACATTTATTGCATCTTCATTGGTGAAGGAATTTTGAAAAGCCGTGTTCAGAAACTGTGTTTTAGTGACACTGTCATTGATAAAATTATCATTCACATCATGCAGTGAGGGTTCTGATTGTATCTTGTCACTGGTATACATTAAATACCACCAGAATCTCTTTGGATTTTCTGCCAGATTTCAAGACAGAGTTTAATTGAGGAAACTATTAAAAACATTTTGCATTGACACTTGCAGTAAACTTTGAGCTACTGTAAAACATTGCCGATCTTGGAGGTTTTACATAATTTGCTTGAACTGACAGGTCACAGAACACACAGTTATATGTAACAACATCACAAGCACATGAGGCTGCTTATCAACAGGACACTATTAAGGTATGTGGCAGAGATATTCTCCTGTAGTATTTAATCAAAAGGATACAAAGAGGCAAATGACATATCTGCCATAGTCTCTTAGCCAGGAATTCGCTGTCTAGTAATTTGCTTCCATTTATTCTCTTACAACATCCTGCAGGTGACTTGTGATGACACTACACCACCCCATCGAACCGAAGTTGTGTCAGAATGGATTCAGGAATATTCCTCACCCATGAAAGCAATTTGTGGCAGCACATGTCATCTGACATCAGTGCCATCAAGTACATTAGGCTTGGCCCTGAGCAAGATTTGCATGCCTTGGAGTCAACTCTAACCAATATCCATGAGCGATGGAACAGAACTGCTCCCCAATGCTTTCACTGACTCGTTGTAGTCCATACTGTAATGCACAGCCACATCATCATGAGGAAAGGAGATGTTGCATGCTACTTGGTGTGTGTCAATGATATCAGTATATAACTTGCAACAATAAATCATTATCCACTAAGAATACCAACAACTAATTCAGTAATTACAAATAATGAAAAAATGAAACTTAATTTCTAATGTTCATTACACATAATTAAATCTCCTTCTTTAAGGTACCATAAACTTGGTGGTATACATAAACTTACCAATATGACACATAGTAGTCAGATCCACTAGCCAGTATCTGAGCCAATGCAAACAAGATGAGCATCAAAAGTATGACAAAGTAGTTGGTTCCTGATCTGAAGTAGCCAATGTATGGTGATGTTTTCACAACTCCTTTGGTTGTGGCTTCTATCATATCAGGTGCCTCTTCATCCTCTTCCTCACCAATAGCTGGTCCATGGTATGAAGAGACACTCTTTAATAAAGAGAAATATATTATCTATAACATATCACTTTCAGTATAATGGATGCAGAGATACCAACCAATCATGGATAATTATTTGACTACATTTATTAATAGACAAAAGAATGGCAAACACAAAGAATGAGGTACAAGTAGAGGAAAGGTGAAAAAATAGAGAAAAGGAAACAGTTGTAAGAGATAGGACTGCAGTGAGCAAAGTGATTGTCATGAAGCCTACAGAAGACAATGAGTATAAGAAGTACCTTGGTATGTTAATAGACCAAGTAAGAGAGAAAAACCTGAAGCCACAAGGAAATATCAACAGCTGATCTTGGCAGTACTGAGGGCCAAGTTTATGCACAGGCCAGGTAGACTCAGGCTAGGATGCAGAGAAAAATGGGAGTGCCAAGGGACCTTGATTGGCGCTTTTAGTTTCAGTAGGCTTCATCACACGTAAAAAAATTTCGATTTTATTTGAAAACATGAAAGGCCAACCAGCAGCACTGTCACTAGAGTGCCATTTGGTTCATCACTGAGAACAGTTGGAGTGCTATTGTTAATGTCACAGGTCACAACAGCTGTGTCCTTGTGCTTTGCATTGGTTTATGTACAAACTGCTTTTGTTGTCATTTGTCACTGTTGTGCATGTTAGCTAATATTATTTTTAAAAAGTAATCTATCAAACACTGTGAGAGGCATGAAGATACTAATTAGTATACAAAACATGAAATGAACTACTGAATGAAACAAGGAAGGCACCAATTGAGGTAAAAGTGTGCAATTAATGACTTGTTTCCTTTAAGTGATTCCACTACTGACTACATTTTTTTGCAACATGAAAATTTAATTTTCCAGAGCAGTGTAAAAAGTGAGAAAAATAAAAACAGCAAAAGTAAAAAAATAAACCATAGGTAAGGGAGGAGAGGGGAGCACTGGGAAGTATCTGAGCCAGGGTGCTACCGCCTATAAACCCAGCTTTGGGAATGCCAGAAGAATAACTACAAAGAAAAATTTTCCATATTTAGGAGGCTGTTTGAGAAGAAAGTTATTAAAGCTATGAGCCACAAGCAGGTATAGCTGCCATAAAAGAAATATGGATCCTGAAATAAACTTTGTAAAAGGATCTCAGGAAGACTGAGCAAAAATAATACACTATGAATCAAAGGTCATCATTTTGATAAGCATTAGACTTAAAGTTAACTTGTCTTGTTGCTTTTCACATAATTAACATCTGCGCAGATGTGTAACGTCACATAAAAACTCATCAAAAAATTGAAATTGGATACAAGGTAACTGAGCTGTTTTCTGACATGCTATGACTACAAATTATACATTCAAAACACACATTTTTGAGAAATCATCCTCTGTGCTCACCCAGAAAAAAGTAAAAATTGATGCACATGTTGCATTAAATCTCAAACATCACAGTGCTAAGTGGTTAAACCATAAGCATAAATGCGAACATCTGCTTAATAACGTATTTTGCCACCATTACTGTTATATGCTCACCACCGTTTAAGTGCTATTTTAGGCTTGATGAGAGAAATAGAGACATGAGAGTTTACTTCTCCATATGATGTCACGAGCTTATTAGAAGTCAGCTCACTGAATTTCTGTACACTGTGTAAAATGCAAACTGGAAAGAAAGCTTAGGTGCTATAGTTTGCTTCATGTCCTCTATCATTGCTGCCAATTTTTACAATCTACAGTGTGTGGGGTGTGAGGTGCAACGTATATACATGGGTATGTAGTTGTTGCAACTGTATCATGTCAGATTTGAACATGGAAGTCTTAAAAGAGTACTATCACAAAACCGTTGTTCTGTTTCCATGTGACGTCTCTGTCATATCACATCATCTGCACAAAAAGTATATTTTCACCACTTCAAAAAGTGCTTTCACCCATACCTGCACTCTCATCACTGAAGGGCAACTCCCACTCTCCACACATCAAGTAGGTGAGCTCATTTTATGTGTGTTAGCGTGCTCTGGTGGCTGCACTGACCATTGAGTGACTTAACAAGTTACCGGCCAATAAGAATTCACAAGCCAGAAATGGGCTACGTTTCCCTGATTATGACCAAGTTGAGACTCAGTGTTTGAATTTAAAATGTTAACAATCGATATTGTTGCTGAATATAGCACATCGGAAATACGTACAAAAAGATGAGACTAAGTTATAAGTGGTACAAGAAAAGGTGGTGGCTGTGCCTCTTCGTCATGCATCGGCTTGGTCTGGGACACTTTGTGCCAACTGTTTCTCCATTATTGCGGCAACCTAGCAGTAGTTGCACCATAACTGCATGGTGAAGGTAAATGTTGCAAGTTGTGTTGGCAACACCGATAGTGGCTTATGCCAGCATTTCCTTTCTCAAATTTCCTCTCTCCAAAATGGCCCAAACTATTCCCTTGATTACACTACCGCCTGTGGTGCAAACCATTTGTCTTTTGAGCCACTTGTAACTTGTTCAGAGACATCAAATGTCAATAGGAAGAAAACAGGGCAATATCAAGCAAGGTGATGAGTAAGAACTTAGACTCAAGGTAAACATTACCAGGAAGAAATGTAAAATTGGGGAATTTTCAGCATTGTTCCTAGGGGTTTTTCACAGGGGCTAAGAATTTGTGGTGTAGCATTGCAAAAAATGTAAAACTGCAGAATGTAAAACTGAAGTTCCACTGTGTTGTTGCATTCCATCTTGAATTTTCTGTTGTTCGATTCTGCATGGACAGTTATTTATTTGCACATTTCATCAATCATATTTATGATGATTTGGTATGTTGTGCAATGTGTCAGTAGGTTTACAAATAATATACATTTTTTATCTTCATGTTTTCATGGCATATTTCTTGATATATAATGTTTCTGAAAATGGTTATGAACACACTGTCTGAAATTCATAGATCAAAATACATTTCCTTTGTGACAGTATGACTACATTTTAATTAAATTTTTACTTTAATTTAATTTAACTATAAAATTTAATAATGTAAGCCAACCACATAAGACATTTATTCTGTTCATAAATACATGTAAAGAGCAGTAGCTGTCAAATAGAAACAACTCTGATTTGTTTCTGAGATGCATAATTTGCCACAACCTTTACCTCACAATGGTGGTTGTCAAATATTTTTTTGGTTGAATACTTTGCTCCTGTCCTTACAACAAACATCACCAGAGACTGAATGTACCATGAGGCTGTTGTCAGTGTGCATAATTCCTTAAGCAGATGCAAACATGAGGTATGAGGATGGACGGCAGATATTATCCGTACAGTATGTTCCTGTGCAATGAATAATTTGTGTCTGCATGTAGAAATATCCCTCATGCTATTAATAAATGGAAGTACAAAGTGTGAGCCAATTTCATTGTTCCTCCTGTTGTTAAACTTCTGTTAGACTTGATTATGACTCTTGCATCAACAGCAAAGAGGACATGGAAGTGCCCCAGAAACTCCATGACATTTCATTAACAAATGTGTGTACAAATTTAACTTTCCACTGAAGCTTGGCAAACTAACCAGAAGTCCTAAACAAAAGTTAAACAACTTTCATTGTCATGGTAGCATGCACATGTAAAAAGTTTACCTGTGTTGTAAATTTATACAGTTTCCTGTATGTGAACATACTCTTCATTGTAGTAAAAGTCCTACAATGTATTGCACTGTGCAAGTCTTTCACATTCTCCTCAGTTCCTGATGCACTGAGTTGCTCATATTTGTAATAAACAAAAATGAGGAAAGACAACTACTCACATGTAGCTGATTGGTGGATGGTGCATAGTGTGGTTATTTGCCATGCATCAATTAGCTGCAAGTGAGTGGTTGTTTTTCTTCACTTCTGTTGATTGTTTACAACATAAAATTTTCGTTATTGTAGTATTAAGATACAGTTTTGTATTCTGTTAATACTAGTTTCTTATAAATATGGAACTACTTCTTTCAATTGTCTCTTGATCTCCTTCAGTTTCCAGTTATAACTGCATATCACTTCATCAGTATTAATATCCTGCAAAAGTAGTGGTACATACATCTTTACTCATATTTTAGGTAACAACCTTCTGACAGAATTAATTGGAATGTAAAGCATAAGTAAGGCAATGTCTACTGAGGCTTCATAAGACTATGATATGATTGGTGTAAAATTGTATCCTTTTTTATGTTTTTGCAGAATAAATGAGATTACTCCCATTTCACAACAAAAAGGCACTTCAAAAATAATGTCTAAATGTATGGAACTTATACTTTAAAATCATGGCACACACAAATTATAAGTGTTATGGAAGACATAAGTTCACATTGAAGCTGTCTCAGTTCTTCTGGAGATTGGTTTCAGTGTAAATGAAGTGAGTATGTTGTAAGAGGTGTGCCAAATCAGTGGATTAAATCATATTTGGAATTTTGCTCTCAGGTAACTGAAATTAAGTACATGAAAGGAAAGGAAATGAACTCCAGTTACACCTTTCAGAACCATGTGGACTAAGTCATGGTGTTCCACAGGGCTCCATTTTAGTTCTATTTCTTTTTTTGTGTACATTAATGATTTCCCATTGCTCATTAGGGATCCCGAACCAGTAATGTTTGCAGATGGCACTAGTTTATTGACTGAAGGGAATAAAGAAGAAAATCTTACTGCATCTCCAAAAGATATTACAAAATGATTGTCTGAATGATTTGCCAGTAACAGGCTAATAGTTAATCCCCAAAAATGGTACTTATGAATTTCCACACTGATCAAAATAAAAATGCAGCTTAACCCATAATATGTAGATAACGAAAACATTAGTGCTGTCAATGAAACTAAATTTCTTGGGATTCATATCCAGGAAAATCTTAAATGGAGCACTCATATCACATCCTTAAATTCAAAACTAGCAAAAATGAGCTATGTAGTAAGAATTCTTTGCAACTATACTAGTGGAGAAACAATTATGACTGTATACTTTGATTGTGTACATTCAATACTGAAGTAGGGTACCATTTTCTGGGGAAATGTACACAAGGCCATAATAGTTTTCAGGAAACAAAATGAGAATAATGAAACAAGTGAGCAGCAGAAAACCATGCAAAATTTTTCTTTAAATATCTACAGAACCTACTCCTTCCTTGCATTTATATACTGGAAGTAGTCACGCATGTCAAAAAAAGTATACTGAGAAAAGAAAACCTTTTTCCTCAAAACAAAAGTGTCTATGATTACAGTACCAGGTCAGACAGTGACATACATGTTAATCATTGTAACATCACTTTATGTCAAAAAGATGTATATCATGCAGGAACAAAACTATACAACAGATTACCAAGACATACAAAATCTCCTCCTGAACTACAGAGCTTTAAAACATCTGTGACAGCCTACCTTCTGAAAGACTGCTACTATTCAATCTCACAGTATCTTATGCAAGAAAAAATGTAATTTGTATCTTTAATTGTAGAAGTAAGTTATAAATATACAGTATTTAAAAAATTGTAATTATTAACTGTATAGATCCAATTTGTTATAAAAATTTAAATAATGTATGTTTGACATTTGAAAAACCAATAGCTAAAGAGGTTTTCTGTCCAATATCCTGTGTACAATATATGTACTGAAAAAGAGATTTATATGGACAAATAAATAACTTAATTACATTTAAGAAGCTATTAATTTATTTTCCTTGCCAAACAACAACTGCTGTGTACCATGATCTTCTGGGTTGGCAGAGTGGTGTTGCCAGTAATCAGAGTGGTTTACAGTGTCAAAACCATCAGCGCACATTTGTTCAGAATATCACCCTGGTTCAAGATACATGTATTTGTTACTACTCTAACAACAGTGATTGAAAATATTGTCTTTATTAGACTATCAAAAGAGCTATTTTTGCAACTATGTGAAGTTTTGGAACAAATGGATGGCATATTTCAAATTATTTCATATTTCCCTTATAGGATCTTCACTCTAATTTCATCTCATGAAGAGTACAAATGTGACTCTACCACACATTTTATAATGATATGCAGAGTATAAATACAGATTTCAATTAGATAAGTAGTTGAATTTCATTATTACGAAACCTACTGGATATTCACATTTGCTCTCTTAGGATGTGTGACTTTTCATCTATAAAAATATTATTTGTGACATTGTTGTGAAACAGTCATCACATTATTAATCATTTTGAGCCCCACAGCCAAATAGTGTAAATGTTAATAAAAACCACCACAAAAGTATTTCAGAAATGTTTCTTACACCACAATGGGTTTCATTCTAAATAAATCTCTTCTGGTTAGCAAAGTAGGAGAAATGTGGCTGTGTCATTACTCAAAAATGTATTACAATTAGATATTTTTGAGTTATGATGCCATCACATTCCTACCACTTTGTGAAGATTAGTTACAAAGACTGTCAGTGTATTTTCAGTCATCTAAAAATGTTCATTTAGAATAAAACTGACTGTGATGTAATTAACATTCACAGTCATAACACTGTAGCAAAACACTTCCTCTACACTGTTAAATGAAGCACTGTGTTCGTTTGCTAAGAGAGTAAAATTCTTAGAAGTGTCTGACATTATGCTTCCTTCAATTCCGAGAAATCAAGAGGCTTAAACTGGTTTGTTGGCAGTGTTCAAACAGTTCCAAATTCTCTGCTTTTTACATAGAGATGATTCAGCTTGGTTTTCATACACCTTTGTCCTAATGAAATTCATGGATCATTTAGGATTTATATTATTGCATTTCAAAAACAATGGCATTATGCACTCAGATAATGTAGGTTTCTGCATTACATGCATGTGAATTTATGATTAAGTTAGATAAAATCATATTGTACATAACAGTGATTCTTCATAAAAAAGTTTCTATTAGTATACTGAATATTTACTTACCCTTATAGATGCTCTAGTTGCTTGTTTATGTCCTCTTACAAACTGTTTGCAATTCTTCTCTTGATTTTGATCTTCTTCTGGCTGATCCTCATTGTTGTTATCTTCTATAAACACTAGTGCAGCAGCAGATGATGGATTTTGAATAAGTGAAGCGTATGTACTCTGGATCACAATGCGTCCCTAAAATGACAGTAAATATTTGGTTCTATGCTTACAGAAAATGCAGACACAGAATAAAACTAAATATGGAGCAATCTGTTGTATGTACACTATCAATGAATTGATTATTGTTTTCAAAATGTGTTCTTCTCCCATGGGTAGAGAGGAATGATAGTATCAGTGCGATTGCAGCTTCTTTTTGTTGAGAGGATGGTAATGGTGATGCGGCATGCAGGCATAAAACAAAATTTCTGTTGGGGCACTACCAGAAACACGCTGGATAGGATAAAAGAGGGTCTGTAATCTACTGAGTAAAATATGAGTTCCAAGATGAATGGAATGCATTTTGCTTGAGGAAAAAGAGGCAATTTGGGAAATAATGACATTCATTTTCCAGAAACATGAAATAAATTATTACCTCTGATGTACAATTTGCAGTTCTGTTGAGAGATAATCAACATTTTTGGATACCATAGATAACACATTCTTTTCACTGATATAATATGATGGCAATGGCAGAAATGAAATTATACTTCTGTAATGAAAGAAAATGGAACAAAGTCAACTGTCTTGGAGTGTCATACACACATACAAGGAGAAGGCGAGAGACTTTCAGACTCTGGATTTCTTTCACTGAAGAAAATTTCACGCATGAAAAAGAAGGAGTGCACTATTCAGTGATTCTATTTGAAGGTCAGGCATGACTCTCAGTTTAGAGAGGGACACTGTAGGATAAACAAATGAGAACAGAATCAAAAACAAGAAATTGAAGTAGCATTGCCTTGAAGTATAAAACGCTGGTTTATTTTACAACGTGCTGGCGTATCTGTATGAATGTGATGGATACAAAGGAAATCAATTCTGTGTTGCCATCAGAAAATGAAATTTTGAAAAAAAAGTTGCGTTTGAATTGATATTTATGAATAAAGATGGGCAGTAACAAAGAAGATCAGCATAAATATGGGCAGTAATATGGATATAGGGTAGAAAGTATAGATATGGACACAAACTAAAAGTAAGAAAGAGTCTTGTATTCTTTAAAAGATCACATATTGTATATCCTACAATCTACAAGATTACTATAGGAATAAAGGTATCCTGTAAGCCAAAAAGGAAACTATATCTGTCAGTCAGAAACAGCTTTGATGTAAATTCTATAGATAGTTACCAAACATGCTGCAAAATATCGAAGATAGTAATACAGATATCAAAGCAACTGCATTATCAGAAAAGAATAGTCACATCAGATAAAATAAAGACAATATGGGGTATATGACCCGTGGTCTAGGGGTAGTGTCTTTGATTCATAACCAAAACATCTTCGGTCGCGGGTTTGATCCCCGCCACTGCCTAAATTTTAATAAATAATCAGCATTGGCGGCCGAAGACTTCCGGCATAAGAAGTCAGCCTCATTCTGCCAACGGTCTTGTCAAAGAGGGCAGAGGAGCGGATAGAGGTTCAGGGCACACTCTTGTCCTAGGGGTGGGAAATTGCCACTAAAGGCGGAAGAATCAGCAATGATCAACGACATGAGGATGCAGAAGGCAATGGAAACCACTGCATTAAAGACACATAATGTGTATCCACAGGACATGTGGCCTGTAATTGAAGAAGTGTCATGATGATCTCTCCATTGGCAAAAGATTCCGGAATAGTCCCCCATTCGGATCTCCAGGAGGGGACTGCCAAGGGGGAGGTTACCAAGAGAAAAAGATTGAATAATCAATGAAAGGATAATGTTCTACGAGTCGGGGCATGGAATGTCAGAAGCTTGAATGTGGTAGGGAAACTAGAAAATCTGAAAAGGGAAATGCAAAGGCTCAATCTAGATATAGTAGGGATCAGTGAAGTGAAGTGGAAGGAAGACAAGGATTTCTGGTCAGATGAGTATCGGGTAATATCAACAGCAGCAGATAATGATATAACAGGTGTAGGATTCATTATGAATAGGAAGGTAGGGCAGAGGGTGTGTTACTGTGACCAGTTCAGTGACCGGGTTGTTCTAATCAGAATCGACAGCAGACCAACACCGACAACGATAGTTCAGGTATACATGCCGACGTCGCAAGCTGAAGATGAACAGATAGAGAAAGTGTATGAGGATATTGAAAGAGTAATGCAGTATGTAAAGGGGGACGAAAATCTAATAGTCATGGGCGACTGGAATGCAGTTATAGGGGAAGGAGTAGAAGAAAAGGTTACAGGCGAATATGGGCTTGGGACAAGGAATGAAAGAGGAGAAAGACTAATTGAGTTCTGTAACAAGTTTCAGCTAGTAATAGTGAATACCCTGTTCAAGAATCACAAGAGGAGGAGGTATACTTGGAAAAGGCTGGGAAATACAGGAAGATTTCAATTAGATTACATCATGGTCAGACAGAGATTCTGAAATCAGATACTGGATTGTAAGGCATACCCAGGAGCAGATATAGACTCAGATCACAATATAGTAGTGATGAAGAGTAGGCTGAAGTTCAAGACATTAGTCAGGAAGAATCAATACGCAAAGAAGTGGGATACGGAAGTACTAAGGAATGACGAGATATGTTTGATGTTCTCTAACGCTATAGATACAGCAATAAGGAATAGCACAGTACAGTTGAAGAGGAATGGACATCTCTAAAAAGGGCCATCACAGAAGTTGGGAAGGAAAACATAGGTACAAAGAAGGTAGCTGCGAAGAAACCATGGGTAACAGAAGAAATACTTCAGTTGATTGATGAAAGGAGGAAGTACAAACATGTTCCGGGAAAATCAGGAATACAGAAATACAAGTCGCTGAGGAATGAAATAAATAGGAAGTGCAGGGAAGCTAAGACGAAATGGCTGCAGGAAAAATATGAATACATCAAAAAAGACAGACTCATCATACAGGAAAGTCAAAACAAACTTTGGTGACATTAAAAGGAACGGTGGTAACATTAAGAGTGCAACGGGAATTCCACTGTTAAATGCAGAGGAGAGAGCAGATAGCTGGAAAGAATACATTGAAAGCCTCTATGAGGGTGAAGATTTGTCTGATGTGATAGAAGAAGAAACAGGAGTCGATTTAGAAGAGATAGGGGATCCAGTATTAGAATCGGAATTTAAAAGAGCTTTGGAGGACTTACAGTCAAATAAGGCAGAGGGGATAGATAACATTCCATCAGAATTTCTAAAATCATTGGGGGAAGTGGCAACAAAATGACTATTCACGTTGGTGTGTAGAATATATGAGTCTGGCGACATACCATCTGACTTTCGGAAAAGCATCATCCACACAATTCCGAAGACGGCAAGAGCTGACAAGTGCGAGAATTATCGCACAATCAGCTTAACAGCTCATGCATCAAAGCTGCTTACAGGAATAATATACAGAAGAATGGAAAAGAAAATTGAGAATGCGCTAGGTGAAGATCAGTTTGGCTTTATGAAAAATAAAGGAATGAGAGAGGCAATTCTGACGTTACGGCTAATAATGGAAGCAAGGCTAAAGAAAAATCAAGACACTTTCATAGGATTTGTCGACCTGGAAAAAGCGTTCGACAATATAAAATGGTGCAAGCTGTTCGAGATTCTGAAAAAAGTAGGGGTAAGCTGTAGGGAGAGACGGGTCATATACAATATGTACAACAACCAAGAGGGAATAATAAGAGTGGACGATCAAGAACGAAGTGCTCGTATTAAGAATGGTGTAAGACAAGGCTGTAGCCTTTCGCCCCTACTCTTCAATCTGTACATCGAGGAAGCAATGATGGAAATAAAAGAAAGGTTCAGGAGTGGAATTAAAATACAAGGTGAAAGGGTATCAATGACACGATTCGCTGATGACATTGCTATCCTGAGTGAAAGTGAAGAAGAATTAAATGGTCTGCTGAATGGAATGAACAGTCTAATGAGTACACAGTATGGTTTGAGAGTAAATCAGAGAAAGACGAGGGTAATGAGAAGTAGCAGAAATGAGAACAGCGAGAAACGTAACATCAGGATTGATGGTCACGAAGTCAATGAAGTTAAGGAATTCTGCTACCTAGGCAGTAAAATAACCAATGACGGACGGAGCAAGGAGGACATCAAAAGCAGACTCACTATGGCAAAGAAGGCATTTCTGGCCAAGAGAAGTCTACTAATATCAAATACCGGCCTTAATTTGAGGAAGAAATTTCTGAGGATGTACGTCTGGAGTAGAGCATTGTATGGTAGTGAAACATGGACTGTGGGAAAACCGGAACAGAAGAGAATCAAAGCATTTGAGATGTGGTGCTATAGACGAATGTTGAAAATTAGGTGGACTGATAAGGTAAGGAATTAGGAGGTTCTATGCAGAATCGGAGAGGAAAGGAATATGTGGAAAACACTGATAAGGAGAAGGGACAGGATGATAGGACATCTGCTAAGACATGAGGGAATGACTTCCATGGTACTAGACGGAGCTGTAGAGGGCAAAAACTGTAGAGGAAGACAAGAGATTGGAATACGTCAAGCAAATAATTGAGGACGTAGGTTGCAAGTGCTACTCTGAGATGAAGAGGTTAGCACAGGAAAGGAATTCGTGGCGGGCTGCATCAAACCAGTCAGTAGACTGATGACAAAAAAAAAAAAAAAAAAAAAAAAAAAAAAAAAAAAAAAAAAAAAAAAAAAAAAAAAAATGGGATAAAGTGAAGGAAGAGACTGGAGGAACCAGAGATGAAAAGGCTTACATAGCATTAAGAGTAAATGGTACATGTGCAAAAAAAGTGTGCAGTGTTGCTGAACTTTTCAATAGGCATTTCATAAATGTTACTGAAAAGACAGGGGTGTCGAGTTCAGTAGATGCTGCCATAGAGTAACTCAGACAAGTCACTAAAAATGATTACAATAGTATGAGTGGAGCATCACAACACCAGTGAAAGTAATGTCCACCTTAAAATCCTTAAAATCAAAAACTGGTGGCTATGTCTCTGAGTTTAGTGACATTGTAAGTTATTTGTGTAACCAGTCTTGTATCAGTGGAACATTTCCTGTACGGTTGAAATGTGCTGAAGTTAAGACTTTGTATAAGAAAATAGTTAAAAAAAATACCATCAAACTTCCACCCAATTTCACTTTTGCCCACAATCTCAAATATTTCAGAGAATATAATATACAGTCATCTTCTTAACCATCTGAACACAAATAAAATATTATCCAAATCACAACTTGCAAAATGTAGTTAAACAGTGAAAAATGTAGTTAATTTGTTACACAATAAATTACAGGCTACTGGTTTATTTTGTGATCTGTCAAAGGCATTTGACTGTGTAAATCACAGTATACTATGAAGTTAATTGGGTTATTGTGGTGTGACAGGAAATGTTGCAAAATGGTTTAAATTCTATATCTCTGACAGAAAACAAAAGGTTTCAATAGGAATGAAACATATATTAAATCATCAGGCACCATCCAACCGGGAACAACCAATAACATGGTGTCCATCAAGATTCCATCTTAAGGTGCTTACTTTTTCCAGTGTATATCAATCACCTTTCACAGTCACATTACCAGATGCCAAGTTTGTTTTGTTTGCAGGCCATGCAGATATTGCAATAAATAGTAAATCAAGTACAGCTTTAGAGAGGTTGGCTAATGAAATTTTCATGGTTATCAATAAATGGTTCCTAGCCAATTCTCTGTCACTAACCATTGAAAAAACATACTGTATGCAGTTCAGTACGTGTAAAAGGTTGCCTGTCAGTATATGCCTAAAATATAAATACAAGCACATAGAAGAAGTTGACACCGGTAAATTCTTGAGATTACAGCTTGATAATAAATTTAACTGGAAAAAGCATGCAACAGAACTGCTGAAGCACCTAAACAAATCTCTATTTCCTATGTGAATGTTACCTCACAAAGGCGATAAAAAAATATTATGCTTACTTTCATTTTATAATGTCATTAGGAATTATATTTTCTGGGGTAACTCAACAAGCCAAGCTACAGTTTTTCAAGACCAGATACATGCAATAAGAATTATTCCAATATATTTGCTCCTTAATGAAATTTCTCATTCAATTCCCCCCCCTTCAAACCAACAGCTCAGTTCACTGAATCAATACTAGAAATAGAAATAGGAATTACTTTCACAAAGGTTTAAAGGCACTTACTTTGATTCAGCAGAAAGGTGTCCTCTATTCAGCACTACACATTTTCAATAACATGCCAGCAGCCATAAAAAGTTTAACTAATAATAAAGTTCAGTTTGAGAGGAGTCTATCGGTGACCAACTCCTTCCATTCCAATGATCAATTTCTTAGCAGATGTTACAGTATCACATAATGTGAATATTGCATATAATCTGGCTTCCTGCACAAATATTGTGCAATAATGTGATCATTGTAAGAAAGTAGTGTAAAATGTTTATTTATTTTTTTTAAATATTTTCATTGATGACATGTGGCTACAATATCCTAAGAATTATCATATATTATCATATACATCTAAGTGTATTGAACATTTAATATTTGATGACAAGTTTTATATACTTTTAAATATAAATATGTTTAATTTTTTTTCTACCAGTTCCACGTCCACAAGGGCAATTTTGTTTGGGATCTGTTTAAGATACACATAATATCTGCTCTTATTTTGTAAATATTTATTGTGTACTCTTGGTTTCTGATGTGTTCTGCATCCCAGAGGATGTCCTCACTACAAATCAACTGGGACAAAAAATACATCTAATCAAATCTAATCAGGATGAATCCTTATGTTAGTAAAAATACTCCAGATATAAAATGGCTCCATCAAGCCTGTTAGCCATCTGGAGATAAAGTTTACAAACTGTATTTCGTAATGTCCATCTCTAGTACCAGCAGGTCATTTTTGTTTGTCTGAAATTTTGTAATATGATTTTGATAATACTGAAATAGCAAATGTAACATGTGATGCAGTGGCAGTTTTGCCTTATGTGGATATGTGTATATATTTCATGAACTGTTATATTTAAAAATTGTGTTAGTGTGTATAATGTCTGGAGGTTTATTTCGTAATTCATAAATGGCAACAATGTTTACAGAAATGTGCTGCTAACTTTAGACAGTTGTGTCCTTGACATCTATGACAATTGCTGAGGCTGACAGATTCTTCTAAACACTGAACAGGATCAAGACTTTTCAAAAACAGAATGACTGAGACTAAGGTTGAGTGCATTAGCAATAGTCTCCAAAGTAAAGAATATGATTCAGAGCGTACTTAATTTGGAAACATTACAATGTTGTTCAGTTTTAAAAAAAAGACAAAAGAATAGACTTAGTGTTCAATAACTACACATATGCATGCTTTTCTGTCATATACAGGTGCTAATTTATTTCATTTACAGTTGTATTTTGTAGTAAAATATGGTGTGTTTCACAGCAATTTTGTAAAGAATTCTCAAATGTATGGACAGTTTTGAATTTGCATGCGAACGCCCCCAATTTCAGTTGGTACATGCTACCACTGCTGTGATCTAGTAATAAGTCTGGTCAGAAAAACCTCAAGAAGGGGGTGCTAAAGATATCTTGAGCTACCTTTACTTTTACTGTAATAAAAAAATAACCAAGTCACATGCAAAGTTTAAGAAATTTTTATTTAAACTGATTATACACATATACAAGACATTTGCCAACTTATGATATAAGAAAGTTACAATTGTGGTTCTCTTCCTTAAATGATGAAATCTGTGCACCTATTCTTCCTAGAAAATTGGTTAATTATGTCATCAATAGGACAATCAATGTCAGGACGAGTGTTCAACAGAGGTAAGCTGCTACGTCAATCCTCCTTTGTTGTCAACCTCGGCCATGTCTTTATACACCGCAGTGTTGAAAAACTTCTTTTTACTGTAGCAATAGATGCAGGCAGACGAGCAAATATTTTGTACAGCATGTGGAAAGTAGGATGGCCAGATCCAGGACAAACAGACAAGGCTTGCATAACAGAATCACAATCATTAAGGGTGTTTATGCTTGTTTGCTTTTCAAAGAATGGCAGTTCAGTTAAGCACTGATTCAATTTAGGTAACAGATCATTACCATCATGCTTCAGTAGTTGTGAGGGCAAAAATATGTTGAATTTTAAATAATAAATGTTTTCTTCAACAAAACATTCTCTCATGTCAGTCATAACATGGTCCAGTGTTGGAATAAAAACAATTCTTTTCCAGTATGTCATAGCATCATCATTATGATTGCAGTTTTCTGTATTTATAATGCTATGTATCGAAGGTTCTCTGTACAAGAAAACAGTAGAACACCAGACAGAATAATGTATCAAGGTCACCAGAATGGCTGAGTCTTTTCTTGTAGGTATGTGCTAGCAGTCTTTGTGCCAGACAGAAACATATAAATTCCGATGATGTGGACGTGCGTGGTACATAGGAAAGTACAACTACTCAATAACTCAATTCAGTCGAGTCGACTGATGAAAGAAACAAACGAGTAGCATGCAGGATGACTGGCAGAGGCAGTGTGGGTGGCAATGTGGGTGGCCCCGCAAGGAGGTGGGGTGTGGGGGGAAGGGGGGGGGGGACATTGCATGTGCCATATGTATCCTCCACTGAGTCTGGTTGGCTACTGTTTTGATCATGTTAGGTATGGATGAGTTTTGAGCTATGACCAATAAATTTGTGTCACCTGAAAAGAGTCCTTTCATGTCTTCATTAAACTATTTATATCACTCAAGAATAATACAGGGCATAAAACACTTATTTGTCTGTTTATTTAGATCCTACCTGTGAACACATTCTGCCCATTTCAGCACCAACTGTTGGGTATGGCACACTTTTTGAAACATGGAAAATGTTGTCAGTAGAGTACTTATGACCTCACAAAATTAATGCCATATTTATCACTTTACACTACATAGAGTCATAATTTCAGTGAATTTAAAGTATATTTACAATAATAATTATAAGAACCCACATTTACAGCAAGGTGTGTTAGAGGGCCTACACACAAAGAATGCCATTCCTATCTTAGTTTTGGTTAGATTACCAGTACTCACTTTTCCATTGGATACCTTTTAAGATAGTCTTCAAAGATCTTTATTTCTTTTATTTTCTTTAACATGTTGGATACTAAGCTGAAAAATCATTCTACCAATTTCACCTGGCACCCCCATTTCCATTTTGATGTTTTGTTTTATCATCAGTAATTAACTTTCCTAGCAGTGCATGTTCATGAATGTTCTTACTCAGAAAGTGGGTTTCGCTGTCTCTCAATGACACATGATCTGATTTCTTTAGAGGGTGTCACTGCCACATTCTTAAATTTTATAAAAACATGTTTCCAAGGACGTTTACATTTATCTTAGCAGCACACCAATCTGATATACTTTGATGGTGAAAATTCTTTTTATATAACATGTTTGTGTACTTCTACATAGAAAAAATAAATAATAGTCATGGGAATTTTAGTCCATATTATATACAGTCTTCAACGTTTTTCATTAATAAACTTTTTCATTGAGTGCAGCAGGAAAATCTCACTTTCTTGTGCATGTTATCTATGTCATCTCCACTATTCATTCATCCATCCATTATATTCTGTACATTCCATCAAGAACTAGAACCTTTAGGGATGTGGCATGGGTCAAAGACAAAAAATTATACAAAGTTAATCTGTATATTGTGTTAACAATAACTAGTTACTATGCTGTTTAGTGCTATTCACACTTTGCTGTCTAAATATAAACGAATAAATTAGAAAGAAAGTGGCTACAATTCATATACTCATTTATATAAGCTCCTAAGGTTTGTGGTGTTTGCTTAATGAGTACAGTAATTACTTATTTCTGTATATCTTTTTCATTTTTGTTATGCAGAAATTCGCAATGTCGTAATTCTTCTCTTGTGTTCTTATGACTGTCATCAAATGAGTTCAGATTATGGTCATCAAAATCTGTTGTTGCCAATAGGCACCCCTTTCTTCCATGAACCCATGTTGTGATGAATGTACTATTTTAATACTTTAAAAACAACCAAAAATTCTGTTACCATTACTTCAAAGACTTTACCAAGCTTGGAAATCACCCTGTTGGCTCAAAGTTTCCTAATTTGTATCTGCTATTATTATATAACATTTAGCATTTGGGACATAAATACCCACTTAATACAAATACTTCTATAAGTAGCAGGCTTCAAACATACCATTATATAGACAGTAGATAGCTTTTTGTGTAAGTTAGATACATACATAGTTTGAAGCATCAGATAAAAAGAGAAGCAAGAGGAAGAACAGTGGCATTTTCTGAGCAGTTGCTTTTCTGCTAATAATATATATTACTCACACACTACTTGAATGCATCTAGCACAGTGACTACTAGGGGCTAGTAGGATCAATAGAAATTGAAGGCACTTGACCAGCACAGATATCTTTCCCTTGCTACTGACTTTGTTAGCAGACAACAGTGAGTATAACATATCATCTACTTTTGATTGTGAAAGAAGACATGACTTGGGGAGTTACGCACACACAAAACAAACATTGCTACTGAACATAGAATGGTGATAACACTGTCAGTGTACACTGCATTGTACTGAAGACTAAGATTTCCAGAGACCTAAAGCAACTGAATATCAGTCCAAAGTCATAACCCATCTTCAACTTTTATTAGTTCTGCAACTCCCATCAACCACCATGCAGAGTGAAATCCTGTGTGATCAATAAAGTAATTTAGAAGTAAGTCCCATAATTATCAATGTTAGTAGACTAGCAATAGCTGCAGTTTGTTGTTAATATACTTTCCATAATAGCTTGCAATGACTGCTTCTGCCAATTGATGTGTAATTCGACTCATTTCACATCCCAAAAGGTTCATGCAATCTACAGGCCACAACACATGAATGAATGAAACAGTTAAAAACTGGATATTATGTACTCTCTTTTAAATAATATGGCAAAAATTTTCTCCTGTTTCAATATTTAATATATGTGTTAGTGGATTTGGTAGACTGCTACTGCGGAGCATTATGAAATGTAAAGTATCATCATCTAGATTTGAATCATTGAAATTTCTTCCTATGTTACTTCAGTGAATATGATACGTTTCTTACAGAATTTTATGAATTTTGCCCACTTCACCTGCTTTCTTTCTCGCAGTAAATTTATCTGACACAGCTATAAAATATTTGTTGCAGTTGCATCTTCGGGTCTCTACCTATTTTGCCACTTATACTGTGATCATTTTTATGTTTTTCCTCTGTTTTTGTTTATGAATGACTGTAAATGTTCACCATAGTTTTGAAATTTGTACATCACTCTTCTAAAAATGTAAAATTTTGAGTTTCGATTATTTTTACATACGCTTTTACTTCTGTTTTTGAGTGGAAGATTGCATGTACTTGTGGCCCCCTCCCCTTTCTTTAAATGTAAAGAGCATATTACAACGTAAGTTTATTTTTTGCATGAATTTTTCATTACTTGCTTGAATTTTTTAACAACTATTACCCAATTTTGAGTTGTTTCATTCATGTGGAGAAATTTTGTGAATGTTACCTTATGTTTTCTTTAAAGAAGCTAAGATCAGAAAATAAGTCATCAGAATAATCTTCTTGTTTAGCTGTCCCAAAATGTAATTTGTGAAGTCACGTATTAGTACCCCTATAATGATTCCTCTATGGAGGTCAACATATGAAGCAATTAACAAGTTACACTTAGAAAATAGGGTTGGTATTGTGGTGTACTTTCTTAGAAAATGTTTGCAAGAAATGTAAGGAGTAAATCACCTTTATGCAATCAACCTCATTAAACAACGATCAATGAAGCTGAGCAAGCCACTTCCCTCATAAGCATTAATGTATTCAAACATTTATAATTTACAAAACATCTGCAATGAGGATATGACCAAATACAAGAGTACAGCAGATGAAGTAAAAGTCACATGCAAACGGAAAGAGGTGTAGTTTGTTCCTGTGGTAACATTGGGCAACTGACCGTTTCCAAAGAGCTTAGATGGTGCAAAACTATGTCCTTTGTTTTGTTGGTAGCTGCAGAAGGCATCTGCATTTGTCACATGTAGAGCAGTTCATTGGTTTCTCACAGAACATAGTTAACACACTGACACCTTATTACCTGAATTTTTACCATTCTCAGTTCCATGTAAAAATATATGAACCAGTGCATAATAATAATTATAAAACAGTCCAACCTCCTGGTGAGTAATGTATCAAAAGAGGATGATGCTGACAATAAACAATGACTACCATGCATCTTCTACATGCCTGCCTTTTCTTCATTATAGCCAGTTTTATGGCACTGACTTCTTTTGTGATAAATCCCAACAATAACTGGGTGAGGCTTACTTTAGCAATGTCGAGCTAGCAACTTTGATCCACTTCAGTACAATTCACCACATAATAGCAAAATAAAATGAAAAGACGGGGAGAGAGAGAGAGAGAGAGAGAGAGAGAGAGAGAGAGAGAGAGAGAGAGAGAGAGAGAGGAGCAGGAGCAAGGGGAGGGGGAGAAGAAAAAGGTTGATAGGGTCACTAAAAACATCACATGAGATATTCATTTCTAAATCATAACATTTTATACATTAATGAGTAAATGTCCTTTAGAAAGGAATGACTGAAATACTAAATATGTATTAGTATTGTCTGCAGTTGGCATGAATAGCCATGGCATACTGATGTCATTTTTAATTATAACTTACATTATTGATGATGATAACACGGTCGGTGTCTGGCAGGTTTTGAATTTGATGTGTGACCAGTATTCGGGTTTTATTACGTAAGAATTTGCTGATGCATTCTTCAAATAGATGCTTGCCAACATGGGTATCCACTGCTGAGAGAGGATCATCCAAAAGATATATGTCAACCTCACGATATACTGCCCTGAAACACGTTACTGAATACATCATATGGGTAACAACAGCTTTATTGCTACAAGAGCAGGAGAAATCACAATCAGTCACAATTTCCTTATTTTTGTAATTTAGCTTCTATTGAGGAAATCACACAAAAAGAAGCTCATACGGAAGTTAGGCATTTTCTACTGTGTAATATTCTATATCATAATTGTACTATTTGGAAACCTAACCACTATTTATCAACACAATCATCTCAGAATTAAGTTGTTTGTATGCAAGAAAAGCAGAGAAAAAGAACAAAAATGTAATGAAAAGGTAAATGAGCCTCGCATTGAACAAGTATAATAGTAAAATGTTTTCCTGCACTCAACATCATAGAACAATGATCAAGAAAATTTGTCTGTCAGCATTGCTGGAATGTTACCTACAGAAGGAAAGCAACATCTTATTTCTAATTTTACAATAATCGGTATGACAGATAAATAGTCCATACTAGCAACATTAAGGTAGGTTATGGCTTAGTAATTTGTTAACAGAAAATTCATTAGAGAAGCACATTCCACATAAAGCAGCAAATACTAGACAATGGGTTACTCTAATAACACAGGCTCCTCAGACTGGCACTAATAAATCTACAACTTAAATTCTACCAAGCCATTTTCTAGTTAAATTCTTGCATATTTTACCAAACTTCAACAACATCCTGTAATTTTAATTCTTAAATTAATTATGCAATGAAATGAGTGTTCAGAAGCATTATAAACCTTTCAGAGAGAGCTTGTTTGATTAAAATCCAATATTTTGTATGCAGTTATTATCATTCCCAATCACTCACACCACATCAATTCATTTTTTCCTCCATACAGTAAGTCTTATGTATGTTATGTGTTCTAACCCAAGAACACTATAATTTATTGCTCGAACAGTACACACACATGGAAGGCAAGGTACACTACAATTAGCAACACACAAGTGGCTAGAGGAGCCTTGCACTCCCACCTTCATAGACATTGTTTCTGACAGGGGTGCAGCTGGGAGGCTGCGCACATAACTGCTGTCATATTAACAAGCTGGATGGCCTCTAGTGGCCAAATCAAGCACAAACTTCATCTTGAACTATGAAGCAGTGTGCACGCAAAACTGATAGTTAAAGCCTTCTGTTTCATTACAACTGCTCCAGGGATTAATTAGCTATGCTTATTTACACAGGAAACCATTCCCATCCCTACTCATAGTAGTGCTTAACAGTTTCTTATGCCCAACAAAATTTTGTAAAGACAGTAAGTCATATGTACACCAAGTTTGGCGTTGAAATTTCACCATGAGTTCCATATACAGGGTGTTACAAAAAGGTACGGCCAAACTATCCGAAAACATTCCTCACACACAAAGAAAGAAAATATGTTATGTGGTCACGTGCACGGAAACGCTTACTTTCCATGTTAGAGCTCATTTTATTACTTCTCTTCAAATCACATTCATCATGGAATGGAAACACACAGCAACAGAACATACCAGCGTTACTTCAAACACTTTGTTACAGGAAATGCTCAAAATGTCCTCCGTTAGCGAGGATACATGCATCCCTGATGGGCTGATGCAGCCCTGGAGAATGATGTATTGTATCACAGCCATCCACAATACGAGCACAAAGAATCTCTACATAGGCAAGATCTTTGAAATGAAAGTCAAGAGAGTTGAGGTCAGGAGAGCGTGGAGGCCACCGAATTGGTCCGTCTCTACCAATCCATCGGTTACTGAATCTGTTGTTGAGAAGCGTACAAACACTTCGACTGAAATGTGCAGGAGCTCCATCGTGCATGAACCACATGTTGTGTCGTACTTGTAAAGGCACATGTTCTAGCAGCACAGGTGGAGTATCCCGCATGAAATCATGGCGGTGAATCGAGGAAGTACAGTACATACTGACGAAACTAAAATGAGCTCTAACATGGAAATCAAGCGATTCCAGACACGTGTCCACATAACATCTTTTCTTTATTTGTGTGTGAGGAATGTTTCCTGAAAGTTTGGCCGTACCTTTTTGTAACACCCTGTATACACAAGAACCCACATGTATGTGTATCTCATTTCATACAGGTCAGTGTTACGTTTTAAACTTAATACTCATCATCAGCAGACGATTATAAGAGCAAAGCATTTTACCTGGCCAGATTAACTCGAGCTTTCTGTCCTCCTGAGAGCGAGGTTCCTCTTTCTCCAACCACTGTGAGGTCTCCTTGAGGTAAAAGTTCTAAGTCACGTTGCAGGGCACATGCATGTATGACTTGTTTGTATCGCACTTTGTCATAAGGAAGACCAAACAGTATATTCTGGCGCACTGTTGCTGCGAAGACCCAAGGCTCTTGGGACGCGTATGAAAACTTTCCTGTTGTATGTAGTGATCCCTCCTTTAGAGGTAACTCCCCTAATATTGCTTGCAGAAGAGAACTCTGAAATATATAAATAGTAATGATTTTTTTTGCAGTAACATCTAAATAGAACTCTACTGAAAAAACCCTATCCTTTCAGTATGTTACACACCTCACATACAAATATATTTGTTTTGGATGTACTTAACTGAATTAAAATACTAGAACATATTAAACATCTATCACAAACATGAATTTTGACTCTCACTTTGAGACACAACAGATGAATCCATCTCAACCTGGGGTCTCCTTTCCAAACTTTCTCAAGCTATCCATATTCATCTGTGAGGAAGGCACTAAAAGTTCCAACAGCAATTATATGAAATTCATTGTCTGATTTATAATTTTCTGCTTCAACAAACTAAAAGGAGATGTGAAAAACATTTCCAGCAATTTACTTTCTAGGCACATGGCCAGTAAACTATAACAGAAATACATTAATTCTAGTTACAAATAATATCAGACTTTAATTGTGTCTATTTACTGCAGTAATATATACATTACAAACAAAAATTAAGAAATAAAAATATTTAAAAAAATCTGTTGAATGTCAAGACAGTTTTCTGGATTGACAATGAGGTCATTCCATGTCAAGTCATCCAGGCCACCTCATCCACCATCCCAGATTTAGATGAAACTTTGTTCATTCCTTTTCCCTATGCAGATAAGTAAACATACAAAAATTTAGCTTTTATCTCTCTCTGATTCATTTTTATGGCAAATCACTTTTATTTATTCAGTGCTTTTGAAATCTTAGTGGTTTACTTCAGGTTCCCGAGAAAAGAAATTGAAAATATAATCTGTTTGGGGAAAAAAAGAGCAGAAATCCCGTTAAATTCATTTTCCCAAGCACAGGGTTAAATTTCTCTATTTGTTCCAGGATGAGGTATGGCCATTCTTTTTCTTTCATACAAATTCATTAATGTATGAAGGTAAATTGGTAATTCAGTACTGATAATTTGATATTGGTAATCGTAATTCACAGACAAAATCCACATCACATTTTTTAAGTCTAATGACATTCTACACTAGAAGAAGATCAACAAAATGTTATTGAGCCACTGTTTCTCAGAAATCTTAGCAAAAAATGAAGTAATCGTACAAGATTTTCTTTTCTCGAGATTTTTTGAATGGTTTCCACCTTCTTTTCTTTCAAAGTTTATTCTACTTTCATGATTTGTGCACCCTCAAGCATACCCAGGGCCAGTTTTGCTCCCTTGAAATCATTTTTGATAGAGAGTTTGAGAGATACGTTCTTGTGCCTCCTTACGTAGTTAATGTTCTTTTCTTTCAGAGCAGCTGTCTCACACTCAATTGATTTTTTTCACATCATTGATCTTTAAACTTCTTTCCACGATGCCTTTGGTTTTGTTCCTCTTTTTGCTCTTCTTCTAATTCAGTTTTTCTTTCCCTTTCACATTTTTCCTTATAAGCAGCATAATCTGCATGTGCTTCACGTGCATACCGAATGTGCTGCGAGTCAATGGACACGGAGAGAAAATGGTGTAAGATCCCATAGCATTCCTCAGAGTTAAAACACAGTTTCAAAAATCTGTCTGCAACTTAACATGTCATTTTAATGGTAAGTACCAATCCATCTTTTCCTACATTGTTGGTATTCCTACCTAGAGTTTCCATTGTTTGTTTAAAAAAAATCTTCCAGTCATTGCTGTCTTGTCTTCTCCTAATTTATGCTTCAGAATGGAATATCTTCTTTCTGTGTCCACATTTCCATTGGACAAAGTAAGAGAAGCCTAAACAAGGTTTGAAACATTTGGATACTTTTAAATCTATGGATGATAAGTCTTTTTGAGATGTGCTGCTATCAATAATTGTCAATACCTTTGTCATCCAAAGATGGGCCATCATTTTCAAACTGTAGGGCTGTCTACTTGTGTAATAAGTAATTATTTTTGCAAATTGTAACATGCCACTACAGCTTATGGTCTTTATTATTTCTTTGTGGTCTAATAACGTAAGATTTTTCAGTGGTGCACTCGACAAGCACGTCTTTTCCATCACATGTTTGTGAGTGGCAATGTAATGTTTTTGGGTAATATTTACAAACCACAGCTCTTCACATTCATCCAGTTTACTAAGCTTTTCAGTTACTTGTCTGATATCAACTAGTCATTCAAGAGGAAGCAGGTAATCCTCAATCCAAAAATGTTTAAAGTATGTTTTCTGTTTCTGTATGCAACTTGTGAACTGAAAGTGTTTGGCTTTGAATGTGAACTTATTGAATAGTTCTGCAGATGAAATGAAGTTCTGCTTTTATGGGAGGGATTGTAGGGTTTGGACTAAACATTAGCAGAATTTGCTTATAGAGGTATATGCTTAAGAAAGTAATACTGAATACCATCCCACTGTTCCAAACTACTCTTGGCTGAAGGTCCTAAAGTAAAGCACCTTGTGGTTGTATGCCTCAAAAACTTAAGATGTGGAATCTTAAAATTAGATTAAATTCCTTTAAATTCTTCTCAGCAAAGTGGCCAACTGTCAAAATAATAGTATATATTGACCACAAATTGGGATGCTTCTTCACATAAGCACTCCAAAGCCTTTACATAGGCATTACACATTGTATGAATGTTACAAGTTCTGGTGGCTATAAGTTGTCTGCCTCAGATCTCCTGGACATCAGTATCTAAAAGCCTAAACAATTTTTATTGATGTTAGGTCCATCTGATCCCTATCTGATCACATACTTTAAACATTTTTGGCTTGAGGATTACCTGCTTCCTCTTGAATGTCTAGTTGATATCAGGCAAGTAACTGAAAAGCTTAGTACACTGAATGAATGTGAAGATCAGATGGAAGTTATTTTGGAAGAAGTTGGCTTCACAAAGTACTGCACATAATTTCTCATTTAACATTGCATCATCTGCCTTGCCAACAAGCATGTTCTTAGGTGACACATTGTTATGCAACAATTACTCTCTGACCAAAGTGTAATGGTTGTTTGTAATTCTTTTTTATCCTTAACAATGATCGTTTTATCGTAACTCAATCTGCAATATGATGAACATGCTTCTTCTATCAATTCTATGAACATGCTTCTTCTATCACAGCACCACTTTTATTACTACAGTAAAATTAGAATATGGCACAAAAATAGAAGCAGTTGTAATAGAGGAAAAATAGTTAAAAAAGATCAAAAAGGTACAGTCTATCCCAAATTGTAGATGCTCTACAGATTAGATTTTATCTACTTTCATCACGTGAACGTTTTAAAAAGCTAAATGAATGAACATGAATACAGAAACTGGACAAAAAAATAAGTAACTTATTTTTTTCATAAAAGATCAAAAAGGTCAAAAAATGTGACAAAAATTAAAAAAGGCAACAAAAGATGACAACACTTAAAAAAGGTGACTATAGGTGAGATTTGACTCCTCACACTGCAAGTGACATTCTATGCCCTGAGAATTATTTTGCAAAAAAGATATTAAGGATTATCCTTTTTCCTTTATGTGATATTTAATGTAATGGTGAACTGTGTTTTTTACTAAATAAAATACAAAAAATGTAAGATACATCTTTCTCATACCTCCCAATCCTTGCACTATATTGTAAATAACAATGAAATTTCACATAGTTTGGATGATAAAAAAATAGTAGTTTATTTTCAAAATATTAGCAAGGGTTTTGTGCCATTGCCATGTTAAGAACAAAACTTTTAAATGTTGAAGAACTTTAAAATGAAACAATGAGTGATAAAAAATACTAAAAACTTGTCATATTTATTTTTCTCCATCAGTAGAACAAACAAACAAAATTCTACCAAAATCTGAGATGATGGGTGAGGAAATGACTTTCTCTGGTAAAATGACAGTTTAATTAATTTTTTCATTTAAAATCAAGAACATGTTTTTGAAATATAATGAGGACATGAGAATAAATAAAAAAAGTGTTTAGAACACAAAATTCAGAAAGTTCATAAAAAAGAACAAATGAAACTGAAAGAAAAAATTTAGTAGCACAGAATCAATAGAAAAATTATCTCCAAACTGAACCAACATTTTAATAATGACAAAGTGTGGTAACTTGATTAGTCGACGACTAAGAGAAAACACAAATGTGGAATATCTCCAGTTGTGGATTCAAATGATCTCAGTGTCTGTGGTATATCAAAATGCAGCTTACACCTACATGTAATATGCATCCTAACCGTGTGTTGCATGAATTTTCCTAGTGAATCATTAAAATGTGTGTGTAACTAAAACAGGTCACACATTTATGTGGATTATTGTTCTCACAAGTAGTGACTTGACAGAGGGCATGGTGGATGAAAAAAACACATGAAATGTGAGGACAGCATCATACACACCACTTCACCATGACAGTCGTTTGTAATTCTGAGAAAGTGACTACCATTCCAACAGTAGCAATAAATTTGGGACAAGTACGAGACACTATATGTGATTTGCAGCTTGTGGACAATTTTGCGAAAACTGCATTGTATCTTCTACGCCACATGGAAAATTTTTCACTTCACCATGTGAAAGGTTTGAAGTAGAGCTTCTGTGAAATATGGAAAGTAGGAAACAAGGTACTGGTGGAAGTAAAGCTGTGACGACAGGGCATGAGCTGTGCTTGGATAGCTCAGATGGTAGAATACTTGCCCACGAAAGGCAAAGGTCCCGAGTTCGAGTCTCGGTCCGGCACACAGTTTTAATCTGCCAGGAAGTTTCATATCAGTGCACACTCCGCTGTAGAGTGAAAACCTCATTCTGAAGCTGAAGTGTCAGACACAACATTGGCATCATTGTTGATCAAACAGCTGCCTTTTCTGGTCAAGTACGCTGTGGCTGCAAATAACACTCCAGGCAACTTCCAGCAAGTCCCAGTATTCTTGAGCCTATTGCACAATCCAGTGCTTGCCATGATATCAGCACACACTTATGACAGTGTTGGTATCATTCCCACTTTGAACGGTTGGCTTCAGAATGTACACCTTTGTGTAATTGCCAACACGGTAGTGTAGGCATGACAGGTCACCATAATGTGCAAAGATACTGTACCACTGCAACAACTGAAATATCTACCATATCACATGATATGACAGTGGCTCATAAAAATTGTTCCTGACTCATAACAATTGTTCTCAAGAAGACAAATCCCTTACTACTATTGGACATGTGACTCTTCTTGTCACATCAACTTGACAAATCATGGATCACAAAGTTGGAACACCACATCACTTATACATCCAGAAAGTGTGTGTGTCCCACAGATATTTAATCTACTTGGGATCCGACATCAGCCTATATCCACCGGCAAAGTCTGAAGACCAATCTTCTGTTGCATCCTGGCTCACTGCCACTAATAACTTGAAGATACCTATTTTTTGACAATGCATTGAGGTGGTGAGTTTGGGTTTCTAGAAGAATTTCCAGCAGACTTTTCTGATTGTGGATGTCGCTGAACCAATTCTTGGAGCAGATAGCAGATTTTTTATATAATTTTCACATTGACATCCATACGGAGACTCAACTCTGAATCAACAGTGAGGGTGTTTAGACAGTACATTGGTGTGAAGGAAAGAAAGAACGCGAAAAGGATTATTTCCCATTTTGACATCCTGCAGGCATCACCCCTTCTTTTAGTGCAGGACACTTGTGATGATGATCACACAGCAAATAAACAGGTAGATCCAGTCAATACAACTTGAGATTCTCTTTGTTGTTACTAAAACATGTGAACTTCAAAACGACCCAGGTTTCCTTCAACCATTTGCTTTATATGGATGACATTGAAAGTTGGGCAGCCATCATCAACTGATGCCTATCTTGCTTCACACACAGGCTGTTAACTCTGCAATGTCACCAGATAAACATGCACACCCAACACTTATGCCAACTTACGCAACCACTGACAAGGCCATTGCTGGACAAGCCTCCACAGGTATCTTTGCAGTTTCTTCCCTTTAATAGCCAGTCTGCACCAAGACAGGGCATGTAGCATGAATATTCATTTGTCCCAGGAGCTGCACTCTCCAGAAGAAATGACATGATTAGCTGAAGACTAAGATTGAAAATGAAAATGTGAAGTACCTCTGATTTTGAAGTAATATGTATCCTCATTATGTGTCGCAAATGTTTTCCTAGTGAATCAACAAAGTTTGTGCAACTAAGATTATTTGTACTTTTTTGTGAATCGTTGTTCCCACAAGTTTCCACAAGGTTGTTAGTTTACAAAAGAACTTTGTTAAGACTAGCATGTGTTCATTCCGATGTGCACCATAGATGTGGACACATCATCTTTGTCAGTAGTACAAAATAGAAATCATCATCTCCTACACACAATTATACATGCCATTGTCATCAATGGACATAATCTCAGAATAGGTATCTAAAAACTATACGTACACAACTCTTCAGCTATGTATGTACTGCATGTGAATGAAGTACAAACAGTTGGGAATATGTGGTTTGTGAATAACTATTCTGAGGCCATTAAAAGTAATATAACTCCGTGAAGCAAAAATAAACCAGTAGACCTTAAACCAGATATTAGATCATTCACTGGATTCACTATTTTAATTGTAAAGACAGAACATCATTAGCTGTTACTGTTATTGAAAGCACAGAATTCCAACATACCTTGCCAGATCCAACAGGGCCCACAACTCCAAGCAGTTCACCCTTATAAACTCTCAAGTTTACATCATCCAGAGTATTGTTGGTGAGAGTTTCCGTCCATTTAGCAGAGACGTGTTCCAAACTAACTGCTATCTCTCCCTTTAACTCTTTGTTATTTTCATGATTCACATTATTTACAGCCAAAATGGTTGAGGTTCTTGTCTCAATTAATTCTTCATTCAAAAGGAATGCCTAATAGAAAAAATAACATCACTTAAGCAATTAAACTAGAAAGATCTCTCTCCCACTCTGCAATTCCATAATAGGGAGCATGTCCCATACACTATGTGATCAAAAGTATCCGGACACCTGGCTGAAAATGACTTACAACTTTGAGGTGGCCTCCATCGGTAATCATGGAATTCAGTATGGTGTTGGCACACCTTTAGCCTTGATGACAACTTCCACTCACAGGCATACATTCAATCAGGTGCTGGAAGGTTTCTTGGGGAATAGTAGTTCATTCTTCATGGATTGCTGCACTGAGGAGAGGTACTGATGTCAGTCGATGAGGCCTGGCAAGAAGTCAGCATTCCAAAACATCCCAAAGGTGTTCTACAGGATTCAGGTCAGGAATCTGTGCAGACTAGTCCAATACAGGAATGTTATTGTCATGTAACCATTCTGCCACAAGTCGTCCATCATGAACAGGCGCTTGATCGTGTTGAAAGATGCAGTCACCATGCCCAAATTGCTCTTTAAAAGTGCTTAAAAGGTGCTTGAAACATCAATGTAGGCCTGTGCAGTGATAGTGCCACACAAACAATAAGGTGTGCAAGCCCCCTCCATGAAGAACATGAGCACACCATAACACCACCACCTCCGAATTTTACTGTTGGCACTAACACGCTGCCATCGGATCGCCACATTGTGTACCGTGATTCATCACTCCACTCAACGTTTTTTACCTGTTCAATCATCCAATGTTTATGCTCCTTACATCAAGTAAAGTGTTGTTTGGCATTTACCGGCGTGATGTGTGGCTTATGAGCAGCTGCCCGACCATGAAATCCAAGTTTTCTCACCTCCCGCCTAAATGTCATAGTACTTGCAGTGGATCCTCTTGCAGTTTGGAATTCTTGTGTGATGGTCTGGACAGATGTCTGCCTATTACACATCACAATCTCTTCAACTGTTGGCAGTCTCCGTCAATCAACAGACGTGGTCGACCTGTATGCTTTTGTGCTGTACATGTCCCTTCACATTTCCACGTCACTATCACATCCGAAACAGTGGACCTAGGGATGTTTAGGAGTGTGGAAATCTCATGTACAGATGTATGACACAAGTGACACCCAATCACCTGACCACATTCGAAGTCCATGAGTGCTCCATTCCGCTCCCTCATGATGTCTAAGGACTACTGAGATCACTGATATGGAGTACCTGGCAGTAGATGGCAGCAAAATGCACCTAATATAAAAAATGTACGTTTTTGGGGGTGTCCGGATACTTTTGATCACATAGTGTATTTACCATATCCTCATATCATTTGACCTTCCATTATTTACTGTGAATTCTATTCCACTTGCTACCTTTCTGTCATTATAAAACAATTATTACAGTACATGTTATAAATTAAAAACTCATAATTCTCAGAAATTTAGTACATCACCAGTCTCTTACAGATAATAATGTTGTTGAATGATTACAGCAGGGACCAGCCAAGTCATGATGTTATGGCACTGATCTTATATTCAGGAGGAGGGAGTCTGCTCTGCCCGGCCATCTTCATTTATAGTTTCCTAAATCATTTGAGATAAATGTTGGGACAGTTCTTTCAGTTAGGCCATGGCTAACCACCAACCCTATCCCCATAAAAATATAATTTTCTGTTTGAATGCATATTTTCATTGTATTATTATGACAAGTCATTTATCATCATGAGATGATCCCTGGTTGAATGAGAAAAGAAATATCCACTGTTGTCAATTATGTGGACTAAACAGCAAATTCTACCTCACAGTGTACTAGTGACCAACAAATCGCTTAAAGTCTTTATGCTTTGAGCAAAGACTGTTCCCTCATCCCACATAAACTGAAATCCCTAATACCCTTTGGCCTCATCGTTATCAGCTGTCCAAAAAGGGTGATACATACATACAGACATACATTAATACTTGTTCCATAGATCATAAATATGACATTTCATAATGTTGTGGAATATGTCACTTTAACCTAAGTTTTCTTTACACTAATTAATTAATTATTTTCTGTTATCACTTCATATCTAAGAATTGATCTATTGAGTAGAAGGAGTTGTCATTCAGAAATTCTTTTAATTTGCTTTTAAATGTTAGTTGGCTATCTGTCAGACTTTTAATACTATTTGCCAAATGACCACAGATTTTTGTAGCAGCATAATTCACCCCTTTCTGTGCCAAAGTGAGATTTAATCTAGAATAGTGAATATCATCCTTTCTTCTAGTGGTGTAACTATGCACTTCGCTGTTATTTCTGAATTGGGATGGGTTATTAATGACAAATTTCGTAAGTGAATATATGTATTGCAAAGGTACTGTGAATATCCCGAGTTCCTTAAATAAATGTCTGCAAGGTAATCTTGGATGGGCTCCAGCTATTATTCTGATTACATGCTTTTGTGCAATGAATACTTTCTCTCTTAATGATGAATTTCCCCAAAATATGACACCATATGAAAGCAGTGAATGAAAATAGACATAGTAGGCTAATTTACTGATATGTTTATCACCAAAATTTGCAATAACCCTAATAGCATAAGAAGCTGAACCTAACTGTTTCAGCAGATCATTGATGTGTTCCTTCCAATTCAATTTATCATCAATGCACACACCCTGAAATTTTGAGTATTTCTGCCTTAGCAACAGACTTCCATTCATAGTCTATATTTATCAATGGTGTTATGCCATTTACTGTACACAATTGTATAAACTGTGTTTCCTCAAAATTTAGTGACAGTCCAGTTGCAGAGAACTACTTAATAATTTCTGAAATACATTATTCGAAAATTTCCTCAGCTGATTCTTGCTTCTTGGGTATGATTAATACACTTCTATCATCAGTAAAAAGAACTAACTTTGCATCTTCATGAATACAGAGTGGCAAGTCGTTAATATATACTAAGAACAATAAGGGACCCAAGACTGAACCCTGTGGGAGACCATTCTTGATACCTCCCCAGTCAGAGGACTCTGCTGGTATTTGTAGACTATCTGTACTGTTAATTTCAACCTTCTGCATTCTTCCAGTTAAGTATGAATTAAACCATTTGTGCACTGTCCCACTCATATCACAATACTTAAGCTTATCGAGAAGAATTTCATGATTCACACGATCAAAAGCCTTTGAGACATCACAAAATATCCCAATGGGTGATGTTAGGTTATTCATTGCATTTAATATTTGGTCAGTGAAAGCATATATAGCATTTTCTGTTGAAAAGCCTTTCTGAAAACCAAACTGATCTTTTGTTAGTACTTCATTTTTACAAAAATGTGATGCTACTCTTGAATACATTACTTTTTCAAGAATTTTGGATAAAGCTGTCAGAAGTGAGATTGGGCAGTAGTTGTTAGCATCAGCTCTATCCCCTTTTTTATGCAATGGTTTAACAATAGCATATTTCAGTCTATCTGGAAAAATTCCCTGTTTCAGTGAACTACTACATATGTGGCTGGGAATCCTATTTATTTGTTGGGAATAAGCTTTTAGTACTCTGTTGGAAATGCCATCAATTCCATGTGAGCTTTTTCTTTTGAGTGAATTTATTATTTTCCTAATTTCAGTAGGTGAGGTGGGTTGAATATCAATTCTATCAAATTGCATAGGTACTGCCTCTTCCAAATACTGCCTTGCATTTTCTAATGAATAGCTAGAACCTATTTTCTCTACAACACTTAAAAATGATTATTAAAAATGTTTTCTACTTCTGACTTCTTGTTAACAAACTTTTCATTGTGTTTGACTTACCGAACGAAAGGGCTGGCAGGTCGATAGACACACAAACAAACACAAACATACACACAAAATTCAAGCTTTCACAACAAACGGTTGCTTCATCAGGAAAGAGGGAAGGAGAGGGAAAGACGAAAGGATGTGGGTTTTAAGGGAGAGGGTAATGAGTCATTCCAATCCCGGGAGCGGAAAGACTTACCTTAGGGGGTACATATCCATCCGCACATACACAGACACAAGCTGAAATGTCTGCTTGTGTCTGTGTATGTGCGGATGGATATGTGTGTGTGTGTGTGTGTGCGAGTGTATACCTGTCCTTTTTTCCCCCTAAGGTAAGTCTTTCCGCTCCCGGGATTGGAATGACTCCTTATCCTCTCCCTTAAAACCCACATCCTTTCGTCTTTCCCTCTCCTTCCCTCTTTCCTGATGAAGCAACCGTTTGTTGCGAAAGCTTGAATTTTGTGTGTATGTTTGCGTTTGTTTGTGTGTCTATCAACCTGCCAGCACTTTCGTTTGGTAAGTCACATCATCTTTGTTTTTAGATATATTTTTCCCATGTGGAATGTTTCCCTGTATTATTTTCATTGTGTTTGATAGAAATACAGTCTTCCTGTGCTCCCGGTTGCCCTGTTTCCCTTTTCACAATATTCCAAATTGTTTTAATTTTATTATCAGATGTGCTAATCTCAGACATAATGCACATACTTCTGGACTTTTTAATAACTTTCCTTAATATGCAGTAGTTTTTATAACGCTTCACTGTTTTGGGATCATTACTCCTCCTAGCTATAAGATACATTTCCCTTTTCTGTTTACAAGATATTTTTATCCCTTTAGTAAGCCATAGCTTTTTACGTGGTTTCTTACAATTATATTTCACTGTTTTCTTAGGGAAACTGTTTTCAAATACACTCACAAAGATATCATGAAATAGGTTAAATTTTAAATCAGCATCATGTTCCCTGTACACCTCATCCCAGTCTGCTGCAAGCTTCCCCTAAAATTTTGAAGTGTTAAATTGTTAATAGAACACACTATTTTGGAGGACTGTTCTGCTTTACTGTATGGAGCTATCTCATATACGGTACTGTAACTAGCTGTGCATCATGATCAGACAGACCATTCTTAACAGGAAAAGTGTTTATTTGAATAAATTTATCTTGGTCTACGAAAACGTTATCTATCAGTGTGCTGCTTTCCTGTACCACCCGAGTAGGAAAATCAATAACTGATGTCAAATTGAAAGAACCAAGTAATACTTCAAGTTCAAGCTTTCTATCTGACTCTTTCAGAAAATCCATGTTGAAATACTTTAGTAAAGCCATAATTCCAGCTGCTTAAGAGCCAAATTACATCTTTTACTGAACCTTTGGGGATATTACAGCTAAGAACAGTTTTTCCAGTGACAGTCACTTCAGAGCGGCATTCTGTTGACTATTATTATAGGGTTTCACTATATTCTTCTTAAACCCAGTGTCCTGACAATACAATTCTTGCCTGAATAATTGTGGTTGAATGAGTACTACACTTTTGTCTTTCTTCATCACAAAGTATGACTCTTCTGAAACCAAAGTCATGTGGATACATGCAAACCATTATGTAGTCTTATATATTGGCGGGGATACCAATTATTCCATCTCTGGAATGAACAGCAGTTTATATGTGTCACTTCAACTAATTCACTTCACTTCTTGTGAAATCTTCACTTAGATTATCCCTTCAGAAATGTGTCTGTGAGGGATACCTTTCTTTTCCATTACACAGTCCTATAAGTCACTTGGCCTAAACATTTGCTAATATAATATCCATTAACAGCCTAGCTGCCATTGTATTTACTGTTTTCTCCACGTGTAATTTTTTCACATTATTTTATTGTGCCTAGCCACCCATATTTTGTAGGAAAAATGTTCTCATACAAATAACTCATTTCAGCTGTGGACTTTAATAAGTAATAGATTACCTTCTTACAGCAGTTTTTACAGGAATATAAGTAAAACATAGTTTGTACAGCACCAATCTTATTAATACGTTACTAAACAATGAATTATTCTATCCATATTACTTGCTAGTATGAACAGACCCCTGTTCCCTTTGCAGCAGCAATGAAACATGTTTCATTAAAATAATGAAAATATGTATTTCACAACCTACTGTTTGCTGAAATTGTATTTTGTGAATCAGCTTCATCAAGGCAGTTTCAAATTCCCTGTCTCACGCACTAAAACCCTGGCCTTTAAATGTCCTCAGGTCTCTTTATGATTACCATTTTCAGAAAGCCAAATTTAAAACATGCCTTTTGGACTGTATGCTTTCCTGCAACCTTTCCTTTAACCAATTTTTATATTAATTTGCACACCTGTTAAAAAACAGTGCATCTTGAAAGCATGCCAATTGAATAAAAAATTAAGAGTATTGTACCATCCGTGCCCCAAAGTACCAGTATTTTTCAGGCTGATCACAAGAAGCTCCCCATAAAAGAAAACGAGCACTGATTTCTGATCCACGAAGCATCCATAACAATAAGCATCATACTACACATTTTATTACTGGAGTTATTTGGAGTACCTGCATCATCATTTATGATCTTTCCAACATTGATCAATCCCAAAATTTTAGTGAACAGCTATACATTTTATAGTAATCTATAAATCACAATAAAGAATCTATCTCAACTTGTACTGTTATGTTACATTCCATTTTTTCTTTCAACACTATTTATCTTCATGCAGTCTTGCTTTCCTTATTAGCTCTATCGCCTATCTCAACTTGTACTGTTATGTTACATTCCATTTTTTCTTTCAACACTATTTATCTTCATGCAGTCTTGCTTTCCTTATTAGCTCTATCTATTTGATCTTTGTATTTAATTTTCTGATTTTTTAAATTTATATTTCATCTTCTCTATATGTAGTTACAAAATCCTATATTTGTCATCTGCACTTCTCGTACCACACATTTCTTCACCAAACCCATGTGTAAGATTTCTTAGTGACTTATTTTTCCTTGTGCCATTCTTGGCAAGCTCATGTGATTATTCCCCTTGAAAGAAATTGTCATTTCTTGATAGCTCTACTCAAGATTTGTTCTATTATGTTCCTCTTAGACTGATCCAGTTTCTTCTATTTAAAGGGTCCCATAGATGAGTAGGAGACTGCAGCAATCAATCGCAAAAGCAATTGATCACTTTGTATATCACACGTGTGTGTGGGCAAATAGCAGTGATCAGTCACTGGTCACATATAAATCCCAAGCAATATGATCAATTTCAAATGTGATTCTTGTGTGCTGTAAGGCTGCCCAGCTGTTTAGCAGTGATGTACGGCAGCATCATTGTAACTTGCTTGTCTAGTTATTAAGCATGGTTCTGTAGCTTTGTTTCACTTCATTTTGCCCTCTTTGAGTAAGAACCCTATGTTACAATTTATAGTTCTTCATAGACCACAAAAATTCTGGGAAGTGAAGCCCAGGCCAGGGATTCCATTCATACTTAGAAGTGATACAAAATACTTCTTCCAATTATACAGCATTTAGCATTCTGAAGCATGTGCAGTAGATGTAGAAGTGATGGTTAGTACGCAGTAATAATCATGATGCACGGGGATCCACCTGCTGATTTTGAGTTATTTTTGAAACATTTAAAGCATTCTTAAAGCTTTTAAGTTCTAAACAGAATGGCATACCGTAATATTGACATTTTAATTTACACTCAAGCGCCAAAAAAACTGGTATAGGCAAGCGTATTCAAATACACAGATATTTAAACAGGCAGATTAAGGCGCTGTGGTCAGTGATGCCTACATAGGACAACTGTCTGGTGTAGTTGTTATCTTGGGTTACTGCTGCCACAATGGCAAAATATCGAGATTTAAGACAGTTTGAACATGGTGTTACAGTCAGCATGCGAGTGATGGGACACAGCATCTATGAGGTAGCTATGAAGTAGGGATTATCCCATACAACCATTTCATGAGTGTACCGTGAGTATCAGGAATCCAATACAACATCAAATCTCTAACATCGCTGTGGCTGGAAAACGATCCTGCAAGAACGGGATTGACTGAAGAGATTCATTCAGTGTGACAGAAGTGCAACCCTTCCACAGATTGCTGCAGATTTCAATGCTGGGTTACAACAAGTGTCAGCGTGCGAACCATTCTACGAAACATCATTGATATCAGCTTTCAGAGCAGAAGGCCCACTCGTGTAGCCTTGATGACTGCATGACACAAAGTTTTACACCTTGCCTGGACCAGTCAACAGTGACTGGAAACATGTTGCATGGTTGGACAAGCCTTGTTTCTAATTGTATCGAGTGGATGGATGTGTACAGGTTTGGAGACAACCTTATGAATATGGACCCTGCATGCCAAGAGGAGACTGTTAAAGCTGGTGGAGGCCCTGTAATGGTGTGGGGAGTGTACAGTTGGAGTGATATGGGACCTCTGACAAATCTAGATATGACTCTTGCAGGCGACATATATGTAAGCAACCTGTCTCATCACCTGCATCCACGTATGTCCATTTTTCATTCTGAAGGACTTGGGCAATTCCATGAGGACAATGCAACATCCCACACATCCAGAACTGCTACGAAGTGGCTCCAGGAGCACCTTTGTGAGTTTAAACACTTCCGCTGGGCACCAAACTCCCCAGACATGAACATTATTCAGCATATCTGGGATGCCTTGCAACGTGCTGTTCAGGAGAGATCTCCACCCCCTTGTACTGTTACAGGTTTATGGGCAGCCCTGCAGGATTCATGGTGTCAGTTCCCTCCAGCACTAGTTCAAACATTAGTCGAGTCCATACCATGTCGTATTGCAGCACATCTGCATGCTCGCAAGGGACCTACACGATATTCGGCAGGTGTACCTGTTTCTTTGGCTCTTCATTGTATATGTATGGGGCAAATATATTGTAGTTCTACCCAAGTACCTTGTCATTTCACACAAATCTAATTTCTCTCATACAATTAATAACAAGAGTTATGGTAATCAGCAGTGCTTCTATTGATAATATTACCATATAAACTGAGATTGTAAAACTAACTGTGTTAATACTTGCCATTAAACTCGGAGTATAAGATTAAACAATGAAAAAGCAACTGAGGACTAATAAAGGAAAAACTAATTGTATTGGCTCACTGGTAAGATGTACACAACCCAGTTGGAGTCTGTGAAAAATGTAATATATTCTGCAAAGTAACCCACAGTTCCCAATAAAAGCGTTTCAAAATAAATTCCTATTCCCTTTCTTTTTAATTTATTTTTGCAAGTATTTGTAGGATATGGACATCAACTGCAACTGCTGCTAAACATTTTTATTTTCCTTTGAAATATTTCTTGGAACAGTGGTGTTCACAGTATTTGTTGAACTTTCTTGATTAACCACTCACGTGTGGCATGCTGGAGGTGAGTGATTGCAGCAGTGTTGTATGTTACAGATTTCTGCAACCTGTTGCACATGCGTGGAGCAGTAAGAGACATTTAATTGTTTTGTGTTTTTTGTTGTATTTACAATTAAAGTAAACATTGAAGCAGATACAAGCCTATACAAATATTTCTACATCTGCTTAAAATCTGTGAGGAACACAACAAATTAAGTTGTTACCTGAATACGTCTGACAGAAACTACAGCTTCAGCTAATTCTGCCACTCCTCTTACAAAAACCATCGACATTAACTGTGCAAGAATGTTGAAGTATGTGAGAACAACAAATATCTGAAAAGACAACACAAGTCACATTTGTTTAATGTATATGTATTTGATGCATATAATAAATTTAATACAAATGATGTACAGGTACTTTCAGAAAAACAAAAAAATTCTTCCCTAGTCTATAAAAAAACTATGTTAAGTAACTTCATTGATTCTGAGTTTGGTCATTAAAAGAAATTACCTTGTTTGCAGTCAATTCATTTCCCAGCTGTACAAATGTGACCAACGCACAACACAAGGCCAACCGAGTTGTACATAGATTGAAACTCATAAAAATACCTCGAATATAGGAAGTTTTCAGGATAACTATCATCTCCAGCCTGGAAAAGAAAATCTTTTCTGAATACTTCAGAATGATTATACACCAGTCATAGTGACACGGCAACATAAATTTTCTAAATACACATTTTTAAATTCTCACTCACTTTTGCAGCCCTTGATTTGATAAATACATTTTACTCAGAATGTTATACAGTTTATTTAATGGTACCTCAATGAAATAGTGTCACCAAGAGTTTCCTGTGAGCACAGTAACTTTATTAGATTCCTAACCATCTGTTTCTGGAATGACAGTCCCATTTTCACAGTTTCCATTGTATTTCATATTTCATACTGCAGACAACCAATAGGCCTGTATTGGGAATCAATTGAACCTACTGATTCCATGTACAAGCTTCATACCATAATACAATGATGGTGTTAGGTTATGGTGCAAGATGGTGAAGCAGTAGCAAACACTTCAGTTAGAAATTTATTCATCATAGATCATCCATGAGAAACTATTTGAGTATAGTAACTACGATCCACAGAAAAGAATTTATTAACTTCTCGAATTATGCCTGCAATATGGAGAACAAGTGAAGTACATGAAGAGATTAAAAACACCTCCCTTTTTTTAAATTTCAAGCAGGTGGGACATGCGAATTTCAGTGATATTTATCCAGTGTGCATCACGAAGGTGGTATGTTTTTTACAGTCTACCACCACACTGTAGTTTTTTTTTATTTCCTATTTCTGCTGACTTAAATCTGAAGGATCAATATTTCCTTTGCTGAGTTTGACCAATATGCTTTCTTACTCACTCACTGATAAATGAGAGATATATGTGATGAATTGTGGAAATACCTTCAACCTTTTTGTATACATTTAAAAACACAAATTTTTGGATGTTATTTTCACAAAACAATTTAAACAGTCCTGATATAAGTTGTTTACAAGATGACACACAGTGAACAGCAATGCCATATATGTGTGTTGGTACTGAATAATTTAGTTTATCAGAACTTGAGTTAAGGCCTTATTCAAAAAAGGAATTTGCCATATGCGAAATAAGTTTTCATTAACAGACTATGTAGAGCTCACAAATTGTGGTGTTCTTTAGGCGTTCTTCACAGTAATTGTGGAGTATATTAAACCAGTCTCTTGATACAAATCTTGATTTTGGTAAAACATTACAAAAATATGTTGCATGCATCATAATTTTGTAAGACACCTTGATGGTAAACAAAGAGAAGATGGTGAAAAAATTCCCACAGAAAACTGTCCTTTGTTACTTCTGTAACAAAATGGTGTATTCCATAAGCGTACTGTATTGTATTTTATTGTATTTATTTGGTCCAGTAAATCTAACATGTAGAGCACAGCACATCAGATATTGGACAATTCAGTGCAAATATCTTCATTTTTACAATAATTAATACATTTTTTCATCTCTAACTTATAATTAAACTATTTTAGCTAGAAAATTACGACTGAAAATGTGAATAAACTAATATTAATGGTTATAGTCTTTAGCCTACACGCTATAAGCAGATAGTCCGATTTGCACAATGTTTTAGTAGATGATAAACAATGTGGCTTATAAGTGTAACATTAACTCTTTTTAGGCTCTCAAAGGTTTTGGAGGAACTCTTCCAGACTATAGAAGCAATGCATTAACAGACATTCTTTTCATACAGCTTTAAATTTCTTAGATCAGTTATTACTTTCATTTCTTTTGGCAGCTTATCGTAAATAATTTTACCAAGGTGTAATGTTCTTTTTTGATGCAAATTGGTTTTTATTTGGAGCATGTTAGTTTTCTGTCTTGCATCATGTTGATGCACATTTTCATTTTTGAGGAGCACATTAGGATTTGTTATTGCATATTTCTTAATGAACAGTGTGCTTTCAAAGATGTAAATACATGGAAGAGGAAGAATCCTCATCATTTTAAATAGTGGTCTGCAAGGTTTGTTCTTTTTTTTTATTCCAGCCATGATTTTCTCTATCCTTTTATGCATCCAGAAGAGTTTTAGACAGGATGATGAGTATCCAAGAAAGTGGCCCCAAACTTCAAAATAAAGGGTATATTAGCACAACAGTCCACCCTGGTAGCTGAGTGATCAGTGCGACAGAATGTCAATCCTAAGAGCCCGGGTTCGATTCCCCGCTGGGTCAGAGATTTTCTCCGCTCAGGGACTGGGTTTTGTGTTGTCCTAATCAGCATCATTTCATCCCCATCGACACGTAAGTCGCCGAAGTAGTGTCAAATAGAAAGACTTGTACCCGGTGAACGGTCTACCCAATGGGAGGCCCTAATCACACGATATTTACATTTATTTAGCACAATAAACAATCATTAGACAGTCATTCAAGCACTCTTATTAAATAGTATATGGTATATTATCAATGTGAGTATGCCATCTAAGGTTATCTTGCAGACAGATCCCAAAACTTTTGTATTCACTACACTTGCAATATCTGTGTTTGATATCTGCATTTTTATATCCTCTTCACTGTTTCTATCAACATTATGAAAACTTAACGCTACTGTTATACCTTTATTTATTATTAGTTTGTTTTGGCAGTTCACAACATTAGTTAATGTCTCGGATAGTGTTGTCTGTAACATTTCTGGTGTCTTCCAACTGACTAAATGGCTTGTGTAATCTGCAAACTGGATAGTGCTATGACACTGTTTGATTAATGCTAGGTAATTTTCATCTATAAAAAACGGATAATTTACATCTTTGTAATCATAATAATGTCCGATTGATTTATTAACATATCTCATTGTCTTTCTACTACTTGCTTGTGGCCAGTAAGATATGATCTAAGCCAGTTGCTTGGGAATGACTGTTAGTGGTATCAAAGCCAGTGTCCAGTCCCTAGTGAATGAGGCAAGAACTGAAATTCAGGGTAGTAAAGCAAAATCTGAAAAGCTGAAGTGTCCAACTCCGTTTTCAAATGTTGCATTGGAAAGGAAAATCCAGAATTGCCCCATTTTAGTCCTCGCGCCACTGAAAAGATGAATGAAATAAGTATTAGTATCGGTGGTGTTGAGAAACAGCTGAAGTAGTTAAAACTGAACAAAGCTCAGGGCCTCAATGGAATCCATGTCAAATTCTATACTGAATTTGCAGCTGAGCGAGCCCCTCATCTAGCTTTAATCTATTGTAGATCACTCGAACAAAAAACCGTGCTCAGTTCTTGGAAAAAGGCATAGGTCACACCCCTCTACAAGAAGGGCAGTAGAAGCAATGCACAAAACTACCATCCAATATCCTTGACACTGATTTGTTGTAGAATCTTAGAACATATTATGAGCTCAAATATAATGACCAGGATGACCTTCTCAATTTTGGAAACATTGATCATATGAAACCCAACTCACACTTTTCTCACATGACACGCTGAAAGCTTTGGATCAAGGTAAACAGGTAAATGCAGTATTTATTGATTTCCAAAAAGCACCTACGCTTATTGTCAGAAGTATGATCATATGGTGTATCAAGTGAAATTTGTGACTGGATTGAGGACTTTTTGGTAGGGGGCATACAGCATGTTACCATGGATGGAGAGCCATCATCAGATGTAGAAGTAACTCTACTTGTGCCCCAAAGAAGTGTGTTGGGATCCTTGCTGTTCATATTGTATATCAATGACCTTGCACACGATATCAATAGTAAAATCAGCTTGCTGCAGATGATGCAGTTATCTGTAACAAAGTACTATCTGAAAGAAGCTGCATAAATATTCAGTCAGATCTTGATAAGATTTCAACGTGGTGCAGAGATTCTCAACCTGTTCTAAATTTTCAGAATGGCACTTCACAAATCGAAAATTGTAGTATCCTATGACTAATACCAATAAGTCACTGTTGGAATTGGCCAACTCATAAAAATACCTGGGTGTAACACTTTATAGGGATACGAAACTGAATGATCATATAGGTTCAAAGTAAGTGGTAGACTTCAGTTTATTGATAGAATACTACAGAAATGTACCCAGTCTACAAAGGAGTTTGCTAATGCTTACAAATCACTCATGCAACTGGTTCTAGAATATTGCTCATGTCTATGGGACACGTACCAGACAGGACTGACAGGGAATGTTGAACGAATACAGAGAAGGGCAGTACAAATAGCAACAGGTTTGTTTAATCGGTGAGAGAGTGTCACAGAGATACTGAAGGAACTGGACTGGAAGTCTCCTGAAGATAGAAGTAAACTATGCTGAGAAACTCTACTGATGAAATATATATGAGGGATATACTACAACCCCCTACATCACTCACAGAGGGATCATGAGGATAAGATTAGAATAATTACTGCACACACAGAGTCATTCAAACAATACTTCCTCCCACACTTCATACGTGAATGGAACAGGAAGAAATCCTAATAACTGGTGCAATGGGACATACACTCTGCCATGTACTTCACAGTGGTATGCAGAGTATAGATGCAGATGTAGATGTACCTCTGATACCAATACCATCAAGTTTCTGTAGCAATAGGATATGGTCTAGTGTCAGAGGCACATGACATTCACAAATATTTTTCTGAATACTTTACTTCACTAAAAGGATCTGCTCCGCGGCAGTTTGGCCATAATAACCACTAGCTTCTGTAATGTTTAGTAACCTAAAATAAATGTATATTGCATGCCTGATACTGTCATAATTAAGTGTGCTACTGTCATGTCAGAACCATTCTCACATATTAGAAATACATTATCAGAAATAATATTCAAATTGATTAAAACTTTAAGAAATAAAACCATTGTATGAAAAGGGCGATATACATGAAGTGGGAAACTGTAGACCATTAACATTGTTATCTGTACTACATGCTCAAACTAAGACCACTAATGGGAAATGCGTTTACGGTCACTTCCATCAAGCACTGCGTCCAGTGTCAACTTGTCTTGCATAAACAGTATTGTCGTAAGTAACAGAGACAGTCATGAAACATAGTTACAAATTAACTTGAAAAATTCTGTCTCTTGCATGAAAATCAATGCAATTTTTGCGAAGTCAAGAGTAGGCCCAACGGAATCAGCTATTACTCAACTCATTGAAAATATCGTAATGGGACTTCACAGAAACAGCAGTATTATAAGAATAAACTTACTGAAGTCATTCGATACTGTCCAATGATATCTTTCTAGACATAGTGTAATCGAATGTTTGCAATACATATGTGGAAAATAACCATATTCATGGACTGGTACCATGTGTCACAAGCAGTTTAATCAAGTGCCTGCTTCAACGTTAATGAATAATTTGAACAAAAGTGTTCGATCTCTGATTTATTTTTATGCAAACGTCAACTCTGAGTACCACGCAAAATAATTTTTCATACATTTTTGTAATTATTCAAAGTTCTACACGCAATTTTGAGTCGCGGAGTGTAGGGTACTACGCACCCTTGTTTTGTCTACATACTCACTAGTATTTCATTACGCTACATATTTTCTGACGAAAATGATCGTACATTGTCTGTGGATGAATAAACTACTGTCATGTAATAAGAGAGTCATCTTTTCTCTGTCTCGTGATGACTTGGTGTTGTGTGATGTCCTTAGGTTAGTTAGGTTTAAGTAGTTCTAAGTTCTAGGGGACTGATGACCATAGATGTTAAGTCTCATAGTGCTCAGAGCCCTTTGAACCATTTTTTAAAGAGATTCACCAATAAATACATAAATATCGTTAATATGTAGTTGTTATGCTTAACAAAATGGTGGTATTGGCCTATTTGCATTTTCTCTCCAAAAATTAGTTCTATCAACATTGTGTCAATGCTTCAGAGATTTCTAGTCATAGTTTCTTTTTTAATTGGCAGCCGCTGTAATTCTTCAACTTTTTACCATTAAGCGCGGGTCTCCATTCTACCACGAAAATCAACAATTATGTATCAGTACTGAATTGTACTTCCCTTTGAAACACTCATACTTAGCACAACAATTGTCCGACTAAAAACAATGCACCTGCGACCCTATATCCAACAATATAGGCATCTCCCCTTCGGCTGATAATTTTGTGTCTTGCGGAAGATTTAATCATCGGCCGATTTTTTCATCGTCCAAGCAAGTACTCCGATAAAGTAATGTGACTAGCCGAGCGAAAAATCGTTCTTCCGCGCCCAATCTGATCCAGATGCCTACGCATATGCCCACAATCCAGTTACCTACGGTTATGTTCTTTCCTGAACTAGTTACGCGTTTTGCCGTCGTTTCAGCTATGGCAGCTGACATGACATGTTTCCAGCAGCATTCACAAAATGATCGAGTTGACCCTGGTTGCTTCCCTGCATATACACTGACAAAAAGTACATTTGGAAAGACGATGTTGATTTTGATCCGATGGTGGCATATGCCGCCTGGGGGACAGTACATGTGCTGATAGCGTAGTGATGTAGCTACAGGATGCCATCTGTGTCTACCTTTTAATAGGGAATGGTCACTGCCAGAAGGCTCAGTGTGGTTTAAACTTGTGACGCAAGTAGGCAGCCATGCCACGGATACGCACACTCGCTTCCCACAGCCAACCCAGTGAGTTTGATAGAGGTCAATTTGTGATCTTCAGAGTGGCAGGATGGTCCTTTCGGAGAACTGCCACACAAGTTGAACGTGCTGCATCAGCGGTGCAACCACGCTAGTATCAGTGGTCACATGAGCATTCTCACATCCGTAGTCAAGGTTCCGGATGTCCACACAGCACAGACGCCCACCAGGTTCGTCGTATTGAAAGGGCAGCACTAGCGAATCGTACAACAACCACAGCACAGATAAGACAGCTTGTGAGCGCAGTCGTGTCAACATGGACTGTTGCGAACCGGTTATTAGCTGTGGGATTACGGGCACGCACACCACTAGCCCATCATCCACTCGCGCCACAGCATCGACATGCACAATTCGATTGGTGCCATTGGTGTCATCACTTCTGTCTCTATGCCGTCCATTTTTGGAACACAACCTACGACCAGTTTAGAGACAGAAATGATGACACTTTCTGCAGGATCTGACCATCATTTTGCAGAACAATGCTCAAGCACGTACAGTGCAAGCTGTTACTGATTTGTTTGACTGATGGGGACTGCTAAGTGCAATCCAACCCACTGCAGTCTCCTGACTTATGCCCTCGAGAGTTCAACTCGATTTCTGAACTGAAGGAAACATTTTACGGCATTCGCTTCAGGACTGCCACAAATCCGTCGGGGCAATAGACCATGTCGCTCGACCTGTCAACACAACTGGCACTGATAAGAGTATTCTACGACTTCCACATCGATGGCAATGCATTATACACAATGCTGGTGACTACTCTGAAGGTCAGTTAAACTTTGAAACACGTATCTATTTTTTACGAGCTGTAAATAAGTAGCTGCCACTATTAAAGTTCCAACCCTCGTACAACATGTGTCAATGTGGGTGTTTCAGAATGAGTCAACAACTGATACCTCAGACCACTCGTGCTATTGATCTGTAAATGTAATCATTTCACGTTCTCCATACATAAAGTCACAACAATAAATTTTGAGTGTGTGAATTTTTTTGGCAGTGTATATCTAAGTTTCGTGAATGGAAGGCTAAAGACAAAAATTTTAATACTGTACTTTCCTGGTTTGCTTGCTACAGTTTTAGTTTTTTTTCTGTTTAATTTGTGACCAAACAAATGACTCTGAAAAAGAAATCTAAAGCACTAAGTCACTGGACACCTAGCATTTTCCCTATATTAGTCTGTTTCATTTGTTTACACTGACTATGTAGAGTTGTAGACCCTACATCGGACAGATACAAGATTTTAATTCAGATAGGTCTTTTCTTTTTACTTTATTTTTATGATTTTCAGTGTACTTTCGATGTAGACTGGCATTGTTATCGACCATAACCCCCAACAAATCGACAGTACAAAATAGTTGGAAACAATTCACTGGAGTTTTGCTTCATTTCTAACACAATGTGGATGCATTCTTATGATGTTAAAAACACTTGTTCTGTTATTTCTGCGTGGTAGGCTATTTCCGTGCTCCGTTTAATAACTCCTTCTTTTTCTATTAAAAAATCTGAAATTTCATTTTCTTCTTCGAAGTTTGAAGTAGTTTCAGCTTCAGCGTTGCTTTCAGGATTCGTATTATATATCACTATCACTCTAATGGTCTGGCCATGCATCACATTCGTACCCAACATCAGCTTAGCCTTCACTGTCTTCTAGAAGTTTCAGTATGCAGATTTTCTGCGATTCATGCGTTACTATTACTCGCTGTTCAACAGATTTGTAGAACTAACAGATACAAATTTAGAAGTACAAAAAATACTTATCTTACAATGAAGAGTTTACCACTGTCGTCTGTCTGGGTAACTTGTGTGGCGGGGTGTGAGATACACGATAGTTGAATAATTTCATATTTTCCTTGGTTGCCGCTGATTGACTGGCTGTTCATTGTCGCAATCTTCGTTACAGAACGAGTGGGGAGGAGAAAATGAAATGTGGAAATACAACGCATACGACAAAATATAAGTCAGAGGATATATGACATCCCACGGGACCAACTCAGGGTTAAGTTAGTCAAATTAAAATAACGTAATAATGTTAGAGGCAAGCTCAGCCCAATATTGACCAATATCATATCGGCCAGTGGACAACGTTCATCACGGTGTGCTCTAGAGCACCATCTGTCATTATACGCAATTGGATGCCGTACAGTTTTGTTACGGTATAAGATGTTTTGGTGACACCCAAACGTGCTATGGTGGAAACAAGCTTCAGAGATGTCTGGGAGGTCTTCTACCTAGACTGTGACTTGGAAGTGAACAGATGATAGGAAAGTGCGCAAAGAAATTAAACGGAACAGTTTAATTGTACAATTTACATGAATGAATAATCTATTGGGTTAAACTGAAGTGACTTTTTTTTAAGAAAATTGTAAGCATAATTTAGTAAGAGCAAAAATAGTATTTCCCGTCGATGCCTTATCAAATTTACGAGACTATGAAGTGCTGGAATCTCGCCTCCGCTTTTGTGTAAGAATATGGAAGCTTAAGCAATAAGTAACTATGAACAGTTGACAACAGACAGTGTCACTCTACTAATTTACCCATTTATGCACTCCAGTCCATGCACAGTAGAAGAATCCATGAAATGAGTAAGGTTGGAGCTCATGCCTTTTGCCAACAGCAAAGTTTTTCTTTCACATAGAGTAACACCGCTCGCCATAGCGCTTTATGAAATGTCTACCAGTAACTCCGATAAGTTTCAGGAGTCTATCACCTCGCAAATGCAGCCCCTATTGTTTGATATTGTTAAATGTACTCCATTCATAAAATTGAAAACATTTGTCACATCTAAGAAATCTATCATCGATTTTTCACAATTGTTTTGACAAATGATAAGCTTTACAGCTACTCTGATAAGTACGAAATTCTTTTCTTAGTACCAAACGTCATGTTTCACTTGGTTATTTGTGCATGTCTTTCTTTCTCCTCGTAGCACAAGAACACCGGATTCCTTATTTTTCAATACAAGACTCAGAGTTCCTTTTGTCTATACTCGCGTAACAACCAAAAGAATTGAGCAGTGTTCTCTTACACACCTACAGATGCACGAAAAGTACATATCAAAATTTACGTGTGCCACAGTCGCCCTCCTTAGCATCTTACAATATGCACGAGTGTCTCATTATTGGTGTGTTCACTTAGAAAGAGTTCATCTGTATCTGACAACTCAAAACTGTTTTGTCAGTCAGCAAGAAACCACAGACATCCTCGCAAAGCGCGACATATTCAGAATCAACAACCAAATATTTGCGACATGACTAAATGTCATTGACGCTTGTTTCACGAGCAGCAATTTAAGCTGTACTCTTAGAGTCCTGTCTAACCACACCTTCGGAAAAAAACATGCAATATTTGTGACAAGCAAGAACACAAATGTCATTGCTGCTCTTTTCACTAACAGTAATTTAATCTTTCCGTTTTTAATCAGATTATGAATAAAGAAATTTAAACATGCCTATGTACTATGGAGAAAATGAGAAGGGAAGGTCCTGTTACAAACCGGTTGAGATGTCCACGGTTCACACCAACGAGTTTTTGCACCGTGGTATTTCCGACCAGCCTCCAGCAGTGCTGCGGCTTCCTTTGACGGTCGGAAAAGCCACGGCTGAAATGTTTCATGATCAAAATCAGGATACCGCGGCTACCGCTGTGATTATGACCTTCATTGTGCTCCGTGATTTTCGATGTTTTTACTGGGATAAACTACTGTTACCGCGTACATCTTTGTCACGCTAGTGTAGAAGGTGTTAAGAAATCAGATCAGGCTAAATCCATGTATTTCGCACATATATTTACTTACATAACCCGACTTCCAGTATTTCGTTCGTAGACGAATGAAGCAACGTGTGTCGAGAGAGAGAAAGAGGGAGAGAGAGCGAGAGAGAGAAAGACAGAGAGAGAGAGAGAGAGAGAAAGAGAGAGAGAGAGAGAGAGAGAGAGAGAGAGAGAGGTGACAAAAAGTCATGGAATGCCTCTTAATATCGTGTCGGACCTCCTTTTGCCCAGCGTGGTGCATCAACTCGAAGTAGCATGGAGTCAACAAGTTTTGGAAGCAGAAATACTGAGCCATGCTGCCTCTATAAAAATGGTTCATATGGCTCTAAGCACTATGGAACGTAACATCCGGAACCCTAAGTCTAGGGGACTGATGACCTCAGATATTAAGTCCCAGAGTGCTTAGAGCCATTTGTTCCGCGCTACACTCGAAACCTACCACCAGCTCTTACCAACTGAAATGGGGACTCATATGACAAGCCCAAGGATTATCAGTCGTCTACGTCCAGCCAATATGGTCACCAACCAAGGACAGGCGCTGCAGGCGATGTCATGCTGTTAGCAAAGGCACTCGTGTCAGTCGTCTGTTGTCATAGCCCATTAACGACAAATTTCGCCGCACTACTAACGGATACATTCGTCGTACATCCCATATTGATTTCTGCAGTGTTGTTAGTCTGGTAGCACTGATAACTCTGTGCAAACGCTGCTGATCTCGGTCGTTAAGTGAAGGCCGACGGCCACTGTGTTGTCTGTGGTGAGAGGTAATACCTGAAATTTGGTGTTTTCGACACACCCTTGAAACTGTGAATCTCGAATACTGAATTCCTTAACTATTCCCGCATTGGAATGTCCCATGCGTGTAGCTCCAACTGACATATTGCGTTCAAAGTCTGTTAATTCCCGTCGCGCGGCCATAATCACGTTGGAAATCTTTTCACATGAATCACCTGAGTACAAATGACAGCTCCGCCAGTGCACTGTCCTTTTATGCCTTGTGAGAGCGATACTGCCGCCATCTGTAGATAGACATATCTTTATCCCATGACTTAAGTCACCTCAATATTTTGATACATGCCGTGCCTGTGGTCTTATTGCATGGCTTGAGATCTTCGCTTTTAATGTATGCAACAATTAAAATCATTCGCGATCTATTGGCTGTGTCATGCCAAGAAGAGAAAGATAAGATAGGAGGAACAAAAGGAAATATCATAGTTCGAAGTTGCAAGGGACTTTGCTGTAGTGTAGGCAGAGGGAGTGAATGAATTCAGTAAAGGCGTGGAAGTAATTGGATAATATGTTTTGTTGGATCAGTAAAAAATGTTAGATGGGATGATTATAGTGATGGTGCGCATCAAGAGAGATTGAAGAAGGGTTAGTAAATGAACCCTAGAGAAGACGTACAGGAGTAGTAATTTCAACAGGATGACAACTGGTAAATGCAAATAAGACAGGGCATTGTAAATTTGTCCGTACATGGATGTATCTTCCAACTAACTGTGTCCAGAAAAAATGAATCGAGGTGCAAAAAGTACGTAATTTTATTTTTAAACTCAAATATGGAGGTTTTATTATTTTTTAGTTTGCAAAGCCAACTAAGGCAGATGATTTTTCATGATTTTTCGTAGTATGATGAGTGTTAATGTACTAATAGTTCAATTTTTTTCTCCGAATTCGTCTACAAGATGCAAATTGAAGAATAAAATAGGAAAGATAGCAATGGAAAAGACTTATTTAATGTTGTAAATAGAATTGGAATATGTAAAAATCTGTAATTTTCAGTTTATTGCGTAGGTCAGTAATAAGGAATAATTTGAGAGACCGCGAGTATCATAAAACAAAATAACAAGCATCAATTTCACAACACTTGTAGCTAAAGGACTAATCACAATAAGAGCCAAAACGTGATTAGCAAGGTTCCGTACAAAGTATCAGTTGTGTTATGTTTTGTTGCACGCCAGTGCAGGGTAGATGACATTCGTTCTTAAACAGACTGTGTCATTTATTTGTACTTTTGGTAGAATAATTTAAAAGACACGAAAAGGTAATTCTTATTGTCTATCTGTTGTAAAGACAATTTACGTGTAATTTTGTATATGCTCAAAAGATGACAGTAGTATTTTAAGCTTACGGGAATACAAGCAGTACCCAGACAACAGACTTCATTTGTGTTTTAGACTTTTATCATATGAGGTTCGAGAGAACATCACACTACAGTATGATAGAGATTTTTTTTTCTGTTTCCTGTGGTTTCTTTTTCCTTTTTTTCTGTGTTATTTTCATAATAGATTGAAAGAGTTATTTCCGGAAGAGCGCTATAAATTTATTTCTTTGTCCAACCATATTTCTGTTTATGTCGCGCAGTCGTCATGAATATAATTAGTGTTTTCATTTGTTCTGATGCTACATGTCTGCTACATGTTTTCTCATTTATTAACATGTTGTTTAAATTCATTTTCCATGTACTTAGAAATTTTGAAAGTGTAGTGTGAAGCGAGATGTGTTGAGCGACGTAGAAACATATTGATAGGTCGAGAGAGAAAAGCGTGAGCAACGCGTCTGGAGCAAGACCAACGAGGTGATGGTTGTGCCGCAAGAGTGCTAGTGTGTATTGTGTCCATGGCCATCGTAAAAATAAGTTTGGACGGTGATACGTTTTGTGATTTAGGTGTATATCACGGACACGGAATTCATAAACTTGCGTGTCTCGTTGCTTATTAGCTTGTTCCCAAGAGATAAGTGGAATTCTTAGCCGCATATGTAATAGCTCTTTGAAGAAGGGTGTTTTCCCAGATAGACTGAAGTATGCCATTATTAAACTACTGCATAAAAAGGGGATACGTCTGATGTCAACAACTACCGCCCCATCTCTCTTCAGACAGCCTTATCCAAAATTATTGAAAAAGTAATGTATTGTAGAGTAGCTTCACACATTTGTAAAAATAAAGTTTTAACAAAGCGTCAAGTTTGGTTTCCAGAAAGGTTTTTCGACGGAAAATGCTATATGTACTTTCACTAATGAAATATTAAATGCTCTAAGTAACCGGAAGTCACCTGTTGGGATTTATTGTGATCTCTCAAAGGCTTTTGATTGTGTGAATCATGGAATACTTCTAGATAAGCTCAAGTACTGTGGTATGAATGGGACAGCGCTCAAATGGTTTAAATCATACCTAACTGGAAGAGTGCAGAAAGTTGAAATAAGCAATTCACATAATATGCAAAACACTGGTGATTTCTCAAACTGGGGAACAATCAAGTATGGGGTGCCGCAAGGTTCGGTCTTAGGTCCTCTGCTGTTCTTAATATATATTAATGACTTGCCATTCTATATTCACAAAGATGCAAAGCTGGTACTTTTTGCTGATGAGCTATCACACCCAACAGACAAGAATTAACTGGTGAAATTGTAAACGATGTTTTTCAGAAAATCATTAAGTGGTTCTCTGCAAATGGGCTCTCATTAAACTTTGACAAAACACAGTACGTACATACAGTTCCACACAGTAAATGGAATGACACTATTGATAAATATAGACTTCGATCAGAAATCGGTAGCTAAGGTAGCATATTCAAAATTTCTAGGTGTATGCATTGATGAGAGGTTGAACTGGAAAAAACACACTGAGGATCTGTTGAAACGTTTGAGTTCAGCTACTTATGCTATTAGGGTCATTGCATATTTTGGCGATATTCATCTGAGTAAATTAGCTTACCATGACTATTTTCATTCTCTGCTTTCCTATGGCATCATGTTCTGGGGTAACTCATCATTGAGTAAAAGAGTGTTCATTGCACAAAAGCGTGTAATCAGAATAATTGCTGGAGCTCATCCAAGATCACCCTGCAGACACTTATTTAAAGAGCTAGGGATCTGCACTGTAGCCTCACAATATATATATATTCACTTATGAAATTTGTTATTAACAATCAAACGAATTCAAAAGTAATAGCAGTGTTCATTGCTACAACACTATGAGAAAGGATGATCTTCACTGCTCAGGGTTAAATATAACTTTGACTCAGAAGGGGGTAAATTATGATGCCACAAAAGTGTTTGGTCACTTACCTAATAGCATCAAAAGTCTGACAGATAGCAATATAGCATTTAAAAGGAAATTAAAAGAATTTCTTAATGCCAACTCCTTCTACTCATTAGATGAATTTTTGGATATTATAAGTGGGTAATTTCCCCAACTCCCACAAAAAAGTTAAAAACATTAAGTGTCATGTAATTTTTGTGTAATGTAATATCTTGTATAGACACCTGTTATTAACCTGACACGTTCCACAACATTACGAAGTGTCGTATTCATGATCTATGGAACAAGTACTAATCTAATCTAATTAGTCTGAACTACTACTCGGCTCATTAATCTTAAAAACTGTTACGTGCTAACCGCTAATCTACCTGAATACACTGTTTTGATTGGAGACCGCACAGACTGTTTAGTGCATACCGTGGACTGTGAAATTAAACAGAAATATGTTAACGCCTTTCCCTCTCAGGGACTGATATTAAGAACTTTTAACTGAGAACGTACTTTTACCTGAAATGTACGGCGTGCTGTCCGCCGCGAGATTGCTGTGCTTATACGATGACGTTTGTGTACAGCACGGATTGTTTGGTGCATACTACAGACTGTTAATTCAACTTGAAAAATTAATAGGTTGGTTGGTTGTTTCGGGGAAGGAGACCAGACAGCGAGGTCATCGGTCTCATCGTAATAGCTACGGACGGGGAAGGAAGTCGGCCGTGCCCTTTGAAAGGAACCATCCCGGCATTTGCCTGGAGCGATTTAGGGAAATCACGGAAAACCTAAATCAAGATGACTGGACGCGGGATTGAACCGTCGTCCTCCCGAATGCGAGTCCAGTGTCGAACCACTGCGCCATCTCTCTCGGTGAAAGATTAATATTTGAGGAGAGGAGGGTGGTTCTTTTTCGTCACATATGGCAAAATTTCGTGACAGGAGTAAGTCGCATTCGTCACAGCTTGTCTATGAAAAATTCGGACAAAAATCCATTGTGTTATTTGCAGTACGTCCTGTTCTCGCTGCACTCAAAACATTTGGCCAACAATATTCGAAAGCTTAAGAATAATTGGGCCACTTAAGAAGATCTTAATTAGTGTTTTGAGATTTAAAAAATCCAAATTTTCATAGCCAAGCGAAGAATGTAAAATAGACGAATGAGGTATCAAATTAATAGAGTGAGGTCAACATTTACAAAAAAATATTCGAATAAGAAGATTAGTCAGACAAATTTATTCACGAATATATTATTCGTAACTCAAAGAATGACGCCGTTTATAGTACTTGTAGAGAGTTCGATATCTAGTGTTTGTTCCCATGGAGTAGTGCAGTATCTGTTTGATAAATAGCTCATTAATGGTTTATTTATAAATGTGTCTCAGTAGCCCAATCGGCTACGATCAAGGATATTAAGCTAAAGGTTTAGGATAGAAATCCCGCTGATTCTACGATTTTTTTCCTTTTTCTTATCTTTCTTTCTCATCTGAAAATAAGAAAAACATCAAGTTACACTGTGTTTTGGGGTACACTGAGATCTTTGTTAGTGCCTGCAAAAGTCATTTCAGAAAGTTTCTATCATACACTGCAAGACACGTTAGTAGAACAATAAACATGAAACGCACAAAGACACACAATAAAATTATATATGCAACTTCAACAGTTCTGTAGCGTAATTAATAAGTCAAGAAACAAAAAACTGTATCTTGTACAATTGTTAACACACCTAAAACAAACTTCACTGGCAATTTGAAGTTTGACAGTACCGGCAACAGAACCAACACAATGGCTGTAGCAAAGCCAGTGGCTTCATTTAACTGATTATTCCCTTAGGACTGTAAGCGGAAATAAAGGAGCAAAAGTGATGTATGTCATAATATTCTTTAAAAATAATTCTTCAAGATTTTCACAATAATTAATCTAAAGAAAATATTTTTGACAACATATGCATTGATAGTGTGGCACAGTTTTTACACTATGAGTAATATTTCATTGCCCTATTCAACGAAGTAGTCCCCCACGTGGGCTGACGGCCTGTGCCAGCGTCCTTAGCGTGATGTGTGTCGCGTCAGCGGTTGTAGCAGTAGGGACGTGGTTTGGGGCGGTCACTGCTACAACAGTGTCCTCTCGCTACATGGTTCAATAACAGCCATATAATGCCGTGTTACTGTTCTGTATATTGTCGACGTATGTGATGTAAGTGAGTCAGTTTTCTCACAAAATTTGGCCATGTGTGACGAAACAGGACGCCTTCGGATATTAATCTAACTAGATATGATCGTGTTCACCTAATTAGAATGGAGGAACCCTGATACCTCCCCTGATTTCCCACTTATAGGTCTATGACTGGTGACTGAAGCCAAGAATATTTTATTCTTTCCAGGATTAACTGAATATTACGCTCATCCACGCAAGCAAGAGTCATAAAACTGTAGCATAATGAGCATTCACCCTCTGTCCAAATCAAAGAGTTTCAGCGAAGCAAAATATTTTACCACACACACTGGACAAATCGTGGTCGGCTGCTGTTTGCTAACGTAATGCGGAAACAGCACCACTGCTCGATTCACAACAATCAATACGAGAATTAGCGCAAAAAATTTGCAAGTAAAAAATAATACCAGAAAATAACACACACACACACACACACACACACACACATAGGCTGAATAACTCTGGTATCATTTTTAGTAACAGCAGTTGTTTGCAATAAGTTAATTGGTTTAAAGAATTAACACTTGGGGCCTGTAGTATAATTCTGAATGTTACTGATACGAAAAACATCTGCAGTTCAGTGTGGTAATTTGCAGTTACGTAAAATCAATGACAGTGAGAAAATAACACCTGTAAGAAGTCCTTACAGCATTATTTAGAGATATAATTCACGAGAATTGAGCTTATTATCAATGTTTTTCAAAGTCAGTCTCCACTTAGCTCGTGCTGTCGGCCAGTCGGCGACGTCCACTAATTATCGTCGTCTTGCTCGTAGCCACATATTGGCTACGCAGCTGGAACGCGCGATGGTTGTGGCATTATCTCATTTAACGCATCTACACGCAGCGAAGAATGCAAGACGCGCTTCATTCAATTAATGCGTGACGTATCTCGACGTCATAATGTTTGATAGCCGTTACTAGTCACAGTTTCAGATTTATGGGTTTCAGTTCGATCGCGGCTCTGCACATTTCATAATACAACTGTCCACAATAAAAAATAACGTAAATATGTTTGTAATTTGAACCGATAGTCTGCGGTATGCACTAAATAATCCGTGTTGTGCTCAAAAGTCACCGTACAATCACAGCTGCCTAGCAGCGGTTGGAACACCGTACGCTCTCGGTTCAGATTGTTCGTAATATTAGTTCACGACATGAAAATGTGTTATTATATTTTTGTTTAATTTCACTGCACACAGTATGCACTGTGCTGTCTACAATCAAAACAGTGCACTTAAAGCGTTCACGAAGCTTACCTACCGCTCAACACATGACGCCTCACATTACATTTTCAAAATTTTTGAGTTCGCTGATTTATAGATTCATACAAAATTACAGCTCCATATTATTCTGTTCACAGAAAATGAATTTAAACAACATGTCAACAGCTGCTACTGTCTCCTTCTCTCCCAGCATAAAAAAATACGTTCCCATGCCAATATTTTTGCTGAGGAAGGTAGAGCTAAGCAGCTGGTACCTCACTTTGCAATCAGAGTGTTTTAATGGAGAGCAGTATATCTGCCGTTTTTGTGGTGCGGTAGGAGCATTTCTCCGCTGGTTCTCTTCTTTTTCCTGGCACAGCAGGACCTGCCACTCACATGAAAAGAACTTGATGGGTCAGTAAAATTTTGATAGTTAATTTAGCTGAAACTGAAATTACGCAAAACTTATTTCGCATCTCAGACAGGATTTTATGTGTACAAAAATTTTGCACGTGCTTCATTACTACAATGTGGAGTTCGCAGAACACTTCTAGTAATAACGGAGACACTTTACAGCATATTTCTCCGTACTGCGTCACTTTATAAACCACGTTATCACCTCACACCGCATTTTACTTGCGTATTTTAATGGAGAGGTAGGGTCACTTTGAACCTGTGTATCTCGGAAACCGCGCGGTCTTGGGCACCTTGTCACGGACCGCGTAGCTTCCCCCGTCGGTGGTTCGAGTCCTCCCTCGGGCATGGGTATGTGTTGTCCTTGGAGTAAGTTAATTTAAGTTAGATTAAATAGTGCGTAAGCTTGGGGACCGATGACCTCAGCAGTTTGGTCCCATAAGATCTTACCACAAATTTCCAATTATCTCGGAAACGGATAAATATATTTAGAATATTTTCAAGGCTGTCTGAGACTGGAATCTTGTAAAAATTACAGCGATTGTCTGTGCGTAGCCGTCTTGGTATCCACGGTTGCAGGTTTGATCCGCTGCTGACGGCGAAAAAATGGTGGAAAATGCTTTTTTGAGGATTTACTCAGAAACCTGCCATGAATTTACGCAAATGCTTTATTCATTCATTTATTCACGGGTATATCCGCTTGTTAATGAAATCATGAGTTTAGTACGGGTGTACTCGTCATCAGTCGATTTATTTAATTTTTCCGTGCATTCTTTAAGTGTACGCGTAGGGTAATTTTGAACCTCTGTACCTCGGAAAGGGATAAAGATAACAAGAAAATTTTCAAGGATGTTACAGATCGGGATCTTTGGAATACACCCTCAAAATTTCGGTCATTTGCTGTGCATAGCCATCTTGGAATCCTCGGCTCGGATTTGGTCCGTTAGTGATGGCGAAAATATAGTAAAAAAAACTTTTTCTGGAGGTTTCCGAGGAACCAACCATGAACTAATAGTGCCTCCATAAGTCGCACCAAGGCCACAGTATACCGCATCAAATGCAGAAAGAACCAACCGATTCGCTTCATTTGCCTGAGCAGGAGGAAGTGTAACCCTGTACTGTGGGACAGTGACACTAAGACGATCCTTCTTTTGGGTATACAAATGGTCTCTAGCCCAAGGGCTATCAGAAACACTTGACACTACCTTTTCATCACCAACAGCAGCCGAGGTTTGAGCCCCGGAAAAATTCCGTTTCTATGGGCGGCGTTTTGGGACATATTGGTAAAAATGCTGTCGCGTGCATACCGATAATCTCAGTAAACAAAATGTAGATAGTCTCTTGAGGAGCACTATGTTTCAGGGTACGATCTTTAAGAAAATTGAAATGTTAGGCCAATATTCAGCAGTTAACAATCTTAGTTTATAATTCGGAGAGAGCATATAATGGTACTTACACGATTACATGCACAATAACATGTTATCTCTATCATCATTTTCGCAACGAAGTGCAGAGCTCAGATCGTGGTGGAAAAGCTTTGCGAAGTTGCCAGCGGATGTTATTAGTGCCTCCTGTTACGGACCGCAGAAGTTCCACTATAATATTCTTCGTTGCAGACAGCTTCTTCCTCGACGGCAAACGAGTACATAATAAGATATTCGCTTCTTTCTTTCTTTTACTTTTTATCCACCTTACGCAAGCACTAGCGAGACCTTGTTTTCCTTGCTTTCGAAATACTGTACTGTGTCGTCTTGCAGGCAAAACGTGCGGTTGCGCTGCGGACCACAAGCGAGGTACAACAGATTCCGTTATCCCCTACAAAGAAACGACCACACCGTGTGTGGCGCTTTGTCCGTACTTCCAGATACGATCAGTGTCGTTAGCGTTGGTAGGAATGCCTTCCGTGACAAAAGAAAGCCTTTGTTCGTGGTGAGGTGTTTTTACATGAGATTTACTACGGTATGTTGTTCATTCTTGAGATGATTGCAATTCAGTGTACACAGCCAAATCACGAGTAAAGTCTTATTCCAACTGATGTGTCTGGAATTGATGATTGTATCCAGTGCTGTGAATAAAAGCAAAATTAATGAAATTAAAATGATGCATGACTGTGAATTCCCCCCTCCCAAAGAACAATTTACTGAAACGATTTACAGTTTTACTTGCATCAATTTCCAAGTTTTTCAGCCAACCTATATAGAATAAAGTTGCATGAAAACTACGGATCTGGAAACGGGCAAGAATTTATATAAAAAGAAGCACCAGTTATATTTAATACACTGAAGAGCCAAAGAAACTGGTACACCTGTTTAATACCGTGTAGCCCCCCCCTCCCCCATCCAGAAGTGTCGCAACAGACGTGGCATGGGTCTGACTAATGTCTGAAGTAGTACTGGATGGAACTGACACCACGAATCCTTCAGAGCTGTCTATAAATCCGTAGGAGTACGAGGGAGTGGAGATCTCTTCTGTACAGCACATTGGAAGGCATCCTAGATGTGCTCAATAATGTTCATGTCTGGAGAGTTTGGTGGGCAGCGGAAGTGATTAAACTCAGAAGAGTGTTCCTGGAGTCACTCTGTAACTATTCTGGACGTGTAGGCTGTCTCATTGTCCTGTTGAAACTGCCCAAGCCTGTCGGAACGCACAATGGACATGAATAGATGCAGGTGATCAGGCAGGATGCTTACATACGTGCCACCTATCAGAGTCGTATCTAGAAGTATGAGGGGTCCCTATCACTTCAATTGCATTACACGTCATTACAGAGTCTCCAGCTGCTTGAACAGTCCCCTGCTGACGAGCAGGGTCCATGGATTCATGAGGTCGTCTCCATACCCGTGCACGTCCATCCGCTCGACAAAATTTGAAACGAGACTCGTCCGACCAGGCAACATGTTTCCAGTCATCAACAGTGCAACGTCGGTGACGACGGGCCCTTTTGAGGCGTAAAGCTTTGTGTTGTGCAGTCATCAAGGGTATGGGAGTGGGCCTTCGGCTCCGAATGCCCATATCGATGAAGTTTCGTTGAACGATTCGCGCGCTGACACTTGTTGATAGCCCAGGCCTGAAATCTGCAGCAATTTGCGGAGGGGTCGCACTTCTGTCACATTGAACGATTTTCTTCAGTTGTCGTTGGTCCTGTTTTTGCAGGATCTTTTTCCGGTCGCAGTGATGCCGGAGATGTGATGTTTTACCGGATTCTTGATATTCATGGTACACTCGTGAGATGGTCGTACGGGGAAATCCCTAATTCATCGCTACCGCGGAGATGCTGTGTCCCATTGCTCGTGCGCCGACTATAACATCATGTTCAAACTCACTTAAATCTTGATAACCTGCCATTGTAGCAGCTATAACTGATCTAACAATTTCGCAAGTCACTTGTTGTCTTATATAGGCGTCATCGACCTCAGCGCCGTATTCTGCCTGTTTATGTATCTCTGTATTTGATTACACACGCCTATACCTGTTTCTTTGGCGCTTCATTGTATAAGAAACACTTGAGTTGCTTCCCGAGGGCAACTTCACGTGGGTGAGATACGGCCTGGGCGTCTGCAGAAAATATTCCGGTCAGGTATACTCTGCCATTCGCTGGCTGTCCATACCTTCTGCTACCAAGAACAACTCTGACGCAGTTGACAGTCCGCGATTACGCAGGTGGAACCGGTAAGATAAAGCACAGGGAGAACAGTAAGGCAAGACAAGACAGCCACTTCTTTTAGGATGCTGTGCCTCAGTCGGTAAAAATGGAACCCGGATCGCTTTGTTGTCCGTCTGTCGTTCGGTGTCTGTCCGTCTTTTAAGGTATCTTTCTTCGAGTAACTGGTAGGTGTACCAAATTCACATTTATGTCATGTACGAAGCTGTGCATTCCCTTGGTGGTGTTAAAACATTGAAGCTTCTAAGTCAATGAAATCAAAAGATACCGACGTGTATGTCATTTTGATACTCGCAAACCGACTCATTGTACCTATACGGTACTTCCCGTTGACCTAGAACCAGAAGCAAGGTTTTACGGTACAGGTGAGCGTAAAAATCCGAAAATTGTTGATTTGTAACTATACCACACAAAAAATACTTCTTTGTCAATTGTTATCCGACTGTTTGTCAGTCTATTTAAACTTCTTTTTCTCAGGGAAGGGTAGACGCATCAAGCTGAAATTTACGTCACATTCTATGATCTACGGTCACTTGGCGCCTAAAACGTTTAAGGATATAAGTCAATGAAATTAAAAGATGTGGCCAAATATGTCACGTATTTTGGTACTCACAAATTCACTCATCAGAATCTACAGGGTATCGTATGGTATTGTATTATATTGAACTGGGGACCTAGAAACGACGGAGGGGCTTCGTCTCTTCCGTGGCCGTCAGTGGTACACAACCCCACTACAGGCTACAGCAGTCCACTCACCCCACAGCCGCCCCACGCCGAACCCAGGGTTATTGTGCGGTTCGGCCCCCAGTGGATCCCCTGGGAACGTCTCACACCAGACGAGTACAGTCCCAATGTTTGCGTGGTAGAATAATTATTGTGTACGCGTACGTGGAGATAGTGTTTGCGCAACAATCGCGGACTTAGTGTATCTGAGGCGGAATAAGGGGAATCAGCCACCATTCGCCAATGGAATCCCGCCTTAAAAACCATCCACAGACTGGCCGGCACACCGGACCTCGACACTAATCCGCCAGGGGGATACGTGCCGGCGACCGGCACGCCTTCCCGCCCGGAAAGCAGTGCGTTAGGTCGCACGGATCTACAGGGTACTTCACATTGACCTACAATCATGACATTTGGCAAGAAGACAGGTTTCACAGTATAAGTAATGGAAAAAAAACTCTGAAAATTGTTAAGTGGTAATTATATCACATGAAACCTGTATTTTTGCTAGTAGAACTTAGATTGCATTCATCATCCTCAGAACCGTAACAGAAAAATATCACTGAATGCAAACATAAAACGTAAGTTGCAGTCATGTTTTAGTAAGTAAATAAAAATATTTTATAAAATTTTTCCTCTCTACACATATAAACTGAAGTCCCTTGCTCGATTCTTTATGAATGTCCGCGCTAGTCTCAGTAACTACTCTAGAGATTTTGATACGGTCTTGAAATTCCTAGCGCCGATTTCTTGCCAGTATCGGCATCACTAAAAGGCAAAAATCGCCGAGATTATCGATTCCTGTGATGGACGAATTATCTACACACCGCAACAAAATTAAAGGTTCACTTTTAGCAAACACCGTATTTGTCTCCCACTGCGATGCATAAGTTTGTAATTTGTCACAAAGATGCCTACAACCTTTAGCAGTGTAAAACCGTGGCGCCCTGCGACGTCACCCTCTGTCTCAGCGACGCTTTGAACAGTAAGGTGTCGACACATGAGAGAGAAAGGCCACAGCTCAGAAGTTCATGTGAGATATGAGGCGGGTTAATGACGACACAGTGGCGCCAAATTTCATCGCAATTCTGCTCAATGCCACCGTGGTCCTGTCACACGATGGGAAGGTCGTCATACCTCCTCTTTACCAAATTTTACCCCTCCATTAGACGCCTCTGCTATGGAGGTCAGAACCGAAGCATCCACCTTTGAATTCACGCGATTTTCTTATGGATGGTCGAGGAAAACATTTAAAACATAATGTCGCTCAGAATCGACACAAAAAGACCTCAGATTGTGGCATAAACGACATCAATGAAACAACACTTTCCCTTGGTGTGTTGATTTCCACACATTTCACCATCGAAAGCGACGGTTTACAGTGAGATGAGAAACAGGACGACATTCGTGAATACGTCTGACTCTGCTGCCGCCCCGTGGGCGTATCAACCCTATTCTAAGGACATCGTGGGGCCGCAGTCCCATTCAACGTAATCTGTCCCCTTTGGGGCGCAACGCAATAGCACTTTTTCCTCTCGTTTATGCTGGTCGCAATCGCACTTTTTGCTCTCGTGTATAGGCTGGTACCACTAGCGACCTTTCAACACCATCTGACGAAATTTTATCGTGATCCGAAGCAGCCAAGGGATTTATGCTTTTTAGCTTTCCATTTCGCCCCTCCTGTGGCGTGACTACGGGGGAGTGCTACATTATCATGTACGTGAATGATATGGCAAAGGGTCCCAGTTTGACAGTATCTGCACATTTGTTGAGCACTTAAGAATGTACGTGTGAGGAAAAATGTGTGTGTGAAATCTTATGGTACTTAACTGCTAAGGTCATCAGTCCCTAAGCTTACACACTACTTAACCGAAATGATCCTAAGGACAAACACACACACCCACGCCCGAGGGAGGACTCGAACCTCCGCCGGGACCAGCCGCACAGCCCATGACAGCAGCGCCCAAGACCGCTCGGCTAATCCCGCGCGGCTATGTGTGAGGAACTTCTACACCAACTTAGTCTCACGGCCTTCCTAACGACCTTTAGGTGGGGTTGCCTACATTCAGGAGCTTGTCTACGACAAGTACACATTTAAAGTGCTCGGTAATGGTACGTGGGTGGCCTTGACGGTATTGCCGAACTGGGGGTTCTTGATAATGTAGTAACCTCCACCCCCCACCCTTGATCACGCTAAAGGAGTGAGTGAAACAGAAGCGCTGAAAAAGCATAAACCTCTGTGCTGCTTCGGATCACTTTCAAATTTCGCCGAATGCTTTCGAACGGATCCTGGTAGTTCCACCCTGTATTCCACAGCAAAAACTGCGGTCGCACTGCACTCCAAAGAGCCCATGTCACGTTCAGTGGGTTGCGGCCCCACGATGTCCTTAGACAAGGGCTGAAACGCCAATGGTGCGGTATCGGTGTCGAACGTAGTCGAGAACACCGAACTGTTGTTCACGCACCGCAAACTATCGTTTTCGACGGTGAAGTGAAGTGTATGGGTATCAACGCCTCAAGGGAAGGTGTTGTTTCACTGACGCCCTTTATGCCGCTTCCTGAGGGCGTTCCGTGCCGGTTCTATGCGGCAGTGTGTGTGGAATGGTTCCGTAGGCCACTCATAAGAAAATCGCGTGATTTAAAAACTGGGTGTCGCGGTTCTGACCTCCGTCGCAGAGACGTCAAAAGAAGGAGTGAAATGTTGGTAAGAGGGGGTGTGATGGCCTTCGCATCGCGTGACACGTCCACAGTGGTGTTGGGCAGAATGGTGGTGAAATTTAGTGCCAATGTGACAACATTATCCCACCTTAAAGTTCATAAGGGATGTGGCCTTTTCTCGCGCGTGTCGACATTTTGCTGTAGGAATCCATGGAGTCTTCTCGCAGAAGACTACTGAGAAAATTTAGAGAACCGGAATTTGAAGCTGACTGCTTCCAACTCACATTTCGCTTAAGGATCACGAAGATAAGATGCGAGAAATTTGTTTCGTATGGAGGCATATAGACAGTCGATTTTCCCTCGCTCCGTTTGCGAGTTGAGCAGGGAAGGAAATGACTAGTAGTGGTGCCAGATACCCTCCGCCAAGCACCATACAGTGGCTTGCGGAGTATGTATGTAAATGGCAGATGAAGATGTAGATATAGTCGGTGAGTTGTATTTGTGGGATAGGGAGGGAGGGTACCTGTCGACACGGTCCCCCAAATTGAGACACCAATGAGAAAACACATTTTGAACATCCCCCCTCCCTCATCTCACAAAAAAAGATGAATGAAAGACAACTGTATCGGAGCTGGAGAACTAGTCGCAGCGCTCCAGAGAGACCACAAAGATCTCGAAATCTCGAAAACACTACTCTTTAATTATTGCTTATACATTTCTTTGAATGATGGGGTAACGAAACAGACGTGCGACAAAGAACTCGTTAGCATGATGGATGCCTTCGGCACCGCAAGAAAACACCACACTGTGCATCATGTTGAACATTGTGTTTATAATGCTAGGGGAAATTCTTAGAACAAATTTGTTCAGGTAATTTTGCAAAATACTGGCAACTTTCTAAAAGTGTCCATACAGTATACTGTAGAAATCTTAGTCACTGGAAAACGAACCGAACGAACGATAAACGGTAAATGATGACAGTGAAAATTCCAATTCCCGCTTTGCCACACGGAGCAGAATTTTGGGGCCTGATAGAAATGTCTTAGACAACGAGAAATCTCAGAAGTGAAGTTCCTCAGATCTGCGAATTAGAAATATGAAAGAGGCACAGAACGAAATGGAATGGGAGGAACATGTCCTGTGCGTTCAGAGACTATTGACGGCGAGGGGGAGGGATCATGTGGTGAAACCGTGACACGTTCATTTTGGCCCAGAAGAGCTATTGAAACGCTATCTGTTAGACTGAAATCGTGGCTCTTCCGTGACGGAAGGAAATGAAATTCTTCAGACAGTAGCATACAAGCACATTCCTCCTAGCGAATGATCCTTTAATGAAATTAAATGACGAGTGTCTTCTTCGTACGTATTGTGATGTCTACAAGTATAGCCTTTCGTGGCATAGGGCAAGTTATGTGCTACTAACAGCAAAGCACAGAAGATCTTCCGTGTTGCTGCTTAGTATCCAGTAGAGTGGAAGAAGTGAAGTAGTCTATTCTTACGTTTCTTGAGAGCAGAGCTCGAACGTTAACAGAGAAGCCGTGTTGTGTAATATGTATATTGATCGTCTTGAAAAGAAATGAACACAGAAGGATGCGACCAATCAACGGCAGACCGGGTGGGTGTGTTGCACTGCGTCAGCAGTGTCAGTGAGTACTATCGGACGGTCGGCAGCGCATTCGGGGAGCGTGAGCGGGGCCATGATATGTGTCCATCGGTTGATGTGAACTAAACTAAACTCCGTCCGAGTAGCCATTGGAAGGACCATCGGTACCGACCGGCCACCGTGTCATCCTTCAGCCTAGGGGTGTCACTGGATGCGGATATGAATGGGCATGTGGTCAGCATACCGCTCTACTGACCGTTGTCAGTTTTCGTGACCGGAGGCGCCACTTCTCAGTCAAGTATCTTCTCAGTTTACCTCACAAGGGCTGAGAGCACCCCGGCTGCCAACAGCGCTGCCGGCCGTTGTGGCCGAGCGGCTCTAGGCACTTCAGTCTGGAGCCGCGCGACCGCTCCGGTCGCAGGTTCGAATCCTGCCTCGGGCATGGATGTGTGTGATGTCCTTAGGTTAGTTCGGTTTAAGTAGTTCTAAGTTCTAGGGGACTGATGACCGGTGGTTCTGTCATTCGTGAACGCTCACGCCACTGCCATATTTCACCAGGATAACGTGAGACCTTATACTGCTGCCACCTTCATAGCTTGCATTTCAACTTTGGATTGCCATCGCCAGATCTCTTCCCATTGGAGAATGTGCGGGATGCCAAGGAGCATGCAATCAAGACCGCACCTCTACCGACGAATCTGCGGGAACTGTGAGCTCAGATCCAAGCAGCATGGGATAGAGTCTAACAGAACTACATCCGGGACCTGCCGTAACATCTATCCACTACCATGGGATCCGACGCCGTATTTATACATATATATATATATGTGTGTGTGTAGCGCCATAAATGTTGGTCCTTCAAATCTTAAAATGTGTAATCATTTCGTACGTGTGGCACCTGCTTGCCAACAATGGCGGCAGTCCATCTTGTCTTGAGTTCAGCACTGTTTTATGACGATCAGTGTAACTCCAGTCAGCTTTTTCTTTCCTTTTTTTTAACTTCCATTTACGACAAGATCTGTTTGCATCTCAAGGAAGGAAATCGGGATCTAAGCATCACTAAGCAGTGAATTGTGTGTTTCATTTGGGTCTTTCATCGGTCCTTTCACATCAATAAACTGAATTGTGACACTCCTCTTCTCCGCTAAAACATGTGAGTTACACTTCTGGAAATGGAAAAAAGAACACATTGACACCGGTGTGTCAGACCCACCATACTTGCTCCGGACACTGCGAGAGGGCTGTACAAGCAATGATCACACGCACGGCACAGCGCACACACCAGGAACCGCGGTGTTGGCCGTCGAATGGCGCTAGCTGCGCAGCATTTGTGCACCGCCGCCGTCAGTGTCAGCCAGTTTGCCGTGGCATACGGAGCTCCATCGCAGTCTTTAACACTGGTAGCATGCCGCGACAGCGTGGACGTGAACCGTATGCGCAGTTGACGGACTTTGAGCGAGGGCGTATAGTGGGCATGCGGGAGGCCGGGTGGACGTACCGCCGAATTGCTCAACACGTGGGGCGTGAGGTCTCCACAGTACATCGATGTTGTCGCCAGTGGTCGGCGGAAGGCGCACGTGCCCGTCGACCTGGGACCGGACCGCAGCGACGCACGGATGCACGCCAAGACCGTAGGATCCTACGCAGTGCCGTAGGGGACCGCACCGCCACTTCCCAGCAAATTAGGGACACTGTTGCTCCTGGGGTATCGGCGAGGACCATTCGCAACCGTCTCCATGAAGCTGGGCTACGGTCCCGCACACCGTTAGGCCGTCTTCCGCTCACGCCCCAACATCGTGCAGCCCGCCTCCAGTGGTGTCGCGACAGGCGTGAATGGAGGGACGAATGGAGACGTGTCGTCTTCAGCGATGAGAGTCGCTTCTGCCTTGGTGCCAATGATGGTCGTATGCGTGTTTGGCGCCGTGCAGGTGAGCGCCACAATCAGGACTGCATACGACCGAGGCACACAGGGCCAACACCCGGCATCATGGTGTGGGGAGCGATCTCCTACACTGGCCGTACACCACTGGTGATCGTCGAGGGGACACTGAATAGTGCACGGTACATCCAAACCGTCATCGAACCCATCGTTCTACCATTCCTAGACCGGCAAGGGAACTTGCTCTTCCAACAGGACAATGCACGTCCGCATGTATCCCGTGCCACCCAACGTGCTCTAGAAGGTGTAAGTCAACTGCCCTGGCCAGCAAGATCTCCGGATCTGTCCCCCATTGAGCATGTTTGGGACTGGATGAAGCGTCGTCTCACGCGGTCTGCACGTCCAGCACGAACGCTGGTCCAACTGAGGCGCCAGGTGGAAATGGCATGGCAAGCCGTTCCACAGGATTACATCCAGCATCTCTACGATCGTCTCCATGGGAGAATAGCAGCCTGCATTGCTGCGAAAGGTGGATATACACTGTACTAGTGCCGACATTGTGCATGCTCTGTTGCCTGTGTCTATGTGCCTGTGGTTCTGTCAGTGTGATCATGTGATGTATCTGACCCCAGGAATGTGTCAATAAAGTTTCCCCTTCCTGAGACAATGAATTCACGGTGTCCTTATTTCAATTTCCAGGAGTGTATTTTGCAAAGTCATAGAGGATTTGGAAGTCCTGGCACGGGAAGGTACTCTCTCAGCCTATTTGTCTGTTAGAATCAAGAGTATTGTGCTATATCATCCTGGGCTATAAAGAATCATGGTAAAATATTGAAAGCCCGCATCTCGTGGTCGTGCGGTAGCGTTCTCGCTTCCCACGCCCGGGTTCCCGGGTTCGATTCCCGGCGGGGTCAGGGATTTTCTCTGCCTCGTGATGGCTGGGTGTTGTGTGTTGTCCTTAGGTTAGTTAGGTTTAAGTAGTTCTAAGTTCTAGGGGACTTATGACCACAGCAGTTGAGTCCCATAGTGCTCAGAGCCATTTGAACCATTTAAAATATTGAAATGGCATCCATTTTTAGCCTGGGTCTAGACTGCCGATTAAAATCTGATTCCTGGATGACTGATGAGTCTCGTGCAGAGAACTGTTGTAGTTTTGTAATAGGTGGAAGCAGCAATGAGTAAACAAAGGGAATATGCTGAAACTTCGTGCTAGCGACATGGAAGGTCCACGTGCTTCGCAGTCAGTGTAAGATAACTCGTCCAGTAACACGATAGGCTATACGTGTAGAGATTACAAGATGCTATGAGAAGAGAGCGAACGACACCTGTTACCACATTAACATTGCTGGATGCTCAGTTCATTTTATTCAAGGATCATCCGGCAGGAGGAGCGAGTTTTCATACTAAGGCATGAACTTGTTGATTTTCTTAAGTCATTCGTGTTAGTTGTGGTTGGACAATACGGAAATATTTGACAAAAAGCCACGATTACACATTGTTTTAAACAGAGGTAACATGTTAGTATTTACAAATAGTGTTTCTAGACTTCTTCTGAACTAAGATGTTTCACCACACTATCGCGTTCTCCCAGAAATAGTATATGTAGGGCTTGCTGCAAAATCCGAGTTTCCGACACCACGAACGGGATCAGTGTCAACTACGTGACGTGACCTGTCTATGAAGTACTACGGAAAAATTTGGAAGCAAGATTATATGGTTCAAGGAGTCGTCAATTTTGAGATCGGATAAAGACGAGAGATGAAATTGGTCTCACCGTTGTGAACGAATCGTTCGCCTCAAACGATTAAGGTAAACAGGATAGCTATAATGAAGTTTGAATCTCATTTTACGCGCCTGGGGATGGGCAGAGCCTTAACCATTGAGTTGACTCAATGTACACTCTCACTTTTCCTCCTCCTGCCAGGAAAATACTGATCATACTTTTTCCATCACCGGTAATGGAACTGGACGTTTTCCGTTGGAGCGCTACCGCATAAGGGTGTATTAGTGACGGTTTCCATGAAGATGAATACGACTTGGTCGCTGACAGCGACAATTTACCGTTAGCAGAGATAAGTGATGGTACCGAAATGAAAAAGAGAGAAACTGCTTGCGGTAATGCAGTGGGTTGGTTAATAGAAGCGGTTAAGCGACTAGTCGCTGGCGTCTGTGGTTTCGGGGCAGTGTTGCTGTCTCGAAAGTAGAGACAGCGGATTCGAGTCCCGCCTCAAACATCGTCGTCGGATTAAATGAATCACTCCGTGCTACTGTGTGTGTGTGTGTGTGTGTGTGTGTGTGTGTGTTTCTGTGTGTGTGTGTGTGTGTGTGTGTGTGTGTGTGTGTGCGTGCGTGTGTGCGTGTGTGTGCGCGTGTGTAGAATCAGTAATGAGACGGGCTGTAATCACGAGATGGTAATTTGGTACAAATCTGCTAAAGAGAGTAATCGCATAAAATTTAATAATCGGCCGACCACATCTCTGAAACTACTCATCCTCTAACGACTTGCTGAGCTGGATGAATAGGTGCGTAGACGCAAACCTTTTTGTGTGTGTGTGTGTGTGTGTGTGTGTGTGTGTGAGTGTGTGTGTGTGTGTGTGTTTGTGTGGCTTCGGTTTCCCACATCACAATAGGTAAATACCAGGCTGGTACCCAAGACCTGCCTTGATCATGCCACTAGCGAACATTTAAAAAAACTTTCGCTCACATTCACATGAACACTTGGCGCCAACGCTTGTGGTACACGTTTCCGTTCCACGGGTAACGGGCTGGCGGCACGGAGGGCATTTGGCCCCTCCTTAAACTAACCATGCCAAATCCATTAATACCCATGCTGACCTTGCACCGATGCGGGACAAAGGCACAAGAAAAGGAAGAAGTGTGCATGTGGCTGTGTTTCATACGTGAGTGTATTATTGTTTCAGTGGCGAACATTTAGCGGATCCAGAGGGTACGGTATACTAGAATTCTTGAGTGTATTCTTCAGCACTGGCTTCGGTTTGTTTTTGAACATTTAGAACAGTTTTTCCGTAACTGAAATTTGGTACGATCGAGTGATGAGACAAACAGAATATCCGCGAACGCTATTTCATTCTACTGCCTCTTATATGTTGTTCTGAAACTGTAACAGTTGAACACTGTCAGGAAGTGTGAAGACGAAATATAATCCACCATACAGTGAAATGAATATTCAGAAAACAACCTCTGTGGCTAAACCAGCATAGGATATACTTGTTTTTCGTAAACGCTAGTCCAAAAAGGTACGCAGAAGAGCATCTGTGCTGTTCGGAAAGGAGAAAATTGAAGCTATGAGGCGGGTTCGTGTTTGCCGATTAGTATTGCAGATAAAAGTTAAGGCTCTGGTTTCGGCTGTTGGTTTGGTACACAGTTTCAGTGTCAAATAGTTTGAAAACATAATTTACACTTGAAACGTTTTTCTAACTGCGCGGCATGGCACACCTAAATTTTTACGAAATATTTCTAAATGGTCCGCAGCTCCTGGTCTCGCGGTAGCGTTCTCGTTTCCCGAGCACAGGGTCCCGGGCTCGATTCCCGGCGGGGTCAGGGTTTTCCACCTGCCCCGACATGACTGGGTGTTGTTGTGTCGTCTTCATCATCATCATTCATTCCCATTACGGTCTGAGGAAGGCAACGGCAAACCACCTCCAATAGGACCTAGCCTAGTACGGCGATGCGGGTCTCCCGCATCGTTCCCCTACGCTCTGTCAGGAAGCATGGGACTTCATTTCCATTTCCATTTGTAAATAAAATCAAGATGTTGCAGTACTCAAGGAGTGACTGATTGATGCCTTTGCGGTAAGCGAAATGTTAAGCGAACCAAAATCTTGCCTAGCTAAAGAAATGACGCAGTTGACAGTCAAATACTGATTCCTGTTAACACTGAAATTATGTTAAATATGTGGCATTAAGCTAGGCGAAGCCGTACTTGCTATCAGTTTGACAGTTTGAAATGGCAGAGATGCCGTCCTTCAGTACATCGACACATTATGTGCTTTCTATGGCAGCTGAATAACGTTGTGTTGGAGAAGAAGTACCCTCAAGTGAAACAGCATTCTATAACAGGAGCAAGCGCAATGGTGAGCGTTAAGAGACCCATGTACGTCATGGGAGCAAAATCGTCCTTTTGCTGCCAGATAAGAATTTTTCTGCGGGTCACGCGCTCATTAGTGAGCGGTGGAAACAACACGGGAATCACACACTGCTGCCTTCACCGAGGTTTTAGTAGTAGTGGTTTTCCGTTACCTTCCTCTGACTTGCATACGACGTGTTATGTTTCGCTGTAGGGAAGCTGGAGTAGTGCGGAATAGAGAAAGAAAGAGAGAAAAAAAAAGCATCGCATTGTTTGATGGGAGACCCTGAGGAAAGGATTTTCTTCTTCCGTGCACAAAGTGATTTTTCCACTCTGTATATGAGAGCCGTCTCATCACTCTGTTGCGTGTAGGTGACTGCAGTGGTGTAATGATTTTGTTGTGTGATGATGAGAGAAGGGAGAGGATGTCATACGGAACCGGCATATAAGCCTATTCCTCCCGAATAGCACCAAGAGGGCCGCCGCACTTTTCATCCCCATCCGACTCACGGATCACGGTTAACAGTGTCATATGCCCTCACTACAGGGGACACAATGGAAGTGTGATGGAATTTAGTTCAGAACAATGGTGCAAAGTCTGGTGACCAGGACCTTTCATCCATCACCTCTCCTCCCCTCGCCACCCAAATACCTGCAGTGAAGATTTCATCCACTGTCAGGATTCGAACCGGCTGCGTCAGAGTCGAACGACACCATGCAGGCGTGCGACCCCAGCTTTGGTAGTGGGGCGCTTCGCGAATGAACCACTGTAACCGGCCGCTGTGGCAGAGTGGTTCTAGGCCCTTCAGTCCTGAACCGCGCTGCTGCTACGGTCTCAGGTTCGAATCCTGCCTCGGGCATGGATGTGTGTGATGGCTTTAGTTTGGTTAGGTTTAAGTAGTTTTAAGTCTAGGGGACTGATGACCTCAGATGTTAAGTCCCATAGTGCTTAGAGCCATCTGAACCATTTTTTGAATGACTGTAACGTGCATATGTGTATGGCAATATGTTTGTGGTGTAGCGGATGAAACTCAGGTCTTCATAAAACCTATATCTTTTCGGTGAAAGAAAGGAACCGGTTACTGTATTTCTTTCTGTATGCAAGATTGTTTTAAAAATGCGAAAATTTTCGCGATAACGCTTTAAATTATAGGCTGAAACTTAGGAGTGGTATTATTACCGAAGAGATGCATGTCGTCCTCTATTTAAAAATGTGTATTTGTGCAAAAAGGTTACGAATTTACTGATAAAGGTCACAGTTTATACACCAGTCTCGTAAAAGTTCGTACGAAAGTTCGTTAAACATTAATTATTGCGCGTTTAATTTTTGTTCACGAAACGAACCTCTTCTTACGTAACCATTAACACCAGTAACAGTTTTCCCACTGGTGAGGGCGAAGGAATGTTTCAAACTCTGCCTTGAAAGGGAAACATTTTCAACGAAAAAAAAAAAAAACCTTTCACGCTGTGCAGCAAACATTTGTTGCTTGAATGTTTCAAATCGAGGTCTCTGTTGTCGGAAGAAAACTAAAGGAAGATCATGTGCCGCCAATTTTTAATTTTTCTCGTGTTTGGCACGTAAGAGAAAGAATAAAAACCTCCATTTCAGACAAATAGACATGAAGGTTTATCCGCATCGGACACTGAAATGTAAATGCATTGTACCTGTATTTATTACGATATGAATGTAAAGAAAATTGTAATGTACAAATTTCAATCGCTTAGACCTATAGTATTATTCCATCTGAAACTTTATTGCTAGATTTCGGTTTGGCTTGCATATAAAGCATGAGTGCTAGTGTAGCTGAATAAGAGGCACTATTATAAGGACAATAATAGTACGCAACACAGAGTACAACATCAGTAGCTGTGCTGGCGTATACATTTGTAGACCATAGTAGCAAATTTTTGTTAACCTGGCCGGCCGCGGTGGTCTCGCGGTTCTAGGCGCGCAGCCCGGAGCCATGCGACTGCTACGGTCGCAGGTTCGAATCCTGCCTCGGGCATGGATGTGTGTGATGTCCTTAGGTTTAAGTAGTTCTGAGTTCTTGGGGACTGATGACCACAGATGTTAAGTCCCATAGTGCCATTTGAAGCATTTTTTTTTTTTTTTTTTTTTGTTAATCTGCATGAATACTCACTACAAGGAGCATTTATGTTGATCCTCAGATCTAAAACTTATATGTATGACGAAGATTTTGAGGCGATAAAATGGTAATATTATACGACTCACTACAACATTTTTGTTAGTAATCAACTTTTCCCATGTGGTCTTCTTCTGCTCTCCAAACTGTTTCTGTATTTTACACGTATTTTTCAGATTTCTAGCAAACTGATACGTTGTCTTCCAGTCCTGCTTACTGAAGAAGCGGAATTCATTTAATAAATGGTAGTTCTGGCGATTGTAAAAATTATATACAGAAATAAACGCAGATAAAATGTTTACAACTTCGTTGATTATGTTTTTACCTGGCTGAATGTTAAAAATATAATCCAAGTATTCATTATTTCGCAGAAAATATGTTGCTACATACGTAATATGAAAATAACAGGTCGCCCATGGCTAAAATCAATGCTTGATTTCAGCTAGAAATCAGAATATGTATAATTTTCAGTTTCAGAATGCATAGTGTTTGATTTTATTACACCCATCAAAAGGCTTTGATGCTGGTATTAAAGCACAGCAGATACAAGGGTGTACATGGTGTATGAGTTTCTATGGTTTATTTTCTGAATTGATTTTTAGCCACTAATTGGGACATACACTATGTGCTCAAAAGTATCTGTACACCTGGCTGAAAATGATTTACAGGTTCGTGGCGCCCTCCATTCTGTAATGATAGAATTCAATATGGTGTTGGCCCACCCTTATTCTTGATGATAGCTTCCACACTCACAGGCATACGTTCAATCAGGTGCTGGAGGGTTTCTTAGGAATGGCAGCCCATTCTTCACGCAGTGCTGCACAAAGGTGTTCTATAGGATACAGGTCAGGACTCTGCGCAGACCAATCCATTACAGAGTTGTTATTATTGTGTAACCACTCCGCCACAGACCGTGCATTACGAACAGGTGCTCGATCGTTTTGAAAGATGCAATCGCCATCCCCGAATTGCTCTTCAACATTGGGAAGCAAGAAGGCGCTCAAATCAATGTAGGCCTGTGCTGTGGTAGTGTCACGCAAAACAACAAGGGATGCAAGCCCCCTCCATATAAAACACGACCACACTATAACACCACCGCCACAGAATTTTACTGTCGGCACTACACACTCTGGCAGATGACGTTCACCGGGCATTCGACATACCAATACCCTGCCATCGGATCGCCACATTGCGTACCGTGATTCGACACTCCACGCAAAGATTTTTACCTGTTCAATCGTCCAATGTTTACGCTTCTTACACCAAGTAAAGCGTCGTTTGGCACTTACCGACGTGATGTTTGGCTCATGAGCAGCCGCTCGACCATGAAATTCAAGTTTTCTCACCTGCCGCCTAAATTTCATAGTACTTGAAGTGGATCCTGATGCAGTTTGGAATTCCTGTGTGATGGTCTGGATACATGTCTGCCTATTACGACCCTCTTCAACTGTCGGCCGTCTCTGTCAGTGAGCAGACGAGGTCGGCCTGTACGCTTTTGTGCTGTAAGTGTCCCTTGACGTTTCCACTTCATTCACACATCGGAAACAGTGAACCTAGGGATATTTAAGAGTGTGGAAATCTTGCGTACAGGCATATGACACAAGTGACACTCAATCACTCGACCACGTTCGAAGTCAGTGAGTTCCGTGGAGAGCCCCATTCTGCTCTCTCATGATGTCTAATGACTACTGAGGTCGTTGATATGGATTACATGGCAGTAGGTGGCAATACGATGTACCTAATATGAAAAACGTATGTTTCTGGGGATGTCCGGATACTTTTGATCACATAGTGTACGTTTACTGTCTCTAATGTCATGGTCCTTTTTCAGTAGCTCTTCTGAAATGAATGCTACTTATACCGGCATGTATACCATTATCTGTAAGACCATAGGACAGAAGGCGACGTTACACTTTTGACATCTTCCATGTCACATACTTATACTATCTCTGAATCGCCCAGAGCAATAACCTCACTTGATTGTGACGCTAGCCTCATCAAAATCCTAGTATGCCCATACTTAACTAGATTTCCATAGTTTCCCTATGTCTCCAAGTCAATGGCTGATTTCTGTCCAGTTTATTGTGAAACTGAGTTCGTCACCTTCTCTGAAGACATCACTATCGACGCGACGTTAAGCTTCCAACGTGAAACTTTCTATCTGCATCTGAACGAAAACGGCTGTGAACCTTCCTGACAGCTTAAAATCATGTGAAAGACAGGAACACGAACTCGATGAAAGGTGTGTGTCCGGGTCCTGATTCGGACCAATGTTTTAAGCTCTTATGGAGATATGTTTGTAAAGTTGTGGACAACTTGACGTATGCGCTAGAACGAAATATATTTTCGATTTTTTGGTAAACCAATTAATCCTTTTGTTATTTATTTTGTATAAGGAGGTAAGATGGAAATAAATGCGAACTATGAGTGCGAAATTTCGTACCAAATTTGGTTCTTCACATCAGTATTAGTGAACACTATACTACGACATGTCACGTAAATACTTTAACTGCCTCGCCAGACAGATTGTGAAGGTTATAGAGTTCTCTCCCAAAACCAAAATAAAATCTATGTGGTTTAAGGGAATATGATGTTATCGAGACAGTAGCATAAATTTAATACAAGAAACTTTGGCGGGAAAGCTGAATAATTGCGAAAAATCCATTCGGGAAGTAACGTGGCTCTGTCGACGATTATTTTCTGGAAACACAGGCAGTAGCTTAAAAACGGCAGGAGACCGAAATAGCGGACAGCAAGATAATCCTATAAAAATCCAGAAAACCTTTTTCGTCCACTAACATCGCTTAAGGAAGTGACGATTATCTAGGTTGACAAAAAAGAGTAGAAGGAGTATATAAAGTTGACATATGAAATAGTGAATATCTGGGAGAATAAAACTTTACATTGAGGATGTTACATATAAACAAAATAACTTTCGGTTTCAAAAATTTGTTCTGCTCCGCAGGGCTTATTTCTGAAGCCTGTGACGCATTTGTAGCTACAGATTACAACGCATACTTGCAGTATAGCATTAACTTCATTAAATCCACATATAAGCCAGCTGATACGACAGCAAAATTTTGTTATTAATTTAAAAGAAAGATGCTGCATTCATATAACAATGGACATCTTAGTTGCTAAGGACAGTTACATTATGGAACACTACTCACAAATGTAAAGAAATACTCACTTTCTTGCCATCTCTATAAGACTGGCGAAAGGTTTCTCCCAGGCATACATTTTTATAACTTGCATGCCAGAAATGACCTCTTCTGTAAGACGCACTCTCTTATCTGTTTTCTCTGCCGTCTGTTCACGGTAGTGAGACGACAGTTTCCCCATGTACGCTGAAAGTCACACAACTAAAATTAAAATACAAGAAGATGTACTACTAAAGCGTAATATTTAACAATGTTTTTTAAAAAGCAACCTGAAATGCAACAGATTAATATACGTTATTCAGTAAATGTTAGTTGGGGCATATGCAGTAAGAGCTTCATTGAAATATGAGCTAATACAATAACAGAAGGTCGCAGCAATACTGTTTATAGCGAGTTAATGAAAAATTGATGAGAAACCTCTCAAAAATAAAAATTTTAAAGGTCTGCGTTGTTTCAGTTTGTGATAGTTAGATTGGCAATACGAATTTTTGAAATAATGAAGTATAACAACTTAAAAAATGAATACATGATTCAGCACAATGTTAAGGACGGCTCTTATAGTTTGTGCTATTACTCTGTCACGCAAATTCACGTTAACGTTGGATAGGTACGGAACACTGCACACGTTACTGTTACTAGCAACCTTGTTTTGGCACGTACCACTGTTTACATGCATACAACTTGACAAAGTTGTCATTAGTGAGAACCTGAAATTAGAGATGGAGCTGCCATATGTCTGTTTATCATGAAACTATCAACTAATATGAGTCGAGTCTCCATAAGCTTTAACTGTACCCGGCACTCGCAAAGAGAGTTTTTAAAATTGTTAAACTGGGAGAATGAAGAAGGAATACTGATTAATGAAGCCTAAGTGGATCACATTCGTTTATCCGGTGATATTTTACCGGTTACCTGTGAGCAGATAGGTTTCAGTCAACGAATGGAAGAACTTAATAGAGCAAGTTGGACAGTAGATTTGAAATTCTGTTGTAATAAGACTAACATAATGTTCAATGAACACGTCGAAAAGAAAAGAGTAGCAGTTTACAGAATGTAGCTATGGACCCAGTTGATGATTTTTTTGCATTCGGGCAGCTGAAGACAATGACTAAATGGACACCTGAAGGAAGAAACATAACAGTAAAAACGGCCTGGTGTGTTCTTGGTAATTAAATAGGGTTTCAAAACCAAGATTCCAATACGTCCAATCATGAAGTATTTGCTGTGTGTATTGGGTCACGGACGATTCAATGTCTGAGTGTTGTTGAGCGAACAACTGACAGATGCAAATCTGACATTACTAAGAAGAGACAGCGGAACAGCCTGGTGTGCATTCGGTAATTTAAATAGGAGTTTCAAAACTAAGCTTCCTGGCCGAGCGGTTCTAGGCGCTACATTTTGGAACCGCGCGACTGCTACGGTCGCAGGTTCGGATCCTGCCTCGGGCATGGATATATGTGATGACCTTAGGTTAGTTAGGTTTAAGTAGTTGTAAGTTCTAGGGGACTGATGCCTCAGAAGTTAAGTCGCATAGTGCTCAGAGCCATTTTTGAACTGTGTTGTTGTGGTCTTCAGTCTTGAGACTGGTTTGATGCAGCTCTCCATGCTACTCTATCCTGTGCAAGCTTTTTCATCTCCCAGTACCTACTGCAACCTACATCCTTCTGAATCTGCTTAGTGTATTCATCTCTTGGTCTCCCTCTACGATTTTTACCCTCTACGCTGCCCTCCAATACTAAATTGGTGATCCCTTGATGCCTCAGAACATGTCCTACCAACCGATCCCTTCTTCTGGTCAAGTTGTGCCACAAACTTCTCTTCTCCCCAATCCTATTCAATAGTTCCTCATTAGTTATGTGATCTACCCATCAAATCTTCAGCATTCTTCTGTAGCACCACATTTCGAAAGCTTCTATTCTCTTCTTGTCCAAACTATTTATCGTCCACGTTTCACTTCCATACATGGCTACACTCCATACAAATACTTTCAGAAATGACTTCCTGACACTTACATCTATACTCGATGTTAACAAATTTCTCTTCTTCAGAAACGCTTTCCTTGCCATTGCCAGTCTACATTTCATATCCTCTCTACTTCGACCATCATCAGTTATTTTGCTCCCCAAATAGCAAAACTCCTTTACTACTTTAAGTGTCTCGTTTCCTAATCTAATTCCCTCAGCATCACCCGACTTAATTAGACTACATTCCATTATCCTTGTTTTGCTTTTGTTGATGTTCATCTTATATCCTCCTTTCAAGACACTGTCCATTCCATTCAACTGCTCTTCCAAGTCCTTTACTGTCTCTGACAGAATTACAATGTCATCGGCGAACCTCTAAGTTTTTATTTCTTCTCCACGAATTTTAATGCCTACTCCGAATTTTTCTTTTGTTTCCTTTACTGCTTGCTCAATATACAGATTGAATAACATCGGGGAGAGGCTACAACCCTGTCTTACTCCCTTCCCAACCACTGCTTCACTTTCATGTCCCTCGACTCTTATAACTGCCATCTGCTTTCTGTACAAATTGTAAATAGCCTTTCGCTCCCTGTATTTTACCCCTGCCACCTTTAGAATTAGAAAGAGAGTATTCCAGTCAACATTGTCAAAAGCTTTCTCTAAGTCTACAAATGCAAGAAACGTAGGTTTGCCTTTCCTTAATCTTTCTTCTAAGATAAGTCGTAAGGTCAGTATTGCCTCACGTGTTCCAGTGTTTCTACGGAATCCAAACTGATCTTTCCCGAGGTTGGCTTCTACTAGTTTTTCCAATCGTCTGTAAAGAATTCGTGTTAGTATTTTGCAGCTGTGACTTATTAAACCGATAGTTCGGTAATTTTCACATCTGTCAACACCTGCTTTCTTTGGGATTGGAATTATTATATTCTTCTTGAAGTCTGAGGGTATTTCGCTTGTTTCATACATCTTGCTCACCAGATGGTAGAGTTTTGTCAGGACTGGCTCTCCCAAGGCCGTCAGTAGTTCCAATGGAATGTTGTCTACTCCGGGGGCCTTGTTTTGACTCAGGTCTTTCAGTGCTCTGTCAAACTCTTCACGCAGTATCATATCTCCCATTTCATCTTCATCTACATCCTCTTCCATTTCCATAATATTGTCCTCAAGTACATCGCCCTTGTGTAGACCCTCTATATACTCCTTCCACCTTTCTGCTTTCCCTTCTTTGCTTAGAACTGGGTTTCCATCTGAGCTCTTGATATTCATACAAGTCGTTCTCTTATCTCCAAAGGTATCTTTAATTTTCCTGTAGGCAGTATATATCTTACCCCTAGTGAGATAGGCCTCTACATCCTTACATTTGTCCTCTAGCCATCCCTGCTTAGCCATTTTGCACTTCCTGTCGATCTCATTTTTGAGACGTTTGTATTCCTTTTTGCCTGCTTCATTTACTGCATTTTTATATTTTCTCCTTTCATCAATTAAATTCAATATTTCTTCTGTTACCCAAGGATTTCTACTAGCCCTCGTTTTTTTACCTACTTGATCCTCTGCTGCCTTCGCTACTTCATCCCTCAAAGCTACCCATTCTTCTTCTACTGTATTTCTTTCCCCCATTCCTGTCAATTGTTCCCTTATTCTCTCCCTGAAACTCTGTACAACCTCTGGTTCTTTCAGTTTATCCAGGTCCCATCTCCTTAAATTCCCACCTTTTTGCAGTTTCTTCAGTTTTAATCTACAGGTCATTCATTTTTGAACTAAGCTTCTGATTTGTCAATCAGGAAATACGTGTTGTGTGTACTGCGCCATGGACGATTCAAAATCTGAGTCTTGTTTAGGAAACAGTTGAGAGACGCAAATCGGATATTACTAAGAAGAGACAGGGGAACTAAGAGAGAGCAGACTTATTATTAATATGCGTTACACGGCAGAACTGGGTTCTTCAGACTCTGCCTTACATTTAATCAGACATGCTTAGTACATTTAATTTATAGTAACAAAATAGGTAGTACAGTTATGTGTGTCTTATTAACAATGAGTTTAATAATTTTCTCATGACATAACATTCCTGTCGAGTGCAAGTAATGACACACTAGTAGAAATTCACGGCCGTAGTACGGAAGGGACAGTACCTGTTACAGAAAGAAGGTTGATGACTAGTCCGGGGAAAAGAGAAATAATGGATTAAAGTTTGCAAATGAGATGAAAAGGAAAAAGTGAAATAAATAGGAAAACTGTATTATCAGGAAAACTGTATTATTATTATTATTATTATTATTATTAAATATTCGTTCGCAGTTGGACAGAAAGAAAAGTTGACATCTGCCGGGAGGAAACATACGCCGATGATAATAAGTAAAGCTTTAATTTCTTAATTTGTCAGTGCACCTGAACTTGTATGTGTGATAGATTATTAGAACGATGATAACATCGACAGTTAAGTATATATTTAACAACATTTTACGATGTAATAAGTGTCGTACTCATCAGATCTTGTGGGACTCTCACAGTCAAAAGGCTGCATTTTGAGTCGGATAGTTTTACATTCTGACAGAATGTAACAATAAATATTTTATACAGTTAACGGCAACTATGATGTCTTTTAAGAAATATTGTATGACTGTGAATCCCAACCATGAGATATTAATCACATGAGAAGTTAAGTAAGGCTTTACTCTTCATCTCTACGCAGCGGCCGGCCGCGGTGGTCTAGCGGTTCTAGGCGCTCAGTCCGGAACCGCGCGACTGCTACGGTCGCAGGTTCGAATCCTGCCTCGGGCATGGATGTGTGTGATGTCCTTAGGTTAGTTAGGTTTAAGTAGTTCTAAGTTCTAGGGGACTGATGACCACAGCTGTTAAGTGCCATAGTGCTCAGAGCCATTTGAACCATTTGAACCTACGCAGCGCGGTTATGGATCAGATGCAGGTTAATGGAGTGGGTAGTTTGTCCCTGAGTCGTATAACTGAAAGAGAGAAGGAGATGGAGAAAGATTTAGTGTTATGAATAGGTACAGCCAAGAAGCTAGATGTATCATATCTCGTACTGAAGTTATGGAGTTACGGCAGGGTCGTGAAACGCGAGGAGAACACTAGTGGCTAAAAAATCGAAACGTGTGAAAATAACATCGCGGATCTGACGACTGCAACGAAAATAAAGAGAATGGGAGGGATATGTAGCCAATCGAATGGGTTGTAAATGAGCCAGGGAATTTGTTCGCTGGATTCCAAGAGAGAAGTGGAGGTTGGATAAATGACTTTAGAAACCACGCAGAAGGAACATGGATACGAGTAACTGGTTTTCAATGCACAGAAACATCAGGATGGCGACGTTGTTAAATTTTGGACCACAAGCAACAACACAAATGTCTGTACGTGATTTCAATGGTCCTTTAACCTATTTGCAAGAAAAGCAGACCATTATGGATCCTTAAGATGGTGCACAGGAGATGATGCCGTGATTCATGTAGTAAAGGAAATGGGCATGAAGAAAGGTTGGTTTTGAAGGATTACGATAACAATAATGCATAAACATCCGTGGCAAATTTGTTTGAGAAAGTACCAGGGATACTGCTTTTATTTCATCTATTTTAGTATTTGAAGCATTTTAACACCTGGGCATACAAGAGAAAACACGTAGGCACTCTCAAAATGGGTACAGATTTTAGGAAGAGTAAAAACTGTGTGAATACTAAAACATAACGAGGGCGTTCGCATTTCACAGTTACTACAGTTGCATAAAAATACTACCAGCAGGGTACAGGTACTTCTGATTACGGAAGAATGTTGCTTGAGCAACATTATTTTGTCAAAACACCAGCTGCAGTTCCTGCACAGAACATTTCAACAGTTTGCAGAATGTGTACCGGCATAGTCGGTGATAGGTGTCGCGTAACATCTTATAGGGTTCCCCTGCACGTATGAGACCGACAATGCCAAATCTGAAAAAGGTGGAGGATCTCAGTCGCGCTTACTCGTCTTATACAGTAGGGTATCGTGGAAGATTGTGAACGAACGAAATTCGTGCATCTAGTTGATACGCCGTTCTGTTGGAAGTAAAATTTCTCTCTCCTGTAGAGTATGGGAATGACGAGTGATATAAACGTGTTTTTCACATAAAGACAAACTTGACTTTGTACCTTCGAAAAACAATGCTCCAGCTCGGAGCCTATGTGGTAGTTAAACATCGGTAGTCAGTTACCGTGTAATTGATTTCCATTTGCACAACGACATATAGTGTGTCTACAGACCAGTGCGCATAAATAGGACCAATTTATTTTCCTTTTCAGCCTTAACTGTATCTCTCCTTGTGCAAATTATACACGATACCGATAATTCTAACGGTAATGCTGTTCCGTAATCATGATACCTCTTATAAGTACCTTTTGGTATTCAATATTTTTAATGGTTTTACCAGTCGCGTGGAGGCCTGGCTAGTATCGTCTACTTAGGTAGTATTGTTCTCCAAATTAATTTGTTATTAATGCACACTGCCTGACAAAAAAAAGTGAAGCAGGCAGAAGCGGAGGAGAGCACGAAACGAGACTTCGCAGGTTGAGAGGTTATCTGAGGTTATTTCAGTGATTAGAAAATCGAATCAAATTTGTCAAGAATTTGGCATGAGACCACGTATCTGTCGGACGTTGTACCCCTTCCAGCCCGGATGCGTGCACTAATTCGTTTGGGGGTGGTGTCATAAACCCGTTGCATCTCCGAGGGCACGCTGGCCCACAACTGTTGTAACTGGTTCCTGATATCCCGGATAGTGGAAACGGTATTGGATTGACCCCCAAGCTGATCGCACACTTGTTCTGTTGGGGACAGATCCAACGATCTTGCTGGCCACAAGAGTACCTCAGTGTCAAGCAGACAGTTCACAGAAACACGTGCCATGTGTGGACGGGCGCTGTTCTGCCGAAAAATGGCACCACGATCCTGTTGCATGAGAGATAAGACGCGAAGACACAGGATGTCCGCGACGTACCGTTGAGTTGTCGCAGTTCCCTCAATCACTACCAGCTGTGACCTGAAGTCATACTCTATCCCGATGGCTTCCCACACCGTGACACCTGGAGTAGCACGGCTGTGTCTCTTCGAAACACTAGAAGAATGGGACCTCTCCCCAGATCGCCTCGATATTCGCCGAAGATGGTCATCCGGGGTAGTGATGGGCCACGATTTATCGCTGAACACAACGCGAAGCAGTTCGTCTTCTGTCCTTGCTTCCCGGTCACGGCAGCACTTCGAACTTCGCGGTCTGTATTGTGGTGGTAGCCATAGCCTACGCTGGGATGGTAATTCCCCAGCCCGTCTGCTGATAGTCCCCAGCCAATGGTGCGGGATGACACAGAATGTGCATGGAGAACACTAGTTGTTTTCAGAGCGCAGACGCAGGTGTGAAGACGTTACGATTTGATTGGTGCACAATATGGTAGTCCTAATCTGTAGTAGCCAGACGTGGTCGCCCGGAATCTTGATGAGAGTATGCCTTCCTTCACGTTCGCATGCAGTCTTAACGTCATGCCACTGTCACATCCAAATGGTCTACAAATGAGGATAATGCACGATTCGACCAGCCAGCCAAATGGACCTCCACAATGAGACCTCTTTCGAATTCTGCCAGTTGACGATAACGGTGTCTCGCATGAGTACGCAGCATCCGTGTCCTTCACAGTGATCACTCACCATCTGATGCCACCCCTTATATACTGTACCAAGCCTCGTAACAACACTAAACACGGAAAACGCTAATGCGCTCCGGTGGCCGATCTACCTGTCACAGAGAATTGCAACTCTACTCGCCTATGTTGTGTACGTGTACGAAGTTACATTGACATCCGACCATGTCTTCTGGACGCTTCACTTTTTATCAGGTGGTGTGCTACTAATGGAGCAGATGTGCTGAAGTGTAGTAGAGCAAGTACTATTGATAATTAATGTGTTGGGATGAAAAAGAAAGAAGATTTACAGCCGTCGGCGACGAGTTGATTAGAGACTGGGCATAAACTCTGATTAGGGGAAGATGAATCACGAAATCAGCCGTGTGATTTCCAAAGGAACCTTCCCGACATTTGTCTGAGGCGATTGAGAGGAAGCATGGATAGCCTAAATGTGGATGGCCCCTACGCGGATTAGAACACATTCCCGATGGTATGTCTTGACCACTGCGGCACTACTTCCAATCTATGCCAAGGAAATGATATCGAGCAAGATAAACTCCATCTAACACTACAGTAAGAGCAGCCGGGTGTTTCTTGCGTTCCCCATGAACTACAAAGGATGAAGACATATGATGATGTCATATAAGTGCCTAATGAGCCCACATTCTCCTCTCCACCTGCTGCTCCAGAAAGAAGGGTGAAGATAAATTAAGTCAGGGCAGAGGCACATAAAAAGTCGTCATTACAGCGCCCCATCCTTTTCTGGATATTTCCCCCCATAGACATGAAAGTTTGGTTTCTAGGAGCCTGTCACTGGTTACGCAGAGGAACCTAGCAAAGGGACGAGGCTTAGCTGACCGAGCACCAAAAAACAAATCAGTGGATGCTTGCCGAACAGCAACGTGACTAGGACGTGATAAGTACAGCACGGCGGGTTCATGGGTTTTTCCGAAGTGTCCGCGAAAGACTAAGCACATTATACGAACCACTCCAAAGAGCTGGTCATTTTTTCTTTTAAGAAAATGATCCATATCTTGCGTATTTACGTAAAATTAATAAGGTTAGGACATAAACGGACAACTGTGGATTGATAGTCACATAACAACATAATTTGTTGAATGTGAACGATGTATTCAATTTAGGCAGGAAGTGTACGTAAGAACTGATGGTGTATACAGCATAGTCCACAGCATATGCGGCAGCCGCTTGATGCTCTAACGAATAACAGAATTCGAACTTAACCGTTCATTTGAAGGACACATATATTACTGATGAAAAATTTTATTATGGAATAAATGTCCTGAGAAACAGTGCCTAATATACCCATTTAATTGGAAAGTCTTACGTAACAAATTTTCTTTTTAATTTGCGCATCAAACAACAGTAGTTTGTATGACGCATTGTTTCAACTATATTTGAACTGTTCAGTCATGAAAACTGTTACTATGGATTACTTCCCATATTTATCGGCTCTGAATTCAGATGCGCATTAATTAAAATCACGACACATTGCACCTGGCTATTTATGTTTGAAATTTTACACTTACGTAGTCGGCACTCGTTGTTCTAATTACTGTACCGTGTATTTCGGCTTGTGCAACTGCGAAGCGTTATTTAAGTTTGTGCTGACGCGACTTTGTTAATGGGCGTGTTTGTTTCTTTCATCTTAATTACTGAGTCTCAAGTGATAAAATGTTGGCGTTGCAACTACACTGCACTACAGAATTAAAAACTCACTTGTTCGAAACTCCGTAATTGTCTCCCACTCCGGCGCATAAGTTTGAAACTTTGGCTCAAAGGTGCTTTCAAACTTCCTCTGTGAAGATGCAAAAGCATGGCGCCCTGCGACATCGGCCTCGGGCTCGAAAACGCTTCACACAGCAAGGTCTCGACACATACGGAAAGAAGGCTACAGCTCAGAAGTTCATGTGACGTGTAAAAGTGGATTAATGGGAACTGGCACCAAATTTCACAGCAGTTCTGCTCAGCGCTACCGTTGATGTGTCACACGACAGGCAGGTCGTCACAGCCCCTCTTGCCCACACTTCACATCTTCTTTCGACGCCTCTACGATGTAGATCAGAACCGCGAGCTAAGTTTTGAAATCAAACAGTTTTCTTATGGCTGGCCAAGGAAAGCATTCCAAACACAACGCCGCTCAGAATCGAAATGAAAAGGCCTCAGGGGGTGCCACAAAGGGCGTCAATGAACCCACCCCTTCCCTAGGGACGTTGATTGCAACAAATTTCGTGGTGCGATGCGCAACGGGAAGACTTTCTTCTCAATCTGTGACACCGCTGGCACCGTCAGATTATTCAACTCTCCTCTGCAGACACTGTGGGGCTGCATCCCCAAGAAAGTTATCGCACCTCTTAGGAGTGCAGCGTGACCGCAATTTTCGCTCTCATGTACAGAAGCAGAAAAAGGATACATACTCTTTTTGAGTGCCACTGCTTCACGCCCTCCTGTGACATGATTATGGAGAGGTGCGAAACTAACACATCCGTGAATAGAATGCAGAGGGTCCCACTAACAACCACACAGTTCAGGAAAACCTTCAGTGGCACTCACACGCATTTACTAATAATTTTAAAATTGCACCTTGACGGAGGAAATCTGCAAAGTAGCCCGAGCGGCTTTCAGGTCACTAGGGATTACAGACTAGCAAGTTTTAACGACTGATGCAGTTGAAGAAATACCACTAACAGTAATGAGAAGATCAATACGTGACCTGTCGAACAATGCGGATAGTCAAAACTCTAAGAAAGATCAGAGACAAACGACTAATACAAGGCAATTTTTTGTGAGTGTAACTGGGGAAGAGGGGGCAGAGTGTAGTCCGCTTGTAGCAATATATTCTGCAATTACAATGAATAGTTATACCTTGTATTCCTTGAATAGTTAAATATTGCTGCGAAGTGTCGGAAGACCAGTTCCTCCATGAATACTAGGTCATAATTTGTACATAAACTATGTCATAAAAATTATTCGGACACTCCTATGCAATGTGGAATTGAGCACCAGATGTCACACGAGGCAGAAGCTACAGATATTGTTATTAGAGTAGCAATAACAGCAAGATGGATCATTCAGGAGAGCTCCTTGACTTCGAACATGGACCCGTCATGTGGTGTCACCTGAGTAACAAGTCCATCAGGGACGTTTCACCCCTTCCAAGAACTGCCCAAATGGTTCAAATGGGCTCTGAGCACTATGGGACTTAACTTCTGAGGTCATCAGTCGCCTAGAACTTAGAACTAATTAAACCTAACTAACCTAAGGATATCACACACATCTACGCCCGAGGCAAGATTCGAACCTGCGACCGTAGCGGTCGCTCGGTTCCATACTGAAGCGCCTAGAACCGCACGGCCACTCCGGCCGGCAGAGCTGCCTAAGTCGACTGTTGGTGATGTAATTATGAAGTGGAAGTGCGAAGAAACAACTTGAGCTAAACGGAGACCAGACAGACCGCAAGTGCTGACGGACAGTCCGTTAAACGTCCGGTCAGCAATCCAGCTAGCATAATGATCGCGCGTAGGTACTGTAGTTAAAAAGAATTGTGTGCAGTGGTGAAGCAGCTCCCCATAAGCCACACGTATCTGCAATCACTGCCAAGAGGTGCTTAAGGTGTTGCAAAGAGCGACACCACTGGAGAACCAGATGATTGAAAACGAGTGATTTGGTGTGATTAATCACGCTTTACCCCGTGGCATTCCAATAGAAGGATTTGAGTTTGACGAATGCCTGGAGAAGGTTATGTGCCATCATGTGCATAGATGTGAGCCCCTGACTGCGGAAAGATGTGAAAAAATTTTACGGCATTGTGTACTGCATACGGTGGAGGAACCGTTCGGAGACGACGATTGTATGAGCTTGATAATACTTCATGTTATACAGCAGAATCAGTGAGGCAATGGTTTGTGGATAATAACATGCCTGAAATAGACTGACTTGTCCACATTTCCGACATGAACCCAGTGGGACATCTTTGGGATGAGTTAGAACGTCGACTTCGCTTCATATCCCAGGGTCGAATTTCACTATTTTCTGTGGTTTTTGCTCTCACCACATCTGTAGTTTCGGCAGACACCTCACTGAAAGTGCCCGCAGCAGAGTTCAAGCAATCATGAACGCGAAGGATGAACAAACTCCATCTTAGTGTCCAATATTAGGAATCCGGATTAGATCAGATAGAGTTACATAATCCTGATATTTACTTTTAAGGGCTTAGGTTGTGGGTTGTTACCATAGATTATTCTAGCTGTATCGAAGGTATAACGATTGTATGAATCCATGCTGTAGTATTTGCCACTATTACACTGTAGTAGTAGTGTGTTAAACAACCTGCGTTAAATGTTGAGGCTGAAGATTTAATTTATAGCAATACCAAAGAAATAAATAAATGGATACACAATGCAAGTTCAAAAATTCTTATTAGATCTTGAAATTCTCCTGCTTACCTTGCGTAGGTACCACGATGAACACGATTGCTATCCCGACAAAAGCAGCAGCACCGATCTCGACGTAGATGAAGTAGGCGCAAATGAGGCCGGTGATGGGGGCAACCCACATGGTGTGCATGAAGACGGACAGCAGGTCGAACCTACTGACGTCGTTGGACAGCAGGTTGACCACTTGGCCAGCCGCTGTCTCTCCCATAGCGGTGCGGCTCAGGCGCAGCGACTGAAACACACATGTCCCAACTGAACCTACCGATACTCGGCGTTGGCTTTGAACTGTAAGGTAATAGCGTTGTGATATGTGACGTCATACACATGCAGACAGAAAGCGAACAGAACACTAACTATACATGTTTTGCGTCTATATTAATTTTTGGAATATACGTTGTGGTGACAGACTGATATTTAGCTCTAAGTTGGGGCGAAAGTTGACAGTTGGGCTATGATTTTCCAAATATTTCACATATGTGGAAACTCCTAATTTATTCGACAAAACATACAGACATGTCGAAATCTGGGAAATAAGCAGCTATGCTGGATGTCAAGAGGATGATTGTCGGTGCTGCCGATTTTGTCAATGGAGAAGGGTAATGTATGGCTGCGGGTACATACTTTTCAATCTACTTAAGACTGACTGCGTTTCCTGTTATCATGTTTCATCTTACACGACGTTCCATGAGATATTAGAACAACTGTCAGGTGCATGTAGGTACTAAAATTGCAAACAACTTTTGTACTAAAATAAAAAAATACTAAAAAGGAAACATTTCCCTGATGTTATTGTTGGAGAACCTTAGGAAATGGTTTATTTTTTAATACCAGTGTCAGGTTCTGTCAAGCACCAATGAATTCAGTTAATGTTGACAATATGATTCCTTTCGGTGTTTGAGAAGCATGCTTAGCTCGGAGTAGACAGGAAACAGTGGCAATCAACGCTCCGTGAGACCATAATTAATGAAGTGAGGATACTCGTTTAGCAAAAATATGCTTGTTTGTCCGTAATTCTAATCTGCATATTTGTTGTTAATACAGTATTAATTTTAGTGAACTGGAATTGTATGCTGAGTGGGAATGGTGTCCCAGGAGCAATGGTCAGTATTCAGGGATATCACTAGAACAATCATTTGAAACAAAATACCTCATATGGGCATATACCTTGTTCCGAATGGTTTTCGAGATAGGACACATTTAATGTACATTTCTTTTTCGGCGGACATATGTGTCTTTTTGGCGCGCACGTATGTGTCTTACCCACCCAATCTCTTCGACGTTTTATTCTAGCCCAACCTACCCCGTTGCAATCAGCGTCTTTGCTCAGTATGCTTTTCTGCCATTTAAACAGCCCACTGAATGCGCTGTTGTCCGTGGTGTGTTGTGTGTGAAGTAGTGGGAGAGTCTGGGAGCGTATCAGTGCCAAGTGGACAGAATGGTCATAAGGAGAACATCCAGCAACATTATCAATTAATGCCAAGCCGAATAACTACTTGCATAAGGACCAGAGGTGGACCAACACGTAATTGACTTACTCAATTTGTGAAGCTCTTTCTCTTGAATAAATCATCCAATTATGAAATGTAATGATTAGTTCGTCTGTACATGTACATCATAATTACGGATTTCCACCCTATTCGGGTAATTACTTCATGGTGTGTCTCTTTTTTTGTCTTAGATTGTATTACTGCAGTAAAAGCTTTCCTGAATTCTAACCTCTCAACTCGCAGGGTCACCGAGACTTTTTTCATAGCAACACTCTCGTGTCCCACATCTGGCGAAGTCACTATGCGCAAAGACTGATTGACTGGGTTCAAGGCGCTCGACGTTGGCGGTATTAACGCATAAACATTTATTTCCTTAACTGTAGACATGTGCCTAAGAGCCAGTAGTGATCGGACACGCTGCGACACGGCGGCAAGAGCATTTCTTTCATCACAGTGAGCGGCACTCGATGACATCCGTGCCGGTCGGAGTGGCCGAGCGGTTCTAGTCGCTTCAGTCTAGAACCACGCGACCGATACGGTAACAGGTGCGAATCCTGCCTCGGGCATGGATGTGTGTGATGTCCTTAGGTTGGTTAGTTTTAAGTAGTTCTAAGTTCTAGGGGACTGATGACCTCAGATGTTAAGTTCCATAGTGCTCAGAGCCATTTGAACCACTTGAACCATTTTCGATGACATCCGTATTCTGTTTACTCCTTCAGATAAATACATCTCTGGATGATGTAATTTCTGCCATTTTTCGATAGTACACCATGTACTATAGGCCTACAAAGCCACAATTAATGTTGAACGCAACTTAGAGAGTGTCTTATTTTTGCAGATAATCGGTAGATGGGATTCATACTGTTCTTAATCGAAGGTGTGAGTCATTATTTCGGAGGATTAAGACACAAGAGTACGGTAGGAGGACAATCGTCTATTATTTTCATTCATTCAGTCCTTGTACTACGTTCGGCAGCCTTCAGGGAGAAGAGAGTGTGCTGGTCGAAAATATTGCGGATATCACACGAATTGAAGCATTAGAATGTAGAGTAATTTTCAGTTTTTGGACAATCTGAGCAAAAATTCAGTTCAAATATTACGAAAGTATTCAGCATGGACTGTATCTCATCTCTAGCTAAGGCTTTAGGTGGAGTGAGGTTCGGGTTGGGGGTTGGGCAGACGTGAGGCTCAAATTAACATTTATTTTATTTTACAACAGAATAGAAATGCTCTTTCACCAAAACAAAATACTTCTATAGCCCGTAAAGATCCTTAAGTTCGGCTCCACGAAATTAATAAAAAAATGTAAACTACCGAAGCTAAAAGATAAACGCTTTTGCATGCTGAACATCAAGTTTTTTTTATATTTATTTTGTGCATCCAGACACGTTTCGCCCTGGTTACAAGGCAGCTTCAGTGGGTGACCTGAAATAGGACACATTTTTTTCGTTTTCACTTACACGTTATCATTTGCTCTTATATGTTACAGATTTAAAACAGTTCGTTGAGGTTGCAGCAGTAAAACATAAAATGGTAAAACAATTTTCAGTCTACATATTGGCTACTACTACTACTACCGTCGTCAGATAGCTACCACAGCACTCTACATACAAGTGTCTAACAAATTACCTACGCATATATCTTAACAAAATCTTTACAGTAATACGAACAACTGATTATTCACATAGAATAAGTAACAAGATGAATTCTATGCAGTCACGCTCACGACGTAGTTGGAACAAAACACTTTGGTACTGAAACACACTCACAGCATGCAGTTAACAAGTAGAACTGCCCTCGATTACACCGCACACACCCGCACTACTGTGTGACACCACTAAAGAACAACAGCTTGTTGTACAACTACCGACTTCCGAGCAGATTTGGTGGCTACCAGTCAAACCCAGTGTACTACTCGCACGCCGTACAGTGCATTGTATCAACCATTAAACCACCAGCGTGAGCTCATCAGCTCCTAAAAACAGTCGGGGTACTGCTCCTCTCGACATTCAGAAGCCCCTTTCTCAGCCAACACTGAGATCGCTGTCTATCCGGTTCTACAGGTTCGACACCCCGTGCAGACCCGGGGTCCACAGGAAATACGGGCTGCATAACTAACTTGTGACGTCAATGAAAATAAAATCCTTAACTTTGACATAAATTATAACGAGAGCGAGCGTATTTAAACGTGCAGCCACCAAGCATTAAACTGGGCTGAAATAACAACTCGCTCCTCGCTGGAGACAGTTGCTGCAACTCGTAAGACCTGCAGTGTCACGTGCTGTGACGCAAGCGTCGGGGCCCCTGTATCTCGTTATTTCGTTGGCCCCGGCGCAGCCCGTACTGAGGTCCGGCTGACCAGTTCTCGAGGCCCTCGCCCCTGGCTCTGCCCGGCACGCTCGTTCGTCTCTGTTGAGCGACTGACCTCTCCAACACGTTCGGGCTCAGCCCGCCGGTCCGGACACTTCGCCAGACGCCCCAATCCGGTCCACGGCGACGCACCGCAGCCTTGTCCGCCGCTACCAAGAAGCATGAGGGACTTACAAGTAGATATCCTCAGAGTGGCAAAACAGCTGATTGTATACCCGTTAGGTTCCTCTCAGAGTATGCTGATACAATAGCTCCATATGTAGTAATCATATACAACCGTTCGCTCGACGAAAGACCTGTACCTAAAGACTGGAAAACTGCACAAGTCACATCAATACCCGAGAAAGGAAATAAGAGTAACCCGCTGAATTACTGACCCGTATCGCTAACGTTGATTTGCTTTAGGATCTTGGAACAATGCTGTGTTGGAACATTGTCAGTTATCTCGAAGGAAACGATTTACTGACAAACAGCCCACACGTATTCAGAAAGTACAGCTCTTGTGAAACACAACTAGCTCTTTATTCTCACGAAGTAATGAGTGCTGTTGACAGAACATGTCAACTTCTAATAATTTCCGGGTATGCAGCCGGATCCCGTCGACATTCTGCCACGATATTTCGGCCCAGAGACGTCCGGCCATCATCAGGTGAGTACACAACTACTGAAGAGCCCAGGTGCAGTCGCGGTATTTATGCCGAATCTCGCGCATGTGAAATGTACTGGCATCCTACAGCGCATGCGTCAGGTGTTGACATGCGCAGCATAGCCGAGTTGTACGTGCTGCCCTCGGTGGTGGAAATAAAGGTTCATCTAGTCATTGAGTATCGAATGACACTGTCGATTCCGCTGTGATTGTATAATTTTAATAACAGGATTCCAATTTTTATCCAGCTGAAAGCGGTTGTCACGATTTATAAGATTATTGGCAAGACGTATTTCCACTGATTCCTTGATTACGGAATCCCAAAAACCGGAAACCGGGGATAAAATACACCCGTCTGCGGCAACCGTCAAAATCGGCAGTAGCAGAGCACTGTATTTCTTTGGGACATTCAATGGAATACAATGTAACAAAAATTTTATCCCCGGTTTCCGGTTTTTGGGATTCCGTAATCAAGGAATCAGTGGAAATACGTCTTGCCAATAATCTTATAAATCGTGACAACGGCTTTCAGCTGGATAAAAATTGGAATCCTGTTATTAAAATTATACAATCACAGCGGAATCGACAGTGTCATTCGATACTCAATGACTAGATGAACCTTTATTTCCACCACCGAGGGCAGCACGTACAACTCGGCTATGCTGCGCATGTCAACACCTGACGCATGCGCTGTAGGATGCCAGTACATTTCACATGCGCGAGATTCGGCATAAATACCGCGATTGCACCTGGGCTCTTCAGTAGTTGTGTACTCACCTGATAATGGCCGGACGTCTCTGGGCCGAAATATCGTGGCAGAATGTCGACGGGATCCGGCTGCATACCCGGAAATTATTGGAAGAAGAAATACGCCGGGAAAATTTCAGAAGTCAGAACATGTCAAATTGATTCCATATTTTCAAATTTCCAGAAGGCTTTTGACACCGTTCCTCACAGGCGACTTCTATCGCGAAATACAGGAGAGAGTGTCACTCAAATGATACAGGATTTGGGACTGGCATCATTAAAACAAAGGTGTTTCTTGTTGCGGTTGAATCTTCTCACGAAATTCCAATCATCAACTTTCTCTTCCGAATGCGGAAATATTTTGTTGACAGCGACCTACATACGGAGAAATGATCTCCATGATAAAATAAGGGAAATCAGATCCCGTACGGAAAGATATAGGTGTGTGTTCGTTCTTCCCACGCGCTATACGAGATTGGAATAATAGAGAATTGTGAAGGTGGTTCGATGAACATTCTGTCAGGCACTTAAATGAGATTCGAAGAATATCGATGTAGACGTAGAATCAAATTGCGTGCCTATGACTGGATTCGTGATTTCCTGTCAGAAAGATCACAGTTCATAATAAGTGATGGAAAGTAATTTAGTAAAACAGAAGTAATATCTGACATTTCTCAAGGAAGTTGCTGATCTACATACACGATTTTTGGAGACAATATGAATACCATTCTTAGATTCTTTGCAGATGACACTGACATTTACCATGTTGTAAAGTCATCAGTGATGAAAACAAACTGCAAAACGATTTAGACAAGATTTCTACATGGTGCGAAAAGAGGCAGTTGACTCTAAATGTCACGCGGGATTAGCCGAGCTGTCCAAGGCGCTACAGTCATGGACTGTGCGGCTGGTTCCGGCGGAGGTTCGAGTCCTCCATCGGGCATGGGTGTGTGTGTTTGTCCTTAGGATAATTTAGGTTAAGTAATGTGTAAGCTTAGGGACTGATGACCTTAGCAGTTAAGTCCCATAAGATTTCACACACATTTGAACATTTGACTCTAAATAATGAAACGCGTGAAGTTATCCACATGAGTACCAAAAGAAATCCGCTAAATTCCGGTTACACGATAAATCACACAAATCTAATGCCTATAAATTCAACTACATATTTAGGGATTACAATTACGAATAGTTTACGTTGGGACGATCGAGTAGGTAATGTTGTGGGCGAAACAAACCAAAGACTACGATTTGTTGGCAGAGAAAATGCAACAGTTGCACTACAGAGAGCCGGCCGAAGTGGCCGTGCGGTTCTAGGCGCTACAGTCTGGAGCCGAGCGACCGCTACGGTTGCAGGTTCGAATCCTGCCTCGGGCATAGATGTGTGTGATGTCCTTAGGTCAGTTAGATTTAATTAGTTCTAAGTTTTAGGCGACTGATGACCTCAGAAGTTAAGTCGTATAGTGCTCAGAGCCATTTGAACCATACTACAGAGACTGCCTACACTACACTTGTACGTCCTCTTCTTGCGTGTTGCTGTGCGGTGTAGGATCCGCATTAGACAGGATCGACATAGGACATCGTAAAAGTTCAAAGAAGGGTAGGTCGTTTTCTACTATCGCGAAATATGGGAGAGAGCAGCACGGAAATGATACGTGAACTGAGGTTGCAATCATTAAAAGAAAGGTATTGTTTGTTGCGCCAGGATCTTCTCATGAAATTTTAATCACCAACTTTCTCCGCAGAGTGTGAAGATATTTTGTTGGCACCCACCTACATAGGGAGGAATGATCATAAAAATAAAATAAGAGAAGTCAGAGCTCACACAGAAAGATTTAGGTGTTGGTTTTTCCCGCGCGCTGTTCGAGAGTGGAACGGTAGAGAAACAGCTTGAAGGTGGTTCGATGAACCCTTTGACAGACACTTGATTTGAATTGTAGAATAATTATGTAGATGCAGATGCAGATGTACCACCGCGGCGATGCCGCTGGCCTCCGGAAGATGTTGCTGATTCCATCTGCTGAAGCTGATCATCGCCACGCCGTCCGTGCTTGCGACAAGTTCCGGCCACGGCGGCGCTAAGGACAATCATCTTCGCGGCACCAACAAGCCACTCTGCTCAAAAGTCTCTGTGGATGGGGGGAAATCAACCATTCCCCACGAGGCAAGTCACTTGACGGAATGGATGAAAAAACTTTTAAGTTGGTTGAGACACTAACAGCAAGCCATCACTTAAAACTATTAGGCCGCGGTCGATGTATAAAAGTTTCTCCTAACGTTTCCTCTCAGACTCCCGGAAACATCTTCAGAGGTAAAATGGCAGAATGTGCCATACATCGACCACGGCCTAATAGCCCGGAAGTTTTAAGTCATGTCAGTACTACCCGTGAAAGCTTACATTGTATGAAGTAACAGCAAGACTGATTATCCTGATGTAAAGTCTCAAAGTAATAGCAGAATGGAAACAGATGTATTTAATGAGCGATGGCAGCACTAGAAAAGCAAACAAATGTATAGGGGATCAGTTCAGACTTCGGGGAGAGGGGGTAGTGCTGCTGAATCCGCATTGTCACAAAGTGACAAAAAATTGAAGTGATAATGGAATGTAGTCAAATTAAGTCGGGTGATGCTGAGGGAATTAGATTAGGAAATGAGACACTTAAAGTAGTTAAGGAGTTTTGCTATTTAGGGAGTAAAATAACCGATGATGGTCGAAGTAGAGAGGATATAAAATGTAGACTGGCAATGGTAAGGTAAGCGTTTCTTAAGAAGAGAAATTTGTTAACATCGAGTATAGATTTAAGTGTCAGGAAGTCGTTTCTGAAAGTATTTGTATGGAGTGTAGCCATGTATGGAAGTGAAACATGGACGATAACTAGTTTGGACAAGAAGAGAATAGAAGCTTTCGAAATGTGGTACTACAGAAGAATGCTGAAGATAAGGTGGGTAGATCATGTAACTAATGAGGAGGTATTGAATAGGATTGGTGAGAAGAGAAGTTTGTGGCACAACTTGACTAGAAGAAGGGATCGGTTGGTAGGACATGTTTTGAGGCATCGAGGGATCACAAATTTAGCATTGGAGGGCACCGTGGAGGGTAAAAATCGTAGAGGGAGACCAAGAGATGAATACACTAAGCAGATTCAGAAGGATGTAGGCTGCAGTAGGTACTGGGAGATGAAGAAGCTTGCACAGGATAGAGTAGCATGGAGAGCTGCATCAAACCAGTCTCAGGACTGAACACCACAACAACAACAACAATTGCAATACTAGCATTCGGCTTTGAGCAGTGACGGAGTGGACATGCTCCCAGACGACACAAATAATATGGGGACTATAACTTCATATCTTTACCCATAGTTTGAAAAGTAAATAAAACAGTTTTTATTAGCTGCCTCGGTGAAAAAAATTACGTCGTGCTACAACTAGTCAGTGACAGAGATTACTGTTATTATTGCTATCTTCTGTCTGAAGACTTGTCTGATGCATCTCCAATGAGCAAAGTTTATCAAAAAGAATACGAGCCCAGTTCTGATACCATAAAAGAAACTCTACTGCTGTAACTGATATCGCGACGCACAGTATAAACTTAAAAAAACATTGGCGTACGGAAATCGAAGCTAGTATCGCAACATACACTTGAGCTGTATTACTCAAGAGGAGCTTCAGTACAAAGTTACGAATATTATGTATGTATCAGAAGTAAATCGAAACAACTATGAAATGAACAACTCTAACCCTTATCGGATTGGAAGCGAATCGAGTCTCGCAACAGAGACCCTACAGATGCTGTTGTAGGAACCACGAGACACAGTAAAACCTAAAGAAAAGATATTTATCATAAAGAAATCGAACGAGAATCGCAAAATACGCTTTAGCTATACAGTGGAGACTGCGATAGGCGGTTACGAATATACGGGTATGTATGTGTCCTGAGTAAATCGAAATGGTTATCGCAAGAAGAATATTAAGTATCTATTGGAAAGAAAACGAATCGAGCATCGTAGTAAAACTTTACAGCTGTAGTGCAAACTACTAGACACAGTACGAACGAAAAGAACTGTGCAGAAAAAAGATTGATATAGAGACTAAGAATTCGAATTCTTGGTGAAACAAAATAGACAGTATCTTGGAAGTACGAAGTTCGCTTCGAAGTCTTTTATTTCCTTATGTTCCCTGCGCTCCTGTAACTAACTGTTCGTAAATGATATTTCTTCAGTTTCCATATCAAACTCGTTTTCTGAAATGAATTGCAATTGTGTACACCACCCACTAATCAGCACTCAAATGACATTACGTTAGTCGTATTGCATGGTTCCCGCAGAGTAAGATATCTGAGATGTGGAAATAAGCGAAGAATGTACACTTCGAAAGAAACGGTTTAAATACTACGTATCTACGCTGAGCCCAGCTACGCGGCAGGAAAGACGACCCAGCCCCGATGTTTTCACAAATGCATAACTCTTATAGTTCGTCTTCAGCAACAAGTCATTGACATTAGCAACAATATTCACGACAAAATAACCAATCGCATTCGACCGGTGGCGGTAGTAGCAGTGGAGACTATACAGGGTAGTCCTAAACAATATGTCAAAAATGTAAAGGCACGTAGAGGGGACCTAACTAAGCAGGTTTGGTACAGGAATATGTATGCGGTAATGACACATTACAGCGCTAGCTTGTACAGCAGTATCGATCACAGGAAACTGAAAAGGCACGTAAAGACGAATGAAATCAGAAATTTATTAATAGTTTACAAGAGGTGCTCGAAAAAGCGACCACCAACAGAGATACACGATTCATAGCCACGGCGCATGGATCGGCGGACATTAGAAAAGACGTCAGGCAAGTCGATCACATGTCCAGTAGCAACAGACAGACGGGACTATCGCACACCAGGCTTCTTGGTGCAGGCTAAATAGGGAGAACGCAGTGGTCAGCGAACTGGACTGCCCCGTCCTATCCTGTCCATAGACAGCGTCCATGTTATTCCTGACGTTTCGACTGAAGTGAGATGGATGGGGCTCCATCGTGCTAGAACTACGTTCGTCTGCGGACAGCTACAGGAACACGGCCCAGAAGTCCAGGCAAGACCTCCTATAGAAAGAACGTATTTTTGTACGAGTGGCCAGTTATACGACTAGGTAGAATATACAGTCCTATTAATTGATTGTGCAGAATGCCTGCCCAAATATTTACAAAAAACCTCCCTTGGTAGGCGTGTGCTATTGTGCCATGTGGGTTACCATGAGCCCGCAAATGAAAATCATGGATGTTCAACATACCCGACGGCGTAAAGGTAGCTTTATCAGTGAATAAAACATCTGCAGGGAAGGTTTCTTTGGCTGCAGTCTGCTGAAGATACCAAAGAGCAAAGTTGAGACGTGGAAGATAATCGTCAGGGGTCATTGCTCGCACCCTCTGTAAATGATACGGACGTTCCGCCTTCACGTAGTCCTCAGAGGACTTTGATGGCTCACACCTAACGCACGTCTACAGCTCTCGAGCTTGTCGATATCCTCTACTGTGTTTAGTATTCTTTCTTCCACTGCGATATCTTCCAATGCCAGTTCCACGTCAGAAAGCATAAAACGATCCACTCGTGCGTCACTCCCGATGAAGACGCTCGAATGTTCGGCGATCCAGCTGATTACTATCCGGGAATCACCCCCTGTACATCCTTTGAGCAGTTTATCCATTTCCTTGTGCAGTCCCATACATGAAGTGCGTGTCGGCCAGCTCCGCATTCGTGAAACGATGCACGCTGCTCGCGATCCGCGCGGGAAATGATGAATTCAGCTAGCGAAGAGCTTTTATACGCTCAGTCATTAGCTCTCTCTACCGGCTCAAGGCGGCATTACCACACACACATTCCTATACATCTGCTTATTTCGCTCCCCTCTACCTGCCGTTAAATTTTTGACATATACACTACTGGCCATTAAAATTGTTACGCCAAGCAGAAATGCGGATGACAAACGGGTATTCATTGGACAAATTATACTAGAACTGACATATATTTAATTTTCACGCAATTTGGGTGCATAGATCCTGAGAAATCAGTACCCAGAACAACCACCTCTGGCCGTAATAACGGCCTTGATACGCCTGGGCATTGAGTCGAACAGCGCTTGGATGGCGTGTACAGGTACAGCTGCCCATGCAGCTTCAACACTATACCACAGTTCATCAAGAGTAGTGACTGGCGTATTGTGACGAGCCAGTTGCTCGGCCACCATTGACCAGACATTTTCAGTTGGTGAGAGATCTGGAGAATGTGCTGGCCAGGGCAGCAGTCGAACATTTTCTGTATCCAGAAAGGCCCGTACAGGACCTGCAACATGCGATCGTGCATTATCCAGCTGAAATGTAGGGTTTCGTAGGGATCTAATGAAGGGTAGAGCCACGGGCCGTAACACATCTGAAATGTAACATCCATTGTTCCGCGTGCCGTCAATGCGAACAAGAGGTGACCGAGACGTGGAACCAGTGGCACCCCATACCATCACGCCGGGTGATACGCCAGTATGGCGATGACGAATACACGCTTCCAATGTGCGTTCACCGCGATGTCGCCAAACACTGATGCGACCATCATGATGCTGTAAACAGAACCTGGATTCATCCGAAACAATGACGTTTTGCCATTCGTGTACCCAGGTTCGTCGTTGAGTACACCATCGCAGGCGCTCCTGTCTGTGACGCAGCATCAAGGGTAACCGCAGCCATGGGCTCCGAGCTGATAGTCCATGCTGCTGCAAACGTCGTCGAACTGTTCGTGCAGATGGTTGTTGTCTTGCAAACGTCCCCATCTGTTGACTCAGGGGTCGAGACGTGGCTGCACGATCCGTTATAGCCATGCGGATAAGATGCCTGTCATCTCGCCTGATAGTGATTCGAGGCCGTTGTGATCCAGCACGACGTTCCGTATCACCCTCCTGAACTCACCGATTCCATATTGTGCTAAGAGTCACTGAATCTCGACCAACGCGAGCAGCAATGTCGCGATACGATAAACCGCAATCGCGATAGGCTACAATCCGACCTTTATCAAAGTCGGAAACGTGATGGTACGCATTTCTCCTCCTTACACGAGGCATCACAACAACGTTTCACCAGGCAACGCCGGTTAACTGTTGTTTGTGTATGAGAAATCGGCTGGAAACTCTCCTCATGTCAACACGTTGTAGGTGTCGCCACCGGCACCAAACGTTGTGTGAATGTTCTGAAAAGCGAATAATTTGCATATCACAGCATCTTCTTCCTGTCAGTTAAATTTCGCGTCTGTAACACCTGGGCCGCAAAAGGTGGTTATTCAGGCTTTTACAGGTGGTAACATTATTGTGACTGGACTGTGTATGATATTTTATTCCACTGGCATAAGACATCTTGCAGTCCAATATGATTTTGTAAGTGAGGCACCATACCTCTTTCCTGCTGGCAACGAAGCCCATTCTTTATCGTAGTATGAGTTCTCTGACCTGAAATGTATTTAACGAACTTCACTGCAATGGTCAGAAAGCCGATAAAACAATTCAAAAGTGCAGTGTGAAATGTCCGGATTTAATCGGACAAACTGAATTATTTGGAAGACAGTAAATGAAATTAATTTAATTTATGAATCTCCTCAGACGATCGTCTGTTCGCTACACATAGTGGGGCCTCTAAGGTCGACTTTTCGACTCTTGACAAAAAAGGAAGAAAAAAAAACAAAAAAAGCAAAAAAAGGGCCTTGCGAATTCTGACCGGTTCATCCAGTGCATACGTGAGTATCTCAGAAGTGGTGAACAGGTTCTGAAAGAACGAGAAACAAGTCTTGTCACTGGAAAGTTCAAGACAGGGCGACCGTCTTGTAACTCCTTGGCCGCTAAACACACGTAAAGGAAAGGCGAAAACGATTACAATGAGCACGGAAGGGCGACAAAAGGACTTTCTGTCATGTTCTGTCCCTGACTAAAAAAGTCTTCTAAAACATGAAGTTTAATTATAATAGCATAATTTATTTTATTTATGTCCTGATTATACTGTTTAGACGCTGTTTACACAAAAAAATTTGACATTTTTGCTGTGACAGCAACTGTCCGTAATATTTCTTCAGTTTCAACATTTACATTCAGTTTTCAACATTTATATTATACTATTTAAACGCTGTTTGAACTAAAAAATTTGATAGTGTTACTGTGACACCAACTGTCTGTAACACGTCTGAGGCAATTACGTATTTAGATTTGTCATTGAATAAGCTTTTAAAACACAAGACGTGCATTCCATGTAGTGTGTACGACGTTTGGAGGCATATCTTTCTATAAGACGTAGGGACAACATCTCTCATTTAAAAAAAAAAAAAAATTGTCGCCTTGTAGAACGAAGTCCCACAGTCAACGACGATCTATACTCCTTGGTGTCAAGTAGGGATGTGTGTTCACTTTATTTTTTTTTTAATTTTTGAGGTTAACTTAGCAGAGCCTTTGCGTTCGTTCGTAAGACACCTCTACCTACTGTATCAGTTCATATTTTCATTGTGCTAATGATGGTGGTACTTCACAACGGTACCAAGGAAGCGGCATTGTCCACCCTAATGTTCGTACACGATACACCGAGCCTCTCAAGTTGTCTGCTTTCTTATGTAATTTCGTCGACCGCTGCCTGATCACTTCATTTACCCTGTTCGTGTGGAGTTCGTTATGTAGATCAGCTACCCTGGTGTGACGCCAGCACCAAGTATCCATCGAAGATTCATATTTTGTTCCACTAGGCGACTGATCTGCGTTTGGCTATTCATACCCCAAACAGAGCTGCCGTACAGCATTTTTGAAAGGACTGTGTATTTATACAGTCGTAATTTGTTCGTAGTGCTTAAGTCCGAGGTTTAAAAAAGTGGAAAAGTTTTTTAGCCATTCCAGTGGCTTTGTTTCTAAGATCTATGTTTATGGAGGAAGAATTGTTTGTCCAGGGTAACTCCTAAGGCCGTGCCTTAGTACTCGTACTTCATGGAATGTCTTGTCCACTCAGTCTCAGTGTAACAAGCATCTGCGGGCGTTTCTTACTGAAGTAAGTGTCAGTCGTCTTAGCCGGGTTAAACTGTAGTTCGTTAATCTTGTACCACGTCGCAGTGGCGTTGAGTTGTTCTTGCAGTTGTCTGATATTGCCTAGATGGTCAAGTAGGCCGTGTCATCAGCAAGCTCTGCTATTTGTAGTCCAACGAAGGGGCAGCCAACAGCGACAGCTTTTTAATATATGCGTATTGAGCAATTTGTGGTAGGTAACATCTACCCTGACCTTTTATTTTACGTGTTTCTCTTGAATTAAATTATCCAAACATTATCAGTTTTCTCTCTAACTGCCACTTCGTGCTCTTACTTAGGTGCTCAAGTGACCACGATAAAAGTAATAAACAAGGATGAATTGGTTCGTATGAAAGAGCTTCCTTAAAACGTAGCTCTATCCTTAAAATGCAACCCCTTACGACTGGGCTACTGACAGAGGTGGATAATGTACTTCGTGGAACGTGTGAGTAGAAAAGCTGACCGATAACTTACAAGTAAGCGTCGAAACACGAGAATGATATTTTCAGCCCTCTTGTGGTTCGTTCCGTAGCGTATTTTATTTGGGGGCCTCGAATAAAATTCGGAGAACAACGTTAAGTAAGTGGATATCTTCATATTCTTATAACCTTCGCGATTCGACTCGCAGCTATGTAGTTGTTCTGAAACTATTGGAATCAAGTGGATATCACTTATACTACTCGCATGTCCCTAACCAGTTATCTAACAGGAAAAAGGGGAGCCACAGTGTAACGTGAATCCGAGCCACGTTCCGATTCTGGCGAATCTCCACATCATCTAGAGGTGAATGCTAGGTTGAAAGGTAGAATACAAAAAAGTGACCCAGCCGGAATTCGATCCTACAACTTTTCGGTTTCTTTTATTTTTTTTTAAATCCGTAAAAGTACTCTACTGAGTGTTCTACATGTACAGATGACTGAAATAAAGAAAATAAACGTGGACATGAAGGAATTAATTAGAAGAAGTACAACAGAAGTACCTGAGTACTCGTGCAAAACAGGAAATACATTGTGCTAACAGCAGTCAGTAGTAGGCACAGTCAGCTTCAGAGCTTCAGGCTGGCGGAGACAAAGTGGGCAGGGGTCGAATCCCGAGGTCTGGCCATGACGTTTCCCCCCCTCCCCTTTCTCCCCTGTTACTGAGTTGCTCTCTCACATGCCTCTTTTTTCCCTAAAAAGAATACCAACAGCGCGAAAGGAAAGAATAAATAGCAAAAACAGATGCAAGAAAACAAAAGCGCAATGAGGGCAGCAGCTGCTGCCAGATTTATTCAGTGTCTGTTGGTAAACGGTTCCCGAAATCGTGGCAGTTGCACGCAGGTCCAGTAAGCCGTAAAGATAAACTGGCGAAAAGCCATATGGTCATCACCTTCATAACAACGACAAAACGTACAAAGTGAGTAACCAACCACATGACCGTATTAGTCTTTGCGGCCCCTTCCGCAGGAGGTACCAGTCCTCCCTCGGGCATGGGTGTGTGTAAGTGTTGTTCTTAGCGCAAGTTAGTTTAAGTAGTGTGTAAGTCTAGGGACCGATGACCTAAGCAGTCTGGACCCTTAGGAATTCACACACATTCGAACATTTTAGTCTTTGCCCTCGGAAAAAAAGAAGTAGCCGACCGCAAAGGTATGTCAGTGGAAAATGCAGATTCAACAGACGAAAAGGAAAGCCAATTACTTCCCGAGCCAAGACCATTTAGCTAGCTGGCCGTGACAAGTAAACTGGAACTGCAGAGTATCTAGGGACGCACACCTACTCATCTGCGTCACTAATCCCGATACGGTATAGACGCTCGTTGGTGGAAATCGAATCGTTGACTACTCTGTACCACTAGGAGGTCGATGCCATTAATAGAACCGGAAGGCTGATGTTGGTCCACACACTTCTACGGGAGAATCGCGGTGAAAACAGTTCAACGGGATTGGACCAAGGAATCCCTTCCCAGCGGACCAAAAAAAATTTTGTTCGTAGCACCGGCCTTTGCAATACGCCAGCCCCCAACTAGTTTACAGCTAGGTGGAACTCTCGAATGTGTCGCAGTTTAAAACTCAGACGACCACCGTCAAGAGAGCCCGCGCGGCTGGCCACTCGGTCTAACGAGCTGCTTCCCGAGCGGGAAGGCGAGCAGGTTCCCGGCACCAATCGGCCCGGCGGATTAGTGTCGAGGTCCGGTGTGCTGGCCAGCCTTCGGATGGTTTGTAAGGCGGTTTTCCATCTGCCTCGACGAATGCGGGCTGGTTCCCCTTATTCCGTCTCAGTTCCACTATGTCGGCGATTGCTGCGCAAGCTCTGTCTCCACTTTCGCGTACACCATAATTACTCTACCACGCAAACATTTGGGGTTGCACTCGTCTGGTGTAAGACGTTGCCACGGGGGTCCACTGGGGGCCGAACCGCACAATAACGCTGGGTTCGGTGTGGGGCGGCGCTGGGGTGGGTGGACTGCTGTCGCCTGTTGTGGGGTCGTGTACCACTGAGGGCTATGGCGGGACGAAGCCTCTCCGCCGTTTCTAGGTAAAATAAACAATACAATACACACCGTCAAGAGGGGATCAAGACTCGCTGGACGTGCTAAGGGGAACAGCCAAGACGTAAAAGTATATCACTCCTGAGTGATCGTCAATGTAGTGCACTGAACATATAAGACGAACGCCTTTCTTTAAATGCCAGAAAGGGTCAGTCCGCCGGGAGAACGAGGCTTCGTCACAATCTCATATCATAATCTGAAGCTGTGACGCTTCATTAAAAGATGTCCGGACAACTGTTTTAGTTCTTTGGATACCATGGAGGAAAGCGGGAAAAGTTCCGCGATGTACTATGCCTTGCATAGCACATACGTATCCAAAATTTGTTCCTTCTGAAGAAAGGTACGACAGCGTCGTTCAGGTTCCAGTATTGCCCCTGGATCCTATCAGTAACCGTTTTCCAATTACAGTCGCCATATGGAGCGGACAACGATCAGTATCGTGATGTATGTCGATCTGCAGCTGTTACCCATATAATTACTGTTCCATCGAAACACCATAAATTAATAAGTTTACTTTTGCCCTCGTTCATTCGTGCTCACGAGGCGCAGCAATGATGATCGTTGATCGCCTTCAGCAGAGGTATCTCAGCACGTTGACGGAGAAAAAGCAAAGCATCATCAGCGTACGCGCGAACAGTGAGAGTCCTTTCAGAAAGTGTCAATCCCTGAAGCTGGGCGCAACCTTCCGAAGCAGTGGCTCTAGAGATAAGACAAACAAAGACATCGAGAGCGAGCTCCCCTGCGGGAGCGTTAAGTGCTCATTGACAATTACCGAAGCTGCAATGCCCGCGAACAAGTTCAATAACACCATACGAGCCTCGACAGTCAGCCCGTTCATCTCCAAAATCCGAAGCAGGAATGCACGATCGAAAGCCTTATCGATATCCATAAAGGCAAAAGCACAATGGACAGAAGCAACGGCAGCAACCGAAACCACATCACGGCGTTTGTTCACAGGGGTAAGATTATAGCGACCGGGCAGGCGACTCTGACAATGGCCGATGACAGTCCCCAGCAAGGCACGCATCATGTGATTAGCCGCCCTTGCCACTGTCTTCTAATGAAAACGCAATAACGGGAGAGGACGAAACGAAAATTTTCAACAGGATGTCTAGGTATCAACACAGTTTTCCTCACCTTGAATGGAGCAAGCACAACTCCACCCACCCACCCCTCCCCCCACCCTCCCTCACATCATCACCTCGTTCAACATGGACATAAGTATCACCCCCATAAAGGGCCAAAAAAGCACGTAAAATTCCTTGGGGAGCCCATCCTTACCTAACGATTTGTGAGATCATATACGCCATCCGGTCGAAAGGTGGCCATGAATTCGGTGCTCTGTCCGGCCACGAGCAGCGTAGAAAGGGTCCGAATTTCTGGGTCGAAGGGAAAGTCGCTACGTGCTTTCACATCGTAGAGATTCATAGTACTGATGTAAGGCGTGAACTACGTCCGCTTCCGCCGTCAGCTGATGACTGTGAACTGCTTTAAGGGGCTCCGGAACGCCCTATACTTGCAATGTTAAAATAACGCTTATAAATTACATCTTTCCTCACAAAGTATTTGAGGAAGGAAGTTGAACTTTTTACAGATTATTTATTGGAATATGGGCTACAACTTAACACAGGGATTTTACAAAACTTTAGTTCAGTTATTAAAGATGATTTTTTTCAATTGTAATGAAAATTCACAACATTTTTTTGCAATTTTTTATTTATATATTCAAAAATATACAGTTTTTTGGGAAAAGGCTGTGTTAAATTATGCAGAAGGTACTGTGTAACATTTACTGAAAGTTTGAAACAAATATGTTTGGAAGATCCTTAGAAAACATGTAATTAGCATGAGAAAATAAAAGTTTTGGGAGTCGAGCGACAAAGATTGGATAACTTTTTAGTGCATTCCAGGTCCATAGGATGGATTATCTTCATCCTCTGCAAACTCCTCCTCCAGCTTCCTCTTGTACCTCCTCCTGTTTACTCTTGCTTGTATTTCTAGACTCTTTACAGCCCTGTCTGCAGCCCGAAGGCGTTCCTTGTCTAAAGCAAGCATCGCTCGTTGTTGTGTTCGTAGATTTTGCTACCATTTTCTTCAGTTGCAGTTACTGCAACACTGTTCCAAAAGGTGGTCATGTATGAACACTTATCACATTTCAGTTGTATTTCACTAGCAAGTCCTACGTGCTTTATTATGGAGAGTTCCAGACCAACTTCACTACAATGAATACATCTTACACAGTTTGAAAAAATTCCTTTGAGAACCGACATATCAAATATTTCATTCACATCCGATTCGCCCATAAAACATTCATAGTTTTCACTCGTTGAACCAAGCTTCTTCTGTGAAGTATTTTCTTTTCCACTTTGACTGCTATGGGCAGGTGTACTTGAGAGGTTAGGTTCACTCACTTGGTTATCGTCTTTATTGTTTACAGTAATAACACATACCTTTGGCTTTCCAACATTTCTCCTTTTCTTAAAAGCCTTCAGAGGATTTCTAATAACTTTACTTTTACTCATTATTATACTTCAACAAAACAGAGACTCAGGAAACAGAATTAATTACCAATATTTTCGAGATAACGACAGAGTAAATAAACATGAAACAATCGACAATCACACCAGCGATATATATTGAACCATCACAGGTTAGCCACAACACATACTTTATCTCACATCACTAAAATGTACCTGATGAACACGGACGTTAACAATAACACTATTTTAACAGCGCCACAGTGGGTCACGCCCATGTAGAACACATTTCAAAAAAAATTTAAAAATAGTTGTAGTCTTCGGAATTGAATAAATTATATATCTTTTAAAAGGTAATAGTCTGCAGATTCAGAAAACGCAAAAAAGTAAAAATTGAACTTTTCATGATTTTGAGCCTTTCCGGAGCCCCTTAAGGGGGGTAACGCAAGAGCGGCAACACCAAGCTTGACGCCGAACGAGATGGTGTAATGAAGTAAGTTCCTTCGCCACTAGTGATCATGGTTTGGATATCGCATCCGCAGCCCTTCCATCTGTCGCCGGTCCAATGCAACAACTTCGCTTTAATGCCTCTTACACCTGCTGTCTGCAGAGGGGCGCGATCTGCAAAGTCATGCAAGTAGCGCAAAGAGAGAATAATAACATTCTTGAGTTCTCCGAAAGTCCCTCGCAGCAAAATAAGTGATCAAAGATTGACGGAGCTTCTGTTTAGCTAGGGCTGTCCACCATTCCAGAGTGGCATAGTGCCTCCCAGCGGGTTGAAGACAACGCTCCCACTCGTGGTGTATCACATCATCGAGAGAAGGATCTGCCAAGTGAGAAACACATAACATCCAATAAGAACGGAATAGTTTCACAGGTTGCCGATCAAGTTGTAGAGTTAGCGGCCAAGGCACAGTGATCAGCAAAGCTAGCAGGGATCCCGTCGACTGCACGAATACGGTCAATTCTGCTACTAGAAGTCACAAAGAAATGCGTAAATTTGACCAACATTAGATGTTTACACTCCAAGATATGTTTCAAGTGCATTGAAGATATCAACTCGTTTACATATCGACAATAATTAAAATGGGGAGACCGATCTACAGGACGCAGAACACGGTTAAAATCACCACCCAACAATAGACGCCGAGGACTCATATGTTACAGATAAATAATCTCCTCCTTATAAAAAAGCGAACGTTCCACTGTGGGACCAGAACCAGACGAAGCACATAATACATCCAAGGTGAGGTCAGAAGGTCTATAGCCTACGCCTCTATCAGACTCAAGCACCTCTACCTCAGCAATGAGAATGCCTTCCCGAAGGACTAAGGAAGTTCCTGTCGACAATTCAGGCACCACATTACGAACACCTAGAAATTCAGAGAAAGGAAAACTGGTAAATACATTGTTCAATAGCATTAACGATCACTTTTTCGAAACTCCGTCGCACGATCTGAGGCTCCTTGTCACTGTTCGCGCAGTTCCCCCGTCGGAGGTTGGAGTCCTCCCTCGGGCATGGGTGTGTGTACTGTCCTTAGCGTAAGTCAGTTTTAAGTTATATTAAGTAGTGTGTAAGCTTAGGGGCCGATGATCTCAGCAGTTTGGTCCCACAGTGGACTCCGTAATTGCCTCTAACTGCGTGGCATAAGTTTGAAATTTGGTTCAAAGATGCCTACAACCTTTACAACCTTCCTCTGTAATGAAGCTTGGTGCCCTGCGACATCACCCTCGGGCTCGGCGCTGTTTCAGACAGCAAGGTGTCGATACATTTGAAAAATAGGCCATAGATTTTGAGATCATGCGAGTCATAAGGTGGATTAATGATGTAATTTTGACGCCGAACTTCACTAGAATTCTAACCAACGCCACCGTGGACATGTCATACGGTTAGAAGGTTGTCACAGTCCCTCACGCACATATTTCAGTCCTTCTTTCGACGTCGTTGCTATTGAGGTGCGAACCGCGATACCCAACGTTGAAAATACCGTTTTCTTATGGGTGGCCGTCGAAAACATTTCAAACGCATCTTCGCTCAAAATCGACACGAAAAGGTCTCAGGGGGTAGCATGAAGGGCATCAATGAGACCATCCCTACCCTGGGCGTTGATTTCCACGCATTTCGCGGTCTAAAATGACAGTTTGCAGTGTGATGAACAACGGGGAGACGTTCCTGACAACCTTTGACACTGCTGACACCCTCGGTGGTTCCAACCCTTCTGTAAGGACATTGTGGAGCAGCACCACCTTTGAACGTTAATAATTTAGAGTGCAGTGCGACCACAATTTTTGCTCTCCTGTACCGGTTGGAACCACTAGGCACCATTAAAAATCGTTCGACGAAGTCTGAACATGACCCGAAGCAGCAACTGTTACTTGTGCTTTTTCACACCTCCTTCTTCCTGCTCTCCTGTGGCACGAACATATGGGATTGCAACATTAACAAGTGTTTGAATCAAACGGTAAATTGTCCCTGTCAGACCCTCTAGTTCTGCAACACGTTTGGTGCCACCCACGCATCTTTGTTGCTTAATTTAGAAATGTTCCTTCAGAAATTTCTATACAAAATCAGCCTGGCGGCTGTTCTAGAGCCTGCAGGTTAGACAACCCCTACGGTACCCCTTGGGTGTGGTTTGCATATCCTCGGGCGCAAAAGCAGCCGCCAGTTTGATTTAGTGTCAAATTTTCTCATAGGAATATTTGTAACGAGCTCAATAAAGTTGACACTGGATTCGCTTTCGGGAGGGTAACGGTTCAAACCTATGTGTGGCCATTCTGATTTAGGCTTTCATGATTTCCCTAAATCGCTTCAGGAAAATCCCGAGGTGACTCCTTTGAAAGGGCACGGCTGACTTCCTTTACCATCCTTCCCAAATCCGATGGGACCATTGGCCTCGATCTTTGATCCCTCCCCCCACTCAATCAACCAACCGTTAACGAAATTGCGTTGCACCGAGGTTGTTACCGAACTATCTTAGAGGGAGCCTTTGCCATTTTATTCATGCACGCGTTAATGTTTCACTCCCGCATGCTGCATGATCACGCCACACGAGGGCGGAAAACAGGAGGGTTGATAAAGCGTAAGTAATCTTTGCTGCTTCGGATCACTTTCAAACTTCGACGAATGGTTTTGAACGGTCCCTAGTCGCGAGAACAAAAACTGCGATCGCGCTGCGCCCCAAGGAGGCACCATCACGTTCAATGGGGAAGCAGCCCCACGATGTCCTAAGAGAAGGTTTGAAACGTCCAAGGGCGTCAGCAGTGTCAAAAGTCGCGAAGAACGTTTTCGTGTTGCTCATCGCACTGCGAACTGTCATTTTCGATCACGAAATGTCTGCGAAGGCGTGGTTTCATTGACGCCCTTTCTGCCACTCCCTGAGACCTTCTTTTGTAGATTCTGATAAGCAGTGTGTCTGGAGTGTTTTCGTCGGCCACCGAAGAAAACCGCATGATTTCAGTGCTGAGTGTCGCGGTTCTGATCTCCATCGCAGAGAGATCAAAAAAGGGGTGAAATGTGGGTATGAGGAGCTGTGACGACCTTCTCAACGTATAACACGTCCACTGTGACGCTGGTCAAAATTGTCGTGAAATTGGTACCAATGTGACATCATTAATCCACCTTACAGCTTACATGAACTTCTGAGCTGTGGCCTATTTTCACACGTGCCGACACTGCTGTTTCAAGTATCGTCAAGCACGAAGATGGTGTCGCAAGGTGCCATGATCTTGCACCATTTCAGAGGAAGATTGTAAAGGTTCCAGGCGCCTTTGACCCAAATTTCAAACGCATTGCAGTGGAGACAATTATGTGGTTTCGCAAAAGTAACAATTTTAATTTTCTTGCCCAACTTAGAACCTATTGCAGAAACACGATTTCGGCACAAACCGACACAGCGTAGCTAGGCGCAGCTCTGATTCCACTCGGTTACCCGTGGTCTAGGGGTAGCGTCTTTGATTCACAATCAAAACGCCTTCGGTCCCGGGTTCGATCCCCGCCACTGCCTAAATTTTGACATGTGGCCTGTATTTGAAGAAGTGTCATGATGATCTCTCCAAGAGAAAAAGATTGAATAATCAATGAAAGGATAATGTTCTACGAGTCGGGGCGTGGAATGTCAGAAGCTTGAACGTGGCAGGGAAACTAGAAAATCTGAAAAGGGAAATGCAAAGGCTCAATCTAGATATAGTAGGGGTCAGTGAAGTGAAGTGGAAGGAAGACAAGGATTTCTGGTCAGATGAGTATCGGGTAATATCAACAGCAGCAGAAAATGGTATAACAGGTGTAGGATTCGTTATGAATAGGAAGGTAGGGCAGAGGGTGTGTTACTGTGAACAGTTCAGTGACCGGGTTGTTCTAATCAGAATCGACAGCACACCAATATCGACAACGATAGTTCAGGTATACATGCCGACGTCGCAAGCTGAAGATGAACAGATAGAGAAAATGTATGAGGATATTGAAAGGATAATGCAGTATGTAAAGGGAGACGAAAATCTAATAGTCATGGGCGACTGGAATGCAGTTGTAGGGGAAGGAGTAGAAGAACAGGTTACAGGAGAATATGGGCTTGGGACAAGGAATGAAAGAGGAGAAAGACTAATTGAGTTCTGTAACAAGTTTCAGCTAGTAATAGCGAATACCCTGTTCAAGAATCACAAGAGGAGGAGGTACACTTGGAAAAGGCCGGGAGATACGGGAACATTTCAATTAGATTACATCATGGTCAGACAGAGATTCCGAAATCAGGTAGCGGACTGTAAGGCGTACCCAGGAGCAGATATAGACTCAGATCACAATATAGTAGTGATGAAGAGTAGGCTGAAGTTCAAGACATTAGTCAGGAAGAATCAAGACGCAAAGAAGTGGGATACGGAAGTACTAAGGAATGACGAGATACGTTTGAAGTTCTCTAACGCTATAGATACAGCAATAAGGAATAGCGCAGTAGACAGTACAGTTGAAGAGGAATGGACATCTCTAAAAAGGGCCATCACAGAAGTTGGGAAGGAAAACATAGGTACAAAGATGGTAGCTGCGAAGAAACCATGGGTAACAGAAGAAATACTTCAGTTGATTGATCAAAGGAGGAAGTACAAACATGTTCCGGGAAAATCAGGAATACAGAAATACAAGTCAATGAGGAATGAAATAAATAGGAAGCGCAGGGAAGCTAAGACGAAATGGCTGCAGGAAAAATGTGAAGACATCGAAAAAGATATGATTGTCGGAAGGACAGACTCAGATTACAGGAAAGTCAAAACAACCTTTGGTGACATTAAAACCAACGGTGGTGACATTAAGAGTGCAACGGGAATTCCACTGTTAAATGCAGAGGAGAGAGCAGACAGGTGGAAAGAATACATTGAAAGCCTCTATGAGGGTGAATATTTGTCTGATGTGATAGAAGAAGAAACAGCAATCGATTTAGAAGAGATAGGGGATCCAATATTAGAATCGGAATTTAAAAGAGCTTTGGAGGACTTACGGTCAAATAAGGCAGAAGGGATGGATAACATTCCATCAGAATTTCTAAAATCATTGGGGGAAGTGGCAACAAAACGACTATTCACGTTGGTGTGTAGAACATATGAGTCTGGCGATATACCATCTGACTTTCGGAAAAGCATCGTCCACACAATTCCGAAGACGGCAAGAGCTGACAAGTGCGAGAATTATCGCACAATCAGCTTGACAGCTCATGCATCGAAGCTGCTTACAAGAATAATATACAGAAGAATGGAAAAGAAAATTGAGAATGCGCTAGGTGACGATCAGTTTGGCTTTAGGAAAAGTAAAGAGACGAGAGAGGCAATTCTGACGTTACGGCTGATAATGGAAGCAAGGCTAAAGAAAAATCAAGACACTTTCATAGGATTTGTCGACCTGGAAAAAGCGTTCGACAATATAAAGTGGTGCAAACTGTTCGAGATTCTGAAAAAAGTAGGGGTAAGCTATAAGGAGAGACGGGTCATATACAATATGTACAACAACCAAGAGGGAATAATAAGAGTGGGCGATCAAGAACGAAGTGCTCGTATTAAGAAGGGTGTAAGACAAGGCTGTAGCCTTTCGCCCCTACTCTTCAATCTGTACATCTACATCTACATCTACATTGATACTCCGCAAGCCACCCAACGGTGTGTGGCGGAGGGCACTTTACGTGCCACTGTCATTACCTCCCTTTACTGTTCCAGTCGCGTATGGTTCGCGGGAAGAACGACTGTCTGAAAGCCTCCGTGCGCGCTCTAATCTCTCTAATTTTACATTCGTGATCTCCTCGGGAAGTATAAGTAGGGGGAAGCAATATATTCGATACCTCATCCAGAAACGCACCCTCTCGAAACCTGGCGAGCAAGCTACATCGCGATGCAGAGCGCCTCTCTTGCAGAGTCTGCCACTTGAGTTTATTAAACGTCTCCGTAACGCTATCACGGTTACCAAATAACCCAGTGACGAAACGCGCCGCTCTTCTTTGGATCTTCTCTACCTCCTCCGTCAACCCGACCTGGTACGGATCCCACACTGATGAGCAATACTCAAGTATAGGTCGAACGAGTGTTTTGTAAGCCACCTCCTTTGTTGATGGACTACATTTTCTAAGCACTCTCCCAATGAATCTCAACCTGGTACCCGCCTTACCAACAATTAGTTTTATATGATCATTCCACTTCAAATCGTTCCGTACGCATACTCCCAGATATTTTACAGAAGTAACTGCTACCAGTGTTTGTTCCGCTATCATATAATCATACAATAAAGGATCCTTCTTTCTATGTATTCGCAATACATTACATTTGTCTATGCTAAGGGTCAGTTACATCGAGGAAGCAATGATGGAAATAAAAGAAAGGTTCAGGAGTGGAATTAAAATACAAGGTGAAAGGATATCAATGATACGATTCGCTGATGACATTGTTATCCTGAGTGAAAGTGAAGAAGAATTAAATGATCTGCTGAACGAAATGAACAGTCTAATGAGTACACAGTATGGTTTGAGAGTAAATCGGAGAAAGACGAAGGTAATGAGAAGTAGTAGAAATGAGAAAAACGAGAAACTTAACATCAGGATTGATGGTCACGAAGTCAATTAAGTTAAGGAATTCTGCTACCTAGGCAGTAAAATAACCAATGACGGACGGAGCAAGGAGGACATCAAAAGCAGACTCGCTATGGCAAAAAAGGCATTTCTGGCCAAAAGAAGTCTACTAATATCAAATATCGGCCTTGATTTGAGGAAGAAATTTCTGGGGATGTACGTCTGGAGTACAGCATTGTATGGTAGTGAGACATGGACTGTGGGAAAACCGGAACAGAAGAGAATCGAAGCATTTGAGATGTGGTGCTATAGACGAATGTTGAAAATTAGGTGGACTGATAAGGTAAGGAATGAGGAGGTTCTACGCAGAATCGGAGAGGAAAGGAATATGTGGAAAACACTGATAAGGAGAAGGGACAGGATGATAGGACATCTGCTAAGACATGAGGGAATGACTTTCATGGTACTAGAGGGAGGCGTAGAGGGCAAAAACTGTAGAGGAAGACAGAGATTGGAATACGTCAAGCAAATAATTGAGGACGTAGGTTGCAAGTGCTACTCTGAGATGAATAGGTTAGCACAGTGAAGGAATTCGTGGCGGGCCGCATCAAACCAGTCAGTAGACTGATGACAAAAAAAAACCATTTGATGTGGCTGGTGCATATGTCTTAGAAATCATTCCATCATTCAAAAGATAAAACACATAAACAGCGACAGAGCAGCATGACTACTCCATCAGTCGCTCGCCACAGTCCAGCGTGGAACCCAGTGACGAATCCGAGAGCGAGTGGCTAGTACAGGCGGTAACTGAATCTTTACAATTCGTTGTTTTCCGAGCTGCTGCACGCTCCTGCTGTACGCGTTATTTACGCCGGTTGCGAGGCATAATAGCCACTGCAGTCGGCAGCGCAGGCGGATTTTGTACCACTTTCATAACAATCTGTGACTTCCCAGGGTTAGAGGCCTGCCTCACAGAAGAGTCACTACGCACGGTATGCCCACTCTCTAAAGGAGGCAATCAGTGTGGATCTCAGAGGCAGCGGGAGACAATTCTTGAATAACAATTTCTGCAACGGGAGTGACAGTAGGCAACAAATCACGATCCCCGTCGTTGAGAGCAGACAGAGGAACACGAGGGCGCTGCTGTATTACTGATTGTACTTGTGGTGGTGGTTGCGAAGAAGACGATTTCGATACACACTAGCTCCGGGGCGGCTCCATAGGGGCAGCAGGAGTACCAGAGACTCCCTCCCCGATCTCCAGAGCGCCAGAGCTGTATGGTACTACGCCAATTATACGAGTAACAGACAAACACGGCTCAGGGGAAGATGGGACAGGAGAAGGAGCAACTAAATCATCACCATCCTGATTGCGGCGCCGATTATTATGAATCGAGTGCGCCAACGTGCAAGCGGTAGCAGGTACGGGGTCAGGCTTTGATTACTACGGTGGAAAAGCAATCGCAGAGATAGTGGAAACTTTTGGATGATCACCAGAAACGAGGGAAAACGTAGCTCCAAGTTCATTACCAGGGCATACGAAGTCAATAATCCCTAATTTACCGCGCTGTTCAGAGGAAGACTGTAAAGCAAAAACTCACCGCAGGCATTTTATTCGAAGATTTCCACTTTCGGTGTACAGAAAACACGTCCCCACGTGACCACTGTATGTAATATGAATAGAATATCCACAAACCTGCAAATGAGACGGATTGTTCTTTTTGATTTGCATTTCTATCGAACTTATAACGCTACAACATTCGAGCCTGTGTTGACCTCACCAGCGTTCACAGTAAATTCCTCTCGCGTCACTGCATTGCGCCGAACTTCCTTATGGTAAATTCTCCACCTCCGGAAGAAGACTGAATATTTGAACATTGATATATTTAATGACCACATCTGCAAGGAGCATCATAGTGTTCAAACCACCTCTACGCCGGAAGGAAGCCTGATTACGATGCTTTAATTCGTATTAGTCTACTTGAAGGGGATCCACGAATTTAATCAAGAACACATAAATCTCAGTGCCAAAAGAGGAGATATCCACTTGGTCCGAGGTAACATGAAAAGTATCATCTAATCAGTCGTGGATTTCGAAAGATCCGGCCTGCACTTTAGGCAATGGCTTATAAAATGAACGCTTGGACGCCATGACAAACAACAGGAGCGGACTACACCGCCGTCAGACACACATATAACGAAGGACGAGACGAGACAACCACCATGTCCTACACATAAAGCCAGAAACACTACTCAAGTTATAAACTCCCGAACACTTGCGACGCTGCTGCAGAGCACATGAGTAGACAACTACCACTCGTGGGTGCACAATTTGGAAGTAGATGGATATCATCACTTTCATATAACTTTCGCGACTGGACTTGCATCTCTTTGTAGTTATCGTGAAACAATCGGAATCAACTGGATGTCACTTAGGCCACTTGCACGTTCCTAACCAGTTATCCAACTGGGAAAAGGGGAGCTACAGTGTAACGTGGAATCGCAACCACGTTTCGTTTCTGGTGAATCTCCACATCAATGAGATCTGAATGCTAAGCAGAATGTAAAAAAGGGGACCCAGTCGGGGTTCGACACTACATTTCAGTTTCCAGCCAGACACTTTAGCACTTCTCTATTTTTTTACGAAAAAGGGAGAGGATGTGGGGGGCAAAGTGACCACGAATTTCCCGTGCTCCCCATCAGAACTGAGAAGGATGGACGCCATAGGATTCAAGGGGGCCAGAATGCATCAAGAAAAATGAGAAAAGATTTTTTTGTGCCATCACCAGTGAGTTGCATAAGCTCGTGCTATTGCATGCCTGATAAACCCGAGGAAAGGTAAATTTAAGCCCATCCTCGTCGGCTGCCAAACAGGAAGAAAAACAAAACAGGTCATCTCCATGGCATCACTCGCTGCGAGATTAACGATGGATGTCCTCTTGTAGCAATGTGGCCGCCTTTGGTACTTCAGTCCCAACAAAAAGAGTTCGTGTTTCAACCTTTCATGTCATGGATAATTCAGCTGCGAGGTGGGTTATGGAACGCGACCCACAGAAAACCTGAGAAATATTGCTGGTAGTAGGGGCTCCGTAGTACCGCACAGCGTCGTTCATTTAAGCAGTGCCAAAAATCGAGGACTGTCTTCTTACCGTCAAAGAATCTCGGCAAATACATCCCATCCGGGAAGAGGAGCGATTGTGCACTTATCCGATTGGAAGTCACGCGTGTGACGAAAGCCAGTACCTGGTGCACCAACTGCCAAACATCCTTCGAGGACCTCCAGACAAAGCGATGGTCATCGATCACTCCACAGGTGACACACAGTGGAGAGTTTGCGGGGTGCATTTGATGCAGGCGAGACTGGTGCACCTGCTTCTCATTAACCGTTATGCACCAAGAGGACTGAACGACTGTATCAAGTATGACGAGACTCACCGCCAGCTACACGACACGGCACTCAATTTGGGGGGTATTTTCAGTCACGTCCAGTGTCCTACTCAACTACATATAGGTATATATCGCCTTCGCTGATGTCAAGCGTGTGGGCCACAGTGCGGTGCGGATTAGTTCAAGAAAGAATTGACCAATGTAGGAAAAAGGCGCTGGGATGTGCGATAACAGTACCTAAGAGAGAGAGAGATTGAGAGAGAGAGAGAGATTGGCACTAAGGATTCCAGCAGCAGGCTTGTAAGGCATGGCGGGCAATGTCGCCACATCTTCATGGGATAGCTTACAAATAGGGCCTTCGCTCCGTCCTGAACATGAAAAAGGCCCAAGTCTCCTCTGTCCCTTGGGAGGGTGAGAGAATCGTACTGGATTTTACTCAACATGCCGATACTAACAATGGATCCCAAATACGCCAGCATATGGCGGGCCACAGCAGGCTGGATCGGATGCGTCTGCCCAGCGTGGAGAATACGCGAGGCCAAATAGACGTTGGTACATGTCTAGAGTCCTAAGACGGTGATCACTTAGCCCTGCTCTAATCTGGTTTAATAGACGCCAGCAGCTAAGGGCTAACGAGCGCAGCATGTCAGTTGTGAAATCAATGCCTAATCAACATATCCTGTCACTCACTCGCAGGGGTACATCCGGTTAAGGTGATTCAAGAACACCATGTGTAGTATTCGGCCCTATATGGATGTGATGATGCAGGGCGATAACCTCAAGTTGCCTCAGGTATCGAATTATATAGCTAGCATTTGGATAAGCGGCAAAACTCGTGATCCTAGAAGGGTATGAAGGGCACCTATAAAAACGTAACAACTGTGAACAAGTCAGCAAGAGCGTCCAATATCGGGCAGGGAGCCATGTGTGCCTGGACGTACTACGTGACAGTTCTCCCCGCAGGATAATGGACAACGGTTGAGGTGTGAAATTGAGGCCGTCCGCAGCAGTAGAGCGGTTCTAGGCGCTACTGTCTGGAACCGCGCGACAGTTACTGTAGCAGGTTCGAATCCTGCCTCGGGCATGGATGTGTGTGATGTCCTTAGGTTAGTTAGGTTTAAGTAGTCTAGGGGACTGCTGACCTCAGATGTTAACTCCCATAGTGATTAGAGCCATTTGAACCATTTGAAATCGAGACAAATAAGAGGGATTGTTTAAGGAAGGGGAAAGAAATTGGTAGTGTGTTTTTCGAAGGAATCATCCTGATATCCGTCTTAGATGATTTAGAAAAACAAGGGACGACCCAGATCTGGGTAACCAGACGGGACACTTACCTCCATTCCTTCAGTATAAGAGTCCCATTCGCACCATCTCTTCAGGCATACTGCGACATTTCCGGTTACTAAGTTGTTTTGATGCATTGTCATCTTTGCTGTTGATGTGTTATCGGTACGCATGTGACAGCATCCTCTACCTAATATATTCCAAAATGCCGTACGTATAAACGGTTTTTTTCCGGAGCTCAAACCTCGGGTTCTACTAGTGGTAGAAAGGTATTTTGGGCAGCCCTTGGTCTAGGGACCATTTGCGTAGCAGACAGAAGGCTAGTCTAACTGTAACCTATATTACAGGGTCAAATTTGGAATATTTTTCACTTATTCCGGCTTAGGCAAACTGAGCAAACAGGTTGGTTCTTTTTGTATTAGGTGTGGTCTACGGTGCGCCTTAAGGGGTTTATGGAGACACCAGGTAGTTCATGGGCAGTTCCTGAGAAAGCCCGAAAAACACGGTTTCGGGCACAAAAACCGAGCCGCTTATTCTGAGATGGCTATGCACAGAAAATGACTTAAATTTTTGGGGTATATTAGTAAGCTCCCGATTTCAAACAATCTTGAAAACTTTTCTCGATAGCTTTGTCCGTTTCCAAGATACAGAGATACAAAGTTACCCCCCCCCCCCCCATCTACAAGTAGAATACGCACGTAAAATTGGGTGTGAGGCAAAAATATACATTGAAGCGCCAAAGAAATTGGTATAGGCATGCGTATTCAAATACAGATATATGTAAACAGGCAGAATACGGCGATGCGGTCGGCAACGCCTATGTAACACAAGTGTGTGGCGCAGTTGTTAGATCGGTTACTGCTGCTACAATGACACGTTATCAAGATTTAAGCGATAATATTCTTCTCGGGTATGCAGCCGGATCATAACGTCTTCATGACACAATATTTCCGCGGTCCAACTGGCCGCCATCTTCAGGTGAGAGTGCTGGTGCACGATCTCGCCGGAACTGACTTCCCAGCGCAAGCGGCGGCCCCTATGTAGGCCGCAGAAGACCCACAACGAGTGCTCGAGAAGGTGCCGTAACTGCCCTCTAGCGCAGTAATCATACCGCGCCGCCAGTGGTGGAAACAGGCGAAATCGAGATACATGGCGCTGAAGACGGCGTCCTTAAAACCAACCTGTTTCTGGAGGTACGTTGACGATACGTTTATCGTGTGGCCTCATGGGAGGGAAGCTCCTGACCGCCTCCTAGATCATTTTAATTCCCTGCATCCTAGCATCAAGTTTACCATGGAGGTGGAAAGTGATGGAAAGCTTCCGTTTCTGGATGTTCTGGTGTACAGAAAGGATGATGGGACACTGGGACACAGTGTTTATCGAAAGCCTATGCACACGGTCCGTTAGCTGCATGCTTCTAGCTGTCATCCATCGTTCCAATGTACGGGGGTCCTGCGGACGTTGGCGATAAGAGCTTATGCCATTCCAGATGTAGAAAGCTTGACACAAGAATTGGACCATCTTAAGGTTGTGTTCAAGCAGAATGGCTATACAGACAAACAGATCCGTCGTGCTTTCCAGTTTGGACCTTCGCCTGAACCATCAGAAGATACCTGCAAATCGGTGCCTTTTCTGCCTTTTGCTGGGAGCATTTCCTCGAAGATAGGAAGAATTCTGAATAGATATCATATCAAAAGTATTTTTCGTCCGCCAGCCAAGATTAGAGCGCTTCTTGGCTCTGTTACGAATGACTTGGATTTGAGGAAGCCCGGTGTGTACAAGATCCCTTGCCACTGTGGGAAGGCTTATATTGGTCAGACAATCCGGACCATTCAGGATCGATGTGTTGAGCATCAGCGGCACACACGGCTGCTTCAACCTGGGAAATCTGCAGTGGCGGAGCACTGTCTCACCGAGGGACACAGAATGCTATATGACGAGACACAAATGGTTGCCCCTGCATCTCGCTATTGGGACTGTGTTTTAAAAGAATCCATAGAGATTCGTTTATCTGACAATCTTATTAATAGAGACAAGCGTTATCTTTTAAGTAAGACTTGCGACCCGGTGTTATCTGACATTAAAAAACAACGGTATATGTTTCGATCGTCGGAACAAAATTTAAAATTTTTTCTTTTTTTTAAATTTTTGACAGCGATATCTCGATTTCGCCTGTTTCCACCACTGGCGGCGCGGTATGTTTACTGCGCTAGAGGGCAGTTAGGGCACCTTCTCGCGCACGCGTTGTGGGTCTTCTGCGGCCTATATAGGGACCGCCGGCGAGATCGTGCACCAGCACTCTCACCTGAAGACGGCGGCCAGTTGGACGGTGGAGATATTGTGTCATGAAGACGTTATGATCCGGCTGCATACCCGAGAAGAATATTATCAATTATTACGCCGGGAAAGCCTTCATAGTTACAAGATTTAGGCGAGTTTGAACGTGGTGTAACAGTTGGCACACGAGCGATGGGACACAGCATTTCCGAGGCACCGATGAGGTGGGGATATTCTCTTACGACCATTTCACGAGACTACCGTGAATATCAGGAATCCGATAAAACATCAAATCTTCGTCATCGCTGAGGCCGGAGAAAGATCCTGCAAGAAAGGGACCAACGACGACTGAAGAGAATCGATCAACGTGACAGAAGTGCAACGCTTCCGCAAATTGCTGCAGATTTCAGTGCTGGGCCATCAACAAGTGTCAGCGTGCGAACCATTCAACGAAACCTCATCGATATGGGCTTTCGGAGTCTAAAGCCCACTCGTATATCCCTGATGACCGCACGACATAAAGCTTTACGCCTCGCCTGGGCCCGTCAATACCGTCACTGGACTGTTGATGGCTGGAAATATGTTGTTGCCTGGTCGGATGAGTCCCGTTCCAAATTTTATCGAGCGGATGGACGTGTATGGGTATAAAGACAACCTCATGAATCCATAGATCCTGCATGTCAGCAGGTGACTGATCAAGCTGGTGGAGGCTCAGTAATGATGTAGGGCGTGTGCAGTTGGAGTGATATGGGACTCCTGATACGTCTTGATACGACTGTGACATGTGACAAGTACGTAAGCATCCTGTCTGTCACCTGCATCACTTCATGTCCATTGTGGATTCCAACGGACTTGTGTAATTCCAGCAGGGCAATACGACGCCACACACGTCCAGAATTGCTACAGAGTGACTCCAGGCTCTTCGGGGCTTAAGCGTTTCCGCTGGCCACCAAACTCTCCAGGCATGAACATTGAGGATATCTGGGTGCCTTGCAACGTACTGTTCAGAAGAGATCTCCACCCCCGCGTACTCTTACAGATTTATGGACAGCGCTGCAGGATTCATATTATCGATTCCCTTCAGCACTACTTCAGATATTAGTCGTGTTGCGGCACTTATACGTGCTCGCCGTGGGCCTACACGATATTAGGCAAGTGTAGCAGTTCACTTGGCTCTTCACTATAATAAGAGTACGAGAGAGCAGGAGGAGACAGTGAAGTGAGAACACACACTAGTAGCAGGACAGAACTATGGTCACTGTGGCTATGAGACAGGAGACCGTGATAAGCTGGAGAGTTACACAGAGGTAATGAAAACCAGTAGGGCGGAGTGAGCTAGAGACAATGGGCAGTTGGGAGTGGATGGACATGTGAGACTTACAGCGATGGACTAGTGGGTGTGAGCGAGTTACAATTAGGGCAGCTTGTAGGGGTGACAGGTGAGGCGCATGTTAAATGTGTCCGCATGCCAATATTTCTGCAAAAAAAATTTAAAGGTGGTGAAGAAGGTAGATTGAGCCAACTGGTACTTCACTTTTCAGTCAGACTCTTTCATTAAACAGGAGCCTTTTTGTGCTCCGATGGCAGCGTCTATAAATAGGATCAGCATGCCATATAATTTCGTCTACCCCCCCCCCCACCCCTCCCCTCAGTGTATGACATAAGGGCAAGGTCGGATTCAGCGCCGTGTTGCTGTGATCGCTAGCAAATCGCGTGCGCGGCCAACCGCTAGGTGATGGGAGAAAGGCACAGAATCAGAGAAGAGCGCGGCGCGGCGGCCTCACCTTCCTGTAGATGAGCGAGCAGCAGGCGGTGCGCACGCGCATGCCGGTGCGCAGCGCGTCCAGCATGTAGTGGTTGAAGAGCAGCGCGCTGAGGCCGGTGGCCGCGACGACGCCGCCCGCGTACAGCGCCGCCACGTGCTTGCTCATGGTGCGCGGCGGCGTGAAGTAGTCCAGCAGGTACCCCAGCAGCACCGGCTGCATTATCCTGCCACATCGACACCGCCCTCACTCACTACATAGAATTTTCACTCTGCAGTGGAGATTTAAAACTTCCTGGCCGATTATAACTGTCTGCCGCACCGGGACTCGAACCTGGGACACTTGCGTTTCAGCGGAAAGTGGTCTGCCAACTCAGCAATTCGAGTACGCATTCGCGCAAAGTACACTATTGGCCATTAAAATTGCTACACCACGAAGATGACGTGTTACAGACGCGAAATTTAACCGACAGGAACAAGATGCTGTGATATGCAAATGATCAGTTTTTCAGAGCATTCACACAAGGTTGGCGCCGGTGGCGACGCCTACAACGTGTTGACATGAGGAAAGTTTCCAACCGATTTCTCGTACACAAATAACAGTTGACCGGCGTTGCCTGGTGAAACGTTGTTGTGATGCCTCGTGTAAGGAGGAGAAATGCGTATCATCACGTTTCCGACTTTGATAAAGTTCGGATTGTAGCCTATCGCGATTGCGGTTTATCGTATCGCGACATTGCTGCTCACGTTGGTCGAAATCCGATGACTATTAGCAGAATATGGAATCGGTGGGTTCAGGAGGGTAATACGGAACGCCGTGCTGGACCCCAACGGCCTCGTATCACTAGCAGTCGACATGACAGGCATCTTATCCGCATGGCTGTAACGGATCGTGCAGCCACGTCTCGATCCCTGAGTCAACAGATGGGGCCGTTTCCAAGGCAACAACCATCTGCACGAACAGTTCGACGACGTTTGCAGCAGCATGGACTATCAGCTCGGAGACCATGGCTGTGGTTACCCTTGACCCTGTATCACAGACAGGAGCGCCTGCGATGGTGTACTCAATGACGAACCTCGGTGCACGAAAGGCAAAACGGCATTTTTTCGGATGAATCCAGGTTCTGTTTACAGCATCATGATGGTCGCATCCGTGTTTTGCGACATCGCGGTGAACGCACATTGGAAGTGTGTATTCGTCATCACCATACTGGCGTATCACCCGGCGTGATGGTATGGGGTTCCACTGGTTCCACGTCTCGGTCACCTCTTGTTCGCATTGACGGCACTTGGAGCAATGGATGTTACATTTCAGATGTGTTACGACCCGTGGCTCTACCCTTCATTAGATCCCTGCGAAACCCTACATTCCAGCAGGATAATGCACGACCGCATGTTGCAGGTCCTGTACGGGCCTTTCTGGATACAGAAAGTGTTCGACTGCTGCCCTGGCCAGCACATTCTCCAGATCTCTCACCAATTGAAAACGTCTGGTCAATGGTGGCCGAGCAACTGGCTCGTCACAATACCTCAGTCACTACTCTTGGTGAACTGTGGTATCGTGTTGAAGCTGCATGGGCAGCTGTACCTTACACACCATCCAAGCGCTGTTTGACTCAACGTCCAGGCGTATAAAGGCCGCTATTACGGCCAGATGTGGTTGTTCTGCGTAGTGATTTCTCAGGATCTATGCACCCAAATTGCGTGAAAATGTAATCACATGTCAGTTCTAGTATAATATATTTGTCCAAGGAATACCGGTTTATCATCCGCATTTCTTCTTAGTGTAGCAATTTTAATAGCCAGTAGTATATGTAGAACTTCTCTGAAGGCAGCGGAGGAGGTATTGGAGGAAATAAAGCTGCGAGGGCGGATCGTAAGTCGTGAGTGGATAGCCCAGTCGGTAAATCACTTGCGCGCGAAATGTCGCAGGTCTGAGTACCGGTTAGCCGCACAGTTTTGGTTAGCCAGAAAGTTTCACACCGCTTTTAGCGTCTACTTGTTTTCACAAGACAGATCCTGAAACAATTTTTCATTTTTGTATATACTGCTGAGAAATCTGAATAACTGTTTTGTAAGACTGAGCTCCATGTGGAAATTGATACCAAAATTGTGTGACACATCGATTTTTAGAATTTTTTTTACTAAGGCAGATGCAAATGTCTTGTAAAAGAAATTAATACTATAGAAAATCATGGTGGCACTGTATTTTGGCCAAATATCTACTCACCTTCACTGCAGCTATACTCCGTGAATCATCTTGGGTATGTGGCACGTGCTATTTTTCTACTACAGTAACTTCATCATTTTCCTGTTCCAGCTGCGAATTCTTCGCGGGAAGAACGACCGAGGGTAAGACTTTGTAGGAGTTTGTATCTCTTTAATTTTTTCTTCCTTGTCCTTTGGCGACATACAGCTGATACGTACGCTGTAGAAGGCCATCAACAAGTACCGAGCGAGATGCGCGACATAGTGCAGTGGTTAGCACACTGGACACGCATTCGGAAGGACGACGGTTCAAACCCTCTCCCGGCCATCCTGATATAGGTTTTCCGTGATTTCCCTAAATCGTTTCAGGTAAATGCCGAGATGGTTCCTTTGAAAGGGCACGGCCGATATCCTTCCCCATCCTTTCGTAATCCGATGGGACCGACGACTTCGATGTTTGTTCTCCTCCCCCCAAATCAACCAAACAAAAAATGTGTTTGTATGCCTATAGGCACTCTAAATGGATAAGTATAAGCAGTGATCAAACCGTTTCTTTTTGTGGGCGTTGCTGCAGTGTATATGCGTCTCAGCGCGACCCCAATCCGCCTATATAAGCGTCGCCATGTAGACCAGGGATCAGTGTGGCATTCATGGCTTTCGGACGTGCGTGCATGAAATGCGGAAACGGGAACTACGACGACGTTATTACTAAATGTGGCCAAATAGGACCAAAGTGCTGTTGTTCTTTTCTTAGCAACCGGAGGACAGACACCCGTAGACATCTATCAGAGAATGAAGAATGTGTATGGGGAAACGAGCCCGTCGGAAAACCATCCTTATGGTACTGTGCGCCAATTGGTGCTGATGCTTCATGATAACGCACGTCAGACGCGCGGAGTGGGTGCACGGTTAGACTTGCCATGTCACGAATTGTACGGCCCCTCCCGTCGGAGGTTCGAGTCTTCCCTCGGGCATGGGTGGGTGTGTTGTTCTTAGCATAAATTAGTTTAAGTAGTGTGTAAGTCTAGGGACCGATGACCTCAGCAATTAGGTCCCTTAGGAATTCACGCATTCAATAGTACAATCCAGTTCAATAACCCACCTCACCACATCGCAAATTTTGTAATGCAGAAGTTACGCCAATTGAAGGGGAAGGCGCTGAAGCACCAGCCTATAATCTAGATATCTTCCCACGATATTATCCCGCCTTCGGTACCTTGTAAACGGTCTGCAATGATCGACGATTCCTGTCGAACGACAATGCACAGCAGGCAGCTACGACTTTTTCGGACAGCAGGGTAAGGTGTTTTACCAAATGAGTATCTTCATCCTGGTCCGCCGGTTGGATGCTTGCCTCAGTGCTCGCGGCAATTTCGCCTGATTGGCATACCGATTCCGGACTGTACAGCCCTCGAATGGAAGCTTTCTTATCGCCCATTATACAACCGAAAATATATCCACATTTACACATAGATTTCTGAACCCATTGTACAAGACTAGGAAAAGCCTATTTTGTTACAATTTTATGTACTATTTCATTCACGTATTGAGTGAGGGAAAAATAATTATCAATTCGCCTCTGTATGCACGCTATAATATTTGCAGATGAAATTGTAATACTGTGAAAGGAGACAAAATAACTTTGATCATCGCTTGATTGGAATGGATGGCATCTTGAAAGAAGGTTATAGGATGAATGCGAAACAGTAAATCTAGAGTAATGAAGTATAGTCGAATTAAATAAGACTATGCAATCGAAAATAAATCAACGAAATGTGACTGGGATACTAGTTGGTGAGTTTTGGTGCTTGAGCAGCAAAATTTTGGAAAAAAAATTGTGGTAAGGTCGTATGGCACCAAACTGCTGAGGTCATCGGTCCTTAAGCTTTCGCAGTACTTAATCTAACTTAAACTAACTTACGTTAGACACAACACACACACCCATGCCCGAGGGAGGACTCGAATCTCCGACGGGGAGAGCCGCACGGACCGTGACAAGCCTCCCAAGACCACTTGGTTACCCTGCGCGACTGAGCAGAAAAATAACGATCAACGAAGTAGAGAGGATATGAACTGTAAACAGGCGTTAAAGAAAAGCATTTCCAAAGGAAACAGAAATTTATTAACACCAAATATAAATTGAAGCGTCATGCTTGTCGGGGTAGCCGAGCGTGTCAAAACGCCGCTTCCGGGCGGGGAGGTGCGCCAGCCCCTGATCGAATGCAACCGATGGGTTAACGACGAGGGTCGGTGTGCCGGCCAGCCCTGGATATGATGTTAGGCAGTTCCCACATCCCACTAGTTGAATACCGGGCTGTACCCTAGTACGACCTCATGTATAAGATAAGCAAACACTCAGAAAAATTTCGTCACTTCCTCATCAATTGCACTGCAGGCAGACAGTTAAGGTATATAATTATATTCTGTGCCTGGGGGAGGGGGGGGGGCAGTGTGGAGGTAACGGTTTGGAGACTGAAAGGGCGTGTGACCAGCTTATAAACTAAATATGCGACATACGATAATAAGCATGCCGACCTTGCGCAGATGTGGAAGAAAGGCGCAAGTAAAAGAAAAAAAGGAAATCGTTTGTCTGTAATGGAGACATATACGAAAGTGAAACGTGGACGATCTGCAGTACAGGCAAGAAGAAAACAGAAGATTTTGAAATCTTTTGCTACAGAAGAAGGCTGAGAGTTAGATGGGTAGATCCGATGACTAATAAAGAGGTATTGACTCAAATTAGGGAGGGTAGAAATTCGTGAGGCGACTTGACTAAACGAAAGGATCGGTTGACAGGACACATCCTGACGCACCAAGAAATTGTCACTTTAGTGGTGGAGGCAACTGTGTGCGGTAAAACTTGAAGAGGGAGACGAAGGCTTGACTGCAGGTGGCAACTTCCAATGGAAACAGATTGCAGTACTTAGCAGAGATGGAGAGGCTTGCACAGGGTAGACTACTGTGGACATTTACACCAAATCAGTCTTTGGACTGAAGAACACAACAGTGTCAACGGGAACGCATCATAATCTCTCTTACTTTATTGTCATCATCCATACGAGAGATACGTGATAGTAGCAGTAGAACTGTGACACAGTTGTCCTCAAATACCGATCCTGTAAATATACTGAACCGGATTTCCCATGAACATCGCCGGTCTTCCGAAGATTGTCATTTAAGTTGCCTGCAGATACTCTCCTAGGGGCAATGCTGACCTGTTACGATCTTAGCAATGAATCTCTGCGTTCATTCGATGTCTACTGTTGTGCCTACTAGAGAATCAATCCACGAGCTGGAGGAGTACCCTAGAATCAATCGCACTACCGTTTTATATGTGATTTCATTTGCAGATGGATTGGGTTTTGACAGAACCCTTCCAACAAATCGAAGCCTTCAAAATTTTAGAGTGACGTACTACAGATTTTAGTGTTTGTCCCATTCAATTTCGTTTTTTAGTCTCTCTCTCTCCCCCCTCCCCTCCCCAATCTCTCTCTCTAATTGTTTAGTCGATTACGACTCTCCGTGATTCCACGCCAATTTCTTTCGCCCTGTACAATCTCCCAAATACTTTGCAGATTGGAATGCATTGCGTCTGTGATGCCATCGATCCGTCTCATCATTTTTCGCCCGCTTCTCCTTGTGTCTTCGATCTTCTCCAACATTAAAGTCTTTTCCAGCGAATCTTTTCTTCTCATGATGTGCCCTATCTACAGTTGATCAGTTTCCATTTCAGTACCACACTTTCCAAGGAGCGATATGGTTTTGTTTGCTGTAATATTGACCTATTCGTTCTTTTTGCAGTCCGTGGAATTCTAAGGACTTTCCTCCAACACCACAACGGAAAGGAGTTTTCTATACCGTTCAGCATTTCTTATGGTCTCGTTGTTGTTGTGGTCTTCCGTCCTGAGACTGGTTTGATGCAGCTCTCCATGCTACTCTATACTGTGCAAGCTTCTTCATCTCCCAGTACTTACTGCAACCTACATCCTTCTGAATCTGCTTAATGTATTCATCTCTTGGTCTCCCTCTACGATTTTTACGCTCCACGCTGCCCTCCAATACTAATCTGGTGATCCTTTGATGCCTCAGAGCACGTCCTACCAACCGGTCCCTTCTTCATGTCAAGTTGTGCCACAAACTCCTCTTCTCCCCAATTCTATTCAATACCTCCTCATTAGTTATGGGATCTACCCATCTAATCTTCAGCATTCTTCTGTAGCACCACATTTCGAAAGCTTCTATTCTCTTCTTGTCCAAACTATTTATCGTCCATGTTTCACTTCCATACATGGCTACACTCCATACAAATATTTTCAAAAATGACTTCCTGACACTTAAATCTATCCTCGATGTTAACAAATTTCTGTTCAAAAATGGAAAGTATCTGTATTTGTAAATAAAGATTGTCATGGGCTTACATATTTACCAATCATCTCGCAGTTGGATGCTATAGAGGTATTTCTCTTTCTTGTCAGAGTTGTTTTCCAATTATGCACGTTTAAAGAAAGCTGCCATTCATTACAGAAAGTGTAAATTTTGTCGATGTCTTCCTGCGTTTCAGAACGAAGTCCTTCCCTTCAGCTTTGGATAAAACCACAAGCTTTCGACCATTACCATCATTCTCTTCATCAAGGGCAACTGACTGTCATGGCTACTGCTGCTGTGCTGTCTATATCTCGTAGAAGGCTTGTGATTGGTTAGAAATTACTTAAGCACCGGTGGCGCCACATCTCCTGTAGGAGCGTACACAATGTCTCTATTTCTGTTCAGCGTCTACTGCTTGCTTGCATGTACTGCTAAGATTATATCCGCTGGTCGGGTTACAGTTGTTACCGTTGATTCTTATAACCGTAACCGTTCTTTCGGAAAACATACTTTGGATGAATCATTTAGGAATCAAAGTGGTCCTCGTCAGAACCAGTTGTAGCTCTGTACATCAATTTATTTAAAGCCGATCTCTTCTGGACTGGATGGTGGAAACTGTGTGCGCTGAGATATGAATCAAATTGCATCAGTCTCCTGTACACAGAGTGGCCGAGAGACCCAACAGATTTCGTTGCACAAAAGATTAAAATGGCCACATTCCCTCTCTGTCGGATTCGACAGTGAACTAGATGCTTGGATGCGTGCTATTCATGTTTTCAAGAAACTGCTCAAGAGCAGCCATGTGGCTACACCACAAACGTATCGTCAAAATAACGATAAAATGAAGACGGACGAAATGGAGACAAATTTAATGCATGTTGCTCAGACTGCTCCATAAAGAATTTGGTCACTGCCGGAGACTATGGGAAATCCATAGTTATTCCAACAGTCGTTTCATGAATAATCGTGTATTTTCCTGTAGACAGTAACTTCGTAAGCTAAGAATGTAATAATGCTAATGACCTCATTTGACGAATTGTTTACTTACATTAGGAAGATTAGTGGATGTACTGTGCTTCTATGGAGCACACAGGGTGTAAGTTTCGTTTCAGTTCAGCATTCGCTGCCCAATAGGACGTACTGAGTACCATTATCATCTAGATACCAATAACAAAACTGTACAACTTTCGTGTCTGTGCACTGAAAATATTTGCTAAAAACAGATTGTGGATTATGTAGGGAGCGCAACAAAATATAATACGACGATTTTTAAAATCTTTGTCTGTCTGAACATGCTAATCTCTAGAACTACTTGGCAAATTTTCATGGGGTTTTCATGGATAACTTTAGCGTAGTTTGGGGCGACGTATAGGCTTTCCTTCATCGAAATCGGCTCACAGAAAAAAATATGTCTTAATTTAAAGTTTTAGTAGTCAGTTCAGCTTAGCAGTTCGGTGTAGTAAACGGAAGAAAGAATATATGTCACTGTTGGTTTCTTAGTGCAAGAAAGAACCAATAGATGGCACATTTGTTTTTCTTTTTACTTCAGCGACGTAAGTATTTTCTGAAGTTCACGTCAGCGACAGAATTAAGAGCTGCAGTCTTACCTTTACGAATAGAAACTAATACTGACTTTACTTGGTTAAGATAGCCTATACAGATTTACTGATATCGTTTTTTGTTTTAAACGCTTAACTAAATCGCTTTGCTTCTTGCCATAGGTTTTCTTATATTTGACGTCTTGGCCAGGAAAGACGAATTTATTGAGTCTGCTATGTGATTTGTGTGCCTACTTATTATATTTTGATTTAGTTACGAGTAAAAATCGCTAGGAAATGGCTGTGTGCTGCTCAATACACTAGAAAGGCTAAAAGACAGCGCGGTCTCAAGAATTCAGTGAAGATCGGGAGGCGAGACTGGAAGCGGCTCTAGAACATCAGGCTTTAACTCGCACTTTGTAAACTCTTTCTGAAAGCCAGGCACGACATAACTCTGATCAAGAGTTTCATGCATTATCTCGCTCCTGGCCATAGATAGCCGTACGAAAACTGTGACGGGTATATTTAGGAATGAAGATAACAGTATACCAAGTCTGCCGCTGCAGAGACTAAAAAACGAGAACCGTGGATATCAGGCCCCTGAACATTCAAAAATATTCAGAGTGAAGAAGGCACCAGACCCTGACGGAATTGCAGTTTGGCTTTACATTGACTACGTTGCGGAATCAGTGCCTCTCCTAGCTCATATTTATCGACAATCTCTTGCACAGCGAATAAATTGGAAAAAAATTTGCATGTCACCCCTGCTCACAAAGTTGGTAAAAGGTCAGGTGCACACAGATTACACATTAATATCGCTGACGTTCTTCTGTTGTGGGGTCCTAGAACGCATTCTAACCTCAAACATTTTGATCTTCTAGGAGGAGAACAAGATTCTCTCACATAATCCGCACAGACACGGGGAAAAAAAAAACAACTTGGATCCAAAGATGAAGAGCCAGACTCTTAAGACTTCGGAGAGGTGTCAGACACAGTAACACATCGTCGACATGCAATCAAGACACGATCACAGGGCAACGTATGCGTAAGTAAAACTCGTTGAAAACGGAATCACTTGATACTGAAACAATTTTCGAAATTGAACAAGTTTCTATTCCAAACAAAACACATTAGGCTATATAAAATTTGTCTAGCATCATGCAAAAAAGTATAACTTTTTAATTATGCATGTATTTACGTATCTTTACTTCTGTACGCTAAATGTTCACTTCCTGTATATTGCACAATACAATACTAGAGTATTATACTAATTACAATAATTGATACATAATACGGTATGTCTATATTTTTACTGTAACGGTAAATTCGTCTGTTGTGGTGTATACATATAGTGCCAGTGTTTATTTGCTTTTCATTTTATTTTTTCGCCACATATCAAAGAGGGAAATCTGAATTTCCTGTTCAGATGTGTTGTTTCTACGCAGTTTTGCACTGTACCGTAGTTCCAACAGCTTTGGAGAGTGTGTGGGCCCTACAAATTGCATAACATCGTTTACGCATGTAATAGCTTCTTCAGGCGTATTAATTTTTCCAGACACATTTTGCTCCTTTTCTTCTTCCTTTGCGTTCTTCTCATCACCTTCTGCGTTGCGGATTTCTGTTAGATCTGTTGCTAAAGAAAAAGTAGAGTGAGTTGACAGAAAGACATCACTTTGACTACAGTCATTTCGACCACTTAAAATGTTTTGTTTTGAAATAATTCAGCAATTGCTGCTGCATTTTCTTCAGTTTTGATGAGTACAGAAGCGCCTTGTTCATCACCTGCAAACCCCGCTTTGTTGGAGCACTTAGTGACCGGTTCTGGCTTTATTCCCCTTACTGCTAGTCCAGTCTTATTTACTGCGTTCAAGATACTATAAAAACTGGCTTTGCATGAGCAAATGCACTTTAGACTTCTTCAACACTAAGAGTAAGAGACTGTATGAAAAATCTCCTGTAATGGGACTTGAATGTGTAAATAATCCCGCGCTCCATGTGAGGCTGGTTGCAACCGGCGCGAACTAATCCAATTACATATTTGATACTTTCGGGTGGGCGATTGCACTGTCTAGGAAAAGAGAACTTCTGGAATTCCTTTTTTCATTTTGGCATTGAAATAGCCCAGTCACTGTTCCATAATACCACTCACCATCCACGCCTTTTTATTATTTCAGCTTGTGACTGAAAGCCTACCGACTTTTGTTTTTGAAACAACTGTTTTTTTCTGTCTTTCTAATAGTCAATAGCTTCTCTATTTCACTTTACACTTTTCCACACGGCGGTATTGTGAGTTTTTCCCGGGATTTTTCTTTGCCGATGCACTTTTCACTTCGAATTGCTAGAGATTTTGAAGGCAGTGAGCGATAAAACAGTCACATTTCACAGGCTTTGAACATGTCTTCCGGATCATAATTCGTATTTAGGCTCCGCAGTATTGTCTTACATTCCGTTACTAAATTTTCCTGCACATCCTTAACTTCCTCATCTACTTCATTCCACACAATGTTGTGTCTAGCTTCGAAACTGTCCAGCCATCTTGTAGATGCATTAAACTCCGCATTCCCAAGCTCATTAGCAACTTTCAGGGCATCAATCTGCAACATGCGTCCGCGCACTTACGAGCCATTCCCACACTATCTTGTTTATTTCATCATTTCCCGTCTTCTTCGCCTTTCCTTTCATTTGCTCATTCCCTTTCACCCATTCATCCCGTATCTTATCCTTGTTTCCTATAGTTTCATAAATTTATGATTTACCGCATTTGAAACACAACATTATTTCCCATTCGCCTCGATCACTTTAATCTTTTCATTAAGTGTTAACAATATACGAGGGTCGTCCACAAAGTAAGTTCCGTTTCTATTTCTATCTTCGGCAGCGCTATGATCGCAGTTCCGAGCATGCACGGCAGTTAACTCTGGCTCAAGGAGAAGACATGTACGCCATTTTCAGATCGCTGCTGCCGACGTGTGCTTTGTAGTGCTTCTTTATAATGTCAGCTGTAATTGAAAATGCCGCTGCGTGTGAAATCAGATCTGTGATTCGTTTTCCAAATGCAAAGAAAGTTAAACCAAAGGGAATTCATCGACAAAGCTACGAGGTTTACGGACAAAATGCTATGAGTGATTCAATGGTTACAAGATGGGTCAGACTCTTCAATGAAGGACGTGATCAAGTGCACGATGAAGAACAAAGTGGACGCCCACCTGTGGTTACTGATGAACTGGTTCACGCAATTGAAGAGAAGATTTAGCACAATCGTAAGTTTACACTTAGTGCCCTTGCTATGAAAATTCCGCGAATCTCTCGATCACTAATTCATGAAATTCTTACTGAAAAACAAATTTCGAAAACTTTGCTCACGTTGGGTACCCAAAATTCTTACTGAACAATACAAAAAACAACGGATGGGCAGTGCACTTCAGTTTTTGACACGTAACAATGAAGAAAGCGATGGTATCTTTCTTGGATAGTCACGGGGGATGAAACTTTGGTATCGTACGACACCCCTGAAACAAAACGGCAATCAATGGAATTGAGGCACACTTCATCCCCAACGAGGGTTAAGCCTAAACAAATCTTGACACCTCGAAAAGTCATGTGCACCCTTTTTTGGGACAGAAAAGGCATTTTGCTGACTGATTTCTTACCACGAGGCCAAATTATCAATGCACATGGTTACTGCGAGGCCATTAAGAAATTGCGCCGCGCAATACAGAACGAGCGCCGAGGATTATTGTCAAAAAGTGTTGTTTTTTCCACGATAATGCCCGACCTCACACGGCGAATGTGGCCAAACAACTCTTACGGGAATTTCACTGGGACGCGTTTAATCATCCTCCGTACAGCCAGGACAGCGCTCCTAGCGACTTTAATCTCTTCTTACACCTAAAATCTGTCCTTGGTGGTCAACACTTCAATGATGATGACGAGCTGAAAGAACATGTCATCACAATGTTGAATACATAGGCGGCAACCTCCTATGAAGAAGACATACAAAAACTGGTGCCACGCTATGACAAGTGCCTACAAAATTTCGGAAGCTATATAGAAAAGTAGTTAGTTGTAGATTTTTGTACAATAAATATTTTTTCTGTATCTGTACACGTTCGTTTTATATAACCAAACGGAACTTACTTTGTGGACATACCTCGTATACTTTCTATTCGACATCATACTGTCTCTTAGAGTACTGCAAATAAACTGAAACTGGCAGAAAATAACACAGGCAGTACATTTCTTTGCCGGGCGGAATGGCCGAGCGGTTCTAGGCGCTTCGGTCTGGAACCGCGCGGCTGCTACGGTCGCAGGTTCGAATCCTGCCTCGGGCATGGATGTGTGTGATGTCCTTAGGTTAGTTAGATTTAAGTAGTTCTAAGTTCTAGGAGACTGATGACCTCAGATGTTAAGTCATTTTAACCAATTTTTTTTTTAAATCAAAATATCCACGGGTATGCTGCCGGTCTATAGTGTCCAACGGGCACAATATTTCGGCGATCATACATGTCGCCATCATCAGGTGAACTGACGGACTGAGCTCCTGTGAACGTGCCGGCATGGAGATCCGTACGCTATGGCTGCTCAGAGGGAACTGGGTTCGGTCGCGGCGGCGGTCGATTTAAACACCCTCCGCCCGCGGCGCGCTCCCTCCGCCGTCCGCGCCCCGCGCCACGGTCGCGCGGTGGAACAGATTGCGACGGCGTCTGAGGTGACGTCGGTGTGATGGCTCTGTCCGCCGTGGTCGTCACAACTATACCGGCAGCATACCCGTGGATATTTTGATTATCAAATACGCCGGGAGAAACTCAAGAATCACATTTTTTTTGGGTCGCTTGACCTGCTGGGCTGAATCATTGTTTAACACGTCCACTTTGAAAAATTGTAAATGACTGTGCTGGTAAACTTCTTACGTTATTTGCTTTTCAAACAACTGAGCAAAACTCAGACAGTTTTCTCTTTACTTATTCTGATCATCACTAAAAACTAATACACAATATTTCTGGCGCAACGCAATCTGACTTTCAATAATCCCTACAAAAGAGTGGCCCTGACTGACAATAACCTTTCATGAATAACTTATCTCACAAGAATCATCGTTACTCGAACTACTGCAATACAGCGAGCGCCAATACTGCCAGCTAAATAAAACTACTGATAGGCATAGTTATCAAATTGAAAAATCATATATATATATATATATAATTTTGTGACATCCAATTGAACAAATTTCCTTTTTCTGACGGACGCACGTACAGATAGTCCGCTCAAAACTCTGGTATCTCTCTCCCCACATCCACCACTGCTGGCGGCTCACCTCCAACTGCCCAACACTACGCGCTGTTCACATCCAACTGCCCAACATAGCACAAGCGAATATTTCAACAATGAGTTCAACCAGCCACAGACTGCACACAGCGCAGTCAGCGATTTTCATACAGAGCATTACGTAGCGTTACCAACATAAAAACCTAAATTGCCTACTTACATGTTTAACCCCTTTCACATAACAGCATCGACATGACAGTACAATCTTCGCGTTAAAAGTAGCGTCGTTATAGAGATGTAAATAACGAATGTATATTCTAATGCAGTAGTAGTGTATAAGCTTTATTTCGCAATATACAAGGACTTATTAATTAAATCTTAAAATTTGCATTCTGTTTCCGCATTAGACACGCTCCACTTTATACTGGGTGAGTATAATAAAAGAGCAGCTACACAGGGACGTCCCGTGTGGGCTGCAATTATCGTATGGCAGTGGAACTTGGTAGATATCCTAAAGCGTTAACACGGGACCGACTTAAGCTCAAAAACAAATTAGTTCCAGTTGTAGCCACCAGGTTCAATTCTGGCACTGTACACTGTTTGTATAACGATATGAAATTCACACTGTCCTTTGACAAGCCATAGCACGAATGAATAGTATGTCTATCGAAAAGATAACTGTTTTATGCGAACGGAAGCAATTTGAGTGCTGCAATTGAGAGAGCGTCGCTGACTGAAAGGTCTGGGGAGAGGCCCAGTGTCATCAGATGATTTAAAGAAGGTGATAATGAAATTCGAAAACACTGGTGAGCTTGGTGTGGAACCTGCAAGAGGAAGCGTCCTATCCCGGTGGAAATTGTATTGAAGAGGTCGCTGTTGGTGTAACTGACCATACAGCACATGCCCAAGGTAGTGCTAAGGCTCGTGCAGTGCAACGAGAATTGTCCATCCCATGATCAACAGTACTGAAAGCTTTTGCAGTCTGTTTTACACTGATACCTGTACAGGATCCAGACTGTGCGGAACTGGAACTGCGTCGTTCACAGCAACTATCTTGAATTTACTTTTGGTTTCTGGCACGAATCGAAAATTGACATGTGGCCAGGTATTATTCTATGGTTTTGGCGAGGCACATTTTACATTAGAGGATGGAGTGAATACACAGAACTGCAGAATTCGGGGTACTCTCAAACCGCGTGTTATGCACGAAGAGCCATTGCACTCCTCATATGTGACTGTGGTGTGGATTCCCAAGCATTTTTCCGGCCGAAGTGGCCGTGCGGTTAAAGGCGCTGCAGTCTGGAACCGCAAGACCGCTACGATCGCAGGTTCGAATCCTGCCTCGGGCATGGATGTTTGTCATGTCCTTAGGTTAGTTAGGTTTAACTAGGTCTAAGTTCTAGGGGACTAATGACCTCAGCAGTTGAGTCCCATAGTGCTCAGAGCCATTTGAACCATTTTTGAACCCAAGCATTTTTATTCTCGATCCGTTGTTCTTTGAAGAAATTACACTCAGATTGCCTGTCAAGCGAACCGTGACGGTTGCGCGTTTTCGAGACCTCCTTGTGCAACATGTGATTACTGCTTTGGAAACTACTGTTTGAAAACAGTATGACGTAACACCTCACGTCACTCTCCCACTGAAAGAACTGCTTAATGCAACCTACCAGAAAGTGTTATCTACTGACATTTTCCAGATGAATGGCCTGCAAGACCACCTGACCTAAATGGATCTGACTTCTGGCTCTGGGGGTATCTAAAGGAACGCGTTCACCAGGGACACGTTCGGTCTGTGCCTCTTCTGAAGACCAATATACAGGAACACGTTGCTCAGTTTCCAACGGAACTGCTGCGAGCAACTGTTGACCAAGTCGTTTCACGGATCCAGCAGCTCTTCGACCTCTATTGTGTTCATATTGAACAGATTATGTAAGCGGCGGTTAATAATAAAAATCAACATTCTGCCTTTGTCACTTGTTTGATCCATTCCTCTCACGTCCCGTTTCTAATTCATTACATAAGGAAACATTTCTGTACGTCTTTCTTGAATTCACAGCGCTAGATTTGCACCTGGTGGCCAAAATTGTAACAAATTTTTTTCCCAGCGTAAATCGGTTCACCATTAACGCATTAAGACACTTACCAAGCTTTGCTTCCATGCGATAACAACAACCCAGACTGGATAATTGTGAGTGGCAGCACTTAAATTATAACCACCTGGTACAAAAAAACTATATCTCTGTATAAAAGACTTGGTGTGTACCACATTCATACTAGACTGGCAGAGATGCATATTTTACTGAAGCCTGACGTTTGGTGAGGTAAGATGGCGATGTCAACAAGTTCGTACACAGTACTACTACGACTTTCTGAAACCACATTCACGCTGTCACTTTAAGAGGTGGTCTAATCAAGTTCTGCAGTGGAGCAAATAATTGCGCTCTAGTTGAGGTTAACACATACGTTGTAGTATTGTGTTATCAGAAGAAAATCAAGTTACATGTACACGCTATTAAAGCAACCGTAGTCTTCGTAAGAACACTCAAATGAATAAAGACACTTGTTATCACCCAAAAGTACCACCCTCTTCTTATAAGAGCACTTTCATAACGAGCACACTATTCTAAGAAAAGCCAAAGTTGATCAAAATGGTTAAAAACACATCATTAAGCTACGTCTGTTAATAGTAGATTTACGAAACTCCCTAAAATATACATAAAGTATTGAATCAGGGCCGGTATTTCAGATGAGACAATATTTAATATAATTATTTAGGGCTGCATATAGCACAAAATAAAAAATACGTAAGATGTTTCTAGTTATTCTTGCATTGTGACATGTTCCTTTTCTTGTATCTTCCGTCCGCTGTACGAGAAATTACAGCCAGACACGACGCAAGTATTAACCATTTTGTCAAAACTCTAAAGGTAACATAGTTATATCAGTTTTTCCCGGCTTCCTACGACTCTTTCATCAGTAAATAAACAGCTGTTTGCACGTCCTTTACGCTCGCCACCATATTGCTGTACTAAAGTGCTGGCTTCAGTGACACCAATGACACTGTATACGGTACTGCCAGTCTAGTAATATATGTCTGTGGTGTGTAAGTACTGACAGACTTTTCTCCATGACCACTCACTGCCATCCACTCCTGGTTGTGGTGGTAGATAGCTCCTGGTCTCATGCTGTTAGTATGTGAGTTTGGACGCGGTCCGTGGCAGTGGGTGAGTGTGGCAAACAAAAATTTGCGAAATGTGGAGCAATAAATGCTTTTCGGAACAGCATTACTCCGTGACTTAAAAACTTTACCATACATGTGAAAATACATTTATTATTCCATTCGTCCGACATAATACAATGTTAGAGCGGTTTCGTTATTCGGACTTTAATAACATCAATCACACTTACCGACGGTCAACAGAGATACAAAAGCAACAATCCAGATAGACTTAAAACTAAAAATACTCGTAACTAACAAATGAATAATGGAACGGTATACTACAGAGATTTCGGATATACATTTCACTTATTCTTCGCTAGTGTAATCCTTTTCATAATTTAGCACATTTTCGTCAACCACTGCAAGTATAGTATATCGGGAGGTATTGTGCAAACAAGATATATATATATATATATATATATATATATATATATATATATATATATATATATATATACTATGTGATCAAAAGTATCCGGACATCCCTAAAAATAAACGTTTTTCATATTAAGTGCATTGTGCTGTCACCTACTACGAGGTAGTCCATATCAGCCATCTCAATAGTCATTAAACATCGTGAGAGAGCAGTATGAGGTGCTCCGCGGAATTCACGGACTTCGAACGTGGTCAAGTGATTGAGTGTCACTTGTGTCATACGTCTGTACGCGAGATTTACACACCGCTACATCCCTAGGTCCACTGTTTCCGATGTATGAGTGAAGGGACACGTACAGCACTAAAGCGTACAGGCCGACCTCGTCTCTTGACTGACAGAGACCGCCGACAGTCGAAGAGGATCCTAACGTGTAATAGGCAGACATCTATCCAGACCATCACACAGGTATTCCGAACTGCATCAGGTCCACTGCAAGTATTATGACAGTAAGGCGGGAGGTGAGAAAACTTGGGTTCCGGCTGCTCATAAGTGACACATCACACCGGTAAACACCAAGCGACGCCTCGCTTGGTGTAAGGAACGTAAACACTGGGCGATTGAACAATGAAAAAACGTTGGTGGAGTGACGAATCACGGTACACAATGTGGCGATATGATGGCAGAGTGTGGGTATGGCGAATGCCCGGTAAACGTCATCTGCCAGCGTGTGCAGTGCCAACAGTAAAATTCGGTGGTGGTGGTGTTATGGTGTGGTCGTGTTTTTCATGGAGGGGGCTTGCACGTCTTGTTATTTTACGTGGCACTATCACTGCACAGGCCTACATTGATGTTTTAAGCACCTTCTTGCTCCCACTGTTGAAGAGCAATTCTGGGATGGCGATTGCTTCTTTCAATACGATCGAGCACCTGTTCATAATCCACGGCCTCTGGCGGAGTGGTTACACAACAATAACACCCCTCTAATGGACTGGCTTGCACAGAGTCCTGACCTGAAACCTATAGAACACCTTTGAGATGTTTTGAAACGCCGACTTCGTGCCAGGCCTCACGACCGACATCGATGCCTCTCCTCAGTGCAACACGCCGTAAAAAATGGGCTGCCATTCCCCAAGAAACCTCCCAGCACCTGACTGAACGTATGCTTGCGGGAGTGGAAGCTGTCATCAAGGCTAAGGGTGGGCCAACACCATACTGAATTCCAGCATTACCGATGGAGGGCGCCACGAACTTGTAAGTCATTTTCAGCCAGGTGTCCGGATACTTTTGACCACATAGTATTCCTCTCCAGCTTCATTTAAATATCATTACGTTAAGCCAGTACTACTAAACCAGAATTGGCCCTGTGTTGTTACCCGTGGTTTACTATGTCAGTGCAACATAATGTTACCGCCAGTATGGATGGAACTGGGTGAGGATCGTATAAGCGAGTATATTCACAAATGCGGTAAATTTCAAAAGTTACGGAGAAAACAGATTTTTCTAAGATAACTAAGTGTTCCTCTTTACGCATTATACTGAGGTATGTGGCAACCATGATCACCCACATCGACCCACCACGTTACACCACCATTACGTTGCATCGTGAATGAAACAATAACAACATTTTCACACATACGGTAAAGTTCGTAAGTCATGTATTATTTAGCTTTGTCTAAGAGTATTTATTGCCCCATATTAGGCGGATTTTTGCCCACCACACTCACCCACTGCCAAGCACTGCGACCAAACCATTTTACCAACAAGGTAGCTGTATTCAGAATATGTTTAATGAGATGTACGTCTGCATGCATCTCACATCTAGAATGATACTCGTGCCCTCTCCCATGTCATGTATTCTTACCCGAGTAACGCCGACTTTCTCAGCTAGTTAGCATATGAAATTGTACCGATCGCTGCGGGACTGAAATATTTGTACGATTTGGCCACATTTCTGAATTATACACGTTTCACGTGGATATTGCTCGCACGACTTTCCCGTTTTGCTGACGCATGTTGCAGCCCTCTGCGTCCGCGTTGCAGCCTGTAACAGGCCAGCGTGTAATATAACTATGTAGGCGCGTGAGGAACAGCGTACTGTAATTGAGTTTCGAATTCGGAGAGTTCGTCCACGTATGGATCACCCTGTCCTTCAGCACGACAATGCCAGACCACACACGAGCGCTGCGAGACATCTGCAACAATTCGACATTTTGGCTTCACTGTCATGGATCAACCTCCATATAGCCCAGAGTTGGTCCCATTTAATTTTCATCTGTGTCCAACATTTAAAGAACACCTTCGAGGATTTCACTTGATTAGTGATTAGGCGGTTGTAATGGTTCTTTATTTACGTGACCATTACGGCACTCCAACCCCAGTTCTCGATACCAGTAGTATCGTACTACTTTTCTGCGAAGTAACAGACATATTTTTGTGAGAATATTCAAATTTGGTTTTATTAATGTATAGGTACTCCGATGTATCGATATATTGCAGTGATATGGTTCTTGTGTGTATTCATGTCTGTGAGACTGTCATAATCTTTGGCTTACTTGTAACCGTTTTGGCACGAATGCACACAGAGCAGTCTTTGTTTTCACTTTGCAGATGTTAAGTTGTTATTTCGCTTTGACTTACTTGTAACCGTTTTGGCACGAATGCACACAGAGCAGTCTTTGTTTTCACTTTGCAGATGTTAAGTTGTTATTTCGCTTTGTAAAATAACCGTCAAGTCTTGTGTTTGGTTAAAGTGGAAATTAAATAAATGAAGATTGATACAAAACTGTTTTCTTGATGATGTGACAATTAAGAAGTATATGTGAATTTACAAGAAGTGGATCGTGAACACTGAGTCAAAAATTATTTCTGCCATACCATTGTTCTGATCTGGGATTGTTTGATCATTAAGAAGTTCCTGAAAAACGCATTTGTTAGGTCTTCAAATATTGCTAAAATACAGATCTGGACCTTCTAGCAGTCAAAGTGGAATCACCCTAGAATCAACAAGATGAGCCATAACAACTTCGAGGATCTCTACGTGGGAATCCATTCAAGATAAGTGCCAAAATTAATGACTTTTTTTACAGTGACTTCATTATTTCCATTCTAACGGTACCATCCACATTCAACAACTTTGTTGTTGCCCGATAAAGCGAACATATGCTGCGTGAGCAACATTATTAATCTGATTTCTAACCTACTTTGCAAGTAGTGGTATTGTTAGACGGTGCAAGCAGATATCTACTGCGACGACATCTACAAACAGATCTTTAATTGGGAGAAACGTATTCGTTGTCAGGATGACTATTTGAAGAAATAAGTATGTAGACCTGAAGAATAAATGTACAGAATTTTAATAATGTTGGTTTTATTTAAAAAGCTTTACGAGGTTTCACATAAAAATATTAAGAGGCATTACTTTTCAGCACGCCCTTGTATATAGCGTCTCAAAAAATATGTTCCATAATTTGATACGTGATAGTATGGACCAAAACAAGACAAAAATGTCAAGTAAACTTAGGCTTTAAAATGCATACCTTAAGAGCTGTGAGCACTTGCTCGTCGTTCCTGCTGTGAGACACATGTCTTCTACTGCAGTGTCTTTCTCCGTAACGAACGACCTACAGAACGCAGTAACCAAATGACACATTCCTCCACGTGTCCGTGGATACAGCATGCAATAAACATCTCTTAGTGCTGTTGCCGTAAACCGTATTCACAGTCCTGGGTAAGTACAGTGCATATGCTAGTTTTAATGAAACCAGTTTGTGTTTCGATAAGTTTTCGAAATGCTTTTACACTACAGTTGATGTTTGTACTTACCAGCATAGTCGAACCCTGTTATTCCTCATAGGAAATTGCAAATCTCCTTTAGCGAAGGATCAAACGTACAGGTAGTATTTAATATCAAGGAGATTACGTCGTAAGCTGTGCTCTTGCACAGTGTAGGAATAATGTGTTCTGATTTGTTATGTCACTTGTTTACTGCATTCTGTAAGTCGTTTGTAACGAGAAAGAGCTTGCAGCGGAGGCGACGTGTCTCATTATAGTAAAGGTGAACAAGTGCTCATAGCACTCAAGGTATGCTTCTTAGAGCCGGTATACACTCCAAGACAAGGGGAAAAAAAGGAGTTACGTGGAACTGTGCACCATCAATGACTTATCCTTACATCACAGCGACACGTCGACGATATTCTATGCCCCGTTTTATTGCCCTTCATGGCAAGCCATCCTGTGCTTACATTTCAGCAAGATAACGCCCGCCCGTACACGTCGAGAGTTTCTGCTGCTTGTCTTCGTTTTTGCCGAACCCAAACCCTGCCTTGACTACTAAGATCGCCGGATTACTCCCTAATGGAGAACGTTTGGAGCATTTTGGGCAGGGCCCGCCAAACACCTCGGGATTTTGGCGATCTAACGCACCAGTTGGGCAGAATTTGGCACGATCTCCCTCAGGTGGATATCCAATAACTCTGTCAATTAATGTCAAGCCGAATAATTGCTTGCATAAGCGCCAGAGATGACTTGCTCCATTTGTGGAGCTCTTTCCCTTGAATAAATTATTAATTTTTTGTGAAATTGTGATCGTTTGTTTTTCTGTACATGTACAACACATCTACCGATTTCCGTCCAATTCGGATAATTCTTCTATGGTGCGGCGGTTTTTTTTTTTTTGCCCTAGAGTGAATGCGAAGCACTTTTTTTTCTTGTTTTAGAATTTACTACCACCTCTCAGAATACGGAATTGATGTTCGCTGATGCTCCCAGGCGTCGTTTAATTGAATTCGCCAAATCTGGAAGGATGAGAGTTAATCAAACTGACGGGTTCTAGAGACCAGTTGTGCTGTATCAGCCTACTACCTGCTCCAGAAAATTGCAGAGTGATTTTCAACGAGAAATCCTTGAGTATCTGTAAGTGGAGAAAGGTATTTTAAAATGTCAGCCTACCCCCCACCCCACTCCACCCCCTCTCACGCAAAGCAGAGGACTGGATTATAGGCAACACACATTACACACCAACACCGCATAGTGCCTACACCTACATCCTGCTGCCCCTCAGGGGATTAATCAGATATAAAATTGGCCTATCGTCGCCGGGAAGCGTAAGGGAAAATTTTGTCTCTAACAACAGTTATTCGCCGTGGCGTGGTTTATGAACCCTATACGTCTCTTGTACTTATTACGCATAAGTAACGTAAAATGCATTAGTAAACAAAAAGTGCCGACATCGTATGATCAGACGACCAGCGATCAGTCCTTGAAATGATCACACCTACCACGTGTCGATGAATAGCTGACTGACACGATTCAAGGCGGAACGACCACATGAAATTAAGTGTGGGGAAACCAGACACCACACTGAGATCCATCGCAATAATAATAATGAAGCGAAATTTTCACACGCGGGCGGTCGCTTGTAAGACGCTCGTTTGTCCAAATCCTGATCATACCTCGACGGCATGGGTTCTTTATCAAGTAGTATTAACGGAAGAGGTAGAGAAGATTCAAACAGGAGCAGAACGATTCGCCATGGACTTGTTTAGTCAGAAGGTCTCTCAAACAGAGAGATGACAGATCACGATGACACGTTGGTCGGGACGTACGGTAGCCAGGTCTTTACTACCTGGGGAGGCTACAAGCAAAGCCCATTCATCATGTAAAATCTCAAAATTCCGATGATACATTTCTCAATACGAAGCAACATATTACTTCCTCAAACTTGAGGGCAATATTATAGAAATTCATGTTATTGAGTGTGGTACCAATAACCTTTCTTTCTGCGCGCCATCTACGAATGGAATAGGAAGGCGAGGAAATGATTCTGCTAGAGCGTGTACCCTCCAGTATACATCGTACAGTGACTTGGGGAGCGTAGATTTGGGTATAGATGACGTGAACCAGAAGTTCTTTGCAATGGTTGACCAGACGATCAGTCGTACAGTACACTGTTTTGAATGCCGTATCAGTTTCTTAGCTCTGTCTGATAATTTAAGCCGGCCGAAGTGGCCGCGCGGTTCTGGCGCTGCAGTCTGGAACCGCGAGGCCGCTGCGGTCGCAGGTTCGAATCCTGCCTCGGGCATGGATGTGTGTGATGTCCTTAGGTTAGTTAGGTTTAACTAGTTCTAAGTTCTAGGGGACTAATGACCTCAGCAGTTGAGTCCCATAGTGCTCAGAGCCATTTTTTTGATAATTTCAGTTTGATCTATAATATGTCTACCTCACAGTTAACAGCAGCCCTCGACACGCGTAACTACTCTCATATTCCTCTTACGGAGTACCTGCATTTGTGAGCCTCAGTTGACAAAAGTCGTGGTATATCTCCTAATATGGTGTCGGATCTCCTTTCGCCCGGCGTAGTGCAACTACTCGACGGGGCAGGGACTCAACAAGTCGTACGAAATGCCCTGCAGAAATATTCAGAAATGTTTCCTCTGTAGCCGTCCTTAATTGCGAAAGTGTTGTCGGTGCTGGATATTGTTCACGAAATGACCTCTCGATTATGTCCCCTAAATGTTCGATGAGTTTCATGCCGGGCGATGTGGGTCACCAAATCATTCGCTGGAATTGTCCAAAACGTTCTTCAAACCAACAGCGAACAATCGTGCCCCAGTGACATGATGTCGTTATTTGGGAACATGAAGTCCCTGAATGGCTGTAAATTATCTCCAAGTAGCCCAATATATCCATTTCCAGTCAATTATCGTTGCAGTTGGACCAGAGGATCTGGTTTATTCCAAGTAAACACAGCTCACACCGTTATGTGAGCCACCACTAGTTTGCAGATTGGTTTATTGACAACTTGGGTCCATGGCTTTGTGGGGATGTGCCACACTCGAACCATACCATCAGTTCTTACCAACTGAAATTGGGATTCATCTGACCAGATCACAGTTTTTCCAGGCATGTAGGGTCCAAAGGATACGGTCACGAGCCAAGGAGAGGCGCTGCAGGCGATGTCGCGCTGTAAGCAAAGGCACTCGCGTCCTTCGTTTGCTGCCATAGTCCATTAACGCGAGATTTCGCCCCACTGTCCTAACGGATACGTTCGTAATACGTCCCACATTGATTTCTGCAGTTATTTCACGCAGTGATGCTCGTCTGTTAGCATAGCAATATCAACTCTACGCAAAGGCCCCTTCCCTCGGTCCTTAAGTGAAGGCCGTCGGCCACCACGTTACCCGTGGTGAGAGGTAATGTCTGAAATTTCGAATTGGTTCAAATGGCTCTGAGCAATATGGGACTTAACATCTGAGGTCATCAGTCCCCTGGAACGTAGAACTACTTAAACCTAACTAACCTAAGGACAGCACACACATCCATGCCCGAGGCAGGATTCGAACCTGCGACCGTAGTAGTCTCGCGGTTCCGGACTGAAGCGCCTAGAACCGCACGGCCTCCGCGGCCGGCGAAATTTCGTGTTCCCTACTCACTCTTAACACCGCGGATCTGCAGAACATTGCATTCCCTAAGGATTTTTGAAATGAAATGTTCCATGCGTCTAGCTGCAACTACCATTCCGCGTTCAACGTCTTTTAATTCCTTCCGTGCGACCATAATCACTTCGGAAACCTTTTCATATGAACCACCTGAGTACAATGCACTGCCCCTTTATACGTTGTGTACGCCACACTGCCCCCATCTGCATATTTGCATACAGCTCTCCTATGACTTCGCGTCACCTCAGTGTACGTCTCGATGCGGTGTACCTCACAGCGCGCAAACTAGGCAGATTATATTAATCTAGTATTTGAGAATTCCAATGAAAGTTACACATAATTATAAACCTTAACGAAATATTTTCTCGTTACCCCTCGCCCTCTCACCCCCCCCCCCCCCCCCCCAAACTATGAAAGTTGATCGTTTACTATATTTTCACTGTTCATGCAGTGAAACTTCAGCATTATCCATGATATTTTAATTTATTGCTTTTGTACTACTAACTCTATTCTTAAGACATTTTGCAGACTGTATTCCCATATATCACTGAAAGTACCCGTAAAATTATATAACTGTACGACTTATAGTTCAGGAGATATGACGTCATTAACATTGATATACTGAAAAACTAGCTTTTACTTAAAACGGAGTGAACAGACTATATCCATCCAGCGTTTCATAGTGAGAGCACTTAGTGAGCTCCAACAAACTTTATACATAATTTCAAACCATTTCTAAACTTGTATGCTTATTGTCAAATACACTACTGGCCATTAAAATTGCTACACCAAGAAGAAATGCAGATGATAACGGGTATTCATTGGACAAATATATTATACTAGAACTGACATGTGATTACATTTTCACGCAATTTGGGTGCATAGATCCTGAGAAATCAGTACCCAGAACAACCACTTCTGGCCGTAATAACGGCCTTGACACGCCTGGGCATTGAGTTAAACAGAGCATGGATGGCGTGTACAGGTAAAGCTACCCATGCAGCTTCAACACGATACCACAGTTCATCAACAGTAGTGAATGGTGTATTGTGACAAACCAGTTGCTCGGCCACCATTGACCAGACGTTTGCAGTTGGTGAGAAATCTGGAGACTGTACTGACCAGGGCAGCAGTCGAACATTTTCTGTATCCAGAAAGGCCCGTACAGGACCTGCAACATGCGGTCGGGCATTATCCTGCTGAAATGTAGGGTTTCGCAGGGATCGAATGAAGGGTAGAGCCACGGGTCGTAACACATCTGAAATGTAACGTCCACTGTTCAAAGTGCCGTCAATGTGAACAAGAGGTGACCGAGTCGTGTAACCAATGGCACCCCATACCATCACGCCGGGTGATACGCCAGTACGGCGATGACGAATACACGCTTCCAATGTGCGTTCACCGTCATGTCGCCAAACACGGATGCGACCATCATGATTCTGTAAACAGAACCTGGATTCATCCGAAAAAATGACGTTTTGCCATTCGTGCAGCCAGGTTCGTCGTTGAGTATACCATCGCAGGCGCTCCTGTCTGTGATGCAGCGTCAAGGGTAACCGCAGCCACGGTCTCCGAGCTGATAGCCCATGCTGCTGCAAACGTCGTCGAACTGTTCGTGCAGATGGTTGTTGCCTTGCAAACGTCCCCATCTGTTGACTCAGGGATCGAGACGTGGCTGCACGATCCGTTAGAGCCATGCGGATAAGATGCCTGTCGACTGCTAGTGATACGAGGCCGTTGGGATCCAGCACGGCGTTCCGTATTACCCTCCTGAATCCACCGATTCCATATTCTGCTAACAGTCATTGGATCTCGACCAGCGCGAGCAGCAATGTCGCGATACGATAAACCGCAATCACGATAGGCTACAATCCGACCTTTATCAAAGTCGGAAACGTGATGGTATGCATTTCTCCTCCTTACACGAGGCATCACAACAACGTTCCACCAGGCAATTCCGGTCAACTGCTGTTTGTGTATGAGAAATCGGTTGGAAACTTTCCTCATGTATGCACGTTGTAGGTGTCGCCACCGGCGCCAACCTTGTGTGAATGCTCTGAAAAGCTAATCATTTGCATATCACAGCGTCTTCTTCCTGTCGGTTAAATTTCGCGTCTGTAGCACGTCACTTGCGTGGTGTAGCAATTTTAGTGGCCAGTAGTGTATTTAACACATTAACTCATTTTTGAAGCAATTAGACGCTTGAAACAGTTTTATACATGGGAGTCTAGTTCTTTAAAAAGAATCAGGGGTCAGGGGGAAAGGTAGTGTCACTCGTGTACTTCTAATCTACTTTTGGTGGTTCAATGAAAATGCGTGCAGCTTATTACACAGGTACTTCATTGCGATAGAAATCAAAAAGGGGCTCCCTGTTGTAATTATTTCGGTTCGGTTCGGTTCTCTGAGGCATGTGTAACAAGCTCGCTGGGCGGATGGCCTTTTGTGGATGTGGCATCATACCGTCGCAATATGCAAAAGATAAACGTTCCACTAAATGTGTTTCCAGTAGTCGTATAGTATTTCTTACGGTTGCAAAATTTAATAAGCCCAGTCGTGTGGCCGGCCGCTGTGGCCGAGCGGTTCTAGGCGCTTCAGTCTAGAACAGCGCTGCTGCTACGGTCGCAGGTTCGAATCCTGCCTCGGGCATGGATGTGTGTGATGTCCTTAGGTTAGTTACGTTTAAGTAGTTCTACGTTCTAGGAGACTGATGACCTCAGATGTTGAGTCCCGCAGTGCTTAGAGGCATTTGAACCATTTTTGAACCCAGTCATGTTATTGGAACCACTCTGCTAATGACATTGACTGAAGTAAAAACATCGGAGAGACGCCGCTGTATTCGACCAGCAAGGCTCCGTAACGCTTTTATAGAGTTCTGGAGACACTCCAGAGTATGCACGGAATGGAATAGTCGCTTCGGCAAGACACTCAATAAATACTTCACTCATTAACACCGAGAAAACGTCAGAGGTCACAAAGGGAAGATCATTGCCATGAGTGTTTGGTAACGGCGATGTTTTGTTCCTTTCGGTTTAGGTGAAGTTAGGACTGAAAAAAGAGATTGGAAAAAAGATAATCCTGTAGAAGTACTACAGGTTCCATTTAGGTTAGACACCTCTACAAGGAACAAATCGCCATTACTAAGCCTCTGTACATAAGATATTAAGGAGCGACGTCTATACGTAATCTAAAAAACACAAATTTTAAAAGGTTAGTTTAATTTCGGGGTCTGTCAAATCACTGCTATTTTGGTCATCTCGGCAAAGGAGACGAGATTCTGCAAGTAGGAAAATAAGAGGAATTACTGTTTATCCGCAAGAAAACTCTCGTTTTAGTACCTATATTTTCTGAATTCTAAGGTTCTGATTCAAATAAAGTCATCAGTGTCCGTTTAATCTATTCTGTATCAACTTTGATATGCATAGAAAGTCTGCTTAAATTAGATCTGAAGTTAGAATAGTTAAAATGTATGCAGTGCCCGTGAGGGACGCAGTTGACGTACCTCAAGACGCAATCGAAGATGAAGACCATGACTCCAAGCCGGATGTAATCCTTGTAGAAGCATTTTGCAATCGCTATCCACAGGTTGTGTTTCTTGTCCCATTCTCTGGAACAGTAGATACGTAAAGTTAAAACTTGAACGGTCTGCCTAAAAATGTAACATGCTGTAGAAAATAAAGACTCGAAGTCACGTAATCTAATTGTGTAACGCCTGTTGTCCCGTGCTCTCAGATTCTCAACGCTTCCACAGAAATTTGTTCCACGTTATATCAGTGTTCCGTTGCTGACATATATAAGAATCTAATATTATATATGTAGCACAGTGTGGATTTGTACAAAGGAACATCCATTTTTTAAACATGATACAATTCTTTCCATTGGCAGTAGTTGATAGGACTTTTAATAAATAGCTCCGAGAACAGGCTGAAAGGTTTGTGAAGCTTGTTGGATGTAATCTTATTAAAATTAATGTCTTTCAGACATTATAGCGACAACAAGAGAAAGGAAGTAGATTTTCAGTATAAATACGGATTTGTAGTAGGTACCTCAAGCCTTTTTATGCAATTAAATGAAGTTACAAGACATAACAGAAGTTAGACGATAGACACCTGATAATCTCTCCAAGGATAAAATACGCCTTACTGGACAATGAGACAGTCATTAGTGTTATGCCAAACGTGAATAAGGTAGTTAACTCTTATCCGATGTTCTGTGTTCGATGAACTGCATTAACTATTCTTTGTCTGTTGTTCCAAATCAGCTGCCATTACAGTCGAAAACCACGATTTTTGATGCAACTCAACAAGAAAAATAAATTACTCGAACCAGTCAAGTGGTCACTGAAGGAGAAGAGGTTCTTCATGTGAGGCAGGTACGATAAAACGTAGCAGAAGATCTACATTAAGTCGTTCACAGACGCGTGAATGAAATTTACAGAATGCGCCATCACCGTCTTCCCATAAATAAAGCATACGCCATAGTTGAAAAATTTCTACATACTGGGTATCTCTACGAACTAAAATAATCCACACACAGTACTCTGGAGTAAGAAACAGTGTAAAATACAGTCAATTTTGCGAAATCAAAAACGTGTTCCACAGTCGGAAGACGGTTATGTGTGTCGCAAACGCGGGATTTAAAGACGTAAGAAAGCACAGTAGCTCTCGCGTGAAACATGTTTACCATCTACTGACTCTACTGTTACTAGTCATGCAGGATGCATTTGAAGAAATAAAGCAAGACACTCTGAATATAGCACGTAGGTGGTTAATCAGCTGGGTAACAGAAGGAAAGAAGACTACTTGGTGTTTTAAAGAAACCGACTTTATAAAAAGTCTCTATTCCTCTCTATGTGTGAAAACGGTAACAAGAACTTCAAAAATCAACAGTGTGTTGACAAAATTCACAGAATTTCTTGTTAATGAAAATACCTGTAGCAGATAAATTAATGACGTTTATTGAACAGGAAATGTTTAATAACACCTGAGACAGATAAAGGTAAGAGTGATCAACACAGAAATATATGTGGTGGAGAGCCTTTCCAAAGGTCAAGGCAGTATACTCACTTTTCTAAGCTGTCACCAAGGGGTGCAGAATAGTCTTGGTCCAGCGGGTCGCACAAATCCTCTACCTCCAGATCACGGGTGTAGCCTTCGCGGAACACGGGCAGCGTCCAACTGGAACAGACGCCGAGACTGTCAGTGAAGCTCAGAAAATGTGGCATGAAAATGCAGTGTTACTGAATCGCTCAACGCAACGATTGTAGTGCTGTGTAGCACCTTTAATGTCTTTAATTAATAATCCAGAGTTATGCTCAGCGACCCTGGAGGACCTGAAATTACATTGCATTTATTATTTTCGTGCTCATTTAATTAATACTTTAGGTAGAATAAGAAGAAATTTGTATTCTCGAAAAAGAAGTCGAATAACAATCTGTACATTAGTTATTGAGATAAACTGGTTGCGATTACCATAATACTTATGATTTGTTGCAGACTTCACGACGTTCATATTGTTGTTGTTGTTTTGGTCTTCAGTCCTGAGACTGGTTTGATGCAGCTCTCCATGCTACTCTATCCTGTGCAAGCTTCTTCATCTCCCAGTACTTACTGCAACCTACATCCTTCTGAATCTGCTTAGTGTATTCATCTCTTGGTCTCCCTCTACAATTTTTACCCTCCACGCTGCCCTACAATGCTAAATTAGTGATCACTTGACGCCTCAGAACATGTCCTACCAACAGGTCCCTTCTTCTTGTCAAGTGACGTTCATATAGAAAAAGAAAAAAAAATTCGTAAAGCGTTGTTAGTTGGAATACAGAAGGCCGCTTACGGGGAAAACATTTTTGAGCCGTGCGTGGCTCCTGTTCCTGCCATCATGTATTTTGCACCCTGCTTTTAACGTACTTCCACCTCACTACGTTAATTTCAATATCTACTGTCACTGAGTTGCTGCTTTGTCTGACCGTGAGCGGCGTTAGCAGCGCGTATCAATATATCCCCTCTCGCAGTATCTTTGCTTGACTGCTATTACTTCCCGGTCGTTGTCTGTCGTAGAGGAGTTCGTGTCGTGAGTTCGGGTCGCGCCGGCTGTAGTGGCCGAGCGGTTCTAGGCGCTACAGTCTGGAACCGCGCGACCGCTACGGTCCCAGGTTCGAATCCTGCCTCGTGCTTGGATGTGTATGATGTCCTTAGGTTTAAGTAGTTCTAAGTTCTAGGGGACTGATTACCTCAGAAGTTAAGTCCCATAGTGCTCAGAGCCATTTGAACCATTTTTGAAGTTCGAGTCGTGAGTTCGGGTCTACCAGTCAGTTGGAAAGCGTCTGGAACGCAGTCCGGACCTGCTAGTCGGGGAGTGGCAATGTGGCACTAGGACAGTCGGGTTGGAGCAGCAGCGAGGTCTGCGTTGACATGGCTCGCCCGACCATTGCCGGAACGCATCACTTGAGCCGGACCACGGTCTTGCTGGATCGTCGGCCGGTCGTCCTACCGGACGACGCGTTTAGGCTCGCCGATCGTTCGTGAGTCGGCTTTGTGTGTGTGTGTGTGTGTGTGTGTGTGTGTGTGTGTCTTCGTGTGTGTTTAGTTACTGTTGCGTATCGTTCACGTCTTTGTGCAAGTGTTTGTCAGGTTGTGTGAGTAGTTGGTGTTATTTCCACTGGTGACCATTTGAGATGTTGTCGGCGTTCTGAGAGGAGTCGGTCGTTTGGTGGCGCGCTCGGCTGGGTCCGCTGCCGGTCCCTGCACAGTGTCGGAGCGTGTGTGTAGCTCCCCGATCGTGGTTCACTGACCCAGGACGTCAAGGTTGAGTAGTGCTTTCAGTTGCCCAAGGTTTTGACAGTTAATACATACTCCATTGTGGATTATCACGTTGGTAACCTTTTCTGTTTGAGTTCTCATGTACTGATTGATGGGAAGCAAGTCGTTGTGTCGGTCGGTCCGTCGCTGTCCCTTGGCTGGGTTCCGACGGATCAAGTATAGTTGGGCTCACCACCTGTCTCGCTTAAGTGAACTAGGGCAGACCGACCTCCCTGGAGGCTTTTTGAGTGTCACCGGTGTTTAATTGTCTGTTGTCAGCTACTTTAAATTTTAGGCATATGGTTATCTGTTTTTGTTTTCTTAAAATTTTGCAAAATTAATTTTTAAAATTATCTTTGAAGCTTAAACATTGCGGCCTTCTGTCTTTAAAGATTATGGTAATATATTTTAAAATTTTGAAGTTTAATTGTGGCCCTCAGCCATTCGTATTGCACTTTGCATATGTTGCTTCCTTAAATTATTTTATTGCTATCTGGATTTTTATCTTGTTAAGATTTCTTGTTGGAGGCCTTCAGCCGTGAAAGAGTTGCATTCGGTACAGATCCGGCTATGTGCCGCTTTGGTTGTAAAGGTTATTAAATTACAATAAATGACAATTATAAGGAGAAACTGACCTCAACCTTTGGCTCTTTACACAATCCTATTACCTGTTCTGCCCAGTGGGTTTAGCAGGCGTCTCAGTTTTTTTACACTGGGCTAAATGATCCCTTTCCACGCAGTGTATGAGTAAGAGTAGTCTTAATTATATCTGATGAGTGAAGATGTCTGTGAAGGGCATGTATATAGTGTGGTGTCAAGTTTGTTTGTTTCGTAAGATGATGAGAGAAGAGAGAGAGTAAAATCCAGTGCCGGCTCATAGCCTACTCCGCCGAGTTTGTCACCATGCGACGGACGTATCACCATCAACGGTGTGACACGCCCTCACTTCATAAGACGCCTGCGCAGTGGTTTGGAATTTATTCCAGTACATTGGTGCAAAGTCTGGTGAACAGGTCAGCAACTTTGCGCCTCCCCATGCAAGCGGTGAAAATTTCTTCCACCACCCCAGAGCCAACCGTCACTGCACAAGTGTGTAGTAGGGACGACGGCTACGGAGGTCAGTTCTCATATAGCTTCTTTATAGATATTTTGGCGAGAAACGCTACCACCAACGTTCACCGTGAAACAGTGAAACGGGTTCGAGAATTGTGTGACGTTTCTTACTGTTGTAATATATGTGTTTATACCACCCTCTCTTTCTATTCGGTATTGATGTTCTCCAGGAATTCAGTTGCTTGGACTGCAAGGTATGCACAGATCTTTCTTTTTTCTCCTTAAGCGAAATATTGATCACGCTAATTAAGGCCACACAGGTAACGTCTCTTCCGAAGTACTTCTGTCCAAAAAGCGATTCTGGAACCTAGAGTCTAAGGTTTTTGTTAATCATGCCATTTACGTCCTTACGGTGATATTTCCACAGAAACTCTCAACCTCTAACACACATATCTTTATATGTAACGGAGAAGTGAAATATCAATTTTCGTAGATATAGCTTTAAATTTTCTTAATTTAACGAAATGTTTTCTTAAAAATTTTCATCCCCTATTTCATCCCCTCAGGGGTTGAATTTCCAAAAACAATGTAACATGTATTTCTAACAGAGAAGCCAAATACAAATGTTCATAGATTTACCTATGAAAATGCTTCCATAATGAAATAATCTCATAAAAAATTTTATGCCCTATTTCTGTTCCTTAGATGGTCGAATTTCCAAAAACACTGCAACACGTATTTTTTTTATTTCCAATCGGGAAGTCAAACACCAATTTTCATAGATGTAGATTTAAAGTACTTTAGTAGCTTTTTAATAATGATTTATTTTTTAAAAAAAGTCATCCAATATTTTACCCCACTAGTGGATGAATTTCCAAAATCGCTGAAACATGTTTCTATTATTTTTATTTCTGACTGAGAAATCAAATGCTAATTTTCGTACTTCTAACTTCAAAATTGCCTTAACAGCAATAGCAACATTTTTCAAAAAGCCTTTCATCTCCTATTCCACTCCCTTAGAAGTGGAAATTCAAACCATCCCTTCTTAAAAGATGCCAGCAGTATACGATCAGCACCGTCTGCAAATTTATAGTTTCTATTCTTAGTGCTTTGGGCTGGGCAATGAAAAGTCAGTGAGTAAGTCAGCCAGTCGAGACGTTACCTATGTATAGCGAGACAAGAACTTCTCCTAAAAGTTTGATTACTCTTCACTTCTCATAATTAATTCAGTGACAACGGCCACGAAAGCCTGCAGACTTTGAAGGGTGTCCGGAGTGAAATTAAGCATGGTCTATTCGCAGAAAGTAGCTCTTCAATTGACCTCATACTATATGTCACACAGATGTAAGGCTTATACCGGTAAGTGCAGCAACATATCGTAATCTAACATGAGGACCGTGGCGTATTACAGCTAAAACAAATACCTCCATCTCCTCACTTTTTGCTGGTCTTCGTCTTTTAAGCCGTGATTTCTCAGACTACTTGTTCAACGAAGCCGTTGTTCACCACGGAAGAAAGAAGCTCTTCTACCAGGATATCTCATGGCATACGCCAGGTCTGCTCCATTGGCATCGAATCAGTATTCGCCGAGCATCAACAACACGTCGACGTACTCGCTAGATGAATATGCCACATTTATTCGACGTCGGTGTCCTGGGCACACTGAACCCCGTTTGTTTGTACGGTCCGGCCTGCCGTGTATAAGGCGGTCTAAGACGAAGGTCGGCATGTCTGATCGAACATGACATCTAACAGCGCATCGAGGAAGCTTGTCGCTCCTTGAGACCGGCGACTTCATTTTCGTCCACAAGTCTCTCAGAAGGCGAAATGCGTTGTGCATACAAGAAAGTTGACAGACATTTGAACACCTCACTTACATCAACACAACAACAGCTGAGCGGAATGCACATGGTCTTGAAAGGAGGATATAAGATGAACATCAACAAAAGCAAAACAAGGTAAATGGAATGTAGTTGAATTAAATCAGGTGATGCTAATGGAATTAGATGAAATGATCGTAAGGCATTGCTGGCCGGGAGGCCCCATACGGGGAAGTTCGGTCGCCGTATTCCAAGTCCTTTTTAGTTCACGCCATTTCGGTGACTTGCGAGTCTATGATGATGAAATGGTGATGAAGGACACACAACACCCAGTCATCACGAGGTAGAGAAAATACCTAATCCCGCCGGGATTTGAACCCGGGACTCCGCGCGCAGGAAGCGAGAACGCTACCGCAAGACCACGAGCTGCGAAATGGAAAGTAGATAAGGAAACGACAGTTTCGCTATTTGGGCAGCATAATAACTGTTGATGGACGAAGTAGGGAGGATACAAAACATAAACTGGCAATGGCAAGAGAAGCTTTTCTGAAGAACATAAATTTTTTACCATTGTATACAGATTTAAGAGCTAAAAAGTCTTTTCTGAAAGTACTTGTCTGGAGTGTAGCCATGTATGGAAGTGAAACATGAACGGTCAGTAGCTTAAACAAAAAGCATATAGAAGCTTTCGAAATGTGGTGCTACGAAGAATGTTGAAGATTAGATGGCTAGATTACTTAGCTAATGAGGAGGTACTGAACAGAATTGGGGAGACAAGAAATTTGTGGCACAGCTGGACCGAACGAAGGGATCGGTTGATAGGACACATTCTGAGGTATAAAATGATCAGCAACTTAGTATTGGAGGAACGTGTGGGGGTAAAAGTCGTAGGGGGAGACCAAGAGATGAACACAGTAAGCAGATTTAGGACGATGTAGGTTGCAGTGGTTATTCGGAGGTAGAGAGGCTCACACAGAATAGACTAGCATGGAGAGCTGCATCAAACCACTCTTCAAACTGACGACAACAACAACTACAATAACCTCCACTTGAACATTCATCAGCACACAGCCGAGTATTACGTATAGCATAGAAAGTTTCTAGCTCCCAAACTAAACGTGATAAAAATGTAATCTAAATGGATTCGTATACGGATGGTTTCAACACATCATCTACATGATAGAAAAAAAACAAGTTTTCTATGTAAAAAAGTGTTTCTCGTTGCTGTACCTCTCTGAAAAATAAATAACTATATTCATAAAACCGCAAAAAGTGTGACGTTTCTTATGTGGACCTATCTCAATAAGTATTCCCGTCACCCATTATTTTGCATGTTACAGAAGCATACACTTTATCTGAAACAAACTGTGTATACAGGGTGAACATTAATAAAACCAACAAACGGCAGGGACCAATTCCTGACTGGAAATAGAGTAGAAAAGGTCCTATGAACATGTGTCCGGAAATGTATCGTTGCCACAGTAGATAACGCTGACGAATGACAGTTCCTCTGACCATGAAAACTGTGTTCCTTGTGTGTTGTAGGCAGTGTGATTGACGCACCGTATTGTAACCAACTGAATGATCCGGTATTCATGTCTGGAACAGACCGAGATGTGCTTGTGCACAGCTAATCAGATGGAAACGGTAGAGACGAAGCACGGCTGTACCAAAAGGAGTACCCTCAGAGACAGCAACTACATCACACAATATTTCAAATCCTTTTTGGGCGGTTGTGTGTGCTCATAGGACCTTACAGACAGACGAACGTGTAGGGAGGCGGCGGACTGTGTGTACTCCAGATCTTGGGGGTCAGGTTCTACAGGATACTGAGATGAACCTAGTACAAGCTCCAAATCTCCATCTGGAGGAAAGGTACCACAAACGTCAGTACTTTTATATCAAGTGTAGGCAAAAACGTAACTCAGTTATGGTTCTTGTGTTTACTAGTGCACTTGAAGCCCATCAGTCTGTGTTTTGATGTTGTAGCTATAACTTGCTCGTAAAGGTGTTGAGACATTCACATCGTTTATGGTGAATGTCGCCAAACTATTACAGCAGCAACATAAGCGTTCATGTGCGCTTCACGCACTGAGCAGTAGCAACAGGCATATCGAACAGCCTCTGTTAAAATTAATACCCTTAGAACGCCAGTCAAGTTGCGATTACTACGGCACATACTGCGTGCGACGGACGTCATGTCATCCTTCTGCAGGAAGTAGAGTTTCCCGACCTGTCTGGGTACGATACATACATTACACCCGCTGTACATGGCGGAAGCGGAACAGCGATACTTATACACGAAGGCATAGTAGCTGAGGACGTGGGGTACCTGCCGTCAGAGCGAGGACTGGCCCTAATAGTGCTGGGAGTACAGATCATCAATATCTATACCCCGTCAAAGTCCGACAGAAGGAGCGATCGTCTCCGATTTTACGCAGAGGAGATTGCGTCACTATTCTTAGGCCGCTATGAACATTTCTTACTCGGGGGCGACTTCAACTGCTTTCTCGCACCAAAGGACCAGTACCCACGTTATAATTCAAGCCAGAAGCTGCGGCAACTGGTACAGGACATGAATCTAACCAATACATGGGAGACGCGGCTGCACCATATGTTACAAGCCGTTCTGAAAGTCACCTCGATCGAATTTATGCCACACGTAGTCTCGACTCCACCATCCTCGATGCGGAATTACGGCCTCTCGCCTTCTCATATCATAAAGCATACACGTGCGCGGTCTCCCTACGTCGTTAATGGGTGTAGAGGAGTCACAGTACTTGGGAACTGAGTATAGCATACCTCAGGGAACGTGACCGGCAATGCTTAGTCAAAGACACTTGGCACGTGCGTGAACGACGCCATCCGACATACCTGTCGACGTGATGATGGTGGCTGGAATGTGTTAAACCTGTATTGCGGTGAGGCTTGATTGCATACGGAAGGACGCAGATGACGTGGAGGTGCCGCACGATGGAATTTTATTACGTTATGCTCCACGAACTTTCTGTGCAAGCTCCTTTACTAGATCTGAGTGCTGCCATAAAACGAACGCTGGCCTAAAAAATTTCCTTGACGCGACCCCATCTGGAGGTATTGTATGTTAACTTGGGACCTAGAAACGACGGAGAGGCTCCGTCCCCGCCGCAGCTGCAGTGGTCCACAGCCCCACGACGACTACCGCAGTCCACTTCACCCGCCCCCCCCCCCCCGCCGCCCCACATCGAACCCAGGGTTACTGTGCGATTCGGCGCCCGGTGAACCCCCTCCCCCCGCCCCCCCGGGGAACGTCTCACGCCAGACGAGTGTAACCCTTATGTTTGCGTGGTAGAGTAATGATGGTGTACGCGTACGTGGAGAACTTGTTTGCGCAGCAAGCGCCGACATAGTGTAGCTGAGGCGGAATAAGGCGAACCGGCCCGCATTCCCCGAGGCAGATGGAAAACCGCCTAAAAACCATCCACAGATGCCCGGCTCAAGTCCGCCGGGCGGGTTCCTGCCGGGGACCAGGCACCCCTTCCCACTCGGGAAAGCCGTGCGTTAGACGGCTCGACTAACCGGGCGGGCCATCTGGAAGTGGTCAAAGTCCGCGCAAAGGTCTTTGAGTGAGTCTGCGGAGAATCGCCGTCGATGTACGACGTTATCAGAGAAAATCGACGTAGGCGCAGAGCTTTAATACAGGCGATCGTACTGTCAGATGTTTGCCACATGATACCAGAAAAAGAAATTGCCAATGACTTCGTGGAACAAAGTCATTTTAACGGGCCGGAGTGGCCGCGCGGTTCTAGGCGCTACTGTCTGGAACCGCGCGACCGCTACGGTGCTTAGGTTAGTTAGGTTTAAGTAGTTCTAAGTTCTGGGGGACTGATGACCTCAGATGATAAGTGCCATAGTGCTCAGAGCCATTTGAACCATTCAACGGGGGAAGTCACGGAGGACGACATAATGGAAGCATTCGATAAGGGAGCCGATGGGCTTCCGTTAGAGTTTTGATGTACATTTAAAGATCTCATGACTCCACGATGGACTGCCATGTACCACGAATATTTGTTCCCCAATGACCCACTCCCACCCGCATTTGTGGAAGGAATGATCAACCCCATCCACGAACCATCCGGCAGCACAGGATACAGGCCTACCGGCCCCTAGCGATTCTTAATTGCGACTACGAGATCTACACTAGCATACTTGTGGCGCATTTCAAACTCTTACTGCGAAAAGTGAAGTTATTCGACCAAACGCAGCTGAGGGGGGATAGCAATATACAAGCGGTACTCAGCGACTACCTTGATGTGATTGCACAGGCAACAACGTGTCGCCTCGGGGGCATATTGGTGTGGACAGATTTTGCTTGCGCCTCTGGCAAGGTGAGCCACAACTATCTTGTGGAAGCGATGACGCACATGAAGTGCCTCTAAAGATTTGTAACTGTCGTGATGTGACTACTCTGCGGCGCCTCCTCAGTGAACGGCATGGTGGGGCAATCGGTTAGACAAGGTTTTCCACTGTCGACGATACTTTTTGTCATTGCTCTCGAGCCGCTGCTCTGTGGGCTTCGGAACCGCCTCCAAGGATTGTCGTTAAGACACCATAATTTTATTTGTATAACATACACTAATCTACATCTACATCTACATGGATACTCTGCAAATCACATTTAAGTGCCTGGCAGAGGGTTCATTGAACCACCTTCACAATTCTCTATTTTTGCAATCTCGTATAGCACGCGGGAATAATGAACACCTATATCTTTCCGTACGAGCTCTGATTTCCCTTATTTTATCTTGGTGATCGTTCCTCCCTTTGTAAGTCGGTGCCAACACAATATTTTCGCATTCGGAGGAGAAAGTTGGTGACTGGAATTTCGTGAGAAGATTCCGTCGCAACGAAAAACGCCTTTCTTTTAATGATGTCCATCCCAAATCCTGTATCATTTCTGTGACACTTTCTCCCATATTTCGCGATAATACAAAACGTGCTGCCCTTCTTTGAACTTTTTCGATGTACTCCGTCACTCCTATCTGGTAAGGATCCCACACCTCGCAAGAGTATTCTAAAAGTGGACGGACAAGCGTAGTGTAGGCAGTCTCCTTAGTAGGTCTGTTACATTTTCTATGTGTCCTGCCAGTAAAACGCAGTCTCTGGTTAGCCTTCCCCACAACATTTTCTGTGTGTTCCTTCCAATTTAAAACGTTCGTAATTGTAATACCTAGGTATTTAGTTGAATTTACGGCTTTTAGATTAGACTGATTTATCGTGTAACTGAAGTTTAACGAGTTCCTTTTAGCACTCATGTGGACGACCTCACACTTTTCGTTATTTAAGGTCAACTTCGACTATTCGCACCATTCCGATATTTCTTCTAAATCGTTTTGCGGTTTGTTTTGATCTTCTGATGATTTTATTAGTCGATAAACGGCAGCGTCATCTGCAAACAACCGAAGACGGCTGCTTAGATTGTGTCCCAAATCGTTTATATAGATAAGGAACAGCAAAGCGCCTATAACACTACCTTGGGGAACGCCAGAAATCACTTCTGTTTTACTCGATGACTTTCCGTCAATTACAACGAACTGTGACCTCTCTGAGAGAAAATCACAGAACCAGTCACATAACTGAGACGATATTCCATAAGCACGCAATTTCACTACGAGCCGCTTGTGTGGTACAGTGTCAAAAGCCTTCTGGAAATCCAGAAATACTGAATCGATCTGAAATCCCTTGTCAATAGCACTCATCAATCCATGTGTAGGGACTGTGGTTGTTGTGAGCGGACGCAAGGAGAATTGGCCACTCTTCGGGGGCAGGTGGAGGCTTTGTCTGTTAGGCTCATCGAGCTCGAGGCGCAGGCGTCGGCTCGTAGTGGCGTTGGGGCAACTGTGGTGAGACCTATGCCTACTTCGGTGGCCTTGGAATCACATGGAACCCCTGATGTCGCTGCGTCTTCCGGCAGTGAGCATCTTACCGGTCAGCCATCACTCCAGGGTGAATGGCGGACAGTGGTGGGCTCGCGCGTGCCTGGCCGAAAGGCGAAGGTGGGATCTGGCCGCGTGGCAGCTGCCTTACCCCTTTCCAACAGGTACGGGGTGCTTCCTAGTGGTGATGACATCGTTTCCGAGCCACCACAGGATCCCTCGCCTGTTGGGCCAGTGGCCGATTCTCCGGCAAGGTCCCGACAGTCACAGAGGGCGAGCCTATTAGTTATAGGGAGCTCCAACGTTAGGCGGGTTATGGAGCCCCTTAGGAAAATAGCGGGTAGGTCGGGGAAGAATGCCAGTGTGCACTCGGTGTGCTTGCCGGGGGGTCTCGTCCGTAATGTGGAGGAGGCCCTTCCGGCAGCTATTGAATGCACTGGGTGTGACCGGCTGCAGATAGTAGCACATGTCGGAACGAATGACGCCTGCCGCTTGGGTTCTGAGGCCATCCTTGGTTCCTTCCGGCGGCTGGCTGATTTGGTGAAGACAACCAGCATCGCACACGGAGTGCAAGCTGAGCTTAATATCTGCAGCATAGTGCCCAGAGTCGATCGCGGTCCTCTGGTTTGGAGCCGTGTGGAGGGTCTAAACCAGAGGCTCAGACGACTCTGCGACTATAATGGTTGCAAATTCATCGACCTCCGTTATTGGGTGGAGAACTGTAGGACCCCCCTAGACAGGTCAGGCGTGCACTACACACCGGAAGCAGCTACTAGGGTAGCAGAGTACGTGTGGCGTGCACACGGGGGTTTTTTAGGTTAGAGGGACCCCCCCCCCCCCCTTGGGCGAAACGATAAAATACCTGACGGCTTACCAGAGAGGACATTATCATCGTTGATAAAGAACGTCCGTCCTCAGAGACCAAAAACAGGAAAAGTTAACGTAATATTGGTAAACTGCAGGAGTATCCAGGGCAAGGTTCCTGAATTAGTATCTCTTATTGAAGGAAATAGTGCGCATATAGTATTAGGAACGGAAAGTTGGTTAAAACCGGAAGTGAACAGTAACGAAATCCTAGACACAGAATGGAATATATACCGCAAGGATAGGATAAACGCCAATGGTGGAGGAGTATTTATAGCAGTAAAGAATTCAATAATATCCAGTGAAGTTATTAGCGAATGCGAATGTGAAATAATCTGGGTTAAGTTAAGTATCAAAGGTGGGTCAGATATGATAGTCGGATGCTTCTATAGACCACCTGCATCAGCAACCGTAGTAGTTGAGCGCCTCAGAGAGAACCTGCAGAACGTCGTGAAGAAGTTTCGTGATCATACTATTGTAATAGGGGGAGACTTCAATCTACCAGGTATAGAATGGGATAGTCACACAATCAGAACTGGAGCCAGGGACAGAGACTCTTGTGACATTATCCTGACTGCCTTGTCCGAGAATTACTTCGAGCAGATAGTTAGAGAACCAACTCGTGAAGCTAACGTTTTAGACCTCATAGCAACAAATAGACCGGAACTTTTCGACTCCGTGAATGTAGAAGAGGGTATCAGTGATCATAAGTCAGTGGTTGCATCAATGACTACAAGTGTAATAAGAAATGCCAAGAAAGGAAGGAAAATATATTTGCTTAACAAGAGTGATAGGGCACAAATCGCAGAATATCTGAGTGACCACCATCAAACGTTCATTTCTGAGGAAGAGGATGTGGAACAAAAATGGAAAAAATTCAGAAACATCGTCCAGTACGCCTTAGATAAGTTCGTACCGACTAAGGTCCAAAGCGAGGGGAAAGATCCACCGTGGTATAACAATCATGTACGAAAGGTACTACGGAAACAAAGAAAGCTTCATCATAGGTTTAAGAGTAGTCGAATCATAGCTGATAAGGAAAAGCTGAACGAAGCGAAAAAGAGCGTAAAGAGAGCAATGAGAGAAGCATTCAACGAATTCGAACATAAAACATTGGCAAACAATCTAAACAAGAACCCTAAAAAGTTTTGGTCATATGTAAAATCGGTAAGCGGATCTAAATCCCCTATTCAGTCACTCGTTGACCACGATGGCACCGAAACAGAGGACGACCGAAGAAAGGCAGAAATACTGAATTCAGTGTTCCGGAACTGTTTCACTGCGAAAAATCGTAACACGGTCCCTGACTTCAGCCGTCGCACGGACGCCAAAATGGAAAATATTGAAATAAACGATATCGGAATTGAAAAACAACTGCTATCACTTAGTAGCGGAAAAGCATCCGGACCAGACGAGATACCCTTAAGATTCTACAGTGATTATGCTAAAGAACTTGCCCCCTTTCTATCAGCAATTTATCGTAGATCGCTGGAAGAACGTAAAGTACCTAGCGACTGGAAGAAAGCGCAGGTCGTTCCCATTTTCAAGAAGGGTCATAAATCAGATGCGAATAATTATAGGCCTATTTCGCTTACGTCAATCTGTTGTAGAATAATGGAACATGTTTTGTGTTCTCGTATTATGACGTTCTTAGATAATACAAATCTCCTTCATCATAACCAACATGGATTCCGCAAACAGAGATCATGTGAAACTCAGCTCGCCCTATTTGCCCAAGAAATTCACAGTGCCGTAGACACTGGCGAGCAGATTGATGCCGTATTCCTGGACTTCAGGAAGGCATTTGATACGGTTCCGCACTTACGTTTAGTGAAAAAAATACGAGCTTACGGAATATCGGACCAGGTTTGTGATTGGATTCAGGATTTCCTAGAAGAAAGAACACAACATGTCATTCTTAACGGTTCAAAATCTGCAGATGTAGAGGTAATTTCGGGAGTACCGCAGGGAAGCGTGATAGGACCTTTATTGTTTACAATATACATGAATGACTTAGTTGACAACATCGGTAGCTCCGTGAGGCTATTTGCAGATGACACGGTTGTCTACAAGAAAGTAGCAACATCAGAAGACTCGTACGTACTCCAAGAGGACCTGCAGAGGATTAATGCATGGTGCGACAGCTGGCAGCTTTCCCTAAACGTAGATAAATGTAATATAATGCGCATACATAGGGGCAGAAATCCATTCCAGTACGACTATGCCATAGGTGGTAAATCATTGGAAGCGGTAACGACCGTAAAATACTTAGGAGTTACTATCCGGAGCGATCTGAAGTGGAATGATCACATAAAACAAATAGTGGGAAAAGCAGGCGCCAGGTTGAGATCCATAGGAAGAATTCTAAGAAAATGTGACTCATCGACGAAAGAAGTAGCTTACAAAACGCTTGTTCGTCCGATTCTTGAGTATTGCTCATCAGTATGGGACCCTTACCAGGTTGGATTAATAGAAGAGATAGACATGATCCAGCGAAAAGCAGCGCGATTCGTCATGGGGACATTTAGTCAGCGCGAGAGCGTTACGGAGATGCTGAACAAGCTCCAGTGGCGGACACTTCAAGAAAGGCGTTACGCAATACGGAGAGGTTTATTATCGAAATTACGAGAGAGCACATTCCGGGAAGAGATGGGCAACATATTACTACCGCCCACATATACCTCGCGTAATGATCACAACGAAAAGATCCGAGAAATTAGAGCAAATACGGAGACTTACAAGCAGTCGTTCTTCCCACGCACAATTCGTGAATGGAACAGGGAAGGGGGGATCAGATAGTGGTACAATAAGTACCCTCCGCCACACACCGTAAGGTGGCTCGCGGAGTATAGATGTAGATGTAGATGTAGAATAAAGAGCTAGTTGTGTTTCACAGGAACGATGTTTTCTAAACCCATGTTGACTGTGTGTCAATAGACTGTTTTATTCGTGGTAATTCATTATGTTCGAACACAATATATGTTCCAAAATCCTGCTGCATAGCGACGTTAACGATATGGGCCTGTAATTTAGTGGATTACTCCTATTGCCTTTCTTGGTTATTGGTGTGACTTTGAAACGTCCCCTTAGAAAAATTTATGAATGACTGTGCTGATTAACCTCTTACATTATTTGCTTTTCAAACAGCTGAGCAAAACTGAACGTACTCAGACATTATTCTCTTTACTTATTCTGATCAACACTAAACTGACACACAATATTTTTAGCGCAACGCAAACTGACTTTCAAAAATCCCTACAAAAGAATGGCCCTGACTAACAATATCCTATACCTTTCGTGAATCACTTACCTCACAAAAATCTTCGTTACTCAAACTCTCTTTCTACAGAGTTTTGAAAATGGAACTTTAATTTTGTACACCCTGCAGTTTCAGGGACGGTGATGAGACGACCTTATATGTAGGAGTGGGAAAGTAATTATGAGAGCGTATAAGAATGGAACACAGGTCATCAGTGGCAGTTAAAAAAAAAAATGGTTCAAATGGCTCTGAGCACTATGGGAGTTAACATCTGAGGTCATTAGTCCCATAGAACTTAGAACTACGTAAACCTAACTAACTTAAGGGCATCACACACATCCATGCCCGATGCAGGATTCGAACCTGCGACCGTAGCAGTCACGCGGTTCAAGACTGAAACTCCTAGAACCGCTCGGCCATCGCGGAAGGCAGTGGCAGTTTTATCGGAGATAAAGAAGTGAAACGAGACTATTTTTGTTATTGAGTAGTAGCTCACATGAAAGGAATGGCGAGTTGATAGACACTAAAAGAAGGAAAGCAAATGTGAGATGTACAACAATCAGTAACGAAGAGATGACGGTAAGAAGTTTAGCTGGGGAGCCAGGCTATTGCAGATGTTTGCAATATGAACCGCTTCCACGAAAACTTCTAAAAAGAAACAATTAGCTACATCAGAAAGGCATTATAATACTACATTTCGTCCACGTTAAGGATTGTTTTCGTCATAAAGTGTGGTCTAGAAATGTCTTGGACGTCAAACACAGCGCTATTGTACTGCGTAAGGTTATCCGCATTCCGTACGGCCTTGCATGGAACTGGTACTTGAAATTACTTGCAGCTTGTCTAAGAAGGCAATGTCTCTGCAGCAGGGCGCGACATTGGCACGGCTTGGCGCCGAGCTCGAAGGCCGTGGAGTAATGACCGCCCAGGCAACTAGGCGGACAATACAAACGTTATATTGCATGCCGCATTGGTTTTAAACTATTTGCAAGACAGAAAACACGAAATTCTAGATGCTATATCTCGGCGCAGTAATAGACGGGGAAAATATTCAACACTTACAATAAGTTACAATTCGCGATATCGTACAAATAATTTTATTTGATTTGCAAACCAGACCAGTGCAGTGCCTCAAGGAATGTTGCTTTCAATTTTTCTGTTTCATATAAGCGGACGCAATAATTAAACTAGCTTTTGTGCAGATATATCGAAATGTTCTCTATATGAGTTAAATCAGAGAGTACAACTCTTTCAAATTTTAAATGGGACATTTATTTTTCTTCAGCGTAAATCCCTATTGTCAGCAACGTTGTGCAAGAAGTTTATAATGGCAAACTTTGAGATATACTCTATGGACAGTGACTCAGTGTACTGGAGAAGAACGTCGATGATCACTGGCGTGTTATTGCATATAATATGGTGCTAATTTGTTAGGTATGTGTTATGTGTCCAGGTTAATGGTAATTGCAATATGATTATATTCAAAAATTCTTAGTCAGTAACCCACTGTTTTCTAGGATAAGAACTCTAATATTGCCAAAAAAGGAAAACGAGAACGAAGTGCTAGGCTATTTCTCATTGTTGACAGATTTTGCTTTTATGTGAGCACACTATAGAAATTTTCACGTATAGTGCAGTATTGTTATTGATTAGTGTATGACATTATTTTCCGTAACTCATAAAGATATTGTGCCACTATGATGACATATTGCTAAATGATAATAATTCATTTCTGCCACCACTTCGGGGCTAATTTTATTTAGAGTTTACGGGGCACATTTTCTAGGAGGACAGCTTTGTGTGTTTTACATTGGGAAGGCGTTCTCGCGGTGTGGTCTTGGGTCCTCTCTGCAGCTACTGAGTCTCATTGCGAAGGGCTAATGTACCCTGGGAGTCGGGTAGTGTTCGCGAAAGTAAGGCTTCGGTCTGCTTCGTGCTTTTGTCAGCAGTGTCAGCGGGCCTTCTAGGCATGAGGTGAAGCAGCAACTACTATTCCCAGGGGGTAACTGACGCCTCACATTCTTGCCTATTCTGTTCGGAAATCAAAGGATAAGACATTGAGATGACAGCCAACCAGTGTGGAAAAGTCTGTTGCTTTCCCTTCACAATTTGGTGTACTCAATCGAACTGAGTATACTTGGCATGAATAAGCCGACCAATCGTTGTGACACTGTTCCATACCGGTACCAATAGCCTATTAGTTAAGGTGCATTTTTACGTAAAGTGTGAGAAGTTTCTGGAGCGTTCCCCATTTTTTAATGAAACAAGCGATGTTGTCCTCTATCACACTGGCGACAGCATTGAGTCATTCCCTCCAAATAGTTTGTTTTGAAAGTAGAGAGATCTGGAAAGAGATGTTTCAAGGTCATTCGATCCCCGTCTCCTGTGAAGAACACCCGTCCCCCAGCCGTCGTTTGATGCTGATGGCTGGACGGTTCGCTGATTTTATTTTGGAGAAATGTATGTGTTGCAATTGCTGTGGAACTCATAAACTGGTATATTCTCGTTTTGCCATGAAACTTGTGTTGATAACGTTGGTTGTAATCTGTGGCATTTGTTGTAACGTTAACTTTGATTTTGCGAGCTGTCCCAGAATAGCAGATCTTGTTGCACTTTTTTCATACTGTTTTCCATACTTTCAGTATCCCCTCATTGTGTTAGCGTCATTTTGCAGTTTGGTTTGACTTTTAATTTTTGTAATGATTTTTGTCAGTCATTAGAGTAAATAAATTTCTATCAATCTTACACAGCTTTGACTTTGATTTCAAAATCCTTTAATGGTTAGGCGGAGGGGGAGTGGAGGAAGGAGTAGAAATGTTACGAAGATAATATTTGCAGTTCTCATGAGAGAAATCCGAAATTCGCACCAAATCAGCAGTGATGTTTTTTTTTTTCACATCATTTACCTTACGAAAAACGAGCTATGAAAACTGCAAAACCAAAAGATCTTGAAAGGATTATGTGCCCATTTTTCAAAAGTGTAATGAAACCTACGACCATATTTTGGCAATACGGATGAGTAACGGTAAGTAACATTTCATTCACGTAAAAATTATGGTGTAAACTGCCTCAAATCTATAGGTAAAAACAAATCTCTATTTTCTTGAAGAAATGGACTGAAAGCGTCTTTAAAATAAAACGTGAAACGCGTCCGAATCGTAAATAAATATATCGCAGCTAGACAAGATATTTTGAAGTTACAGAATGAATTTAATGGAACTTAGCCGTAGTTTGAAATTCATGAAACAGTGTAGATAAATAAAGACAATGATCGATTCAGGAACAAGAATTCCTGTTACGAGGTAAAATATATTTTGTGGGTTGTAAATAGATGTGCCAGTTGGTATAGCAAACATAACAACGATAAGGAGTCTATTATTATCCAGAGCACCAAGATAGCAGAACAAACGAGGTGTGTTGTTGATTGTGAGAATTCCTTTCTCCTTGCAACGCAGCTCCCAGCGCAGCATAGAACTGCGAATACCAGCGCACCTCTGGAGAATATCCTGGAGCTCCAACCAGCGTCCTCCCGCTGATGTGCACGAGTATGCTGCCGTTCTTGCACTCTCTGGCTGAACATTTTGAATCCCCACAGTGCAATGTGGTTAGCTACTGTTAACGCAATCTATGGACAGCAGAAGAACGAACGGTGTGACTTTGAATTGCCTTTGTTGAAATATAAACAAAGCTAATTAAAGAATGTGATTATGAGTTAAGTAACATATTAAACTATCTGTGTAACCAGTCGTTTATCAGTGGAATATTTCCTGAATCGTTAAAATATGCTGAAGTTAAGCCATTGTTTAAGAAGGGAGATAAAGAAATAGCATCAAATTCCCGTCCAATTTCACTTTTGCCAGCATTCTCAAAAATTTTAGAAAATGTAATGTCCAATCGGCTTTATAACCATCTTATCTCAAATAACGTACTGTCAAAATTACAGTTCGGATTTCTAAAGGGTAGTGATATATTTTGTGATCTGTCAAAGCCATTTGACTGTGTAAATCACAATATCCTTTTAAGTAAATTAGAATATTACAGTGTTACAAGAAATGCTGCAAAATGGTTAAAATCTTATATCTCCGGCAGGAAACAAAGGGTGTTATTAGGAAAGAGACATGTATCAAGCTATCAGGCCTCATCCAACTGGGAACTAATTACATGTGGGCTCCCACAAGGTTCCATTTTAGGGCCCTTACTTTGACTTGTGTATATCAATGACCTTTCATCAGTAACATTACCAGATGCCAAGTTCGTTTTGTTTCCTGATGATACAAACATTGCAATAAATAGCAAATCAAGTTTAGTCTTAGAAAAATCAGCTAATAAAATATTTGTGGACATTAATCACTGGTTCCTAGCCAATTCCTAAGTCACTAAACTCTGAAAAAACACACTACATGCAGTTCAGAACTTGTAAGGGGTGTCTCACGAGTATATGCCTAACATACGATGACAAGCAGATACAAGAAGTGGACAGTGTTAAATTCTTGAGATTACAGCCTGATAATAAATTCAACTGGGAAAAGCACACCACAGAACTGCTGAAGCATCTTAACAAATCTCTATTTGCAGTGCGAATTGTGTCAGACATAGGGGATATAAATATGGAAAAGCTGGCATACTATGCTTACTTTCATTCCATAATGTCATATGGGAGTATTTTTTGGGGTAATTCATCAAGCCAAGCTAAAGTTATCCGGGCACAAAAACGTGCAGTAAGAGTTGTATGTGGTGTGAACTCAAGAACATCCTGCAGAAGCCTATTTAGGGAACTAGCGATACTAACTACTGCTTCCCAATATATTTATTTTTTGATGAAATTTGTCATTAAAAATATATCACTTTTTCAAACCAACAGCTCAATTTATCGTTCAAATGGCTCTGAGCACTATGGGACTTAACATCAATGGTCATCAGTCCCCTAGAACTTAGAACTACTTAAACCTAACTAACCTAAGGACAGCACAGAACGCTCAGTCATCACGAGGCAGAGAAAATCCCTGACCCTGCCGGGAATCGAACCCGGGAACCAGGGCGTGGGAAGCGAGAACGCTACCGCACGACCACGAGCTGCGGACTCAATTTATGGAATCAATATTATAAATAAGAATAATCTTCACAAGGATTTAAAGTCACTTAGTCTTGTACAAAAAAGTGTGCATTATTCAGGAACACACATTTTCAATAATTTGTCAGTAGCTATAAAAAACTTAACAACCAATGAAATTTAGTTTAAGAGAAGCCTAAAGGATTTATTGGTGGCCAACTCTTTCTACTCCATTGATGAATTTCTCAGTAGAACCAACTGAGTGCAGTAATGTGTTCATTGTAAATAATTATGTGTTTGTGTGTGTGTGTGTGTGTGTGTGTGTGTGTGTGTGTGTGTGTGTGTGTGTGTGCAAGTACAATCTAACTTCTGTACCATTTCAGTGCAGTAATGTGTTCATTGTAAATAAGTATTATAGTAGTTGTATTACACGTTTATTACCTTATAAATAAATTAAGAAGAACTTTTATTTTAAATTCAGTGGATTAGTACTTGTAAAATGATTCTTTCATATGATGTTCATTAAAAAATGACGATCATTCCGCTTGGGACCTGTGGAATGGTACATTAGCTTATTTGTTTGAATTGTAAATATTTGTTATGAATTGTTGTTTTTCTGACATGTTCTACATCCTTGAGGACCTCCACACTACGGATCAATTGGAATGAACGTAAATCTAATCTAATATAATCTAATCTGACATGCTCCCCATCGCACTACTTCCAATGAATTGCGCTTCGACGCCATTCACCAAAGTTAATTATTCGTCTCACCTTCTCGCACAGTCGCCACCCGACATTCGAGCGTTCTGCTAAACCTTTGCAGTGCCACTGGTAAACACGTGGTAGTTTTGTGAGATTGCTGCCGAAATAACTAATTTCTCTTTACTGTTGAATTACGTTTGACCGAATTATTGGTGTTATTTGTTTAACTGTATTTTTCAGAAACATGACTTAAAATTGCTGTCATTAATGTATGCTAATATTCTCTCTCTCGCACCGGAGTTAAGTGGTAATGCAAGAAATTTTTAATTGCCATTGTTTGGCAGGTAACAGAGGGAGGCTCAGAAGCAATTCTTGATTAAGAGACTGCACGCCGAAGTTCTGTCTGTTGTCCAACAATATTTTAGCATTGTATTAATACTAATATTGATCCAGCTCGTATACTTGGTCGCCTTGGTTCTATTGGAGAGAAATGAACTACGCTGTCTGATGAAAAGTATCCGCACAACCATGTGTAATGCGGAGTTGAACACTGGATGTCACGAGTGGCCGACTCGCCAGTATAAAAGAAAAGGCGAGGAGTACTGTACTGCCAATGGAGACGTAGTAACAAAATAATGTGTCAGTTAGTGTGGCTCAGTGACTTTGAACGTGGACTACGCGTTGGATTTCACCTGCGAAACAACTCCATCAGCGACATTTCAACCCTTCTACAACACCCGAGTTGACTGTTGGTGGTGTGATCGTGAAGTGGAAACGCGAACAGCTGTCCGTACGGCTGCCCCTGTCGGAGGTTCGAGTGCTCCCTCGGGCTTGGGTGTATGTGTTGTCCATAGTGTAAGTTAAAGTTAGATTAAGTAGAGTGTAGGCTTAGGGACAGATGACCTAAATAGTTTGGTCCCATAAGACCTTACTACAAATTTCCAAATTTTCCAAACACAGCTGAACCAAGTCCAGGAAAAACCTCGTGTACTGACGGATGGGGACCGTCGTACGTTGCCGAGCGTGGTTGTAAAAGTCGCACGAGATCAGCGGAAGGAATAACTTGGAAGCTCCAAAAAGCTACCAGCAGTTCAGCCAGGAACTGACAGCTCGGAGGGAGGTAAAAAAGAGTAGGGTGCAACGGTCGAGCAGCTCTCCAAAAGGCACACATTTCTGTAATGAATGCTAAGCGATACTTGAGGTGGTGTAAGGAGCGACTTCACTTGACAGTGGATGATTGGAAAGGAGTGATTTGGAATGATGAACAGAGCTGTACCCTCTGGCAATCCGTAAGAAGGGTTTGGCTTCGGCGAATACCTGGAGAATGTTGTCTGCCATCACGTGTAGTGCCAACCGTGAAGTATATGGAGGAGGTGGTGTTTCGGTATTGGCGTGTCTTTGTTGGTTAGGCTGTGGTCCCCTTATTACGCTTAAGAAAAAGCTGATTGCAGAAGGATATTAATACATTTTACAGTACATTGTACTGCGTGCACTAGAGGGTCAGTTCGGAGTCGATGACGCTTATAGCCGGACGTTGTGGCCGAGCGGTTCTAGACGCTTCAGTCCGGAACCACGCGGCTGCTATGGTCGCAGGTTCGAATCCTGCTTCGGGCACGGATCTGTGTGATGTCCTTAGGTTAGTTAGGTTTAAGTAATTCTAAGTTCTAGGGGACTGATGACCTCAGATGTAAAGTCCCATAGTGCTCAGAGTCATTTGAACCATTCGATGCTTATATCAGCATGGCAATGCATCCTACTATGAAGCAACATCTATGAGGCAATGACTTGTGCACAGTAACATTCCTGATGTGGACTGTCCCCGAGTCCCGATCTGAACCAGTGGTACATCTTCGGGGTGAGTCACAACGTTGAATTCGATCCAGACCCGAGCGTCCTACATTATTTGATTTGGTGGCTTCGAATCTTGAATAATAGGTCGCCGTTCCTCCAGAGACACTTAGATATACCACTAACAGCGTCCCCAGCAGAGTCTTAACAGGAAATGCGGACACACCCGAAGTTAATTTCCATTAACAGGTGACCGAATACTACTGATCTGATAGTGTATGTATGCTACGCTGTTAACTATGGCCCTTCCTTTCATTTCCTTAATCAACCATAACAATACACGTCTATACACAATAATCGTTCATAACATGTGTCAACATGGGTTAATAGTCAATAAACTTAATTCACTTTGAAACGTCGCCTTAGAAAAATTATGAATGACTGTGCTGGTAAACTTCTACGTTATAATTTAGAAGGAATGATAGGAAAAAAACGGAGCACGATGTGAGATGCTAGATGGTTTAGCTTTTTGACAAAGTTTACAAATTGACAGCGCTCTCCGAATTCTCTTTTCCATATTGTTAAAATAACAAGTGGTCCGAAGAATATGATAACATTTTCGTGGAACAAATTGTGCGTAGCCGAAATGAATGTACCAGATGAGCTTATTAACTAAATCGTCAGGAATGAAAACTTCCGTGTCCATTTTCTTTTACTGCTCAAACTTTGAGAAAAAAAACTGCAATTGCTACTGTGATGAATGATCAGGACTGTCTTTATGGACTGTGAGGATAATTTTTGCTTTTGACCAACAGTGTATTAATAACTGTGTGCATTTGACATCTTTGTTATCGTAATCATTAAAAAAAATTTCAAATCAGTATTGGACACTGCCCAAAACAATTCGTAAAATTTTTTGTCTGGAGCATGGGGGCTATGTAAGTAACCTGTTTAGGTTTTTGTGTTGGTAACGCCACGTACTGCTCTGTATGAAAATCACTGGCTCTGCTGTGTGCAGTCTGTGGCTGGTTGGACTCATTGTAGAAATATTCGCTTGTGTAGTGTTGCCAGTTGGATGCAATGCTACGGTTGTTCTTTCCCATAAGGACTACATGGTGAAGATGCAGAGCCTGTCAAATGACGAATCTTACTGGAAGATCAACGCTGATCCCACAAAGAAAGTGGAGAACAAGACTAGAGCTCTTCTCAAGGACGCAGATTTAGCAGATGGTGTTGCCAAGAAATTGACACCTCAAGGACCTGTAACGCCAAGACTTTATGGACTCCCTGGAGTCCACAAAGAAGGGGTGCCGTTACGCCCAATTGTCAACAACATTGGGGCACCTACATATTTGCTGGCCAAATACCTGGCAGAATTACAAAGCCCTTAAGTGGGTTGATGCCCTCATCACGTTCGTAATTCTGTGGATTTCGTAAAACGTCTCGACAACTTCATGCTGAAAGACTCAGACATCCCGGTGAGTTTTGACGTTGTTTCATTGTTCACCAGGGTGCTTCTTCGAGAGTCAGTTGAGCTCATTGCACAGAAATTTTACGAGAAGACGACCGACCTTTTCTAGCACGTTCTGACATCCACGTATTTTCTGTTTAATGGAGAATACTATGAACAAACAGAAGGAGTCACAATGGGGAGCCCACTCTCCCATGTTGTCGCGAATTTCTGTATGAAGTACTTCGAGGCGGATGCTTTGGCGTCATCCAAATGGAAACCTACTTGTTTTCTACGTTATGTGGATGACACGTTCGTGGTCTGGCCCCATGGAAGGGACAAGCTCTTAGACTTCCTTACGCACCTGAACTCCATACATCCGAACATCAAATTCACTATGGAGACCGAAGCAGAAGGAAGATTACCGTTTCTGGACGTCATGGTGAAAAGAAGAGCGGATGGCACCCTGGGCCACGGGGTATGTATGAAGAAAACGCACGCCGACATGTATTTGCAAGCCACCACCCTGCGCAGAGGAATGGGGTGCTAGAAACACAGGTGCACAGGGCGCGCACCATGTCTGATGCAGAGTCTGCCCCAAAAGCTGGAACACCTCAAAGCTGTATTCCGGAAAAACGGGTACTCGGAATGGCAGATCAGACGCGCTCTCCGCCCCACCTCTACAGTACAGCGGGTAGACGGAAGAAGGCACGGAGAAAGAGATAACCACTGCCTATATACCGTACACTGGCGCACTATCGGGGAAAATAGGACGAATATTGAGGAAACACCGAATAGGAACTGTCTTTTGCGCACTAAATAAAACGCGGCATTATTGGGAAGTGTCGAAGACGTGTGCGGCTGGTCCCGGCAGAGGTTAGAGTCCTCCCTCGGGCATGGGTGTGTGTGTTTGTCCTTAGGATGCTTTAGGTTAAGTAGTGTGTAAGCTTAGCGACTGATGACCTTAGCAGTTAAGTCCCGTACGATTTCACACACATTTCAACATTTTTTGTCAAAGACGATTTCTGTTTGCTGAAGGCAGGCATATACCAGATTCCGTGTCAATGTGGGAAGACTTATATTGGACAGACAGTGTGCACCATCGAAGATCGTTGCCGAGAACATGAGAGGCACACTCAACTTCGGTACCCCAACAATTCGGCGGTCGCAGAGCACTGTTTGTCCGAAAACCACGAAATGCACTACCAACATACCAGGGTCCTGGCACAGACATCTAAATACTGGGACAGCGTCGTTAGAGAGGCTTTCGAAGGGACGGACTCATCAACCGAGATTGCGGCTACAACCTCAGCGGGTCATGGGAACCAGCATTGAGTCTAATTAAAAAGACGCTCAGCAAAGGAAACGAACGGGCGACTAGGGCGGACGAGGCAATTACAGCGACGCCACCACAAACGCCGACGCTAACGTCTCACCGAGCGCTGACGCGTGGGCGTGGACCGTGGAGAGAACGCCTCGCGAGGGGAGGGGATTTAAGACGGCCGCCCGCGCTCAGGAGCTCAGTTCGTCAGCGCACCTGACGACGGCGACGTGTCTGATCGCCGAAATATTGTGCCCGTTGGACACTATGAACCGGCAGTACACCCGTGGACTGTTCGAGCAGAATCGTAAACCTGTTTAGATATCCCATAGCAACTTATTTTCTTTAAATGCTGCAAATGTAGCAGTAAACCAAAACATTTTCGAAATCCAGAAACATGGAGTCGACGTAGCTCCTTATATTCATCGGAGGACTGCGGTACATATCCCAGTTTTGTCATACATTCTGTAGTTTCACTAAATCACTTGAGGCAGTTGCTGAGTTAACTTGGCTGAAAGGGGACGATCGATTTCCTTACATCAGAAAACATCTATGTTGTACACCTATAAATTCTTTTTAAATCTGTTGCTATCATTAACGTTATTATTGTCATTATTATTATTATTATTATTATTATTATTATTACATTATTAGTGGCAGCAGCAGCAGTAGCAGAAGTCTGCCAGTACCAACTCATATGTTCGTACTCTGTATTATATACTCACATTGTTGCTATGGACACTCAATCATTTTAATACTGTTTGTCATATTAAAATCGTTAGTTGTTAGTTAATTATCATGTGAAAAAGGTACTGCATGTGCGAAAACCTGGGCCGATGTAACAAAGGGCTTGATGGCCCTAATCTTTCTTCTTTCTTTTATCCGTGGCACTGAGCACGTAATGCTTGTACGTGTAAGGTAAACTGAGTTTGTGCAATAAATGCTTCCGGAGCCCATGATATTCCATGAGGAAGGCTATATTCTTGTACTAACAAGTAAAGATCTGACTGTAGCGAAACGGTGGTGAGGATACGAAAAGCCCATTTTATGGCAGTACAAATTTTTAATTATTTATCTAAAGCATCATTTGACTTAGTCTCCACATAATTTGTAATGAACTAATTTCTTTTTCGTAGTGAGCATGCGAAATCTGAATTAAAGGAAATCCGAGAAGACGCAAAAAAGACGCGCAATGGAATTTTCAACATATAACACAAAAGTTTTGCTAATATGCGGAAGAGATTGGAAGTGTTTATTAATGGGGGACTGAAAAAGGGAACTGGCAGAATCTCGTCAGTGGAGAGTTACGGTGTCACTTCACAACATGAGATGATTACGCTAATACGGTGTTTTATAGATTGTAAAAACATACAATATTTATTTCAGATAGTTGGAACTGTGAAGAATCTTCGAATGCCGCAACCATTAAACAACATACGGGAAAACCAAAAGGCATAAGTAAGAATGGCAGTGAGAGGTACCAGTGGAATTGTAAAGGATGCAATGTTGCTCTGTATTATCTCCACTTGTCTCTAGTTTGTAGGGAGAGAGGAGCTGGATTGGAAGAGAGAAAGATATAGGAATACGATTGTATGGCAAAGTCATTGACAAGATGAGGTCTGGTGATGACATAAATTTTTGTATTTGACATGAGAAAGACATAACACGGTTTCTGGAAGTAATAAAATGAAATGAAAATAGATTCCACACCAACGCAGAAAGGAGAAACAAAAGAATATATTACGAATTAAACGTTACAACGGCAAATGAGCTAGAACCAGTAGAGGGAATTAGCACTCAAACTGCTTAGCAGCCGCTATATTATGAGTAGAAGCAGTGAATGTCACCAGGGCGTAAGAGTAAACAGACGCCGAAAGTTCTTGCAGCTTAAGTAAAGAAGTATCTATAATATTAACATAAATAATAACGATCAAATTAACCTGCAGTTTGGAATTCCTAGTGGTTCATTATAGTTGTCATTCGAGTACCAAAAACTAAACTGATGTAGAGGAATGTTGTGAAAGTGTTGGTGTCACAAAGAGCCATCAGGACACTTTGCATGAAAAAAAAAATAGTTTTGGAGATGCCGAGAGACGGTACAGGATGCCGATGAAACCACTCCGTGGTAACACTACTAGATGGATTATGACAATAATGCCAAAACAACACAATGACAACAAAAGCAGCTGAATGGATCACCAAGACTTCCGTGAGGAGCTTGAGGGACCAGTGTTGTTCATGGAACTACGCTTGTGGCGTAAACAACTTCGGCGACATTCAGGCAGCGCAAAACCACAATGTGTACAATTGGCGAAAGGTAAACCGCAGCGAGCACTTACAGTGTATTAATCAACAGTGAGGAAAAACAAAAAGGTCGAAAGAAAACGTTAGATTACCACTGTGGACCGTCGTAACGGATGGTAACCACTCGTAAACACTGCGATTTAACTCGAGCAAAGACCGCGTCATAGACGATAACATTTTTTTTAAAGAACAAGTATTCATTACTAACTTTACAAATTATTGTTCACAGTAATATTGCTATCAAGAACTGACATTTATAAGTATACCGCAGGGAGCTGTATCCATAGTGTCTTCCATCATACGAATGAAAGCTCGGCACCTTTGCTTTGGAGACAAGAATAATTCTCATCAGTCACTGCGAGGGTAATCATAAAACTTTATCACCTCCAAAGAATGAAGGAATGTAATTAATTATTTGTATATTTACAGGTACATTGTATGTCTGCAGTCCTGGCACACACTCAAATCCCCAAACCCCAGTACAGTAGCACGGCGCTAGAGGCGCCAGAAACAAAGTTACACAGCCCACTGACAAACTGAAGGAGGGCTGCGTCATTCTGGTTTGGCGCATCCAGCCTCGTGTTATGCTGCTGTGCTGCGGGAAGTTTAATGTGTACCGGAATTATAGACTTTATATGTGCCTGCAGACAAATAATAAATAATTACGTAACTTTACTTACTAAAGCTTTACGATTACTCTTTGTATAAAGAGGTCTCGCTAACACGAGCGCTTTCACGACTGAAATGCTTCATTAATGATAAAGTGATTCTTCCGTACGCGAAAAAAAAGGAAATAATTATAAGCAAAGAAATACATTTTACATGTTCATGGACACGCAGTGTTTCGCAGGAAGCCGTTATAATGCACCTGTTGTATTCACTAAATGTACTTGACATCGAACTTATAAATGTGGCCGCAAGAGAGCCCCATACCACAGAATAAAGGCTGTTATATTAAGGTGGCTCGCCGGACGGTGTGGGCGTGCGGTTCTAGGCGCTTCAGTCTGGAATGGCGTGACCGCTACGGTCGCAGGTTCGAATCCTGCCTTGGGCATGGATGTGAGTGATGTCCTTAGGCTAGTTAGGTTTAAGTAGTTCTAAGTTCTAGGGGACTGGTACCCACAGATGTTAAGTCCCATAGTGCTCAGAGCCATTTGAACTTTTTTTTTTTTTTTTTTTTTTTTTTTTTTTTTTTTTTTAAGATGGCTCGCTTGCACGCAGCAACTACACAGATTTGTCACATGATCATATAAGCTTAGGCAACAGGACTGTTAAAAGTAGAAGACAACACAGATTAGTAACAGTTTACAATGATGTATTGACATAAAGTTCTTCCATGCTTAACTGGAATATGAACATGACACGTGTCTATATAGATCAATGTTCACTTGGACATCTAGTGCCCGGCGGGGTCAGGGATTTTCTCTGCCTCGTGATGGCTGGGTGTTGTGTGCTGTCCTTAGGTTAGTTAGGTTTAAGTAGTTCTAAGTTCTAGGGGGCTGATGACCATAGATGTTAAGTCCTATAGTGCTCAGAGCCATTTGAACCATTTGGACATCTAGTGAACAGTGACTAATATCACTTGTATAAAGTCCAGTTTGGCGGCGACTGTACCCGATTCATTTATAAGTTACTATCCTGAGGTACTGCCTAACTGACGACTGGAGCTGTGCGTCAGCTTATACACTGAAGAGCTAAAGAAACTGGTACACCTGCATAATATCGTATAGGATCCCCGCGAGCACGCACAAGTGCCGCAACACGACGTGTAATGGACTCCACTACCATAAATTCGTAAGAATTCGAGGAAGTGGAAATTTCTTTTGGACAGCACGTTGCAAGGTATCCCAGATATGTTCAATAATGTTCATGTCGGGGGTGTTTGGTGGCCAGCATAAGTGTTTAAACTCCGAAGACTGTTCCTCGAGTCACTCTATAGCAATTCTGGACGTGTGGGGTGTCGCATTGTACTGCTGGAAGTGCCCAAGTCCGTCGGAAGGCACTATGGACATGAATGGATGCAGATGATCAGACAGGACCCTTACGTACGGGTTAACGATCAGAGTCGTATCTAGACGTATCATGAGTCCCATATCACTCCAACTGCACACGCCCCACACCATTGCAGATCCTCCACCAGCTTCAACAGTCCCCTGTTGACTTGCAGCTCCCAGGATTCATGAGGTTGCCTCCATCGGCTCGATATAATTTGAAACGGGACTCGTCCGACCAGGCAACATGTTTCTAGTCATCAACAGTCCAATGTCGGTGTTGACGGGTCCAGGAGAGGCGTAAGGCTTTGTGTCGTGCAGTCATCAAGGGTGCACGAGTGGGCCTTCGGCTTCGAAAGCCCATATCGATATGTTTCGTTGAATGTTTCGCACGCTGACACTTGTTGAAGGCCCAGCATTGAAATCTGCAGCAGTCTGTGGAAGGGTTGCACTTGTCACGTTAAACGATTCTCTTCAGTCGTTGTTGGTCCCGCTCTTGCAGGATCCTTTTCCGGCTGCAGCGATGTCGGAGATTTGATATTTTACCGGATTCCTGATATTCACGTTATACTCGTGAAAAGGTGGTAAGGGAAAATCACTTCATCGCTACCTCGGAGATTCTGTGTCCCATCGCTCGTGCGCCGACTATAACACCACGTTCAAACTCATTTAAATCTTTATACCTGCTATTGTAGCAGCAGTCACCGATCTAACAATTGCGCCAGACACTTGTTGTCTTACATAGGCGTTGCCGACCGCGGCGCCGTATTCTGCCTGTTTACATATCTATGTACTTGAATAGGTATGCCTATACCAGTTTCTTTGACGCTTCAGTGTATATGGATCTGGCGGATGAATGTCCACCTGGAAACAATTTGTGCAACGTAAGGCCAAAGCATAACATAGTCCTCAGGAGTGCGATGATGTTTCGCCTGAGTTTAAGTGTGAAAGATTGTAACATAATCGCTGAATCACTCTTTATATCATAACGATGTTGTTAGTGGATTAATCGCGTCTGAAATTGGAAATCAATCGCCGAAACCGGTAATGTGAACATTGTGATTATTGAGTGATCTTGACGTAACGTATTATATAGATGACTTCGTACTTGCGTCAGTCTTTTTCTGGAATGTGTGTAGAAAACTCTACATCGAAGTATCATGCGAGTTTATTATGGACATCTTTTCCAGAATTTTGTGGAATAATCTCTAAGACTGTCAGTGCAGTCTGTGTGTGAGACACACGGCTTATCACGACAGAGCGAGTAGTAAACAGGATCTCAGTGCTAATTAAGAAAAGTAATTATGTTTCTCATAATTTGCATCTTTTTAACTATCTAGTATAACAGATTATTACCTGCATATTCCTTTTCACTACTAGTTTAGTACCGTGGTTAATGGCGTCATTATAGCTGCTATAATAATCGTTAGCGTCGTTGTTTAACCGCGTATCTTGCCATTAGATTTCTTCTATATTATCCTGTCAGTCAGTTCCAATTTGACGCAGTGACGCTGTAAAGACTGTGTTATGATGGATTATGCTATAAGAGTACACCTTCGCCGTTTCCCTACGTCTATTGTGTAATCGGCTCTTCCTTTTTCTGTCCTCGCACATTTTTTATATTTTTTAATTTTTTTTCTGAGTCATTAGTTTTCTGACTCGTGTGACGCGATCCGCCACAAAATCCTCTCCTGTGTCGACATTTTCGTCTGAAAAGTAGTACTTGAAACCGAAGTCCTTAATTATTTGCTGGATGTATTCCAATACACGTCCCCAAAAATGGTTGAAATGTCTCTGAGCACTACGGGACTTAAATTCTGAGGTCATCAGTCCCCTAGAACTTAGAACTACTTAAACCTAACTAACCTAAGGACATCACACACATCCATGCCCGAGGCAGGATTCGAACCGGCGACCGTAGCGGTCGCGCGGTTCCAGACTGTAGCGCCTAGAACCGCTCGGCTACTTCGGCAGCAAACACTGTCCCCCCTACAGTCCTTAATCTCTTCAGATCCCTCTTGTACTATGGAAGTTATTCCCTGATGTCTTACCAAGTGTTCTATCATCCTGTCCCTTAATCTTGTCTGTGTCTTCCATACATTCCTTTCCTCGTCGACTCTGCGGAGAACCTGATTCTTTACCTTATTAGTTCACCCGATTTTCAACATTCATCTGTACTACCACATCTCAAATGCTTCGATTCTCTTGTGTTCTTGTTTTCCCCTTAGTCCATGCTCACTACCACACAACGCTGCGCTATAAACGTAAACTCTCAGAAATTTTTCCTCAGATTAAGTCCTACGTTTGATGCCTGTAGACGTCTCTGGCCAGGAATGATCTATTTGGCGGCGCTAATCTGCTTCTTATGTCCTCCATGCTCCGACCATCGTGGGTTATTTTGCGGCCTAGAGCTCGTCTACTTTGTGATCCCTAATTCTGATGTTAAGTTTCTCGCAGCTATCATTTCTGCTACTTCTCATTACTTTCGTCTTTCTTCGATTTATTCTCAGTTCAAAATCTATACTTATTAGGCTGTTCATCTATTCAACAATTTCTGTAATTCTTCTTCACTTCACTGGGGACTGAAATTTCATCAGTGAATCTTAACATTGATATCCATTCACCCCGAATTTTACTCCCGCTCTTGAATCTTTCTTTTACGTCCGTAACTGCTCCTTCGATGTATAGATTAAATAGTAGCGGGGCGAAAGACTGCATCACTATCTTACACCCTTTTCAGTTCAAAAATTGGTTCAAATGGCTCTGAGCACTATGGGACTTAACATCTATGGTCATCAGTCCCCTAGAACTTAGAAATACTTAAACTTAACTAACCTAAGGACATCACACAACACCCAGCCATCACGAGGCAGAGAAAATACCTGACCCCGCCGGGAATCGAACCCGGGAAACCGGGCGTGGGAAGCGAGAACGCTACTGCACGACCACGAGATGCGTGCACACCCTTTTCAGTCCTAGCACTTCTTCTTTGTCTTCCACTCTTATTGTTCCCTCTTGGTTCTTTTACATACTATACAGGGTGGTCCATTGATAGTACCGGGCCAAATATCTCACGAAATACGCATCAAACGAAAAAACTACAAAGAACGAAACTCGTCTAGCTTGAAGGGGGAAACCACATGACGCTATGGTTCGCCCGCTAGATGGCGCTGCCATAGGTCAAACGGATATCAACTGCGTTTTTTTTCATAGGAACCCCCATTTTATTACATATTCGTGTAGTACGTAAAGAAATATGAATGTTTTAGTTGGACCACTTTTTTCGCTTTGTGATAGATGGCGCTGTAATAGTCGCAAACGTATAAGTACGTGGTATCACGCAACATTCCGCCAGTGCGGACGGTATTTGCTTCGTAATACATTCCCGTGTTAAAATGGACCGTTTACTAATTGCGGAGAAGGTCGATGTCGTGTTGATGTATGGCTATTGTGATCAAAATGCCCAACGGGCGTGTGCTATGTATGCTGCTCGGTATCCTGGACAACATCATCCAAGTGTCCGGACCGTTCGCCGGATAGTTACGTTATTTAAGGAAACAGGAAGTGTTCAGCCACGTGTGAAACGTCAACCACGACCAGCAACAAATGTTGATGCCCAAGTATATGTTTTAGCTGCTGTCGCGGCTAATCCGCACATCAGTAGCACACAAATTGCGCGAGAATCCCAAAAACGTCGCTGTTGAGAATGCTACATCAACATCGATTGCACCCGTACCATATTTCTTTGCACCTGGAATTGCATGGTGACGAGTTTGAACGTCGTGTATAGTGCCACTGGGCACAAGAGAAATTACGGGATGATGACAGACTTTTGAAAGCGTTCTGTTTAGCGACGAAGCGTCATTCACTAACAGCGGTAATAATATGCACCATTGGGTAACGGAAAATCCACGATGGCTGCGACAAGTGGAACATCAGCGACCTTGGGGGTTTAATGTACGGTGCGGCAGCATGGGAGGAAGGATAATTTTCCCCCATTTTATCGATGGCAGTCTAAATGGTGCAATGTATGGCTGATTTCCTACGTAATGTTCTACCGATGTTACTAGAAGATGTTTCACTGCATGACAGAATGGCGATGTACATCCAACATGATGGGTGTCCGGCACATAGCTCACGTGCGGTTGAAGCGGTATTGAATAGCATATTTCATGACAGGTGGATTGATCGTCGAAGCACCATACCATGGCCCGCACGTTCATCGGATCTGACGTCCCCGGATTTCTTTCTGTGGGGAAAGCTGAAAAATATATGCTATCGTGATCCACTGACAACGCCTGACAACATGCGTCAGCGTACTGTCAATGTATGTGCGAACTACGCTCTGTTGAGAGGAAAATCGTTACACGTATTGCCAAATGCATTGATGTTGACGGACACCATTTTGAGCATTTATTGCATTAATTTGGTATTTACAGGTAATCACGCAGTAACAGCACGCGTTCTCAGAAATGACAAGTTCACAAAGGTACATGTATCACATTGGAACAACCGCAATAAAATGTTCAAACGTACCTATGTTCTGTATTTTAATTTAAAAAACCTACCTGTTACCAACTGTTCGTCTAAAATTGTGAGCCATATGTTTATGACTATTACAGCGTCATCTGTCACAAAGCGGGAAAAGTTGTCCAACTAAAACAATAATATTTCTTTACGTACTACACGAATATGTAATAAAAAATGGGGTTCCAATTTTTAAAAAACGCAGTTGATATCCGTTTGACCTATGGCAGCGCCATCTAGCGGGCCAACCATAGCGCCATCTCGTTTCCCCCTTCAAGCTAGAAAAGTTTCATTCTTTGTAGTTTTTTTCATTTGTTGCTTAGTTCGTGAGATATTTGGCCCGGTTAGAGAGGGAGAGAGAGAGAGAGAGAGAGAGAGAGAGAGAGAGAGAGAGAGAGCAGAATGTTCATCCCACCAACTTTCGCATAGTGTGGTGCACAGTAATATGAAATTAGAGGCCATTTGCATAGTTCTTTTAGATTTGTGTGTAGAGTCAAATGAAAAAGAGTTTTGTTTAAAGAATAAATGTCAGGTCTATGGCAGTAAAAATTATGAAGTTGGAACCGAAAATGATACCCCCTTTCCTAAGCAAATCTACTCAATAATCAACAATGAGCTTGAAAGATAGTTACTGTCCCCATAAAAGATGTTCAATGGTAGTAATTGTCATAGGCAGTATTCGTATCAGGTTGAGACAGTAGTTATATCCCTAGATGAGGCATGCTTACAAAAAAATGGCTCTGAGCACTATGGGACTCAACTGCTGAGGTCATTAGTCCCCTAGAACTTAGAACTAGTTAAACCTAACTAACCTAAGGACATCACAAACATCCATGCCCGAGGCAGGATTCGAACCTGCGACCGTAGCGGTCTTGCGGTTCCAGACTGCAGCGCCTTTAACCGCACGGCCACTTCGGCCGGCCAGGCATGCTTACAGCAAGTGGTTACCGCCTCTCCCAGTATGCGTTGCTTTTGTGTGCAAGGATAGTTATCCGTTGCCCACATTGTTTCCTTCAAAAGTTATCAAATTAATTTGGGGATTATATGAATTGCCTCGCACACGTAACTTCAGTATATGGTACGAGAGGCACTTGGTAGCCCAGTACCATAATTAAAGAGAGTTAGAACCATCCAATGAAGGTACAAGCTTTTGCTGCATGTCGGACAAATTAAAATTTTAGAACCACCGGCTAGGGCGTAACCGCGCACCCTTTCAAAGTACCGACATTCGCTCTTATTGATTTAGGGAAAATGGAAAAAATGTAAATCATGGTTGTATATCGTCAATCTGCAAATCCATTTCCTGAACCTCAGCGCCACCTTTCTCGGTGCTAATTTACGTAACTGGGAGGTGCATCCACTCAGGATAGAGTCCACCCCCTTATTGACAACTGTCGGCGGGTGCATTGACATTCTCTGAGCGTGGGCGTCAGATAATTTCACGTATCAATTATTAGTGATCACTCGGTTGTGATAGACTCACGTGAATTAACTGAAGTTCCGCTCGGGATTAGCCGAGCGGTCTAAGGGGCTGCAGTCATGGACTGTGCGGCTGGTCCCGGCGGAGGTTCGAGTCCTCCCTCGGGCATGGGTGTGTTTGTCCTTAGGATAATTTAGGTTAAGTAGTGTGTAAGCTTAGGGACTGATGACCTTAGCAGTTAAGTCCCATACGATTTCACACACATTTGAACAATTAACTGAATTCTGCGAACCGGATATATTTGTTTAACAAACTGGCACTAGAAACGTTAGACTTGGGTTGACCACCTATTAATATATTTAATTACTGCCAAGAAGCTCATCTAATTAAGAAAGGAAATAAAGTTCAAAACCAAATTAATTTATTACAAACTGCAGTTAGAAAATATTGATGTGTATTTAATCATAGGATCTCATTGAGGATCCGAAGTAGCGAGTACACGGGCTAAGTGACTGTTGAACATGAGTAATACTAAAGTCTTGGTAAAGACAGGAATAAAATGGAGTGCATTAGGTTATCGTCTCATAAATCATCTACAGTGTGTTTCACAATTCATGATACGCTCTTCTAGAGACTGTAGAGAGGATTTAGTAGATCAAATTTTACATAGGAACCCAAGTCAGGAAACGGTTCGTTTCCATGTTACAAGGAAAACAAGATGTATAGATTTTACACCTATTTACTGTGGTATTAAAAAAGCTGTTCGATATGACGACCACCACGTTCTGTGCACACTGTGTATCTACGCAGTAAGTTCGCATAAACTCTGTCCAAGATACATCGTGTGTGATTAGTCACTTCTGTCATAGCCATGATCCGTGCAACCAGATTTTCCACAGACTGGACAGGGCCCAGTAAATAAGTCTCTTCATTGTTAAAACGTAAAACTACTGACGTTTCATTCACAGTTACAAGGGAACTTCTTCAGGGTGTTTAATTGACCGCGATAATGGCGGCGGAAGCCTACGTTTATAAGACTCTTCATGTGGCCGCACAAAAAGAAGTTCAAATGGGTTAAATCTGGGGATCTTGGTGGCCAAACATATGGTCCACTCCGACCGATACACCTGTCGCTGTAGACTACGTTCAGATGGTTTCGGTCGCGAAATGCAGAATGTACTGCCACGTCATCATGCTGGAATGTCCAATGGCACGTTTTCCAAAAACACCGCCATCACTTGCTGCAGAAATATCGAGTTCCTTTAGGAGGGGAGAAAGGATGTACGGCCCAATCACACCACTTTCGCAGATACCCGCCAAAACATTTATGCCGAAGGTGTGCTGAAATCTTCGTGCACACGTGGCTGTGGTATATTTTTGATTCAAAATGTGGCTATTTCGAGCTTTAAAAACTCCTTCCCTGTGAAATGCGCTTCGCTGGTGAACAAAATTCGCTTTTAAACTGAGGAAAATACACACACTGGTGTAAAAACCAAGTACAGTAATTGACACGTGGCACAAAATCCGCCGGGAGCATGGCGTGTACCTTTGACGGTGGTACGATCATGTGAACAAGCCAGACACATGCAAGTCACGTGCAATGGCTCAAGTACTCATCGATGGGTTCCCTTCGAATTCATGAGGTGCTTCCTCTTCCAAAACGACAGCGCACCACCTTCTTGGAGCACCACAGTTGCTGTATCGCTTGTGAATTTCCCACTTTCCTGCAGCCGTTGTTCAACTCTGGCAAAAATGGAGTGACAAGGAGTCACACGATTTGGAAAGTAGTCACGGCACAGACGTTGAGCTTCTCTTCCATTACGGCGAGCTTCACCGTAAAATAGCCTGCCGAAGTGGCCGTGCGGTTAAAGGCGCTGCATTCTGGAACCGCAAGACCGCTACGGTCGCAAGTTCGAATTCTGCCTCGGGCATGGATGTTTGTGATTTCCTTAGGTTAGTTAGGTTTAACTAGTTCTAAGTTCTAGGGGACTAATGACCTCAGCAGTTGAGTCCCATAGTGCTCAGAGCCATTTGAACCATTTTTTCACCGTAAAATAACAACATAATGGTATACTCTGCGAACGTGTGCTTAGCCTTCCTGTTACTGCAGTACTAGTCACCGTCATGTCAACTGACCCGTCACCATGAAGCATGAAAACAACGCAGACGGAAACAGAGGACATCACGTGACATCGAGTCAACGTACCATTTGTCAATGTGGGTAGCCTACCGTAACCCCCGAACTGCGTAAGAAACATCTAGCACGCGACTGAGTAGCTCTTCTTTTCCTTGTGACAAGGAAATAAACCGTTTCCGGACTTGGGTTCCTATGTAAACCTTGAGCTACTAAGTCCCCCTCTACAACCTCCAGAAGGGTGTACCATGAATTGTAAATCTACCTGTTTACAAAACACGAAATAGCTGTGCTAGCCCAGTGCCTACGTGATTATTTCAAAATGTCGGTTATCTGGTGCTTGCATACTACAATAATAAATAAGCTGAATGAGTCTTAAAATTATGCTCAGTCCTTACACCGCGCCTACCAATAATTTCCGAGTCTCCTCATTCGCCTGCCTGAGCTCGTGCCATCTTACCAAGCGTAGTGGAGCAGAAGTCATGATATGCTGCTGGTGTAGAGAAAGCGAACTGTCGGAGGTCCTAGGCGACGGACTGGGTCCTGTGAGACGGCCGGAGAAGTAGTGTTCTGTTCGGCGCCTGGAGGAGAAGTAGTGTTCAGTTCTCTTTCCAGACTCACTATCCCTTCTGTGTCTGTGCGCGTTTCAGTGCACCCGTCAGATGATTTTACAAAGTTCTGCCCAATGGCATGGACATAAGCAAAGATTTATTTGAGCAGTTGCCAGGGAGCGCCAGAAAACAAGCGTTACTGCTCGTGAGCAACTACGATGACGTAGGATACACTTGCTTGGTGTTTGCTCTGCTCTTTTTTATTCGTACTCTGCAGCACTGCTACGTAGCACTTCCAATCAGGTTTGCATCTACATAGAACTGCAAAAAGCTAGTAAGAAGGAATACTAATTTACTGAAAAAACGTAGTTCCTTGTATACACCAGCAGTAAGGGCAATAAGTTATTTCATGTATATTTCTAACTGTATGAAATATTAACAAGATAATCTGTGAAACTAAGAAACTGTATAACTGACAGGTTATATTCTACTCTAGGAGTAAATATAAAGACGTATGGGGAGTTAAAATGATAAAACAGGGTGTGCTGCCAGCCTGTAATGTATTAAAGAATAGCATTCTGTAAATTTAAGGCGTAAGCAACATAAATTAGGAAATAACGTCAAGCCTAGATGAGGAACAAGACAAGTGCCTTGTGATCGAAAATTATTGTGCTTCACGGAGAGCAGATCTGTAAAATTCTTTTAAAGTTGTCAATATATCTGAAGCAAATATTTTGTTCAGTACTACTGACCAAATTTGCCTGCATAGTCATCTTCAAGAGAACATTTTCGTATGTTCGTACGCATACAAAATGGTTTAAATGGCTCTGACCACTATAGGACTTAACATCTATGGTCATCAGTCCCCTAGAACTTAGAAATACTTAAACTGTACTAACCTAAGGACAGCACACGACACCCAGTCATCACGAGGCAGATAAAATCCCTGATCTCGCCGGGAATCGAACCCGAGAACCCGGGCGTGGGAAGCGAGAACGCTACCGCATGACCACGAGCTGCGGACTCGCACGCATACACCGTTAAGAGATCTTACATTGTGCCATAAAAGAAAGAGACATCAGGGAATACTCCAGGAGCATCGCAACCTCGTACAGTGAAGTAGTTGGTATTAATCTTTTCAGTGCGGTTTTCGGGGTGTCAATTTTATTTTTATATCAGTTCTGTATTACCTCATGTTTGGTTCATTATTATCGTATAGTGCCATACGTTCCAGAAAATTAAAGTGTGCGCTTATAATTGAGTGAACAGTTAAAATTAGCCTAGAGTGTGGAATGAAACACTTCGATTCAGATACATTGACTACCTCTGGGGAACAGATTAATAAGAACCAAATTTCTTTAGCAAACCGACAAAAATAATTTCATTGTTCTACAAGACGATTAATGCTTGATTGCTAACAACGCGAAAAGAAAATAAGATCAGAAAACTAAACTAATAACGTATTTTAGTCCTTCATGTTTATGTGAATGTGTTTGATTTCAGTTCATAGCTCCGAGCCACAGAAGCCAGTTTTGTTCTCTTATCTGCGCACGCGCGAATCTGTCAGCTTGGGTATGTCAGAAAAATTTCTCCGTGTAGCATCTGGCTACTTGCTACTACTTATCATACAGCTAACAGCCATGCTTCAAGTAGCCAGATGTGAGAGATGGTGCTACTCATGCGCGACTTCAGTTCTGTGCATGCACATGAGCCCGCAAATGCTCAAACGAACCTACAATCAAGAGCTTCCGAGTTTGCGATGTTATCCTATGAAAGGACTTAGTTCTGAACAAGTCATCCTGACATCCCTATTTTGCTATCGAACTGTCTCTCTAGCGAATCAGCTGAGCCCACGTTTTGGACATTCTGGAAACCAGCGCATTGCTCTATGCCTCAGCTAAAATTTGCTGGTAACGGGTAAGGAGTTATATTCTAAATTTACAGCAAACTGCCCGCGCCATCCCGAGTGAAGGCTTGGGAGGCGTAGTTCAAATGGTTCAAATGGCTCTGAGCGCTATAAGACTTACCATCTGAGGTCATCATTCCACTAGACTTAGAACTACTTAAACCCAACTAACCCAAGGACATCACATACATCCATGCCTGAGGCAGGATTCCAGCCTGCGACCGTAGCAGCAGCGCAGTTCCGGACTGAAGCGCCTACAACCGCTCGGCTACAGCGGCCGGCGGCGGCGTAGTTCCTCGAGGTTCTGGAGGGTCCTTGCCTCCTCATAACACTTTCTTCTGGAAAGCGTGTGTGGCATGCCTCGAGCAGCGGTAACAATAAAGTACAGTAGCTCTTTGTGAAGTGTCGTAGGCCCCCCGTCTCGCTTGCGCCAGTACAAAAAAAAATGGCTCTGAGCACTATGAAACTCAACTGCTGTGGTCATAAGTCCCCTAGAACTAACTACGTAAACCTAACTAACCTAAGGACATCAAACACATCCATGCCCGAGGCAGGAGTCGAACCTGCGACCGTAGCGGTCGTGCGGTTCCAGACTGCAGCGCCTTTAACCGCTCGGCCACTCCGGCCGGCTGCGCCAGTACATCCTAAGGCTTTTAACAAGCACTGGCAATACGCTCGGAACGCAATGAAACAGGTGACTGTGACCCACAGTTTCAATCCCTTGTCTTTCGAAAGCTAGCGACCAGATTGGTGTATAAAAAGGATACAGTGGCCCCTTCGTTAAGAGTCGCAAGAAACGCGCCTCCTGGCACCTGCATGTCTTTCGGAACTTATGAAATGAGCAAAGAAGCGATATCAGTTTAACTCTGGGCGTTCCTAAAGCTTTCGAAACAGTTTGGCCGGCTTAGCTAGATCGAGTGTGAGAAACACTGGCTACACTCCTTTGTAGAGTACTGCACCGCAGGCGCTTTATTGTCACCGACAGCGAACTGCGACGATATACAGAGCTTTAGAAATACTGACAACAATCCGACGATGTGAACGCAGGCGTCGCCGACAAGGTTATGTGGCACACAAAAATTACCCATGGGCCCTCGTTCTCTGACCTCTCAAAACTGACTCTCATTGGGAGAAACAGGGTTCCAATAACAGTCCGGCCATCCAGATTTACTTTTTGTGAGTTTGCTCTTTCCGAGTTAAATGAATTTCGAGATGGTTGCTTTGAAAATTACGTTTTCGATTTCCATTCCTGCCCTGGTCCAGTCCGAGCGTATACTTCATCCCGAATGACTTCGTCGTCGACAGAAAGTTGTACTCGTTTTACTGTCTTGCTTCGGTCAAAATACTGGAACAAAATTTACTTTATTCGCAAAGAGATAACGTCTCGGCGTATCTTAACAATGTGATGAATGAAATGGAATATGGCAAATAACAGGAATTAAATTTAATGCATGACGAGTGTGCATCATGTGTATGGCTTGCAAATATTAATTACCCCAAGAAAAAGGAAAACAATATTGAAAAATTGGTAAAGCGTTTTGCGAAATGATTTCTTTAAAAGTAAGGAACAAAATATACTAGAGAAACATTTGACGCGCTACTGAACAATCAAAGCAGTGGACAGCCGCTGATATGTTCATACCTTAGTGACGTAACTGAGTGAAATTCCACGAGAGAAATATCCTCGAGCAGTGTTTAAAATTCTGAGATTGAAATTTAAACACTGAGCTTTAAATATTCAGTGGGTACTTAATTTGTTGTACATGATTTCGTGCATCATTCAATAATGTGCTTCATTTTTTGAACTCTTTCCGAACAGCCTGCGGAACGGTAAATGGTGCCGATCGACCGCCGTGTCATCCTCAGTCGATAGGCCCACTGGACGCAGATGTGAAGGGCCATGTGTACAGCCACACTGCTCTCTGGCCGCCGTCATTTTTCGTGACCGGAGCCGCTACTTCTTACAAGGGAACTACAACTGACATGTGATCAAATTTTCACGCAATTTGGGTGCATAGATCTGGAGAAATCAGTACCCAGAACAATCACCTCTGGCCGTAATAACGGCCTTGATACTCCTGGGCATTGAGCCAGAGTTTGGATGGCATGTACAGGTACAGCTGCCCATGCAGCTTCAACACAATACCACAGTTCATCAATAGTAGTGACTGGCGTATTGTGGCGAGCCAGTTGCTCGACCACCATTGACCAGACGTTTCCAATTGGTCAGAGATCTGGAGAATGTGCTGGCCAGGGCAGCATTCGAACATTTTCTGTATCCAGAAAGGCCCATACAGGACCTGCAACATGCGGTCGTGCATTATCCTGCTGAAATGTAGGGTTTCGCAGGGATCGAATGAAGGGTACAGCCACGGGTCATAACACATCTGAAATGTAACGTCCACTGTTCAAAGAGCCGTCAATGCGAACAAGAGGTGACCGAGACGTGGAACCAATGGCACCCCATACCATCACGCCAGGTGATACGCCAGTATGGCGACGACGAATACACGCTTCCAATGTGCGTTCACCGCGATGTTCCAAACACGGATGCGACCATCATGATGCTGTCAACAGAACCTGCATTCATCCGAAAAAATGACGTTTTGCCATTCGTGCACCCAGGTTCGTCGTTGAGTTCACCATCGCAGCGCTCCTGTCTGTGATGCAGCGTCAAGGGTAACCGCAGCCATGGTCTCCGAACTGATAATCCATGCTGCTTCAAACGTCATCGACCTGTTCGTGCAGATGGTTGTTGACTTGGAAACGTCCCCATCTGTTGACTCAGGCATCGAGAAGGGGCTGCACGATCCGTTACAGCCATGCGGATAAGATGCCTGTCATCTCGACTGCTAGTGATACGAGGCGGTTGGGATCCAGCACGGCGTTCCGTATTACCCTCCTGAACCCACCGATTCCATATTCTGCTAACAGTCATTAGATTTCGACCAACGTGAGCAGCAATGTCGCGATACAATACACTGCAATCGCGATAGGCTACAATCCTACCTTTATAAAAGTAGGAAACGTGATGGTACGCATTTCTTCTTCTTACACGAGGCATCAAAACAACGTTTTTCCAGGCAACGCCGGTCAACTGCTGTTTGTGTATGAGAAATCGGTTGGAAACTTTCCTCATGTCAGCACGTTGTATGTGTTGTCACCGGCCCCAACATGAAAAGCGAATAATTTGCATATCACAGCATCTTCTTCCTGTCGGTTAAATTTCGCGTCTGTAGCACGTCATCTTCGTGGTGGCCAGTAGTGTATAAAGGTTGCGCTCAAAGTAGTTAAAATGGCTCTGAGCACTATGGGACTCAACTGCTGTGGTCGTAAGTCCCCTAGAACTTAGAACTACTTAAACCTAACTAACCTAAGGACAGCACACAACACCCAGCCATCACGAGGCAGAGAAAATCCCTGACCCCGCCGCTCAAAGTAGTGACACGTGGCGTACCATATGGGGCAAACATGTTACACGAATGCGTTTATTGCTCATAGCATTTGGAACATAACGGTATTAAGAGTGTAACACTCCCTAAGCTAGCTCACATGAAAATGTCAGAAACTATGGTTGTGTCGTAACAGTTCGTATGATGAGACAGTATCATGGCTTCCGGTCGAGTGCGCGATCTCATGTGCTACGTGCCACCAGTGTAGCAAGTATCTGAGTACTTACTGCGACTTGCACTAATATTCGACGGCCTCTCTTCAACCGAAGTCAATTTCATTTTATAGAGTGGGATCACTAATAATCAATGTGCGATAGTGCGAAGAAATGTTGGCACCTCGCACCGAAATCACAGAGGAGCGTAGTCGCTGCATGCCGCACCAATGAGGAACGCCGTCCTCAGCCCAGTTCGCAGTCAATGATCAAGACTGCAGCATCGTCTTAGATAGGCCACCAGTGTGTTAAATGTCTTAGGCAGAACATAACGTGGACATTATTTCCGTTGTTCTGCAAATGAAAAGTCTTGTAAATTTGTCTGTATCGGGTTGCACTTCAATATTCAGAGACAGTTGTAAATACTCAGGAAATTCCTGTGGAATTATACAAAGTTAGTAAATCTTCATATCTGTATTGTAATGAAGTGAACTGTTATTTTATATGTTATAGTTCCGCTCATTCTGCTTCCGGAGCAACTCAAAGAACCCACCGTTGCGCCGCCGAGGGTATTTTAGTACCGCACGACACAGTGAGTGAGAACGGACAGCCGAGCGGCATAGCCGCGCGGTCTTAGTCGCTTTGCTACGTTTCGCGCGGCTCCTCCTTCTGAGTTTCGAGTCCTCCCTCGGGCATATGTGTGTGTGTGTGTGTGTGTGTGTATGTGTGTGTGTGTTGTCCTTAGCTTAAGATTAAGTAGTGTGTAAGACGACAACGGCCTTGCCGCAGTGGATACACCGGTTCCCGTCAGATCAGCGAAGTTAAGCGCTGTCGGGCGTTGCCTTGGATGGGTGACCATCCGGGCCGCCGTGCGTTCTTGCCATTTTTCGGGGAGCACTGACCCTCGTGAGGCCAATTGAGGAGCTACTCGACCAAATAGTAGCGGCTCTGGTCACAGAAAACCATCATAACGACCGGGAGAGCGGTGTGCTGACCGCACGCACCTCCAATCCACATCCTCAGCTAAGGATGACATGGCGGTCGGATGGTACCGATGGGCCACTTGTGGATTGAAGACGGAGTGTAAAAAAAGTAGTGTGTAAGCCTAGGGACCGATGACCTCTGCAGCTTGGTCCCGTAGGAACTTCTCAAGATTTTTTTTAAATGAAGGAGTAATCATCACTAATATATGTTGTTGGACATTAAAATAGCGACAACATGAAAGCGGCATGCAAAGAGCCTGAAATTTTCGTCTAAAGTATGCAACATTCTTGGACACGCAAATGATAGCACTCAGCGCAACCGCACGAGTTAAGTTTATGTAACATCATCTACATTCTACACCGTCCGTCCAAAAGCTTCCGAGACCGATTCTCGTATTTCTGGAGTATAAGCTATGTCAGCGTAGGAACTACGAGCGCAGTTTGAACTAACAGTTGTAAACAACAGGTGAGCATTCGACCATTCAGTTATGAGCAACAGTGTTAAGTAGTGGACGTACGATCGTAGAGTGTCAACACCGGTGTGTCACACGTGGCAACTGAGCAACTTTTCTACATCAGATATTCAAGACATTCTCCAGAATGGTTTAAAGAGGAGAAAAGTGTTCGCAGAGTTTGTCCCGCACTACTCGACTCCTGAGCGAAAACAGCGACACGTGGTCGCATGCCGCGACTTGACTGAAAAGCAAAAACTTTTGAGGGATGACGGTACTTGGTATTATGATTATGAAGCTACTACAAAACGACAACGAGCAGAAATTCACGCGAACGATCGGCTCAAGCTAATGTTGAACAGCATCTCAAAGAACGTCAGTTTCGACTGTTTCACACAATTACGTGAATGCTCCGGGCGCTGCACTCAAATGAGGGGCGACGCTGTAGGACAGCTGAACATTAACCCTAGTTTCGACGACGACACCAAGTTGCACGCAACTGTGCTACCGGCCACCGCGCATGCGCGGCGCACATTTGCGCAACTCGTTGGCGAAACTAAACATTTTCGGCTTGTTTCAACTTTGGCTGTACTAATTGCATGAACATTGAAATCACGTGTGTGAAAAAAACGGAACATGATGCGGGGAAGGGAGAAAATTGTTCGCATTTTGGGTATCGACGCTATTCATAGGTGTTTGTGGGATTTTAATGATTTTGACTACGAAAGCAACCAGCGACGTGCTGCCGCGCTCGAGGCTGTCGCACGTGATCTGAACATGGATTGGTACAAAATATCTGAGATTTAGTGCAATATTCGTTCAGTTAGGAGTACATATACAAATGAATTAAGAACAATACAGGCAAGGAACAGCCACGTCAACGAGACTAAAATCCCTTGGTTCAAGTTGGCCGATTCTTTTTCGAGGAAAATAGTTGAGAGAAGAAAAGGGTACAGAAATCTGGAAAGATGAATTCTTCATTCAAGGTTAATTTATTCAAAACGGCACAATAGTGTTTTCCATTCACAAATTGTAGAATAGATTATTGAAATAACTTCCACGTCTTCTAGTCAATTTCGTAAAGCAAGGTCGCTGAGTAACCGAGCTGAGGCCCTTTCTTTATCCGTTCACGAAGCCAAACACATTTCTTATTATTTTATTTTTTGCCTTATGCAGCGATGTAAACAAGCATTAACCCTGCCACAACTCATACAGCTGCCAAAAATTTTCATTTCAAACACAATTACGTCACTCACAAAATGACGAAGCTCAAGTGTACACAGATAGCTCACTGTTTACATGTACACTATGTGATCAAAAGTATCCGGACACCCCCAAAAACATACGTTTTTCATATTAGATGCACTGTGCTGCCACCTACTGCCAGGTACTCGAAATCAGCGACCTCAGTAGTCATTAGACATCGTGAGAGAGCAGAATGGGGCGCTCCGCGGAACGTGGTCAGGTGATTGGGTGTCTATGTATCATACGTCTGTGCGCGAGATTTCCACACTCCTAAACATCCCTACGTCCAACGATAGCGAAGCGGGTATGTGCAGGGACATTTACAGCACAAAAGCGTACAGGCCGAAATCGTCTGTTGACTGACACAGACCGCCGACGGTTGAAGAGGATTGTAATGTGTAATAGGTAGACATAAATCCAGACCATCACACAGGAATTCCAAACTGCATCAGGATCCACTGCAAGAACTATGACAGTTAGGCGGGAGGTGAGAAAACTTAGATTCCATGGTCGAGCGGCTGCTCATAAGCCACACATTACGCCGGTAAATGCAAAACGACGCCTCGCTTGGTGTAAGGAGCGTAAACATTGGGCGATTGAACAGTGGAAAAACGTTGTGTGGTGGCGAATCGATGGCAGAGTGCGGGTATGGCGAATGCCCGGTGAACATCATCTGCCAGCGTGTGTAGTGCCAATAGTAAAATTCGGAGGCGGTGGTATTATAGTGTGGCCGTGTTTTTCATGGAGGTACTTGCACCCCTTGTTGTTTTGCGTGGCACTATCACAGCACAGGCCTACATTGATGTTTTAAGCACCTTCTTGTTTCCCACTGTTGAGGAGCAATTCGGGGATGGCGATTGTATCTTTCAACACGATCGAGCACCTTTTCATTATGCACTGCCTGTGGCGGAGTGGTTACACGACAATAACATCCCTGTAATGGACTGGCCTGCATCGAGTCATTGGGTACACAATACGAACACCTGTGGTTCGACCAGCTGCTAATCTGGAAAGCAGGTGCTACATTTCCGACCTGTTCAGGCCGTGACTGTTTGCTAGCTTCGAAGTCTCTGTAACATTATCTTCCAACAAGATAACGTAAGACTACATGTTGTCCTAACGTGTCTCGACACAGAACGTGTTTGACTGTTGCCCTGGCCATTAAGTTTGTAGATCTCTCCCCCATTGCAAACATCCGGTAAAGCGTTACCTTTCTTTTAATTCCTTTCTTTTATTCCCGTCGTTGCCTCCTCGACGTATAGATTGGACAGTAGAGGCGAAAGACTTCACTTCTGTCTTATATACTTTTTAATGCGACCATTTCGTTCTTTGTCTTCCAACCTTATTGTTCCCTCTTGGTTCTCATTCATATTGTATTTTGCCTGTGTTTCCCCAAAGACTACTCCCATTTTCCTCAAAATTTCGTACATCTTGCACTACGTCACAGAGTCAAACCCTTTCCGTGGGTCGAAAAATCCTATGAACGGGTCTTGATATCTCTTCAGTGTTGCTTCCGTTATCAATCGCAACGCGAGAACTGCCTCTCTGCTGCCTATATCTTTCCGAAAGCCAAATTGATGTCATCTGACTGATAATCAATATTTTTTTCCATTCTTCTGCATATTTTTCTTGTCAGCACTTGGATCCATGAGCTGTTAAGCTGGTTGTGCGATAGTTCTCACACTTATCTGGCCTTGCTATCTTCGGCATTTTGTGGATCATATCTATCCGAAAGTTTGCTGGTACGTCGCCAGTCTCATAGATTCTACACACCAACTCGAATAGTCGTTTGGTTGCCACTTCCCGCAAAAGAAAGGTTCGAGAGTAGGATTAAAATTCAGTGTGGAAGGATTTCAGTGATGAGATACACTGATGACGTTGTCACCCTCGCTGAGTGTGAATAAGATTGGTTGGTTGGTTGATATGGGTGAGGGGACCTAACAGAGGGGTCATCGGTCGCATCGGGTTAGGGAAGGATGGTGAAGGAAGTCGGCCGTACCCATTCAAAGGAACCATTCCAGTATTTTCCTGAATCGATTTAGGGAAATCACGGAAAACCTAAATCAAGATGGCCGGACAAGGGTTTGAAACGTCGTCCTCCCGAATGCGAGTCCAAAATGAAGAAGAATTACAGAATCCGCTGAATGGAATGAACAGTTCATTGAGCACAGAATATGCACTGATAGTAAACCGAAAGAAGGCAAAGGTACTGATATGTAGCAGAAATAAAACAGCGAACAACTTAACATCAAAACTGAGGACCACGAAGTAGAGAAGTTAAGGAATTATGCTATCCTCGAAGCAAAATTACCCAAGACGGACGAAGCTAGGAGGAATAAAAAGCAGACTAACACAGGCAAAGAAGACATTTTTGGCCAAGAGGAGTCTACTGATACCAAACAATTGCATTATTTTGAGGAAGAAATTTCTGAGAATGTACAAAAACGAAATAGAAGAGAATCAAAGCGTTCGAATGTGGTGCTACAGAAGAATTTTGAAAATCAAATGGATTGGTAAGATAAGGTAGGGTCTCCGCCGAATCGACGAAGGAAGGAACATATGGAAAACACTGATAAGAATAAGAGACACGATGATAGGACATGCGTTAAGACATCACGTAATAACTTCCATGGTATTGTAGGGAACTGCAGAGGGTAAAAAGTGTGGGGAAAGACAAAGATTAGAATACATCCAACAACTAGTTGGGGACGTAGGGTGCAAGTGCTACCCTGAGATGAAGATACCAAAACATTGTTGCGCCATTGCTTCCCACCCATTGCGATTGTTGAAGCACATGGCTCTCATGTACCTGTATGGACTTATCTACCTGCATCTGTCATCCAAAGTCATTTCTATTCGATACACAGGTGTTTTAGAGCCGTTGTTTCTGCCAGAGGTAAACTAAATTTCACACTCCGGTGGATACTACGGATGTCTTACTTCCATAGTTCTCCCTCACTCTCTTCTGTGTAGGTAGTAAGTCACAAATGTAATTGAAATTGTTCCTAGCGTTCCAGAGGTATGGTGTAACATACAGAGCCCACGCCACGATTATAGTCTACAAAAGGAGCAACCAGTCACATGAACAACATTTCAGAGTGAGATCCACCATTTTCGGACTTGCAGTAGTTTTGGTCGTTCTAGACTCTAGAGAAGAGGTTCCCAACCTCTGACGGAACACTTCGAGAATCCTGTTACACTGACAGCTCTCCTTGTTTATTTTGAACGTTAATAAAAATTTTGAAAATGATAAAAATGTGTTTTATGCAGTGATTGCTTCAGTTTTAAATTATAATTAATAACACAGAAATCAGAATAAAATTTAAAAAGGTAATTAGTATCCTCAAAATTTCAGAAAAACGGGCATGTTATTAACAGTTTTCCGCGGAACACTTATTAACTTCCCGCGGAATACCAGAAAAGTCAAAAGTTGAAATTTTTATCAACCGTGAGATTTCACAGTTCGGGAAACTCTGCTCTAGAGACATGACTCGGTGATGGAGACATAGTTTTAGACAAGTCTGGATGAACCAGTGAGAAAAGCTATATTTAGTCTTAGTATTACATTTTCGAAAACTCAGAAGTCGTAATTCTTATCACCCGTGATATTTCGTTTTGTTATGAGGCTATGAATTCTTTTTTTTTAATATTCATTTGCTATTGAAAATATGAGTTCAGTGACGCCCTGCATGTCATGTTTGGATTGTACTTCGAAGTAATATTCAGGACAGGCGCTGACAGCGAAAGCCAAGGCTGCGACACACTGCAGCTCATGGCCAGATAAATATCGACTAACGGGACTGGAACTGCGTTTCATTTGTTCGTACAATTTTTACTCTGTTCAGGATATTTATACAACACATTTCACAACAAGCATTAGAAATCACTGTATCACAGTAATCTTCTTTTGGAGAATTTACCGAGAACGCTTCAAACCGATAGTATCCCAGTAAATGTAATCATTAATCACGCCTCACGTCACATAGCTAAACTAGTCGAAAACCTTGTGCTGACATCTTTAAGCGTATTAATCGTGTGTACTTCAAAAAAAAATGTGTGTGAAATCTTATGGGACTTAACTGCTAAGGTCATCAGTCCCTAAGCTTATACACTATTTAATCTAAATTATCCTAAGGACAAACACACACACCCATGCCCGAGGGAGGACTCGAACCTCCGCCGGGACCAGCCGCACAGGTACTTCAAATGGTAAATAACTGTTCGGGCATGTTCTACGTAAGAGGCTAGAAAGGGGTGGACTGTGAACGCCGCTGTCTGTAAAAACAGCACTGAACTTGCTTTTGCTGTTGCACGTACTAATTAACACAGATCGCTTACGCTGAAGGCCTTTCCGTACCTTGTACGCACCGGTGGTGCATCTGCGAGGAGTCAGCGAAGCGGCATTTCTGTTGAGAAACACAGCAATCTGCTGTCCCAGTTAGCACCGCTCCTGAAGCGAGCGGACAGCAACGGAGGGTTCACGAGTGTAATAGCAGCCGTAGACGTCTGCGGAATTGTAATCCGTCTTTGCTGTCTGAATCACGCCCTGTCTGGCCTTCGGGCAGCAGCAGCGCCTGTTTTCAGATATACAGCCATTACGAGTTCGTCGTTGTGTAAATTGTGAGAAAAGCAAGTACCTTGGGGCGAAAGATAATTCGCCTTAAAACCTAAATTATGAACTCTGGTAATTGATCTTCTGCACGAAAGTAACAGAAACGAGTAACTCGCTTTTGTGGCCAAAGTCACTAAATTGTCATGACTCTTTGCCACTTGACGGTGAAGTGACCGCAATATTTGTGGTACAAGGAACATATATCGCATCATTTCTTGGGATGGGGGAAGAAAGGTACGTACCAAATCGTTCGTTTAGCGTTTCCTTTGTTGTTAATGGCGATACGTACGTCGAGTGAGAATATTAAATTGACTTCCTCTTTCGAGTGGCGGTACCGACAGCACGACCAAGTAAAATGTAGGTGTGTGTGTGTGTGTGTGTGTGTGTGTGTGTGTGTGTGTGTGCGCGCGCGCGCGCGCGCGCGCGAGCGCGTGCGCGTGCATGCGTGCGTGCGTGCGTGAAGTGTGTGTGTGTTTCCTGAATTTTATCACAGCTATACCGTATACATTTGTATTTAATGTGTCAGATTTTATTTTCCTTTGGTCGTACGTATTATCCTATCTGTTCCTCTCTGAAGCGGATCACGCTACCCTCATCGCAAGCCTCACACTTCATCTGGAGAGACTGTAAGTGTCGACAACTGTTTCTACACTTTTCCTTCTCAATCGTGACCTTCTTGTCAATGACAACAGAGAAAACTACATTACGCAAGCACCAACTGTAATCATCTACACAATACATCTACTAGGCTGATGGGAACGGACAACTACCACTATTAAGATGATTTTTCCCTGGTCACGCATTGACCCCAAAGATCACCGAGGAGGCTGCGATAAGACTATTATTATTATTATTATTGAAGGAAATAAACCAGTATTAACGAGTTTCAACCCCTACAAAGTGAACAGAACTATTCCATTTTTTTCCCGTTTCAAAATCTGCATCGTGTACGCACCAGTCATAATGTTTCGTGCCAGGCCACGGCACCCTAACTGCTTTGCTTCTAGGATGTTAGAGCAGGCGCCAGACAGTGTTTTGTGAGTTGTAGTTCTGAGTACTGTGTGTGTTGACAGCCAAGATGAAGAGTACGGGAACTGATACAAAGCATAGCCCAAGCAACGCGGGGAAAGAACCTCGGCATCCATTTCCTAGAGAAATCCAAAACAGGGTCTTCTGTGCACCTAAACCCATTGCCAATTAGCATTCCTGTTGCAGAGGCAAAGGTGGTTGACGTTCAGAAAACGTTGGTGAACCGTTTTGGAGCGCAATGGGTAAAGGATACTAGTATGCACTACTATAGACATGTGATCGGAAACAGCAAAGTGATTCAACATGTGAATACAGATGTGGATGACGAAATGTGTGAACAAAAACCTGCAGAAAAGAACCACAACAGTGATTTTGTGTAAAAGAAAGAAAAGGACCATCACCATAATGCCTCAACTTGTGTAACCACTTACGTTCTCACATTGTTAATTCAAAGGATAAAACGGGGCATTATATTATTAATTACGAAAGATGTACGTGCTATAAAAACGCTACAAAGTATTTTTTCACTGTTCCCTTCCCTTTGAGTTTCGAAACTGACAACGGCTTCAGATCGTCGAATAAGCTGGCTACTTAAGGAGTTCACGAATGACAATTAATTCGCCGAATTTAAACTTTGAAAGTATAACAGTTTGCAAGTTACACGTTTTTCTCAAGATGTTAAGAAATACACGTGGCATATATTACCACTCTCCCTCTCATTTGGAGATCGCTTCATTTGTGCAGATGTTACGGATCATCACGAAGTTATGAAAAAGAAGCGCAGAAGTGCAGAGTTTAAGGCGGCCGATATTGGACTGAACAAGTGACGAAAACAAAAGGCAGTGCCTGGTTCAGGAATCCATCTCAATACCGCCTTCAGTGATTTATGAAAATCCAGGAAAACTTAACCTTTTCAGACCAAAATTTTGCTGGAGGGTGGGAACTCTTTTTTAAGCTCTCATGCTCATAGATGATGTTTTAATGCTTTTACAAGTAATACTTGTACATATACATGTATCTATGTTTCAAAATATAATTTTTATGGATTAAAATAATTGATTTTGAAGTAATCAGTGGTATCATAAATAAACTGATGATTCAATAATTACCACGTAAAAAACAACAATAAAATGTTTTCTGATGAACACAAGATGCTGAGCAGTACTATATTCACTTACTGATATTTTTACATTGATGCATAACAGGTGGCAGCACTTGTTCACTACGAAAAAACGAAAAATTCACAAACATGTGCATCAGGTTTCCATCGATGAAAAATATTTTTCTTGTAGCTAAATCAAGTAAAATTTAATGCACACAATTGTAGCCAGTGGTTCTGAAAGGTTTAAATTATGCTGTGATTTGGGGAACGTGTATCCCATTCCTCGCGAATAAGATCCACTGGTTAACTACTGCGTCACTTCAACTGGTCGATGTTTTGAGATGCAGCATGATGATGATAAATTGAACGAAAAACTGCAAGTTATTGCAGGTTCTTGCACGAATATCTATAAGAAAGCCTGTTTCGTTCGAAATATTCAATGTTCATCTCCCACGAGTTTTGTCCATGAAACTAATAATTATCACTCTTATGTAACTGTAATTACGTAACTAAATGAATAAATTGGCAAGAAGTGTTACGCCGTTGACAAATTGATTGACCTTCGCCGCCTCTGACCACCCGACCTGCTTTTTAAGCAAACAAACAAAGTACTAACTTGGTCACACTTAATGTCTGTAAATGAGAAGGACAGACTTTTTGATTACGGCCGAAAAGCTGGTGTTTCGATTCGACGAACAGTTGTCTCAGTTTACGTTTCAGTTTTTCCCCTTGCTCACTCCATAAGAACTTGGAATATACGTTACGTAACACAGCTTCCAAAGCCGTCCAAGACTGTCGTCAGTGGTAATGCACGCTTCCCCCTCAGAGAACTAGCGAAGCACAGACGAAAATGAAATATAAGTTTGTAGGAGCCTCGTTTGAAATTACAACAAACTAGAATGAAGAGATGTCGAGCTTCAGCTGGCAGGAACACGTTATGAGTCAGTGATGCAGCGTACAGAATCGTTAAACTGCAGCTCACCTTTCACGCCAGCAGTTACGTAAGCATGGCAGCGGGTCTGCCTAAGGCGGCAAGTGCAGGCAACGTCCGCTGCCCACGCCGTGTCAAAATACAGAGGTCCTTTTGCAGAGGAGCTGAAGGTGGAAGCTATTTCATCCTTATTGTGCCTGTCAATCGCCTCTCCAGTATCGGCATCACGATATAATTATTGCAGTATTATATAAATATGTATTTCAGTTTCTGCGTACGTTTTAAATTTCGCCCTCGGTTCTTGGTACTCTTGGTCTTTTGTCATCCTTCTGACTTTTGTCTCTAGCCAGTCCCGAACAGAAGTTTAATATATCTTCTTATTCCATTTCTAAATGATAGCATTTGCTTTAAGTGTGCTGCAGTCTTTTTCTGAAATACAAAAATTACTCCGGGAAAAATACATTTTCCAAATGTGGCAAACTGTTCCAAGGTACAACATGATCTTGTGTCTAGCAACAAATATATAGGCCAAACAAGCAGCAATTTCCAAATTAGATACCGAGAACATACCAGAAACAGTGACACAAACCCATCTACATTATTTAACCATGTAAAAACTGAAAATCACAACATAAACTAGATTGAAAAGTCGATGCAAATTCTCCACATAACACCAAAAGGCGCAATATTGAACTTTCTGGAAGAGATAGAAATCTATATACACACCCGCAAATATCCAGAAAAAATTTTAAACGAACATACCGATTTAAAACATAAAAACTATTTTGATAATTTTATTGAAATTATTGACCACGGATAATTTCATAAAACGAACACCAATATACACCTGCAAAGATTTTACTGCCATACAACTCCATAGATTTATAAAAACAAATCTGTAACCATGTAACATCGGTGACAAATCGAAGCTGTCAAACTTGCAAAATGTTAACAAGATCTTTACGATACTGGCCAACAAAGAAATATTCCATTTCTGAGATATTACTTAACGAGATATTTATAATTTCGTCTGTGCTTTGCTTAAAAACGAACCAAGTAAGATATATGACAGCAAGAGCGTCAACAACCTAATATCGAAGTAAGTCTTACGTCAAAAGTACAAAATAATTATTTATTACGTAAACTCACAGATATACGATCTAAATGTTGCAGAGTGCTTGAAAGTGGCCTTTGAGCCGAAATAGGCCTATAGCCAATGAAAATAAAGTCACAATAATAACAACTGTTACACAAAGCAGCGTTTTGGCTTAATGCACACATGATGTCCTTACAAGACATATATAATGCTGCAGACCCAGAAGAATTTTAAATTTTTTTTATTGAGATTAAAAAGCACTGCAATCGAGAAAAATCTTGTTAATACGGTACTTAATAGTCTATGTGTTACGTTACTGATCCAATACACACAAATAATCATTAAGTGAAATCAACTGAAGAAGTACCATCAAAAACCAGTTAAATAAACTGAAATAGAAGCATTTGTCAACTGACACAAATTTCCATTTTGAAAACAGGGAAAATTGTTAAGACATTAAAGAAATTAGGTTCATTCGCAGATATCACGTGTTCCATGGTAGAAGATCTTCTTCCGTTTTAAGGTACAAGATGGCGCACGACGTATGGCTTAAGCATTTACGTATTATGTAACTGGTTTTAAAAATATATAATTTCAGTTACCATAAAACTCTGTAACTGAAGACTTAAAAATATCCTCCAAATAGCTTTAATAATTACAGCACTGAACTGTGTAGAACTCGTAATATTTACAAACGCTGCACAAAACAAAATCTCATGTGTCACAAAACACGTCCTTCATGTGATGCTAAAATCAGTCACTAGACTGAAACACCGATCAGGAAGCGTCATGTATTCCTGGCTACACTATCCTCCAGGTATAGCACTCCCCCCTACCACACGAACCTCATCCTGTATATTCTTGCGACATCTGGCAATGAACAGTTTACGCATGTACGTACGTTCAGAAGTAAATTTATGTTGCCTTCAACACCGCACTGAATAAAACATTTAAGACTCCGAAATTTTCTTCTTCCCTCTGCTGTTTACTATCTTTCATTCTTCAACATGGCTTTCAGTCTGACCACTATCCCCGTATCTGATAATCCTACTTTCGTTCTCCTTTATTTCCATTCACTGCCGCTTTTATGTTATTACTATTATTTTTTCGACTGATACTAATAATCATTAATATATTTATTGTAGCAGTCTCAGCTGTAATTATTAGTCACGTTTAATAACTAGTTTGTCACCTTTGATGATAATTTTCTGATGTGTAAAACACGAGTTATGAAAGGTCAAAATTCTTTAAAAAGAACGTAGTCATAAGTTCCAAAATGAAATGAACAGCGCTAAAGTATATCTGTGACAACATTCCGTGGCTTCTGTCATTTGAGCAAAGCTAGTTATCAAGTGTGACTCATTGCAGCTGAGACTGTTACAGTAAATATAAAAGAAATACATGAAGTTTTGGCAACTCTTCCAACAGTACGTCAGCAGTTATTGATTTTATTAATCATATTGTTCTTGAATATATCGTTGTTTATTATTATTATTATTATTTCTTCCAAGCATTGTGCAAATTGTCTAGTCCATGCTTTTTTTAGTAGACGAGAGGCACAATGAAAGCCTACAATCAATGTGAACACACACTTAACTTATAGAAAGTGTTCTTCTCCTAAAATTTTTGTTAACTGCTCCTGATACAAGCAGGACAGACACTGAATCTGCGTGGAAAAAAAAAAGAACATGAAAGAATTTTGCTTCATATACCTAGGCACTACTAGTTTATAGCAGAATAGCAAGTAGGCTTACGAAACAGACCAATAAGGATCTGAGTGTGCAGAATGGTACAGAATTCTCAGTTGCTTTCTTCATTTTTACGTAAAGGATCTGGCTGGTGCTTACGCAACCGTTTAAGACTATTGGTTCGCGCTGGTGTGTTGTGTAACGAAGCAACTTCTCGTGATACTACCTACACAAAGGCATAAAGATTGAGAACGATTAGATTAGTATTGGAAAGCATGCTTCAATAAAAACTAATGTGAAGCACTTTGCGTTCAACCTTTTACGGGCGCCGAGCTTTTAGGCGAAGAGAAATGCGGTACTGAAACTGCAAAGCAATGAGACTACGACGAATAGGATATGTTCCTTGCTTCAATGAACTCCCCGAAATTCAAGTAGTAATTAGTTTTTGTGCACATAGACAAAAGTACAGTATGTTTTGAACAGTCTAGCATAACTGAAATTCTGGGTTCCTTTAGAAGTAAGAAAATAGTTATTATTTGTTTCAGGCTTATTGCAATTTTACACTCAATTCAAGTTGATTTACAAGTTTTCGATGTTCTGAACTGTAAATGTGAGACATTACAGAAAATGGATTACGAAATATAAGACAAAGGATAAAATTACGTAATGTAAAGCATACGCAAAATAATTATTATAATAATTATTTGAGACATTTTATTTCTTTTACGATGACTGGGAAAATAATTTTCATTTTTGACGCATATTAAAGAATTTTAAATTTTTTCATCTTGTAATCCAATTTGAGGGAGGCATGTTTTGAATCGATAATGTCGGATCTCATTTAACTGTCGGCTGTGTCTATTATGAAACTTCGTTTCGATTTTACCACGGGTTCTATAATATTTCCGCGCCTTTGGTTCGTTGCATCTGTAAAGTCACTTAAGCAAGTGGGCGTGAGTGGTGATAGTTAATACATTAATAGTGTATGCATGTCTTTGTAATTAATATATAGAGGACATTTCCAATTCGTTGATACAGCAATTGTTAAAAAGATTAACATTCCAAAGGTTACTAAAGGTTCGAATCCTGCCTCGGGCATGGATGTGTGTGATGTCCTTAGGTTAGTTAGGTTTAAGTATTTCTAAGTTCTAGGGGACTTATGACCACAGCAGTTGAGTCCCATAGTGCTCAGAGCCATTTGAACCATTTTTTGAATTAACAAGGTTTGTTGTTAATACTAGTACGATGCTACACGCGCAAAATCGCCTAGCATCAAGTCATTTAAGGTACCATAGCACGGCAGAACGCAAGCCTTACTTTTCCACTGTTGCCATTTATGTATGTTATTCATCTACAGTGTTCTATCTCTATCTGTCTCGCCAAAGGAGGGCAAAACGGTATTGAACTCCCAGTAACATAAGAAAATAGGAAAAATGAATATTGAAAAGAGATAAATATAGACCTGCTTAACAATTATGTAATAGTGTTAGAGTTTTCGAACGAAACGCACCTTTGTTACGTCCAAGCTACAAGTGTAACAACTTTTACGCTTTAGGATGTAGGTAACAATGTAGGACAGTCATAAATAAATCAGCCACTCGCTAGTGAGCTTGATTGCCAGTGGACATAGTCTCTGGAAGTGTTTCTAAATTCGGAAGAGTCTTGCCAAAACTCAAGGGAATCTATTTTAACAAGCAGTATAGGAAATGTCTGTTGGAGTTTTTGTAACCAGACCTTCGCAATCTTTCCAGTAGATGAGGCGCCTCTATCGCAGGTTCTGAGGCCATTACGTGGCATAAAGAGAAACACCCGGATGTGTAAGCCGACGCTCTTAATACGAGCATATACTTCGAACCATCCGGGGGATTTCCACCACAGAGAAATGCTTAGAGTAAGTACAGCCTTTAAAAAGCATATCGATGTAATTTGGCAGATTTTTGTAGGAAAAATGGGAGATATTTCAGATGATACTAGCGATCAAATTATGAACTGCTACAACATTCGCTAATCACTAAATTTCTTCACTGCCAATTTTGTTTCAGATGGTTTCGGGTAGTATGACGACATTTCATTTAATTCTTTTCCCTCAGTACGCTGTATAAATGAAGAACTGATTCTGTATCTGCTACGAACACTAGTGCGAAGTTCTTCAATCATCAAGACATAGAAAACAGGGCTAGCACGTGGGAAAGATAACTTAATAGGGAAAGAAGAAATAAAGAAAAGAGAAGAGAAAAAGCAATCGCTTATGAACTAGGATACATGAGTAAATCAACGAAGGACTCCAGCATCAGTCTGAAACGGCTTTGTGGAAGCACGAAAAACTTCATCAAAAATGGTTCAAATGGCACTGAGCACTATGGGACTTAACTTCTGTGGTCATCAGTCCCCTAGAACTTAGAACTACTTAAACCTAACTAACCTAAGGACATCACACACATCCATGCCCGAGGCAGGATTCGAACCTGCGACCGTAGCGGTCACGCGGTTCCAGACTGAAGCGCCTTTAACCGCACGGCCACACCGGCCGGCAAAAACTTCATCAAAATTGCCGAACGCGACCAGAACCCTGCTCTTCCCGAATGTAAGACCGGTCTTTACCAACTGCACCACAATGTACGATGGAAAAAGTTTCTGCAATGCTCGAATGTTCGCAGCTTCTAGCTGCCAAAATCACTGGTAATTATGCATTGTTGCTCTGGTGCAATTTTGTGACCGTAACGTCCACTAACAAAGCCAAAGTAATTTGAGATGTCATGGAACAGATGCGAGAAGCGGCACACGTGTCAAAACCGAGGTGGAAGTCACACTGTATTTTGCTGCCCATTCGATGATATCGTAGGGGAGAGTGTTTTACCTGGAGGACACTGTACGTAGGGACACATGATGTTTCCTGGACTGTGTTTCAGTCTAATGGGTGACTTTAGAATCACATGGGGACCGCCGTAAGCAGTTCCCGGCATTATCTATTGTTTTTGTTGTTGCGGCTGATGAGGTTGTGTTGTGTGCAGCGCTTGTAAATATTACGAGTTCTACATGTTTAAGTGCTGTATTATATGTTAAAGCTATTTGGAGGATATAGTTCATTTTTAGTTACAGAGTTTTTTGGTAAGCAAGTTACAGAACACTTTTAGAAGTAGTTACGTAACGCGTGGACAGTTAAGGAGTAGTTCGTACGTAAGAAGTTCTACCTCGGAATACGTGATATTTGCAAAGCAACCTAGTTTCTATAACGTCTTATCAGTTTTTCTTGTCTTGAAATTGATAATTTGTGTAACTGGCAATAATTTGCATTTGAAAATGATTTTGTTTTGCAAATGGTTTTTGATACTACTTATTCTTAATTTGATTTCAGTTACTGATTATTGATTTGTAGGAGGGTAATGATGTAACAAAGAGGCTATTAAATACTCACAAGATATTCCCGAATCCTCTACTTGTTAGTATCGAAGTTAGTTCAGTAGCTTTGAGACAGGATACGGACGGTCTGTATTTTTTCTTCCACCGTGTTCATTTCGTTCAGCGCTGGTAACTTCACACGCACGGGTAATAGAGACATCTGAAGAATTCCGAAACCATTTTTACCTCAGACGCCTTTGTCGTAGTATGTCTATAAAATAAGTGCTCACTTGAATACGGATGGTACGGCTGAACGTCTATAGTGCAGGTGGGAGCGGCGCCGCAGCGCACCTCTCGGATAGTGCGTGAAATTTGCGCAGTACCGCCGAGAGCTGCGAGGAGCAGCTGCCGGGTAGCCGGTGGCCGGCGACTTACCAGAAGCAGAGCACGGACAGCGGGTTGGCCGTCTTGCGCGGGTTGGCGCGCGTGCGCTTCCTGCCGGCGTCCATAGCGAGTGTGCGGGTAGCTGCTTCTGGACGCAGGATGCTGCGGCCGCCGTGTCAGGGCGGCGCGGTCTGCCGTCTGCGAGCGCCGCCGGCCGCCGCTGGAGCCGCTGGAAGGGGACACGTGCGAGCGCGAGGGCGGGCGGCGGCGCCGAGCACCCGCTGGAAGGCCGCGCGCCCGAGTGGAAGAACGAGTTCTCTCCGAGAGCGACGCTTGGCGCCAATTGTTTGCCACGCTCTTGGCAGGCTGGACACCGGCACTCACCAACGTCACCAGTGTCCGTCTCACACTGGGGTGGCAAAAGTCAGGAGATACCTCCTAATAATGTGTCGGACCTGCATTCTCCCGGCGTATTGCAGCAACTCGACACGGCACGGACTCAATAAACAGTTGGAAGTCCCTTGCAGAAAGATTGAGCCATGCGGCCTCTATGGTCGCCCATAACGGCGGAAGTGTTGCAGGTGCAGGATTTTGTGCACGAACTGACCGCTCCATTATGTCCCATATATGCTGTACGGGATTATCGTCGGGCGATCTGGGTGGCCAAACCATTCGCTCGAATTGTCTTCAATCTTCAAACCAATCGCAAACAACTATGTGCCGGTGACGTGGCCCATTGTTCAAATGGTTCAAATGGCTCTGAGCACCATGGGACTCAACTTCTGAGGTCATTAGTCCCCTAAAACTTAGAACTACTTAAACCTAACTAACCTAAGGACATCACACACATCCATGCCCGAGGCAGGATTCGAACCTGCGACCGTAGCGGTCTCGCGGTTCCAGACTGCAGCGCCTAGAACCGCACGGCCACCTCGGCCGGCTTGGCCCATTGTCTTCCATAAAAATTACATCGACGAAATCACTGGTGACAGTGCCACTAAAGCAATTAAACACGGTTTTCCGAAACTCCTTCACCATAGAAGACGAAGTAAATATTCCCGAATTCCAATCAAGAACAACTGCCAAGATCAGAAACATAGAAGTAGATATCCTCGGTGTAAAAAAGCAGCTTAAATCACTTAATAAAGGCAAGGCCTCCGGTCCAGAATGTATACCAGTCAGGTTCCTCTCAGCGTATGCTGATAAATTAGCTCCATATTTAGCAATCATATACCACCACTCGCTCACAGAAAGATCGTACTTAAAGACTGGAAAATTGGTCAAGTCGCCCCAATACCCAAAAAGGGAAGTAGGAGTAATCCGCTGAATTACAGGCCTGTATCACTAACGTAGCTTTGCAGTAGGGTTTTAGAACATATACTGTATTCGAACCTTATGAAGTACCTCGAAGAAAATCATTTATTGACACATAGTCAGCACGGTTTCAGAAAACTTGTGAAACACAACTAGCTGTTTATACTCATGAAGTAATAAGAGCTATTGACAGGGGATGTCAAATTGATTCCACATTTTTAGATTTCCAGAAGGCTTTCGACACCGTTCCTCACAAGCGTCGTCTAACCAAACTGCGTGCCTACGGAGTATCACCTCAGTTGTGAGACTGAATTCGTAGTTTTCTGTCAGAAAGGTCACAGTTCGTAGTGAAAGACGGAAAGTCATCGAGTAAAACAGAAGTAATATCCGGCGTTCTCCAAGGAAGTGTTATAGGCCCTCTATTGTTCCTGATCTATATTAACGACATAGGAGACAATCTGAGTAGCCGTCTTAGATTGTTTGCAGATGATGCTGTCATTTACTATCTTTTTAAGTCATCAGATGATCAAAACGACTTGTAAAATGATTTAGATAAGATATCTGTATGGTGCTAAAAGTGGCAATCGACCCTGAGTAAAGAAAAGTGTGAAGTTATTCACATAGTACTATAAGAAATTAGCTAAATTTTGATTACGGGATAAGTCACACAAATCTGAGGGCTGTAAATTTAACTAAATGCTTAGGGATTACAATTACAAATAACCCAAATTGGAACAATCACATAGATAATATTGTGGGTAGAGCAAACCAAAGACTGCGATTCATTGGCAGAACAAGTAGAACGTGCAACAGGTCTACTAAAGAGACTGCTTACACTACGCTTGTCCGCCCTATTCTGGAGTATTGCTGCGCGGTGTGGGATCCGCATCAGTTGGAACTGACGTATGACATCGAAAAAGTACAAAGAAGGGCAGCTCATTTTGTATTATCACGAAATAGGGGAGATAGTGTCACAGACATGATACGTGAACTGGAGTGACAGTCATTAAAACAAAGGAGATTTTCGTTGCGACGGGATCTTCTTATGAAATTTCAATCACCAGTTTTCTCCTCCGATTGCGAAAACATTCTGTTGGAACCCACCTACATAGGGAGAAACGATCGTCACCATAAAATAAGAGAAATCAGGGCTCGCACAGAAAAATTTAAGTGCTAGTTTCTCCCACGTGCCGTTCGACAGTGGAACAGTTGAGAGACAGCATGTAGGTGGTTCATTGAACCGTCTGCCAGGCACTTTCTGTGAATAGCAGAGTAATCACGTAGATGTAGATGTAGATCGTTGTTTGGGAACATGAAGTCCATGAGTGGTTGCAAACCATCTCCAAGGAGCCAAACATAACCGTTTCCAGTCAATAATCGGTTCAGTATGACCATTCCATGTAAACAGAGCCATTATGGTGTAAGACGTCCTTGACTATGTAAGAGGTCCATGACTAAGGAATTTATTGCTAACGCACTCGAGCAGGTGTAATTTCGATGGATTGCTCACGCGCTGCCTGCGATATGTAAGCTATAAGAGAATCTCAGACCAGAGAGCAGTGTTGGCTGCAGTAACAGCGGTGTCAGCAGTAGGAGTAAGTAGCAGCTAGCAGTCGTGTGTATGGAGTTGGCTGCGCCGGTCGTGGTGAGCGATGGCGGTGCGTGAGCGGTGTAGTATAAGGTAAAAGCAGCCGCGGGCATATGTAGTTTGTTACAAGTAAATTTGTACTATTGTTATATCAAGTCCCATGTGAATGTTTCAAAAAATCTTTTAATAATAATCTTTTTTTATAAAATTAACCGTTTAAGAATCATTCATCTGAATTTAAAGAATTTACTAATTTCTGCAATCCATGGTCATCCCTATTATCGTAAAGAAAAATCAGTTGTTTCTTTCTATACGTGACAAATCTAGCGGCCAGCATTGCACTGGGCTGTGCTAGAAAATTTTCATACAGGAGCAAACATATACACGTTATCCGGCGACTTCATTGAGGTAAGAATTTTCAGTTTATTCGGTATGATCTTTCAGGGCCATTACGCAGCACTGCTGACGTCCAAATTTACCAGTTTATATTCAAATCCAATTAATTATTGAAAGGTCACAATTTTTATTGGGAGGTTAGTCACGTTATTATTGCGAGGTTACGGAATAATAAACTATTTCGAGGTTATGGTAAAGTAAACTGTTGGGAGGTTAACTAAATGTGAATGTTATACATATTATTTTTACTGTTGGGATGTTACGCTTTTAGACAATCGGCCAGGATCGTATTTTTTTGTGAATTCCTGAGAAGTCGTCAGTTATACTGTATATATATCAGCTCTTATCTACCTAATGTTAAATGTAGTTTGCATCTGGCACAACGCATTTACTAATTTGTCGCTCTTTCATTCACAGATCATCGGCAATTTATTGCTCTTTGTTGTTATTGTACTTGTACCATTTTGCTTTGTCTTTGATTTTGTGCCTACTTATGACTTGTGAAAATGCCGCGAAAAACTGCCAACAGTACATCGCGATCCGTAATGAGTGAAAAGCCGACTTGAATAATCTGACTGATAATACTAGCGACACTCTTAATGATAATCCTCCAATTTCAGACAATCAGTGGGTGCCGACCACCAGCAATGATTTTATTTCAAATGATGAACAAACAAATTCAATTATGTCCACACTAAATTTAACGACAATTGTTGACGCGATAAGTTCCGACACAATGAACACTGCCCAGTTTAACACACCGGATTTGCGAAATTTACTCAGTGAACAGATAAATGTTTCAAACGAAGACGAACCATGTACGCAAAATATGTCAGATTTATTTGATTCCGATGTAGTGACCAACAGTGCACATCCTATTATCAAAGCTTTTCCTGAAACAGACAATGTCAAAATGGTTACACAAAACGTGACACATGCAGATACACCATCACACAGCACAGAGAAAAGAGTCGCTAATTTTGGCTTGGATCAAGTTATGGCTGTATTGCTACAACAATTATAGGCAACTTAATGAAAATCTCAAACAGTCGCATGGAAAACACGACAACCTTAATGAATCAAGCGAACAACTTAGTGAACAGAACAAACAACTTTGTGAACAGAATACAGCCGTTGCCGTGCAATGTCATGAACTAAACAACAATTACGTGAGGAAATTAAAGCTTGTGGTAGGAACAGTAGTGAAGAAATTAGATCTGTTGCACAAGAATTAAGTAATACACATGCAGCCACAACAAAATTACTTAGAGATGAAATTAGTGCAGTTGCTAAACAATGTTCAGAAAACGCAGCACAGTTACACGACGAGTTTAAATTAATGTCAGCAGAACTTTCATGCACTCTGGATGCGAAAGTCGACAAGAAATTTGATGAACGTTTTAATCACCACCTACAAAACAGTGAAATGCGTTACCGCAAATTGATAGAGGAATAGAACAAAGTAAAGAAACAAGTCATGGAAAAAATTACTACACAGAGACGGGAAGATAAGCGTAAGTTGTTTACGAAAGCAAAAACATACATAGACAACAACATTGCTACAGTATCAGACGAAATCAGTACTATCAAACAGTTGAACACGGAATTGTATGATGAAATCTCCGGTCTTAAAACAAAAACAGACACACACACAGTAGACTTTCAAACAGTGACCAGCAGACTTGAACAATTGGAAATAATACAGGATCCTGAAGCCATTAAAGCAGACATTAAGAAATTAAACGAAACCACACGTACAACGCAAAAACAAATTAATGCTTGTGACACTAAAAATGACGATCAGGTAAAAGCACTGACTGAAAAAATTGATGAACTGACCAGTCGTATTGACGTTATCGAAAATAACGATGACACCAAATCAGACGATACGTCACCAATTTCGTTCAATCAAACACCCGAAATCCAAAACATACAGCAGACAGTCAGTGAGATAGGTTCGTCCTATAATACATGACGTAGAAAATTGTTATCTTTACAGCAAGAAGTGACGGAGATGAAAAATATTTCAGCCTCTAACACGACACAGCATACGCCACATTCCGAACATTTCTCAAACTCACACAGCCCTTATAATTTAGGTAATTTACAGAGAGTACGTGACTTAGATTCCGAACAGTCACAGACGAACAGATTATCATACAATCCTGAACCTGTTCAGACATTCAGAGACGATAATTTTGATTATAAGCACTTTCTGTCCGTTAGAAAATTTAAGGTATTTAAGAATGACAGAACACAGATTCACACTTTGGACTGGATACAACAATTTAGCTTTGCTTTTCCATCAACTAGGCCCGTAACACACAAACTTGAATTTATTTGCAGTTTTTTGGAAGGCGAACCGGCAACTCGTATGAGACCAATCGCGAGACAATGTTATTCGGTAGAAGAATTTCAGAATGCTTTTTTGTCAGCGTATTGGTCGAAGACGACACAGCGCGGAATCAAGGATCAGTTAATTAGCTTACCGAATTATGAGAACTCAAATTTTCCCACTGTCACGCAATTTTTTTAACACATGGTACAACAGAACCAATACTTAAGTGAGTCGTACAGTGAATCAGCACTTATCCAATTATGTATTTCAAAATTACCACGATCGTTAAGAGTATCACTTTTAACAGGACAGAAGAAAGAAAATATTTCGGCATTCAGAGATCTGTTACAGCTTTTGGAAGTTCAGCAATCAGATTATTCCTTCATAAACAAAAAGTTTTCACATCATAACCAAGGCCAACAAGCACACAGTAATTACGATCAGCCACGCTATTTTAATAGCAAAGGTGATAGACGCTCCAGGAATGACAACCACCAGAACTTTAATAAAGACAAAAATTTAATTATCAGTATCATCAAAATTATCAGCAGCACCAAACAAATTTTGATAATAATAGAGGTTTTTCCGCACAACAACAACAAAACCAGCCGGTTATCATACCTAACCAACAATGTGGTCTGCAAGGGCAACCAAGCTTTACTGTTTCGCTGCCTCCACGTATAGCGTCGGCTCCGCCCAATAGTAACGCACAGCATCAAGGAAATCAATATGTACAGAAAACACATCATTTCAATTCCTATCGCAACGCGCCGTATAGTAATGACTATCATGACAGACGTAAAAGTAATGAACACAGTTTTCAGCGCACGTTTAATAACAGTAGATCTTATCAGCAGCAGAATCAGCCACAACGACAGATTACCATGAATGAACCAGACAGTCGGTATTATCCCGAACCTAATACGTCAGGACGAAATAACAGAACAGTACAAATAGTCGATATGCCACAGCATCCTCCAGCAAATAACAGCACGTCAGAAAGAATATGACTAGATACAGTACAGATTGCATCTTCCAGCAACGTAAGCAATACTTTTGACACACAGAATCTTGTTCACGAGAATGTTATAACTTTTGACGATATCCGAGACACACTTTTGCATGAAAAACCAGTTATTCAAAAAACTATTTCCCACCCTGTATTTGAAGTAAATGTTGGATAATCCACATTTTCAGCAGTAATCGATTCTGGATCACCTAAGTCAGTTATAAATGAAGAAACTTTCAACGAATGTAACAAAGAGAACACCTATCCTACATTACCATTAGGCAAAACTAAAGTAAAAGGAGCAGTATTTGGTAAAGGGGTAGATGTAAAATTACAGACACACTTATCGTTTTGTATTGCAGGTCATATGTTCCACTCAAATTTTTGGATTGTTCCCTTATTAACGACAGACGTTATTTTAGGTACGATTTTTTTGGTACAACATGACGCAATTATTGACTTTCAAAATTCCTATTTAATGTTAAAGGATGAAAAGGTACAACTGGCATTAGAATTTCAGCACGCTTTATCTGCAGAAGAACAAGCAATTAATCGGGCAGAGGTCATTTCTAGATCGCGCAACATAGACTGTCATTCCACATTGTTCACAGATACGTACGTACACAACTACAATACACCAGACGAAGCCGACTATGACGGTATCCAAATGATTTCAGGTAAGGTAAAACAGAGCAGTGCAAATACAGATGACGAACGTACTCAGCTACGCGAAATTATTTTACAGCAAGTTCCAGTTTTTGACAACATTCCTGGTACTATGTCCGGTTTCATGTATGAATTTCAAGTTAAACAGCATGACACATCTAAAGCCAGACATTATCCCATTCCATATATTCACAGGGAACAATTTAAGAAAGAATCGCAAGCTATGCTGGACCAAGGTATTATTGAACCGGCAGTTAGTCGTACATAAACCCGGTCCATACTGTTATGAAAAAGGATGGATCACTTCGCCTCGTACTTGATTAGTGTCATGTCAACGACATTATTATTAATGAAACAGATCGCCCACAGACACTAGAAGAACTTTTACAGAAATTTCATGGTACTGCTATTTATTCCACATTAGATTTGAAATCGGGATTTTGGCAAATTCAGCGCCATCCGAACTGCAGAAAGCACACATCATTTCTCTGTTTTGGTGATTGTTATCAATTTTGCAAATTCCCATTCGATCTAACAATTTCTTCAGCAGCATTCATTCGCGATTTAAATACTATACTTTCGACAGAACTTAAAGACATAATCACAACGTATGTAGACGACATCCTTATTGCAGAAGCTAACTGGTCTGAACACAATTTGATTCTGGAACAACTGTTGCAAACTTTTCGTGCACAAGGACTCACAGTTAACTTTAGCAAATCGCACTTTGGCAAAACTTCTATAAAATTTCTTGGACATGTAATTTCAGCAGAAGGCACTGCGCCTGACCCGGAAAAACTTCAAGCTTTGCGTTACATTACTGTTCCAACGACGAAGAAGCAACTAAGCTATCTGGGATTAATTAACTTTTTCCATAAATTTATTCATTACTCTCCTTTAGACACCCCTAGATTATGCCAATTGACGGGTAAAAACGCTGTTTGGTCCTGGGATAGCCAAGCACAGTCTGAATTTGTTAATTTAAAACAAGCTTTGTTGAACACACCACTTTTATCCCACCCAGATCTTAAGAGAAATTTTTCGATTGCCACCGACAGTTCTAACACCGCTTTAGGCGTACACATTTTTCAGGAGATTGAAGACGACAGTACTGCAGTAATTAAAAAAAATCGCCTTTGCAAGTCGAATTCTGTCACCTGCTGAACGCAATTATTCTGTTACAGAACTTGAAACATTATGTGTTGTATGGGCATTTACGCGATTTAGACGTTTTCTTTATGGAAGACGTACTACCGTTTATCCAATCATAGAGCTATACAGTTTTTACCTTCAGCTAAATTTACACATGACAGGTTAAGCAGATGGAAGCTCTATTTACAGGAATTTAATTTTCAATTGTTCACATTCCCGGTACACAAAACATTGTAGCAGACGCACTATCCCGTTCTCTCAGCAACAATCAGGAAGACATCGCAACCAATTTCTGCCAAGCAAATTTTAGTGTCATGTACATTCAACAAGTTGCATTTGAAAATTTCATTTCGTCGTCATTACGAGACATAACACAAGAGTAGAACAAAGACAACATATGGAAAGAAATTAAACACCTTCGGCAAGATAGGAATAACGTTACCATTAGAAACCGTTATACTGTACGCAAGAACATTCTGTTCCGCAGCTCTCACCCTGACAGAAACCACTGGTTATTATTTATTCCTGACGAACTTGTTAACAAATTAATTTGGTATACTCATTTAAGTTACTCAAATTATTGAGCGAGAAAAAGTTTTCTTATACTGAGACAGAACTGTTATTTTGCCAACATGGAGAAATGTACTCGGCGAGTTTTAGCGTCATGTAAAATCTGCCAGAGAACTAAATCAGACACGACTTCACATATTCCTCCGTTACATCATATTGTACCCATTAAATTAAGACACATGGCCGTTGCAGACATTTTTGGTCCGATTCCCAGATCTAATAGAGGATTTTGTTACATGTTTGTCGCTGTTGAAGTCACTTCGAAATTTGTTACCTTTACTCCGTTACGCAAAGCTACTGCTAAATCTATTTCGAATGGATTTGTAAAACATTTTTTATTCAATGTAGGGCATGTATTGAAAGTAATGTCCGACAATAGACCACAAATTCGATCTGCGATATGGACATATATGTTACGAGCTAGAAACATTTCTCCGATCTATATATCCAGGTATCACACTTCTTCGAACCCTTCTGAACGACTGATGAAAGAAATTGGTAAACTATCTAGAATATACAGCCATTAAAGATATATTGATTGGGATACACACATACTCTCATTTCAGGATGTAATTAACTCGATACCAAATTAATTTACTATGCTATTTCCGACTGTTATATTGAAAAATGTTGAACAACCTAACAAAATTAAAGAATTAGTATCTTTTCCTACATCTCGTCGACTACGCCACCATGAAATAATTGACTTTGCGCTCAATAACATCAAACGTGCCACAGAGCGCCGTAGAAGACAGCAAAAACAGGTCTGTACACACCGTGATTTTCGCATTGGACAGAAGATATTAGTACGCACACACTATTTATCCAACAGAGGAAAGAGTAGATGCAGTGAATTTGAGCTTCTATACGCATGTCCATATAGAATTCGCAGCATTCCTCACCCCAATGTAGTACACGTCGAAACTTTGAGAACCAGAAAAAGCAAGGGCAATCATAATGTTTCCAATATTGAACCCTTTATTGAATAAACGCGCTTTATGATTTATCACATTGTAATGCAGTTTCCTGACATTTATGTGACCACTTATGCACTTATATCTATGTGACTACTTACTGATGATGATCATATTTTTTATTGAGAAGTGCACGGCAAGGTAAGGATAGCAGGTCGCTTTTCTTGTCATTATATATCAGACCGTGCACATTTTCCATTTTTTTATGTATATAGCATGGTTTTCCTATCGAAAGTTTAATTTTTCTCTGTCTGCATCTTTAAGATGTAACGAACACCAATTGACTTGGACATTTTTGCCTTATGATATCTCAATATCTTGACTATTCTGCATTTTTTGCTACCACATTATGATACTGTGTGTACATTTTTGCACTTGAAAATTGTCTATGGCTTTGACCTAATACGTTTTCTGTCATGCTGTGCTGTATGCTTAGTCATATCATTAGAAACAAGTTTTCATTTAATGGGTATATGATTTAAATGCAAGAAATTAATCCATATTCATCATTTTCAGAAAGCAATAACGTGTAAAAGAAATAAATTAAACAAACCACAGTGGTTTACTATGAAATGGGAATTTCACCATCGGAATGAACGAAAGAAAATGCAATACCTTGTCATGAAGAGTAAATGGATCAGAATTAACAAGCATTAACAAGAATATACTATACACGCTGTATGATAGCAGTCTTGTCTAATTATTTTTCTTTCAGAATATGAGGCGATTGTGGCAAGCTGTCGGACAAAACTACACATGTTAATTTTAGTGATGAAATATGCTAGAAGTAAGAAACTCTCTAATATATGAAATAATGAATGATGATGAATAGTTATCTGAAGAAAATATTAATATGAATAATGAAGTGTCTATTTTTTGCAGATGATAGTAAATGGTGATGAATAGTTATATGAAGAATATGGTAATATGAATAATGAAGTTTTTCTTTGCAGATGATGATAATGATGAAGTTTATATATTTTCTATTAGTTAAGAAATGCTGAAGAAACTGCAAAAAGGTGGGAATTTAAGGAGATGGGACTTGGATAAACTGAAAGAACCAGAGATTGTACAGAGTTTCAGGGAGAGCATGGGGGAACAATTGACAGGAATGGGGGAAAGAAGTACAGTAGAAGAAGAATGGGTAGCTTTGAGGGATGAAATAATGAAGGCAGCAGAGGATCAAATAGGTAAAAAGACGAGGGCTAGTAGAAACCCTTGGGTAACAGAAGAAATATTGAATTTAATTGATGAAAGGAGAAAATATAAAAATGCAGTAAATGAAGCAGGCAAAAAGGAATACAAACGTCTTAAAAATGAGATCGACAGGAAGTGCAAAATGGCTAAGCAGGGATGGCTAGAGGACAAATGTAAGGATGTAGAGGCTTATCTCACTAGGGGTAAGATAGATACTGCCTACAGGAAAATTAAAGAAACCTTTGGAGAAAGGAGAACCACTTGCATGAATATCAAGAGCTCAGATGGAAACCCAGTTCTAAGCAAAGAAGGGAAAGCAGAAAGGTGGAAGGAGTATATAGAGGGCCTATACAAGGGCGATGTACTTGAGGACAATATTATGGAAATGGAAGAGGATGTAGATGAAGATGAAATGGGAGATATGATATTGCGTGAAGAGTTTGACAGAGCACTGAAAGACCTGAGTCGAAACAAGGTCCCTGGAGTAGACAACATTCCATTAGAACTACTGACAACCTTGGGAGAGCCAGTCCTGACAAAACTCTACCATCTGGTGAGCAAGATGTATGAGACAGGCGAAATACCCTCAAACTTCAAGAAGAATATAATAATCCCAATCACAAGGAAAGCAGGTGCTGACAGATGTGAAAATTACCGAACTATCAGTTTAATAAGTCACAGCTGCAAAATACTAACGCGAATTCTTTACAGACGAATGGAAAAAACTAGTAGAAGCCGACCTCGGGGAAGATCAGTTTGGATTCCGTAGAAATGTTGGAACACGTGAGGCAATACTGACCCTACGACTTATCTTAGAAGAAAGATTAAGGAAAGGCAAACCTACGTTTCTAGCATTTGTAGACTTAGAGAAAGCTTTTGACAATGTTGATTGGAATACTCTCTTTCAAATTCTGAAGGTGGCAGGGGTAAAATACAGAGATCGAAAGGCTACTTACAATTTGTACAGAAACCAGATGGCAGTTATAAGAGTCGAGGGGTATGAAAGGGAAGCAGTGGTTGGGAAGGGAGTGAGACAGGGTTGTAGCCTGTCCCCGATGTTATTCGATCTGTATATTGAGCAAGCAGTAAAGGAAACAAAAGAAAAGTTCGGAGTAGGTATTAAAATCCAGGGAGAAGAAATAAAAACTTTGAGGTTCGCCGATGACATTGTAATTCTTTCAGAGACAGCAAAGGACTTGGAAGAGCAGTTGAATGGAATGGACGGTGTCTTGAAAGGATGGTACAAGATGAACACCAAGAAAAGCAAAACGAGGATAATGGAATGTAGTCGAATTAAGTCGGGTGATGCTGAGGGAATTAGATTAGGAAATGACACACTTAAAGTTGTAAAGGAGTTTTGCTACTTGGGGAGCAAAATAACTAATGATGGTCCAAGTAGAGAGGATATAAAGTGTAGACTGGCAATGGCAAGAAAAGCGTTTCTTAAGAAGAGAAAATTGTTAACATCGAGTATTGATTTAAGTGTCAGGAAGTCGTTTCTCAAAGTATTTGTATGGAGTGTAGCCATGTATGGAAGTGAAACGTGGACAATAAATAGCTTAGACAAGAAGAGAATAGAAGCTTTTGAAATGTGGTGCTACAGAAGAATGCTGAAGATTAGATGGGTAGATCACATAACTAATGAGGAGGTATTGAACAGAATTGGGGAGAAGAGGAGCTTGTGGCACAACTTGACTAGAAGAAGGGATCGGTTGGTAGGTCATGTTCTGAGACATCGAGGGATCGCCAATTTAGTATTGGAGGGCAGCATGGAGGGTAAAAATCGTAGAGGGAGACCAAGAGATGAATACACTAAGCAGATTCAGAAGGATGTAGGTTGCAGTAGGTACTGGGAGATGAAGAAGCTTGCACAGGATAGAGTAGCATGGAGAGCTGCATTAAACCAGTCTCAGGACTGAAGACCACAACAACAACAACAAGAAATGCTATGTAGTTATTTAAGTATTTGTTGCAGTTCTTTTTGACAGTATGTCATATGTTGTATAGTATAATGACTGATAGCTTTGGGAAAGACAGCTAGAGTACATACATATTAAGTACACGTTTCATTACCTGTCAATTCGAAGTTTACTACTTTTCAGCATAATATACATTTGTTCTTTCAGCTCAATAATCCACTTTGTATTTTTTCCAGGAGAAGCTTTTCGTGATATTAATACGCTATGAGCACTTATTTATTAAACCTTTTCTAATATTTGCATTTTTTACCCAGTTGTGTGTATCATTCATGAATGTGATCACATATGCTCTACTTATTTCATTTCCTTGCTAGAGCTGACTCATGATGAATGACGTTATTAATCCTTATTTCCAGCAATAAGTCGAAAACAAATATTTTCATGCCCCAGCAATTGACTATCGATCCCAATGCAATGCACTGCTAACACAAAAAAATTATTATTACCAGTCCCAACTACTACCAGTATACAACTAAATAAAGCTACCAGTTTAAGATATATTTCTAGTCCTAAATATAATGCAGATTTTTCTGATGTATTAATTCCATTATGTCTATGTATTATTGGACTAAACACCTTGAATAATAGTTCCAATGTCTTACATTTTAAATATGTCTTATGTCATTTGCATGATATCCTATGTAAACACTAGCAGCTTTAGCGCCTACACGCAATAACTCCTGTTTTGAATGATGACTTCTGAATAATGCATAATAAATGCTTTGTAACTGGCCAATGAGTGCCAATAATTACTGCAATAACATTACTTTTTAATAATGTTTTGTTATACTCTATAAATGCTATGCCAATAATTACTGTAATGAGATGACTTATGAATGATATTTTGTAATACTCCATACATACTACATAAATGTTTTGTAACTCGCCAGTGAATGCCAATGATTACTGTAATGAGATGACCTATGCATAAATGCTATGCCAATAATTACTGTAATGAGATGAATTATGAATAATGTTCTGTAATACTCCATACATACTACATAGACGTTTAGTAACTGGCCAATGAATGCCAACGATTACTGTAATGACATGACTTATGCATAAATGCTATGCCAATAATTACTGTAATGAGATGACTTATGAATGATGTTTTCTAATACTCCATACATACTACATAAATGTTTTGTAACTGGCCAATGATTGCCAATGATTACTGCAATGAGATGACTTATGATGTTATGTAATACTCCATAAATATTACATAAATGCTTTGTATCTGGCCAGTGAGTGCCAATAATTATTCAAATTGGTTGATACACTAGTGTAATTCTGAATGATGACTAGCATAAGAGTTAATGTATCCTTCACCTTCTAATTACCACCAATTACTGCAATATCCATATGCCCTATCCATCCTGATGATCATGGAGCACTCTATGTGGTTTTTGCACTAATTCTACGTTGATGTAAGAGTATGGGTTCTACAAGAATGTTGTGTTGACATCAAGCTGTCCACCACTCTGACCGAAGGAGATGTCATTATAGTCCTACTGTTTGGTGTACCTACTGTACTACCAAAATGATAACATACAATATTAATACAACATTTCAGTATCTTGACTACACTGATAAATACTTCAGGGAAGAGAACTTCAGATTGTCTCACTTGGTGTCATGCTTCCGTAGAAAGATATGGAGTTTTAGTGCAGCTATGTGCAACCCACTGTGCTACAAACATGATGCTATCCTTCCCATTCCTTTCCTATTTCTTATAAAATGCTGAAGATTTTACAGTATGTCTGCACTTTATCTCATCTCTTAATGTGATCAGTTCATGTAAAGATGCTAAAGACTTATACAGTGCGTTTAAATTCTTGTAAAATGCTAAAGACTTATACAGTGCGTGTGCACATTATTTCATTTTTCAATATGTTTGAATTCTTGTAAAATGGTAAAGACTTATACAGTGCGTGTGCACCTTATTTCATTTCTCAGTATGTTTAAATCCTTGTAAAATGGTAAAGACTTGCGCAGTGCATGTGCACTCTATTTAATTTCTTAATACGTTCTGTACTTACATTAGTTATCAATAATGTTATATACATGTATATACTCTGTGACTGTAGACTTAGTAAACTAAATAGATTATAGAAAAATTTGTTGCTCATGGCAAATCCAATTGACTCACCATCGCTGCCAAATTTTTGCCGCCCCCCCCCCCCCCCCCAGTGGAGGGTTATGTAAGAGGTCCATGACTATGTAAGAGGTCCATGACTAAGGAATTTATTGCTAGCGCACTCGAGCAGGTGTAATTTCGATGGATTGCTCACGCGCTGCCTGCGATATGTAAGCTATAAGAGAATCTCAGACCAGAGAGCAGTGTTGGCTGCAGTGTGGTGTCACCGCCAGACACCACACTTGCTAGGTGGTAGCCTTTAAATCGGCCGCGGTCCGTTAGTATACGTCGGACCCGCGTGTCGCCACTGTCAGTGATTGCAGACCGAGCGCCGCCACACGGCAGGTCTAGAGAGACTTCCTAGCACTCGCCCAGTTGTACAGCCGACTTTGCTAGCGATGGTTCACTGACAAATTACGCGCTCATTTGCCGATACGATAGTTAGCATAGCCTTCAGCTACGTCATTTGCTACGACCTAGCAAGGCGCCATTATCATTTGCTATTTATCTTGTGATGCATGTACCGTCAGACCGATGTTCACCAATTATGGATTAAAGTTAAGTATTCCAGAAGCTACGTACCTTTTTTGCTAGTCTCTATTCCTTTAACTGTTCCAGACCTCACGCCAGCCTGCGTGAGCTTAAACGCGTGCCTTTCGGCTATCTCATTGTGACTTGGCTGTCTTGCCAAGTCACAACATGCAGTAACAGCGGTGTCAGCAGTAGGAGTAAGTAGTAGCTAGCAGTCGTGTGTATGGATTTGGCTGGGCCTATCGTGGGGAGCGATGGCGGTGCCTGAGCGATGTAGTATAAGGTAAAAGCAGTCGCGCGCATATGTAGTTTGTTACAAGTAAATTTGTACTATTCTTATATCAAGCCCCATGTAAATGTTTCAAAAAATCTTTTAGTAATAATCTTTTTATATAAAATTAACCATTTGAGAATCATTCATCTGAATTTAAAGAATTTACTAATTTCTGCAATCCATGGTCATCCCGATTATCGTAAAGAAAAATCAGTTGCTTCTTTCTATACATGACAAATCTAGCGGCCAGCATTGCACCGGGCTGTGCCAGAAAATTTTATAAAGGAGCAGATATATACACGTTATCCGGCGACTTCACTGAGGTAAGAATTTTCAATTTATTCAGTATGGTCTTTCAGGGCCATGACGCAGCACTGCTGACGTCCAAATTTACCAGTTTAGATTCACAGCCAGTTAATTATTGAAAGGTCACATTTTTTATTGGGAGGTTAGTCACGTTATTATTGCGAGGTTGCGGAATAATAAACTATTGCGAGGTTATGGTAAAGTAAATTGTTGGGAGGTTACACTAAATGTGAATGTTATACATATTTAAACTGTTGGGAGGTTGCAGTGGAGCCACCACAAGCTTGTACAATGTCTCGTTGAATCTTGGATTCACGGTTTCGTGGGGTCTGCGCCAAGCTCGAACCCTGCCATGAGCTCTTACCAGCTGAAATCGGGATTCATCCGACCGGGCGATGGTTTTCCAGTCGTCTAGGATCGAACCGATGTTGTCACGAGCACAAGAGGGACGCTGCAAGCGACATCGTACTGTTAGCAAAGGCCTTTGCGTTAGTCACCTGCTGCCTTAGCCTATTAACGCCAGATTTCGCAGCAGTGTCATAATGCAAACGTTCATTGTACCACACACATTGATTTCTGTGGTTATTTATGCAGTATTGCTTGTCTGTTAGCACTGACAACTCTACGCAAATGCCGCTGCTGTCCGCCGTTAAGAGTGGAAATCAGCAACTGGATTTTCCCTGGCGAAAGGATAATGCCTGAAGTATTGTATTTTCGGCACACTCTTGACAATGTTGATCTCGGAATACTGAGTTCCCTAATGGCTTACAAAACGGAATGTGCCATGCGTCTAGCTTCAACTACCATTCCGCGTTCAAAGTCTGGTAATTCCCGTCGTGCTGTCATAACCACGTCGAAAACATTTCTACATGAATCAACTGAATACAGATGACAGCTCTGTCATTGCGCTCCCCTCTAATTCCTTGTATACCCAATACTAGCGTGACATGTATACATGCATATCGCTATCCCGTGACTCTCGTCACGTCTGTGTACTGATCAGATTGCTGGGTGCGATGGTGGTTAACGCAGTGGACGCGCTTCCGGGGCAACGGCAGTTCAACAGTCACTTTTTAGCCTTTGGGACATAAGTTTTCTATTGTTCCCATCTATCACTTGAGGCAAAACTCGGAATGGTTCCTCTGGAAAGGACACAGCCGATTTCCCACCCTAGTCCGAGCAAGTGGATCGTTTGTAATGACTTGGCGTTCATTTTTACTGTAGTCGTCGACGGTAAGTTAAACTTCTATCTGCCGGTCGGTGTGGCCGAGCGGTTCTAGGCGCTTCAGTCTGGAACCGCGCGACCGCTACGGTCGCAGGTTCGAATCCTGCCTCGGGCATGGATGTGTGTGATGTCCTTAGGTTAGTTAGGTTTAAGTAGTTCTAACTTCTAGGGGACTGATGACCTCAGGTGTTAAGTCCCATAGTGCTCAGAGCCATTTGAAAACTTCATCTTCCCCTTGACATTCAACGACCATAATTGATCGTTTTTGTAGATGACACTAGTTTTACAATAAATCCCATTAGAGAGAAAGGCTCGCAAGAGACTGTTGATGACATTATTCAAATAATTGTTAATTGGTTAAACGTACTCTCGCTAAATTTTGAGAAAACACGTTATATTCGGTTCTGTACAACAAACAGTCATACTAACAGAGGCTACATGAACAGGAGTCAGTAAATAATGTGGTGTGCTCCAAATTTCTGGGCGTGTATTTTGATGAATACTTGAACTGGACTTAGCATATTACTGAGCTTCTCATAAACAATTAAATTTAGATACTTTTGCTTTTCATGTAACTGGTAGTCTTGCAAACAAACAATCAATTTCCTGGCACAGCTATTTTGCATGTTTCCAATCAATCCAGTCTTATGGAAAGATTTTTGGGGTATTTCGCCACTCAATAAGAAAGTATTGATTCCACAAAAGTGAGCAGTAAATGTAATATGTAGTAATTGCAGTGTCCATGTTGTAAGATGTACTTTTCAATGTCCAAACATGCGTGTATGTCTGAAGGATGTTACGTAGTACATCGTACTACACAGACACTGTATATATTATTTCATGCCTAAACAAGGCCACAACAATAATAACGTAAGTCTCTCCTTGTGTGGGAATCTGAGAAACCTTGCGAGAGCAGGACGTAGACACACAGTTTGACACAAGTTTGAGTTGGTCCCGGAGCCGTGCCTGGACAGCTGAGGTGGTTAACAGAACCGCTCGCGAACGCCGGCTTCGAGTCCCGTCCCAGAACAAATTCTGATTGCCACTAATCCGTCGTGCAGCTGAAGTCTAATCATATTCGCAGTTGCGAATACATTTAATTTCCAGTATGGTATTTGGCGTTCAGCAGCGTCATCATTTTGTTACCTCTTCAAGGAGTCAGGGATTTTAACTGCTCTGGCGCAATACATGTGTTCGCTAAAGCAATTCATTATAAATAATCCATCAGAATTTGAGAAGACCGGTGATATCCATACCTCTAACACTAGAGGAAAAAGTAAAATTTATTTCTCATTATTGAAGCCGTCTGTGGCTCAGAAAGGAGCTAAAAGCGCAGTAACAAATTCTTATGACAGGTAGTGCAAAGCAAGTTATAAATCTAAATAAAACTCATTTTTCCTGGAGAACGTTTTGTATTTCATGGGTGAATTTCTATTTAAAAACTGGTAGCCTGAAAAAAGAGAGCTGTTTTTAAGTAGAACTGGATGAGTAAGGCTAAGAAGGTACGTGTTAATTAAAGTTAACACTAATCCTGTATACGTTTCCTGTAAACTGACTCGTTTCACATCGATAAAGAATCGTTCAAATGATCTATGGAACAAGTAACTAACTAACTATAACTATTCTTGAAATTGTTCGGCACAGATTGTATAAAAGACATTTTCTTACAAAATAGCCGCATGAAACTTTTCAAAACTATTAAGATATGCTATTCACCATAAACCGTTTAAAAGTAAGTGCTTGATTGTTTTAACGATCGTTATATTGCATTATGTATTTTCTCTTGTCCCTTAGTAAAAAATTGTATGCTCTTGTTTGTGTATCGTATTCAGGTTCAGCCAGACGATGACCCCTAGGGTCGAAACCGGTTGAAATGTGGTAAAAAAGGAAAAAAAGCTTTTAACAGCTTGGTGTAGTTATTTTGCAAGAAAATAATTTTATCTTCTTTCCTCTGCTGCTAAATCTTAGAGCACTTAGTAAGCTCAAACATCTGACATTCCAGGAGGGAAAGAAGTTTCACGCAAAGAATCAGCCAGAGAGGGGAACTTGTTATCAAGACAAGATTAGTGGCTAGCTTCTAGTTACCGTCATCTCATTTTAAATTCCTGGGAGAACACTGCAAAGTAATGCGAAATCAAGCTCACGCTTTAGAATGGGAACGTAAATACAATTCTACTGTCGAGAAGATTCTCGTTGCAGTCCATCTCTTAAGATCGCTTATACAAGACGTTACTGCAACCATTCCTAGAATAAGTACGCAGTGGCTGGAATCCTAATGGAGTAGGTGTGACCGAAGAAATCTAAGGAATGGAGAGACTCGTTGCTTGGATGGTAACAGACCGATATAAGCCACATGACAGGCACGTCTGGTAATCGTATTTATGACAGTGAGCCTTGGTACGCATTAAATTTTAGTTTTTGGAAGGAAGGTGTTTTACTCGTGAACATCTGCTGAGTAAAACGAGAGAACTGGTATTCGAGGAAGGATGTTTAACAACTCTTCTGCTTCCAACATATTTCATGCAGCAGAACTGCGAGAACATGACAGGCTTGGGGCTTGGGACAGAGGCAAGCAGTCAGTCTGAAAAAGCCTGTTTTAGCCCTCTTTCATGAGATTATCATTTGTAATACCTAGCTTCTCTGAATTAGACAGGCGGACTGGTCTTCTATTTACTTGTTTTGTTATAATATTTCTATATTGACAGAAGAACTGCAAACTAATCCATTTTTATACACCACTTTTTTGTGTTTCACATCAGCAAGCTCATTTGCCCATCTCCACCATGAAAAGCTCTGAGGCGTGTGATGTGCGAGTAACTGTACGTGCACATGTACCATTAATGGTCGGATTACTTTTTATTACTCCTCTTCCTAGGGTCTTGGGAGCTCTCCGTTGAATTTTGTTCAAACGTGGCTTGTGGCCAACGAACGTCCCGCCTTTTTTTTTTCGGCGAGTGCGACTGTACGATTGGTCAAGCAAGCCATCACGCAAAACACATGGAACTTTACCAACGACCTCTGTTCAAAATTTTGTCCTCCCGATTAGGAAAATGCTTGGCGATTATCTGGCGGTTTTTGCGATTGGTACGGCACCCCCCACTCTGTAAAGATGCACCATTCGACGGCGAATAGCAGGGGAATCTAGGTTTACACAAGACACCGTTCCTGGTGACGACTTGGTGAGTGGATCGCACTCTCCGGAACACGCTTAGTATAACTTTCAGCTGTGGTCAGGATCCATTAAACATTTTGCTTTTTGATATGGGTAATCTTCACGTTTACTTAAACTATCAACAAAGAGAATTAACGATTTTTGCTCTTGTTTGAAGTGAATATTTACTTAGATTCGTTCTCTCCTTTTGGCGAACCATGAGTACAGTCTCGCTCATAGAATTGTCATCCTAATAATTAATAACTGCTTCTCTTGCTGAGGGGAACGAGTACCTGGATATGTATCCATGTTTGCGTTTTGGCGAATTTTTACAGCTTTAATCAGCGTTAATATAGTTTGACGGGTTGTCTTTGCAATTTGTGTGCACCCAAAAATGGACCAAACAATCGTATCCTACTCAATTTCCTCATCAGCGTGTGTTGCGATGTTCAGAGCTTGTTGCATTCCCAAGAATATCCATATCAATTACCGGACTCCTGAAGACAGATGTAAACTATTCCGAGAAAGCCTACGTACTTAGATTCAAGAACAGGCTTTAAATGACGACTCTACGAGTATACTGCAACCTCTACATATGGCTTCCACAGTCATCGTGAGGACAAGAACACATTAATTACAGCGGGCACAAAGTGGTTAAATATTCATTCTTACCCAGTTCCGTACGTGAATGGAACAGAAAAAAGCCCTAATAACTGGTACAATGGGACCTAACCTCTGCCATACTAAATCAAATGGCTCTGAGCACTATGGGATTCAACTGCTGAGGTCATTAGTCCCCTAGAACTTAGAACTAGTTAAACCTAACTAACCTAAGGACATCACACACATCCATGCCCGAGGCAGGATTCGAAGCTGTGACCGTAGAGGTCTCGCGGTTCCAGACTGCAGCGCCAGAACCGCGCGGCCACTTCGGCCGGCCCTCTGCCATACTCTTCATAGTGGTTTGCAGAGTGTAGATGTAGATGTAGAATCGGTAAATGAAATGCTGGTAGATCCCCTAGCTCATCATGGTGGTGTCGTGACCTGTACAGTGGGCTACAGCATTTTGTAGGATGGGGGTTGAAATCTTTGTCCCTCCTTTCCACTTTAGAATTTCCACGCTTTCCCGAGTTCATTTGAGGCGAATGTTGGGATGGTTCCTTGTTTAAGGCCACGCCCGTCCCCCAACTGTCTCCATTCTCAGTTTAACTCCATCCTCCACAACATAGACGTCGAGAAGTCCATAACTGATATATTCCTTCTCAGACTGGAGGAGTGGAGCGTTGATGATGATATTTGTTTGGTTTGTGGGGCGTTCAATTGTGGGGGCCCTCAATTGTGCGGTTATCAGCGCCTGTACAAATTCCCAATCTGTACACAGTCCAATCTTTCCACTTTCACGAATGATGATGAAATGATGAGGACACAACAAACACCCAGTCCCTGGGCAAAGAAAATCCCCAAGCCGGCCGGGAATCGAACCGGGACCCGGTGATCCAGAGACAGAAACACTACCCACTAGAGCACGAGCTGCAGTCGGGAGCACTAAAGGAATCCCACACTGACCCAAGGCAGTGGCCAGTACTGGAGCTTTTCTCATTCTCCCTGTCCGTCTGATGAGTATCCTCCCCGACATTGGAACGCACTGTAAAAATTGAAAGCATCACAAGTGAAACGTGAAGTCAGTTGCTTGAACCCGCTGGGCTGAAGATACGAAAGAGTCAACCCTCCCCTTCCCCCACATTTTCTGCCTCTCACGCTTTTTCTCCGTCCCACGTGGTGTTCTTACCGTTGTAACTGCCGGAATCTTACCGCTACAATTTGTATTTAGCGAAGTGGGAATGAAGTCTTACACGCTATCTGTTCTCTAACTCTGGAGCCAGTATTTGTATCATTTCACGTTTGAAACGCTTATGTATTGTGCCTCTAAGATAGATACGGAAATCAGACAGGTGCACGAATAAACGAACGAGACAAATCTGATAGAGGGTCAGCCAACATTTCCTGTACTGTAATAATCTTATTCAGAAGGCCTAATTAAAAAAAAAAAAAAGCTGAGTTTGTAGCCTTCGAGGTTTGAGCTTCTAAAGGTGATTCCTGTGTACTCTATTGTATTTGTACTTCTGCTTATGAAGCGTTTGTGCTTGAACTTCTAATGAATAACTTTGGTATATAACCTGTTATGAGTAACCTACGTTTGTGCAGCCTTCTCGATTTAAACTTCTAATTATGTAACATGTACGTTTGCGCTTCTTAGTATATAACTTCCGTGCGTAACTTCGTAATGCTCTTGCGTAATGACTGCGCTAATCTCTGAAGAAGGACTTTTTCTGTGCAACACTATGAATGTAGAATGGCACAGAAATTTCTAACGACAGTCAAGACTTTGATACTCAATGATGTGTACAACAAACAGAACAGTTACTGGCACTAATCGTAATTCATATAGAAACAAATGAATGACGACAGTTCCCTAGACCCACAAAATAATGTTTTGTCATGGCTCTGATATAAATTTTCACCTGTGCAACAACGGCAACGAAAATCTGTTCTGCTTCGCCACGAGACCTGTATTATATCTCTTTCGTGCACACTGATCTGAAATTTAATCACGTTGCTTTTGCAAAGCGCAGTTATGTAAAGCCGTATAAATAAATTACGCAAGGTGCATGCTTCGAATCACACAACTATGCAATATGTTTAAGAACGGTCGAGATAAGTACGTTACCAGGCATCAAACAGAAATGTGGAATTTCAGACTAAAGAGAATCAAAATTTATTTCAATCTAAATCTCAGCTCAGAAAACTCACAGTTAACGTATGTTAGATGCATTTTCAACGAGAGCTGCGGGCGTCTTTTTGTCGGCAACATTCCCATGGACATATAGGAAGTGTGGTACTGGTAGGTGCGTATAAAGAATAATCTACGCCGGCACTGAGTAGACAATTCCATACTTTATCAGCTGAGTAGACAATACACCTTGACACTCAAATTGGAGGTACAGAGCGAACTGGAATCAGAGTCAAAGATGTTACCTTACGTGCTGCTCAGAGAATACATCGTGACACTCAAATCGGAGGTACAGAGCGAACCTTCGACCATAAATATAATAGGCTGGCCCTGACGTTATTTTCGTGGCTCCAACATCTCTGGGCTAAAGTCACGTGAATGTTGGCAAAACATGGTTGTTTCGTGTTGCGCTTATGGCTGTACTCAGCATTTTGTCGGGGGAAATGGCATTACATTTCACGTGTAAGTGTTTCTATGGTAGTGCAGATTTGTTTATTGAAATCTGCTGACGTGACTTTTATATGTTTTTCACACTTGAAATAGAGTATCACGTAAATTAAAGTGTTGAAAGTGATGCCTGTAAAGTCAGACTCATATTACATTTTGGAAAGTATCTGTGATAATTCGGTTACAGAAGTAAGTATAACAGTTTCTCGTTCCTACTCATAGGTTCCCTGAGGATGAAAACCGAAGGCAGCTTTGGATACAGGCCCTGAAACGGAAAAACTATAAGCCATCTGCACACACGCGCCTTTTTGTATATACAAGTGAGCACCTATAGTCGACACATGAAGAGAATTTTTTTCTAACTTCTAATACTATTGAGTAAATGTAGGCTCCAAAATTATTTTCTGGAACTTCAAAGTCTCACCTTTCATCTAAATTATCATTTTTTTAAACTAGTAGTTTAAACTTTAAACTTTTATAAAAATAGTAGGAACTGACATTTGAAGTGCACCTAAAATTGATACTCTAAAATGGACCTGCTCCTAAAGTCGACAATTTTGGCACCTATAGTTGACATAATTCCCATATTCCATTTTCTTTTATAAGTGACTAGAGCTCAAAACGCGGCGAATCCAATGTTTAAAGTTTTGACACGAGCCCACGCTTACTGTTTAAAAGAATTTTAACGACATTTTACTTTAACTGAGAGTTTATAGTAATTTCGTCCCGCTGCCCACCAGAGGGGCGTTCGATGTATTTGTTAGATAGTACAAATGGTACTGTGAACAAATCCAGGTCAAACGTAGTTCTGACATAATTATTCGCAAGTAAAAAAGTAATTTTTGTTGGAACCGTTTGGCAGTCAATTGAGAAATGTGGGTAAAATACGATACAAACGTAGGATGGCAGACCGCTGATTTGAAAACCCGCCACGTTTTGCCAACAGTCACGAGGTTTATGTTGGAGCCACGCCAGCCCTATAGCTTCTGCACAGCAAGGCCAGTCTACTAGTATCTATGGTCGAAGGAGCGAACCGAAATCGGACTCAAAGATGTTGCTGTTTCTGCTTGTCAGGTTGGCGATATCGATATTTACAGTGAGAGACGATAAATAGTCGCTATGTCACTGCTGACGAAAGAATGAAACAGAAAGGTACACGGATAGTTTAAATCTTTTTAAAACAAATCTTATCATGGAATTAGGCACATAGAAAAGGGTTAACAGTGATATAACGATTTCTAGAGTCCATGTATGGTAACCGCTAAATAAGTGACCAAACAATGTTCTGGTAACCATGAACTTAATTTCTCGCAAAATGAAAAATCTTGCCTAAGCAAGCCACTTATATATTTGTAATGGAAACTAATGCAAATACACTGCGTCACTCAGTATTCCCACAGATGGAGAAAATGGCATCGGAAAACAAGGCTCCACACTATCACTGCAAACAGTACAAGCCGAAGACAAAAACGCGTGTCCCACCAGAAGTAAGAAAGCAAGTAAGTGACGTCATCTACCTGTAACACTAACTCTGGTACCCAAAGAGAACTCCTCCATCCATGATCTCAGGAACAAGGCTCAGTGTGAAAAGGACTACACAAAATATTGCCTCTTGCTGGGATTCATCCCTATACAAGCGAACGCTAGCTTCGTAAAGCAGACGCGGCCATGCACGTGTTTTCTGTTATGACGGGAGAAAACCAGTAGCAGCTAGGCAAGCGAATGTTTTGACAGCCAAGGAGGCGTGACGCAAGTGTCAGAAGATCGCCAATAGATGGCGCCAGCTTTCAGTCTCAGTGATTAGTGGAAACTGAGACTATGAGAAACACCATGTCTGCAGGAAGGGAGGAGGAAAACTCGGAGCTCGACAAGTGGATTGGGAAAACCTGGGACATGGTAGTTACTGGCGGAATGTATGGAAGGAGTAACCGTCATGGCTGAACTGAGTGGCTGCCATAGACATTATATAAACATAAATTCAATCAAAGCTGGTCCATAACAGTTACAGAAAATTCGGTAACATTGTTAAAAGAGAAAAATAAGACGAATGCTTGTGTGAAAACAAGCCCTCAATCAAGAAAGTAGTTTTTATGTTATCAAATATCAAAGGTTTTATAATTAAAATGAATTTCGAAAATTGGTTCCTCTGCAACATTTTGTGCGATTTTTATAAATTAAGTGTCCACAGTTGGGGGCTCATGCAGTTACAGCAGAATATAACAGTAGATTAAAAAAAGTTATGTATTTTGAGTTACAGGATAGAATATGTACTCTGTGCGTAAAAAAGTGAATTTTCACCAAAATAATAAAAAAAAAAACAACGAAAGTTGTGGTAGCATAGTGTTTAAATGCATTAGTTTTATTTGTTAACAAGATAGCTTAAAGTAGCGGTTGCGCTAGCAAAATACCAAATATTGAACAAACTAATTAAGTTATAAGAAAACCAAAGACATTAGTGATAAGCCCAGAAAATTTACATGCTAACTGATGGATCATACTCATGTGTATTGTAAAATCAATACTTTATAAGTATGGACCAGAAGACGGAAGGGTCTTGAATTAACTAGCTACAGTACGAGTGCTTAAATAACTGGCAGCCATTTTGAACTTGGTCATTAGTCATTTGGCAGTCATACGTGTCAGACGTTTGTCAGAACTAGCACTGTGAAAGCTTATGCATGAGCGACGAGTTAGTCGTGTCTCAGTATCATCATCATCATGATCATCATTTAAGACTGATTATGCCTTTCAGCGTTCAGTCTGGAGCATAGTCCCCCTTATAAAATTCCTCCATGATCCCCTATTCAGTGCTAACATAGGTGCCTCTTCTGATGTTAAGCCTATTACTTCAAAATCATTCTTAACCGAATCCGGGTACCTTCTCCTTGGTCTGCCCCGACTCCTCCTACCCTCTACTGCTGAACCCGTGAGTCTCTTGGGTAACCTTGCTTCTCCCATGCGTGTAGCATGACCCGACCATCTAAGCCTGTTCGCCCTGACTGCTATATCTATAGAGTTCATTCCCAGTTTTTCTTTGATTTCCTCATTGTGGACACCCTCCTGCCATTGTTCCCATCTACTAGTGCCTGCAATCATCCTAGCTACTTTCATATCCGTAACCTCAACCTCGTTGATAAGGTAACCCGAATCCACCCAGCTTTCGCTCCCATACAACAAAGTTGGTCGAAAGATTGAACGGTGCACAGATAACTTAGTCTTGATACTGACTTCCTTCTTGCAGAAGAAAGTAGATCGTAGCTGAGCGCTCACTGCATTAGCTTTGCTACACCTCGCTTCCAGTTCTTTCACTATGTTGCCATCCTGTGAGAATATGCATCCTAAGTACTTGAAACCGTCCACCTGTTCTAACTTTGTTCCTCCTATTTGGCACTCAATCTGTTTATATCTCTTTCCCACTGACATTACTTTCGTTTTGGAGATGCTAATCTTCATACCATAGTCCTTACATTTCTGATCTAGCTCTGAAATATTACTTTGCAAACTTTCAATCGAATCTGCCATCACAATTAAGTCATCCGCATATGCAAGACTGGTTATTTTGTGTTCACATATCTTAATCTCACCCAGCCAGTCTATTGTTTTCAACATATGATCCATAAATAATATGAACAACAGTGGAGACAGGTTGCAGCCTTGTCTTACCCCTGAAACTACTCTGAACCATGAACTCAATTTACCGTCAACTCTAACTGCTGCCTGACTATCCATGTAAAGACCTTTAATTGCTTGCAAAAGTTTGCCTCCTATTCCATAATCTCGTAGAACAGACAATAACTTACTCCTAGGAACCCGGTCATATGCCTTTTCTAGATCTATACAGCATAGATACAATTCCCTGTTCCACCCATAACACTTCTCCATTATTTGCCGTAAGCTAAAGATCTGGTCCTGACAACCTCTAAGAGGCCTAAACCCACACCGATTTTCATCCAATTAGTTCTCAACTAATACTCGCACTTTCCTTTCAACAATAACTGAGAAGATTTTACCCACAACGCTGATTAAAGAGATACCTCTGTAGTTGTTACAATCTTTTCTGTTTCCATGTTTAAAGATTGGTGTGATTACTGCTTTTGTCCAATCTGATGGAACCTGTCCCGACTCCCAGGCCAATTCAGTTATCCTGTGTAGCCATTTAAGACCTTACGTTCCACTGTATTTGATGAGTTCCGACTTAATGTCATCCACCCCAGCTGCTTTATTGCACTGCAGTCTATTGACCATTTTCTCCACTTCCTCAAATGTGATCCTATTTCCATCATCATTCCTATCCCATTGTACCTCGAAATCTGAAACATTACTGATCGTATTTTCACCTACATTGAGCAACTCTTCAAAATATTCCCTCCATCTGCCCAAGGATTCCACAGGATTCACCAACAGTTTTCCTGACCTGTCCAAAATACTTTTCATTTCCTTTTTACCTCCCTTTCGAAGACTGATAATTACACTCCAGAATGGTTTTCCAGCAGCTTGACCCAAAGTCTCCAACCTGTTTCCAAAGTCTTCCCAAGATTTCTTTTTGGATGCTGCAATTATCTGTTTGGCTTTGTTTCTTTCTTCAACATAACTTTCTTTGTCTACCTGAGTTCTAGCATGCAGCCATTTTTGATACGCCTTCTTTTTGCTTTTACAGGCTGCCTTGACTGTATCATTCCACCAAGCTGTTTCCTTCATCCTACCTTTACACACTACTGTTCCAAGACATTCTTTAGCCACTTCTAGTACTGTGTCCCTGTCCCTTGACCATTCCTTTTCCAATGACTGTAATTGACTACATTCAACTAACTGGTACCTTTCTGAGATCACTGTTATGTACTTGTGCCTGATTTCCTTATCCTGAAGTTTCTCCACTCTTATCCTCCTACATATGGACCTGACCTCCAGCACTTTCGGCCTCACAATCCCAATTTCATTGCAGATTAAATAATGATCAGTGTCATCACAGAATCCCCTGAATACACGTGTGTCCCTCACAGCCTTCCTGAATTCCTGATCTGTTATTATATAGTCAATGACAGATCTGGTTCCCCTGCCTTCCCAAGTATACTGGTGAATGTTATGTTTAAAAAAGGAGTTTGTGATTACTAAGCCCATACTGGCACAGAAATCCAAGAGTTGTTTCCCGTTCCTGTTGGCCTCCATATCCTCTCCAAATTTACCCATAACGCTTTCATACCCTTCTGTTCGATTTCCAATCCTGGCATTAAAATCACCCATGAGCAGAACACTGTCCTTGTCCTTTACTCTAACAACTACATCACTGAGTGCCTCATAAAAACTATCCATCTTATCTTGATCTGTCCCTTCACAATGCGAATATACTGACACAATCCTAATTTTCTTGCTAGACACTGTCAAATCTATCCACATCAGTCGTTCGTTTACATACCTTATTGCAACTACGCTGGGTTCCATTTCTTTCCTGATGTAAAGCCCTACACCCCATTGTGCTATTCCTGCTTTGACTCCTGACAGGTAGACCTTGTATTCTCCCACTTCTTTCTCACCCCTTACCCGAATGTCACTAACAGCTAAAATGTCCAGCCCCATATTACTTGCAGCCTCTGCCAGCTCTACCTTCTTCCCAGAGTAGCCCCCATTGATATTAATAGCTCCCCATCTCATTACCATTTGTTTGCCAAGTCGTATCTTAGGAGTCCCTGGTTTGTCAGTTAGAGGTGGGACTCCGTCACCTCCAAAGGTCCGAGGCATTTTGCTCTGATTGTTGCCAGCATCATATTTAAAGTACTAGGGAAGCAGGTTGCTAGCCTTACTTGCCCCGAGTCCCATTGAGTTTTACCCCTAACGGTGGAGGAACTAACCGGTGGATTTGGTAGTCTTTGCCGTATGAGCACAAAGGTGACCACGACTCAGAATATGTCCGAGATGCCCAGCCTTATTCCAAAGTAACTGGTATCCCGACTGTCGGGACCACTTACTTGGCCACTCATACGTTGCCCGTGGTTCATGAACTAGGACATGACTACAGGAACCCACACCTTGAACCACCGTGTCTCAGAAGTGTCCGGAAAATTAATTAGCGTTAGCTCGTGGACTTGTGTTTTTACACGTGCGTCGGCGACGAATGCTTTTAAATATTTCAGCGAGTGAGCTAGCTTGTGGACTCAGAATAATTCACGTTAGATGAACAGCACAAAACTCTGTAACATTTCCATGATTAACTGCGAGAGTGATTTGAGCTTATGGTTTTATTTGGTTAACTAATGTGGCGGGTGGAACTTTAATTTGAATACATAAGCTGAATGAACATTGAAATATTTCCGAGGTTTTACCGTAATTTACGCGTTAATTCCACGTGAGATATTGCTTTGACTTTCGTTAAGCTCTAGCACGGTCGCTACTTTGATTCAGTGTTAAACAATTACTACTGTAATTCAGTGCTACAAAGACAGTAACAAACTGTGTAATAGTTAATCAACATTATTGCGAGTTGTGAACATTAATTATTTATCGCCGTATAATCCTGCCCATACATTTCTTTTTTAACTCCTGTGACTAGTTTTCATGAATAATTGCGATAAAAGCGTTTGGTTGGCCCCTCGACAGTAACATAGCCAAATCGAAAAAAACTAATCATGTATTATAAAATCCAGGAAAACTGTTTTTGAGTATTTCAGTTTATAATTCGTGCAGTCGCACGAAGGTTCTCTAGAGCTAATCAAAAACAATCTACCCAGCATTTTTACTTCATTTGATAATTCGTACAGTAGCACATTTCTCCTCATACAGACACCTTACAAGCTGGATTATGAAATATGATATTCCTACGATCAGGAAGACGTCAATCAGTTGCGGTTTGCTTTGTCTCTTTATTTGCGTCTATAAATTGAGGTTCATTGTATAGACTGGCAATAAGATATGGATTATCATGAAAGGAAGCAAGGTTCAAGTTTCACATCATTCGACGTCCATGTCCTCGGAGCATTAGCTCACTCAAAGAATTCATCTTAGATTCGCTTGAAGTGATTAAGGAAACTACAGAAATTCTAAACCTGGTCTGATAATTGGGTATTTTACACCGCACCTCTTAAATTCGATTTTTACGATTCGCGTCGGGTTTCCTCACCAATGGAAGCTAAAACTGAAGTAACGAAGGGCAAGAGAACTGGTTCTACGTTCAGAGAAAGCCAGTGCTATCAACATCTGAAGAACAATTCCAGTATTTAATATTTTTTGTTACTGTTGTTCTATAGGATAACTGTGACTTTCACAGTGACACCGAGGTAAAATAAAAATGTTTAATGCACTGAAATATTGTTTTCAGAGTAATACCATAACAACTGTGCGGGATTCCATGTAAAATTTTGATCTATCGCAGGATGAACTATCCCTATAAGAGCTTCCCTACGCGGTAATAATTGGCATAGAATACAATCTTAACATTTATCTCGATATTTTTTAAATTACTGAAGCAAATAAGCTAGGGTGCTATTTGTATCCCTCTACCGTCGTACCCCAGCGAAAGCTTTGGTTAGTTTTTCGTACTGCGCATCTTCTGGTATTAGCTGTTTTCAAAACTTGATTTGGCGTACAATCTGATCAATAGGAAGGGAATTTAACAGAATTAGCGTGAAACATGAAGAACTTTACATACTACGACTGTCCATATAATAAATGTTGTTCTATTTACTGTGTTTGTGCCGAAAACGTGCAAAGAGTTTCTGAGAATTAAAGTAGTTACAGTACCAAAAACCCGGCATCACTGCAGAGCAACCAGTGGTCAATAGGTGAAACTGTGGATTACAGCAGGAGTTGGCAACTAAAGTGGTGTGTACAAATGAAGAAAATTAAACTCGTAAGGATGAGAGCTCTTTATGAATGGCAGTGGCAGTTTCCCTGCAAACTATAACTGCATTCTTTGTGTGCGAAAAGACTCTTTAGAACAGGTTATCTGATTCGAAGATAGCAAAAAGCAATACATTAGAGTTATGATGTCTGAATCGTGATTCCACTTCCTACACGAGCACCATGTATCTCTTGATGAAGTGTACAATGTGATGCCACCAAGGCGCCATTTAGACCCTGTTCTGAAAGAAAAAAAAATTCGGACGCCTTGAAACATCTCAGTGACAGATTGCAATCTCAACATCGTCGAAGAATTTCAGGGCAGTGGCTACGGTTCATTCATACGTATTTTAATGGCTAATGCCTTGTCTATGCAGCCATTCGCTGCTGTCATTGTCTGTCCGTTTCATTTCAATGTAATTGTCGCATACTATCGTCTTCTGGAAATCTTCTAAATAATCCACCCTAGATCGCCCTCTTCCTTTCTTTGCCAACAGTTTCCTTTCATAAATGTTACTGGTGAAAATACAGGGTGTTACAAAAAGGTACGGCCAAACTTTCAGGAAACATTACTCACACACAAATAAAGAAAAGATGTTATGTGGACATGTGTCCGGAAACGTTTAATTTCCATGTTAGAGCTCATTTTAGTTTCGTCAGTATGTACTGTACTTCCTCGATTCACCGCCAGTTGGCCCAATGGAAGGAAGGTAATGTTGACTTCGGTGCTTGTGTTGACATGCGACTCATTGCTCTACAGTACTAGCATCAAGCACATCAGTACGTAGCATCAACAGGTTAGTTTTCATCACGAACGTGGTTTTGCAGTCAATGCAATGTTTACAAATGCGGAGTTGGTAGATGCCCATTTGATGTATGGATTAGCACGGGGCAATAGCCGTGGCGCGGTACGTTTGTATCGAGACAGATTTCCAGAACGAAGGTGTCCCGACAGAAAGACGTTCGAAGCAATTCATCGGCGTCTTAGGGAGCACGGAACATTCCAGCCTATGACTCGGGACTGGGGAAGACCTAGAACGACGAGGACACCTGCAATGGACGAGGCAATTCTTCGTGCAGTTGACGATAACCCTAATGTCAGCGTCAAAGAAGTTGCTGCTGCACAAGGTAACGTTGACCACGTCACTGTATGGAGAGTGCTACGGGAGAACCAGTTGTTTCCGTACCATGTACAGCGTGTGCAGGCACTATCAGTGGCTGATTGGCCTCCACGGGTAACTTCTGCGAGTGGTTCATCCAACAATGTGTCAATCCTGATTTCAGTGCAAATGTTCTCTTTACGGATGAGGCTTCATTCCAACGTGATCAAATTGTAAATTTTCACAATCAACACGTGTGGGCTGACGAGAATCCGCACGCAATTGTGCAATCACGTCATCAACACAGATTTTCTGTGAACGTTTGGGCAGGCATTGTTGGTGATGTCTTGATTGGGCCCCATGTTTTCCACCTACGCTCAATGGAGCACGTTATCATGATTTCATACGGGATACTCTACCCGTGCTGCTAGAACATGTGCCTTTAGAAGTACGACACAACATGTGGTTCATGCACGATGGAGCTCCCGCACATTTCAGTCGAAGTGTTCACACGCTTCTCAACAACAGATTCGGTGACCGATGGATTGGTAGAGGCGGACCAATTCCATGTCCTCCACGCTCACTTGAACTCAACCCTCTTGACTTTCATTTGTGGGGGCATTTGAAAGCTCTTGTCTACGCAACCCCGGTACCAAATGTAGAGACTCTTCGTGCTCGTATTGTGAACGGCTGTCATACAATACGCCATTCTCCAGGGCTGCATCAGCGCATCAGGGATTCCATGCGACGGAGGGTGGATGCATGTATCCTCGCTAACGGAGGATATTTTGAACATTACCTGTAACAAAGTGTTTGAAGTCAGGCTGGTACGTTCTGTTGCTGTGTGTTTCCATTCCATGATTAATGTGATTTGAAGAGAAGTAATAAAATGAGCTCTAACATGGAAAGTAAGCGTTTCCGGACACATGTCCACATAACATATTTTCTTTCTTTGTCTGTGAGGAATGTTTCCTGAAAGTTTGGCCGTACCTTTTTGTAACACCCTGTATATTGTCTGATGACATTTTCAATAAATTTTTATTTGTTCTTTTCCATTTCCTTTAAGAATCTTCTCTCTTCGTTTACTTCCCTTAAGAATTCCAAGTTTGCTTTTCTTTCTGTCCAGCTCCTTATTGTCACTTTCCGCCATATTCACATTTCAGCAGCTTCGAGTTGATTCCTGTTCACTTTATCCAGAGTCCAACTTTCACTTATGTAGTATGATGTACTCCATGCAATTTATATTGTAAAAGATTTTCTGCCATCAATTTTCATATGTTTGCTGGGCTTTTAATCGCATGCCTATTTTGTCAATGCAATCTTACTCTTCACTTCCGTTAAGCATATGTTGTCCTCGGTGATTATACCACAGTTGATCGATTTTATCGTCGTGAATTTCCATGTTGGTTTTAATTTCTCCCACATTTTTCCGTACTACTATTGCTTATGCTTTCCGTTTGTTCACTTTTAATTACCACAATCTGAGAATGTTTGATGGGGCTTGCAGCATTCTCTTTATTTCTTTTTCGGAATCCCCAACTATCAGGATGTCATCAGAAAAATTTGATACACTGTGTCCTTTCACCAATGGCTTTTATTCTCTTTGATTTCTCCTTTATGATCTGAACAGCTTCCTTATTGAACTCATTAAAGAAACATGGAGATATGGGACACCTTTGTCTGTTTTCTAATACTGGCTTATTCCTCTACCTAAAAGATGTTCCTTTTTTCGCCTTATTTCTGTTACAGTTGATTACTCACTCTTGTATCCTTCTAATTAAGTCCTATTTTTTCATGTCTCTGAAGATTAGCTCCAAATTTACATTGTCGAAAACTTTATATAACTTAATGAAGGTAAGATAAATTCTTCTATTTATATCCACCCTTCTCTCCAGTAGCATGCAGAAGGCCAATGTTGCTTCCCATGTTCCTATGCCGACCAGATTGGTCTTCTCCAGTATACTGCTCTTAACTAGACTATATTAATGAGTATTCTGGATAAACTTGGTAAAAATGGTATCGTTTATGACTGATGGAGTCAACTACCTTTCCTGTATTAGGTATGGAGATGGATCTGCATTGTATTAAGCCTTCTGACATGATTCCTCTTTCGTAGCAGTCGTTTATCATCCTGCGTAATTGGTCTTCCACGTTGTCTCCTAAGTTTTCAGCAATTCTGGAGGAATGTCATCAGCACAGGTTGCCTTTCTTTCTTTGAGACACCGAAGGGCATGTCAAAAGCATGCCTCATAATTTGAGAACCTTGCACTTCCCTTTCGCACTCCTTTATGCCTTCAGCTAGATTACTTTCATTTTTTGAGTCATTACCATCGTAACGATCTATGCATTCGTTATATCGAGCACATATCATTGTGTATTGGGAATAGTCCCTATTTATTTTTAACTATTGAAGATTGGTTCAAAAAATGGTTCAAATGGCTCTGAGCACTATGGGACTTAACTACTGAGGTCATCAGTCCCCTAGAACTTAGAACTAATTAAACCTAACTAACCTAAGGACACCACACACATCCATGCCCGAGGCAGGATTCGAACCTGCGACCCTAGCGGCAGCGCGGTTCCGAACTGAAGCGCCTAGAATCACTCGGCCACTCCGGCCGGCCATAGTTTCCAGATGTTGGGAAATATTACTACCACATCCATAGGTGTCTATTTATTTTTACCATCCTTAACAGGTCATTGACATGATAAGTATTGAAAACATTTTTTGATCATTTTTCCTCTTACTATAATTGCCAGTCCATGCTTTCATCTTTTCTCACGACCGCTATCAATTACGCTAAAGTCATCGCTGTAGAAATCTCTATATCTTTCCTGTCTTGTTTCACATAGACCTAAAGTATTTGTCTCATTCTTCTCATGTCGTCTTTCACTTTAGCCAGTTTTCTCACTTGCGGTTGTTTCCCATCTTTGTGCTTTTTTAGAGCGATTTCGCTCGACGATGAGGTGAGAAGCCCTCTTATGTCTCCTGCCAGATCTTGGCTTCCTAGATCCATGATCAGTAGTTAATTTCTCATCAGTGTTAATTTTTATGGTTGAATTCTACTTGGCATGTCCTTAAGATCTTTAATGGAGTGGTTTCCCATTGCTTGTTCACTCTGTGCCGTTGACCAAAATACGTTGCTTCATCCGCCTTTATGGGCGATTTCCCATACCAACTGTTCCTAAGCAGAAAATATGTTCGTCATAGTCCACTAAAATATCGGTATACGGCTTTCACGACATGAAAATGTATGCGAGACATCTATGTGCAGAGCTTACAGCTGCCTCTCGGATTTGTAATTTCCACTCCAACTGTCCATCGAGGACTCAGTGTATGGTTGGTGTTAATTTCATAATACGTTTCGTTCTATATCTCAAACAGAGGTACTGGATGTTCACATGAATTAAAATTAACCCGAAAAGGGAATAGAAAACAAATTTTAATAGGCGCCAAGCATTGTACAAACATTTATAAAAAGTCCAGTATGAGAAATGCCTCCTGATAACAGAAAGAAGAAAAAATATGTAGGTAGAGGATGGTTAATTACAATTAAATGCAGTCACCAAAGTAAATTCAGCTCCACGTTTATTTTTGACATTGAGAAATACAGAATATTCTGCATTGTTCTGCAGAACGCTGATCCTGCTTTTGGATAAAACAGGAGGGAATGTTATACTTTCCAACTGAGATCACTGTTCCTGGCTCATCTGGACTCTTTTTTCACATGTCCAGCCTTCTATAATATCGTAGTGAAGCCTATGCTGCTAACATAGAATGTGAAATTTCTAAAAGCCTAAACGTTGTATGACTTCTGTAAACTACTTTAGGACTACCTCGACCCTCCAACAAGCAGTTTAGCCGAACAAAGTAAGAATTAGCTAAGACACTGTCTCGCATACTGGAAGACGGCGGTACAAATTCGTCATCCGGTCATCCATTTTCCAAATTCTGGAACGGTTCATTTGAAAGGGACAAAGCTGACTGCCTTCCCAAACTCGATCTTATACGATATGATCAACAATATCCGGATTCCTAATAGTGAAGTAATGAGTGCTGTCGACAAGGGATTTCAGATCGATTTCATATTCCTAGATTTCCAGAAGGTTTTTGATACCGTTCCTCACAAGTGACTATTAATCGTATTGCATGCATATGGGATATCGTCTCAGTTGTGTGACTGGATTCGTGATTTCCTCTCAGAGAGGTCACAGTTCGTAGTGATAGACAGTAAATCATACAGTAGATCAGAAGTGATATCTGGCGTTCCGCAAGGTAGTGTCATAGACCCTCTGCTGTTCCTGATTTATACAGGGTGTTACAAAAAGGTACGGCCAAACTTTCAGGAAACATTCCTCACAGACAAAGAAAGAAAATATGTTATGTGGACATGTGTCCGGAAACGCTTACTTTCCATGTTAGAGCTCATTTTATTACTTCTCTTCAAATCACATTAATCATGGAATGGAAACACACAGAAACAGAACGTATCAGCGTGACTTCAAACACTGTGTTATAGTAAATGTTGAAAATGTCCTCCGTTAGCGAAGATACATGCATCCACCCTCCGTCGCATGGAATCCCTGATGCGCTGATGCAGCCCTGGAGAATGGCGTATTGTATCACAGCCGTTCACAATACGAGCACGAAGAGTCTCTACATTTGGTACCGGGGTTGCGTAGACAAGAGCTTTCAAATGCCCCCACAAATGAAAGTCGAGAGGGTTGAGGTCAAGAGAGCGTGGAGGACATGGAATTGGTCCGCCTCTACCAATCCATCGGTCACCGAATCTGTTGTTGAGAAGCGTGTGAACACTTCGACTGAAATGTGCAGGAGCTCCATCGTGCATGAACCACATGTTGTGTCGTACTTCTAAAGGCACATGTTCTAGCAGCACGGGTAGAGTATCCCGTATGAAATCATGATAACGTGCTCCATTGAGCGTAGGTGGAAAACATGGGGCCCAATCAAGACATCACCAACAACGCCTGCCCAAACGTTCACAGAAAATCTGTGTTGATGACGTGATTGCACAATTGCGTGCGGATTGTCGTCAGCCCACACATGTTGATTGTGAATATTTACAATTTGATCACGTTGTACAGTACATACTGACGAAACTAAAATCAGCTCTAACATGGAAATTAAGCGTTTCCGGACACATGTCCACATAACATCGTTTCTTTATTTGTGTGTGAGGAATGTTTCCTGAAAGTTTGGCCGTACCTTTTTGTAACAAAAATAAAGTGGTTCAAATGGTTCTGAGCACTATGGGACTTAACATCTGAGGTCATCAGTATCCTAGAACTTAGAACTACTTAAACCTAACTAACCTAAGGACATCACACACACCCTTGCCCGAGGCAGGATTCGAACCCGCGGTTCCAGACTGAAGCGCTTCTAACCGCTCGACTTTTTGTAACACCCTGTATAAATGATCTAGGTGATAATCTGAGCAGCCCCCTTAGATTGTTTGCCGATGACGCTGTAATTTACCGTCTAGTAAAATCATCAGACCATCAATTTCAATTACAAAATGATCTAGAGAGAATTTCTGTATGATGCGAAAGGTGGCAATTGGCACTAATCAAAGAAAAGTGCGAGTTCATCCACATGGGTAGTAAAAGAAATCCGATAAATTTTGGGTATACAGTAAATGGCACAAATCTAAGGGCTATCAATTCGACTGAATACCTAGGAATTACAATTACGAGCAATTTATAATTGGAAAGACCACATAGATAATATTGTGGGGAAGGCGAAACAAAGACTGCGCTTTGTTGACAGAACACTTAGAAGGTGCGACAAACCCACTAAAGAGACAGCCTACATTACACTTGTCCGTCCTCTGCTGGAATATTGCTGCGCTATATGGGATCCTTACCAGGTAGGGTTGACGGAGGACATCGAAAACGTGCAAAGAAGGGCAGCTCGTTTCGTGTTATGGCGCACTAGCGTTGAGAGTGTCACTGATATGATATGCGAATTGGAGTGGCAGTCACTGAAACAAAGGCGGCGTTCTTTGCGGTGAGATCTATTTACGAAATTTCAATCACCAAATTTCTCTTCCGAATGCGAAAATATTTTGTTGACACCCACCTACCTAGGGAGAAATGATCATCATAATAAAATAAGAGAAATCAGAGCTCGAACGGAAAGATTTAGGTGTTCCTTTTTCCCACGCGCCATTCGAGAGTGGAATGGCAGAGAAGTAGTATGAAATTGCTCTCTGCGAGGCACTTAAGTGTGAATTGCAGAGTAACGAAATAGATGTAGATGTAGTAACGTTAATATTGAGTGTGTCCACCCGTCGTCTTTAAGACGGCTTGAACTCTTCTGGAGACTCTCTCAGTGAGGTGTCTGAAAGTCTGTTGAGGAATGACAGTCGATTCTTCGTCAAGAGCCGAAGCCGGAGAAGATGCTAGACGCTGGGGTCTGGAGCTAAGGCGAAGTTTTGACCCATCTCAAAAATGTTCCATTGGATTCAGATGGGGATTATGGCCAGGCCAGTCCATTTCAGGAATGTTATTATCCACAAACCATTGCCTCACATACGCTGCTTCAAGACAGGTTGCATTCTAATGCTGATATGAACAATCGTCATCTCCGAACTGTTCCTGAACTGCACGCAGTAGACAGTGCCGCAAAACATGCTCATATCGTCCTGTAACAAGATTTTTTTGAAGCACAGTAAGGAGACCACACCCTAACCGCCAAAAACACCCTCACACCTAAACATCACCTCCACCGTACCACACTGGTGGCACTACACCTGTTGACAGTTAACGCACTCCAGGCATTCGCCAAAACCAAACCATTACACGGGATTGCCACAGGATACCGAGTGGTTCATGGCTCCAAGTCACTCGTTTCTAGGCGTTCTCTGCCCAGTGGCGCCACCCTTTACTCCACCTCCAGTGTCGCCTAGCAGTGACAAAAGAAATTTGTGGCGTGCCAGAAGATTATCGACCACCGCACCCCACTATTTTTAACTCCCTGCGTACGGTCATTATGATAAAAGGACTGCTGGCAGCACTTTTAAATCCCAGAGTGATTCCTTCCACCGATTTCATGCCATTTTTGTACAACCAACTTCTGTAGTGCTCGGAGGTACCACTCTGTCGCTACATGAGGTCTGCCTGGTATTGCTTTAGCTATGTTCTTCCATCGCTTTACTTTACGGTCACCAATCGATGGGTTACAATGTTCCTGAAGGATCTGTTACTCAACTGATATCCAATGACTAGTCCACTTTCGAAGTCACGCATCTCTCCTGACCAACCCAGTCTGCTGTTACTGCTTCACTACTGACAACACATGCTCTCCGACTCCTTGTATAGTGGCGGGCCCGCATATCGTGACGTGTAATGGTCCGCTCCACATTACACTGTGGTGTACAGATATACAGTGGTGGGTCCGCCCCTCGCAGCATCTAGTGGTTAGTTCCGCAATACACAGGGGTGCTCAGATACTTTGGTTGAGGTAGTGTAGCCGCCCGCTGTGGCCGAGCGGTTGTAAGTGCTCCAGTCCGGAACCGCGCTGCTGCTACGGTGGCAGGTTCGAATCCTGCCTGCCTGCCATGGATGTGTGTGATGTCCTTAGGTTAGTTAGGTTTAAGTACTTCTAAGTCTAGGGGACTGATGACCTCAGAAGTTAAGTCCCATAGTGCGTAGAACAATTTGAACCATTTGAGATAGTGTAAGTTCCATCTCTAATGCTCCGTCGTCTTCCGTCATTGAAAACTGTTGAACCCTACAGGGTGCCTTGTTCTGTAAGTGTAATGGTTGGGCCATTTATATGTAGTATCGTATTCAGGTGGTGTCCAATCCTCAACACTGGCTAATCATTGTCGTGTCACGGATTATCCAGGGAACAAGTGGATGTAGGCAATGATTTCTGAATAAAAACTCACCTGTAGCAGCTTCATAAAGTCTCGAGCGATGTTTCCCGATAAAATCATTTCTGTTAGTATGCCTGCAGGCGTCTGTCGAAATGTTACTCGAGAATACTGTCGCCTACTTGGATTCAGTGAGCTATCAGGCGGCGAGTCTCGTATGCAGGTGAAAGGTACAAGGGGTGCCGGGTCTTTACAACGTGCCACGGCGTGTTGTGTGGGACGTTATGTAACAGTGTGGCACCTCAACTCATTACGGAATAGTCCGCAGGCAAATATCTAGTTAAAATATGATTATTGTAATCTATTTAATACGTTTTGTAAGTTGTTGTGTATTAATTTTTGTGGAAAGAGAGAGCGGAGGAAGGTCGCTGCGGACGATGATGAGGCAAGCTTTTCCAGTCACCAGCCTGTCGAGCGGCGAATATCAAACATCACGCCGCAGGTGACCATCACAAAGCATACCGAAGGCCATCGAAAACAATACAACCACTGTTAAAAGTGGCTGTAGCGTTGTTCACTTATTATTTTTAATGCTTCCGACACGTTTAAACATCGATTTTAGGATTGGTAACAGTTTGGTCTGACCTATGAACGGATCTACGACTGTAAGTTTTTTATCGCTCCAGGTGTAGTCGGGCTTGATGGTACGTGGTTTGGTGAGTCTGTGTAAATGTTTGACTACCAGTGAGCATCGTGATTCTTTCGTCGTTATTACCAAATTTCGGGAAAGAATTATTTGAGGTTCCACGGCATATTTTACGAGTTCGTGTTCAATTACGATAAGGTATTGAGCATACTCTGGGATCTTCCTCAGTACTAAAGTACTGGCTGGGCATAAATACGTCGTTATTATCCGAAAAAGATTGTAAACATCTGGGTGTGATTTTTCAGTTCTAATATTGTCGAGGATATTTGGTGGGTAGGGTACTGAAGATCTGTATTGGCTCCGATTCTGTTCCAGTTAGGATGCAAGCTCTCATGAGGAAGTATCGGCTATGATCGTTGTTGTTCTCTGTATGATTTAGTATTGAGTTTGTAGGGCGACTCAAGTGCGAATGTGGTTTGGTAGGCCCTAGAGAGCTAATTCTGGAACTTGTGGTTTGATATACGCCCGTAGTAGCCCTGAATTTGACAAGATATACTACTGATTTAAGGATTTGTTACGAAAATGGTGTAACCATTAATTTGAATCACGTTCAGCGTTACTTCGCACTTAAGAAAATGGTAACACGTTGGGGAAAACTGATAGTTTAGACGCAAAAGCCTGAGGAGGAAGACTTTTGCTTATCTCTGTTAAGGAGAGGATCAAAGTAGCGGTGGCAAAAGTTTTTCTAGATTTTTTTTTTTAAGGGTTTGGGACACACTGGCACTCTTACACCGTGGTGGCTGGCTCTGAGCACTATGGGACTTAACAGCTGTGGTCATCAGTCCCCTAGAACTTAGAACTACTTAAACCTAACTAACCTAAGGACATCACACACAACCATGCCCGAGGCAGGATTCGAACCTGCGACCGTAGTGGTCACGCGGTTCCAGACTGAAGCGCCTAGAACCGCACGGCCACACCGGCCGGCTTACACCGTGTTGTACCACTGTATTCACTCGTGGCGAATAAATATTTGGGTGTTATTTAAATATGCGAACTTAGTTCCCGATTTTGTGATTTTTGCCCATGGCGATATAGTCCCAGAATCTTAATCAAAAGATAAAAAAATAGAATCTCAAGAACCATGCTACGTCTTAAAACTTTTGGACCGATGTTTTATGATCTGAAGGTGATATTTAAAGTATTTCTCATTCTGATTTCAAATCTGATTCTGGTTTTCTGTGTCTTGTCAGATTTTTGTACAAAGCACATCTGAAGTTTTCTTCTAACAAGCAATATTTTTCTATTGTATTAAATATAAATGATTTATTTTTATAGCTTTGTACGGCATCACTACACACTTCGTTACAGTTGGCTATCGAATGTGTTCACTTAAATAAGCTAATAATCACTACAAAAACACAACACATATGTGACAGTTTAATTTTCCTTCATTGACTTCACTGCATCAAGTTCTTTCTGATACAAGACGAAATTTTTCTTCCTTGATGGTCTCCCATCACCAATGCCACCCATTTTTGGTATAAAACAGTAGTCACCTACAACTTTTCCATTCATTTTCCCTGGTATCTCTTTCCCGTCTCGGTCCTGTCCTAGTGGAACCGTTCTGCTTGTACTTCACTGACAATACCAAGATTCGCAGAGAAACGCAACATGTGAATGTGGAAAACAAGGATTCACACTCAAGTTACATCTTAATATCATGAAACCCTGCACCGTTGCTTTAACCATGTTTTTATCATTTGAATTGTTGTTGTTTCCCAAAATGTTGGTCACTGATTCTTTAAAAGAAATCCAAGCTCTTTTTTCCAATGGATTGGTTGTACCTTCAAACAAATTGTCTGTCATCAATTACTCATCTTTAGTCCCACGAGGATCCGTTTTTTGTTTCTCATAAGGTACTTCTGGAAATCTTGTTATCAAATACAGAAAGCAGTCAATATATTTTGGAAATGCCTTAGTGCACTATTTCATTAATCCAAGCTCGATGTGATTGCTTAGTTGAACATTTGGTTTATTTACTGTATTCTGTGAATCGGGTTGAAGGATTTTTTTCTTTCGGGCGATTTAGTTACCTACCAATGCTTGTCTTTGGCACCGCTGTCCCACTCACCGAAGAAACGCACAAGATGCTCTTGTACAGCCGAATTTACTGACCAATTAACGCGCCAACTGCCTTCAAATGGCTCTGAGCACTATGGGACTTAACTACTGAGGTCATCAGTCCCCTAGAACTTAGAACTACTTAAACCTAACTAACCTAAGGACATCACACACATCCATGCCCGAGGCAGGATTCGAACCTGCGACCGTAGCGGTCACGCGGTTCCATACTGACGCGCTTAGAACCGCACGGCCACATCGGCCGGCCAACTGCCTTCAAATCTCCATACTTTGTCCGAGAATGTTTTACATGGTCCTCGTACTTCAACACAACTGTGAGGTTTTTCAGGCATCTTCTTATGATACACTGGACGTACGGTATCCCTTGTGTGGTGCTCAGCTTTTGTCTTAACCATCAAACCTTAAACCAAAGTATGTGCAGTAGACGTTTCCCACGAAACCATGAATGCCTTGACTTTTCTTAGCAATTAGGTAGCTGGCACAAACATAACAGAATACATTTGGATTATTGAAACACTTGACGAACTCATTTCTTAGAAACTGCAAGACAACTTTTAATAGCCCAAACATAACATCACAACAATGTAGCATGTTAACAATGAATTATAACGTTTTCCGCATAACAGCCATATGGGCGAGAAAGGTGTAGTCAACTGTTTCATCTTACTAAAATAAAATTACCCTTGAATCTTCCTGGCAGATTAAAATTGTGTGCCGGACCGAGACTCGAACTCAGGACCTTTGCCTTTTGCGGGCTAGTGCTCTACCAGAAGTAAAGCTGTGAAGGACGGGGCGTGAGTCGTGGTGGTAGAGCACTTGCCCTCGAAAGACAAAGGTCCCCAGTTAAAGCCTCGGTTCGGCACACAGTTTTAATCTGCCAGAAAGTTTGATATCAGCGCACACTCCGCTGCAGAGTGAAAATCTCATTCTGAAAATTACCCTTGTATTGTATTGTATGGTTAACTTGGGACCTAGAAACGACGGAGAAGCTCCGTCCCAGCCGCAGCCGCAGCCGCAGCCGCAGTGGTCCACAACCCCACGACGACTACCGCAGTCCACTTCACCCCTCCACCACCCCACACCGAACCCAGGGTTATTGTGCTGTTCGGCCCCCGGTGGATTCCCCAGGGAACGTCTCACACAAGACAAGTGTAACCCCTTTGTTTGCGTAGCAGAGTAATGATGATATACGCGTACGTGGAGAACTTGCTTGCGCAGCAATCGCCGACATAGAGTAACTGAGGCGGAACAAGGGGAACCAGCCCGCATTCACCGAGGCAGTTGGAAAACCACCTAAAAACCGTCAACAGACTGGCCGGTTCACCGGACCTCGACGCATATCCGCTGGGCGGATTCGTGCCGGGGACCAGGCGCTCCTTCCCGCCCGGAAAGCCGTGCGTTAGACCGCACGGCCAACCGGGCGGGCTAAATTACCCTTACTTGCAATAAAATTTCTCTCGGTGGGATTGGATTTTAGTGAAAACTGAGTTTAATTCATTTGTGATAAAACTGCACGTGATATAACAAACCAGTAACAGACCTGAAATCAGCACAGGAAAGAACTACAGGAACAGTGAAAATTTCTCAAACAACAAAAATCATATTCTATACCGTAGTGTTACACATAGAAAGTTAATTTTTCAATAGGCATAGTAAGGGGATGTCGTAGGAAGGAATAATAGCATTATTTTACATAAGACGAGCTTTCGGAATAAAAATATTTCAAAGATAACCTTTGAATTTCAGAGGCAAATGACGTTATTTTTTCAATTGCGGCTATAAAGTAACCTTAAAAGGAAAATGTCGTTAGGATATAGTGGAATCTTTCATATTTAAAGAAAATTAAGTAGGAAAGAATTGTTCTGTCCCTCACTTGAAGAAAAGAAATAAAAAAAGAGAAAAAATTAAATTTAGTCGGTGTAGAACGTGTTTTTATAGAAACACAAAAAGCTCTATCGCTGACTTTCCAAACAGGTAGGTCTTTGCTTCTGTGGCGAACGTTTCACAGAACAAAGGACAGCATGTCTAGTTTCAGCTTGTTAAGCGGAGATAAGTAAGGAGGTTTGTAAAAGATTAGTTTTGCGTGGGCATATAAATAAATTTAATCGTTTTTTAGTTGTTTCTTACGCAAAGAAGGAGGTGAATCAAGTTGAATGATAGATATAGGGGGTTTACGAGTAAACTTAATCACACAAGCTGATGCACCACGTTTTCGGAAACCCAGTGCCCTAACGACATAAGCTTAAAGGAAGCAAAAGAGAATTGATGTTCGATTTAATATTGGAGTGCATCATAGAGAAAAGTACTATATTTTTGGGTAGATCCCTAAAATTAAACTATAAAAGAGTATTCAAGTCGTTGGCGTACAGAGGAATTGTGATATAGAAGTAACTAGTCTGAATAGACAATCATAATTTATTAAGAGAGTCGTTATCAACAGTCTAATTTTCTGATCTTTTGCAGATAACATACGTCTTAGGGTTATATAGTTAAACCTAATATCTGCTTCCAGCTTAGAACTTCCTTCTTTAGTAGGAATATGTGAAATAGTACAACATACTGGCAGTTTCATAAGAAACCACCTTCTTTGAGTCTTTTATTGATTTTACAGTAATCAGATACCATAGCGAACTAGATGGCTGGTACGTGCAGTTAAGTTCTGTACTGGGACGATGGGAGTAGTTGTTATCGTTGCAGGGTCTATTAATTCAAAATTTCCCATCGGCGATGCACGTCTTGTATGCAGATTGGAGAGACTGAAGTGTGTAGACCTGACTATCAGTGACCATTACGAGTCGTCATGTTCGGCGATATGTATCCTGTTTACGAAACTGCGTAATGGATCTCGTTTACTGCGCAGCCAGCAACATCAAAATTGGACAATCAATAAGTGGAGCAGTTTCCTCTTCACATATGAATACCGCTTCAGTTTTCAGAATCGCACTAGTTGGACAATTGTCTGGGAGGGGAGGCGGTAGTCTCTGAAATTCATGGGTAATAATGTGGCAAAGGGTGATGTTGGACGAACACAGCGGAGAGTGTTGTACCTGGAGGCATTGTACCTGGGGACGCATGATGTTTCCTGATCGACGTTTCAGTCTAATGTCTGATTCAGAACCACACAACCAATTGGGTACTAGAAGCCGCCATAAGCAGTTGCCATCATTTTCTACTGTTTTTGTTGCTGAGAAGTGAGATTGTGTTTTCTGCAGCATTTGTAAATACACTCCTGGAAATTGAAATAAGAACACCGTGAATTCATTGTCCCAGGAAGGGGAAACTCTATTGACACATTCCTGGGGTCAGATACATCACATGATCACACTGACAGAACCACAGGCACATAGACACAGGCAACAGAGCATGCACAATGTCGGCACTAGTACAGTGTATATCCACCTTTCGCAGCAATGCAGGCTGCTATTCTCCCATGGAGACGATCGTAGAGATGCTGGATGTAGTCCTGTGGAACGGCTTGCCATGCCATTTCCACCTGGCGCCTCAGTTGGACCAGCGTTCGTGCTGGACGTGCAGACCGCGTGAGACGACGCTTCATCCAGTCCCAAACATGCTCAATGGGGGACAGATCCGGAGAGCTTGCTGGCCAGGGTAGTTGACTTACACCTTCTAGAGCACGTTGGGTGGCACGGGATACATGTGGACGTGCATTGTCCTGTTGGAACAGCAAGTTCCCTTGCCAGTCTAGGAACGGTAGAACGATGGGTTCGATGACGGTTTGGATGTACCGTGCACTATTCAGTGTCCCCTCGACGATCACCAGTGGTGTACGGCCAGTGTAGGAGATCGCTTCCCACACCATGATGCCGGGTGTTGGCCCTGTGTGCCTCGGTCGTATGCAGTCCTGATTGTGGCGCTCACCTGCACGGCGCCAAACACGCATACGACCATCATTGGCACGAAGGCAGAACCGACTCTCATCGCTGAAGACGACACGTCTCCATTCGTCCCTCCATTCACGCCTGTCGCGACACCCCTGGAGGCGGGCTGCACGATGTTGGGGCGTGAGCGGAAAACGGCCTAACGGTGTGCGGGACCGTAGCCCAGCTTCATGGAGACGGTTGCGAATGGTCCTCGCCGATACCCCAGGAGCAACAGTGTCCCTAATTTGCTGGGAAGTGGCGGTGCGGTCCCCTACGGCACTGCGTAGGATCCTACGGTCTTGGCGTGTATCCGTGCGTCGCTGCGGTCCGGTCCCAGGTCGACGGGCACGTGCACCTTCCGCCGACCACTGGCGACAACATCGATGTACTGTGGAGACCTCACGCCCCACGTGTTGAGCAATTCGGCGGTACGTCCACCCGGCCTCCCGCATGCCCACTATACGCCCTCGCTCAAAGTCCGTCAACTGCACATACGGTTCACGTCCACGCTGTCGCGGCATGCTACCAGTGTTAAAGACTGCGATGGAGCTCCGTATGCCACGGCAAACTGGCTGACACTGACGGCGGCGGTGCACAAATGCTGCGCAGCTAGCGCCATTCGACGGCCAACACCGCGGTTCCTGGTGTGTCCGCTGTGCCGTGCGTGTGATCATTGCTTGTACAGCCCTCTCTCACTGTCCGGAGCAAGTATGGTGGATCTGACACACCGGTGTCAATGTGTTCTTTTTTCCATTTCCAGGAGTGTATTACGAGTTCTACATATCTAAATTCTGTATAATATATTAAAGCCGTTTGCAGGGTGCAGTTAATTCTTCAGCGACATAGTTTTCTGGTGAGTAAAATTCTGAATATTTTTAAAACCACTTATTTTATTTACAGTGGGGACACTTACACCTTATTTCGTCAGTCGTACAATATCTTGTACCTTAAAATGGAAGGAGATTTTCTGCTTTGAAACACATAATATTTGCAAATGAACTGATTTTTTAAAATGTCTTAACAATTTTCAAAATGGAAAACTTTTCAACTTGTAATTGATTTTTTGTAAGCTTGCTTCTTAATTTGATTTCAATTACTGATTATTGGCGTATAGTAGAGTAGTAATGCAACAGACAGGCAACTGAATATGGTGTTGATAAGATACTGTGGATGGCAACACTTAAATTTGGATAGAATATTTGTTTCTACGTACATGACCATGTTACACGTTGGAGCAGTTTTTCACAATTGGGAAAAACTTTCTTCTCCAGAGTACTTTTGTAATTTCAGAAAAATGTTACAAGACACTTGAGCTGAATGTTATCATTTCAAAATGGAATAAGAAAATATATTAAATTTCTGTACCAGGGCTGGCCAGAGGAAAAGGTCTGAAAAGGGTTTCGAGGTATAATACTCTCTCCTACTACACTTCATATCGTTGTCGATGGTCGAAACTTTATGATTCATTTCTACAAGTACAGAGTTGCGGTACTACAAATAAATATGTGACTTTCAGGGATATAGTTGGCCCAGATTACGTGTTCGTGACGATAATGTTCGCTTTCACTACGCTACTCTATTGCACAAATTTCACGAACCTCATTGTAATGTATTGCCAATATTAAAAGGTCAGTGATACCCTTGGATTGAAGCTCTAATCGCCATACCTGAAAACCGCTAAGTGATGTGAATTACAGCCCGTCGGACATCGTCACACGCACTCACTTCCGCACAACGTTTTCCATGGAACGGAATCGACTGTCACAAATGCTCGTGTAGAATGTGTTGAGGAAAAAAATGTGTGTGAAATCTTATGGGACTTAACAGCTAAGGTCATCAGTCCCTAAGCTTACACACTACTTAACCTAAATTATCCTAAAGACAAACAAACACACCCATGCCCGAGGGAGGACTCGAACCTCCTCCGGGACCAACCGCACAGTCCATCACTGCGGCGCCTTGGACCGCTCGGCTAATCCCGCGTTGCAATGTGTTGAGGAGTATGACCCTGTGGCCATACTGGACAGCAGGATGGGAAGATGAGTCCCCCGTTAAGCAAAACACGTGCACTGAGCAAGATTCTACACTGAGGTGTCAAAGGTCATTGGATACCTCCCAATATCGAGTCGGACCTCCTACTGCCCTGAGTTGTGCTTCAACTCTAGTAGCATCGACTCACCAAATACATGGAAGTCCCCAGAAGAAATATTGGGCCATACTGCCTCTATAGCTATCTATAGATGCGAAAGTTATGGCGATACTGATTTTGTGCATGAAATGAGCACTCGATTATGTCCCTTATGTTCAATGGGGTTCATGTCGGGAGGTCTGGGTGGCCAAATCATTCGGCCGAATTGTCCAGAACTGTAGCCCGGTGATATGGCACACTATCATCCATAAAAGTTCCATCGTTAAATGCCTGAAAATGGTCTTCAAGTAGCCGTACATAACCATATCCAGTCAATGATCGGCTCAGTTGGGAACACAGCTCACAAAACATAACCATTTCCAGTCAATAATCTGTTCAGTAAAAAACACAGCCCACACCATTACGTAGCTATCACCAGCTTGAGAGTGCCTTGTTGACAGTTTGGGTCCAAGGCTTCTTGGGGACTCCGCCACACTCGAACCCTACCATCAGCTTCTACCAACTGAAATCGGGACTCATATGACGAAGCCACAGTTTACCAGCCGTCTTGTGTCCTACCGATATGATCACGAGCCCAGGAGAGGCGTTGTAGGCGATGTCGAGGTGTTGGCAAAGGCAGTCGCATCGGTCGTCTGTTGCCATAGCCCGTTATGGCCAAATTTCACCCCACTATCCTAATGAATATGTTCACTGTACGTTCCACAATGATTTATGGGGTTATTTCACGCAGTGTTGCTTGTCTATTAGCACAACTCTACGCAAAAGCCACTGCTCTCGATCGTTAAGAGAAGGCTGTCGGCCACTGCGTTGTCGCTGGTGAGATGTAATGCCTGAAATTAAGCATTCTCGGCACATTCTGGACAGTGTCGATCTCGGTGTACTGAATTCCCGAGCGCCTAATGAAATTGAGTGTCCCGTGAGTCTAGTTCTAACTACCATTCCGCGATCAAAGTCTGTTAATTTGCGTTGCGCGGCTATAAATGCATCAGAAATCTTTTCACATGTATCAACTGAGTATAAATGACAGGACTTCCAACACACTGCCCTTTTGTACCTCGTATACTCGATACCACCATCATCTGTATACAAGCATATAGCTACCCCGTGACTATTGTCACCTCAGTGTATACATCTTCCTACAAGTATCTGTAAATATTTAATATTCAAAGAATACTGGCTGGAACATAACGTAGCACATGCTACTCTGAATATCTCGACAAAAACCTACTTGTAAGAATATTACTGAAGATAGTGGAAGTAAAACCACGCTGACTGAATATATGCCCCACATGAAAAATATTTCTTATTAAACAAGTAAGTGTGCTAAAGGCAAAAGGTCACAGCAGATCCCTATCACTGAATAATTTATAAGACCACCGCAGTAGTAGGGAGATGGTGGCAAGAGCATAATTTTGATATAAAACATATGCAAATAATTAAAGTGATCAAATAATTACCCCAATACGCATCTTCACCACCAAACCACGCCCACCTCTACCCCCCTCCCACTCAGAAGACATCATGTCTTTTCCTCAGTTTGCATGTGGGTATCCCATGCCCCTCCGAAGCCCTCCCCCTCCCACTACCCAACCAATCCTATTGGCGGGAATTTCGAATTTTGTGGGAATTTCTATTTCCCAGGACTGTGCTGATGTTCCTTTCCAGCCCTCACCTGGGAATTGGCGGGAAATTAAAAATGATGGTGTCCATTTCTGGGACGCGAACACCGGGCCTTCTGGACGGAAAGCCCAAGTGCATCCCCCAAAACATGTAATCTCCCCAGATGCAGGAGAGGAAGTTAAGGTTAGTATTTATTTTGGTTGGGGAGCTGAAATAAAAACCGGTCCTAATTATGTGTTTAATCATAAAGATCGGCCCTAATTACACGAATACATGCATAGCGCTACACAATGACTGCCTAAAATCACAATACACCCCAAAAATTGACGATGCCACACAACTGGTGTTATCCTGCTGGGAAAACATTTCGCAATACTATTTGAAACTAGTGTCAGACGCACTCAATTTTTTTTTTTTTTTTTCATTTATTGAATTTCAATTCCCCCCGAAGGGGGCGGGCTGGCAGCAGCTTAGTATGCCGCTCTTCAGCCGACAGATTTTGTGACAAAGATCAAGAGAACAAATAATAAAAAACAGGTGACAAAATCGGAGACTTAGAGAGTAACAAGGCGAAAAGAAATCGTGGAACTTAAAACAACAACACAGGGATGATGACGCTAAGAAAAATACATACGAAGCAGACAGGGAAAACAATAGACAATTAAAAAAAACACGGCGACAGTCTGGATTCTGTTCGCAAAGGACATAAAATTCACACCTAGCGACAGCATGGTTTCTGTTCGCAACACGAGAAAGACAAACAACACTGAATAGTCACTGGAACACTGCACTAAAAAGTTGGCAAATGCAACACCACAGTCGAGAGCAGGTGGGGGGAAACTGGACAGAAGATGGGAAAACAAAAAAAGGGGGGAAAGGAGAGTAAAAGCGAAGGGGGGAGCCGGGAAAGGAGCTGAAAGAGGATGAGGACCCATAAGAGGGGTGGGGGGCAGACGCGACAGGGAGTGGGGTAGGCAGAGGAGGGGAATACAAAAGGACTGGAGGGGAGAAGGGAGGTAGGGAGAGGTTTAGTGGGGAGAAAACAGGACGGAAGGGGGGGGGGGAAGAGGGAGCCCAGGGAAAGGACAGAGGAAAGGAGGGGGATTGAGGATCAGAGTTGATAGGAAGGATAAAAGGTGGGAGAGAGGGCATCATCCGGGAGGGGGAGTTGACGGAAGCCACCTTGGGAAAGGAGATGGAGGGTGTAGAGATGGAGGGTAGAGGGGACACAATGGTGAAGACGTGGCAGGGGGCGGGGATGGGAGAGGAGAGGAGCAACCAGGGGGTGAGGGGGTTCAAGACGGCGGGAGGTGTAGAGGATGCGGATATGTTCGAGGAATAAGAGCAGATGGGGGAAAGGAATGAGATCATAGAGGATCCGCGTGGGGGACGGGAGGCGGATACGGAAGGCGAGGCGGAGTGCATGACGCGCAAGGATCTGGAGGGACTGATAGAAACGCACTCAAACTTAACCATTCACATATAAGCTGACGGGAAAAGGTTGTGGTGTAAGGTGCTATATACATATACATATATATATATATATATATATATATATATATATATATATATATATATATATACTGGATGATCAAAAAGTCAGTATAAATTTGAAAACTGAATAAATCACGGAATAATGTAGATAGAGAGGTAAAAATTGACACACATACTTGGAATTACATGTGGTTTTATTAGAACCAAGAAAATACAAAAGTTCAAAAATGTCCGACAGATGGCGCTTCATCTGATCAGAATAGCAATAATTAGCATAACAAAGGAAGACAAAGCAAAGATGACGATCTTTACAGGAAATGCTCAATATGTCCATCATCGTTCCTCAACAATAGCTGTAGTCGAGGAATAATGTTGTGAACAGCACTGTAAAGCATGCCCGGAGTTATGGTGAGGCATTGGCGTCGGATGTTGTCTTCAGAATCGCTAGAGATGTCGGTCGATCACGATACATTTGCGACTTCAGGTAACCCCAAAACCAATAATCGCACGGACTGAGGTCTGGGGACCTGGGAGGCCAAGCATGACGAAAGTGGCGGCTGAGCACACATTCATCACCAAACGACGCGCGCAAGAGATCTATCACGCGTCTAGCAATATGGGGTGGAGCGCCATCCTGCATAAACATCGTACGTTCCACCAGGCTGGGGATGATGCTGCGACTGTTGGCGCATCTTATTCTCTCTCTCATTACAGCTCCTTTTATATACGATTGTCATGCGCAGTCACTGACGTTTTGCTGTCCAGCGCCATCTGAATTTTTTTTGTTTTGTTCTAATAAACCCCCATGTCATTCCAAGCACGTGTGTCAATTTTTACCTCTTTATCTGCATTATTCCGTGGTTTATTAAGTTTTCAAATTTATACTGACTTTTTGATCACCTGGTATATATATTTTGGTGGGAAATATATTCAACTGACAAGATCCTGGTGTTGGACAGAGAGGAGTTTAATAAGTGTATTATCTGTAAGCATGTCCGTCCCCGGTAGCTGAGTGGTCAGCGCGACAGAATGTCCAACCTAAGGGCCCGGGTTCGATTCCCGGCTGGGTCGGAGATTTTCTCCGCTCAGGGACTGGATGTTGTGTTGTCCTCATCATCATCATTTGATCCCCATCGACGCGCAAGTCGCCGAAGTGGCGTCAAATCGAAAGACGTGCACACGGCGAACAGTCTATCCGATGGGAGGCAATAGCCACACGACCAAACCAAATCAAAACCTGTAAGAAAACAGCAGAGGAGTGTATCTATCGCTGTTTGACGGCAGGATTCGCTACAGACGCCTGCTTGACTATCACCTTGCAGCCCAGTTAATAAAAGCCAATATATGCTACCACAACTGATGGAAAATGGATCACTGTTCTAACTACACAACGAAAGTGTCGTGAAAAAACCAGCACTCGTAATTAATGGGTCATAATGAAACACTTGTACTGGGGTTGGGATAAAATCATTGTAATAACACAACTACCGCTAAAACTGACCTCAGTAGACTGCAGAGGGGCAGCAGTTAACAGTTGTGTTCTGCTCGATAGGCGCTCACAAACTAACCAATTTGGAGGTAGTCTGACCCTACCCCCACCCTCCCTCTCTTCACCATAGGTAGATATAGGGGCCTCTTCTGTCTTGCTGCTGGCGGTCCACAAAGAGGTTCTCTTGGTGGCATTGATATACTGTTTCCAGTCTTCGGAAATTAGTCACAGATAGACATAAGACAAGAAGAAGATGTTTTTGCAATCTGTTTAACGTATTTCTCGGAAAGACTGGACTCTCCTGGGACAAGAACGAAATTCCAGAGAACTCTCCAGATCTCTTACTGAAATTTCACTGCGTGGAAACAAGCGGATCACCACGTATGCCAGAAAGATGTTTGCCATGTCTGGGAGCCGAGTCATCCCCAGCTGTGGCCGGAGCAGCCTCCAGGGTGAGCCACGCGGCCGGATGCTCCATTCGGCAGTTCTTCACTAACACAAAAGGCTGTAATGCTGGCTGCCTGGAGAAATACATGAGATGAATGAGGCTAAAATGTAGCCACTCCCCATTCAGCTACCTAAGTGCCTAGAACAACTACACGTGCACACACACACACACACACACACACACACACACACTCACTCACACACACACACACACACACACACACACACTCACTCACACACACACACACACACACACACACACACACACACACAGGATGGTCCCAATAACTCCCCCGCCAGTGCATGCTGCTCTGCAAGGAAACCAGTGCACTATAACAACTGTAATTAATGTCAACGCATCTCTTGTAATCATCTATTTAAAAGGAGATGACAATAGCAAGAATAGTAAATATCCTCTGTCCATTTTCTTTTAGTTTCATGAGCAAAATCGGCATAGTTTTTATGTTCGGCTGGAGGATACAATTCGTATCTCATTTTTTGCGACATCCACTGTCGATTATAAATGATTAGATGGCAGAGGACTACACATATCAGCCCTCCATAAAATTGGAAAAAAATCCACTATTTTGGTGCAAAATCTACCGATCACCACAGTATCTCCATGTTATTTCGAAACCGTCATTGAACTAAAAAAAGGAAAGAATTTAAACTCTAAAGAAAAACATCTATATTAAGCAATTTCTTCGAGACTGAGGAACAAATAATATGATCTGAGGGCGTCCCTCGCGTTTAAAGCAGTATCTGTGAATAAACTGTCATCCACATGTATATGAAAAACATTTCAGACACATGATATAATACTACAGAATACAATCTTTCAAGCCATTTAGTCACATGTCAGAAAAAAATAATCATTCTGCATTTGACAACAACATGCTGTAATTCAAGATGTTACTGTTTTTACAACATAGCAGGGGCTCTTTCACCAATGTGATTCTATATCACACTGGCGTTTACGGAACATATCGTGAGTATCTGTCTTGTAAAAGAACCTCCTATAAGATCTTACTGCGTCTCTCTCTTCATATACATCGAAATCAAGTACCGTCTCACATTTGTCATTTTTTATCCATAGATCACCTCTAACGACATGTCTGTCAAGTTTCTATGATACAGCAAATTGTTTCAGATGGTTCTGAGCACTATGGGACTTAACATCTATGGTCATCAGTCCCCTAGAACTTAGAACTACCTAAACCTAACTAACCTAAGGACATCACATAACACCCAGTCATCACGAGGCAGAGAAAATCCCTGACCCCGCCGGGAATCGAACCCGGGAACCCGGGCGCGGGAAGCGAGAACGCTACCGCACGACCACGAGCTGCGGACGATACAGGAAATTCTTGAGTTCTAGTTACGTAAGCAAATAGATCATCACAGCCTGATACACCTAAGATGTTGGGAGAAAACATTTTCATTTCTAGGTTCCACAATGAGCTATAATTCAAGTGGTGTCTAGTTTATAATTTGAAGTTATGAAGTATGAAATAACATAGGAATTGTGCTAACGTCTCCTTTGAAACATGCACTCGAGACAGTACTGAACTCCATCATGATACCACAAGAACAGAACAGCCAATTTCTATTAGTTTTATGGGCAAAATCACTGAGTATAGTTTTGAGTGAACAATATATATCCAACTTTGATCAGTTAACCAACCCTTGTAATAGAACTTACTATAAGATTTTACAGCATCTCTCTTCCAATACATCGAAAAACAAATACTGTCTTCGTATCAACATAGAGCGTGTTACATACACATGTACTGCTCCATTTGAGCAGGCGCCCAGTGATCAGTGTAACTTGCACTTTTATCGACTGTACTGGAGGAAGACTATATCCGACAGATTACCAGTTACAAGAGAGGGTTACTGCATTGTTTCTTCGAAAGCAGTTTAATACATTGCTTTTTCAGCTTTAACACATCCAAAGAGTGTATGACTGCAGATTTATACACAGCGGTACACTTTGTTTTTCTACCATGGCTTCGAGGTTTGTGTCTGGTGCTCAACCAACATCGACACATTTCGCTCCTCGGCTCTCACAGAAAAATATGTAGAAATAAAAGATAGAGGCGATGTCTCTCAGTAACAAAAATGTGGAACACATCACAACCTATGGAAACTGGAAGAGTCTGCGACATAGTTGAGTGTTCCCAACAGCTATGCGAAGCGATGACCTATACAATTAATCTCATCTTCCACAGCCACAGCGTAGTGGATGCCCCAGTTTCAACGAACATTGTTTCCTGATTTTGCAGTCATGAATATGAATACTATTGCAGTGTTGATCGTCACTGGAAGGTGCTGTTCACAACATGCATGAGGTAGTAAAAATAAAAAGAGGTACTGTTATTTTACTGATGAAAAGAAAAAACATATGGACAACATTGCAGCATATAGAAACAACACAAGTCTGCAGCATTGAGGAACGCTTCCAAACAATTGTCAGAAGGTGATGACCTTTACATTTAATTCCATGCTCCACAGCGGTAAATAGCAGATATCCAGTGTTCTCTCTCCATCTCAAGCATGTGGTGTCAGTAAAACATTTTGTGGTAATAAACAGCATAAGAGTGCATGGATGGAACAGGAAAGACACCGTTGATATGGGGCAGGGTATTCTAATATGTACAGCATTTGATGGCTTGATCAATTTTAGTAATCTTACCAGTTATTGCATGATTTCAACACCACCCAACAACACAGCAGATTGCTACCCAGTTTCTGTGTCATCGCTAAATCACCCCTCCACCACTTTGCATGTGCCTTATGTTATATTTCGAATGCAGATAAATGACTATGCAGTACCTCCATTTAGCCATATACATCAAAGTATACCAGTTGGCGTGTAATTTCAACGCCAGCCAATGGCATGGCAGAATGCTTCCCAGTTTCTGCTCCATCGCTAAATCATCCCTCCACTACTCTGCAGGCACCATATACTAGATTGAGAATGCAGATAGATGACTGTACGGTAGGTATATTTGGCCACATACATAAAAACCATACCAGACGGCATCCTATACCAGATCAATTAGGTTATCTTCATATTTCCAGAGCATCGTTCATAGTACAGAGTTTTCAAATACGACTGTCCCCGTGTGGATGGGCGTTCCAGTGTATTCTCGCATTTGTAGGATGAAGTAAGAGATTGACAGATCTCTCGCACATTGTCCTTGACCAATCATCGCTACAACACCAATATTACCCATGGCACCCATCCAAATAGACAACATCTCTCCAGATACGTGCGTGTCACTGAGGGTAACATATCTTATTGGTGTATTGTATACATAAGAATATTGGGGTGATGTAACAGATGGTTAAGAAGAAGCATGTGATTTATACATGATGGAGCTCCAGATGGATGGAGTTTGAAACATTTCATATAAATCAACCGTGCTATCAATTCTGAAGCATTATTCCACTATCTGGAGTCAGTACCAGGAAGTTATCGGCGTGAGACAGATGATCGTAGAGCATAAGCACACACTTCTATGGTTATATGGTCCTGCACCAAAAAATGTTATATTGTTAAAGCCGTACGCTTTCCGAAGTATTATTCGTGTGTAATGCAGCGCTTTTAATACCGTAATGAAGGATATATTTGGCCAACATCAGACATACAACCAACCTGCAAGTTTCCTCCCTCAATCGCTATGGTAACAAACTTTAAAATGATAACACTATCTCATTCTATACTATTCTGGTGTCCAAGCAAGGCATCGTCTGTGTATAATCGCTTCTCGAGCTGCTTATGAACCAACTAGAACGAAGTCAGAAGAGTGCTGTTCTGTGTCTTACGAAATTAATGAATTTTATATGTCTTTTTAAGTCGGAAACATACGTATCCTCAGTCACACTTCCCACATCAGTCGTGCTTATCATTAGTTGTAGTAGTATCAGTTTTGACGGACTTGGCTATTTCTCACTAGGAGATAGAGTGACGAGAAACCGACATGAATATTTTCGAGCGCTGATACATTGAGGTACCACCCACACCCTGCAGTACGAAAGTGCACATGAAGAAGCAACAACTTCTTACGAGGGAGTAAGCACCATGATCAACAGCCAAAGGAGATGTGAGTCTTATTGCTACTTACGGTAGCACCACCACAGCTCTGGAAGCATTCCTCTTGCAAACGAAGTCCTGGTCTGATGTTCGGTAGCTTTGCTCAGGTTTAGGATAATATAGCAATATCGTCCTAACACCACGTCTCTCGAGTATACCAATCTCACACTATTAAAGGTGATATATGTGGGCATCGTTCCATTCTCCTGCAGAACAGTCAAGTGAATGACTTAAGTCCAATAAACGCATTGATTCTTCTCCTTAAAACTTACAGAATAACATTGCTTGTGAGAATCAACCGTAATTCAGTAATATCTATATTCGACTGTATGGGTGAGAGTGCAGTTGTGGATTGGGATACTCATGTTTTGCCTGCTGTAATATAGTGGCTCTTTGTAATACTAATGTTTCCTTTGGTGAAGCATGTGTTACAAAACCCACGAAGGTTGAGGGCTAAAACCGAATGCAGCCAGAGCGTAATTTTTAAGCTTTTTTCGGTCGTGGGTGTCCGGATATACTCAACTCACCTCAGTTCCCCGCATTTCATGCTACTTTTTCTCAAATTTTATTTATTCACATTCAATGTACGTATTTTTGCAAGTTTTTTCGCGATTTTGCGAATTTCGTCGTATTTCCCTCATTTTTATGTATTTCTCATTAACTTGTCGTAATTGAACCAGGTTTTCTTCGATTTTTACCGATTTTATGTCCTTTTTTTCATTTTTTCTGTATTTTTCAGTTCGTGCATGGTCACATTGCTGGCATACCCATACATTAATTGATTTTATTCGGGGACATTTGAGTGTCCTTTACACCAGGCTATAAAAAATCCTAAGAATTCCCCTCTTCAAGATGATCTACATGCATGCATTTTGGATAAGAATGCAATGAAAAGTATAGTAACACTCGCCTCGCACCTAGACAAGACTCAAAGGGTGGTGCAGATTGGAAACTCATAGTCTGGAAACAAATCTGTGTGTTGCTACGACACATCAGAGAGCTTGCGTCCAGAGTCATGCAGCGATGCAGCTGATGGAAAGTCAAAGTCTGGCAGAGTTCTACACATTCATCTGGCTTCCACTTAACCGTTTAGGGATCAGCAGCAGATAGTTGACATGTGTAGAGAGTTGATTTCTGATGCTACTCTGATATTTTTGTTTCTTATAAGTATATTCCCTTATTGCTTATCAGATGGGCTTCGCTACTTTTGTTCACACCTTCCAACTCTGATACGTCCCCACAACCATGTCAGGACATCTACAAAATGTAGATTTCGGGTATTTTTTTACCCTAGTACTAAGTTATTTGCTATTGACCGTATGTCGACTGCACTTAGCAGCCTGGAATGTGAGTGTTTTCCCTCTCTGTACTTACAGAGTACGCACCCCTGACAAACTAATTTATAAACGAACACAAAACACAACCATCCGCCGCTGACAGCTCTACACATATACATATAGAGACTACGCATGTACACTACTGGTGATTAAAACTGCTACACCAAGAAGAAATGCAGACGATAAACGGGTATTCATTGGACAAATATATTATACTAGAACTGACATGTGATTACATTTTCACGCAATTTGGTTGCATAGATCCTGAGACATCAGTACCCACAACAACCACCTCTGGCCATAATAGCGGCCTTGATACGCCTTGGAGTTGAGTCAAACAGAACTTGGATGGCATGTACAGGTACAGCTGCCCATGCAGCTTCAACACGATACCACAGTTCATCAAGAGTAGTGACTGGCGTATTGTGACGAGCCAGTTGCTCGGCCACCATTGATCAGACGTTTCAGTTGGTGAGAGCTCTGGAGAATGTGCTGGCCAGGGCAGCTGTCGAACATTTTCTGTATCCAGAAAGGCCCGTACAGGACGTGCAACATGCGGTCGTGCATTATCCTCCTGAGACGTAGGGTTTTGCAGGGATCGAATCAAGGGTAGAGCCACGGGTCGTAAAACATCTGAAATGTAACGTCCACTGTTCAAAGTGCCGTCAATGCGAACAAGACGTGACCGAGACGTGTAACCAATGGCACCCCATACCATCATGCCGGGTGATACGCTAGTATGGCGATGACGAATACACGCTTCCAATGTGCGTTCACCGCGATGTCGCCAAACACGGATGCGACCATCATGATGCTGTAAACAGAACCTGGATTCATCCGAAAAAATGACGTTTTGCCATTCGTGCAACCATGTTCGTCGTTGAGTATACCATCGAAGGCGCTCCTGTCTGTGATGCAGCGTCAAGGGTAACCGCAGCCATGGTCTCCGAGCTAATAGTCCATGCTGCTGCAAACGTCATCGAACTGTTCGGGCAGATGGTTGTTGTCTTGCAAACGTCCCCATCTGTTGACTCAGGGATCGAGACGTGGCTGCACGCTCGGTTACACCCATGCGGATAAGATGCCTGTCATCTCGACTGCTCGTGATACGAGGCCATTGGGATCCAGCACGGCGTTCCGTATTACCCTCCTGAACCCACCGATTCCATACTGTGCGAATAGTCATTGGATCTCGACCAACGCGAGCAGCACTGTCGCGATACGATAAATCGCAATCGCGATAGGCTACAATGCGATCTTTATCAAAGTCGGAAACGTGATGGTACGCATTTCTCCTCCTTACACGAGGCATCACAACAACGTTTCACCAGGCAACGCCGGCCAACTGCTGTTTGTGTGTGAGAAATCGGTTGGAAACTTTCCTCATGTCAGCACGTTGTAGGTGTCGCCACCGGCGCCAACCTTGTGTGAATGCTCTGAAAGGCTAATCATTTGCATATCACAGCATCTTCTTCCTGTCGGTTAAATTTCGCGTCTGTAGCACATCTTAGTGGTGTAGCAATTTTAATCCCCAGTAGTGTATCTACCAATTGCGAAGTCTCGATTTCAACCATTTGTAGTTATTTTCGACATTGCTAGAGCCCTGCTAATAGCTAAAAACTCTTCGCAAAACGATTCTGCAGGGGATATAAGCACATTTAAATTCATAAAGAGCATAACAGCTTCTATGTAGTTTATATTACCGATATTTCGTAACAATAATGTCTAGATTCTCCAGCAATAACAAGAAACCAAGCCATCGTGCTGCGCTTATCCAATCTCCTTTTATACTCTTAAAGATTCATGATGATGGCACATAATCATCGCAACGCCGCTAGTTTGTGTGTTAGATGTCCGTTAGAAGCTGGATACAGTCTTTTGTGAGTATTATTTTTATGAATGGTACAGAACAGCACCTTATTCAGAAGGAATAGCACTGCACTGGAATGCGTCGAGTCACTCACGACCATATAAACTACAGATGCAGTGCATTTACTCTATTTTCTGTTGGTCTACGTCTATGTGAATGCTATGGATGGCTGACATTAACCTCACCCAATCCTGGTGGATCCACCTTAGAATCCTATCCTGGACGTACTACATAGTGGATCATCCTCTAGACACCATTCTGGACGCAATGACCAGTGGATCCACCGCCGGGAGGACTGGGTCAGGTTTGTTGGAGCCATCTGAAACACATACATTGACATAGACATAGAAAATCTAGAGCAAATAAATTGCTTCTGTAGAATATTTGCTTGTGAGTGACTGGGCGCATTCGATTATGGTTCGTATGGACCTCCGCCAGCACATACCGTCACATTTAAATATTGCGAGTACAAGGGCACAGGTTACCTATATAGGTCAACCACAGACATGCTCCCTCTGTCAATCTACGGAGCATCTACGCGTGGAATGCCCGCGCGGGCGGCCTGTGCAACTGCCGCGGGAACGCACTGAAGGTGACAACCTTGTGCCTCTTCTCAGCGAGATAGTGGCGGGTGCTGCCCACCGAACCGCTGAGAGAACTGACGAATCGACCCCGGGCCCGTCAGAAGAGGTGAAACCGGTACCTAGTGCATCTGGTGACAGCCCTATTGAGATTGTCCCGGACCAGACGCCCGTAGTGGCAGTACCGCCGGCGGCGACTAGTGCGCCTGCTGTGGCCAGTGATGTTGTCACTGTAGAACAGATGGAGGTAGTTCTTGCTACCCCACCCCCACCGGCAGATGACGCTAAGTCCCCTCGGCGCCGTCATAGGCGCAAGAAGACGAGCCAAGAACAGCAGGCGGAGGAGGAGGGCGTCATACGTCCCCCTCCTGAGAGCAGCAGTGAGGCTGAATCTCAGGCCTCATCAGTCACACGCTCTGTTTCCGCTGACCACTCGGACGGAATGCGGAAAACTGCTCGCCAATTAGAAGCACTCATTAGTTCATCACGAGATCGGGGAGCAGTCCCCGCAAAACGTAAAAATGAACAGGGTAGCGAACAGCCGCTGCAGCGCACTCGCACCCTCTCACATACCGCTGCGACTGAGCCGTCTGCGCCGCCTGGTTCGGACTATCCCGCCGATGGGGGAGGACTGAACTGGGCTGACGACGAAATGCGTGATTGAGTGGGCTCGTTCCCACATGAGCTGCCTGGTATTTGTGTTTAACATTCGGGGTGAAGTAGCAGGGTTACAGTTTCGATATTTACACACCTGCCTACATACGACCATGACCTTATCTGACGTTACTTTTCCTGTGTTGCTTTCTCATGCCTGCAATTGACCGTCAGCCGGGAGCCCTCTCCCTTTTAACAGTAAATATCAACTCCATCTCCAACCCAGTAAAACTACGCTCTCTGAAGGACTTTCTGCGCCTTGGTGCATTTGGTGTGGTTTTTCTGCAGGAGGTTTGTGCCCCCTTTCTCTCTGACCTAGTTGGTTATGAGACACTATATAACATCGACCCTGATGCCAGGCGGGGCACTGCTTTGCTATACAGATCAGAGTTAACTCCATCCGATGTTACAAAACTACCCAATGGTCGCGTCCTTGCATGTATCATTCGAGATGTACTTTTTATTAATGTCTATGCTCCTTCAGGAGCTAATCACAGGCATGACAGAACAACACTTTTTACGTCAGATATCACCCCTTTCTTGACAGCTCGTCGTCCTATCGTATTTGGCGGAGATTTCAACTGTGTGGTAGCCGATGCTGATCAGGTCCCAACGCCTATGCGGTGTGAAGCGCTCGCTTCACTCCTCCAGGCGGCTGACCTTAATGATACGTGGCGCCACTTTCATCCCGCCTACAAACAGTTTACTCACATATATCCCACTGGGACAAGCCGTATTGACCGTGTTTATGTCTCTGCCGATCTGATTCCTGCCCTCTGTGCCGTCCATGTCATTCCCGTGATGGCTGGGTGTTGTGTGCTGTCTTTAGGTTAGTTAGGTTTAAGTAGTTCTAAGTTCTAGAGGACTGATGACCATAGATGTTAAGTCCCATAGTGCTCAGAGCCATTTGAACCATTTTTTTCATTCCCGTGGCCTTTAGTGACCACTGTGCGTACTCTTGCTCCTTGCATATCACGGGTCCAACCCCGGTTCCTCGGGGCACCTATTGGAAGATGAATACACTTCATCTCCCAACGCCCGAACTACGCACTCTTGTCACGCAAACATGGCGGGATTGCATCGCTACTGCATCGAAGTACCCTACCACTGTAGTTTGGTGGCTCCGCTGTGCGAAGCCACGGCTGCGACGTGTTATCCAGCAACATAGTCGCGAAGTCGCACACTGGAAGCGTAGCACATTAGACTTCTATCAACAATGTCTAAACGATGCACTAACCCTTCCTGCTGACAGGTATGAGCAGCTACGCATGCGCCTCAACAAAATTAAAGCGACAATCCTTCGCTTCTCTCGGGAGAAGGCCGAGGGGATGGTGGTGAGGTGCCGCTCCACATCCCTGATTGAGGGCGAGAGGCCATCCATCTGTCACCTTGCCTCTGAAAGGAATCACGCAAAGAAGAACACCATTCTACGCCTTAAAACAGACGATGGTACGCGCCTCACAGACCATCGTGAAGTTCTCAAACACCTAACAGACCATTATACGCACCTCTTCCAGGATGTTGCGGTAGACGTCGCACTTATCGGTGCTGCCACAGACGAGCACTTATCGGTGGGGTCCCAACTTCATTGGATCATCGAGACCGCGACTGTTTAACCGAGCCACTCACACTCGCTGACCTCACATCTGTCCTCCGTGCCTGTCCAGGACAAAAATCACCTGGCCCCGACGGTCTCCCTTATGAATTCTACCAACAATTTTGGGACCTGTTAGGAGACCGCTTCTGCAAAATGTGCGAGGAGATTTTTGCTGGTTGCGAACTACCCGCCGAATTTCTAGCTGGACGTATTGCCCTTATTCCAAAGGTCACAGGTCACTGTCGAGCTAAAGACCTGCGTCCTACCACCGTTCTTAACACTGATTATAAGTTGGTGGCACGAAGCGTGGCCTCTCGTATTAAACAGGTAATGAATAAGGTACTTTGCCCCACTCAATCATGTGGCGTTTCGAATCGAACCATCTTCACCGCCGCTTCTATATACCGTGATGCTGTCTTACTCATCGCCGACACTCGAACCCCGGCTGCAATTCTTTCCCTAGATTTCGCCGGTGCCTTTGACAGGGTCTCCCACCCTTACCTGCTGGCCGTTACGTCACGGATGGGTTTTGGGGAGCGCTTCATAAGAATCATCCGGCACTTCTTGAATGGAGCAAATTCCACAATCGTTGTGAACGGCTGCCGATCACGACCAATTCCCATCAGACGATGAGTTCGACAAGGGTGTCCCTTGTCATTGTATTTGTTCGCTTTAGCGCTGGACCCCATGCTGCGTGACATCGGGCGGATGGTCGATGGTGTCGCTCCCCCAGGCGTCACCTTCCGCAGTGCGGCATACGCGGATGATGTCGGTGTGTTCGTTGCAAACGCTAGGGACATCGATTCAGTTCGCCGAGTTCTCAACGTTTATGAATGAGCATCCGGTGCCATGTTAAATTCCAACAAAAAGGTGCTGATCCCGCTAGGACCACGATCATTGACCATCGAACGCCCATGGTACCGAGTTGTGGGGGGAACAACGTATCCTGGGCCTTGAGGTGACTGCCTGTCCGCAGCGCATGTTAACACTCACGTGGAGGCGGCTTCTCACGCGCATCAGAGGACTTTGCGTGAGTCACGCTGATCGACGACTCGACCTCCATCAACGGATCCAACTGATTAATACTTATATTCTATCACGGGCATGGTATGTAGCACAACTCCTTACGCTACCGAAACAAACCGGCAGAGCAATCTCACAAACAGTCTATTGGCTCTTGTGGCGGCATGCACTGTTCAAAGTTGATGCACAGACTTGTACACTGCCAAAGGTCGATGGTGGCCTTGGACTCATTGACTTTCCCCGCAAATGTGCGGCCCTCCTGATTCACCGTATCGCCACTTTGCGTGCAACTGACCCAGGTGGGACAACAGCGGTTCTTTTCGACCGTTATCGCCCACAATCGGCGCGTGCACCAGCATGTTTGACACATATTCCGTTCCGGATGACGACAGTCAAGGACTATTACCTTAATCAAAGTTACGTCCTAACAGTGGCCACTGACAAGGCACGCACGTCGAAGCGCCTTTACCAGGCACTTCGAGGCCAGCCCACACCACATAAATTAGAGGACAGACGACCGTCGGTCATCTGGCACCAAGCTTGGGCTAATATCATCAACCCAGCCCTTCCCACGGAAGTTTCAGCGCTATGGTATCGTGTCGTAAACAATTTAATACCCACTAATCATCGCCTGGCGGCCATCCGCCTACGGCCCTCGGCTGCTTGCGGCCGATGTGGTGACGTAGACACCAGAGAGCATCGTCTCTTATGCCCTCACGTCACAGAAGTGTGAGACCTTGCACGTGTGCTATTAGCGCTGATCGGTGGGACGACACCAGACAATGTGTCAATCGACTGGTTCCTTACCCCTGATATTCAGACCAACCCCCGAACACGACGTAACGCAATGGTGTGGCTCTTGGGCCACACCATTTTCACGATCTATGACCTTTCCCTCACCGATGCTGTCTCTTTCATGGACTACCTGAGGAGCCAGCATCGCCTGGCGGAATCTGACCGGAAATATACCATTACTTTTGCAAGATTTCTGAAAGTTGCAATGGTTCATGGTTATCAAAAGGAGTTCCGGGTTGACTAAGGCACCTCGTCCAGGAATTGCCTGAGTTTACCCCTGGACCCTTGTCACTCGGACTTTCAAACTACCCTTGACCTGCCTATACCCAAGATTTGACATTTGCCTTCTGGGCATCACTAGAGTAGACTGTTCTATCGTACTGATAATATGGCAATTGGTAACATGGGAATTGTGTGAACCTTGTATGAAAAATTATTGGAAAATTAGAAAACACGTAATATATCTTAGAGGGTTATTACTTCGTTAATTCCATGGGCGAGGGGATTATCTCGCCAGTTTCGTTTTCATTTGTGTATGCTGCCGTCCCTGTTTTTTTTTTTTTTATTTTGCCTTCATTTCTGTCTTTATTTATTTCTTCCTTTTTAGTTTCTAAACTCATCACTTGCTTCACATCTGCAGAGAGAGGTGTGTTTCTGAGTAGTGTGTCGTCGCCCCCTGAGGCATAGCAGAGTATCCCTCCGCTTTTATTTTCGGTTTATGGCAATAAGTCTTGCTACTAACAGCACCCTGCTTTACGTGCTGCGTCGACACTAGAGGATGGCGGCATTTTTGGAGAGGAAAAGGTAGGGCTATAGGGGAGGAAGGAGGCCAAAGAAAAAAAAAAAAGAAAAGGCAATAAGTCTTGCTACTAACAGCACCTTGCTTTACGTGCTGCGTCTAAAAAGAAATAAAAAATAATAATAAATAAAAAAAACTGTCCAACTAATGTGCTGTTCTGTACTGCACAAAACAATAATATTCACGAAGGACTGTCTCCATCCTTGCTACAGTCATCTAGCATCTGGCTACATTCAGTTTTAACCCTCCCCCTTCTCCTATGTGGGTTTACGTATCACGTATTTCAACAAAGGAGACATTAGTATTACAAAGGCACGCCATATTGCAGCAGACGAAACATAAGTATCCAAATCCATAACTGTGTTCTCACATATGCAGTCGAATACAGATATTAACGAATTACGGTTGTGTCTCATCAGTAAGCATTAAAAAGAAGAATCAACGCGTTTCGGACCGATACCACATCTATCACCTTTAATAGTGTGAGGCTGTTATACTCAAGAGACGAAATTGCTGTTATTATCCTACACGTGAGCAAAACTACCAAACATCAGAACAGATCTTCCTTGCGCAAGAGAAGTGCTTCCAGAGATGTGGTGATACTGGTGTAAACAGCAATAAGACTGGTAAATCTTCTTTGGCTAGTGACCATGGTGCTTATTCCCTCATAAGAAGTTGTTACTTCCTCATGTGCATTTTCGTGCTGCAGGGTGTTGGTGGTACTTCAATGCATCACCTATTGCAAATATTCATATCGGTTTTTCCTCGCTCTATTTCCTAGTGAGACATAGAAACGTCTGTCAAATCCGATACTACTACTACTGATGATAAGCACGACTGACGTGGGAAGTGTGACTCAGGGTGCGTACATTTCTAACTTAAAAAGTGTATAAAATCCATTAATTTCGTAAGAGACAGAACAGCAGTCTCTCGACTTCGTTCTATTTGCTTTATAAGCAGCTCGAGTGGCTGATATACGTTGACGATGCCTTCGTAGGACGCCAGAATAGTGTAGAGGGAGGTAGTATTAACATGTCAAAGTTTGTTACCACGGTGATTGGGGCAGGAAACTTGCAGGGTAGTTGTATGTCTGATGTTGGACAAATATATCCTGCATTACGGTATAAAGAGCGCTGCATTCCGCATGATTAATACTTAGGAAACCAATTGGCTTTAATAGAATAGCATTTCTACGTGCAAATGCTGTACAATCATTTCTCTCAAGCCGATACCTTCCTGGTACTGACTACAGTGTTATGATGCTTCAGAATTGATAACACTGTTGATTTACGTGAAATGCTTCAAACTCCATCCCTCTGGAGCTTCATCATGTAAAAACCACATGTTCCTTCTTAATCGTCTGTTATATCATCGCAACAATCTCATGTCCACTGTACACCGATACGATGCGCTACCCTCCTGAACATGCATTCATCTCGGGAAATCTTATGCATTTGGATGGATGCATGGGTAACATTGGTGTTGCGGTGAGGATTGGTCAAGGACTATGTGGGGGATCTGTCAATCACTGATTTGGTCCTATGAATGCGAGAATACTCTTGACGCCCATCCACACAGGGACAGTCGTAATCGTAAATTCTGCACTATCATCTACGTGCTGGTAATACTTAAAGAACCTAATTGATACAGTATAGGGTGCTGTCTGGTATACTTTAGTGTATATGGCCGATAGACGTACTGCACAGTCATCTATCTACACTCGCAATCAAGTATATGGTACTTGCAAAGTAGTGGAGGTTTGATTTAGCGATGATGCAGAAATTGTTAAGCATTCTGCCGTGCCATTGGCTGGTGTTGAAATTTGGGCCAACCGGTATACTTTGATGTATATGGTGGAATGGACATATTGCACAGTCATTTATATGCATTCGCTGTCTAATACATGGTACATCAAAGTAGTGGAGGGATGATTTAGCGATGACGCAGAAACTGGGAACCAAACTGTTGAGTTATTGGGTGGTGTTGAAATCATGCAACAACTGATAAAATTACTAAAATTGATCAAGCGATCAAATGTGGTATTTATTATAGTACCCTTGTAACAACACGGAACAGCCTTGCTGCAGTGGATACACCGGTTCCCGTGTGATCACCGAAGTTAAGCGCTGTTGGGCGTGGCCGGCACTTGGATGGGTGACCATGAAGCCACCATTCGCTGTTGCCATTTTTCGGGGTGAGATGTAACGGAGCTTGAATAGCGTATTTGCCTCTATTGGCTACGGTAGCGAGATAGATCTTTCGGTCCTGTCTGTATATTTATATGGAATATTGCATGAATAAAGGCTGGGCGAGTGTAAAGCTATCGTTAAAAACACACGCCGCGCGATTTGTTACGATTTGACCGGTCATAATAATAATAACATGCTTTTGAATACAATTAAAATATAACGGCGATACCTGTTTAGTGTTATTGGAAATAATATGTAGTAAATTAATGAGTAAGGTAGCCGATCCTATAAGAAGAGGTAAAATTGGGCATGTTGAGGTGTTTTGCTTTATATCGACTAAGCCGATGATACGGCGTCATTTTTTCGTTTACTCTTAGAAATAAACAAATAAATAAGTGCTAATTGTGCGTTGTGAAAAAATATAGGGGCGAGTTTTAAATAACTACGGTATACGACCAGAGTAACATAAGGACAATTAGTTACACGAAATCACGGATAGCGAAGTGTGGTCATTAAATTGAGTACACCTACAGCGCGGTCGATTCCGGGGTAAATCTATAAGCATCTCACGAGGGACGCGGTATTGAGACCTTTTTTTTTTAATTATATCGCGGAGAGCGGGCTCCAATTTGTGAAAAGGAGAAAAACGTTAACTTTTACGCGAACTCTTAATAATAGCGGATCGGAGAGAAAAGTGTGTAATTGTCTTACGCTTAACAAACATTCGTGGAGGGCGGTGGTTAAACTAGAAGAGTCAATAACAAAATACTGTATCATTATTATTGACTGTTGGTGTCGAGCAACCAAAGGGTTTCGATGGAACTTGGGAGTTAGGGTTCAGGCACATATACTACACGTCAGGGTGTGAATGAGTGGTGAATGTGAAAAAAACTGTGAACAAAGTTACGTTAAATAAAACAGAAGAAACAGGACAGTTTGGTCGTACCTGTTATTATTACATAAACTGTAACATTTCTTATCGTTGCACGAAGACCTTATAGATGATCTTTATGAGAATTTGCTTCGAAGGGGTCTCGTTACAAGTTTTGGGGACCTGCTCAAGAGGGGATAGTTCGTAGATCCTAACTGCTGCAGCTATTCTGGAATCAGGTGCTACCGTGACCGTTGTGTGTTGTCAATGACTTAAGGTTACCACACCTCATGCTCTAAGATCGACGCGCCTTTCCATTTGGTATAACGGTGCCTCACGGCAACAACGACAACGCCGACGACGAAGAAAGATACGGTAGACTCTGTCCCATATGAACGGTGTCTTTCCTGTCCCATCCATGCATTCTTATGCTGTTTATTGTCACAAAATGATTGACTGACACCACATATTTGAGATGGAGAGAGAACACTGGATATTTGCTACTCGTCGCAGTGGAACATGGGATTAAATGTAAAGGTCTCCAGACAACTGTTTGGAAGCGTTCCTCAATGCTACAGACTTGTCTTATTTCCATATGCTGAAATGTTCTGCTTTTATTTTATTTTCATCAGTAAAATAACAGCACCTCTTTTTAGTTTTACTACCCATTGCATGCTGTGAACAGCATCTTCCAGTGATCATGCACATGACTGCAAAGTAAGGAAACGATGTTCTTTAAAATGGAAGATCGAGACATCGACTAACCTTGGCTGTGGAAGATGAGATTAATTGTTTAGAACATCACCTTCGGATAGCTGTTGGGAACGGTCTACAATGCCACAAATCTTTCCAGTTTCCGTGGGTTGTGATGCGTTCCACATTTTTGTCACTGAGAAACATCGCCTCTGTGTTTTATTTCTACCAAACTCTCTGTTGTGACAGCTGCATTATTTGCGCCATGCGATGTTCAGCTTTCAGTGAGAGCCAAGGGATCGAAATGTGTCAGTGTCTTTTTAGCACCTCATACAGACTTTGAAGTCATGGTAGAAAAACAGTGTATAACTGTGTACAAAGCTATAGTCATACACTCTTTTGATGTGTTATGGCTGCAAAAGCAATGTATTAAACTGCTTATGAAGAAACAATACAGTAATCCTCTCTTGTGACTGATAGTCAAAAATGGCTCTGAGCGCTATGGGACTTAACTTCTTAGGTCATCAGTCCCCTATAACTTTGAACTACTTAAATCTAACTAACCTAAGGACATCACACGCATCTATGCCCGAGGCAGGATTCGAACCTGCGACCGTAGTGGTCCGCGCTTCCAGACTGTAGTGCCTAGAACCGCACGGCCACTCCGGCCGACACTGATACTCCGTTGGATATGATCTTCCTCCAGTACAGTCGATAAAAGTACACAGATCTGTGCAAGTGACATTGACCACTGGGCATCAGCTCAAATGGAGCAATATGTGTATATATAACATGCTTTACATTGACATGCAGACAGTATTTGTTTTTCGATGTATTGGAAGATAGAGATGCGGTAAAATTTTGTAGGACGTTCTCTTACAAGAGGTGGTTAACTGATAAAAGTTGGACACAGATAGTTCCCTCAAAACTACACTGATTTTTCTCATAAAACTAATGGAAATTGGCTGTATCTGGTTCTGTGGGATCATGACTGATTTTATTATTGTCATGAGTGCACGTTTAAAAGTAGATGTTAGCACAAACCCTATGTTATTTCATACCTCATAACCTCTAATTATAAAGTAGACACCACTTGAATTATAGCTCATTGTGGAACCTAGGAATGACAGTGTTTTCTTTTTCCTGACACGTAATTGTATTGCGTGAAACAGGCTGTGATGAACAATTGCTAGAACACAAGAATCTGCTATATGGTAGAAACTTGACAGACATGTCGTTAGAGGTGAGTTATGGCTGAAAAATGTTAAATGTAAGCACACAGATGGTACTTGATTTGGATGTGTAAGAAGAGGTACACATGGTAAAATCTTATAGGAGGTTCTATTTCAACACAGGCTCTTACGATATGTTTCGTAAACGCCAGTGTGATACAGAATCACAGTTGTAAAAGGGCTCCTGCCTTAGTGTATAAGACAGCAACATCCTCTTGAATTATGGCTTGTTGTTGTGAAATATATAATGATTGTTTTTTTTTCGAAATATGACGAAATGGCGTGAAAGATTGTATTCTGTAATATTATTTCATGTGTCTGAAATGTTTCTAATACGCATGTGCATGACAGTTTATTTATAGATACTGATTCAAACGCGAGAGGAACTCTCAAATGACGTAATTTGTCCATCAAGCTGAAAGAAATTGCTTAATATAGATGTTTTTCTTCAGAGTTTAAATTCTTGCCTTTTTTTTTTTTTTTTGCTTCAGTGATGATTTCAAACTAACGAAGGCATACTGCGGTGATCGGTAGTTTTCGCAGGAAAATACTGGAAGTTTCTTTATAATCGGCGGTGGATGTCGCAAAATAGTGAGAAGCGAATTGTATCCTCCACTCGAATGTAAAACCTATACCGATTTAGCTAATAAAACTAAAAGAAAATGGACTGCGCCTATTTTCGTGGCAGGACGATATTTATTATCGTTAAGATTGTGTTCTTCTTTTTAATAGATACTCGGTTATATGAGATGTGTTGACATTAAATACAATTGTTACAATGCAGTGGTTTTCTCACAGAATGGTGTGTCTTGCGTGGGCTAAATGGGTACCGTCCAGTGTAATTGGTAATTGGGTTGGTGGGGAGGGGAGGGGGGAAGGGGGGGGGATGTCGTTCTAGGCAGAAAAATAAAGGTAGCACCTTGAATTCTGGAAACATCCCTTAGGCTGTGACTAAGCCATGTCTCCGCAATATCCTTTTTCTTTCCTGAAGTGCTAGTTCTGCAAGGTTCACAGGAGAGCTTCTGTGAAGTTTGGAAGGTAGGAGACGAGATACTGGCAGAAGTAAAGCTGTGAGGACGGGGCGTGAGTCGTGCTTGGGTAACTTAGATGGTAGAGCACTTGTCCGCGGAAGGCAAAGGTCCCGAGTTCGAGTGTCGGTCCGGCACACAGTTTTAATCTGCCAGGACGTTTCAAAGGTATCACCTTACAGCCCAGCTTTTTTCCCGCCAGCCTGTAGGTGAACGGTAGAGTTTAAGTGTGTCTGTCACTAGTTTCGAGTGATATTGTGAAGTTTTTCTCAGCAGGGCAACACCAATTGTGTGGTATCATCAAATTTTGAACAGTACTGTGAATTTACGTATTCCTTGTGTAGCGCTATGCATATAGTTGTGTAATTAGAGCAGATCTTTGATTAATTACATAATTAGAACCCATCTTTACGTCAGCTTTCCAACCAAAATAAATGCAGTACACTAACCTTACCTTCCTCTCCTGCATCTGGGGAGTTTCTGTGTGTTGAAGGGGGGGGGGGGGGGGAATTGCAGGATTGCACTTGGGCTTTCCGTGTAGAAGAGAAGGAGCAGTGTCGAATCCCGGAAAGGGCACCACCATTTTTAATTTCCGGCCAATACTCGGGTGGGGGGTGGGTTGGGATATCAGCACAGTCGTAGGACATAAAATTCCCACCAAAATTCGAGGTTCCAGCAAAATTCTAAATTCCCACAAAAATATGAAATTTCCGCCAATAGGGTAGGTGGGGAATTAGGAGGGGTGGGACGGGAATCCACGTGCAGGCTGAGGAAAACACATCACGTCACCTGGGAGTGGGTGTTGGCGTGGGAGGGGTGTAGGGGTAAATAATTGATCAATTTAATTGATTTCCTCATCAGTTTCATATCAAAATTGTGCTCGTGGCGCGGTCTGCCTACTACTCATGAACACATGGGTTCTTGAAAAGGTTTGTTTCATATTTATATTCTCAAATTAAAAATAGGGAGTTGCATGAGAAATACAGAAAATTCTCGTATCACTTAATAATAACTGAATCTCAAAAGTATAAACATTTCACATAAAAGAGCACAATTAATGTTACAAGAACTACGTGACACCAATATGAAGATATAACACGTACATGCTTGTGTGTATATTTTCATATCCATAAGCACGGCGGCTCTTACAATATTTCAGTATGGATGCGCACTACATCCAAACACCTGTGGAAATCAGTGTGAGCTGCCAGTAGGAGTAGAATGGGCAGGGACACTTGTTGCGTACAACAGGATGGAAATCTTTGTAGGCTGGGAATCGTGGCAGAGCAGCTGAAGGGGTGAACGCGATCGCTCGGGTTAAACGGGAAATCCGGCTTCGAGTTCCGATCCGGCACAAATTTACACCTGTCATCTTTGGATTTATGTCAAAGCCGAAATGCGACTGATTAAGTTGGTTTCTCTCAATTCATAAAGAAAATGGTTACAAAATATACATGAAATCCACGAAAATGCTATGAATCATTGGACCGTTGAAGAACGGTTTTTATACCACTCGGTTACGAATCGAATAAACTAAATGGAGAAACAGATTCTGGTTCACACTAATCGAAACCTTATGTCTCACCAAATTACTCAAAATGACTCAGTACAGAAGTCAACATCTTGTATCATTTCGGCATGTCAAGCTACACATATGCGGGAAATATTATGTTGTCTTCCGCAGCACTGGCATAGAGAATTGCGGGTCACATTATCATAACACGTTTTCACACACAAACCCAGATACTAATCACCAACCACTCTCTTTCTCTCTTAATGTATATCAGAGAAGCCACATTACCTTCTTTTAGTCACATCTTAGCACATTGACGAAAGGATCAGAAATTCATAGAATCTTTGTTCTTTCCTGTGGAATACAGATCGTACTTGCCTTACTGGTCGCATTAAATTCTTAATGGCCAATGGACCGCTCACCTCAAAGAGCATTGTTAATACAAACATCCGCAGTTGAATAAGGAGTGAGTAAAGCAGGTAATAATAAGAGTAAGTAGTTAAAAAGAAGCAAATTATGTCAAACGTAACTACTTTCCTTAATTAGCACTTAGTTCCTGCTTGATACACTAGATATTCTAAAGATATCCCACTCGTTGCAGAAGATAGCGCTCAGTCGTGACTTCGTTTACGCTGTGGTGCTGTAAGAATGAGAATAGTAGGAAAATACGTAACAACCATTCTCTAAGGAGAACATAAAATTTGTTTCAAGGTTTGCCCTTTTTATTCCGTGCTGTACGTTTTGACACAGCGCTGTTAACTTTACATCCGAAGTATTATACAACATGAAGTGCCTGACACTCGTGAATAATAAAAATAAATTAACACTATTTTCAGTTGGTAATAGTCGATGTTGTCATAAATGTATGTAGTGCGTGTGGAACACTACGGATAGTGGTGTGGGGAGCCAGGTGAAAGAATGACGCCAAGATAAGAAAATAGTGAGATTTTCGTGACGACCGTATGTATCTTCGAGACGGATGAGCCGGCGGCTTGCGGCTTGTGGTGTGCAGCAGAAAACAGCTCGGCTCAGTCATCTCTTCATGGCGGACAGACGACCTTTCTCACAGTGGGAATCAGTTGCAGAAATTGAAAGTCTTCAACCAGCGAGGGGGCCCACGCAATCCTCAACAGACGGCCAGTCGTAAAGTGAGGTACGCTAGCCTGATCTTATCTTTCTTAAAAGCCCACGAGGGAAGCGTGGCACGGCACCACATCACAGCGCAGCGAAGCTGTATCCAACCATAGGTTAACAAGTAGTAGATATATTTTTAGTTATAACTAACATTTTAACCATAAGTGACAATAAGGAAGCAATGCTTTTAAGGAGTAGGGAAGCACGTTGCTCTTAACATGGAGAAGAGGACGACGACCAACTTTTGTTAGAATCGCATGACAAATTGTAAGAATCATATGATGAAAGTCATCAACACAAGACATTTCACGTGCCACGGAAGGTACTGTTCAAGTGCGCATTGCACAGGTACACTCATATGATAATGGGTCAGACATAAGAGTACCAAAAATGGTTCAAATGGATTTTAGCACTATGGGACTTAGCATCTGAGGTCATCAGTCCCCTAGAACTTAGAACTACTTAAACCTAACTAACCTCAGGACATCACACACATCCATGCCCGAGACAAGATTCGAACATGCGACCGTAGCGATCCCGCGGTTTCAGACTGAAGCGCCTAGAACCGCTCGGCCACACCGGCCGGCATAAGAGTACCGAATGAAAGTCACCGCACTATATCGGCAAACACTGTTCCTATCTGCAGTGACGGTGAACTGTATAGTGAAAGTACTATAGAAAATGGTATAGACAGGGACGATACGTTGCTGATGTATCTGACAGAACCCTTAGAAAAAACTAAAATTTTTAGCGATAAGACAAACCAACAAATTGAAAAGCAGGCTATGAAACTTGAAGAAACCATAAAAAAACTTTTCAAACAAAAAGACGAGATTTGTTTAGAAACCTCAGCCTTAGTTAAGGAGTATCAAGAAAGGGAAAAATTAGTTTCTGAGACTTTATCGTAAGAATTATTCAAGAGTAAGGAGTTGTTAGAAGCACACGAGCCATGACCAACATGTTTAGAACGTTATGGTGTACAATTATGAATGATCAGAAAGAAACTAATGAAAATTCTAATATGGCTCATAAAAACCAGGAGAGAAAAATAAAAGAAGTTCATGGTTTAAGAGAACAAAGCTAATCAAAAACACATGTGCGTCGAATGCATGTAAACTTCTTTCAGAACTAAAATAATTTCGCGAGAAAAATTACAATAGATTGGACGGAGAATTAGAATCGTTGGCTCAGTATGGTACTCAGACTGAGTCTGAAATAAAGACAACGCTTGAAGCTTGGTAACAGCAGAAAATATTTGTTAATGTGTAACTTCTATAGTTCCTCTGTCAGAGGGAGCATACATCCAGTCGCATTCAAACAGCAAGTTGAGGGATTATTTCTGTGATCAGTGGGATGATAAGAAGAGTATTGGTTGTATAATTAGTATACTAAAAGGGGAAAATTTGTACTGGAGTTCGTGAACAGGATCGCAATGCAACACATACGACTAATTTATAACAGCATTTAAAACTAACGCTGCTCGAGAGGCGCACCAAACTGTGTGAGGAGAGACCACTTTGAAGATGTTGATTTCAGTAGTAGCGGTTGCAGGAATTATAGGGAGTTCTTTGAGACCTATTTACAAAAAAATTTGTATTTGGACGATCTGCTTAAAGAGACGGATCTAATTTCAAATTGATGATTAAGTTACTACTATCAGTACAGGAAAAGTTAACTGGATTAATTGGAATTCCGAGAACAGACGTTAGTGACACTGGGCGGGCCTTGAATTAGTTACACCCATTGGCAGGCAACAACCAGAATTTCCATATCGAAGAGTTTGTTACTTGCGCTACACTCTACGTACTTTTTTGTGTTTTTAAGTTATGTGCTAACCTGTACTTTAAACATTTTTTTAATGTTATAGTTTCAGATGGTATTTTATTCATCCCCTTCATACTTAAACCGCAAAATCTTTGTAATTTCTTTGAACACTGTTTGAAAATTAAACACTTTGTTAGGATTTGACGCTGTCTGTGGTTAGCTGCAGCTGTCATATCAAAGTTGTGCAGGGTTTGGCTGGAGTGGAGTTTGCACTGGAAGTTGCACAACCGCGGGCTTATTTTACCAAAAATATTTGTTGAAAAACTATAAATGCCTTCCACAACAAATTACAAGAATAGAATAATAGATAATAATGAGAGCTCAAAGGAATATTGACCACATTTAGTTCTTGAGCAAACTAGGCATCAGAATACCAAAAATAAATTAAAGACATTTTAAGCATATTTTGTTGTTGTCGTTGTTGTGATTTTTAGTCCGAAGACTTGTTTGCTACAGCTCTCCATGCTACTCTAACTTGTGCAAGCCTCTTTATCTCAAAATAACTTCTACTATCTACATCATTCTGAATCTACTTACTGTATTCATCTATTGCTCTCCCTTCACGAGTCTTATCCCCACACTTTCCTCCAGCAATAAACTGGAGACCCCTTGATGTCTCTGATTCTGTCCTATCAACCGATCCCTTCTTTTAGTTAAGTTGTGCCACACATTACTTTTCTCCCCAATTCTATTCAGTATCTCCTCATTAGAGAAGTGATATACCTCTCCAATCTTCAGCATTCTTCTGTAGCTCCACACTTCAAAAGCTTCTATCCTCTTCTTGTCTAATCTGTTTAGCGTCCATCTTCACTTCCGTACATGACTACAATACAGTCAAATACTTTCGGAAAATACTTGCTAACACTTAAGTCCGTATTCGATGTTAACAAATTTCTCTTCTTCAGAAAAACTTTTCTTGGTATTGCCAGTCTATTTTCTATCCTCCCCACTACGGCCAACTACGGTTTCCTCAACTAGTTTCCCCAAAATTACCTGATTCCTTCGACTACATTCCATTATCCTTCTTCTGCTTTTGTTCATGCCCATCTCATATCCCCCTCTCAAGGGAGTGCCCATTGCTTTCAATTGCTCTTCCAAGTATTTTGCTGTCTCTGACAGAATTAAGTGTCCTCGGAAAACATCAAAGATTTAATTTCTTCTAATTGGACCTTAATATCTACGCCAAAATTTTCCATGGTTTCCTTTGCTGCTTACTCAAAGTACAGATTGAATAACATCATCGATAGGCTACAACCCGGTCTCTCTCCCTTCTGAACCACTGCTTCCCTTTCATACCTCTCGACTCTTACAACTAGCTACTCCTGTTTAGCCATTTTGCACTTGCTGTCAATCTCTTATTTTACACGTTTCTATCCTCTTTCGCCTACTTCATTTGATTTATTTTTTTTATTTTCTCCTTTCATCAGTTACTTTCAATCTCTCCTGTGTTACACAAGGATTTCTACTAGGCTTTGTCTCTTTACCTACAAAATCAAAAAACGTTTTGCATCACCTCGTTTCCGAGAGTTCAAGAACCTGTACAGAAAATTGGAATAGAGATCAACATAAACATCATTTCCGCTCTTTTTATTGCTCATGAAAACCACACATTTCATGTTGTACCACCATACAGCGAGACCTTCAGAGCTGGTGGTCCAGATTTGTGCACACAGCGATACCTCTAATACCCAGCAGCACGTCCTCTTGCGTTGATGCATGCCTCTATTCGTCCTGGCATACTATCCACACGTTCATCAAGGGACTGTTGGTCCAGACTGTCCCACTCCTCAACGGCGATTCGGCGTAGATCCCTCAGAGTGGTTGGTGGGCCACGTCGTTCATAAACAGCCCTTTTCAATCTATCCTAGGCATGTTCGATAGGCTTCATGTCTGGAGAACATGCTGAACACTCTAATCGAGCGATGTCGTAATCCTGAAGGAAATCATTCACAAGACGTGCACGATGGGGGTGCGAATTGTCGACCATGAAGACGAATGCCTCGCCAATATGCTACCGATACGGTTGCACTGACGGTCGTAGGATGGTATTCACGTATCGTACAGCCGTTAAGGCGCCTTCCATGACCACCAACGGCGTACGTCGGCCCCACATAACGCCACCCCAAAACAGCAGGGAACCTACACCTTGCTGCACTCGCTTGACAGTGTGTCTAAGGCGTTCAGGCTGACCAGGTTGCCTGCAAACACGTCTCCGACAATTGTCTGGTTGAAGGCATATGCGACACTCATCGGTGAAGAGAACGTGATGCCAATACTCAGCAGTCCATTCGGCTTGTTGTTGGGCCCATCTGTGCCTCGCTGCATGATGTCGTGGTTGCGAAGATGGACCTCGCCATGAACGTCGAGACTGAAGTTGCGCATCAGGCAGCCTATTGCATGGTGGCGTTGTTGTCAGGGTTCCTCCGAGCCATAATCCGTATGTAGCGGTCATCCACTGCAGTAGTAGCCCTTGGGCCGCCTGAGCGAGGCTTGTCATCGACAGTTCCTGTCTCTCTGTATCTTCTCCATGACAGAACAACATCGCATTGGTTCACTGCGAGACGCCTACATACCTTCCTTGTTGAGAACCCTTCCTGGCACAAAGTAACAATTGGGATGCCATCGAACCACGGTATTGGCAGTCGAGGCATGGTTGAAGTACAGACAACACGAGCCGTGTACCTCCTTCCTGGTGGAATGACTGGAACTGATAAAAGACAATGTTTATGAAGACGTTCCAACTACACCTGAAGATATGCGAGAGCCGGCCGGGGTGGCCGAGCGGTTCTAGGCGCTACATTCTGAAACTACGCGACCACTGCGGTCGCAGGTTCGAATCCTGCCTCGGGCATGGATGTGTGTGATGTCCTTAGGTTAGTTAGGTTTAAGTAGTTCTAAGTTCTAGGGGACCGATGACCTCAGAAATTAAGTCCCTTAGTGGTCAGAGCCATTTGAACCACTTGATATGCGAGAGAGAATTGTCAGAGCATGTGCTTCGATAAGTGCCGAAGTGATAAAGAATACCACGCAGTCCACGAAAGAAGATTGCAGCACTGCACTGATACCAATGGTCATCACTTAGAACACCTTCTGTAAATGGACATTCATGCCACCTTTGTGACCTTCGTTGACCTTCAAAGACCTTTCTGTTACACATCATTGGATTCGTCTCGATAACCGCTATCAGAAAATCAGTACCAAACTATAGCATCCCATTAAAAAAAAAAAAAAGTTGACCTCCACATCTCTGAAGCGACCCCACCTAGCAATAAAAGTCCAACGTCTTATTAAGGCCCTGTTGTCCCATGCAACTTTTGTCTCCCAAACGTTTCAGCTCCTATCATACTTTCGGAGTTATTCTTGGTGGCAATAGTTAGCGACTCACCCTGTATTGCTGAAGTTGTCGTCCTCACTTGCCACCATGGAAAGACACTGACTGCCCTCCTGGTCTGTGGTGTCCCTAACGATTCGGTCATGCTCCGCTTGATCGTTAGTTATTCAAGTAGCTTGGCTCCACAGCACAAGCTGACTTCTTGGCTGCTGGCCGCCAACCGACTCATAACGTCCACTTTATTCCGTCCTAGCACTCAGTGCAGCGGGACATTTCAAGGAAAAAGTGGCAAACTTTAACTAGCATATCGAAAGTCTTACTTTGCGTGGCACATCATAATAACATCCCTTTAGAAAAATTTATGAATTACTGTGCTGGTAAACCTCTTACGTTATTTGATTTTCAAATAGCTGAGCAAAACTGAACGTGCTCAGACGTTTCTCTCTTTACTCATTCTGATCATCACTAAACTGACACATAATATTTTTAGCGCAACGCAATCCGACTTTCAATAATCCTTACGAGAGAATGGCCCTGACTAACAATAACCTATACCTTTCATGAATCAATTACCTCACAAAAATCTTCGTTACTCGAACTACTGCAATACAGCGAGCGCCAATACTGCCAGCTAAATACAAGATTCTAACTATTGAAGGCACTAACTACTGATAGGCATAGTTAGCAAATAAAAGATTTTGATAGAGAACAAACAATGTATTTACCTTAATAGCGTTCAAAAGTCATTATATATATCAGTTCATGACATCCAATATTACAAATTTACTCTTTCTGATGGCCACACGTCCAGATCGCCCGCTCTCAAAATTCTGCCATCCCTCTCCCCACATCCATCACTGCTGGCGGCTCACCTCCAACTGCACAACGCTACGCGCTGTTCACATCCAACTGCCCAACACTACAGTAGTTAATATTCCAACAATGCCAACCAGCCACAGACTGCACACAGCACAGTCAGTGATTTTCATACAGAGCGCTACGTGGCGTTGCCAACACAAAAACCTAAACAGCCTACTTACACATATAGATGGCTTTTTTTTTTGTTCCAGTGGAAACAGATGTGGTATCCTACTCTTGTCGCTAACAAAACTGTAATTTGAGTGTCGTGAACTATTTTAATAGGATATTACGGTGCCTGTGTTACTCCGAATTACGTGCAAAGTTCCTTAGGACATGCAACAGGCACTGAGGTGGTTACAGCCGTTATGAAATACATGAAATTTATTCTCAGATGCGAATGCGGACAATCATCAGCTGTATAATGGAATGACGACAGTGAAAATTTGTGGCGGAGCGGGAATCGAATGCTGATTGTGCCGGATAGACAGAGAACCTCGTGTTCCGGCTACTAATAAGGCGAGTACACCGTTCGCTTGTTACATATTTTTACGAGCTTCAAACAGGAGCGACTGCAGTAATGGATAGGAACTGTGATTGCTGTGTACATATTCGAGCTGAGTTGGCGACCCTTCGCTTACAGATCTAGGCTGCATTGGCTTCCGTCACACAGCTTAAGGCTGCTTCTAAGGGCCATCACTGTGGGGGCTCGGACGCAGGGATGCGAAGGACATCGAGCACATCCCATGTGTACCCCGATCGGTCTACTGCTGTGGCTGCTCCGGCTACTGCCTGCACTCTGCACTGAGGTTGACCCCTCACCTGTGGTCGAGTGAGAGATCATTCCAAAATCTTGCAGGCAGCGAAAAACTTTCCTAGGGACCGACTGTAGGGCCTCCCTGGTTCGTTTGACGAACGGCTTTCGGGTGTTATCTGTGGCTGACGATGTCTCTAAGCCGGATGCAGTCGTCCACTCTGTTCCAGAGCAAGCTTCTCGGCCCGCAAGGTCTGGGCGTTCACATAGGGTGGGTTTGCTGGTAGAAGGGAACTCCAATGTTAGGCGCGTAATGGAGCCCCTTAGGAACATGGCTGCCAGCTGCCAAGGAGGAGAAGGAAGCCAATGTGCACTCCGTGTGCATACCAGGGGTAGTCATCCCGGATGTGGAAAGGGTGCTTCCGGATGCCATGCAGAATACAGGGTACAGCCAACTGCAGGTGGTGGCTCATGTCAGTACTAACGATGTGTGTCGCTTTGGATTGGAAGAGATTCTCTCTGTAACCTCCCCCTCACTTATCGACCTTAATGACAGTAGAAATTAAACCGCACATACCTAATGGAAATCTGGGAAAAGCAATCGTCACAGAAGTTAATCTGTCCGTAAAGAGGGAGGAAAGGGTTACATCTAAATGAAAGGAAAAATGCAAATGAAACTGATGGAAATTAATTTTGAAAAGGGGTAAAGTTAATAAAGAAAGTAAATGTGCTGTCTTTACGTTAACAGTTAACTGGCGTTAATTAGATATTTGAGATTTGGGGAAAATTGTGGTCGCTGAGCCATGGTAAAAACTGCTGTTCTGGAGAGCGCGCCGCAGCGCGTAGTGTGAAGCAGTTGCCCTCCATTTCTGGCGGTGGCTCCGCTGTGGCAACTGCAGCTTTGGTGTCTCCCTCTGGTGGGAAAGGGGAAAGGTTGCCTGTTCATGTGCATTTAAGGAGCGCTATGAGCTCGCCAGTCAGACCAACTCCTTAACCTTACCAATCTTCTTTCCCTCCAACTTAACTCCCGTCACTCCGTTATCTTTGTTTCCCTTGATCTCCAGAACGCCTATGACTGTGTCTGGCATCCTGGGCTCCTCTTCAAACTCCAGACCTATGCTCTCCCCATCAACTTCGTCCATCTCGTTGCTTCCTTCCTCTTCCATCGTCCCTCCTATGTGACTATCCACAATTCCAACTCCCGTACTTTCTATCCCTCTCCTGGCGTGCCCCAAGGCTCTGTCCTTTCCCCTCTCCTCTATCTCCTGTACACTGCTGATATGCCCAAACCTCCCCCTCTTCTCCAGTTGACACCGCCTTCCTAGCCCTTTATCCTACCCTTCAACGGTCCCTTCATACCCTCCAAATCCACCTTGGCCAATTCACCACTTGGTGCAACCAGTGGTTCCTCCGTGTTAATCCCTCAAAGACCCAGGCTATCATCATAGGCTGCACCACCCGCTCCTTCCACCTCCGTGATTTCTACCTCACCATTTATGGCCGTCCTATCCACCTCACTCCTACCCTCAAATACCTTGGCCTCACACTCGACCGCCACCTCACCTGGACTCCCCATCTCCTTACCATCCAAAACAAAGTTCACAACTGCCTTCGCCTCCTGAAACTCCTGTCCAGCCGGATGTGGGGTCTGCATCCTTCCACCATCCTTCACACCTACAAATCCTTGATCCGCCCCATCCTCTGTTATGCCAGCGTCGCTTGGATTTCCGCCCCTCCCCTGTTCTATAAAGCCCTCCAAATCCTCGAACGCCATGCGCTCCGCCTCGCCTTCCGCATCCGCCTTCCATCCCCCACACACATCCTCTATGACCTCATCCCCTTCCCCCACCTTCTCCCTTTCCTTGAACACATCCACACACTATATATTGTCCGCCGCCTTGATCCCCCTCACCCCCTGGTGTCTCCCTTCCTCTCCACCCCCAACCAGTTGCCGCACCTTTACCGTTGTGTCCCGCCCTCTCTCCATCTCCACACCCTCCATCTCCTTTCCTGACACAATTTCCACTGTCTACCCCTCCCGGATGATAAGTTTCGCCCTGACATCTACCCTTCCTACCAACTCTAACCCCATCTTCCTGCCTCCTCCTCAGGGCTCCCTGTCCTCCCCCTCCCTCCTCCTGAGCGGCTTCCCCCTCCTACTCCCCCTCCATCTCTTGTGCCTCCTTTCAGTGTCTCTGCGCTCCCTCCTGCCCTGTCTTCCCTCTTCCTCTCCCACCCCACGTGTCTCCTGCCTCTTCGTGACTCCACTGATGCCCCTCCTCTCGCCACTTCCCCTGGTGCCCCATGCTCTCCCCTCCTTTTCCATCCTCTCTGCCCTTTCCCTCGGCAGGTCCCGCCTGGCAGTTTTATTCTTCGTCATGTGTGCTCTAAGTGGGTTTTAAGTGTGTTGTTCTGGAGTGTTTTTACTACTGTGGCTGACTTTTAACGTGTGCATGTCCATTCAGTGTTTCTCTGAGACTCGCCAACTGTGTTTTTTTTAACTTTCTGGTGACTTTTAACTGTCCCTCATGACCGTCTCCGTGTTAGTCTATTTTTTACCTCCATTTTCTCCCATTATTCTGTTTTAAGTTCCCCTTTCTCGCCTTATGTATGTAACATTTTATACTTATTTTAAGTTGTTATGTCACTCGGCTGCAGAGCGGCGTATTGTGCTGCTGACATCCCTCCCCTGCCATATGGGGCAGGGGAATGAAATCACAATAAAGAAAAAAAAATCGCCAGTCAGTCAGTCAGGGTCAGTCTCTCGTCCCCAGCTTGCTAGTCTGTCTCTCATCCGCTTTTGTTAGGCAGTTAGTGTCTTTCTATCGTTCGGAGTGCTTGTATGTCTAACGTTCAGATCAACCTTTAAAGCCGGCAAAATCAGAGTCTTTTCACTCCGCCAGTAAGAGAACTCAGCGAGTGGTCGCCCGGTCGGGGCTAAGTTCCTGCATCTGAGTCTGCGCGTTAGGCCGCCAGTCTGCTCGATTTTGCTCAGGCAATGGTCATTGGCGGTTGGATCGATCGGTTGGTCGGTTGCGCACTGAGACACAAGATGACTTGTCCGTCTTCAGCGTCGGCGCATGTGAGGTCGCCACGTGAGTCCAGTAGGCCGCGGCGTATAGTGACTTCACGGTCGACACGAGAGCAACAGGAGTCAACCTACGACATCAGTCTGGCCGGTGCAAGCTGCGACGCCTTGAAACAGGAGGTCGGCGCGCCTTCCTGCGTCCATTGAAGCGGCTGGCAGCGGACGGTTCGGGAGAGCGATTTGGGGGTGCTGCGCCAGGTCTTCTCGAGGAATTGCAGTTTATTAGAAGTTAAGTGATTGGTGATATCTTGTTTGATTTACTCTTATTAAATTCTACTTATTTTCTTGGTGAGGTCACCAGCCGTTTTGCTTTGGGGTCGTCCCACCATTCTTCTCCGTTTGCCCACCCGCAGGAAGGCGGTTGTTTATAAATTGGGTGGTCCGTTTTTCCCTTGTGGAGTAGGGGCGGTTAGAGCAACCTGCGGTTCGGGTTGTTCAGTAATCTCCCTATCAATCTACCGCACTTTAGTAGCTGCCTCTGTCATGTTTATTGGATTTGGTGTTTAACGAATTTTTTGCTTGGAGTGTAATGGCCTAGTACCTGAAATATGTTTTGAGCTTTGAAAACTTTGATAATATTGCCTATGATCTTGAGAGGCGGTATCTGTGCACTGCAGAGCATCTTAACTATTGCTTGGCCAATCTTGTAGAATTTTATATAAGATTGCATTTCATGCCGGCCGCGGTGGTCTAGCAGTTCTAGGCGCTCAGTCCAGAACCGCGGGACTGCTACGGTCGCAGGTTCGAATCCTGCCTCGGGCATGGATGTGTGTGCTGCCCTTAGGTTAGTTAGGTTTAATTAGTTCTAAGTTCTAGGCGACTGATGACCTCAGAAGTTAAGTCACATAGTGCTCAGAGCCATTTTTTTTTGCATTTCATGGGCTTTTATTTAAATGATCATTTTAGTATATAAAGTTGCCACCCGTTCACCGTAAGACTTTTCTTAGAAGTTAAAATCAAGTTGCACCTTCGGTGGCAAGGTTAATATTTTAATTGTTAGTGTTTTGTACCATTTCCATCCCTCCTACGGGGGCGGGGGGGGGGGGGGTGCATAGTTTGTGTGCTTGTGTAAATTGTTAAAACTCTTAGTTTAAAGTTATCTGGTGTGTTGCAGATTTGGACCAGTGTAGTCTTTCACAGGTTGTCGTGAGCGGTCCTAACTACGGCCGTGTCAAAAGGGAGGGGGAAGGTTCTCTGCCCGAAAGCTCATACAGTCAAAACTTGTTTCTTTCTGTCTCTGAATAAATTGTAACTTTGATATTTAGAGGGTGCTTTCTGATTATAATTTTAAATCTGTTTCTTTTAAATAATGCTTTTACGCACTATTAAAGTGAATAAAATTCCTATTTGTTAAAAGGAATTTGGTTATGATTTCATCAGTTACTCCCTGGCAACTACTTCCATGCTTATACAGTGTGATTAAATGTGTTAATATTCTTGATGAATCGCCAGTAAATAAAATAAATTCTTAAGAATATTCTTTGAAAATAATTCACGGTTCAATGTCTTCCCTGTATGTGAATAAGCATAATGGATGTACGAGTACAAGTTGTAGGCACATGACTGGCGACATCTGGAATTTTGTGTGTGGCCTTGAGTAGTGCTCGGATAGCCAAATAGCAGTCTGCCTCCGGCGGTGCTACTGCTCGGACGTCTGTTTAAGTCCCTGCCGGCGAAGTTCGCGCGCGCGGACGCCGTTTTTTACACATCCGGCGTACTCACGGATTTACAAGCGACCGATGTAGAATAGCACATGCATACCGAAAGTTGACTCTAAGGATTTGTTTTGCGAATGAATATGTGTGACCGAAAGCGTTTGAAACTGAAAAGTTCCTACGGTATGAAGTTAAACTTCGTTACAACGAACTTATTGGAATACATCTCTCCAAAGTGAGCAATGTCGTCTACTTCAAACTGATTAATGAAGCAGTGTGTGACAAAATCATTCGATAAAACTAAACGTGGACTCAAATTTCGCCACTGATAGATACATTGGAGAGGTCACTGTTGATCATGCAGGACTGGGATTACGAAACATACGCATCTTCGAACTTCCCTGCGGTGTTGCGTCTGACTTGGCACTTGATGCCCTACACCCATATGCTAGAGTACTTAGCCACGTGGTGGAAAAATGGTCCGGCTACACGACCTACTCTGTTTCAGTGGGGTGCGACAGATCAGAATAGAACTGATACAGTATGTATCCTCATACTTGTTGATCGGCGGCTGAAGAGCAGTAGTCATCTACAATGGAAAATCCAAAACATGCTCTGGATGTGGGAAAGAAGGCCACGTCCGTTCAGAATGCGGGTGCGCAGAATTGTGCAAGTCCCAACTGGCGAACCCGCGCCTACTTCCACGCCGGTGCCGCTGACGTTAACGTAAGTGAAGAATGACCAGCTCCACCATCCTGACAGTTTACGGCAATCACCTGCAGCAGTGACCGCCACCTGTGAAGAAGCGACGTACACTTCCGCCACCCCGGCGCCGGCGACGCCGTTAACCGGCGGGAAAGGATTGGTAGGAGGGATGGAAATTGGTCTTACGGTTGTACCGACAGCTGCTTTCGTGCCTGAGCACCGGGAGTCACTTCCGCATTCGGACACGGAGGCGCACACGCGCAAACAACAATGTCCGCAGCTCTACAAGAAACGGCTAACGCCGTCGGACGCCTGCTTGATGCTCTCAGCGGCAGACGGGGTTCCATGTAACGACGACTTAGTGAATTTCTTCCTCCCACACAACAGTACGACGCGAATCGCACGAGACAGGGGTAGAATACAGACCCAACAGACGGAGATCCACCGGTAGGTGTACCCTCCATCCACCGCAACAACCCCTTTGCTTCGATCAGCCCGGTGGAAGAAACACGACAGATGGATGTTCAGCGGCAGCGTGAGATGTCGACATCGTCGTTCTGCAGGAAGTATGTGTCGAGAGATTTCCTAATCTCTGTGAGTACGATACTTACATTACATCCACTACAGACGGCGGCAGCGGAACAGCGATACTTCTACGTGAAGGCATAGTAGCCGAAGATGCGGAGTACATGCCGTCAGCGCGAGGACTGGCGCTCAGTGCAAGAAGTATCTATCGCCAACATCTACGCACCGTCGGGGTCCGACAGAAGGCGCGATCGATCCTGATGTTATTTAGAAGAGATTGCGTCACTATTATTAGGCCACTATGAATATGTCTTATTTGGAGGCGACTTCAACTGCGTGCTCGCACTAACGAATCAGCATCAACGTTATAATTCGTGCCAGGAGCTAAGGCACAGAACATGAATATAATCGATACCTGGGAGGCTATACATGGCGACAGACGTGGCTAAACATACGTCACACGTCACTCTGCAAATAGCCCTAATCAAATTGGAAACACGTCGTCTCGAATCTGCGATACTGGATGCGTAATCTTGGCCCGTCGTCTTTTCACATCACATAGGATACATGCGTCGTCAAAGAATGTGGAGGAGTTGCCGTGTTTGGAAATTGAACACAGCGCATCTCCGGGAACCTGAGAGCAGACGTTTAATCGGAGACATTTTGCCCATATGTGAACGACGCCTCTCGACATATCCGATGACGTTGCAATGGTAGCCGGAATGCGTTAAGCTAGTATTGCACCGTCTGTTGATTGCAAACGGAAGGGAGCACATGATGTGGAGTCGTCACACGATCGAATTTTATTTCAGATGCCCTGTGAACTTTCTGTACAAGCGCCTTCACACGATCGGAGTGCTGCTATAAAACGAGCGCAGGCGCAAATAACTTCTGTAGTGGGGCGCCATCTATAGGGGGTTGCAGTGTAAGTAGGCTGTTCAGGTTTTAATGTTGGTAACGTCACGTAGCGCTCTGTATGAAAATCACTAGCTGTGCTGTGTGCAGTCTGTGGCTGGTTTGCATTGCTGGAATTTGCTATTGTAGTGTTGGGCAGTTGGCTGTTAACAGCGCGTAGCGTTGCGAAGTTGGAGGTGAGCCGCCAGCAGTGGTGGATGTGGGCAGAGAGATGGCGGAGTTTTGAGAGCGGACGATCTGGACGTGTGTCCATCAGAAAGAGTAAATTTGTGATATTGTATATCATGAACTGATATATATATATGATGACTTTTGAACGTTATTAAGGTAAATACATTGTTTGTTCTCTACTAAAATCTTTCATTTGCTAACTATGCCTATCAGTAGTTAGTGCCTTCAGTAGTTAGAATTTTTTGTTCAGCTGGCAATATTGGCGCACGCTGTATTGCAGTAGTTTGAGTGGCGAAGATTTTTGTGAGGTAAATGATTCATGAAACATATAGGTTGTTGTTAGTCAGGGCCATTCTTTTTTAGGGATTAATAAAGTCAGATTGCGTTGCGCTAAAAATATTATGTGTCAGTTTAGTGTTGATCAGAATAATAAAGAGAGAAATGTCTGAGTACGTTCAGTTCTGCTCAGCTGTTTTTAAATCAAATAACGTAAGAGGTTTATATGCACAGTCATTTATAAATTTTTCTAAGGGGACGTTTCATATGTCGACTCTTAGCCGAGGATACCTCACTGGAATCTTCTGATTTTTTCTTGCAGTTTGTGTAATTAGTGTAGCAATTGTTTATTGCTAGCGCGTAATTATAGAGAGAATTTCCTTTGTAGTTGTAGTTTTTCATTGTTGTACAGTAAAACAATTGTGGCATGCATGTGGATTTGCACCAAGTATTTTGCAGCTGCGCTTTCAATTAACTAGATATCATTTTCAGCGCTATGCTAATGTGTTTTCTTCCTTTTGCTCTTCAAATTGTGCTTTTCTTATTATCGTGTGAAATACGTGATAATTGTGGCGTGTGAAAAACGTAACCCTAGGCTCCAACGTAAATTAAGAAATGACAGTGAAGACGAGAGTAGTGTGTTAGCGCCACTGTGTAATGAATTAACAAATACTCAGAATAGTATTTTGGTAACTGTGCATAGGGAAATGGACCAGGCAACAAATAATGGTGTAAACAGTGAAACAATTAGTGAACGGGGAAGCATTATCGATCGATCGGACGGCAACAGCTCACCTCAGGAATCCGAAATGACAGGACACAATCTTGCAAATACTGTAGATTCAGGTTTTACGTCCTCACTGTTTTCTCAAATAAGTCAAGACACATTTTCTGCTTTTCAAAATGCGAATATTGCAGGCTCAAATGCACTGCCGAATAGCACTGAGGAACATGTTTCAGACACCAGTGCATTGTTATTACAATTAATGCAACAAATGGGACAAAGGCTACAAAAGTAAGACACAACGCTTGAACAAAATCAGAAACAAATGGAACAAATTCAAAAACACAGTAACAAATGGAACAAAATCAGAAACAAATTAAAGAAACACTTCAACAAACACATGAAGATTTAACTGCTGAGTTACATAACATCGAATTGAAATGTTAAAAAGTCTGTAATGACGTAAAAACACAAATTTGTGAGCATTTTCAACCTATTTTTTCGCGGCATGAAAATGCGTTACAGAATCACGAAGCGGCCATAGCTGCAAACTATCGTTCATGAAAATCACGAGACCTTGCTTGCTAAAATTGAATCAGTTGCATCTACTGATTCGGTTACGCAACTTGCAAAAACTCAGGAAAACTTAAAGGACACAGTAGATACTTTGAATGTCACAAGACCGGTAGTCTTTAATGACACAGAAGAGTATGAATAAATTAGAAAATTCAAACAAAATTAGAATCAAATCAATACACAGTACAAAAGAGAAATCCGGGAAGTACAATATCAGTTAGCACAAGTAATACAAGAATTACATATTTCAGAGGACACTCGCGCTCCAATACAGGAAGAGGGACTTAGAAATACGGAACAGCCACAAAATAATAACACAGGGCACTTCGGAAATTATGAAAGAAATTGGCAAGGTACACCGAATTTTGAGATGGAGCCGCCGAAACGACGTAACAATGACCGACATGCGACTCGCCGACACGATGATTTTGACTATAAGCTGTTTATTACTACACGTAAATTCAAAACATTAAGAAGTCTGGCAACGACGTTCATCCACAAGCGTGGCTTCATCAATTCTCTCATTGTTTTCCTCCCAACTGGTCATTAGAGCACAGATTAGAATTTATGTGTGGCTATTTAGAGAATGAACCAGCTGTAAGAATGCGATCGGTCATTCACGATTGTCACAGTGAAGGAGAATTTTATCATGCCTTCCTCTCAGCATATTGGTCTCAAGCTACACAAGACCGAGTAAAATAATATATGATATATAATGATGAAACACTTTGAACAAGCTGAATTTTCCACTCTTGCGAAATATTTTGAGGACATGTTGCATAAGAATCAATACCTGTCAAACCCATACATGCAGCCCCTCAGAACTCATCCGCATTTGCTTAACCAAATTGCCTGAACATTTACGACACATTATTTTGGCAGGACGTTGCAAAGACGACATTGAAGCTTTTCAGGGACTCTTAAAAGAATTGGAAATTGACACTGACAATCGTGGGTCACATCCGTCACAATTCCGCGATGAAATAAATAATAACTGGACACGACAAGGCTATTCTTACAATGCAAATCGTAACCAAAGCAGACACCACGCATATGACAACCGTTGGCAGACTAATAATAATTACAGAGAAAGATCCCATTTCCATAGTAATGACTATGAGACAATCAGAGAAACAGACAATATGGGAACCAAAACAATTATTATCAAGGGAGGCAGAATAACTTCAGACGCAACAGTTCAGCGCACAGTTACGATTTAGGGAGAAATTCTCCAGCATGTGACCGACAAAGAAATTATGGAATCTACCGACATGACGACAGACGATATAATCGTAACGACAGACCTCAATTGCATCAGAACTGGCGGGATTCAAACAGGGCAGAGTCCTCTCGACAAGGTGAATTTGTAGAAGTTAGGTCTCCTAATCCCAATAACGACACACGCCAACAAAGAGACAGACAATGACCCGCACCACAGGCAGCCACGTGCGCTGGCTGCCTCAGCGAAAAATAACATAGATGCTAAACCTGAGAAAAATTTTAGGGTTCCTTACCGACGTATACAGCATGATAATTACTTTGAAGTTGAAACTCTGCGCACTAGAAAGGGTAAAGGATTGCACCACATTTCACATGTAAAACCGTTTATTGAGAGATAATCTGTTTTTTAACTTAGTCTTTGCCATAAAATTTTTCCCTTCGCATTACTAGTACTCTTTGTCACACTTAGAAACTGTTAACATGCAACTATGTTTTAAAGTTAACTATCCAGTCTAAAACCTAGGGAACATATTTAGACAGTAATTACGAATGCATTGTTATAGTGAACAGACGACACAGTGTTATTGTGTGTGTACATTTTTGCTTGTTGCACGATTATGTAATGACTATAAGGCTTACATACTTAGAACATATACTGCTAATGAGATTTTAATGCAACATTTTGGTTTACTTGAAAAGACATTCTTTATTTGAAGTACTTTCTGTGAGACTAAAGATGACTTAGTATTTGGTTTCTTTGACAGCTACATGATTATATCATGAGCTACTAATGTGTGACACAATTTACATTGTTGCTTTTGTGCTGTATCTGTTTTATATCTGCACAGTTTTTCAGAATTCTTCTGGAAAGTAAAACATGTTTTAGTAGTAACATTTGTGGTGTAGCTACAATGAGACAGCCTTTTTCGTAGCACAACAATACATTACGGTATAGTACTTTCTTGATCACGGTACTGTACATAATAACTACGATATCTACATGCATAGCATTTCACTTTTGTTTATTACGAGGTAAGTACATTAACTTCTATAGAACTTTGCTTGCGGACGAAGATAATTACTACACTTGGCACATTTTTACCATTAAGTAATGACAGAGATTATCTTACAACAAGACACACAGTTTAGCACTGCAGTACATGTATTTGAGTGATTAATTTTGTACTTAAAACATTTATTTTTAAAGATTTTTGAATCACAATGATACAAAGGTTTTCCATGATACATTTCATTCCATTGCTGCAATCTGTAACACCTGAGGGTATAATTACATTAATCCTCAGGTGGGAACACGCTTACTTTGTGTACCATGTGTGAAGCAAGCACAAGGAGCCCTAGCTAATATGGTATTTGCTTATACAACTTTACACATCAGTACCATATTTCTGTAACACAGAATTACACAGCTATCTGATCACTTAACTGAGAGAGACAAACATTTTTTTACTACGTCAGTGACACATGAATACGCAATTACACAGTTGGATAACTTCATACTCATGAAATTGTATTTCGTCTGTACTTTGTGATCTGTTCATATTTTTTCGGAACCATTGTGATACTATGAGAGCTTTGAATGATGTATTTCGTATGGGATGATGATTTTTAAAGTACGTTTGAGGTAGATGACTCTATTGAAATGAGCAGAGAATTTTTTTAGGTTTTGAAATTATTGCAGAAAGCTACAACGTTTTTGAGATTTGACTGAGGTGTTATGATGTTATTAATACGATGATGATGTGTATTATGCTGTTGAGGTATGTTTATGATCAATGAGATGATGCTATATGAGGAATCTGATTATGATATGTATTTATTGTGATGAAATATTGAAGATGTGTTGATGAATAAGTATATGTGTAGTAAGGTAAGGAATAAGGAGTAGTGGTTAGGGACTCTGATTTATGAAAAGGATGTTGGAAACCAAGAATCATACTTTAAGAGTTATGAAATGAGTGTACATATGTGAATGTTAGTTATAACAATGCTGACAAAACTTTTTGGACAATGTTATATATGAGATTTTGTTTCTACACACTTCTAATGTAAATTTCTAACCTTTGAATTTTTTTATTTTATATGAGACTGTCACTGTAGTGGAAACTGCTGCCATAAATATTTCAGTAAAGAAGGTAGATGACCTTGACGTAATGTGCTGTGGAGGCCCATCTGAGCGACAGTCACCTGGAAAAAAGCCATTAGTGTGTGCCTTTCAGAGGCACAGGTGGAGAAAAAAGGAGGCCATTATCCTCGCTATTGACATTTCTTTGTAGAAAGCACCGCAAATACGACACGCTCAAACTTGAAAACATATGATTACACTGTGGAGCTCTTAATTTATGATATTTACTAAAATGCCTAATGAAATGATGAGAAACATTTTACGTCTATTGTCTTTCTAGTTGAGAGATTTTTTTTACTGCCTTTGGAGACGCCATTTGCCTAGAGAATGACGTTCACGCCTTGCTTTATGTATTTATTTGCTCATTTTGTTTAATATCTAGTTTCTAGCTGCACTGCAGCATTGGTGAAAATAAAATTTAATAGATGTACTAATGTAAATATTTTTTGTATACAGATCCATTAAACAATAATTTTATGAGCTACTTTCTCAAAAAAAGGGAACACAAATACACCCTTCACAGCAATTGCATAAATAATTTTTTAACGATTTGGTAACTTGTCTGCTAGGGTAAGTTATTGTGATGCATCACTCTAGTGTTAAGATGTGATGTAGGTATTCGACATGGCCATCTTTACTGCGATATTTTTTCTGCCTGAGCTTTGTCATGTTTAGGTGTAAGTTATTGCATTTGCTGCTGCTGTTTGTCAGGCATTGTCCTACTGAATTTTGCCTTGTGTTAAGCTAGTTTTACTACTGATTTATTTTTCTTGTTGCTGCACATTGCCTTATATTAGTTGTAATATTGCATTTGGTTTGCTAATTTAGATTTACTGCTGCTAGCTTTGGCGATTTGCATTTTTTTGTCATTGCTGTTTGTGTTAATTGTTTTGTGCTGCTGCAGTGCCTCATCCCTTAGTATATGTTTCTGAGCTCAGTAGATTTAAGTTAGCTTAAGAGGGGGTAGACTATATAACTGTGATGAATTGGAAGAAATGCATTGAGGAGCTATAAGAAAATGGTTTGGCCAAGAAAGTAGTGTACAGAGGAGAATAACTATTTTGACAGAGGATGTGAATAGAATACAGAAAGCATGCTTGGATAGGATTTTTTTGGTGGAAACAAATGTTGAAATAAGAGGAAAGATCTATGGAATGAAGATTTGGGTTGGACTGCAGTACCAAATGTTACACTGAAAACGAACCCTGTCCTTTCCTTTTGTGTTATTCCGCTATGTGTTTGTGTACCCTTGTGTATTTGTGTTTTTTCCTTTCTTTATGTGTTTAGCTAATAAGATTTATGTTGTAGAATTTTTCAAGTACTAAGCTACATTCACTATGATGAGGAATACTATTATCCTCAAATATAATTTGCATTAATACTATGTTATTTACTTTGTAAAGATGTTTAGACATCATTTTCGAAAGCTATTCTGATCTTTTATGTATTTACTTATGTCATAATTCCTGTAACACTAATGTATCTGTTTATTTCTATTCTTTTGTAAAGCCTGTAGTACTACAAATGTTATCTGTATTGTTATGTTCTTTAATGATGTATTTTGTACCTATGTAATTGTATTCTTATGTTGTAAATTTATAATTGTATAGACACCAGCTCTTCAAACTAAGTTTCATTTCACTGCACACGTTTTTGTTGGTCATAGTACACGCAGAATATGCGAGAAAAAAGGGGACTGTTAGCATTTGCATGTGTTTTGATAATTCAGCAAGGGACTGGTTAACACCATTGCTGGTTCTAAGGACAATTCCAAAAAACTTTGTGAGTGCACAAGTGGTGGTTTATGGACTTGCTATATTGTCCACAAGACTCTTCGATGGTGATTGTGTACCTGCATAGTTGCAACAGATGGCTGCTGGCCGTCTCTACAAGGACTACAGTGGGTCTGCATCTTTGATGGCCCACCAATACCATTATTTCTACAAGGACTGCAGTGGGTCCGCACCTCTGGTGGCCCACCAATATCATACTCTCTAGCAGGACTACAGTGGGTCTGCTCTGTGATGACCTGCCTACCAATATTCTTCAAACCTTCGATTGACGCTGCTGTAGGTTTGCTCTGTTGTGGCCCATTACCTGTCTGCATGTCAAGAGTCAGCACTGTCTTTCCGTTGGAAGGACAACACTACTTCTTCAAGGCAGCATGGAAATCCACTACTTCCGTGTGCATTTTCTTTTACTGATCAGACTTTGTGCAATGAAATTATACTGTGACGAATGATCAGGACTGTCTTTATGAGAACAATTTTAGCTTTTGACCAACATTGTATCAATAAGTGTGTGCATTTGATATCTTTGTTATTGTAATCATGAATTTTTTTTTTCAAATGTGTATTGGCCACTGCCCAACACAATTTGTAATTTCTTTTTTGTGGGGAGCATGGGGGCTATGTAAGTAGGCTGTTCAGGTTTTAATGTTGGTAACGTCACGTAGCGCTCTGTATGAAAATCACTGGCTGTGCTGTGTGCAGTCTGTGGCTGGTTTGCATTGTTGGAATTTGCTATTGTAGTGTTGGGCAGTTGGCTGTTAACAGCGCGTAGCGTTGCGCAGTTGGAGGTGAGCCGCCAGCAGTGGTGGATGTGTGGAGAGAGATGGCAGAATTTTGAGAGCGGACGATCTGGACGTGTGTCCATCAGAAAGAGTGAATTTGTAATACTGTATATCATGAACTGATATCTATGCCTATCAGCAGTTAGTGCCTTCAGTGGTTAGAATCCTTTATTCAGCTGGCAGTATTGGCGCTCGCTGTATTGCAGTAGTTTGAGTAGCGAAGATTTTTGTGAGGTAAGTGATTCATGAAACCTATAGGTTATTGTTAGTCAGGACCATTCTTTTTTAGGGATTCATAAAGTCAGACTGCGTTGCGCTAAAAATATTGTGTGTCAGTTTAGTGTAGATCGGAATAATAAAGAGAGAAATGTCTGAGTACGTTCAGTTCTGCTCAGCTGTTTTTAAATCAAATTACGTAAGAGGTTTATAAGTATAGTCATTTATAAATTTTTCTAAGGGGACGTTTCAGCAGTCTGCACAAGGGCTTTTAGACTAGTCCGAGGAGAATCGCCGTCGATGTATCACATTATCAGAGAACAACAACGCAGCCACAGAAACTTAATGTAGACGGTCGTACTGCCGGATAGTCGCCGTATGATAACGCAAAAAGACATCGCCAACGCCTTTGTGGAACAATACTCTGGCCTCTATGACGAAGCGGAACACGACCAGGCAGCTTTCTTTGATGTCCGACGAACGCTATCCACGTGTCTCAACGCGACGGCGATGCGAGAGTTAACGGGGGTAGTCACAGATGACGATGTAGTTGAAGCGCTCGATAAGGGAGCGTCGAACAAGTTGCCGGGGCTCGACGGGTATCCGTTGGCGTTTTATCGGACATTTAAAGATCTCATGACTCTGCGATGGACCGCCATGTACCGTGAACTGATGTCTCCCCATGTGCCTCTTCCACGCGCTGTTGTGGAAGGAATGATCATTCGTATCCACTAACCATCCGGCGTCACATTGATATCGGCCTACCGGCCATTGACCCTGGTTAATTGCGACTACAAGAGATACACCAGGATATTTGCAGCACGTTTTAAGCTCGTACTGAGCCAAGTGATATCACTCGACCAAAACCAGCTATTAGGGTATAGTAATAAACGAACGGCACTCAGCGACTACCGTGATATGGCCGCACTGGCAGCAACAAGTCGTCTCCAGATTGCACTGGTATCAACAAATTTCGATCGCGCCTTTGACAGGGTGAGCCACGCCTATCTTGTGGAAGCGGTGACGAAAATGAAGTTTCCACAGAATTTTGTCAGGTCGTGATGCGACAACACCACAGTGCCTCATCAAGCGTGCTCACCAATGGACGCATGGTGAGGCCCATCACCATCTCACGATCGGTCAGACAAGGATGCCCGCTGTCGACGATACTTGGTGCCATTGCTCTCGAACCGCTGCTCTGCAGGCTCCAGAACCGACTCCAAAGAATGGCGATAAGGTCCACAAGTTTATATGCAGAACATATGCAGATGACCTAGCGTTTATTGCACGATCAGGCGACGAGGCAAGAGCGGCTATGTATTGGATTAATTTGTATGGTATGGCTGCGGGAAGTCGTATGAACATGGTAAAGTCGGGAGTGATGAACATCGAGAGAGGACTCCCGACGGGAAGTGTAGCACCATTACAGCCAATAGACAAGAGGAAATGCTTGGGAATAATCTTCACTACAAACGTTCGACGCACGGCAGCACTCAGCTACAGACATCTTCTGCAAACAAGTCGTGCGAGTATTCACAGGTAAAGGGCTCTAGACATGATACAAAGGGTCACTTTAGCCAACACTTATCTAGCTTTCCGCATCCCCCACCTGCCCCAAGTTTCTCCCATGCCGGGGTGTTGCCGCGCCGAATCCTGGCGGCATTAGGATATTTTGTGAGCACAGGACTGCTTTTTAAGGTCGGATTTGAAAGCCTCACCCTCCCTGGTAGTCGAGGAGGTCTTGAGCTAGTCCACGTTCGCGGTCGAGCAGAGGCGATTTACGTAAGCACTATGATCAAGATGTGGACACGACATCAGACAAGTCTGACGGGCACATTGATAGACGAACCGGCACCGTCTTCTCGTCTGCCACCGGTAGCAGTGGCTCGCATCTCACCGTCGCTTGTCCACATACGAATATGTCGCAAGTTAGCTCGACGACGGTCGATTAATGGCGTAGAGAGGCGACAACCAACAGTGACAATGTCAGTGATATGGCGTACAGTGCACCACGTACATCTTGATATGGGGACAGGCGCATTGTGGTGTCAGGTAGTAAACGGGAAATACGTGACTCGCTTCATGTTATACACAGTTCACATGATGGATACGCCACTGTGACCATAGTGCAATGTTATAACACATACGAGCAGCGCCTGATATGCAAGCCTTTGGCGACAGTGTGGTGTTTGATTCAAAAAATGATTGGCTTCCTTCTTCGGGTGTTGCTGCAAGCAATAGAACCACCGATACAACTTCTACAAGATACAGATGGGTCCAAGAAACTGTATCCACTGTTTAAAAATCCATAACTGGCAAACTAATTATTGACGGAGTTGTCTTATCTTTGGTAGTGTAATAGTTTGTAGTTTCGGCAATCGCCACACAAGCGTTGCACTGCGTTGTTTTGTTCTGTCAGACGACAGTCGCCAGATAGTCAGCGTTTTGTTCTTAGTTGCACCTAGTTACTCGACTAAACACGGCTGGCGCAAGGCTTACATTCGCTGAAAGGAAGTCTGTTTTGTAGTGGTATTTTAAGTACGACAACATTAATGAGGTTCAACGGCAATAGCGAAATGAGTATCAAACAGAGCCACCGACACGTTTAACGATTCGTCGCATTCGAGATAAATTTGAAGCCGAAGGCTGTGTTAAAGATGTACACAAACAACGGTCTGGACGACCTGTGACAGTAACAAGTCCTGCTAACTCTCGTCGTGTGTCACTCGCTCACCACAGAAGTCTGTGAGACAGTGTGCCCGTGAAACTGGAGTGAGTCGTTCATGTGTTTGGCGAATTTTGAAGACAGCAAAGTGGAAGTGCTACATCCCACGATTTGCTACACGCAATGAACGAGGACGACCCAGATCGTAGACTGGAGTACTGCGAGTGGTTTACTAACATGGTGCGCAACGATGAGGAGTTTGCACAGATTATTGTGTGGTCTGATGAGGCACAGTTCAAACTCAATGCTACAGTAAATCGCCACAATTGCATCTAATGGGCCGCCGAAAATCCGAACGTCCATATAGACGAAGTCGTGAATTTGCCAGGGGTAACTATGTGGTGTGTGTTGTCTTACCGGGGCTTGATTGGGCCATTCTTCTTTGACGACACAGTTACCGGTCAGGTGTACCTTCAGAAGCTTCAGACATCCATTTTACCTGCCATCCGAGACTTGTATTGAGACGGAAGAGTTTACTTTCAACAAGATGGTGCCCCAGTCCACTACAAAATCGTGTTAGCGCGTATCTCGACGAAAATCTATCAGGAAGATGGATATGCCGTAGAGGTGCTGTGGAGTATCCACCACGTTCCCCAGACCTAACTCCTCTGGACTTTTACCTAGGGGGAACACTGAAGGACGTCGTTTATCGACAAAAGCCACGCACATTGGATGAACTTCGAGAATCCATCGTACATTCATGTGCAAATATCCAACTGAACACGATTCTGTCAGTAGTTCGCGCTGCAGTTCGGCGGCATCGTTTGTGTGTGGATGTTAATGGTGACCGTTTCGAACACCTACAGTGATACCTTTAAGTCGGACTTTAAGCTACATTTTCACCAAAAATGAGACAACTCCGTCAACTACTTTGCAGGTTATGGACTTTTAAACAGTGGATACGTTCTTTGGACCCTTCTGTAAGTGTCTGCCCTCGCTGTGGATAGTTAGCTTTCTTATCTGAGAAGGAGTTGTGGGTAACACTTGTAATGCACCACGAATTCTTCATCGTTCATTGTAAAACAAACAAACAAACACACACAAACACACACACACACACACACACACACACACACACACACACACAAAGTAAATATCATTAATCTTTCGTCATTTTAAAAATAAAAGTGTTCCAAGATAACTCTTTCGTTCTAAAGTTTAGTTAGTTGCGAAAGTTAGTAATAATGTGGTGGGGTAGGGGGGGGGGACAAATGGCAGAGGGGAGAGGGGGGGCGAGGGTACTAGTTAATGTTTGACTGCACTCAGGGGTAATGGTCTAAAAAAGGCTGGGAACCAGTGTATCAGACAGATGGCCACTGGAATGTACGCCGTGAAACGTCTGAAAGAAAACAATCCGCAACAATCGTTGGAAGACTCCGAGCCGGAAGAGCGAGCGTTATAGTTTGGGGAAAGCATTTGTGGCATTCCCTGGGTGATATGGTCATTCTCAAGGGCACGATGGATCAACACAAGTTTGCATGTATTCTTGGTGACCATTCACACCCCTACATGCAGTTTGTTATTCCTCGGCATGATGTCCGCTACCATTAGGACAATGCGACGTGCCACAAAGCTCGCAGAGTACGCACGTGGTTTGACGAGCACCAGAATGAGTTTATCGTACTCCACTGGCCACCAATCGAGAATCTGCGGGCAACATCGACTGGGGTATTCGCGCCATGGATCATCAGCCGAGAAGCCTAGTGCGTCTGACCACGGCACTGGAGGCGGTGTGGCTCCACAAACCTGCCGTTACCTTCCAGATGCCCACTGACTCCTTCCTGCACGGCTCACAGTGGTCCACGTTGCAAAAGCTGCTTAATTAGGCTTTTGACCGGTGGTCAGTTTAATATGACTGGACGGTGTAGTTTACGTGCGTTATTCGTGCATTTATTCTTTCACTGAAATCCCAGCAATGAAAAATGTAATTGTTACTTGGCTCTCTTCTTAGCTACCTGATTATACCCCAATTCCCCCACACACTTAAAAGAAATTCACGCAACTGGAATTCACGGTATACTAGCAATACAAAAATGTTTGTAGCAACTCTTCCAACATTTAAGATAAATATCTTCAGTTAGTATGGTATAATGTGGTTTCGAATGTAGCAGATGAAGAAGTGTGAAACACCTACATTTACACCCATACTGCATAAGCAAATGGTACCTTTCGCAACACCATATTTAAGCCTCTCCTGTTCCTTATACAAACGCCAGCAGGAACAACGACCGTCGACAGTCCTACGTAGGGCCTCTTAAATTCTGTGACTTTATCGCGTGGTCACTCCGTGGGCATATGCCCGATTTGTCTTTGAATATATGATTCGAAATTTCAGCAGCGACCCCTCCGTGATGCAGAACGCATTCGTTGCGTCCGCCGCTTGAATCTGCTGAGCATCTTCGTAACGCTCTCGCGCTGCCTAACGATCCTGTGACAAAACGCACCGCTATTCGTTGGAACTTTCTCTCTATCATTTCTACTAACCAAACTTGGTAAGGGCCTTATATTTATGAGTGATATTCAACAATCAATGGAACCATTGTTCTACGAGTTATTTCCTTCGTAGATAACATACATTTTCTTAACAATCGGTGAATCTCAGCCTGCCACCTAAAGGGTTGTGCAAGAGTCTGTAAACATTTGAAAATTCTATACTTCATGGAACATCGTAGGTAAAGAGGTAAAAATCGACATACATGCTTGAAATGACATGTGTTTTACTGAAACCATAATAAAGGTGCACAAAATGACCAGCAGATGGGACTTCATATGATACACAAGAAATAATTATCATAACAATTATATTTTGGCAGAGATAGCAAATGCTCAACGTGTCGGCCATCATTCATCAACAGTACCTGTAGTCGAAGGACAACGTTATATATAGTACTCTACAGCATATGTACCTACAGATTGGAAAATTGCGCACGTCGCACCAGTGTTTAAGAAGGGTAGTAGGAGTAATCCATCGAACTACAGACCTATATCATTGACGTCGCTTTGCAGTAGGGTTTTGGAGCATATATTGTATTCAAACATTATGAATCACCTCGAAGAGAACGATCTATTGATACGTAATCAGCATGGTTTCAGAAAACATCGTTCTTGTGCAATGCAGCTAGCTCTTTATTCGCACCAAGTAATGGCCGCTATCGACAGGGGATCTCAAGTTGATTCCGTATTTCTAGATTTCCGGAAAGCTTTAGACACCGTTCCTCACAAGCGACTTCTAATCAAGCTGCGGGCCTATGGGGTATCGTCTCAGTTGTGCGACTGGATTCGTGATTTCCAATGATTTCCTGTCAGGAAAGTCGCAGTTCGTAGTAATAGACGGCAAATCATGGAGTAAAATTGAAGTGATATCAAATGTTCCCCAGGGAAGTGTCCTGGGACCTCTGCTGTTCCTGATCTGTATAAATGACCTGGGTGACAATCTGAGCAGTTCTCTTATGTTGTTCGCAGGTGATGCTGTAATTTACCGTCTAGTAACGTCATCCAAAGACCAGTATCAGTTGCAAAGCGATTTAGAAAAGATTGCTGTATGGTGTGGCAGGTGGCAGTTGACGCTAAATAACGAAAAGTGTGAGGTGGTCCATATGAGTTCCAAAAGAAATCCGTTGGAATTCGATTACTCGATAAATAGTACAATTCTCAAGGCTGTCAATTCAACTAAGTACTTGGGTGTTAAAATTACGAACATCTTCAGTTGCAAAGACCACATAGATAATATTGTGGGGAAGGCGAGCCAAAGGTTGCGTTTCATTGGCAGGACACTTAGAAGATGCAACAAGTCCACTAAAGAGACAGCTTACACTACACTCGTTCGTCCTCTGTTAGAATATTGCTGCATGGTGTGGGATCCTTACCAGGTGGGATTGACGGAGGACATCGAAAGGGTGCAAAAAAGGGCAGCTCGTTTTGTATTATCACTTAATAGTGGAGAGAGTGTGGCAGATATGATACGCGAGTTGGGATGGAAGTCATTAAAACAAAGACGTTTTTCGTCGCGGCGAGATCTATTTACGAAATTTCAGTCACCAACTTTCTCTTCCAAATGCGAAAATATTTTGTTGAGCCCAACCTACATAGATAGGAATGATCATCAAAATAAAATAAGAGAAATCAGAGCTCGAACAGAAAGGTTTAGGTGTTCGTTTTTCCCGCGCGCTGTTCGGGAGTGGAATGGTAGAGAGATAGTATGATTGTGGTTCGATGAACCCTCTGCCAAGCACTTAAATGTGAATTGCAGAGTAATCATGTAGGTGTAGATGTAGTAGATATAGTGATAAATAGCTGTTGCATACTGTCTCTTAACATGCTGGACGAATGCGGTAGACTTGCTACTTCAGGTAACCTCACAACCAATACTCACGCGGATTGAAGTCCAAGGAGGTGGGAGGTCAAGGGCGACGAAAGAGGCGGCTCAGCATGCAATCCTCGCCAAACGAAGTACTCAATAATCTTTCATACGTGTAGCAGTATGGGGTGGAGCGCGATACTACATAAAAGTGGTTCCTTCCAGCAGATGTTTATCCGTCAGGCTATGGATGACGCGATTCTGTAACATATCGGCGTACCTCGCAAATCCCCACGTCATTTCAGACATGTGTGTCAACTTTTACATCTCCACCTACATTATTCAGTGAATTAGCACATTTTCAAATGCTGATTGACTTTTGGGTCTCCTTGACTTTCCTACTATTTGCTTTATGTGATAATTTCACTTAAGGCTGCTCCGGAAGGTACACTCAGGTCTTCCACTGTAGTTTCCAGCGATATTTCGTCAATAATGTAATCGAACAGCTAAATAATGTGCTCTGTGATACTTATGGGTGAGTGGTATCTATCTTGGGGTAGTACGAATTCAGCAGTGGTCGATTCGAGAAGCAGGAGTAGGTCAGAAAGGAGATAAGTGGAGTTAGGTATTTATTCTTTGCGGGGAGGTGTATAACTGAAGAAGGAACCGGATAGAATGGAGTGGCAGACAACCGAGTGATCACTTAATGGTTAAATACATCTTTAATAGTGTAATTAAGGAAATATTGTCTTTTCATTTGTGTGGGAGCACCAATTAATTCCACACATGTTGTACAAGACTTGCTGGAATTACTACACAACGATTAAGAAATCAGATACCATACCAGTAAAACTAAAGTTAGCAGATAATAACTGATATTCCTACTTACAGAATCAAATCCTCTGGTCATCTAAAGAATAGACAGAACATGCTGCGCGAAACTGTTCAGCGCTGCTATACTACCTTGGATAAAGACTCTTGTACACGTGATTACAGTGCTACAAAATTGCCTTTTCTTGACGTCTTCTTTATACCGAAAATATATAGAGGGCGAAAATTTGGAAACAGATACTTTGTTGTGTTATACAAGGAATCGTGCTGTGATGCACGAATCCTTCGATTTTTCTCACCATGTATGAAGACAACTGTGCCTGTTGTGAGTTAAAATGCAGTGCCTTGGTTCGCATCCAGTCACCGCCACTGAGACAGATAAGAGAGTTTCGTTTTGACCGCTCACTGTACAGCCAGTTACATTTTGACCGTGGACATTGCTGCGATTCAACGTGAGCGAGAAATCTCGTATACGGATCACACGTCACCTCGGTGCTCTACGTGTGTGCAGTAGCTGTAGTGTACCGTAGCAACTAGATTACTTCGGGAGCAGCTCGATCAGATACTACAACACACACACAAATTATTAATAATTTCATAAAACTTGACTATGGTAAATATTTAACTTTAGCAACGATTAGTGTCCACACACGATATGTATTCGACCGTGTCCCTGCATTTATACCAGTTAGAACTTCATTATTATAGAACGATAGTTTCAAATCAGAGTGCAGTAGCCGTCAATTGGATTTAAAGTTCTGAATAATTGTTCTGTTAGTACGCAGCCGGATCTGTACAGTGACGTTCTCAAGAAGGGTCATAGGAGAGATGCACATAATCATAGGCCTATTTCGTTGATGTCAGTCTGTTATAGAATCATGGAGCGCGTTTTATGCTCGAGACGTATGATGTTTTTGAAGAACGAAAATATTTTCTATAAAAATCAACATGGATTCCACATACAGAGATCTTGGGAAACTCAACTCGCTCTGTTCCTCCATGAGATCCATAGCTCTGTAGGCAACGACACTCAGGTAGACGCCTACAGAAAGGTAATTCACAACATCCCCGCAATGCCGTTTGGTGAAAAAATACAAGCTTATCGAGAATCGGACCAGATTTTCTACGGGATTCAAGAGTTAATTGTAGACAGAACTCAACACGTCGGCCGACCGGTGTGGCCGAGCGGTTCTAGGCGCTTCAGTCTGGAACCGCGCGACCGCTACGGTCGCAAGTTCGAATCCTTCCTCGGGCATGGATGTGTGTGATGTCCTTAGGTTAGTTAGGTTTAAGTAGTTCTAAGTTCTAGGGGACTGATGACCTCAGAAGTTAAATCCCACAGTGCTCAGAGCCATTTGAATAGCAGCTTTTAAAATGTGGTGCTACAGAAGAATGCTGAAGACTAATGGTATATCACGTAACTAATGAGAAGCTGCTGAATATAAATGAGGAGAAAAGAAATGTTTGGCACAAATTGACTAAAAGAAGGGATAGGTTGCTAGGACACAATCTGAGACATCAAGGGATCACCAGTTTAGTACTGAAGGTAAACGTGAGGGGAAAAATCGTAGAGGGAGACTAAGAGATGAATACAGTAAGCAGTTTCAGAAGGATGTAGTTTGTAGTAGTTGCTCGGAGATGAAGAGTGTTGCACAGGATAGAATAGCATGGAGAGCTGCATCAGTCCAGTCTTTAAGACTGTCGCAGATGATGCGGCTGCCCATAAGAAAGCAGCAACTCCAGAAGACACTATCGATTTGAAGAATGTGCTGAGGAGGATTGCTGAATTTTGCTGGCTCTGGCAGTCGGCTCTGAACGTAAATAAATGTAACATATTGTGCATACGTAGGAAAAGTAACCCACTACTGTACAACTACATTATGGATGACAAATTGCTGGAAACAGCAGCTACCATAAAATGTCTAGGAGTACCTACCACGAGCGGCCTTAAAGTGGAATGACCGCATAAAACAAATGCCAGAGGCCAGATTGAAATTCATGGGAAGAATCATAAGAAAATGTAATTCATTCACTAAAGAAGTGGCTTACAAGAAGCTTGTTCGATCGACTTTTGAGTACTGTGCATCAGTCTGGGCCCTTAGCAGTTAGGTTTGGTACAAGAGATAGAGAAGATCAAAAGAAGAGCGACACATTTCGTCACGGATTCGATAGTTGGCACGCTGGAGCGCGATAGAGATGCTCAACAGACTCCAGTGGCAGACGTTACAGAAACGGCGTCTCCATCACGGAGAGGTTTACTATTGAAATTTCGAGAGACTGCCTTCCTGGAACTATTGTTTCTACGCATATTCATCTTGCGAAATGACCACGATGAAAAAATTCGAGAAATTAGAACTAATACAGAGGCTTACCGACAATCATTCTCCCCATGGGCCATTCGCGAATGGAACAGGGAAGGGGGCATCAGTTAGTGGAAACAGAAGTACCCTCAGCCACACACCGTTAGGTGGCTTGCACAGTGTGATGTTGATGATTCTGTCATTAGCGATGACCCAACGGCACTGCGTTCGGACGTAAATAACTTTCCGGTTGTGGCGGCGTAAGGAAACGCTTGTTGGCCTATCTAAGCTGATGCCTTCGATTCAGCGCTGCTTCTGGCAGCGGCTGTTACTATTTGTGCTGCCGTCGTGAGGAACTAAGTTCTGCATGAGATCTTACTCTGCGAACGGTAGTAGGCAAGTACGGTGCACGTCGCTAAGGGAACGACCACCGCACTCACGAAAAGTGCTGCTGGAGTTTGAATGTAAGAGGGATTTCTATAATGGAATGCGCACGAAGAAAACTTTAACTTATTCATAATTAACGAGAAAAATGACTGGAAGAGAAAAACAGTTTGTTGGATGTCCTAAAGATCGCCAAAAGACAGCGCGATGAAATATTATGGCAACAAATTACAGACATTTTGCACTTCGCCCGAAATTGCATGTAATAATAATAATAGTAATAATAATAATGATTTCGTGCGGCACAGTGGCCGGGTGCGAGCCTTTCAATTGGACGGCCCTTAGGGATCTTGAGTGAGAGACACCCCATTTATCCAACCGGTAAATGGCACCTACATTTTAAGGTGGATTTCGAACCACGTGTCGTTCCTGGCTGCTCCTGACACCGTTGAGACGTGAAGACATGATTAAGTGCAGAACGAAAATTTCCGTGATCATATTTGGATTCGATCCCGCGACATCTCGGTTTCCAAGCAGCAACTTTACCATCTAGACCACCAAGACCGACGCAGTAATAATGAAACGAGCACTGTTTTAAAATGTGATGTACGCTAATAATTAGGCTGTGTGATTCCCGTGGTTCAAGTGACTACGTATTTTGACCTTGACCGTTAGTGTACATGTTGCTTGGTCACGAAGCTGTTGTCGAACATGGACCCACGTGAAATCTTTTTGTGCCGGCCGCGGTTCTAGGCGCTTCGGTCCGGAACTGCGCGACTGTTATGGTCGCAGGTTCGAATCCTGCCTCGGGCATGGATGTGTGTGATGTCCTTAGGTTAGTTAGGTTTAAGTACTTCTAAGCCTAGGGGACTGATGACCTCAGATGTTAAGTCCCATAGTGCTCAGAGCCATTTGAACCATTTTTTGAAATGTTTTTAGGGAACTGAACCGTTTAAAATCGCGCTGAGGGAAGGCTGAACTCTGTATTATGGATGTGTCGAGACGACACTGCCGAAATTTCCGATTTCTCCCGATGTCTTTGACGGCGTTAACGTGTAGTGGAATTACACTTTTTAAGACAATACCTAGCGTTTTCTACACTGGTCAAAATTAGGGGAACTGTTGAGATATCTAGGTTCTGGATTATTATCATCAGCAGAATGAACTAAAATGGTTCGACGTCTTTCTATCGGTTCTACGGCGTTTGCACAACATTACGGTCACCGAGATAGTGGTAATAACCGAAAGTTGCTGCAGAGGGGGTTGGTGTTGACTTGTGCTTACTCTACCAAACGAATTACACAAGCAGTTTGGTCCAGATAGTGTAGTGAGCAGGTAGTTCAATACAACAACAACAACAACAACAACGTGACTTACCCGAAGCTATGGCATGGAGAGTGGGACAGACACAGAGGGAGGTGGGGAGTGTCACAAAGTGTAATTTCCAGCACCTGGAAGCGATTTCAGATAACAGAAACCGTTAAAAGAAGGCAAGGCCAAGGTCGTCCACAGGTAACATCAGCAAGAGATGACCGTTATCTCTGGCTAACAGCCCGTCGAGATTTGGGGCTGAATGCAACCCAGCTGCAACGCACCCTCCAGGCAGCAACAAGACGAGCAATATCAACACAAACAGTCAGATATCGCCTTCGGGAATGTAGCCTCTACGCACGGAGGCCTATGGTGTGTGTCCCATTAAAACCACAACACCGTTTATCCCGCAGAAGCTGGGTGGATGGACAACAGGATTTTGTGTTCAGCCGTACAATCGTCCTTCCCTCGTCAGGAGAGAACGTGGAACTCGCAACAATGCTGCTTATGTGCAGGGTTAACATCATCATATCATGGTGGTGGACGAATGGGCAGGAGTCAGTATTGGCGGACGTATGGACCTCTATGCCCTTCAGAATGGCGCTTTGGCTGCTCAGTGGTATAGAGACGAGATCGTTTGACCTTTCGTTGTGCCCTACGCTGGTGCCATAGGAGATGGGTTCCTTATCGTGGAGGACAGCGCTCATCCTCACAGAGCTGCTCTGTTGGAGAACATGCTTCAAGCTGGGGAAATTGAACGAATGGAGAGGCCAGCTTGTTCACCGGACTTAAACCCGATTGAGCATATCGGGGATGCCCTTTCAGACGCACTGCGCAGGCCGCTGTGGTTGAGCGGTTCTAGGCGCTTCAGTTCGGGACTGCGGTGCTGCTACGGTCGCAGGTTCGAATCCTGCCTCGGGCGTGGATGTGTGTGATGTCCTTAGGTTAGTTAGGTTTAAGTAGTTCAAAGTCTAGGGAACTCATGACCTCAGATGTTAAGTCCCATAGTGCTCAGAGCCATTTGAACCATTTTAACCAGACACATTGCAGCCAGAACAGCACCTCCCACAACGGTTGCAGAGCTGGATATTGCACTCATGGAAGAATGGCCAATATCCCTCATGAGCTGATTGATAACACCATATTGTTCATGCCACACAGGTGTGCAACTGTACTGGGCGTCCGAGTTGATTACACACCATATTGGAGGGCAACGAGAAAGACTGTTTCACTATTATGGTAGCCCCATGGTGGCGCCATGTAAACCTGAAGTAAAGAGTTGAGACAGCAAAATATCCTACTGTATCACACGCGAATTACAATTGTAACCGATATCTGAATAAAATTCGTTACCATATGTCTATTGTTTTGAGCAGTGTATTTATCGCAGGTTTCAGTTTATGCTAAAGATGTTCTCACTGTTCACAACCTTCTCCACAGTATGTTGTACTCCTAAACCTAAACGGTCCCAAAAATAGCGTCTTGAGAACTTCATAACATAATATCACTTTGCTCACAGAAGCAGTTTTCTAAAGCCACGTCTGACAGTCCGATAGGAAGCATGGGAGGAGAGCCACGTGCTTCCCACGGAGGCGTGCAGTAGAGAGATGGTTCAAATGGCTCTGAGCACTATGGGACTCAACTGCTGAGGTCATTAGTCCCCTAGAACTTAGAACTAGTTAAACCTAACTAACCTAAGGACATCACAAACATCCATGCCCGAGGCAGGATTCGAACCTGCGACCGTAGCGGTCTTGCGGTTCCAGACTGCAGCACCTTTAACCGCACGGCCACTTCGTCCGGCGCAGTAGAGAGACATTCGGTCTCTCTGGTCTCAGCTGCGGGCTTAGCAAAATGTTTTTCCTATTACCTCTCTATCCTAATGATTTCTGGACTCTCTTCTGTCACTGGTAGGCCATCATGACCCCTGTGATTGACTGGTGGTTTGTTCACCGACTCTAGTGTGGACCAAACTGTACTCCTAATGGCTGAATATAGACCACTTTTAGCTCTTAAGCCATTTGTTTTTGTTACTTCCTCTCCTGTAATCCAATACAGCCTGTCTACTCCGCTGATACCTGCACAAGCTGGGGTCAGAAGTACGTTGGCCGACCGTTAGATCCGTAAGGGAAGCTACTAATTTTCACGGCAAAGCTTACCGCAAGATGTCAGTGGCCACCGGCGCGGCTGAGACTTCGATTCGCACAACGACGCGCGTCGTGCGAGTGCGTGACCCGGCCGCGACTGTGGCAGACATCTTGGCGCTGTATTGGCGCCTTCCTTTCTATCGTCCTTGTCGGGAAAGTCCGAATGGCCGTAATGCCGCAGCCTGCCAGTCAGTGATCCGCGCTGTGAAAAGTGCGTATGGTATTTTTGGCTGGGAGACACTTCTCGCGAGTCTTGTTATTTGCCGCCACTTGGGCGACTTGCGCGTCGATGACGATGAAATGATGATGAGAACACAAACACCCAGTCCCGAGCGGAGAAATCCCCGACCCGGACTGGAATCGAACCCAGAGTCAGCGAGCTGCTGACGATTCACGCTGTCTGTGTTATTTGCGTGCGAGAACGCGGCCCTGGCGTGGCCTCGCAATGCAACTGGCCACTGCAGCCAAGGCTGCCTTCACGTTATGTACGTGCAACCGAGACCCACGAGAAAGACAGGCCGCGGCGCGTACGTCACGAAGGTAGGCCGAGCTCGCTCTACTAGACGTGTACGTACGAACGAGAACTGCATCTTCTATTCGAAGCCACTATCGTGCAATCTTAGTGTTATTAGTACTACAATGATATTGCGTCCACAAGCCTACTGATAATTTATTACGGCTGTACTGGGGTATAATGAAATTAAAATCATGCCAAAATGATTATCTGTTTCATAAGGCGCCACATCTTGTATGACATGAGGACTGTTAATGAGAAGAGACTAAATGCTAGAAACAAGCCGTTATACCATTTATGTCGAGAACTGATCTCAAATTTTGTTGTACTGACTAGTAATCAGTAACACCTCATAATAGCAGATTCCAGTAAAAGATGCAATTCTCGTTAGTATGTACACGCCCAGTTGAGAGTTAACAGGTTTAAAAATTCATTTTGTCTGCTGAGTTGAGCGAGCGAGCCCGGTCAGCCATACCTTCGCGACGTACGCGCTGCGGCCTTTCTTGTTCGCAGGCCTCGCGTGTAACTGTGGGTTCTGAGCCTTGCAGTGTCACTGTACGCTACTACTCCATCGCGGTTTGCCCTTGAATGCACTGAAAACTCCACGCAAACGCCGCTGCTGTCGGTCGTTAAGTGAAGGCCGTCGGGCACTGTGTTGTCCATGGTGAGTTGTAACGCCGGGGCTCGTGATCGGGGTCCACACCACACCACTTAACAACCACAGATTTCAGGCGGTCAGATCGGTACCAAACGTTGTATATCAATAGAGTATCAACCAAAACAACCATATACACTACTGGCCATTAAAATTGCACCACCACGAAGATGACGGGGTGCAGACGCGAAATTTAACCGACAGGAAGAAGATGCTCTGCTATGCAAATGATTAGCTTTTCAGAGCATTCACACAAGGTTGGCGCCGGTGGTGACACCTACAACGTGCAGACATGAGGAAAGTTTCCAACCGATTTCTCATACACAAACAGCTGTTGACAGGCGTTGCCTGGTGAAACGTTGTTGTGATGCCTCGTGTAAGGAGGAGAAATGCGTACCATCACGTTTCCGACTTTGATAAAGGTCAGGTTGTAGCCTACCGCGATTGGGGTTTATCGTATCGCGACATTGCTGCTCGCTTTGGTCGAGATCCAGTGACTGTTAGCAGAATATGGAATCGGTGGGTTCAGGATGGTAATACGGAACGCCGTGCTCGATCCCAACAACCTCGTATCACTAGCAGTCGAGATGACAGGCATCTTATCCGCATGGCTGTAACGGATCGTGCAGCCACGTCTCGATCCCTGAGTCAACAGATGGGGACGTTTGCAAGAGAACAACCATCTGCACGAACAGTTCGCCGACGTTTGCAGCAGCGTGAACTATCAGCTCGGAGACCATGGCTGCGGTTACCCTTGACGCTGCATCATAGACAGGAGCGCCTGCGATGGTGTACTAGACGACGAACCTGGCTGCACGAATGGCAAAACGTCGTTTTTTCGGATGAATCCAGGTTCTGTTTGCAGCATCATGACGGTCGCATCCGTGTTTGGCGGCGTCGCGGTGAATGCACATTGGAAGCGTGTATTCGTCATCGCCATACTCTCGTATCACCCGGTGTGATGGTATGAGGTGCCATTGGTTACACGTCTCGGTCACCTCTTGTTCACATTGGCGGCACTTTGAACAGTGGAAGTTGCATTTCAGATGTGTTACGATTCGTGGCTCTACCCTTCATTCGATCCCTGCGAAACCCTACATTTCAGCAGGATAATGCACGACCGCATGTTGCAGGTCCTGTACGGGCCTTTCTGGATACAGAAAATGTTCGACAGCTGCCCTGGCCAGCACATTCTCCAGATCTCTCACCAATTGAAAACTTCTGGTCAATGGTGGCCGAGCAACTGGCTCGTCACAATACGCCAGTCACTACTCTTGATGAACTGTGGTATTGTGTTGAAGCTACATGGGCAGCTGTACCTGTACACGCCATCCAATCTCTGTTTGACTCAATCCCCAGGCGTATCAAGGCCGTTATTACGGTTAGAGGTGGTTGATGGGCAGGCATGGCTACCGGTAACGCCGCCTCTTTTCAGTTACTCATTTGGCAACACAACAGCGGCAATACGTATATACTGTTTTTGTGTGCGGAGTAACATGTCTGCATGTTTTTGGTATTTAATTTCTGTTCGCTTTTTGTCTCGTTGATTAGCAATGCGCAAAAGAAAGTGTCTGTTTAATGTCAACTTGCAGTAGAAATACAAATTTTTGAAAATGTATAATGCCGGCCGCGGTGGCCGTGTGGTTCTAGTCGCTTCAGTCCGGAACCACGGGACTGCTACGGTCGCAGGTTCGAATCCTGCCTCGGGCATGGATGTGTGTGATGTCCTTAGGTTAGTTAGGTTTAATTAGTTCTAAGTTCTAGGGGACTGGTGACCTAAGATGTTAAGTCCCATAGTGGTTGGTTGGTGGGTTGGGGGAAGGAGACCAGACAGCGTGGTCATCGGTCTCGTCCCATAGTGCTCAGAGCCATTTGAACCAAATGTATAATGACAATAACAAGGAACGTGTTTACTGCAGATCGTGTACTCACAGTCTCTACATACAGTTACGATACTCTCTGGTGTGAAAGTTGTTACCGTTTGACAGCTGAAGCGAAACCAGCGCTCCAAGCGGTGAGATAGCAGCGACATGCGTATTAAGGATAATGTTTGTTTTTACTTATTCTCCACTTAATTAAGAAACAGCTGTTAATTTTTTCGTTCCACGCGTTAACAAATTACTAAGAGATAGGAATTATCAGTACTAGGGAGTTGGGGGTGTCAGGACAATTTTGATATCAAACTGATATGCAAATTAATTAAATTGATCAGTTAATCACCCCAGCCCCACCCCCCCTCATCCCCTCAGCCTTAAGGCTACGGCCCCAGACAACACAAAAGGGAAATTGAGTGGCATAACCACACCCATCCAGAGAACAGTCCAGAACAGCAGTCGGCTTTCCACCCTCCGACCGCCGCCTTCAGGCAACGCTCATATGCCAACACAGATGCGTGTATTGTCAACTAAACAATAGGACATAAAAGGACGGCTGCCTCAAGTGCAATTAGTTCGTCTGAAATATAGTGACAGAACCTCCACACACAGCCCCACCCCAGACATAGAGCCGCTGTGTCCAGCGACCACCACAGCAGACACACCACCATGCCTCCTCGCCCACAGCAACATGCCGTATTCTACAGTACTGGCCACTAAAATTGCTACACCACGAAGATGACGTGCTAAAGACGCGAAATTTAACCGACGGGAAGAAGATGCTGTGATATGCAAATGATTGGCTTTACAGAGCATTCACACAAGGCTGGCGCCGGTGGCGACACCTACAAGGTGCTGACATGAGGAAAGTTTCCAACCGATATCTCATACACAAACAGCTGTTGGCAGGCGTTGCCTGGTGAAACGTTGTTGTGATGCCTCGTGTAAGGAGGAGAAATGCGTACCATCACGTTTCCGACTTTGATAATGGTCGGGATGTAGCCTATCGCGATTGCGGTTTATCGTATCGCGACATTACTGCTCGCTTTGGTCGAGATCCAGTGATTGTTAGCAGAATATGGAATCGGTGGGTTCAGGATGGTAATACGGAACGCCGTGCTGGATCCCAACGGCCTCGTATCACTAGCAGTCGAGATGACAGGCATCTTATCCGCATGGCTGTAACGGATCGTACAGCAACGTCTCGATCCCTGAGTCAACAGATGGGGACGTTTGCAAGACAACAACCATCTGCACGAACAGTTCGACGACGTTTGCAGCAGCGTGAACTATCAGCTCGGAGACCATGGCTGCGGTTACCCTTGACGCTGGAGCGCCTGCGATGGTGTACTAGACGACGAACGTGGGTGCACGAATGGCAAAACGTCGTTTTTTCGGATGAATCCAGGTTCTGTTTACAGCATCATGATGGTCGCATCCGTGTTTGGCGACGTCGCGGTGAATGCACATTGGAAGCGTGTATTCGTCATCGCAATACTAGCGTATCACCCGGTGTGATGGTATGGGGTGCCATTGGTTACACGTCTCGGTCACCTCTTGTTTGCATTGACGGCACTTTGAACAGTGGACGTTACATTTAAGATGTGTTACGACACGTGGCTCTACCCTTCATTCGATCCCTGCGAAACCCTACATTTAAGCAGGATAAGGCACGGCCGCGTGTTGCAGGTGCTGTACCGGCCTTTCTGGATACAGAAAATGTTCGACTGCTGCCCTGGCCAGCACATTCTCCAGATCTCTCACCAATTGATAACGTCTGGTCAATGGTGGCCGAGCAACTGGTTCGTCACAATACGCCAGTCACTACTCCTGATGAACTGTGGTATCGTGTTGAAGCTGCATGGGCAGCTGTACCTGTACATGCGATCCAAGCTCTGTGGACTCAATGCCCAGGTATATCAAGGCCGTTATTACGGTTAGAGGTGGTTGCTCTGGATACTGATTCCTCAGGATCTATGCGCCCAAATTGTGTGAAAATGTAATCGCATGTCAGATCTAGTATAATATATTTGTCCAATGAATACCCGCTTATCGTCTGCATTTCTTATTGGTGTAGCAATTTTAATGGCCAGTTGTGTATTTGACATCTACGCATCTATAATCAAGCATCATTTAAAAAATAACACATTTGTGACCATAATAAATGTCCTCTTTCCACGAAAATAGGTAAAGTCCATTTTCTTTTAGTTTTATGAGCAAAATTGCTATAGTTTTCACGTTCAGCTGCAGTCGCATCTCATTATTTTGTGAGTTCCAGGGAAGTGTACCACCACTGATCACAATGATCAGCAGAGACATGCCCACCCTGCGTGAAAGCAGGAAAAAAATGTCGTCTATTTTGATGTTAGAACTGCCGATTACCGCAGTATGTCCTCGTTATTTCGAAACCATCATCAAAGTAAAGAAAAAAGCGAGAATTTAAACTCCAAAGAAAAAATGCTATATTAAGCAAATTCTTCCAGCTTGTTGAACAAGTCTCTGTAAGTAAACTGTCGTACACTTGTGTATTACAACCATTTCTGACAATCTTTCACACCATTGGCACACATGTCGAAAATAAACACATTAATTTTACGTTTGACAACAAGAATCTATAATTCAAGAGAACGTAGCTGTTTTGTACACTATGACACGGCCCCTTTTAGAAGTGCGATGCTATATCATACTAGCGTTTATGAAACAAATCGTGAGAGCCTGTATCGCCCTGTGTAGGTGGGAGACTGAAATTTCGTTAAAAGATATCGCCAAAACGAAAAAAATGGAACGCTTTTCAAGAACCATTCCACAGTGCCCTAGCCATCTCTTCCACCCGCCAGGTGGCACGTCATTGATATCGGTTTGATAGACTAATTAATTAAATTGATCAAGATAGTCGCTTTTCAGGGAAACAAATAAATATTAAGCAGTCGGATTACACTCACCAGCTAGGACAACTGGGAATCCATGGAGGGAACACAATGCGTCTTTCGAGGAACACTTCTGAGAAATGACATTTGAAGCCGACCAAAGAGGGATTCTACAGCCCACAACATACATTTCGCATAAGAACTGCGCTATTAAAACACCATCATAACGCCTATGTTACCGACACCCTGCATAAAAAGTGGTATTGATTCTACAGACACACACACACTAGTCGCTGACAGTGTTGCGCTTTCAGATAGAAATGGTGTCCGTGATTTGGAATGAAGTCTATCTATTCTACCATGCACTCAAGTTCTATCTTGTATAGACGTCTTTTTATGGTTACAGCCACTGGTGAATCATATTTGTGCCACTCTCGTATCTCGAAACGAGTCACCCTTTTCTTCTGAAGCTATCTTGCTAAGGATCCCACCCACCAAGAACTCCAGTGCTGTTTTTAGACAGTCCCTCTGGATCTCGTAACTGCTCCTAAGTCTCCACCCTGCCCTCCCTACAGCTTAATCCATGGGATCGTCCCAATTTAAGTCTAACCTGTACGGAAGTCAGAGAACTCTGTATCTATGACCTTCTGCATCCTGTGGGGAAACATGAGGAGCTGAGTTAATGCGATAGGAGCGCCTTTTGACCACTCGGTGGAAATGCGAACATGATGTCAGAGCTGTGTCAACAGTGTACAGTGTGTAAGGGCAGCGCCAAACGAAGATTTCCCCTGCAACACGAGGCAGTAGAAGAGATAGTACGAGCAGTTATGGTGGTGTCCCTTGTTGAGAAATTTAGGAAGGCTACACATCACACATGGCATGGAGGAGGAACAAAGATTTTGTGACGCATCTCTAAACTACATACAGGTAGTCTGAAGGATATCTGTGTCTCTCAGGGTGCATTCATGTCTATCACCCAAACATATGTGGCGATCCTATTAAATATACAGGCATTGGTTCCTTGGAGCAGATGGTTCATGCTCCCACACGAGAGCGCTCCTGTATTACTCCTTCATAAGTAGTTTAATACATTGTTTTTTTATCAGTGTACACTGCCATACACTTTGTTTCTTCTACCATGACTTAGAGACTCGTCAGCTGCTGTTAAATCGACATTAACATGTTTCGATCCTCTGGCTCTCATAGAAAACTAAATGTCACATATCATAAACTATACAGCTACCACACCACAGGCTGGTAGAAAAAAACACAGATGCGATGTTTAACATTGACAAAACTGTGGAAGACATCGCAACATAAGGAAAACTGGAAGAGTTTGCGGTATCATAGAGCACTTCCAACAACTATTCGAACGTGATTACCTGTACGGTTAATCTCACCTTCCCATCGGAACGGTAGCGTATGTCTCGGTGCTCCATGCCCGCATCTCGTGGTCGTGCGGTAGCGTTCTCGCTTCCCACGCCCGGGTTCCCGGGTTCTATTCCCGGCGGGGTCAGGGGTTTTCTCTGCCTCGTGATGGCTGGGTGTTGTGTGCTGTCCTTAGGTTAGTTAGGTTTAAGTAGTTCTAAGTTCTAGGGGACTTATGAACACAGCAGTTGAGTCCCATGGTGCTCAGAGCCATTTTTTTCGGTGCTCCATTTCGAAAAGCATTGTTCCTTCATTTTGCAGTCATGTACATGATTACTGTTCCGTTGTTGACCATCGCTGGAAGGTGCTGTTCACAACACGCGTGAGGTAGCACAAATAAAAGGAGGTACTGTTGTCTTATTGGTGAAAAACAATAAAAAAACATAGGTGTAGGGTATTATAGTCTATTAAAATAGGACGAGTCTGTAGCAATGAGGAACGCTTCCAAATAACTGTATTAAGTTGATGACCTCTACACTTAATCCCATGTTCCACAGCGACAAGTAGCAGATATCCAGTGTTCCGTCAAGGTTCCCTCCATCTCAATGGAGTAGTGTCTGTCGATCGTTATGTGGTAATGAACAGCACACCGGAGTGGACGGTCGGGATTGGAAAGACGCCATTGATATGGAGCGATGAACTGTATGTAATACACACCGCTGTTGGTACAGAAATCAGTTTTAAAAAATTTTTACCCAGAAAGTGGAGAGAGCAATATCCACCACATTCTGCAACCTGTGTAGAAACAGTGAGCTTAGTTAATGCTATAGGAGAGTGTTTTGACCACGCGGTGGAAGTGGGAACATGTTGTCCTAGCTCCGCCACCCGTGTACGATGTGTAAGGTCAGTGTCAAGTGAAGCCTGCTCCTGCAACACGACGACAGTACGAACAGTCACGGTGGTGTTTCTTGCTGGGAAAGTTACCAACACTCACCATCAAAGCAGACACGCGTCCCTCAGGATTCATTCACGTCTATCACCCAAACATTCTATCATCGTTATTCTGTACCACCTAGCAGAGAAAATTTACGAATTATAAAAGCTCCGTTAATTTTATCCGATAGATTTTTACCTAATCTCTCTCTTCCGAAATATGGAAAAGGAATGCTGTTTACATGCCGGCACCGTGCATATGCGGCGATCCTATTAAACACACAGGTATTCGTTTATTAGAGCAGGTGGCCAGTGATCGACGTCGCTCGTAGAGACCGGTGTGAAGTTTCATCGCCTGTACTGTATGAGAACGTTCTCCCACACGTTATCAATCGCAGGAGATGGACACTGTTTCGTTGTTTGATACGCCGCTGTTTCTGCTGTATCACGTTTTGCACACTGCATAATTTTTTTTTTCCGCTTCGACTTAGACGTCTGTGTCAGATTCTAAACTGACATAAACGTGTTTATCCACTGATTCCCCCAGGAAACTAGACATCACACGGCGTAAATCACATTATGTGGTAATCAACAGTGTACCTGTGCTGTTGGGATGGAAAAGACACCGTCTATGTACTGTAATAATGAGCATCACAGTTGACAGGGTGATCAATTTTAGCAATTTTACCGGATGTTTCAACACAGACCAGTGACGCGGCAGCATGCTTACCAATTTCTGTATTATCGCAAAACAGCCCCTCCACTACTTTGCGAGTACCATCCTGAATGTAAGTAGATGACTGTTCAGTATGTTCATCCATCGTTAACTCTCGAACATATACACCAAAGTATACCAGACAGTGACCTACATATCTCTAGCACTTCGATCATAGTGTGTAACTTACGACCTTTCTCTATGTGGATGGGAATTACAGGGCATTCTCGCATTCTTAGGATAAAGTTAGAGACTGAAAGGTCTCCTCGCTTTGTCTCTGACCAACGCTCCCTGCAGCTGACCAGAAGTAGACCGCTACATTTCACGTTTCGTGTACTAACAGTGCGAACCGAGGCTGTAACTGCTGTCCCGCACCCATCCAAGAGCACAAGATTTCTCCAGATGCGCGAATGTCGAGGAGGTTAGCACCCTTTATCGATGTACAGTAGATATTAAACTGTTGTGATGATACAACAGATTGTTAAGAACAAGAAACGAGTTGTTTTTATGCATGATGGAGTTACAGACGGACGGAGTTTGTTACGTTTTACGTAGATAAACTGCACTAGCAATTCTAAAGTATTGTTTTAGTGTCTGGGGTCATTACCAAGAAGGTATTGGTAAGAGAGAACATAAACACATGCACCCGTAAGGCTTCAATGTTCTGGACTTAAAACATCCTATAATGTTAGATCGTTGCAGATTCCGACTTATTAGTGATATGGAATGCAACACTGTTACTATCCCAATGTAAGAAATATATTTCCAGAGCTTGACATACATTCTCCTTGCAGGTTTCTCTACGATAAACTACGGTGATAAACTGGAAAATGAAAAACTACTTTCTTAAAACATCGATTCCTTGTGATTCACATACAATATAGCTTTCCAGAGGTATATAGCTCCCACTATTCACATCCAATGACGGTTCAGAAATTACACTACGCTCGCATCAGTCCTGTATAAAACGATCTTTAGTAACGGAGAATGCCTGAGTACAAGGAAAGAGACAAACGCATAGCAGCGGTGTTTGACATGTGAAATTACATCTCATTTCGCCACTAACTCTGTAAACAGGACATCTGTCAATCATACGTATACGTGGGGAATGTAGTACCTCACAAACACCTGTCGCTAACTTAGAATCACCGTAGTTATGAAACTGAAGACTCAATTTTATGCCTAAGATGCGGCAGAGGCATGGAGTGCCTCGCATAAATCTTCGCTCATCTAGAGGAATTTGTCGAAACAGAATGGAACTCCTCTGATGACCGAGAGGTTTGCTCTTAACGATCGCAAGCAGACAGTGCTCTAAGTCATACACAGAACATGCAGTTGTACGGAAGTCGAACGCAGGTTATGTAACACAACTGATGCATCTAGACAAAACAACGGAAAAATGGTCAAATGACCTACAGCGACACGTCCCGCTCTCTCTGTAGAATGCATCATCAGTCTACCATTAAATCCTACCTCTTTACAACTCCATCTCACCCTATCACTCCATCCATTCTCTGTCATACTTTAACGCATATGCAAATACGTTTAGAGGCATATGGTTCTCTTTTTTCCAGGAAAGCATCAAGGTCAGCAGTCAACTAGTGCGTGTCGCTATTACCTCAATAGACATACAGGAGAATATTGCCTCGACGAAAAGTAAAACATAGTATCCACCCGGTTCACGCTCGTTCTGTGTTCCAAAATTGCTTGTAAATGCAGTACAGCTGCCATCACCTATCGCAAATGCAGTATTTTTCTGGCCGGACGGCACAGCCTTTTTCATTCTGAGACATAAGGATAGTCTGACACACCCAACGCTAGCTGCAATGCTCGAAATATATGTCGATGTTTTCCTTGGAACAGAGCTGTTGCGGAAGACGTTAACATTACACTCTTTTTCTTGTTGATGATGGCAGTTGAAGACGTTAACATTACACTCTTTTTCTTGTTGGTGAAGGCAGTTGCTGTGGGAGACAAAAAAGTTATGTGAGACAAGTAGAGGCCCCTTTCCGAAAACATCCTGTATTTGCCAGCAAGTACATGGAAAAATTGATTGCAGCTTCTAGCTTTAATACATCGCTCCATATCAATGGCGTCTTTCCAATCCCGACCGTCCACTCGGTACGCTGTTGATTACCGAATAAAGATCGACTGACCACACTGTGTTGAAATGGAGGGAACCTCGACGGAACACTGGATATCTGCTACTTGTCGCTGTGGAACATGGGATTACTCGTCCTATTTCCATATACTGTGATATCCTACACATGTATTTTTTTACTGTTTTTCATCAATAAGACAACAGTACGTCCTTTTATTAACGCTACCTCACGCGTGTTGTGAACAGTACCTTCTGGCGGTGATCAACACCAGTACAGTAATCATATACATGACTGCAAAATGAAGGAACAATGCTTTTTGAAACGGAGCACCGAGACATCCTTTACACTTTCGATGGGAAGGTGAGATCAACTGTAAAGGTAATCACCTTCGAGTAGTTGTTGGAAGTGCTCTATGATACTGCAACCTCTTCCAGTTTCCATATGTTGGAAGTCTTCCACATTTTTGTCAATGAGAAACATCACATCCATGTTTCATTTTTACCAGCCTGTGGTGTGGTAGCTGTATAATTTTTGCCATGTGACATTTAGTTTTCTGTGAGAGCCAGAGGATCGAAACATGTTAATGTCGATTTAACAGCAGCTGACGAGTCTCTAAGTCATGGTGGAAAAAACAAAGTGTATGGCAGTGTACACTGATAAAAAAAAACAATGTATTAAACTGCTTATGAAGGAGCAATACAGGAGCGCTCTCGTGTGGGATCATGAACCATCTGCTCCAAGGAACCAATGCCTGTATATTTAATAGGATCGCCACATATGTTTGGGTGATAGACATGAATGCACCCTGAGAGACACAGATATCCTTCAGACTACCTGTATGTAGTTTAGAGATGCGTCACAAAATCTTTGTTCCTCCTCCATGCCATGTGTGATGTGTAGTCTTCCTAAATTTCTCAACAAGAGACACCACCATAACTGCTCGTACTATCTCTTCTACTACCTGATGTTGCAGGGGAAATCTTCGTTTGGCGCTGCCCTTACACAGTGTAAACTGTTGCCAGAGCTATGACCCCATGTTCCCACTTCCACCGAGTGGTCAGCACGCGCTCCTATGGCATTAACTCAGCTCCTCTTGTTTCCCCACAGAATGCAGAAGGTCATAGATACAGAGTTCTCTGACTTACGTACAGGTTAGACTTAAATTGGGACGATCCCATGGATTAAGCTGTAGGGAGGGCAGGGTGGAGACTTCGGCGCAGTTACGAAATTCAGAGGGACTGTCTAAAAACAGCACTGGAGTTCTTGGTGGGTGGGATCCATAGCAAGATAGCTTCAGAAAAAAAGGGTGACTCGTTTCGAGATACGAGAGTGGCACAAATATGATTCACCAGTGGCTGTAACCATTAAAAGACGTCTATACAAGATAGAACTTGAGTGCGTGGTAGAATAGATAGACTTCACTCCAAATCACGGACACCATTTCTATCTGAAAGCGCAACACTGTCAGGGACTAGTGTGTGTGTGTCTGTAGAATCAAGACCACTTTTTATGCAGGGTGTCGGGAACATAGGCGTTATGATGGTGTTTTAATAGCGCAGTTCTTATGCGAAATGTATGTTGTGGTTTGTAGAATCCCTTTGTGGTTGGCTTCAAATGTCATTTCTCAATAGTGTTCGTCGAAAGACGCATTGTGTTCCCTCCATGGATTCCCAGTTGTCCTAGCTGGTGAGTGTAATCCGACTGCTTAATTTTTTTTTGTTGCCATGAAAAGTGACTATCTTGATCAATTTAATTAATTAGCCTATCAAACCGATATCAATGACGGGCCACCTGGCGGATGGCTAAGGAACTACGGAATGATTCCTGACAAGCGTTTTTGTTTTTTGTTTGGCGATATCTTTTAACGAAATTTCAATCTCCCACCTACACGATTTGTTTCGTAAATGCTACTATGATATAGCATCGCATTGGTAAAAGGGGCCCTGTCATAATGTACCAAACAGCTACGTTCTCTTGAATTACAGCTTCTTGTGTTTCTTTTCCGACATGTGTGCCAATGGCATGAAAGATTGTCTGAAATGTTTGTGATACACATTTTTATGACAGTTTATTTACAGAGACGTTTTCAACAAGCATGAAGAATTTGCTTAATATAGATTTTTTTCTTTGGGGTTTAAATTCTCGCTTTTTCTTTACTCCAATGATGGTTTCGAAATAACGAGGACATCTGCGGTAATCGGTAATTGTGTTCATCAAAATAGACGAAGGGTTTTTTTCTGCTTTTGCGCGGGCTGGGCATGTCTCTGGTGATCATTTGTGATCGGTGGCGGTACACGTCCATGGACGTAACAAAAAATGAGATGCGATTGCAGCAGAACGTAAGAACTATACAGATTTTGCTCATAAAACTTAAAGAAAATGGACTTTACCTATTTTCATGGAAAGAGGACATTAATTATCGTTGCAAATGGGTTTTGCTTTTTTCAATAGAAGCTTGATTATAGATGCGTTGACGACAAATACAATTATTCTCCATCACCAAATGGCAGGCTACTGTGGGCGGCTGGGCAGGTGGGCGTCTCTGTGGTCGCCAGGCACAGGCACACACTGTCTGGGGGGAGAGTGGCATGTGGGGGCTCTGTCGATATATTTTAGATGAACAAGTTGCGCTTGAGGCACTATTTCACTCGAATTTCTAGTACTTGAATATTGTTGTAACTACAATTACTTTTGCTTTTAAAGCGAATGTATTGAATGTTCTTGCCGTTTGTAACCCAGATTTTGCAACAATTGCAGAACTGGTTCGTTTGGTGCTAGGAAACAGTTTTATTGCTTTTGACGAGTTATTATCACTTCTGTGTGGTTTTTACTTAAGCTTCAGTTGTGGTGGCTGATGCTTATTTAGCCTTACATTCCACATGGGTTTCCAACGTTTCACGTTCACTAATTTGGCTTCAAGTGTAGCGGAGAAACGTAGGGTACATAAATGTCGTCTTCCTACAAAAAGTCGGGTCTTCTGGTATTTACTAGCAATTCTTTGTTAGAAAAAGGAAAAAATTATTTAGTAAATATAAGTACGCTACAGGAGAACCGTAAATAAGCTGTTCTGTAATGTACCATTTCGTACCTCTCAGGATCCTTAGAATACTAAATAATGACAAATGTGGCGTCATTTTTTAGTTCTTGTCAATTTTTATGGCACTACGCACACTCCTTAATATAAAAACTGCGTCACAAGTCACAATAAACGTTAGTATTCGCATTCATCCGATACCGTATTCAGAAGCGTCGCTTGCTGGCTGCTTGAGGCGCTGCTATCACTGTGGCTAATGAAAACGAAGCGTAGCGTCGCCACTATTATTTTAGAACGTGTTGGAAAATTTTCTGTTGCATATAAGGGAAAGGGTAATATTAAAGACCATAATACAACAGTTAAACATATCAATCGTTAGGCACAGCACAGTCTTAGTTACTCATTATTATAACCTTAAGGCTGCTTTCAAGATTATATCTTCTTGAATAAAACATGATCCTCTCTGTGTGGCCTACCATTATCAATACCCAGTTACAACTTTAAAAAATTCCCATTGTTAAGACATTAAAGAAACTCAGTTCATCAGCAAATATCACGTGTTCCATAGTAGAAGATCTCCTTCCATTTCAAGGTGCGAGATGGTGCATGACTGACCAAGTATGCCTTATCCGTCAATACGTTATACAAGGTGGCTAGAAGCAGTCTGAAAAGCTTGTAGCAGTGTGGTGGAGCAGCGCTGTCTGAGGCGCATTATTACGGTTCGCGCGGCTCTCCCCATCGGATCGGAGGTTCGAGTCCTCCCTCGATCATGGGCGTGTGTGTGTGTGTGTGTGTGTGTGTGTGTGTGTGTGTGTGTGTGTTGTCGTTAGCTTATGTTAGTTTAAGTTAGATTAAGTAGTGTGTGAGCCTAGGGACCGATGACCTCAGCAATTTGGTCCCATAGGAACTTACCACAAATTTAACAAAATTTACCAAAAGCTTGTGACGCTGTTGCAGGGTAAGCTGAGACGAGAAATAATTGTTACGGAAATATTCGATACGTTGTGTTCTTTCTTAGTTAATTAGCTTTGAAGTTGCCAAATCAGGCCACTGCGCGCGCAAACTGAAGTGGCCTGCCAGATACAATTATTAGTGTCATCACAGCGCAGATGATAAAGCACAGGACTGCTTAGCCTTTGGCTTTGATTCCATCCTCACTACCGTCCCATGTCCAATTTTTGTATCTCTCTCTTGTCCAGTTTTAGGAAACCAAACGAAGAACATGTTTGGCGGCACTGTCTGCGGCAGGTCGCTTGAAATTGCACAAGTAATGGCCTGATCGGTTAACTTTAATGCTAATTGACTCGGAAACGGGACAACACGAATTTTTTATTAACAGTTATTTCGCAGCACAACCTACCTTGTAACACCCTCACGATATTCTCAGACTGTGTTTGACCATTTGACCGTCACATACACACACGTGTTCACTCCCAAACGATCAGTCATTGTAGTGGCATGTAATAATTGTCATGTCCAATAGCTACATATGTAGTGGCAATGCTGCGAGTCCTCACTGCGCCTGCAAACTCGTCTAGTCTATCTGTATCCAACAAGAGCGTCAAGTGACGATTTCTCAGTTAAATGGGCAGTGGCAGAGACTTACGAGTCGACCCTCTGTGTGTACGGAGACGGCGAGTCCAAAGATGTCATAACACCCGCTGGCGGACCCCATTTCTGATCTCTGCTACTCGGGCAAAATTAGAAGGCACCGCAGAGACGTCTGGTAGCGATCGGTTTAGGCATCTGCGATAACAAGTAGCGACGCTTATGCAAAGAAAAGGGAAATTAGAGGAGCAGTTATGAGAAAGACAAGAGACGGAGCCTGCTCGTTAAGTTGACCTAACTGTGCAAACAACTTACTATGGATCCGCTATCTATGCAGACCGCCACCCCCCCCTCCCCCCCTCTTATGTCATAACCTAATTTGGTAACTGGTTATCCTGCAGCCACTTTCATATTCAATGGATTTCAGTTTCTGGAACGTTTGATGTTGTTGGGAGACATGTGAATTTATGTTAACTCCGTGGAGACTTTGAGAAATATTGACAAGATTGAGGTGGTGGTAAAGATGTCACCAGACCGGTACTAAGACCTTAAGGGTGCGAGATACTTTAGGGACAAGCTGTCCATTCTATGACCGCAGGCAGGAGAAGGTTCTGAAGCCTTTGCCAGTCTGTACGAACAGTCTAATGCCACACATATGCTCTGGGATCTTAAGATCGACGAATGTTACCCAGAGAGAGAAGGATGAGACCAATAGATATATTTATTAGAGGGATAAACCTAGAGACTGGGAATGAAATAGACGTGATGTCACCTACGTCTATGTATAAGGAATCGCCTTCCAGCAACAGGAAAAATCAATTTCATATTTTTCTTCATGCAGCACTTGTCGCCTTGAGATACAAACTGAAGGAAGAAAATATGATGCCGAGATAGAGGTACTAAAAATTGGGCAGTATCTGATATCATCCTGGAGAATGATACTCTCCGCCATTTTCAGGGTGTCATTGACTTTAAATACACAAACTGTTCAAGAAGGTGATTAAGCAGACTGATTTCGCGGTGATTCCACTACAAGTGCGCGAGGAACCTACGGGAATGGCCTATTCCCAGAGTTTCCATTGAACTGCGTATCTTATTGTTAAACGCCAGCTCATCTGATAGATTGGATATAAACCTGATGTATCCACTGTTGGAAGAATTTGTGTGGCTGAAGAAAGGAGGTACTTATCAGTCACAAAATCCAACAGGAAACCTGAGGCGAATAGCTCAAAAGCCCTACCAAATTCTCTACCATTTACAATCAGTAGTTGAAGAAGGCATACAGCAACAATTTCATGCTGGAAGTATTCCACCTTCCTCCAGTCCCTTTGGCTTCATTCATCATTAACGTGCCCAAGATAAGTACTAACAAGGAGAAAACTTAACGTCTTTGTCTTGAGATGTGAGCAGTTAAGTGGGTGACTACCCCCAACACATATCCATTGCCTCCCACTAGTGACACTCTAGATTTATTAGCGCATAGCAAATATTTCACGAGTTTATATATCAAGCCACCATCAGATTCCAACTGTGTCCTAAGACAGATCTAAGATTACACTTGTTGTGTCTTCAGAAGTACACAGACTTCTTGTCAGCCTTTGGTTTGAGAAACACACCAACTACTTCTCAGCATCTGGAAGATCTACTACAGCACGGACTGAAACCAAATATGCGTTTCATATCTTGGTGACATAATTGTCTTTTCACAGACATTAAACATTCTGAACGACTTAGAAACATATTATCATGATTACCAGGGGATAACATAAGCTTGAAGGTTAGAAATGTTTTCTTTTTCAGTGTCTCAGGTGCAATATCTGGGCCACATTGTAAGTCCTGGTATAGTAAAACCAGATCTGCATCTCAGAGGCTGTTGGCAATTTCCCTAAACCTAGAAGGGAGAAGGAGTTACAATCGTTCTTTGGTCGTGCTAATTACTATCTCAGATCTGTTCACGATTATGCTACCGCTAAAAAACCTCTAACAAAATTACTGAAAAACGGGTTAGTTTTTAAATGGACTGCACAATGTGGAATAGCCATGAAATGAGATACTCATGACAAAATCCCATCTTTTAATTAAGTCAGAGTTTGAAAAAAACATTTGTTCCCTCTTTTGAAACTAGTGATTATGCCATTTGTTGTGTCCTAAACCATGAGCAAGACGGCAAAGAAAGAGCAGTTGGTTACACATCCTTAAGCTCAACAAGACAAAGACCAAATTCAGGCACAGCTGAGAAAGCTCTGTTAGCACTGATGTTCTGTATGAGCTATTTTAAGTGCTACCTCTATTGTAGATGTTTCACAATAATCACTGATCATGATGTCAAGTAGTCGACTGATGCAATGGGCTTTAAATCTGAGCAAATATGATTTTGAGGTACACCAAAAGCCAGGCAAGATGCATCAGAACACTAACATACAATCAAATGAGATACTTAACTGCCAAGTTACAGAAAGCACAGGAACAAGATGCAGAAAGCTAGAAATTCGCTACTCTTCTTGAGTTTGAGTCAGAAAACTCACCATTGGAAATGGTTGGTAATCCTGGGACCACTCCATCGTCGTATTATCACACAATGCTACGGTAGCATTCAAACTTATCACAGTGGGAGGTGAGCCACAAATGTGAAGTAGTGATGAGGTACTGGAGGAAGGGCCCCAACATATTGGGAACTATATTTTTACATTCCATGTGCACAGAGAGTGCAACAGATGACTATCAAATTCCATTTGCAAACTATACCTGAGGCCTCTAAACCTATTGAGATAGCAGTCAAGGACATCTTGGAACTCTTTCTGAAAACACAGCAAGAAAGCAAGTATATATTATTCCTTCTTGATCACTTTTCACGCCATCTACTTCTGGTTCCAGTCGCTGATTTGACAGCCAGTATGGAAGGAAAAGCATGTCGCGCATTTAGTTCTGCCTTTTCAAAGATCTAACACAATACTTCCCTCATCGCAGAAGCCTGTTAGCTACTACATATTAAAAAATGGAGAACCACCCCTTTTCATCCTAAAGCACATGACAGAGTTGAACATGTTCGTAAGCCAATCACAAACGTAGTCTCTTATTCTGTTAACATACTACACAGTGACTGAGACAGGTATTTACTACAGGCTTCATCTGCCTGCAACTGTTGGATCCACGTGTCGAATGGCACTCATCTTGTGAGGTTGTGTACAGATGACAACCGAGATTTCCCTTCAAAATAGATAAACTACTCATAGGTTCAGATTCAGGTGAAGTCAAAAGGACTAATAAGAAGGTTTATAGCTATTTGTAGAAGGATGAAACAGAATAATTCCAGAGCAACTGCTAAGCAGACAAAGAAAGGTAATAAAAGACTGTCGTGCCTCCTTACTGGGCTGGAGACTGGGTCCTACTGCAAAATTCTCCAATGAAAATGCAAGAACAAATACATTCTGCCCATGGTATGAAGGAGAATAACAGATTATGCAGATGATATTACCTGTGAATGCCAAGATACAGTTAGCAGACTGCACTACAGTTGTGCATTTTGATTGACTGAAGTCATATTGCAGTCATCTGACACTGGCACCAGTTGTGGTTCCTGTGGATTCACCTAGAGCTAAACCAAGGATCTTCTGAGGCATTAAATGGTGCAAAATCCTCCCATTTCTGGCACCACAATGATATGGATTACGCTCCAAAAACGCATATGCTCTGTTGTCGAGGAACTGAGTGCAGTCCCTACTAATGATTCTTACTGAAATTATTGTCTCTTTTGTCAGTGAATTCAACATGGACCACGAACTTTCCAGACAAGCAAGCAACACATCTACCTATCCTGACACGAACTCTACATGACTTATGTGAGCAAAAATAGTGCAGAATGTGTTTAGTTATTTGAAGCAACACTGCAAAATGAACAGACAGACACATCCTTATGATTTCTTCCTTTTCTTTTACTAGTCTGGTATTGACCCCCAGACCCTCAAGTGCAGAGCCTTGTTCTGCTTCCCTCTTCTTCAAAGTGGGTATAGTCCAGTAGCCAATGCCACCAATGGCCATCATGTTTTGTAATGTAGCACAGGCCACACCTTCCTCTACATCATTATCACATGCAGTCGAGTTTATCATCACAACAGTTACTGTGTTGCGTGTGGCTGCTAACTGCATGTAGACACATGAGCCATGTGGCCTATCAACTTCAGCTGACCCATCTCCCTCTGTCAGTGTTGTGCCATTTTATGTTGACCCTCTGTGTTATTGTGGTAAAAAAGATATTATTAAGTTTAAATGTGAACAACATACGGAAACTCCACCTGGAATCAAGCATGGGAATTCAAGGCGCCGCTGGGCTGTAGGATAAACGAAACTGTGCCTGTGATCTGAATTGAGCGAACGCTTTCGACCTCCAGGTCGGAACCCTCTCACTCAGACGTGTTATGACAAATTGTTAACTTTGGAAACGATTGGAAAATTAATGGCCCTGACAAATGAGTTGTGAGTGTGGTCCTTGCCAAAATTAATACTAATAAAAGGAATTAAGGGGTTTCCACTTCATAGATAAATCTTTCATCTATGAGGTAGGCGGCCGTACAGAACCGACAAATAACGAATGGAGAAAGTCTTGGTCGTAATTCATCTATTGACAAATTTTGACACATCTTCATGATAAAGGAAAAAGATAGAAAATAAATATGAAATGTCCCAAAAGAATTATATGCACAATGGTCAGTCGTTTCATCAGTACTTACAAATATACAATAACGGGCCACAGAGCAGTGAGATATAGGGTATTGAAAACAGCTCATACCTAGACTAATGATCCAAAACTTTCTCACCACCAGCTTAATAGCTTCTTTGTCCGTACTTGGAATGAAATACATCACTGATTCTGCGTACCAGAGATGCGACAGTTTGTTGGTAGGTTTGTGGAGGTATGTGGCATTAGATGTCGAAGCACAGGTCATTTCATTTGCGTAAATAACAGGCCGCTGATATGCATACGCGGTGATGGCGCCTGATAGCGACCCAGATGGTTTCAACAGGATTTACATCAGGAAAATTTGGTCCCTGACACATCAACGTGATTTCACTATAATGCCCCACAAATCACTGTAGTACGGTTCTGGTTCCGAGGCACGGACAATTATACTGCTGAAAGATGACATCGCCATCGGGGAAGACATCAAGCATGAAGCATGTCTTCGATTACTATCACAGGTCCTATGCAAATACGAGAGAATGTCTCTCATAGCGTAGTACTGCTCCTACCAGCCTGCGTCCGTGGCGCACCGCACGTTTCGAGCCGCCGTGCACCTCGATGACAACGTTTCTGGAGACGACCAGCTACCTAGGGTTGCAAAAATATGATTCCCCCGAAGAGTCGACACGTTTCCATTGATCAATGATCGAATCCCGATGCTCCCGTGCCCACTCCAACCGTTACTGACGATGTCGTTGCGTCAACATCTGAGCACGTAGGGGTCGTCTACTGCGGAGCTCCATGTTCAACAGTGTACGATGAACGGTGTACTCTGAAACACTTGTGCGTGCAACAGCATTGTGCTCTCTCGGCAGAGATCTCACAGATCACTATCTATACTACTTAGCTGACAAGATTCCGAACCCCACGTTGTGAGAAGAGTCGAGTATGTGGTAGTCCCAGCGTCCTTCTACCTCCTTCCGCAGATGCTCACGACAGTAGCACGTGAACATTTGACCAACTTCGCCGTTTTCGAGGTACTCGTTCGTAATAATAATAATAATAATAATAATAATAATAATAATAATAATAATACTCTGCCCTTTCTCAAAGTCGCTTATTTCATCGGATTTCCCCATCTGCTGCGCATATCTTCCCTAGGGTGACCCCCGTCTATCTGCTCCATTTAGACACTTTTGTTACCACGTCACGCGCCTGTAGCGCCACCAGGCGACATCCAACGTTGGGTGTGCAGTGGTCACAATGTTTTGGTTTATCAGTGTATATGCAGCCTAGTGACAAACTGAACACAAATAGGGACCAATAGTGGTGTGGTAAACAGCTTCCGTCACCAGATGGCGTTGGCAAGTAACACATCACATAAGTGAACATCCGCCGGCCCCGGTGGCCGTGCGGTTCTAGGCGCTGCAGTCTGGAACCGCGGGACTGCTACGGTCGCGGGTTCGAGTGCTGCCTCGGGCATGGATGTGTGTGATGTCCTTAGGTTAGTTCGGTTTAAGTAATTCTAAGTTCTAGGGGACTGATGACCTAAGATGTTAAGTCCCATAGTGCTCAGAGCCATTTTTGAACATCTAAACATGTAACCATCAGGAGATCATAAACTGAACATCGATTATCCACTATACAATTCGAAAACCGCGGAGGAACCTGCAGGCATAGTATTTAAAAATACAAATTATGTAATGCAGATAATGAAAATAAATAATGTAACGAAATTTACGGATTACATGTGGAATGTTAGCTGCTACAATTACCAAACATAGAGCAGATATCAATTAAGGTGTAAATTATAGCAATGTGCAAGATAGAAAATACAAAAATAAAACGACCTGTGTTCATAAACCATTACAATGCGAGCATAGAATGTGACATAGCGTCATAAAAATTACGTTGCAGGCAGATACATAAAATAGTTCAAAACCAATTACAATGTAGGTGAAAGTAACATAGATTGGGGTTTTTATTTCATTTTTTAAATTTTTATCCACAGATCACAAATAAACGGAAGGATAGACATTTGAACACAATAAACGAACGTAGTGTATCATACGTTAAAACATAAAACGGCAAAGAATAAATGGAAACAATTCTTGTTAAAATTTTCAGCTATGCTGTAATACAATAGTTAACATGATACTATGATGAATACAGCTTCACAGCAGGAAATGTTGTAATACGTGTCGTGTCTTCCATACAATCAGTAAATAAAACAAACTTAACACCAGCAGTAACGACTGAGTAATCGTAAGTAAGCGTTACAGTAAAGGCTGAAAGTGGAAGAGAAAGTATCGTAGGACTTCTAGCGTCCATAGCGCCGCACATACAGTGCAATATGAACAAGACCATTTGTAATCACTGCCTAACGTCACTCCGTGAAGGGTCGCAACAGGCTACTTGATCAAAGTGCTACAAGATACTATCGAATACCAAACTTAAAACCCTCTGTTGTAACAGAACAACACAATGGTTAATGTCGAATCAAATTGACGATAGAAATACCAATAAAGAAGGGGGAGTGGATTACGATAGCGTATGAGGAAAATAAATGCTTGCTATGTTAATTTGCAAAAGACTCAAAACAGGTCGATGGTAAAATTTTCATTTTAAATACGTTGTAACTAAGTCAAAACAGAGTTCACAGAATTAGAAAAATCCTTTGCCCCAAGTGTAGCCTTACACCAATTAGAGAGAACCACTCAAAATCACAGTGAAGAGGAAACAAATAACAGGCATCATATAGTGAGACGAAAAGAAACACGGATGCGCCTCCATCCATGGGTGTGTAAATAATATTCAGCAAGGAAAATATGGAACGTACTAGAAAAACTGACTCGAAATGGATATCTAAATACGATATCACAGACATTATCAGTCACATACATTCTTTCAAAGTCTCATCGAGACAATCGAAAAATCAGTTCTTACTGAACCCCTCTTGTTCATTCAGCAACCTAAGCGGCTGACATATTCGATGTATATAAACTTCTAGGGGTAGCGTCTTTAATTAGTAATCAAACGTCCTCGGTCCCGGGTTCGAACCCCACCTCCGCTTAAATTTTGAATAATGTATATAAACTTCTAGGGGTAGCGTCTTTAAATAGTAATCAAACGTCCTCGGTCCCGGGTTCGAACCCCACCACCACTTAAATTTTGAATAAAAATCATCAGTAATGGCGGCCGAACACTTCCTCCATAAGAAGTCACCCTGATTCAGCCAACGGCCTTGTTAAAGAGGTTGCCCTTGGGGTGGGAAACTCCCCCTAAAGGCGGAAGACTCAGCAATGATCAATGGCATGAGGACGCAAAAGGGAATGGAAACCACTGCATTAAAGACGTGTAATGTGTATCCACAGCACACGTGGCCTGTAACTGAAAAAGTGTCATGGTGATACTTCCATTTGAAAAAGATTCCGGACTAGTCCCCCTTTCGGATCTCCGGGACGGGACTGCCAAGGGGCAGACGACCAGGAGAAAAATGTTGAGTAACCAACGAAAGGATAATGTTCTACGAGTCGGCGCGTGGAATCTTAGAAGTTTGAACAGGGTAGGGAAGCTACAATATCGGAAAAGGGAAACGCTAAGGACCAATCTATATACAGTGGGGGTCACTGAAGCGAAATGGAAAGAAGATAAGGATTTCTGGTCAGGTGAGTATAAGGGAATATAGACAGCAGCAGAAAATGGAATAAGGGGAGTAGGACTGATTGTAAATAAGAAACTGGCAGAGAGCAAGTTACTGTGAACAGTTCAGCGATAGCGTTATTCTCATCAGAATCGACAGCAGGCCAAAACCGACAACGATAGTTCAGCTGTACACGCCGACTTCGCAAACCGAATGCGAAGAGATCGAGAAATATATGAGGATATTGGACGGGTAGTTCATTACGCAAGAGAAAAATGTTTCAAATGACTCTGAGCACTATGGGACTTAACTTCTGAGGTCATCAGCCCCTAGAACTTAGAACTACTTAAAGCTAACCAACCTAAGGACATCACACACATCCATACACGAGGCAGGACTCGAACCTGCGACCGTAGCGGTCGCGCGGTTCCAGACTGTAGTGCCTAGAGCCGCTCGGCCACTCCGGCCGGCACGTAAGAGAAGATGAAAACCTGGTAGCCATGGGGGATTGGAATGAGGTCGTAGCGGAAGGAGTAAACGACAGGCTTACAGGAGGATATAGACTTGGTACTGGGAATGAGAGAGGAGAAAGACTAATTGAGCTCTACAACAAATTTCAGCTAGTAATAACGAATACTCTGTTCAAGAAACAAAGGTGGAGGAGGGATAACTGGAAAAGGCTGGGAAGTAAGGAAAGATTTCTGTTAGATTATATCAGGGACAGGCAGAGATTCGGAAATCAGATAATGGATTGTAAGGCGTACCGAGGAGCAAATGATGACTCAGATCACAATTTAGTCGTGATGAAGAATAGGCTGAAGTTTAAGCATGCTCATGGAGAACAACACGCAATGAAGTGGGATAAATAAGCATTAAGGAATGAAGCACTTGCAGTTCTCTGAGGCTATAGTTCCAGCGATAAAGAACAGTTCAGAAGGCATTCCAGTTGAACAGGAATGGACATCTCTAAAAAGGGCAATCACAGAAGTGTGGAAGGAAAACGTAGGTACAGGGAAGGTAACTGCGAAGAAACCATTGGTAACGGAAAATAACTTTCAGTTGACTGATGAAAGAAGAAAGCACAAAATGTTTCAAGGAAACTCAGGACTACAGAAATACAGATGACTTAGGAGTGAAATAATTAGGAAGTGGAGGGATGCTAATGCAAAATGTGAAGTAATCGATAAAGAAATCATTGTCAGAAGGACTGACTCAGCATATAGAAAGGTCAAATCAACCTTCAGTGAAATTAAAAACAAGAGTGTATCAATAAGATTACAATGGGAGTTCCACTGTTAAATGCGGAGGAGAGAGTGGATAGGTTGAAAGAGTATACCGAAGGCCTCTATGACGGCGAAGATTTGCCTGATTACATGACAGAAGAATAAAAATGAGTCAATACAGAAGAGATAGATGATCCAGTATTACAATCAGAATTTGAAAGAGGTTTGGAAGATTTAAGATCGAATAAGGCAGAAGGGATAGATAAAACTCCATCAGAGTTTCTAAAATCGTTGGGGGAAGGGCAAAAAAACGACTTTTTCCTTGGTGTGTAGAATGTATGACTCTGGTAATATACTATCTGGCTTTCGGAGAAATATCATCCACATAATTACGAAGATTGCAAGAGCCGACAAGTGCGAGAATTATCTCACAATCAGCTTAACAGCTCATCCTTTCAAGTTGCTGGCAAGAATAATATAAAGAAGAATGGAAAAGAAAATCGAGGATGTATCTGATGACGATCAGTTTGGCTTTAAGAAAGGTAAAGGCAATTCTGACGTTGCGCTTGATAATGGAAGCAAGACTAAAGAAAAATCAAGAACGTTCATAGAATTTGTCGACCTGAAAAAAGCATTCGATAGCGTACAATGGTGTAAGCTGCCGAAATTCTGAGAAAAATAGGGGTAAGCTATAGGGAAAAACGGGTAATATACAGTACGTACAAGAACCAAGAGGGGACAATAAGAGTGGAAGACTAAGAACGAAATGCTCGGATCAAAAAAGTTGAAAGAAAGAGAGATGTAGCCTACGCCCCTACTGTTCAATATATACATCGAAGAAACGATGACGCAAATAAAGAAAGGTTCAAGAGTGGAATTAAAACTCGAGGTGAAGAGATATCAACGATTCGCTGATGACATCGCTATTCTCAGCGAAAGTAAAGAATTACAGGATCTGTTGGATGGAATGAAAAGTCTAAAGAGTACACAATATGGATTGAGAGTAAATCGGAAAAAAGAAAAAAAATAGTGAGAAGTAACACAAACGAGAACAGCGAGAAACTTAAGAACAAGATTGGTGATCACGAAGAAAATAAAGTTCAAGAATTCTGGTATTTGGGCAGCAAAATAACCCACGACGGACGGAGCAAGGAGGACATAAAAAGCAGGCTAGCACTGGGGAAAAGGGCACTCCTGGTTATGAGAAGTCTACTAGCATTAAACGAAGGGCTTAATTTGGGGAAGAAATTTTTGAGAATTTACGTTTGGAGCATAGCATTGTACGGTAGTGAAATATGAGCTGTGGGAAAACTGAAACGGAGAAGAATCAAAGTATTTGAGTTGTGGTGTACTGGTGAGGAGTGAGGAGATTCTCCGGAGAATCGCCGAGGAAGAAAATATATGGGAAACGCCGACATGAAGAAGGGAGATGATGGTAGGACATCTGTTAAGACATCAAGGAATAACTTTCATGGTATTTGAGCGAGCTGTAGAGGATAAAAACTACAGACGAAAACAGAGATTGGAATACATCCAGAAAATAAATGAGGACCTGAGCTGTCACAGCCCCTACGTTGTATCTTTAATGCTGCGTGTTTACCAAAAATGTTATGTGGTTTCTGCCGTACATCATGTCTGAAACGAGCGTATGTCTTCCCATGCGAATTGAAGGAAACATTAACCTTAGCATTTTAATGCGTTGACGCAGTGAGGACCACTGGCAGTAAACGTGCGACCTGTACCTCGGCCAGTGATGCGCTTCTCTACCGTTCATATGGGGCAGATTATCTTCCAAGGTGTGTAGCGTGAAATTTAAACGAATATTTCAATAAACCAATTCCTGACGAACTTGTCAGAACTCAAGCAACTGCCAGGCTGAACGTAAGTGCAACTAAATAACGTACCCCAAGTATAGGTCTCTACGTTTGAATAAAATTGTTCATCAAATACACACTAAATCCTCAACTGGTGATTCACATAGAAATAATTATATCGGCTAATTATAATTGTTCGAGCCAACAATATAGGTTGTAATATCTCACAACATTTATATAAAATCGGCTAGGAAACACAAGGCGGTGTTCACAGCTACAAATTACTGAAGTCTAACTGCAAACTATCTGCTCTAAATAATTGCCTAATCGACACACTAGGTCACTGTCTTAAGTGTCGATCAGCGTTGAAAATAATCGAAGCCCCACAGGCTAATCTGAGACTATCAACGCGTCAGCTCATTTAGAGAGTAGGTATTGATTTCTTATATTTTAATACAGCGTGCTGTTATTTAAATGTTTTATATTTGGCAAACAAAGAGCCACTCTGGTCACTCATGAACAGATATCTATGAGTTTAGTTTATTTGGTATGTTTCTCTATGGGAACTATTTGTGTTTCGATTTATTTCTAAAGTGTTACGCTTGCAATATTAATAGATATTTATACAAGCCTAGAACGCCTAAGGGTTGTCATTTTTTTTTTTTTTTTTTTTTTTTTTTTGCATGGATGCCGAAGGGCGTTTCTGGAGAGCCTTCTGGTATGTCTAAAGACAAAAACTTAGAACTTTGAAGAATGTTTATGCATTTTAACTAAGGCAGCAGCTTACAAATGTTGTTAATAGTTGTAAATATTAGATAGAGTCAATAAAAATATGTTGATGTATTACACAGAGTACTCCGATTCCTCAACTTAAAAGCAGGAGAATGCATGTTAAATACGTGATTATCAAAGTGTCCACAGTACTGTTCTGGTTTACTTCGATTGTTTTACTTCTGATTTCTTATTTTAGTTTCTTTTACAGAAGCATGGTACCGACCCTTCCTTGCAAGAGGCTCATCTGCTTGTGCTGTCACTTCTTTGATTTTACTTTGTAGAATACTTTCCATCGACTGAAAAATCTGGTTAGATAACCATCTTACATTTAGTACTATTTTCTGCTACCTGGGGTTTCACTAGTTCCAACCCAGTTTCCAGAAGAAAAAGTTTCCTTTTGCTGTGTATCTTTTCATTCGATCTTGGACGTTTCTCGATGAATGTGGTGGTTATATTGGGAGCATAGTATCGATGAGACAGTAAAATGCTGATAGATGCCATCTCTTTGTTTCCCTCTTGCAGGTGTACATACAAACCATATGATGAAGGGTATCAATTCCACCCGTGGTGGAATTGTAGAATGTATGTATGTGGGTATTATTCCGCTCTCCTCCTTCGTCGTGCACTGTTGATAACATCAGGAAGTTTTTACTTGACTTTCTTTTTACTATGTAGGACATCAAAGTAACTGGTGGGCTATGTGTTGTTGGGTCTTTGAACGCGAACACTGACGAATACAGCTCTCGATTTGATGTTTTCTTCATTGTGGCTATTATATGGTTTCTCTTTGACTGTAGAGCTGTAGCAATTTTGTAGTCTTGGTGTAATCATTCCAGCAAATCCACCAATGTATAGAATCGTTTTGTAGTAATATTTCGCCCACTATTTTTCACAGGCACTGACAGACGTTTGACGACAGCTGCTGAACCTCGTTATTCCTTGGACAAACTCTGTACTTTATCTGCGTAGGTTTCCATACTCACGACGTATCTTTCTATTGTGTCTGATATTATGCGAATAAGTTTGCTATACTTGTCGAGTTTCTCCTTCATAAACAAGCTGAGGTTGAAGGTGTTTTTGATTTTGTTATTTTATACCGTTCACTTTGTTGAAACGTCCACGCTGTGAATTTGTCTGCTTTCTTCTTTTTTGATGGTAATCGTGTGTTGAAATTAGTGATTTTAATAAATACCTTGGAACTTTCTCTTCCCATAATACCCTTGATAACAGGCCGACCCATTATTTTTGACCAGACAGCGTGTATACTGACAGAATTGTTCTTATTAGCACCCGTAAGCATCAGTACTTCTATGTAAAGACATACCATTCTGTCTCATTATTTTGTCTCAGTCGATAAAAGGAGCTGCAGCTGAACTGCGAAGTGTTTGGTTTTGCAGGGAACATGTGACCACGGCCGCTTCAAGAGCCGATTTGTGGGTGTTGACCAGCACCACCACAGCAGTTGTTCACGGGTCGGGGATCCGCCATCGCTAGCAGTAGACGGCTGGAGTCTTCCCCAGCACGCGGGAACCAGTGCAGTTGTCCATGCTACGGGATCCATCACCAGCACACCACACAGTGGTCGCCTCTGCGCTGGTATACTGCAACAGTCCACGTGATGCATGCAGCCACCGACATTAGCAGCAGCATGGCAGTCACAGATAAAAGTTAAATATCAGCAGCATTTGCTTTTTGTCATTGCAGCTTGCTAGCGATGGCTGATAGGATCAAGCAGTCACCGAGTGAGTGTGGGTCTGATCAGAGAGAGAGAGAAAGATAGAGTAATATGGCTAGTCCAAAAATATATGTGTGAGAAACCAATGAATTGCTGGCAGATGGAAATTTTCAGGCATAGATGTGTTTTATCATGCAAAAACTAGGGAAGTTAGGGACTCAGTTTAAGGAAATCAGTAATCAGTTTCGGGGATTCTATGATCAAATCAATAATGAAAATGAGAAAACGCTGAATATTTTAAAGGGATTGGTGAAAAGGTTAATGAGGCAGACAAGAAAATGGCAGGCTGAATCAATGGTGTAGAAGGATTTGGGTGAGAGAGTCGAAGCTGTGCCGACGGGGCGCGCAAGCAAGGCTAGAGAGACGGAATCTGCGCTGAAAACAATGTCTGAAAGTGTTACAGAGACAGACGAAGGACGCTGAGGACAGAGCAGAAGATATTGCATTTACTAGGGCCACTATAACTAGTGTTGTGATGAATCAATTTGGGGCGGTGGCCACACAATTTATAATGAGCCCTGAACTTAAGTATTTCAATGGGGAAAGCAAGAACTGGGTGGTGGACCATCTGGCCTCATACAAAGAGTGTTACGTTGAAGGTATGACCGACGAGGCTACAGTAAAGTTTATTAAGCGGCAGTTCGACGTGGGCAAACCAAAATTCAGCAGCTTTATGAGGGTACACCACGTCTGAGGTACTGCTCGACAGGTAGTTGGGAGCTGGAAAGCAAGCACAATTACAGAATGTCTTGCTGGACGGTCCATACTATAGCAATGAACGGGGCAGTATGCGCTCGTTTTGCGAAGCTGAACTTCAGAAGTTATTTTACCTTGATAAACCGCTGGGCACTTTCATGGAGATTTCCACCATGAATATTTGCAGTTGAGTTTGACACATAGGTCCATGGAAGCAACTGACAGTTTCCTTGATTTTGTAGAACGTAAGGATGATGCTATGTGCTACCGTAGTAACGGCGCTGGTAATCAGGGAAATCACCGAAATGTTAGGGGAGAAAGGAGCTGGCAGGAGATGTAGACTGTAGGCCCGAAGTGCTTCCAGCGAAATGCGAATAACGTATCAGCAGAATGAGCACAGTCGTGGTAATCAGCTGAAAAGGGACAGGGAAAATAATGGTAGACAATGCGGAAATGGGCAGCCGAATGGAAATCAGCAGTGGTAGCAGTCTGGAAACTAGATTTTCTCCCTATTGTGGTCCGCGAAATTATGAAAAGGAATGCATTAATGAAGTTTTAAGGAGCGTCGGAAGATGTTGATTTAAATTGTTTGTTCAACCTGTAAGAGAGTGAGGGGGATGGGTGTACCGGTTTGACGGAACTGAGGATGAACAATGAGAATGTAACCGCACAATCAGCAGTGAACGGTGAAAGTAAAGTTAATTTTCATGTGGAACGGGCTGAAGCCGTTCCGGAGATAGTTTTTGCAGCTAGCGTGCAGGAAATGGAACCTGACGCAGCTGATTTAAAGGTCAGACACGCAGAGTCTCGTGTGTGGTGCGAATGGTTCACTGAACAACAGGAGACTGCGGTGAAAGTCATTGCAAACACAGTGAGTGGCACACTGGGGTCTGAGCAACGTGATGATTTTGTACACACTACAGAGGGCCGGAATGAGGAGAGAATGTTCATCATTGTTAATAATAAAGATCATTTCGCTGTTGATGATGCAGACGTTGACTGAATCAGTAAAGAGGAGAGTGAATTCAAACCGAAGGATTACGTTGCACAAGCCGGGTTCCAAAGTAGGAGCAACTGAAAAATTTAACATGGCCAGGAAGGTCTGTGGTTAAATGTGAGCCAGCCTGCATTTTATGCTTCTTTCAACGAGATTTTCAGTGAAAACTTTGATGTTGACCTTGCAGGAGACATAAGTAAATACTTTGTGTGTTGACGTTTTAAGGAAACAGAACGAGATTTTTTGGCAGAAACTGAGCTGCAGAAAGAATGTGTAAAGAAGGTGCAGCCGATTACAAGTGTATATAATTTTCAAAAAAATGGTCCAAATGGCACTCAGCACTATGAGACTTAACTGCTGTGGTCATCAGCCGCCTAGAACTTAAAACTACTTAAACCTAACTAACCTAAGGACATCACACACATCCACGCCCGAGGCAGGAATCGAACCTGCGACCGCAGCGGTCGCGCGGTTCCAGACTGTAGCGCCTAGTACCACTCGGTCACTCCGGCCGGCTATAATTTTCATGTTGACTGCCTTACTGGATTAGAGAGTGACATAAGTTGTGTTTCTGAATCCTTTTCTTTTTATATAGAGAGAGGCTTAAGGACACCGTTAGACATTCATGTCGAGTGTAAATATTAAAATGGCTACTTTAAGTTAAAAATATATGTAAAGAGTGAAGCCATTTTCGAAGTAAACATTTATGTGAACATTTTTGTGAATGGATTCCTCATTTTTCGAATCTATGTACCAGTATCTTAATGTGAACAGATTTTTTTTTAAGAAAGAATACATTCATGCATTAATTGCATTCGAAGCCACATTGGGCGACTTGCGTGTCGGAGATGGGGATGAAATTATGATGAGGACAACACAACACCCAGTCCCTGAGCGGAGAAAGTCTCCTGTCTCGGTCGGGAATCAAACCCGGGCTCCTTGGCATGGCATCCGCCCTGCTGACTACTCAGCTAAAAACATACGTTTTCGCAGATCACAGAGAAACTGTGTAATTGGAAACTGTTGCGTTCATTTGTTCAAGCACATGTGACGTTTGTTTTCATTATTTCCTTGTAAGTGATCACATTCACATCCATACGAAAGCCTAAATCTGGCAAGGACGCAGCTCTCTCTCACTCACCAGGCGTACAAATTAAGGGCGTCGATAAGAGATTCCTATCATATGAGGCACTTGCTGTCACTAACGCCGTGTATTATACACCTGACATGTTTTCCGGCAAAAGATTCGGTTGGCTGGCTCTGAGCACTATGGGACTTAACTTCTGAGGTCATCAGTCCCCTAGAACTTAGAACTATTTAAACCTAACTAACCTGACATCACACACATCCATGCCTGAGGCAGGATTCGAACCTGCGACCGTAGCGGTCGCGCGGTTCCAGGCTGTAGCGCCTAGAATCGCTCGGCCATTCCTGCCGGCAAAGATTCGGTTGACTTGTCGCCTTGTCATCAAACTTTTGCGTTTCAATATTCGAAAGCCACTCCCTTTCGGCTGCTAATAGAGCAGTTGTGCAGAATCACCTGACACTATAGGTCCCTACCTTACGCCACGCAGTTGCAAACTACGTTACGCCACGACACAGACATAAATTTGAGGAAAGCGAACAGCGAAAAAAAAAAAAAGAATGGGACGTAGGAACACGGCTTGCGGGCTTAGTAGTCTAAAACCGCAACCACTTGGCCACGACGCCATTTCGCGATCTAGCTGCTCTACATTGCACTTCATGTTCTTGGACCGTTCATTGTTTCTATTTTGCTTTTTTTCGCAGCCCAGTACACCTTGCATGGGGGCTTAATTAAATTTTGATATGCAAATAATTTTTAATTTTCAGTCGCTGTATGTCCGATTACGAAGTCTCGTAAACGGTTGGCCCTGACTAGTATTTGTACGCAATCTGATTGCATAGAATAACAACAAAGAATGAAAGAAAACTTCCGTTAACACAATTAACTAATTAAGTCCCCAGCAACTATAAAACCTACGAAACAAGAAAACACAAGTGTAGCTGTTCTGTGTGTGGAAGTGTGATTCAACATACACATCTGGCACGGTTCTTCCTCAATAAGACCAGATATTTTAAACACCATTTATACTGAAGGTAATTAAAAAAAACAGAAATACTATAATTGCCCATAGAAACCAGAAATACAGTCTAATACAAAAACACGAACCAGATGCTTTGTTGACTGAACCTGTGACCAAGAGGCATTATTGTTTAAGACATTGAAATAATAAAAAAAAGGAATTTCTTACCTTTATATATATTGACGAAAAGCACTCTAATCATTACAGCATCCCCAATCCAACAATATCTGGTGTCTAGCCCATCAAAACAATATAACAACATCTGAACAAGCACTCTCCATGGGAACTTCTCAACAACGACTCACCACTGCTACATCTCAACAAGCACTCTCCACCACGACCTCTCGACAAGAACTGCCAGTGGAGGCGTCTGAATAATACTCTTTGGCGCAATCTCTGGCGCTGTGGCTCAGTGTAGCCACCTTTCAACCTTCTTCCTGTTTCCATGCTTGATCTGTGTTCAGCTTATGACGGGCTATCCACTGTTCCCTCTTACCACTAAATATGAGGATGGGGAGGGGGGGGGGACGAGGGTGGTGCGATGAGGAGATTCCCTTGTCAGAAGAACATTTGCTTCAGGAAGGCCGAAACCTTGCAATTGATTCTGCAAGCTGTGCTGAGAAGTCTCCAAAGTCCAATCACAGTGCTCGTCTGGTATTATTGACAGACGTCCTTTGGAAGGCCGACCCAATCCGCTGTTGGCCTTCTACCTCTCACTTCCTACCTGCTGCAGCTGAACTTTGCTGTGGCCCGACCCACGCAACATGTACCGCCCGATTCAGATGGTGCCTGTAGGCTGTGTGGTGCCTGCCTGCCTCACCGCTTCTCAGACGGCAGAGGGCGGGGTTCTCGTCTATACAGTGACCTCCTTCTCATGGGGGTCCATTCTCGCTTTCACTCGCCCTAGCAGCGAGACCAGCTTGGGAGGCTGTCTGCGATGAAAGCTCGTCGGTCTATTCATCAGGCGTCCAGTTATCAGATGTCAAAGTGTCAGCTGTCTTTGCATCGCATCTGCACATTACTCTAGTCCACTATTTACAGTCTCATCTCTAGATTAGCCAATACATGTGAAATAAGCATAGCAGCTTCGTAGTGTGTCACAGAAGATTCACCTGCTTTACTTCACGTGGGTAGTTACAATAATTATGAGCTACTAATTTTTTTTACGAAAACAAATATATTCCAATAGAAAAAATTATGACTACCTTTCATCTAATTTTCAACTATTCTTAAATTTTGATTTCTTTTAATCGGTTACTGACTCGGAAGGAGTAAAACTAATTCAGATAACTCCATCATTACCAACTGAACAATTGTTTATTATTTAGGGTTAGACGTGATTTGTGGTTAGTACAGTTTACACCCTCCACCAGAAACAATAATATTCTACATGCGCACGATCTCCCTAACACCCACGTAATATCTGAACTATTAATACCCAGTTTGTCTCCATGCTTCATTTCCTTCATGCATGTTTGCGAAAAAATACTCTCACGACTTCCTCTTGCTATCAAAAAAAATGGCTCTGAGCACTATGGGACTTAACATCTGAGGTCATCAGTCCCCTAGAACTTAGAACTACTTAAACCTAACTAACCTACGGACATCACACACATCCATGCCCGAGGCAGGATTCGAACCTGCGACCTTAGCGGTCGCGCGGTTCCAGACTGAAGCGCCTAGAACCGCTCGGCCACACCGGCCGGCATCTTGCTATCATTCCTCGTTAAATCTTTGCGTCCTCATACCATCATCCCATCCTGCAACAAGCTTCTCAACAAACACAAACAGTGAGCACTCGACAACTGGTCACAAATGAAATCATATTGGAGCAACAACTGTAACAACCGTCACTTAATATTATCAACGTTCCTTTAAATACTTTCACCTTACGAAAAACCTACAAATATCATTCTGGCATATCTACAAGTATATCACCTTCAACCTTGTTTCATTCTATCTTTTCCTTGGTCATATGGCACCATTAAAACTTGCACATCGTAGGATAGTCTCTGACTTGACAGCTGGTAACATGGAGCCTCTGTCCATAATACAGGCTTTCTCCTCCTCCGATCTCTTTCTGTACGTGCCGGTACTTATTGCTCTCTGCTTCACACAACAACAAAAATAGAACATTAAGGAAGTTAGCTGGATGTAACATTCTTTCATTTTGTTTAACTAGTTTCTCGCCAATGCTCCTCTCCCACACAATATAATGCAAGGAACTGCATAGTTGGTTATCACCTCTCGAAATCCCCACAGCCTAAATAAACAATAAAAAACTACCATCATCTTCAAAACAGGTTCCTCACCTACTGTTGACAGCCAACAAGTACTTCATAAAAGTCCCAACGCTCGTTTGGCGGGGACGGAAAGTACTTCAGCACTATCTAACTCATCCTCTCTGCTACACTGCGGACAACATATAGCAAAACACCTAGAACTGAAATTCTTTCGTGTCACAACTTGACTATCATTTATTTAACTTAATCCTATAATAACCATAATCTTAAAATAGTTAACAGGTGAATGGAACTCCATGGTGGACCGCAGAAGCGCCAGACAAAGCAACACGCTTACATACTTTACTCAGTATCCCATTTGACCACTCTAGACTATCTAGAACTCATAATCCGTTTTCTCCAGGTAGAGCCCAAAAACTGCTTGTTGGACCATCTGTATGACAATTAATACCGTGACTAGTACTTTCGTTCTGCTATTGGCTCTCTCCATCCTCACCAACTGCTTTTATTCGTTGGATGGCCATAGAGATGTGATGCTGGTTGGGTGGAAATTCTACTAGTTCCCTTCCTCTGCCTGTTCTAGGTTGTTCCTTCAATATCGTAATCGGCGGCACCTTGTTTTTTCGTCATTGCTAGTTTAGCCTTATGGCAGCGTTTACATTCTGCCAAAACTTTACATATTCTTTGCTCCATGTTATTAAAATAACACGAGCAGTGCAACTTCATGAAACACTTTCTTGATCCAAAGTACGCATGGCTCAATTGAGTATACCAAATTAACTTATTCAACATTGCATCTGATACACACGGGAACCGGAACAGTTCATTCAGGTTTAACCGACGCAACAGGACTCCATTATTCAGAAGATAAAACTGTCGAACTGCCATCTGATCCCTGCTCTTCATCTTTCTCTTTAAATCGTGTAGACTCGTATACTTGTCCTGTTCTCTCGCTATGACTCTAATGATGAGGAAACATAGTTCCCAAAAGCTACTTTCGTCATACGAAAAACGTTATTGTGTAATTGTCTTCTAGTTCTGCCTCGCCCGTCTTAGACAAACCAAATGGCGAGGACAACAGCAATCGGCTATGGCGTTAGTTGGCCGGGAAAATGCGTGATTGTGAAATTAAAGCCTTACAATAACAACACTCGTTTTAACAACCGTCCATGTGTCAGTCTGGCGGTCAATAAAATCTGTAAGTCCGTCTCACCAGTATACATGTGTGTCTTTCTCCCAAAGAAGAAGAATTCTAACTTCTGGAAACCTCACATGACAGCAGGTGTTTCCCCAGCTTGGTAACAGCTTCTCACACTTAGATAAGACACAGTTCCTAAATACAGTTGCCTTCCTGACTACCCTTTCTCCCTCTTCAAATTACTGAAACAGGACTACGCCAATTCCAGTCACCGCCCTAATTATAGAGAAGTTGATAAATCAGAATACATCCTATCTACATCTACATCTACATCTATACTCCGCGAGCCACCTTACGGTGTGTGGCGGAGGGTACTTATTGTACCACTATCTGATCCCCCCTTCCCTGTTCCATTCACGAATTGTGCGTGGGAAGAACGACTGCTTGTAAGTCTCCGTATTTGCTCTAATTTATCGGATCTTTTCGTTGTGATCATTACGCGAGATATATGTGGGCGGTAGTAATATGTTGCCCATCTCTTCCCGGAATGTGCTCTCTCGTAATTTCGATAATAAACCTCTCCGTATTGCGTAACGCCTTTCTTGAAGTGTCCGCCACTGGAGCTTGTTCAGCATCTCCGTAACGCTCTCGCGCTGACTAAATGTCCCCATGACGAATCGCGCTGCTTTTCGCTGGATCATGTCTATCTCTTCTATTAATCCAACCTGGTAAGGGTCCCATACTGATGAGCAATACTCAAGAATCGGACGAACAAGCGTTTTGTAAGCTACTTCTTTCGTCGATGAGTCACATTTTCTTAGAATTCTTCCTATGAATCTCAACCTGGCGCCTGCTTTTCCCACTATTTGTTTTATGTGATCATTCCACTTCAGATCGCTCCGGATAGTAACTCCTAAGTATTTTACGGTCGTTACCGCTTCCAATGATTTGGCATAATCGTACTGGAATGGATTTCTGCCCCTATGTATGCGCATTATATTACATTTATCTACGTTTAGGGAAAGCTGCCAGCTGTCGCACCATGCATTAATCCTCTGCAGGTCCTCCTGGAGTACGTACGAGTCTTCTGATGTTGCTACTTTCCTGTAGACAACCGTGTCATCTGCAAATAGCCTCACGGAGCTACCGATGTTGTCAACTAAGTCATTTATGTATATTGTAAACAATAAAGGTCCTATCACGCTTCCCTGCGGTACTCCCGAAATTACCTCTACATCTGCAGATTTTGAACCGTTAAGAATGACATGTTGTGTTCTTTCTTCTAGGAAATCCTGAATCCAATCACAAACCTGGTCCGATATTCCGTAAGCTCGTATTTTTTTCACTAAACGTAAGTGCGGAACCGTATCAAATGCCTTCCTGAAGTCCAGGAATACGGCATCAATCTGCTCGCCAGTGTCTACGGCACTGTGAATTTCTTGGGCAAATAGGGCGAGCTGAGTTTCACATGATCTCTGTTTGCGGAATCCATGTTGGTTATGATGAAGGAGATTTGTATTATCTAAGAACGTCATAATACGAGAACACAAAACATGTTCCATTATTCTACAACAGATTGACGTAAGCGAAATAGGCCTATAATTATTCGCATCTGATTTATGACCCTTCTTGAAAATGGGAACGACCTGCGCTTTCTTCCAGTCGCTAGGTATTTTACGTTCTTCCAGCGATCTACGATAAATTGCTGATAGAAAGGGGGCAAAGTGCCCTCTTCAATGTCTGGAATTCTCGTTCCACCTTGTCATCTCATACCCAAAACAACTTCTTTTCAATCAGCTTGCATAGTCATGGCAATGCCATAGTTTCCGCATTAATGAAATGTTTATGGAAATTCGTAAGGCCGAGATAACACCGTAACTGTTTCCTTGCCCAAGAAATTGGTTCTGCTTTTGATGTGTCTGGTGAGATTCCGGGCCTTGAAACTTTACTTGTGCAATAACTAAACAAGACCTACTTTTATTTGTGGTGACACCGCAGTCTCGAAGGGTGTTGAGCAACGTGTTCGGTACTCGATTGTGCTCGCCCCATGAGTTTTCCGCTACCAAGATACCCTCCATGCATTGCATTACCTTATGGAGCAATGACCCGTCTAATATGCTGCCTAGTTCCTGGAAAATGTAGCAGATGATATTTTCAACCCGAAAGGAAAATGTTTGAACTGGTAAGACGGCCCAAACGCGAGAACGGCAGTGTACTAACGGGGAGAAGGCTCCATTTCGATTAGCAGTAGCTTGATCGGAGGTTGAGCGGCGAAAAAGCTTGTTACCCGAGGAACTTCTGGCACGTGTTGGTATTAATTTGTCTCGATTCAAGCACCAAGCATATTGTAGTAATTCTTTTCTCTGCCACCAGCAGCTGGTTATTGTACGAAGTCACCACCGATTCAAGTAACCACTTCTACTTCCGTAGTATCTCTGTAATTCATCCTTCAACTCTTCAGATTCACTACATAGTTTTAAGGTGTTGGCAGGAAATTGTTCTCACGTCATCTGTTCTTCAAACTGCGTATGTATTAGGGTGCCCTGCAAGTTAAAGTCATTATATCCTAAGGGCAAAACCGCCAGATTTTCGCATAAAAATTCAATTTCCAAAATCAATGATTTTGCTTAACCACAACCAAAAAGTTCCACTCCATCTTGTTCTCCTGTCACGTAGCTTCAAGCCAAAGTTGCTGGTGCACCTCCATGCTCATCTGTCCTAGGGCTCTGTGAGCTTTCATCATCTGTAAGCTTAGTGTCAGTGAAGCTTGGTTTGCCACACATCTTAGAAATATTGGTTCTGATATCATCAAACGTTGAATCCCACTATCTAAAACAGCTGCCAGTCCCACATCTCCTACTAGTACAGTGACGGATGGGTGCAGATTCCGTGTAAGTACATTCTCCTTCTCTTCTAGCAAAACTTCTGGAGAATCATCATGCTCGACAGTATCTGTCACTAGATCCAAGTTCTGTCATAGGTCTATCTATTATTTTCCCCGTGGTAATTCCTAATCATTGCCATGAAGATGGGCCAGCAACTGTATTTGATCGAGGGTCTAGGGACCAAACCCCAACTATCTCTAAGTGCAGACAGGCTGGCTCGCAGCCATTTCCCTCCTCCCTAAATTCCGGGTTACCGTTCTGTGGGACTGATGACCATAGATATTAAGTCCCATAGTGCTCAGAGCCATTTGAACCATTTGAACCGTTCTGTGGTTGGTTGTTCCATCCTCTGTTTGGCTGGTATGACCAGAAATGGTCAACAGCGCTTGTATAGAATCGAATATTACGGCAGTCACTAAAAGGTCACTGAAATCATGTAAAACTTCGTCCCGGTTCATACTGCCATTGCCAACTGTAATCTCCTCTCTCCATAAACTCCATACCTTGTAGTAAGCCCTTAGAGGGCTTGACGTCTTCCCAACAATTTCCAGCGACAGTCTGCAGATAGTTAGGAGGCAAATTATAGTAAGTAAAGTGAATGATTTCTGAAGAACTTTATAAAACGTCCACGAACTTATTTTATTCAATATTTTCTTTAGGAAGTTCACTGGATTCTGAATATCTGGTCTCTCCAGGTCAGGACCCATGGTTCTCTGCTTTTACTCTTCCTTGTGCAGCCTTTGAACAATAATTCCCTAGGAATACGTTTCTGAACTCTTTATATGATGCACACTACAGTGCAGTTGGATGATGAATCATTGACCAGGAATGCAACAAAAACATGGTAAATAGCTCCAGTCAGGTCATGGGATGAAGCAAGTTTCAGCTATCTTAGAAAGTCTGGAACTTACATAGATATCGATAACTTTTACAGTAAAACTGTTTCAACTCAGGTGATATTGTTCGCCCATATGTGACCGTATACTGTCCTACCTCTATTCTGGGTGATGCTGATGATACCAACAGTCTCATTTCTTATGTCTTGAACATTGCATCCACTCCCACATGCACAGATTCTGTCGAGTGGCGTGCAATTATGTGCTGTCGGCTCCACCACTCCAGCGCAAAAAAACTGCCTTAACCCACCATAAGCTCGCTGTAAATATTCAGACATCTTCTACTGTTGTTCGTTTAAACCATCTTGCTGCTTCTAGTGCTTCTCCTTCTGGCATCAGACATGTGTACACTGATTCCTCTCTAATCTACTTAATTTCTTCACGAATAATGGCAGGGATTGATATCACCAGCTGACCTGTGACTGCACAGATGTATTGTTCAACTTCTTTTGATGTATGATTATTCCTTCAATCTTGCTCATGCGTTTATCAGTCTTTTCGATATGCTATCCCTATTCATCTTGCCGACAGTCCACATACCCAGCCTGCTCTTTTAGTACTGGAATCTGCCTCAATGCAGCTGACATCTCATTAACCTGCCATGATAACTTCACCAGGCCTTCACCTGTCATCTTGACCTCCTACCTAGTTCTCTTTGTTTCGTCTTTTGTTTCTCCAAAGTTTCTTTCATCTGCTCTCTTGCATTCTTTCCTTTAGTTCCTTATGGTCTTCCTTTACTTCCTCTCAGGACTTCTTTGCTTCCTAATTCGTTTTCTTCAAGAATTGAACGATTCCCACCTGGGTATATTGCAGCTCAAATGGTGTAGATGAGGATGGAACAGGCATACTAAATTTAACATTTCACGGAGGTGTGTCACATGTTTATACACTATCCTCTTCCTAGTGATTGGTAATTGCAATGACTGCATCTACCATATTGGGTAATACCTCATCGTCTTCATTGATAACATTTCGTTTCTCTTCAGCTAAATCCAAATTATCACCTGGTTTCAATATGACTATCTTTCATGACTGTCCACTAAGTGGAGCAAAATGCATGGTCTCTCTTATCTGCCACTTCCTAACTGTCATGATCAGATTCCATGTTTTCTGTCTGATGTTTCTTCCTAGAACTGTTTCTAATCTGACCCGACTTCTCAAGCACACTCGACAGAGGTATGTGACGAAGAAACAAGATTCTCGTCACAGTTATTATATCTTGACGCAAGTCCAAAATCCATCAGTCTCCAAGTACAACACATAAAGAAACACAAATTCACTCACAGCACTGCAGCAAAGCCTAACAAAACAAAAAAAAACAGGCCAGGCACAGACAAATGTCAAACCAAATATAAAATAAAAGCTGAAAAAGAAAGATATGCGTATTAAATAAATGCACCAGCTCGCTTAAGAAACTCTTAAATATCAAACCAAAAATTTTCCTTTATCTTTTGAAACGCATTTGATCAAATCCCCCCCCCCCCAATATTCTATTATTTATTCATTCTTTACCAATTTTACAAACAATTCCTCATTATTTCCATATATAGACATCCTGGCAACCAAAATTATTACTGTGGCATTAATCAAAAGTGCCGACCACGGAAAAAGAACAAAATGAAAGAGAACAATCTACACTCCTGGAAATTGAAATAAGAACACCGTGAATTCATTGTCCCAGGAAGGGGAAACTTTATTGACACATTCCTGGGGTCAGATACATCACATGATCACACTGACAGAACCACAGGCACATAGACACAGGCAACAGAGCATGCACAATGTCGGCACTAGTACAGTGTATATCCACCTTTCGCAGCAATGCAGGCTGCTATTCTCCCATGGAGACGATCGTAGAGATGCTGGATGTAGTCCTGTGGAACGGCTTGCCATGCCATTTCCACCTGGCGCCTCAGTTGGACCAGTGTTCGTGCTGGACGTGCAGACCGCGTGAGACGACGCTTCATCCAGTCCCAAACATGCTCAATGGGGGATAGATCCGGAGATCTTGCTGGCCAGGGTAGTTGACTTACACCTTCTAGAGCACGTTGGGTGGCACGGGATACATGCGGACGTGCATTGTCCTGTTGGAACAGCAAGTTCCCTTGCCGGTCTAGGAATGGTAGAACGATGGGTTCGATGACGGTTTGGATGTACCGTGCACTATTCAGTGTCCCCTCGACGATCACCAGTGGTGTACGGCCAGTGTAGGAGATCGCTCCCCACAACATGATGCCGGGTGTTGGCCCTGTGTGCCTCGGTCGTATGCAGTCCTGATTGTGGCGCTCACCTGCACGGCGCCAAACACGCATACGGCCATCATTGGCACCAAGGCAGAAGCGACTCTCATCGCTGAAGACGACACGTCTCCATTCGTGCCTCCATTCACGCCTGTCGCGACACCACTGGAGGCGGGCTGCACGATGTTGGGGCGTGAGCGGAAGACGACCTAACGGTGTGCGGGACCGTAGCCCAGCTTCATGGAGACGGTTGCGAATGGTCCTCGCCGATGCCCCAGGAGCAACAGTGTCCCTAATTTGCTGGGAAGTGGCGGTGCGGTCCCCTACGGCACTGCGTAGGATCCTACGGTCTTGGCGTGCATCCGTGCGTCGCTGCGGTCCGGTCCCAGGTCGACGGGCACGTGCACCTTCCGCCGACCACTGGCGACAACATCGATGTACTGTGGAGACCTCACGCCCCACGTGTTGAGCAATTCGGCGGTACGTCCACCCGGCCTCCCGCATGCCCACTATACGCCCTCGCTCAAAGTCCGTCAACTGCACATACGGTTCACGTCCACGCTGTCGCGGCATGCTACCAGTGTTAAAGACTGCGATGGAGCTCCGTATGCCACGGCAAACTGGCTGACACTGACGGCGGCGGTACACAAATGCTGCGCAGCTAGCGCCATTCGACGGCCAACACCGCGGTTCCTGGTGTGTCCGCTGTGCCGTGCGTGTGATCATTGCTTGTACAGCCCTCTCGCAGTGTCCAGAGCAAGTATGGTGGGTCTGACACGCCGGTGTCAATGTGTTCTTTTTTCCATTTCCAGGAGTGTAATAGGAGATGAATTTAATTGATGTGACTGGAGACAACCTAATGGCAAAGAACGTTCGCAAATCAATGCAATGTGGAACTTATCCGCCTTAGTCATAAGACTGCCTATCAGAAAGAATTCGGACTGAGTACACCAAGCCCGCAGCTCATGGTCTGATGGCTAGCGTTGCTCCCTCTCGATCACGGGGTCCCAGGTTCGATTCCCGGCCGGGGTCGGCGATTTTCTCCGCCCGGGGACTGGATGTTTGTGTTATCATCTCATCATCGTCTCATCATCATTCAGGTAGTGGCGAGGCTGGAAATGGAAAGATTGGAATTTGTATGGGCGCTGATGAGCACGAGGTTGGGCGCTCCACAAACCAGCATTATCATCTGAGTCCAACAATTTAATGCAAGACTCCGTTTGCTGTCAAACTTGAGAATTCAAGGCGCCATTGGGCTATGGCTAAAACTGTGCTGTGCCTGGGATCTGAATAAAATTAAGTTTCTCGATATCCAGATCGCACTGCCCTGACTCAGATGTTATTTAGCGAGCTTTCTGCAATGGAAACGATTTGGAAATTAGTGGCTCAGCAAATGAGTCCCAGGAGTGGTTCTTGCCAAAATACTAATCAAAGTAATTAAGGGGTCCACCTAACTCCTAAAACTACAGATGGGTCCACTTTTACACAACGTTTATTGATACAAAATTCAAGAGGAAAACCAAAATCTGAGTTGTACGAAATTTCAACTTCTCCAAACCAAAAATTAAGAGACAAATTGGATCTCAGAATCCTTACAATACTCAATGAAAATAAAACAATACTGACTGGGAAAATTTATGGCAAGAGTAAGAGAAGCATCTGGTACGAACATACTTCAATTAGAAAGAATTTGCATATGATTTGTAGGTGGACATAGTAATTGCATGATCATAACTACGAAAAGGAAAACACATGCAGAAACCCCAGATATCTGAGTCACGACCGAGTCGTCGCGCATAACGTGATTTCTGACAAGATACCATAAAATTTAGAACAAATGCACCTAACACTCATTGAGTGACTTTTCTGAGAGCTCTACGTGGAGAAAACACCAAATAGTATCTGTCAGCCAATCTACATGAATGTTGTACTAGCTCCAGATGGGTTGCTGTATAACAGCCTTGCCCTCTCCTTCCCCAAAATGTTGATTAATCCGCCATAAAATCTCTGAATTTTGTAAGTTTAAACAAAGTGTTATCAATCTCGAACAGGCTCACACACTCGAGAAATGTTGCAACTCCGACCAATGAGAGTAAATTCATGGGAAAGAGGGCGCTTTGATACCCATTATGCCTGAAATTTTGGGCTCCGAGCAATTATAATGTCTCGCGCTCTAGACAGGGGATTGGTCAACAATCTCCATGCCCTGGTGCCAGGAAGGTGCAGCGTCACTTCTCCAAAAACCGGGCTAAACTTTCATGCTGCCATGGAACTGGCAATGCTATCTGTTGACTTGGCCATCTGCAATCTGCTTTTTTATGACTAGCATCCGACCTATGGAAAGCGGGCGCTGCAGGGCCCACTTTGTGTGGGTAAGCACACTGGGTAGGAATGCAAAGGTCGTCTGTAGTCTTCAGCAATTCTCTCATTCCATACTTCCACGGCTATTTGGGCAAATCAGCTGCCAGATGCCAACCTAAACTCTGCGAGAAGCACTTGCCTACATCACCACAGCAGTACCCTCCAAGCTTGTGGATCAACCTGCCCAAACACTTCCTTGGTTGAGGAGGAAGGGCAGCTACCCTCTGTAGCAGCAAGCTCTTTAGAAGACATGAAAGTGAGTCCCCTGCAGAGATGCCCCACCTCGTCAAGAGGACAGCCCGACACGCAGAGACTCACTGAGACCCAGCCCACCAGCCAAAGGGCGTCCATTCACAGCCTAACTGGTACGCTGACTCTCTCGTGGAACCGCTCACCAACTTGATCGACTACATGTGGACATCAGTGACTGTTTGGCAGACGTAAATTTACCCTAAAGGCGACCTCTCCTCTCCCATATTCTCTCCTTTCTTAGAAGCTGTTATCCTTGAAATCTAACATTTAACTGAGGTTTCAGCGAAGTTTCGCTTACTGCTACTATTGATGATTTGCTGTGCATCAACTTCTTAGAAGCTCATATCCTCGAAAGCTAACACTCAACTGAGATTTTAGCCAAGTTTCGATTAATGCTACTATTGATGGCTTGCTATGCATCAGCTCTCTTTCCAAACACACTTTGTTGGAAAGAATCGATCTAGCGTTCCAATGAATAATTGCAACATCCATTGTTGAGGTTCATTATACAGTGTGTCCTTAAATTATCTTTACAACTGAAGATTTTAATAACTTTAAAACTGGACTACATATTAACAGATGGTTTTCAGCATCCGATAAGATAACTCAAAGTTTTTTCCCTTCCAGGTGACGCAATTATGACGCAAAATTGAACTTGAAAACCTGATATAATGTGAACACCAAAGGAGAAAGCTCTGTCTGCGGCCTGGTTCATAGAGACTACGTCCCCTGACCTCACACCACTAGACTTCTCCCTGTGGGGTTTCGCAAAGGATCTGCTGTACCGAACCAATGTTAGAGACCTACAGAACATGAAGGCACGCATTCGCAGTGCATTTGAACACGTCACTGTGCAGATCCTGTATCATATGCGGAGAGAAATGGAATTCGGACTAAACTACGTTTCACTAGGCTTGGCCTGCACCTCAGTAGATATGGGAAGGGGAGGCTGGCAAAGTATGTAGGTGACAGTGCAGTGGACAGTGGTAAGATCACTCATGAAAAAATGCCGGTAGTAGTTGGTGCTAGAGCTGCACCTTTTTTTTAGGCTGAAGTCAGCTGATAGGTACCCATGCTTACAGGTAGTCCCTCTAACAAAGGAATCACCTTCAGAGGAGGTCAGGTATCCAAGTAGTCAAGGAATTACCATATTTCATCAAAATATAAGAGGTATTAGAGATAAAGTTAGTGAATTGCTTATAGATGTTGAGTCTGACGTTATTGGTATATCGGTGCACTACTTAAATAATTTGACAATTCAGAAGGTTTCTTTACCAGGACACAGATTAGTCGGCTGTTTTTCAAGGAGGTCTTTGCGGAGTGAGGGCTTGGTCATGTGTGTAAATAACAGTATTCCATTTGAGTCCGTAGACGTATTACGGCACTGCAATGAACAGGCACTTCAATGCTGTGCAAGAGCAGTTGAATTAGTGAAACTAAATTCCCAGTTGTTGTTGTTTGTAGACCCCCTAACTCTGATTTCAGAGCATTTGTGCTCAAACTGGAGAGGGTCCTTGGTTCACTTTATAGGAAGTATCAAAATTAGTTATAGGTGGTGACTTCAGTATTAATTTTGTATGTAATTATGCAAGAAAAAGGATGTTGGAAGATCTCGTAAATTCATATGCTCTGATGCAGACTGTGTTTTTTTCAACTAGGGTGCAGCCATAGACAATACTTTTATTCATTCGACATTACTAGATAGGCATTCTGTTAGTAAAATGGTGAATTGCCTTTCAGAGCATGATGCACAAATTTTAACACTAAAAGGTTTTTGTACTGAAACAGATGTTATATATAATTAAAAACTATGTAGAAAAGCTAATCCAACAGCAATAGAGAGGTTTTTAAACCTTGTTAAGGAACAAGAGTGGCAGGATGTTTATAGTGTCGATAACATAGATAACAAATATAATGCTTTTCTTAACAAATTTCTCATGCATTTTGAAAGCTGCTTTCAATTATAATGTTATAAACAGGGTACTAGCAGCAAAAGGCAGCCTGGGTGGCTGACTAGTGGGATAAGGATATCATTTGGAACAAAGTGTGAATTGTATCAAAATGTTAGAAGTAGTCACAATCAAGTTACAGTAGTCCATTACAAACAATATTGTAAGGTGCTTAAAAAGGTTATTAGGGAGGCAAACAGTAAGTGGTACGCAAACAGAATAGCTAATTCACAGGACAGAATTAAAACCGTATGGTCAGTCGTGAAGGAAGTGTCTGGTCAGCAGCACAAAGTCGCAGATATAAAATCAGTTCGTAGTAAAAATATTTCTGTTACTGATAAGTCAGATATATGTACAGTATTTAACAATCACTTTCTGAGAATTACTGGTGAACTAAATAAAAACTTAGTTTCTACAGGGAATCATATAACTCTCTTCGAAAATGCCTTTCCAAGATTGTTGTCTGAAATACTCCTCTGTGACTCTGACAAGGGGGAGATTGAGTCAATAATGAAATCACTGAAGACTAAGGACTCTCATGGGTATGATGGAGTGCCTAGCAGAATATTAAAGTATTGTGCTGCTCATATTAACCATGTACTTAGCCATATTTGTAAGTTTTGGTTAAGAATGGTCAGTTTCTTGAACGATTAAAGTACTCAGTATAAAATCCGGTTTATATAAAGGGGGGAAAGGATAATGTAGACAACTTTAGACCGATTTCTATGCCATCAGTGCTTGCTAAAGTTACTGAAAAGGCTGTGTAAGGATAATTGATCATTTTATTTCACATAATTTGCTATCAAATGTACAGTTCGGTTTTAGAAGTGGTTCAACAACTGAAAATGCTATATTATCTTTTCTTTGTGAGGTACTGGATAGATTAAACAGAAGATTTCGAACTCTAGGTATATTTTTTTATTTAACTAAGGCGTTTGATTGTGTTTATCACAAAATATTACTCCAAAAGAAGGGCCATTATGGAATATGGGGAGTAGCTCACAGTTGGTTCACCTCTTACTTTAACAACATACATCAAAAGGTCATTACCCACTGTGTTGAGAGTGGCTATGGTGTGTGGTCTGAGTGGGGCACAGTCAAATGGCGGGTACCCCAGGGATCAGTGCTGGGGCCACTCTTGTTCCTTATTTATATAAATGATATACCCCCTTGTATTACAGGTGATTCTAAAATATTTCTGTTTGCTGATGACACTAGCTTGGTAGTAAAGGAAGTTGTGTACAACACTGGCCCTGTTTCAAATAGTGCAGTTTCTGACGTAAGTTCATGGCTTGTAGAAAATAAACTAACGCTAAATCATAATAAGACTCAGCTCTTACACTTTCTAACATACAATTCAACAAAAACGCGGCGTTTGAATTTCATAGAATGGGCATATGATGAGCTAAATTGAACAGTTCAAATTTCTAGGTGTTCAGATAGATAGCAAACTGTCGTGGAAAGCCCACGTTCAGGACCTTGTTCAAAGACTTAATGCTGCCATTTTCCCTATTCGAACGGTATCTGAAGTAAGTCATAGTTTGATACGAAAAGTAATCTACTTTGATTATTTTCATTCGCTTATGACGTATGGTATTGTACTTTCGGTACATTCTCAAAGGACATTTTTGGCTCAGAAACGGGCGGTTAGAGCAATAAGTGGTGTAAGTTCGCGAACATCTTGTCGACCCCTGTTCATTAGTCTGGGTACTCTGAGATTGGCCTCTCAATGTATATATTCTTTGCTGTCATTTCTTGTTAACAGCAACAGCTTATTCCCAAGAATTAGCAGCTTCACTCAGTTATTACAGGGATCCAAGCTGCATTTGGATCGCACTTCCTTGACTCTTGTGCAGAAATGTGTGGAGTATAGTGCTGCATCCATTTTCAATAAGCTATCACAAGAATTCACAGTGATCCATGCGCTTTCAAATCAAAACTGAAGAGTTTCTTCATGAGTCACTCCTTCTATTCTGTCGTAGGGTCCCTTGAAAAATTAAGCTGGTTTCTGTGTTACATTGTTGATTGAGTTTACATAAAGTTATGGCTTGTCTTTTTTGGGTTCATAAACATGTTATTTTATTTGTTATTACTTTTATGTTGTAATTTCATGTACTGACACGTTCCATGACCTTGGAAATTTACTCCTCAATTCGGTCCAACGGAACTAGACATGCAAAATAATAATGAAAAACAACAACAACAAAAACTGTATCTGAGACACTAAGGGTGCACACATGGAAGTGCATGAGTGAGGAAACAAAACTTCATGAGTTATCATCCACTGAAAACCATTTGTCAGTATATAGCATAGTTTTAAATTTAGTGAAGTCTTAAGTTGTAAAGATAATCACACTTTCCCAATCAATACGAAAATATGAAATCTCTCTTTTGTCCGTTCCACAAGTGTTACGATTATATTTACAAGTTGCTCTATGACGGCAGTGTTCTCGCAGCTTGGCTGGATTGGTTGGTTTTGTATTGATGTTTTAGGGCGACAGGAATTAATTCCTATGGTTTTACCCACTGAGTCAGGCACGTCCAAGTTTCACTGATTTTGCAGGGTGTAACGAAAAGCATGACCAGACTCTCATGAAACATTCCTCATACGTAGAGGAAGAAAATATGTCATATGGATTTCGATCCGAAAGTGGTTTATTTTCGTGATAAGAACTCATTTTCTACTCCTCTTCACAATCACATTGATCACAGGAAACACACAGAAACAGAACGTACTAGCATTACGTGAAACGTTTTCCTACATGAATTGTTCAATATACCTTCTTTCTAATGTTTGATCAGAAGGTACATTAAGTCGTAATTCTTAGTTTCGTTTTCAATTCTTAGGTTCGTTACAAATGAACGACGGTAATGTTGACAGGTGATTCACATTATTGCTTGCGTTGACATACGACTAATTTCATTGCTCTACTAAAATCAGCTGTTTAGGGTTCATCACGGACTTGGTTTCCGGTACAGTGCAATGGAAGTGAACTCATATGCAAGGTCGGCAAATGTATTTTTGCTGTACGGATTAACAGATGGTAATGGTCGTGGCGCTCAACGTTTGTATCTGGAGAGATTTGCAGAGCGACTGTGTCCCGACGGCGCTCAGTGATTCAGTGCACGGCGGGTTGATGCTTTGCATCCTTGCTAACGGAGGAGATTTGGAACGTTATATTTAGATAAGTGTTTCATATTGTGCTGATGCGTTCTTTTCTGTATTGTGGTTAATGTGTAGAAAAATTGTAGAAACTGAACTCTAACATGGAAATAACGCGTTTCCGGACCTGTGACCATATAACACAGTTTCTTCCTCTACGTATGAGGAATGTTTGCTGAAAGTCAGGCCATACCTTTTTGTTATACCCTGTGTAGCAGAGCAAGCTTCCTTTTTCCAAGGTTTACTAGATCGAATGCTCCATGATTGTGCTATACAATGAGCTAATAGGCATGTGCTGTCTTCAAGCTGTGATACAGGCTGTACTATCTGAATGCAAAGCTTAGATATGCTGACATTAAATTTTCTGCTTCATCGATGCGTCCAAATTTGGAGTTTGTCATTTACATTGTAAGGCATTTGATAGGTGAGGGGGGGGGGGGGGGTGCGTGTGACTGTGTGTTGCTACTAATGTTCAAAGATATGACTGTACGATTTATTTCTTAGATTAATCTCTGATTGTTTAAAAGATATTCTTTTTGGCGTAGCAAGTTCATATATTTGCTGCTGACATTCGGAACATGAGTGCTCTGTGGCAAAGCGTGCTTGGCGGCAGTGCGAACAAATCACTGTGTCGGCCTTGGACTGAGCTAATGATTGGTCTCCGCCTAATTTGCTGCAGCGTGGCTGTCGACGGCACTGCTTGCTTTTGTGTCCAAACATTAAACATCCATAACACATTTTCACTGATCGAATAAAAGGGCCTACCATCCATCACATTCTGTGAATCTGTACATGCTGTGCAAGAGATTGACCGCCAAAAGTCAGCACACAAGTTGGAATACTGATAACAGCCCTTTCATTATTTTGAAGGACAAATTTGGTCATCCTTCTTGTATCAATGACTTTTTTTATGTGACTGTATTCCTACTAGTAGTTCCTCCGTTGTTAGTTTCTTATGCACATCTAATATGACGTCTTGTTTCAATACAATAGAAGTTTCAATACAATGCAAATAATAGACAAAGCATACGCCATTTTCTTTACATGGCAGTAATGGTGACTCTGCAATGCTATTAGGAACAGCTAAATTCGCTAGCTCTATTTTAAGCCTGATTCCACCTGTATTGCAAATGTTTACTATGCTACCCTTAGCTTCCGTAATAGACGTGCGGAGCAGTTTCCCAACTGCTATTGGGTGTAGTCTGCCTATTCTTATTTTTTGCCCCAGCAAAACAAACCTATGGTCAAACATCAGCACGTCTGTAAAGTCTTTGTAGACTGGAGGCACTATTAATACTTTGTGCAGTGTTTTCATAATTTTTTCGATGCTCAACAAATGGCGCCCACACTTTTCCTACTGTAGGTATGTTTTGAGAGCGATTTGTTCTTTCAGAGACAATGAAAGGTATATTAGAAGCAATGACTTTCGTGACGTCGTTTTTAGCATCTGCTCTGAGTGTTTACGGCTATTTGCTACATCCACGACATCCCTATCTATTCACATCTGACAATCTACGATTGGTTCCACTGTTGCATTCAACATACTTACGTCTACCGCCACTGGTTCGCCCGCTGCGACAATTCCTGGGGCACATCTTCGCTTGCAGTCACTGTAATTATGCTGTCGCCCTCACCATGCTGCCCTCCGTACACGTTGTACGGTGAGCAGTCTCTGGAAGCAAATACAGCTGCACTTCTTTAAGCCTTCATTTTTGGCAGAAATCTGAAATACGTCGCGTACAAATGTACGGTCTATTTATTAGTGAACAAGGTACATGTTAATAAATATTATACGCAGTGATACGAATGGTCAATGTTGTTGACGTTGCTAGGCAAAGATATCAAGATGATGTAATATCACGCTGACACAAAGAACGGCAAAGCATTAAAAACCACTACAAAAAAAGTCTGGAAATAAGATTCCTGTATGAGCCTGTTCACGTTACTTTGTGCAATCCCTGCAGATTATATTCCATGAAACTAGTTTTGGCTACTTCAGAATCTGTTCTGACAGCTGAAGCTCGATTTCTTCACCAATACGGACGTAATGTAGTTGAAGAAATTCATATTCTGGAAGCTAGTTCGAAAAAAGAAGTTTCACATGAACTGATGTAATAGCAGTAATTTTTATTTCGTGTTATAATGATATTTCTATTGTTCTTATTCGTAACAATAAATTTCTGATACATACAGCACCACATATACATAAAGAGAAAGGTCAACAATACTGTAAGTAACGAAGTAAGCAGATTACTGTTCTTTTTTAATTTACTTGCAGAAAAACATCTGAACAAAAATGTTATATGTTTCTAGAAGAAGGCAGAACTTATTTAAATTTTCATCAAATATCAATGAACTAAAAGCACCATTTCCAGCTTTAGAACGAACTCGACATTTTGAGAACATTTCACAGTGGCTGTTTCATCTATCCCACGAATACCTGCGCTTATGCTTCCTGCAATCTCAGTTTGTTCAGTGAAAACATGTTCGGCCAAGGCTGTATCACTGACCTAGCCGAGTACGTCAACAGTTGACTCACAACAGTTTTGATATTACACTTCCGTATTCTTTCTCTCCTTCACCCTTTCTCACAGTTCTTCCCGTCTCCCCCTCCCCACCTGCAAGTCACGAAAGGTTCGCTGGACAGAAGGCTCCGCTACGGAGAAAGGCCTCGTTCAGTAATCGACCTTAAGTTGTGGTCGCGCTGTTCCTCAGCGTTTCCGTTCTCCAAGGCTGCACTTCCTTCGTTACCGGTCTCTGCTGGTGAGGCTGGTAAGTCGATGATGCTCGACCCACATGTGGCAGGTACAAATCCATGTTCCGAAAAGAATAATTTCTCTGGAAGAAGGAAGATTAGAGTTTAACGTTTCGTCTACAAGCTAGGACAATAGAGATGGAGCACGACCTGGGATTACGAAAGAATGGGGACAGCAATCGTCCTTGACCTTTTCAATTGACTTGTCCCAGAATTCGTCTACAGAGATTTCATGAAATCACGGAAAACTATGAATGGACGGCCCGACGGGGTTTAAATCCTCGTCTTCCCGAATGCCAGTCCAATGTGCTAACCACTGCGTCACCTCGCTTCATATATTTCGCTGGAATTTGCATAACGAGATAATCCTCTTCAGTCAAGCACAACTGTTGCTTCCCATAATAACCAACGACTTGCCTTATGTTCTCGTCTCTGGCCTCCTCTTCCGATTCTTTCCTCTTTCATTTCTGCAACCAGCTCTCAGTATTGACTTATGTCGAAATACGTCTCCCCTTTTGCCTTATTCCGTTATCCCTGCTTCGTCTTCCTTGCGTCTTCCTTGTTATTCACTTTTTCAATAGCATCTTTTATAAGTTTAATATGAAGCCATCCAGCATGGCGACCTACTGCATTCACCCCTAACTTACTTTCCTTTATGTTTAAGCGCAAATTATAACCATCACAGATGACACATCCTATTACATTAAGCTCAAGACTCAGTTCCTATTGACTTACGGGGACCAATACTGTTCCCTGAGCGAATCTTTTTCTGTAATACATTCCATTCCCTACCCCTAAAGGGAGAGCAGACTGTTCGAGTAACAACCAACTGGTAAATCAGGAACTTTTCAATTAAATACCAAGCGACCTAGTTGTGGGGCAGATGAGTTCTACTTGGGAGTATTTGGGAGGGGACTCTCAATCTCAGCATCTGCCCTAAATCAATTGAAACTTCCCGAAAACCTTGGAAGGACGTCGGAGCAGAGCCAGTAGTTGTAGAACTTCTTTCCTTTCAGCCAGTCATCCCAGCAAGTTGGGAATGGATGGAAGGAATCTCATTTGAGAGGGTATTTCCAGTCCGGCATTCGTCTGAAGCAACTAAAGCAAACCTCCAGAAGACTTGATCGCACTGCAAGGCAGAGACTATTTCAATTTATTTGTGGCACAAAGTTGTCCATTTGTGGTGAACTATGTCATCCCAGTTTTCGGTCTTCGACATATAAATCCCACCGCTGAATAGTAATTTACGTTGAAGCGCCAAAGAAACTCGTAAGACATGCGTATTCAAATACAGATATATGCAAGCAGGCAGAATACGGCGCTGCGTTCGGCAACGCCTATATAAGGCATCAAGTGTCTGGCGCAATTGTTTGAGCGGTTACTTCTGTTACAAAGGCAGGATATCAAAATTTAAGTAAGTTTGAACGAGGTGCCATAGTCGGCGCACGAGTGATGGGACACAGCATCTCCCAGATAGTGATAAGTGGGGATTTTCCAGTACGACCATTTCAAGAGTATACCGTGAAAATCAGAAATCCGGTGAACCATCAAATCGCCGCGGCCGATAAAACATCCCGCAAGAACGGAACCCACGACGACTGAAGAGGAACGTTCAACGTAACAGAAGTGCAACCCTTCAGCAAATTGCTGCAGATTTCAGTGTCGGGGCATGAACACATGACAGCGTGCGAACCATTCAACGGAACATCATCGTTATGGGCCCGCGTGTGTCACTTGATGACTGTACGACAAAAAGCTTTACGCCTCGCCAAGGCTCGTCAACACCGACATTGAACTGTTGATGACTGGAAACATGCTGCCTGTTCGGACGAGCCTCGTTTCAAATTGTATCGAGCGGATGGACGTGAACGGATATGAAGACAACCTCACAATCCATGGACCTGTATGTCAGCAGGGGACTGTTCAAGGTGGTGGAGGTTCTGTAATAGTGTAGGGCGTGTGCAGTAGGAGTGATATGGGACTCCTGATAAGTCTAGATACCACTCTGACAGGTGACACGTACGAAAGCATCCTCTCGTGATCACCTGCATCCATTCCGACGGACGTTGAGAATTCCAGCAGGACACTGCAACACTCCACACGTTCAGAATTGCTACAGAGTGTCTCCAGGAACAATCTTCACAGTTTAAACACTTCCGCTGGCCACCAAACTCCCCAGACATGAACATTATTGATAATATCAGGATGCCTTGCAACGTGCTGTTCAGAAGAGAGCACCACCCCTTGTACTCTTACCGATTTATGGACAGCTCTGCAAGGTTCATGGTGTGCTTCCCTCCAGCACTACTCCGGACATTTCAACAAATGAGTCGATGCCACGTCGTTTTGCGGCACTTCTGCGTGCTCGCGGTGGCTCTACATGATGTTAGGTAGGTGTACCACTTTCTTTGGCTCTTCAGTGTACTTCCTTCACTTAGTATTCAGTATGCTGTATACTCAGATGCTGGTACTGGCTACTGATGTATCTCCATCTTGCAATTGCAGCTCAGATTTAAGACCTCGCAGTAATCAGCAGGAATCCACCCAGTTTTTTGTTGGCAAGCCTGAAAGGTACGTTAAGTCATGGCTGGTCGTAGCATTGCATAGAGCTCAAGATTATTTGTGCTATTGCTTCCATACAGGTCATCTTTTGTGCTATCATTCGGTAGTCTAGCCGTTTCCTGCTTCTGTTACTATGATCAAATGTTCTTTTATAACAAAATGTTTGCACAAGACCTCTTTGTTATCTGCAACTGGCTAAATCTCGTGCTTGGTATCACGATATTTATGACGTAGTTTTCCTGTAGCTTGTGGTTTCCAGCTCTCACATGTCTGCGAGAAAGCATCAAGACGCTTTTGTTTATACTCTTTACACTTGATTTTGCTACCTACACAGCTTTTTTGTCGTTCCTGTAAACCTGTTAGTCCCTGTTTTGGTCTATAGTTAGCTAAGGCGTATTCTCTCCCCCACATTTCAGATGATAAGTCATATCAGAATTTCTAATGTAATATCTATTTATCTTCTTTGAATTTTTAATTCTTATACTTTCCAGTTTCCCATCTTCTCTCATTTCTCCAGCTCATCTTTTCCAGAGCACACCACTCCTCTTTCTCTCCTAAGGACAGTAATCTTGTCCCACAGATCCATGCATATTCTCAGCTCCACTGGTGCACTTCATCAAGCACTTTATTGGGTTCACACTGCAGCCACCTCAGTCGACGACCAATCTACTATTAGACCCTACCTATTGCCCCCAAACCGACTTACATTTTGCAGTGTGCATATGAACAACTTCAAAATTTACGATCATATGAATGTAGTGAGTAGTTGGTTTTATCGTACTTAATTTACGGGATGCAGGGTTGCAATTAAGTGGTCAAGGAACGGATGTATCTTCATAATGAGCATAAATTACTGCCGAGCTGTCGCAGCGATCACCTCCCGAGAATCAGGTCCCCTTTCACCCGGGTTGTACATAATGGATCTCCCACCACATCTTCTGGAAGGTAAAACACGTGTTTTTGTGTCTGATGATGCGATCACTGCAGCCCTGGCAAGAGAGTAAGTCCCACTCGAACGGCCAGCTCCGAATAAATACAAGCTTAAAATACGGAAATGTATCTGTTCTACCTGGCATATACACGATTTCTCCGCGATTCACATGTATGTGTTTTGTAAAGAGTACATAGGACAATTTTCAGACTGTTTCTCCTTCCACTATCGGACAGCAAGTGGGAAGAAAGAACACCTAAAGGTTTCCGTACGAGTTCTGTTTACCCTAAATTTATCACGACGGCCATTTCTCTCTACTTAGGTGACAGTCAATAAAATATTTCTACATTCGATGGAGACTGTTGCAGATTGAAATCTCGCGAAAAGATCTCATCTCAACGAAAAAGACCTTAGTTTTAACTGATAGCCGCCTGAAAGGCGCCTATCATATCTGTGACACTATCTCCTATTTCACGATGATGGAAAACGAGCTACCCGCCTTTGACATTTTTCAATCTCCTCCGTGACACCTGTCTTGTATGGATCCCATACCACGCAGCAGTACTCCAGAAGAGGACGCAAGAGAGTAATGTGGACAGGCTCGTTAATAGATAATTTGCATCTTCTAAATGTTCTGCCAATAAAACGCAGTCTTTGGTTCGTTTACATAGATTAAGAACACCACAGATCCTATCATACTTCCTTGTGGACCACAGATATGACATAGGTTTCACTAGACGACCTCCGTCAATTACTACGAATTGAATCCGGTCGCACAAGTGAGACGATAGATAATTCATAGGCAAATTATTTGATTACAAGTCGCTTGTGAGGACCGATGTCAAAAAGCCAAGAAAATTAGAAATATGGAAGCAATTTAAGTTCCTCTGTCAGCAACACTCATTACTTTATGCGAATAAAGAGCCAGTTGTTTTTCGCAAGAACGATGTTTTCTAAATCTGTACTGACAAGGAGACCAAGCGGCAATCAATTTTTTATAGTTTTTTATATTTACAGTGCATCAAGTTCGGAACTCAGATATCAATTTGTCCAAGTAGTTCAATGCAACTCTCAACAATTCTGAAGAAAATCGACTTTGATGTTTTCTGTCTGTCTTTAACATGCTAAAGTATGTCGATTTTTATCGAAGGCAACGTGGTAGAATGCTCGCTTGCCACGAAGGGGGTCTCTTTTCGATTCCAGGCAACGGGAGTGCATCTTCCACTAGCACTCCCGTGAAGCATGCAATGCACTGATTGACAGTTGTTGAGGAACAAAGACATTGTTGGGCAGTAATAATCAAAGGCAATGATGGACGACATGAAACACAGCACATACACTATGTGATCAAAAGTATTCGGACACCCCCAAAACCATACATTTTTCATATTAGGTGCATTATGCAGCCACCTACTGCCAGGTACTACATATCAGCAACCTCAGTTGTCATTAAACATCGTGAGAGAGTACAATGGGGCGCTCCGCGGAACTCACGGACTTCGAACGTGGTTAGGTGATTGGGCTTCACTTGTGTTATACGTATGTACGCGAGATTTCCACACTCGTAAACATCCCTAGGTCCACTGTTTCCGATGTGATAGTGAAGTGGAAACGTGAAGGGACACGTACAGCACAAAAGCATACAGGCCGTCCTCGTCTGTTGACTGACAGAGAATTGGAAATTTGTGGCAAGGACTTATGAGACCTAAGCCTACACACTACTTAATCTAACTTCAAATAATTTACGCTATGGGCGACACACACACCCATTCCCGAGGGTTGACTTGAACCTCGGACGGGGGCAGCCGCACGAACCGTGACAAGGCACCTATGGCCGCGCGGCTACCCGGCACGGCTGACTGACAGAGACCGCCGACAGTTGAAGAGGGTCGTAATGCGCAAACAGCAGACATCTACCCAGACCATCACACACGAATACCAAACTGCAACAGGATCCACTGCAAGTATTATGACAGTTAGGTGGGAGGTGAGAAAACTTGGATATCACGGTTGCTCACAAGGAACACATCACGCCGGTACATGCCAAACGACGCCTCACGTGGTGTAAGGAACGTAAACATTGGACGATTGAACAGTGGAAAAACGTTGTGTGTAGTGACGAATCACGGTACACAATGTGGCGATCCGATGGCAGGATGTTGGTACGGCGAATGCCCGGTGAACGCCATCTGCCAGCGTGTGTAGTGCCAACAGTGAAATTCGGAGGCGATGGTGTTACGGTGTGGACGTGTTTTTCACGGAGGGGGCATGCACCTCATTTTGTTTTGCGTGGCACTATCACAGCACAGGCCTACATTGATGTTTTAAGCACCTTCTTGCTTCCCACTGTTGAAGAGCAATTCGGGGATGGCGACTGCATCTTTCAACACTATGAAGCACCTGTTGATAATGCACGGCCTGTGGCGGAGTGGTTACACGACAATAACATCCCTGGAATGGACTGCCCTGCACAGAGTCCTGACCTGAATCGTATAGAACACCTTTGGAATGTTTTGGAACGCCGACGTCGTGCCAGGCCTCACAGATCGACATCGATACCTCTCCTCAGTGCAGCACTCCGTGAAGAATGGGCTGCCCAAGAAACCTTCCAGCTCCTGACTGAACGTATGTCTACGAGAGTGGAAGCTCTCATCAAGGCTAAGGGTGGGCCAACACCATATTGAATTCCAGCATTACTGATGGAGGGCGCCACGAACTTGTAAGTCATTTTGCCGGCCGGGGTGGCCGAGCGGTTCTAGGCGCTACAGTCTGGAATCGCGCGACCGCTACGGTCGCAGGTTCGAATCCTGCCTCGGGCATGGATGTGTGTGATGTCCTTAGGTTAGTTAGGTTTAAGTAGTTCTAAGTTCCAGGGGACTGATGACCTCAGAAGTTAAGCCTCATAGTGCTCAGAGCCATTTTTTTTTAAGTCATTTTCGCCAGGTGTCCGGATACTTTTGATCACATAGTGTACATAACAGAGGTAGGATGGTATATTTGTAACGAAAAATTTTACAGATTTCACCACATGGAACAGCTGGATAACAGACATAAATAACGTTCATGTTTGACAAAAGTCAAACTCCCAACACGAAGGTCGATATCTGACTCCCACCTCGCGCACTAATAAACATTTTGCACCTGTTATTCTTGCTGGCTACCAAACTGCTGAGGATTTAATCGAGGATATTGTCCCACTCCATTCTATTGGCTGTTTCGACTGTTTCGGCGATCGGGCAGGTGGTGTCCGTTGAGAAACACATCTGCCAAGAGCGTCCCTGGTAGGCGCTATAGAGATGAAGTAAGCAGACTATTCCATACGCCCAATACATTCACTTTCCACTGTGTCCGGCATCTTAGCAGTTCTTTGTGGACGGGAACTGTTGTGCATAAACTGAAAGTCGGGACCTACAGCACTCCTAAACAGGAGGACATGATCAAGAACAATCTCCCTTCAATACCACTGTACTGCAACGGCAACTCCCGCAAACACACGCAACGTTGTTCGGCCCTTGCGCATACTTACTGGCCACACCATAACGCCTAGGCCATACCGATGACGCGCATGTGGTGCGTAACGTGTTTCGCCATCCCTACAAACTAACTGGTGGCCAGAATCAGTAAAGCGGGATCCGTCGGGGAGCATCACTCTGGACCACTGTTGCTGACCCCAACCAATACGCTTCCTACACCAAAGAACTCTTTCTTGGCCGGCCGGAGTGGCCGAGCGGTTCTAGGCGCTACAGTCTGGAACCGCGCGACTGCTACGGTCGCAGGTTCGAATCCTGCCTCGGGCTTGGATGTTTGTGATGTCCTTAGGTTAGTTAGGTTTAAGTAGTTCTAAGTTCCAGGGGACTGATGACCTCAGCAGTTAAGTCCCATAGTGCTCAGAGACATTTGAACCATTTTTGAACTCTTTCTTAACGATGACATGGTTGAAGTGGGGTGCATTTAACAGGCTTCCAGCATGCAAACCAGTCTGATTTAATCCCCGTGAAATGGTTCTAGCAGAGATACGTGTACCGGTAGCGTTTGATAGGTCAGCAGCGATTTGTCCAGGAGCGAGATGAGTATTCCTTTGCGCCACTAGGGCTACGTATCGATCCTCTTGCGGTGTGGCGGTCCGTCTACGATCACCGAAATGCTTTCACATAGCATTTCCACCTTCAGTGGTCTTTTTAATCGCAAAATGACACCTTTGGCACATCCAGTACTGTGGCCACAGTACTGATAATTCGACTGCCTTCGAGCCGTGCAGCTCCTCGTCCATGATGGTAAGCACTCAAATGATGTCTTGCAGACACATCGCCGTGCCACACGAACTGTCACATTAATCGGTTCCACAACCTTCGTCAAACACCATACTGAATGAAGTGTCGAATGCATACAGATCGTTCGTGTGCAGGCTTTGCTGCAGTTAACATGTCCCGCTGTCCCATGTCCATAGGTCAGGTGTTCCGTAGCAATTATCGGTTGTTCCTTAGCAGGTGTCAGCTGTTCCAAAGCAATTGTCAAGCAGTCTACACAAAGATGGAGATCGTTTCACTCATTATCTTTTTCGTTTTTTTCCTTTCAGTTCGAATACCTGTGTCTTTTAAATATTCTCAATTTGTGAGGGGTTTTGAGCATTCGTTGGTCTTGTACTGTTTATTGAAATGAGGAGTGAAATTCAAATGGTCAGCGGAGTGCTAAGCTGCATTTGTGAAACTAAATCATGCACTGATATCAAATCCCACTTTGGTATTACTTAACTTCGAGCAAGACTTCGTCGTATACTGTGATGTGAGCAATACAGCAGTAGATTGTGTTTTGAGTCAAATTGTGCGTAACACGGAACATCCAGTAGCTTATGCGTCAAACAGTTGAACAAGGCAGAGTGTAACCATTCCACAAAAGAGACAGTAATGCTATCTGTTGTTCATGGTATTACCTACTTTGAGTGTTATTTATACATACAAACGTTTCAGGTAGTTATGGTTCATGATTCCTTTAAGCGGTTGTTGGGATTGAAGGACCCATACAGTTCGTTGACACGGTGGACACAGAAGCTAAGCGAGTTTAACTAAGAGGTGGTTCATAGACATGGTACACAAAGTACACAAACACAAACAGGCTAGTCCCGGCGGAGGTTCGAGTCCTCCCTCGGGCATGAGTATGTGTGTTTGTCCTTAGGATAATTTAGGTTAAGTAGTGTGTAAGCTTAGGGACTGATGACCTTAGCAGTTAAGTCCCATAAGATTTCACACACATTCGAACAAACAGGCCGAGCAGGAAGATTGGAGCTCTGCGAGCATTAGGTAAATCCTAGTCAGAGTGGTAGAAGGCACAAATAGCAAACGTAGACTGTTGGTGATTTAGGTAGCAACCACTGTTTGAGACACACGACGGCTTGCTATGCAGAAGTACGAAATTTGGTCCACGAATGGTGTTTCCGCATTATTTAGAAATGCAGTATTATGACAGGCACAGGGCCATATGGTGGCAGGTCATGGCGGACGCAGAAGAACAGATAGGTGCGTAATTGAGAAGTTTTGGTTCAGAACCAGAAGACAAGATGTGGAAAAGTATGTGAAAGACTGTCTGCCTTGTGCACAAAGCGTGGGTTTTAGTCACCGGTGTATTCCATTGCAAATATTGCCAGAAGCGTCAAAACATTTTGAAATTCTCAGTTTGAATATCATTGGACTATTTAATAGGACAGCAGCTGGAAATAAATACATTCTGACAATAACGGAGACCTTTTCCTCGCTCGTAGCAATGGGAGCGATTCCAGACGAAGGAACTACCACTTGTCTTTCTACAAGTTTACTCAACCTTCCTGTGGCACCAAATACTGTCATTCCAGATACTCGTACCTCTATAATTTTATTCGTTTTCCTTATATGTTCCCATAAAGCTTCTTACAAAGCTGTAATTTTACTCCTAGTGTCCAGAGAAACCCTTTCCTTTAAACCATAGATGCTAACCATTATCATGGGTTGCCCATTCCGCACAGTTTATTCTCATTTTCCTCCCTGAAGAAATCCTGTTCTGTAGCCTCTGCAGTCCAATCAGCTTTCATTCAATTGTTTGTTCCCACAATATCAATTACATTTTCCTGTGAGCTATCTTCATATTCCTTTTGCCTTAGTTCATCTCTCTTTTTCTTCTCCTCCACAGAATCTATACACTGACAATTCTTTGCGCTCAACTGATCTGCTCTCTTCTTGACTGTTCTCATTTTCCTGCTCACTATTTGCGACTTGAATTACTTCTGTACCTACTGTATTCTTTTCTTTATTACCTCTACCAGCGCCAATATGACATCCTACTTGATTGTCCTCCCTAGCAATCTCTTCAACGTAATCACATGATTCTTCCTCATCATCATTTAATTCACTACCTTCACTACTACACTCTGCTTTATCATCTTCGCCATAGTCCACTATACATCTTCCAAACTTTCCTTTTGCTGTCTCTCCCTCTTCTTCCGAAAATCCTATGTCCGCAGCCCGTGGTCGTGCGGTAGCGTTCTCGCTTCCCACGCCCGGGTTCCCGGGTTCGATTCCCGGCGGGGTCAGGGATTTTCTCTGCCTCGTGATGACTGGGTGTTGTGTGTTGTCCTTAGGTTACGTAGGTGTAAGTAGTTCTAAGTTCTAGGGGACTGATGACCACAGATGTTAAGTCACATAGTGCTCAGAGCCATTTGAACCATTCGAAAATCCTTTAAGACCACCACTTTACCTACACTCCTGGAAATTGAAATAAGAACACCGTGAATTCATTGTCCCAGGAAGGGGAAACTTTATTGACACATTCCTGGGGTCAGATACATCACATGATCACACTGACAGAACCACAGGCACATAGACACAGGCAACAGAGCATGCACAATGTCGGCACTAGTACAGTGTATATCCACCTTTCGCAGCAATGCAGGCTGCTATTCTCCCATGGAGACGATCGTAGAGATGCTGGATGTAGTCCTGTGGAACGGCTTGCCATGCCATTTCCACCTGGCGCCTCAGTTGGACCAGCGTTCGTGCTGGACGTGCAGACCGCGTGAGACGACGCTTCATCCAGTCCCAAACATGCTCAATGGGGGACAGATCCGGAGATCTTGCTGGCCAGGGTAGTTGACTTACACCTTCTAGAGCACGTTGGGTGGCACGGGATACATGCGGACGTGCATTGTCCTGTTGGAACAGCAAGTTCCCTTGCCGGTCTAGGAATGGTAGAACGATGGGTTCGATGACGGTTTGGATGTACCGTGCACTATTCAGTGTCCCCTCGACGATCACCAGTGGTGTACGGCCAGTGTAGGAGATCGCTCCCCACACCATGACGCCGGGTGTTGGCCCTGTGTGCCTCGGTCGTATGCAGTCCTGATTGTGGCGCTCACCTGCACGGCGCCAAACACGCATACGACCATCATTGGCACCAAGGCAGAAGCGACTCTCATCGCTGAAGACGACACGTCTCCATTCGTCCCTCCATTCACGCCTGTCGCGACACCACTGGAGGCGGGCTGCACGATGTTGGGGCGTGAGCGGAAGACGGCCTAACGGTGTGCGGGACCGTAGCCCAGCTTCATGGAGACGGTTGCGAATGGTCCTCGCCGATACCCCAGGAGCAACAGTGTCCCTAATTTGCTGGGAAGTGGCGGTGCGGTCCCCTACGGCACTGCGTAGGATCCTACGGTCTTGGCGTGCATCCGTGCGTCGCTGCGGTCCGGTCCCAGGTCGACGGGCACGTGCACCTTCCGCCGACCACTGGCGACAACATCGATGTACTGTGGAGACCTCACGCCCCACGTGTTGAGCAATTCGGCGGTACGTCCACCCGGCCTCCCGCATGCCCACTATACGCCCTCGTTCAAAGTCCGTCAACTGCACATACGGTTCACGTCCACGCTGTCGCGGCATGCTACCAGTGTTAAAGACTGCGATGGAGCTCCGTATGCCACGGCAAACTGGCTGACACTGACGGCGGCGGTGCACAAATGCTGCGCAGCTAGCGCCATTCGACGGCCAACACCGCGGTTCCTGGTGTGCCCGCTGTGCCGTGCGTGTGATCATTGCTTGTACAGCCCTCTCGCAGTGTCCGGAGCAAGTATGGTGGGTCTGACACACCGGTGTCAATGTGTTCTTTTTTCCATTTCCAGGAGTGTATTTATCTCTTCCACACACTCACTATACATCATCTCATAAGAGGAAATATCTACACTGGTGTTACGAACATTTACTTCACAATCACTATTTATATCATCCGAGTTAAAAGTCATTATACCTTTATCTACACTTCATCTAGCGCTACAGACCAAATTATTTTCCTTACCACTACCTTCCTGCAGATTAATCCTCTCATAAACTTTTCACCCTTTGTCCATAATGCAAAGTCTGCTTGTTTATCTATTCCAACCTGCCCTTATATGCGATTGAACCATTTTCAAGCTACAACTCTTTTATTCCCTATTCCATCCACCTTTGTGTGATTACTCCAAAACTGACAAACTCTACGTCTGTTCCCATTGTTTATCATATATTTATTATTTATTTGGAAAATTGTGCTTCCACCTGTTAATTCTCTGTGTCTATAACCACTGCACCTGTGCTCATAATCCACACCAGCTACGCTCCTTACTGTTGCGCACTGGTGTTTTCCTCATTATCTCTATTACAAAATTGTCTACTTGTGCCGTACTCTTTCTTCTCTTCTCCCTCTCCCTACTCCTGTCATTTGCACATGACGTTCTTAGTTTTGGTTCCCCTGATTATGTCACCCAGTGCCAGTTATCTACTTCCCCTACATTTCTCAAAACTGTTTCCAAATTACAAACTCCCACACTAAGATATCTTCTCAGATGCCACGGTAGCTTTCTAAGCATAATCGTTAACAAATGTTCTTCAGGGGCTGGCAGAATAATATGCTCTTCTCAATACACTTTCTTTTTTCTATTATTCCAAAATCTATAAGGAGGTTCGTCTAAAAATTCATTATACAATTCCGTCTGCCTACTTTGTGACCAATATGTTTCTGAAAACTTACCAAAAACTTCTTCCACAGTAGTACATCGTACAATGGCTTTAATTGTCCAGCTTGGTGCGTCTCCTGTAAGTTCTGATTTTGACAACTTCGGAATATGCTTGTGGGATGTGGAATAATCTTCCTACATGAATCCACGAGAATTACCGGGTGAAGGGTTCCCTTGGGATCAAATTTTTCAGTATCGATTCCGATATTACGAAAACACGTCCCTCTAAACGTAAGAATACTGTTCACCTGACGACAGTTCTCTAACACTACTACGTTCACTGAAATTTTTCAAGTAATTGTTTTTAATATCTCCACTTGCTCTGCGTGCAGTTGGATACTTTCTATTTGACTGAAATCTCCAACGATTTCTAGAAGGAAATTTTCACTCTGCAGCGGAGTGTGCGCTGATATGAAACTTCCTGACAGATTAAAACTGTGTGCCGGATCGAGACTCGAACTCGGCGAGGTGGGAGACGAGGTAATGGTAGAATTGAAGCTGTGAGGAGGTGTCGAGAGTCACGCTTCGGTAGCTCAATTGGTAGAGCACCTGCCCGCGACAAGCAACGATCCCTAGTTTGAGTCTCGGTTCGCCGCACAGTTTTAATGTGGCAGAAATATTTTCCAATGATTTGTTTCTTCCACAAGCATCTGCTCTTACTTCAGACACCTTACTGTCAGTCATTTCGTTAACTCGCTTTTCTAAATTCTGCATACTCTCGTTAGTATTGTTTTCCGTCAGCTGAATTGCTTCCGGAGTTTCTTTAGTGATGAAAGGAGCACTGTACGAACTTCGAATCTTTCTGTCTTTAATCATGTATCTAAATCTTTCACCTCGCGGTCGACCTTGTTCTCTAACGACTCCAACCTTTTGTCCATAGTTTTCATATCTTCCTTTAACGTACCTATCTCTCCACGTAAGACTCCCATGCTTTTATTTCCAAAGATACTAACTTGCTGTTTGTTGATTGCGTTTCGACAACTGTGCCTTCACTTTACTATTTATTTCCGATCTCTTTGCATCTCATTTACTTCCTTTTTCCGTTCTCTGTGCGTCTATTTTACTATTTGACGATTTAATTTCAGATCTTATTGCTAACATTATTATCATCAGTTTACTGACCTCGCCGCTTTGACTTGTATCCTCTTCTGACTTCACATTAGCATCATGATTTAGATTATTACTGAAATGTTTATTTCCTCTTTTACGACTAAAAGTGGACTCACTTCGTAATTTACCTCGTTATGATTTTCCGTTTCGTTAAAAACTTCTGGTTCCCTCTCACCATTTCTTAGTACATCTAGCCGTTCTGTTCCCGCTATGCAACCATGCCGCGCCGATTCATTGTTAGCACGAGACCCTATTGTCGTCACAGGTTCAAATTTTCTAACACCGGTCAACACTTCCAGTTCATCAATATTTGATTTCAAGACGAAGTTGATTATTGTCCTGTCCATACGATCGCCATGTATACCTCGGTCGTCCGAAACTGCTATGAATGATGTTAATTAATTGAAAATATGACCGTGAAAACATCATATTACCTGACGCCGAGTTGCAACTAAATTACGAGCGGTAAAATTATTCCACTTTTATGATCACGTACAGCAAATTGGCAATTAGATTAAAACAAAACTGCTGTGACAAATGACAAGGAGTAGCTAACGATGGGTAACATTGCATCATTGGATCACATACTAATCTAATAATGTAATAACTACAATAATCTTTCACAATATCATGAACGTACATTAAAATACTATCCAAAGATTAACCAAATTTGCATACAGATAAAATACATATTTACTAAACTGAGTAGTTTACTGCAATGGCTGAAACAGCACGCTCATAATTAAAAATTTAATACTTCAGTGCCAAAATAATTAGTAATGAAAAGTTGTGGAAAAAAGTCAGAAAAAAGCAATTGTTTACATTTGTTTTAGTTCAGTCGCCTCGCAATGTGAACGCGAACACTTAGCTGGATTGTTGCTGTGGTATCGCAGTTCATAAATAATTTCTATATCCTGCCTCATTTCTTTTACAGCCACGTTACGCCAATTACTGAGAAGTGGCACATCTCCACTTGCACACTGAAGAGCAAACGAAACTGGTACGCCTACCTAATTTTGTGTAGGTCCACCTCGAGCATGCAGAAGTGCCGCAACACGACGTGGCATGGACTCGACTAACGTCGGAAGTTGTGCTGGAGGAAACTGACACCATGGGGCTGTCCATAAATCGGTAAGAGTACGAGTGGGTGGAAATCTCTTCTGAACAGCACGTTGCAAGGCATCCCAGACATGCTCAAGAATGTTCATGTCTGGGGAGTTTTGTGACCAGCGGAAGTGTTTAAACTCAGAAGAGTGTTCCTGAAGCCACTCTGTAGCAATTCTGGACGTGTGAGGTGCGCATTGTTCTACTGGCATTGCCCAAGTCCGTCGGAATGGACAAGGGGCATGAATGCATGTAGGTGATCAGATAGGCTTCTTACGTACGTGTCGCCTGTCAGAGCTGTACAAAGGTCGTTCAAAAAGTTTTGCACAGTTGTATTTAATTTTTTTTTATTTTTTGCAGGAGAATGAAATTTTTTGTGAACTTACTTGGAACATTTAGTTATAAGTTGGTTTATGAAAATATTTTCATTTATTTACAGATGAGCCATAATGGATCATGAAGTAGATGTCAGGTTGCGACAACGGTCGGTGATGGAGTTCCTCTTCAATACCGGCGATGACTCTGCCACATCGATTCACAGGAAGTTGCTCCCTGTTTATGAGGACACAGTGGATCGAAGCAGTATCTAGCGGTGGTTGCAGAGGTTTAAGGAAGGTGATTTCTCTCTACTGAACAATCCACGATGCGCTAGACCATCGACGGCAGTGAGTATGTGAATAAGGAGACCATTGATCAAATCATCCAAAATGACAGATGTGTGACGAGACGACAGCTTGCTGAAATGATTCGTTTGTCATTGGGTAGTGTGGTATCTCTGACACAGCCACTAGGATACAGAAAAATCTCTGAACTTTGAGTGCCTAGATTATTGACAAGGGAAATGAAAACGATGAGGAAGAATATGTGCGCGGGTCTCATGAAGACATTTACTGAAGAGTGGAAACAGTGTTTTGACAGCGTCATTACCTAGGACGAAATATGGTTGGTTTTGTCTGAACCCGAGAGCAAAATCCAATCCGTGGAGTGGCGTCGTCCTGGTTCCCCTCGGAAGAAGAAACCAAGACTTTCATGAACAGCAGGCCGAAAGGTGATGGCCTCCTTCTTCTGGGATCAGTGTGGTGTCATTTTCATGGACTTTTTGGAACCTGGCTCCACAATTAACCTCGACCGTTACTGTTTGTCATTGGACAAGGTGCGATGTGCCATCAAGACCCACAGACCACATCATCAGGGTCAGCTCATCACTCTACACCATGACAATGTGAAACCCCATACAGCCTTTATGGCGCAGGAGAAAATCAGGAAAATGGAGTTGAAAATTGTTCCTCATCCTCCCTACAGTCCGTACTTGGCTCCGTCTGATTTCTACCTCTTTGGTCGTCTGAAGGCCCACCTGCGCGGTAAAGCATTTGATAGTGAGAAAAACCTTATTTCCTGTGTCAAGCGATGGTGTAAAAGTCAGTCACCAGAATTTTACCAAAGTGCATTTACATCATGGAAGGAACGTTGGACCAGATGCGTCACAGCTGATGGAGGCTACAATGAGTAGGCTCAATGTATAGCTAAATGTTCCAAGTATGTTCACAAAAAATTTCATTCTCCTTCTGAAAAAAAAAGGGTCTCATATCACTCCAGTTGCACACGCCCCACACTTTTACAGAGCCCTGCTGACAGTCCCCTGCTGACACGCAAGGACCATGGATTCATGCGGTTGTCTCCATACCCGTACACGTCCGTCCGCTCGATACAATTTGAAACGAGACTCGTCCAACCAGGCAAAACGTTTCCAGTCATCAACTGGCCAATGTCGCTGTTGACGGGCCCAGGCGATGCGTAAAGCTTTGTATTGTGCAGTCATTAAGGATACACAAGTGGGCCTTCGACTCCGAAAGCCCATATCGATGATGTTTCGTTGAATGGTTCGCATGCTGACACTTCTTGATGGCCCAGTATTGAAATCTGCAGCAATTTGCGGAAGGGTTGCACTTCTGTCACGTTGAACGATTCTCTTCAGTCGTCTTTGGTCCCGTTCTTGCAGGATCTTTTCCCGGCCGCAGCGATGGAGGAGATCTGATGTTTTACCGAATTCCTGACATTCACGGTACACTCGCGAAATGGTCGTACGGGAGAATCCCTATTTCATAGCCACCTCAGAAATGCTGTGTCTCATCGCTCGTGCGCCGACTGTAACACCACGTTCAAACTCACTTAAATCTTGATAACCTGCCATTGCAGCAGCAGTAACCCATCTAACAACTGCGCCAGACACTTGTTGTCTTACACAGGAGTTGCCGAGCGCAGCGCCGTATTCTGCCTGTTGACGTATCTCTGTATTTGAATACGCATGCCTACATCAGTTCTTTTTGGAGCTTTAGTGTAGTATCTCCACATAACGCCACTTTATGAATATTCTTCCGTACGTATTTCAGTGATTGTCACAGAATGCTCACAGTAGCACACACCATTGCCACAACGAACGACCGCCACATACTACTTCTCTCAAAGTTGTTACGATAAAGAACGCCTATGTAACTACTGTATCTCTCGTACTTGTTTCTTGTTATCAGACATTCTACTTTTCAATAAAGTTTAACTTAAAAGAAGTAATCGGTTACATAAATAACACTATCCGCAAATTGTAAAATTCTCAGACAGAAATGACGATGTTTATGCAAACATTTTCTCACGCTGGTTATGGTAACAGAATAGTGGCGCGCATTGTGAAATATTCCAGATCAGATTATGAACTGAAATTAATAAACTCACAATCAAAATTATGCTGTACATTTATGTTTCTCAAGTGAGTGACTTTAAATGGTTCAAATGGCTCTGAGCACTATGGGATTTAACATCTGAGGACATCAGTCACCTAGAACTACTTAAACCTAACTAACCTAAGGACATCACACGCATCCACGTCCGAGGCAGGATTCGAACCTGCGACCGTAGCGCCTGACTGAAGCGCCTAGAACCGCTAGTCCACAGCGGCCGGCTGAGTGACTTCATGTGTGCGTATTACTGTCTTGACATACCTGTGTTTTGACGTCAGGCAATTGCGCTTGTCTTATTTCATCTCGACATCAGGACTTGGAATTAATAACGTTAGTATCGACATTCCTGAAAATCTCCCTATCCCCTCCCCTCCTCCCCCAGTGGCCAATCGCATTAAGTACGTGCCCTGACGTCATCATTCCTTCAGTCAATTGCACTGGAGCACCTACACTTCAGCCAATGGCGCACAAGCTCGGGTTCCCCCTACCCCTCACGGAATTCTAATTTTTGTCAACTGTTATTTCTTCACTGTCTGTACCTGCGTCTGAGTCTCATGTTTTCGTAAAGGTATGAAACGAGTGTTGCTTTGCTGTCAGCTACCTAGTTTCAGCTACTTTTCAGGATCACCCAACTACCCACTTTTCCCATGGAAATACAATATTCTTTGTAATTCGGATGGGAGATGGATAGTTGGTTTGTTGGGGGTTGAAGAGACCAGTCTACAAAGGCCATCGGACCCTCGGATGGGAGAAGTGGGTCCTTGGGTGGCCGTGAAAAGTGGCCGAAACTAGTTAGCTAAAGCAAGGAGACCCCCATTTCATTCCTATATGATAACTACGCTCTAAATTTGCGAATCCAACATGTTAAGTGTCCCAAACCGACGAAGAAACCCTGTATTTTACACATAACACATCATGAAAATCCGAAACGTGTTACGCAGGTGAAAGATAATTATAGATTGGATCAAACATGATGGATAATGGAAGGTATTTTTAAGACTGCATATTGACATTAGTGTAGCATGGTGGAACTGTAGCACATTTATACTTACATTAAGGTGACAAAATTCATGAGATAGCAAATAAATATACACATATTGCGGTAATATCACGTACAATAAGTATAAAAGGGCATTGCATTGGCGGAGCTGTCATTTGTACTCCGGTGATTCATGTGAAAAGGTTTCCGGCGTCACCACGGCCGCGCGATGGGAATTAACAGATTCTGAACACGCAAAGGTAATTGCAGCTAGACACATGGGACATTCCATTTCGGAAATGTGCCGACAAGATCATATTTCTAGCGTTACCTCTCCCTACGAACAACGCAGTGTCCCACGGCCTTCACTTAACGACCAGGAGCAGCAACTTTTGCGTAGAGTGATCCGTGCTAACAGACAAGCAACACTGCGTGAAATTAATGTGGGACGTACGATGAACGTATCCGTTAGGACAGTATGGCGAAATTTGTCGTTAATTTTGCCAGCAGACGACCGATGCGGTAGCCTTTGCCAAAGCATGACATCGTCTGCAGCGCCTCTCGCGAACTCATGAACATAATGGTTGTACCCTAGACGATTGGAAGACAGTGGCTTGGTCAGATGGCCGATTTCAATTAGTAAGAGCTGATGGTAGGGTTCGAGTGTGGCGTATACCCCACGAAGCCATGGATTCAAGTCGTCAACAAGGCACTGAGGAAGGTGGTGGTGACTTCATATGATGTGGGTTGTGATTACATGGAATACACTGGGTCTTCTGGTCCAACTGAAGCGATCAGTGACTGGAAATGGTTATGTTCGGCTACTTGGAGTACATTTGCAGCCACTCGCGGACTTCGTGTTCCCAAACAACAATATCACGTTACCGGACCACAAATGTTAGCGAGTGGTTTGCATAACATTCTGGACGATTCGAGCGAATGAGCTGGCCAACTAGATCCTCCGACATCGAACATTTATGGGGCATAATCGAAAGGTCAGTTCCTGCACAAAATACTGCACCGGCTACAGTTTAGTAATTATGGACGGCTATAGAAGCAGCATGGCTCAGTATTTTTCCAGGGTCTTCCAGCGGCTTTTGGTCCATGTCGCGTCGAGTTGCTGCACGACGCCGGGCGAAAAGAGATCTGACACTATTTAGCAAGCATAACATGACTTTTGTCACCTCAGTGTAAATTATTTGTTGTAGTGTTAGAGCACTAAGCTAACATACACAAAAGTGACGTTATCGTCATATTCGCAGCTAATGAGCTCTTAATAGGTACAGCGCTAAGTCTGCTCGACACATTGACTTCCAAGGGTAGGTACATCTTTGCATTCCAATGGTTATAGGCGTGGAGACAATATTTTGTCATAACTCTTCAACAGTAGCAAAGTAAACCGCTGGGAAGGTGTCTTTTTGCCAGCCGTAGTAACCAAAGTAGCCATATGTTGGAGCACTGGTCGAAAATGTTTGCCGGCCTCAGTGGCCGAGCGGTTCTAGGCGCTTCAGTCTGGAACCGCGCGACCGCGGTTCGAATCCTGCCTAGGGGATGGATGTGTGATGTCCATAGGTTAGTTAGGTTTAAGTAGTTCTAAGTTCTAGGGGACTGATGACCTCGGATGTTAAGTCCCACAGTGCTCAGAGCCATTTGAACCACTTTGAATCGAAAATGTTGGAGTCGAGACCAGTTACTGCATTACGAGAATCTTGAAAAATATGTTTATAAAGCTCCAGTCACTCCCTGATCTGCTTAAAAAAAATGGTTACAATGCATCTAAATGTGGCAGACGTGATGTTGTACACACAGTAATGTAAAAGCCGTTTGCGAATATTAAAACAGATGAAATAACAGCATTTAAAGGTAATTTAGTTGCAAGGTTGTTAACTTAAAAGTTGTACACGGTTATACGACGCTGGAAGCGTATGCAGACCGGTGACAGTCCGGGTCCTGCAAAAATCACATTTCGCAATGTGGAATCAGGCAGCCTACAAACGGCGCGACTATGCTTAATTTCGGGAACTGGAATCACTCCACGATGTTTGCATAATTCAGAGACTGTACGTAAGCTCTCGCAGCATATGCAGTATCGCACGAGAGCATGCATGGGCGAGTCGATGATCAGCATTCGTGATGAATACGTCGCGTGTGCTCGAGCCTGCCACATCAGAGCTCAGGGGCTAGGGAAACCGGTACTCTTTGCAGATGAGGTGTGTACACCAAATCACATATTAAATGATTAGCATTTCATCGTATAAAGTGTCAACCCATTGGAATATGGCAGCGCCACATTTACATGCAATGTAACCATCCTTTGTAAGCAGAACCGAATGTGAATGGAGCACTATAAACAAATTTTTCGTGGGTTCCTTAATGATGTAAATGATCTCGGATACGACATTTTCGACCAGTACTCCAAAGTATGGCTACTTACCATTGCTATTTACAGTAAAAGTTAAAATGTTATATTCTCAAGCTGTAGACAGATTTCTTCATGCCCTATGATTGTTGCAATAAGTAACCCACGCTTTCGCATTTGCAACAGTTTATTCTTTTTCCAACTGCTGTTTATATTCTTCCTTTACGACAGTTATCTACGCCATATACTCCAGGTTTTCGTTTCTTGGTTTCTGTGCCCTTCATTTCCAGTTTTCTGTTTCTTATACATAACACATTAACTGCGATTGAGAACTTATTACCCAGTAGATAGACTGCGGAACACTAAAATCCATAGACAGCTGTTCCATAAGTTTCTCGTTAGCCGAATCTACTGCGAAGTGATTGGCACAAACTGTATCGGAGCACGCTGTAAATACTGTTTTTTGGTCTTTGCACTGGTCAAACATACAACCTAGTCTGTTCCCAGCTATAAGATTTTTGGCGCTTGGGAAACGCTTACTTCTGTGCATAGGACTAGGTGTACAAGATTTAGTATGCCACATTAAATGGAATGTAACCATTCTTTTTTAAACAGATCCAGATGTGAATGGAGCTTTATAAACTTATTTATCGTGTGTCTGCTAAAGCAGTAAACGGTCTCGACTCCGTCATTTTCGGGCTGTACTCCAACGTATGACTATCTGCAGTTACTACGGCTGACAAAAGCACCACCTTCCCAGCGGTTTTTCCTTGCTACTGTTAAGAATAAGGACAACATTTAATCACAATCTCCATGACTATAACTATGGGACTGCAAAGAATAGCTGTACTTCGCTAGAGAACTGTCTTACTGCCAAAGGTGTAGACACCCAAAGCAGACAATGTGTCGAGCAGATTTAACGCATTACCTGTTAAGAGTTTATAAGTTGATCACATGACTGTAATGTCGCTTTTAGATGCGTTATCTTAGAGATCTAACACCACAACAGAAAATATTATACGCGTTAATGTGCTACAGTTCCACCACAATGTCGTAACATCAATACGCAGTCATAAAAATGCCTGCGATTACCTCTTATGATCGATGCAATCTATAATTATCACCTGCGCACATTTCGGATTTTCGTGGTATGTTATGTCCAAAACATGGGATTTGTTCGCCATTCTTGGACACTTACCAAGTTGGATTAATAGATGTGGAGCATAGTTATCATGAGAAAATACTATGTCGGAAGCTTAATTTAAGGTGGTGACGGTAAACCTGTCCAGTGTTTACATACAAATATGTCTGAGCAGCTATCAGACTGAAACGCTAAGTCATCCTTTACACATGTCGCAGATTCTTCGAGTTTTATGTGGACTGTGATGCATTGCCATCTTAACAACATACACACATCAAAAAAAGTTTCGCCTCACCTCTGTTCCGAGAGTTCCGGAACCTGTACAGAAATTTGGAATAGAGGTCAACATAAACATCATTTTCGCCCTTTTTATCGGTCATGAAAACCACACACTGCATGTTGTGCCACCATAAAACGAGACCTTTAGAGGTGGTGGTCCAGATTACTGAGCACACCGTTACCTCTAATACCCAGTAGCAAGTCTTCTTGCTTTGATGCATGCCTGTATTCGTCGTGGCATGCTATCCACAAGTTCATCAAGGCACTGTTGGTCCAGATTGTCCCACCCCTCAACGGCGATTCGGTGTAGATCACTCAGAGTGGATAGTGGGTCACGTATTTCACAAAAAGCTCTTTTCAATCTCTCCCAGGCACGTTCGATAGGGTTCATGTCTGGAGAACATGCTGGCCACTCTAGTCGAGCGATGTCGTTATCCTGAAGGAAGTCATTCACAAGATGTACACCATAGGGGCGCGAATTGTCGTCCATGAAGACGAATGCCTCGCCAATATGCTGCCGATATGGTTGCACTGTCGGTCAGAGGATGGCATTCACGTATCTTACAGCCGTTGCGTCGCCTTCCATGAGCACCAGCAGGGTACGTCGGCCCCATATAATGCCACCCCAAAATAGCAGGGCACATCCACAGTGCTGCACTCGCTGGACAGTGTCTCTAAGGCGTTCAGCCTGACCGGGTTGCCTCCAGACACGTCTCCGACGATTGTCTGGTTGAGGGCATGTGGGACACTCATCGGTGAAGAGAACGTGATGACAATCCTGAGCGGTCCATTGAGCATATTGTTGGGCCCATCTGTACCGCGCTGCACGGTATCATGTTTGCAAAGATGGACCTCGCCATGGACGTCAGGAGTAATGTTACACATCATGCAGCCTATTGCGCACAGCTTGAGTCATAACACGACGTCCTGTGGCTGCACGAAAAGCATTATTCAATTCGGTGGCGTTGCTGTCAGGGTTCCTCCGAGCCATAACCCGTAGGTAGCGGTCATCCACTGCAGTAGTAGCCATTGGGCGGCCTGAGCGAGGCATGTCATCGACAGTTCCTGTCTCTCTGTATCTTTTCCACGTCCGAACAACATCGCTTTGGTTCACCCCGAGACGCCTGGACACTTCCCTTGTTGGCCGCGCAGGATTAGCCGTGCGGTCTAAGGCGCTGCAGTCACGGACTGTTCGGCTAATCCCGGCGGAGGTTCGAATCCTCCCTTGGTCATGGGTGTGTGTGTTTGTCCTTAGGTTAATTTAGGTTAAGTAGTGTGTAAGCTTAGGGACTGATGGCTTTAGCAGTTAAGTCCCATAAGATTTCACACACATTTTATCATTTTTGAACTACCCTTGTTGAGAGCCCTTCCTGGCGCAAAGAAACGATGTGGATGCGATCTAACCATGGTATTGACCGTCTAGGCATGATTGAGCTACAGACTACAAAAGCCGTGTACTTAATTCCTGGTGGCATGACTTGAACTGATCGGAGTCGCACCCTCTCCGCCTAATAGGCGGTGCTCATGCATGGTTGTTTACATCTGTGGGTGGGTTTAGTGACATCTCTGTACAGTCAAAGGAACTGTGTATGTGATTCAATATCAACAGTCAACGTCTATCTACAGGAGTTCTGGGAATCGGGGTGATGCAAAACTTTTTTGATGTGTGTACTACGAACTTCCATGCTACACGTCGTGTGCGTACTGAAGGCTTTCTGATTCAAGCAATAAATTTAGTTCTCATATACGCTGATAAGCCAAAACATTTATGACCTCTGCCCACCGCGACGTTGGATGCCACCTGGTGGCTTTAATGGCGTGTAAGAGGAGCTGACATGCACGGATCACCCTAGCGAAGACATGGGCTGCAAATGGGGAAATCCATTGAGATAAGAGACTTTTACAAAGAGCCCATTATTATTACGCAGAGCCTGTGAACGAGTATTTCGAAAGCGGAGAAGCTGTTCGAATGTTCACTTGCTACTGTCGTTCGTATCTACGGAAAGAGGTACAAGGACAGTGAAACTACCACTAGGCGCTAAATGGTTCTACGTCCACGAATCTTCACAGAAAGTGGGGCTTGAAGGTTTGTCTCCTCTGTAAAATTTGATCAATGGTGATCTGTGGCATCTCTGCAATAAGGGCACAGCGCTGGGGCACGCAAAGTGTTTTGGAGCACGATATTCATTGTACACGGTCGAACGTGGATCTCTTGTAGTAGTCCTTCCCTACGTGTTGACCGAATGACATCGTCAACTACGACTGCAATGTGCAAGGGATCATCGGTATTCGACAGTCGATCGGTGGAAACGTGTCGGCTCTACGGGTGAATGACATTTGTGGTAAGCTAGGTCGCTGTCGTCTCCACAAACGCCGTCATCGAGGTGAACGGAGACTCCAAACGTGCAGCGCTCCACGGACGCTGGCTGGTGGGAGCAGTATTATGCTATGGGAGACAATTTCGGGACTTGCATGGGACCTGTGGTAGAAATCGAAGGCAGCTGACAGCTGCGAACCACCTGCAGTCTTTCGTGCTTGATGCCTTCCCCTACGGCGATGTCATCTTTCAGCACTATAATTGTCTGTGTCACGGAGCCACAACCGTGCTACTGTGTTTTAAGGAGCATTGTAGTGAACTCACGTTGATGTCTCGGCGACCACATTCGCCTTATGTTAATCCCATGGAACATATCTGGGTCGCTATCGGGCGCCATCACCGCATACGCAAATCAGCGGCCCGCTACTTACGCAAATTATGTGACTTGCGCGTAGACGTCTAATGTCACATACCTCCACAAACCTACTAACAAATTGTTTCATCCTTGATACACTGAATCAGGTGATGTATTTCTTTCCAGAGACGGGTAAACAAGCTGTTAAGCAGGTGGTCATAATATTTTGGCTCATCAGTGTAAATATCTTTCTGCTCAGAGTTCATGTGATTTGCATATCGCTAAACTGGAACGAGAGTGCACTGGGCCAATATGCGTGCCAGTTACGTGTGGTATCCGACACGGATCGTCATGGCTGGTGAAACCTCTGCGCACATGTGGCACGGCTGGCTAGCGGAGACAGGCGCTGACATAGCACCTCGCGAAATGCGTGCAGTGTAGAGCGGACCGGCTGCATGACATGCTGGTGCTATACAGTCTCTCTGTTTTATTGTATAGGTATGCGTTAAGATGTGGTGCTGTAACGCATGCAGGAAAAAAATGAATTACAAAAAGGTATATTTTTACCCGTCTGGAAGACTGTGTACAGCGAGTGGCTCAGCTGGCAATTTTGGCTCGTGAGGTGACCATAACGTCGACAACACGTGTTCTATGCGTTTCGCGGGGGGTGTAACGTGATAGGGCGAATCACGTTGCATATACATGAAACCTTTTTTGCTGCCGGTATTGATTTACTATGCTAAGATGTAAAGGACGATCGGTGTTTATGCTTTTTAGCACTTACAGACAACGCTTCAACTCTTTGGTGGATAGTAAAAGTTTGTCTGTCTTTCTGCAGCACATAATAGTGGAGACAATGCCCCTAATCGTGTTAAAGGCAGCCATGCAAATACTCGAAAGAAGGTACCGCCTTAACGCAAGGCAGGTAGTTCTGTCAGTTCTTTTACACTTGCATTTTGGTCTATTCTATCACTTTTTACTGTTGGCCGCATTCGTCCGTACAGGGTAAATATTTTAGTTTTAAATGGAAGGTTAACACACAACATAGATCAACCATATTCTGCAAGAAGAGATACAATGCTGTCTCGATTTCCTCGTTAAATAAGCAAAACTACAGAGAGGTACATAATACTTTGCGTCGGATACATTCGTTCTTTTTCTCAAGACCTACAAAAAACATCGCTAGCCTCGGGGACTGGGTGTTCTGTTGTCTTCACATTAGTATCGTCATAATTGACATTACACTGTCGAGATGGCTGTATGGGGACGTAGCGAAAACCAATAAATTTTAAGGAAGTTGCTTGACTGTTCTGAGGTGAAAAAATATGATCATCCTCTACATTAATACACTGAAGCGACAAAGAAACTTGTATAGGCATGCGTATTCAAATGCAGAGATATGTAAGCAGGCAGAATACGCCTATATAAGGCAAGTCTCTGGCGCAGTTGTCAGACCGGTCGCTGCTGCTACAATAGCAGGTTATCAAGATTTAAGTGAACGTAGTGTTATAATCGGGGCACGAGCGATGAGACACAGCATCTCCGAGGAATTGATGAAGTGGGGATTTTCCCGTACGATCATTTCACGAGTGTACCATGAATGTCAGCAACGCGTTAAAACATCAAATCTCCGACATCGCTGCTGCCGGAAAAGGATCATGCACGAACGGGACCAACGACGAGTGAAGAGAATTTTTCAATGTGACAGAAGGGCAACGCTTCCGCAAACTGCTGCAGATTTCAATTCTGGGCCATCAACAAGTGTCAGCGTGCGAACCATTCAGCAGTACATCATCGATATGGGCTTTCGGAGCCGAAGGTCCACTGGTGTACCCGTGATGACTGTACGACACAAAGCTGTAAGCCTCGTGTGGGCCCGTGAGCGCCAACATTGGACTGTTGAAGATTGGAAACATGTTGGCTGGTCGGACGAGTCTCGCTTCAAATTGTATCGAACGGATGGACGTGTACGCGGATGGAGACAACCTCATGAATCCATGACCCTGAATGTCAGCAGGGGACTGTCCAAGCTGGTGGAGGCTTTGTAATGGTGTGGGGGCGTCTGCAGTTGGAGTGTATGGGACCCCTGATACATCTAGATACGACTCTGACAGGTGACATGTATGTAAGCATCCAGTCTGATCAGCTGCATCAGTTCGTATCCATTGTGCACTCCGACAGACTTGCGCATTTCCAGAAGGACAATGCGACATCTCGTACTTCCAAAATTGCTACAGAGTGGCTCCAGGAACACTCTTCTGAATTTAAACACTTCCGCTGCCCACAAAACTACCCAGACATGAACATTCTTGAGCAAATCTGGGATGCCTTGCAAAGTACTGTTTAGAAAAGATCTCCATCCCCTCATAATCTTAGGGATTTATGGACAGCCTAGGAAGACTGAGGGTGTCAGTTCTCTCTATCACTACTTCAGACATTAGTCGAGACCACGCTACATCGTGTTGCGGCACTTCTGCGTGCTCGCAGGGGCCTTATACGACATTAGGTCGGAGTACCAGTTTCTTTGGCTCCTCAGTGTACAACACTTGCGTAGTGGCTCTGGTACTGGTTTACACTCTACGACAGACAAGCTAGGCCTTGCAAAATTACCAAGTCAATACTTCTAGCAATCGGGAGAAATGCAGATGTGTAGGGACAGCAGAAATGCGAGGTTCGTTATAGAGATGTTACGTCGAACAAATACTCTAAACATATGCGATCGCTAAGGCATATTCACAGCACCCGAATATTTAATGTAAGTGCGTTATACAGTGTCAATTGCGTGACAGTGTCGATTGCGTGGAGTACTTACCGAAAACGAACATTATTTTGCTGCTACATATAAAAAGCATTAATAATGCTGTTAGAGACTTCAATTTTTAGGTTCAGTCACACACAGTTCTCCTAGACGACTAACCTTTTTTGTGTAGAAATCACATACATACTGGTATGTAAAAGTATCTTACGTTAAAATTTACCATCATTTAGCGGAATATGCAATGACGTCACCTGCACTGTAGTGTCAAAGTACCTCACCTCGCAATTTTTTTAAACTCTACCCCTCACTACAGAGCATATGGATGGCAACGGCGCAGTAGTCATTGCACGGCGCTGGAATACACTCCTGGAAATTGAAATAAGAACACCGTGAATTCATTGTCCCAGGAAGGGGAAACTTTATTGACACATTCCTGGGGTCAGATACATCACATGATCACACTGACAGAACCACAGGCACATAGACACAGGCAACAGAGCATGCACAATGTCGGCACTAGTACAGTGTATATCCACCTTTCGCAGCAATGCAAGCTGCTATTCTCCCATGGAGACGATCGTAGAGATGCTGGATGTAGTCCTGTGGAACGGCTTGCCATGCCATTTCCACCTGGCGCCTCAGTTGAACCAGCGTTCGTGCTGGACGTGCAGACCGCGTGAGACGACGCTTCATCCAGTCCCAAACATGCTCAATGGGGGACAGATCCGGAGATCTTACTGGCCAGGGTAGTTGACTTACACCTTCTAGAGCACGTTGGGTGGCACGGGATACATGCGGACGTGCATTGTCCTGTTGGAACAGCAAGTTCCCTTGCCGGTCTAGGAATGGTAGAACGATGGGTTCGATGACGGTTTGGATGTACCGTGCACTATTCAGTGTCCCCTCGGCGATCACCAGTGGTGTACGGCCAGTGTAGGAGATCGCTCCCCACACCATGATGCCGGGTGTTGGCCCTGTGTGCCTCGGTCGTATGCAGTCCTGATTGTGGCGCTCACCTGCACGGCGCCAAACACGCATACGACCATCATTGGCACCAAGGCAGATGCGACTCTCATCGCTGAAGACGACACGTCTCCATTTGTCCCTCCATTCACGCCTGTCGCGACACCACTGGAGGCGGGCTGCACGATGTTGGGGCGTGAGCGGAAGACGGCCTAACGGTGTGCGGGACCGTAGCCCAGCTTCATGGAGACGGTTGCGAATGGTCCTCGCCGATACCCCAGGAGCAACAGTGTCCCTAATTTGCTGGGAAGTGGCGGTGCGGTCCCCTACGGCACTACGTAGGATCCTACGGTCTTGGCGTGCATCCGTGCGTCGCTGTGGTCCGGTCCCAGGTCGACGGGCACGTGCACCTTCCGCCGACCACTGGCGACAACATCGATGTACTGTGGAGACCTCACGCCCCACGTGTTGAGCAATTCGGCGGTACGTCCACCCGGCCTCCCGCATGCCCACTATACGCCCTCGCTCAAAGTCCGTCAACTGCACATACGGTTCACGTCCACGCTGTCGCGGTATGCTACCAGTGTTAAAGACTGCGATGGAGCTCCGTATGCCACGGCAAACTGGCTGACACTGACGGCGGTGGTGCACAAATGCTGCGCAGCTAGCGCCATTCGACGGCCAACACCGCGGTTCCTGGTGTGTCCGCTGTGCCGTGCGTGTGATCATTGCTTGTACAGCCCTCTCGCAGTGTCCGGAGCAAGTATGGTGGGTCTGACACACGGGTGTCAATGTGTTCTTTTTTCCTTTTCCAGGAGTGTATTTTGTGACGTAAATGCACGTATGCAAGAACGGAAATACTTATATATCCGTCAGTTCTCTTTGGCTGGTACCTCTGCATTTTGGTTTGTCTTACCAATTTCCCATTTGGTGTCCTACCAACAAACCAATTCTATAGACTGTTTCACCGATTACCGTGGGGCTTGGGGTGGGAGTGGCCTTCACGGGGCAGTGACACGATGATCTCATGGCCGTGGTGCAACTGTCTCAGAATTCCAGAAACGTTGACGCTGATGTCAACGAAATTCCTGCCAGAACCAGCAGCAGTGATCCTTACTAATAAGGCATGTCACCTTAGTTGTAAGCCATTATACAACCGTTGAAATAAATCACGAAATTGCAGGGACGAAAATACGACGAAAGGAAATGAGCGTTTAACGTCTTAGTCAGTTGTCGCGTTAGACAGGTACACAAACACATTACACAGTATAATACTGTTAATTAGTTATTATTTTTACAATCAGAAATATTTTATAACTGATTATTTTATATGCGTTGCTGAATAAGACACAATATTGCTGACACGAGTTCTTATAATTAATTGCAGTTTATTTTCCGTAAGCTGTTACAGGTATCTCTATATACTCTTCATGTAACGAACGACAGCAGTATGGCGATGGAAAAAAGGCTGCGTAATATTACCTAATTTCTCACAGAGCAGCGAGCAAACAGAAGGGCGACAAAGTAAGGGCAAAGCTTTTACAATACACGAGCGGAGCGGCTTTGGATTCTTGTGCTACCGACAGCAAAGATCACTATCATCGCAAATGACGAAGTTATAGAGACGATATAATACAAGGCATCGAAATAAACGTTCATATTCCGAAAGTTGCACTGTATTGATGAGATGAATTATTTGTCATATGTAGCGTGATTTTCGGCAATACAGTACGGTGCCGGTAAGATATTGCATTTGTTTTGCTCGAAATGTAACGTTTCCATGCGGCACAAAATACGATACTGGGTAGCTTTTCATTGTTAACATACGCTTTTGCTGCATAGTCACGAAGTATTTAACTTAAGAATAGGGCAGTACTTGAACATAAAGGCAGAACATGATCTCTCAGTGTCATGATGTCTTTCAACATAAACTTTGGTTAATGTTCAATTTATAGCTTCCTTTTTTTTATTTTTTATCGGGATGTTAAACAAGATTGTTGCATCAACCCTTATTTTTTAAGACACCATATGTCTATGTGAGCTACAACATTCCTTGAAGTCGTCAGTGGGACTTACGAACATGACCCAAGAGGAAACTGACAAAAATAACTACTGTCACTTTACCCCCTGCTGCAATATTCCTATTCCAAAATGTTTGAAGAATTTGCATCTGGGAAACTTCTAAGAATACATCCCAAATTTTACCTTCAGGACTGCACCTCTCCATGTGCGTTCGTTTTAGAATACACTGTTTACGTAAAGATCAGTTATGCTGGAATGAAAAGCGATATATCTGGACTGTGTTCGTAAAGGACCTTGAGACAACAATGAAACACCGTTAGTTTATGAATTAGCGCCACTGAAACGATGAATTTAGTCTTGTGAAAGACGGAAGTGATACCCTGGAACGAAGGTGTATTAAGGAGGTCACTAAATTGCAGGCTTGGAATGGGGCTTCATCGGAGGTCGTCCGGCAGGCTGTCGTTGGAGGTTGCCCGGTATAAATTTCGGTGACGGAAATCCAGTGTTTGTGAGGTGAGTCAGCGCAAAGCCGAAGCCTTGGGTAATGGAGCTAAAAACACTGTGTGCTACTTTCATGAACCAAATTTAAAAAAGCAGCCATTTTCACTGACAAGAATAAGTAACACTTACACAAGGTACAAAGCCTACTTGTCATCAACACAATTGACTTATGCGTTACCTACAAAACACAAAACGGCGTTTATCCCACAGCTTGAATAGCCTAGGATTGCATTCATGACTGGACTGACGGCTCTGTATCAACGTGGATATCTACACTTTTAGCACCGAAACATCAGAGGTCGCTCTACGACATATACGTTTTTATAGCAGTGCTATTGTTGTTGTGGTCTTCAGTCCGAAGATTGGTTTGACACAGCTCTTCACGCTGTTTCATTCTGTGCTAGACTCTTCATGTCTGCATAACTATTGCAACCTGCAACTATTTCAACCCGCTTCTTGCAGTCAAGCTTTCGTCTCTCTTTCCAGTTCTTACTCTCCATATTTCCTTCCATTGGCAAACTGATGATTACTTGATGCCTCAGTATACGTATTATCAACCGACCCCTTCTCCCAGTCCAGCTGTGCAATAAGTTTCTTCTTCTCCTCGTAAGGTCTTCGTTTTACCAATCTAATAGTCATCCTTCTTCTGCAGTACCACATTTCAAAAGTTTCTACTCTCTTCTTGTCTTAGTTGTTACTTGTCTAAGTTTCAGTTCCGCACGGGGCTACGCTTAGGCAAATACCTTCAGAAAAACCTTCCTAAACTTAAATTTATCAAAAACTTGAATATAACGTATTAATTTTCCACAAGAATATTGATTAGTTCGTTATGAGCCTGCTTTCGGCTTCTTACACCATTATATGTAGGTCAATCAGGTAGGGCTATAATTACTAGACTGACTGAGCATGAAAGGAGTTGGAGATTGAGAAAGGAAGATTCCACCATTGCAGAACATGCTCTCAACGAATGTCATTCGTATGACGTGAAACGTGATGATCTCCTTAAAGGAACTAAAGGAAGAAAACTAACATAACTTGAAATTCTTACCATTAATGAACAACAATCAAAGAAATCTGACCTGTTCCTTAGCGACCAAACACAGTTCCATCACTCACCCTCATTACAACAGCAGCCAGTTACTATTCCTCTCACCATTAGCTAGTAAGCTTGTTAAACTGTTCCACACCCACAATCCATTGACGTCTTTCTTCCCCTACCTTTATTCGGTCTGTTCATCACATTCAGCAGTTTGTCCGTATGGCATGGTAACCTGTGCCATTACTCGTAGCACATTTCTGTTTTATACACCGACATAGTTTTAATATTTGGATATACTATAATTAAAGATTTATTTAATATATAAGAAACTATCAGCCTCGATTGCGGTAAAGAAACCATCCTTTGTTGAAAGTACAAAGATTTATTTGTTAGTGGCTCTTTAGGTATTACATCATGCTTGTGTTTTGTGTCGATATAGTCATAAAATTTCACATATATTTGTACAGCATTTTTTTACAGCTATGAATTGTCGCTGAAGTTGTGTGGACTATCTGTTTAGCATTAAATTATCTGACGATGGCCTAAGAAACTGAAAGCCGGTGCATAACGAACTAATAAATATTATGGTGCAACTTTAATACCTTGTATTCAAGATATTAACATTTCTAAGTTCTTCCGAGAACCGATGGAATATTCTATAATTACTTAAATTTACATTATATGTCAACAGATTCTTTCTTTTCCGCGAGGAGTTTCTTCTTGTTGCTATTTTGCACTTTAAAACATTTCTACCACGGGCATCGACAGTTATTTTGCTGCCCAAATAGCAAAACTCCTCGGTTACTTTTAGTGTTTCATTTCCTAATCTAATACTCTCAGCATCACGTGATTTAATGCAACTACGTTATTTTGGTCTCGTTTTATTTCTGTTGATCTTTTCAAGATATCCATCCCATTCAGATGATGATCTTCCAAGTCCTTTGCCGACTGATAGAAACTTGAAATAAAATTGGAATATAATAGTTGCATTGATACTAAATTACGTTTCTTAGACATTACGATAAATTAAGAGTTTTATGATATCTAAAACACCCCACTACTCTATCGTTTGTGAACTGCGTCTGCACGAACTCTGACGAGAACCGTGACATATTTCATGTTCTGACATTTTTAATACATCTCCGCAATATGTACAGAACACAATAGACTATATTATAAGACTAAATTACACTGTTTTCTCTCTTTTGTAGGCATGGGTGCATATAACACATTGGCTCGCTGATGGAGGTGAAGAAGAATTGCAGGTTCTGCTGGAGGGAATGAACAGTCTAATGAGTACAGAATATAGACTAAGAGTAAACCGAAGAAAGACGAAAGTAATGAGAAGTAGCAGAAATCTGAACAGCGAGAAATTTAGTATCAGGATTAACGGTAACACAGTAGATGAAGTTAAGGAATTTTACTACCCAGGCAGCAAAATAACCAATGACGGACGGAGCAAGGAAGACATCAAACAGTCTAATGAGTACAGAATATAGACTAAGAGCAAACCGAAGAAAGACGAAAGTAATGAGAAGTAGCAGAAATCTGAAAAACGAGAAACTTAGCACCAGGATTAACGGTCACACAGTAGATGAAGTTAAAGGAATTTTACTACCCAGGCAGCAAAATAACCAATGACGGACGGAGCAAGGAAGACATCAAAAGCAGACTAGCACTGTCAAAAAGGGCATACCTGGCCAAGAGAAGCCAATTAGTATCACATACAGGCCTTAATTTAAGGAAGAAATTTCTGAGAATGTATGTTTGGAACCCAGCATTGTATGTTAGTGAAGCATGGACTGTGGGAAAATCGGAACAGAAGAGAATCGAGGCATTTGAGATGTGGCGCTACAGACGAATGTTGAAAACTAGATGGACTGTTAAGGTAAGGAATGAGGAGGTTCTGCGCAGAATCGGAGAGGTAAGGAATATGTGGAAAACACTGATAAGCCGGCCGGTGTGGCAGAGCGGTTCTAGGCGCTACAGTCTGGAATCGCGCGACCGCTACGGTCGCAGGTTCAAATCCTGCCTCGGCCATTGATGTGTGTGATGTCCTTAGGTTAGTTAGATTTAAGTAGTTCTAAGTTAAGTCCCTTAGTGGTCAGAACCATCTGAAAACACTGACAAGGAGAAGGGACAGGATGATAGGATATCTGTTAAGACATGAGGGAATGACTTCCATGTAATAGAGAGAACTGAAGGGGGCAAAAACTGTAGAGGAAGACAGAGATTGGAACACATCCACCAAATAATTTAGGACGTGTGTTGCAAGTGCTACTCTGAGATGAAGAGATTGACACGGGAGAGGAATTCGTGGCGGCCCGCATCAAACCAGTCAGAAGACTAATGACACAAAAAAAAAGGAAAAAAAAATGTTTTTGCGAGGTCTCGATGATGATGATGCGTACCACCCCACTCGCCTCTTTCGGACAAAAAAATGGTTCAAATGGCTCTGAGCACTATGGGACTCAACTGCTGAGGTCATTAGTCCCCTAGAACTTAGAACTAGGTAAACCTAACTAACCTAAGGACATCACAAACATCCATGCCCGAGGCAGGATTCGAACCTGCGACCGTAGCTGTCTTGCGGTTCCAGACTGCAGCGCCTTTAACCGCACGGCCATCTTTCGGACATACGATGACTATGGCGCTATGGTGCTCATAGCAGCGAATAGTCAGATGTATATTAGAACCGGAGAGCTCCTTTTTTTTTATTATTCCAGTTTTACTCCTGTATAGTAACACCCTTGAAGCTTTCTGTCTCTTTCCTAGCATTTTTTCCCTCTTCCGTCATGACCTCCTTTTCACGATTTAGCAAAAGTATTTTATTTTAACTTTTTGGGCAGGTCCACTTACTGCCACGGTCGTCTGTTAAGCAATGGAAGGGAATTTATGTGCGGCAAACTGTCTTTGTAAAGTGTTAACATTATTCTGTGTGCTTTCGTAATTTAGCCTTTTGTGTATTCAATCTGCTGGGGTGGAGATTATTAGTGACAGCAGCGTGGAAAACCGCCTAAAGCCCACACTCAGTCTGGGACGCATACCACAACAAGGTGTTAATGCGCCGCGCTCGAATTCGATCCGGTTCTGGCTGGCTCCCACGCCTCGCTTCTAGCACGCTACACATTAAGCCACGCTAGCAGGTCGAATACCTTGAGGCTTCCTTTCTATTTGTGCCACGGCCTGTGACTTGAACTTAGGAAATTAGACGCGAGCGTTCGTGAGCAGTGCCTTAAGCCGACTGTCGCTTGTTCAAGCGCGCCTCACGGCTCGGATCCCATCTTAAGCTTTTCATTATCCCTTTCGCCAGAGACTCTCCTGCAGCCCTCCTGGACTAACATTCCTAGAAGAAAAGGTATAGCGAAGGCTGGCTTGTCTTACCAATGGAATATTTGTACGGTGTTCTTTGTTCTGAAACTGACAGGCTGGACCTGTAATCGAATTCGGACTGTCTTACTGACAAAACTGTTGTCACAATGTATGGCTTGTGTGGATACCACAAGATGTTTCAAAACAGGAAACATTCTGATGCACAATGGATGGAAGGAAGGAAGGAAGATTAGAGTTTAACATACAGTCGACATCGAGGTCATTAGGGACGGGGCAAAAGCTCGGATTGTTTCGAGGATGCTCAAGAAAATCTGCCGCGTCATGCAAAGGCACCATCCCGGTATCCGCTTAGCGATTGAGGAAAATCACAGAAAACCTAATTTAAGATGACCGGACGCGGATCTGAACCGTCGTCCTACCGAATGAGAGTAGAGTGTGCTAACCACTGCACCACCTCGCTCGGTCGTGCAGAAGGTTAAAGTCACATTGACACTGACATCGGCGTGATAAGAGACGTCCATTTATTCCGATTGGACATAATTCGGTCGTGATTGTTCAAGAACCATTCTCGGCATTCGTCTCGAGTTATTTAGGGGAACCACGCATAACATAAATTTTGAAATCAAGACGCGATTTCAACCCTTTTCCTTCCACATACAAGTCCGTTGCCTTAAGCAGTAGCCGGCCGGAGTGGCCGAGCGGTTCTAGGCGCTACAGTCTAGAACCGCGCGACCACTACGGTCGCAGGTTCGAATCCTGCCTCGGGCATGGATGTGTGTGATGTCCTTGGTTAGTTAGGTTTAAGTAATTCTAAGTCCTAGGGGACTGATGACCTCAGCAGTTAAGTCTCATAGTGCTCAGAGCCATTTGAACCTTACGCAGTACGCCATCTGCCTCGGTCGCAGGATGCAAGATTTATACCACACAAAATGCGTTAGAAGAACTATAAGAAGTCAATGATAATGCGCCCTGTACTACACATAAGAACATTTGCTCTACCAAATGTTACTTCTTACTCCGACCCTTTTCTTACAGCAAGATTTGGGACTCGTACTGGATCGGAAATTCTACTCACTTAATTTTGAACAGTGAAGTGAATTTGATGCAGTGAATGCGTAAGGAAAGAAAAACAAAATGTTGGAACCTGTCGTGGAGAAACTGGACGACTTGAGATCAAGGCTGGTCTCTTCCAAGGCTCAGCGCTGGATCCAGTGTTGTGTAACACAGTCGCCCATAGGCCTGCCGAACAGGTCTCGGCGCATGCAGTACGCAGATGATGTTCTTCCCTGCTCATAGGACGAAATAGTGCAGGGAATGCAAACTATAGTGAAACATAAAAACACGGGTGCATAAAATAAAATGTATGACATTTCTCAGTATTAACATTTTGCTGTATTCCTGCTATTTTCTGCCAAGCCTCTCTATTCAAGACATTATCCTTCTGTACGCAACCGGTGCATAAAATAAAATGTAAAACGTTGCTCAGCATTAATATTATTACACAAGATTAATTAATAACAACATTTTGCTGTACTCCTGTTATCTTCTGCCAAGCTTCTCTATCAGGATATCCTTGCGTACATAGCGATGCTCCACCATTTCGTTAATTCGACATGATGTATCGCATATCGGTCTGCCTGTTGCTCGCAAATCAAAAATTTTCTTTTACTGCCGACGATCTAGCATTCTCAATAAATGTCCGTAACAGATAAATGATGCTGTTTCAATACTGTCTGTCATCGTTTCATTTCTGCTCATTCTAGGTCTCACTTCGTCACTAGATTTTTTTTTGTCGATCCTTGATAGTATGGTGCGACATTGTAAATAATCCATTTCTACAACTATCAGTCTTCTTTTGAGGTCACCATTTTAAACCCACGGCTCTGCTCCATAGAACAGGACAGAGTCAACCATTAGTTGACAAACAATTTTCTTACTGTTGCTGGATATTTTCTTGTCGGACAAAAAAGTATTCATACACTCTGGGAGTTTCCAGCTTTGTTGTATACCGTATTTTACTTCCGTATTACCCAATCCACTCTTGTCGATATACGCCCCTAGAGATTAAAATTTTTCTATTTGACTCATCACTACTCCGTCACTGACGTGATCTTCAAACCTAGTCTCATAATCAGATATTCGGTTTTAGTAAGGCTCATCTGTTGCCCTCATTTGTCGTGTCGTAAAAGGACGATTGTCTTCATATTGTGCTGTAATGGCTTTATTATCAGCAAAACTCAATGAAAAGACTTTTACCTTATTAACAATGATTTCCATCCCTCTACAGCTGTTCTTCGGAGAAACATTCCTACGTATTATTTGAGTAAGATGGATGACATACTGCAACCTTTTACATAACTGGCGTCATAAATCAGCAGCTGTGATGCGAGTTGTTATAACAAATAAACAAACACCGTCGGGACCATAATTTCCCTTATCACCTACTAGCAGTTTGTTTTCTCTTATTCCCCTTCTCGGAAATGGAAACTACGTATGATCTTTCCCACTCTGATGGCATTTCAGTTCGATGACAACGGTTGTTCCTAGCACGTGTTATTCTTCCTTCACTTGTCGGTCTCCAACTTCCCATAATTCCACAGGAATATTTCTAGTAATAGGTGAACGGCCATTTAGCTCATTCGCTCTTCATCTGAAAAGTTTCTTCAGTCTTGCTTTCTTCCTCTTTTGTGAACTGGAGTCCATCTTCAGTTAGACATGTATAACGCTTTTCCCATTCCGTTGAAGGAATTAAGATGTCTATTGCTTTGTTTGCTGTCGTTTTCTTTATACGTGTGTAGTCCTTCACACTTCGGTAGTTTGTGATACTCCTATTCCATCCACCCTCAGTTAAACTTTATTACTGTTCTCATACCCTGTGGAAACGTAAACGTCTCAAAATCCTCCAGCTATTATAGCCGCTAAGTGGGAATTTAAGCTCTACATTTAAACGGTTTACCACCTTTCCTGCGTAATCAACGAAACATTCACCGTTGACGAGACTAGAATTATGAAAGCTTTTCTTACAAAAGTTTCTGTCGTGAAAGATAGAGTAGGGACTAAAAGAGTTTAACTTGAACGGAAAGACTGAAGCACTCTGCGATAGAAGGCTGTTGAATTGATTGGCGAAGATATTTAACAGTGTTGTCAAATCAGCAGTAATGTGTAAAAAAGAACTCTCCTTGAAGGGTCAGCAACAAGAAAGATGCAGGCAATCCAAATGATAATATTAAAACAAATCTTTGGAGCGACGAGGCTAATCGAATTTCGTTCTCAGAAAGTGGTCTACAGGAAAGTAGACAAAACTGAGACCATGCTGACATGTAAAGCAGTTTTTCGATAAATAAGCGCGAAAGACAACAAAGGTCTCGGAAAACTGGGGGGAAAGAACAAACGGTAAGCTAAGGAAAATGTGGAAAGTACTGGTGTAAAATGATATAACATATAAGCAAAGAGCAGATAATGGGATAGGGGCTGGAAGTGACTAGTTAAAAAATAGTAAAACTGCTTGGTATCGTGATAAAATTGTTGAGGAAGTAAAGAGAATTAGTCGGCCCGATTTACCGCGAAGCAACGTTACTTGCAAAATATAATTAGATGACAGTACAGATTTCACCACTACAACATTGGTAGTTTTGGAAATCTATTTTCATCGTCCCTAATATTTATTTTTAATAGATCTGCATTTTGCTAAGATGTGCGAAATGTTATAAACTGTTTAAAGGATTTCTGAATGGAGAAAGAATAATTTTAGAGACAAAAGAAGAGCTATAATTTTCTCCGAAAACGAGCTGGCGTTATCGTAAGTAGAGAAAGAAGCTTACATTCAATATTAAATACTGTGCGTTGCTCCCAACAAATTCCGTGTTATCTCTCTGGCGTTATCGTCTCTTTCTCAGAAGGTTGCTTAGCAGTGGCACACTTGCGCAGTTCTGAGAAAGTTCTGCGATGGTCCGGCATTGTCTTTGTTCAGGGAGCATTTGGGAATTTAAATGAGGGTCCCCGCTAATTTAGAGACAGGGTCGCTTCGACTTTGGGTCATAAACAGCCGTTGGCTCCGAGAAGACAAGTCGCGATAAGGCTAGCAACTCATGGGAAAATACTTAATTATCACAATTAACGTGTCAATGAATACGGAATTGCACAAGTGAAATAACTAATTATATAACACTTTAATTTATCCGTATTGTTTGGTTCAAATGGCTCTGAGCACTATGGGACTTAACTACTGTGGTCATCAGTCCCCTAGAACTAAGAACTACTTAAACCTAACTAAACTAAGGGCATCACACACATCCATGCCCGAGGCAGGATTCGAACCTGCGACCGTAGCAGTCGCGCGGTTCCGGACTGCGCGCCTAGAACCGCTAGACCACCGCGGCCGGCCGTATTGTTTGGAATTGGCTGTGGTCAGTGGCCTGTTATAAGTTTATGACACAGTTTTTGCTGCTTCAGTCACTTTTTACTGATATTTATTAACACGTCGAGTTTCTGCAGCATGCTGCCATCGGCAGGTGCACTGCAGTTATATGAATTATGTGATAGTTCATAATTTTGCACTGATGGCAGGAATTAATCCTTGCTTTTATTGTTTCAGAGTAACGGATTCTGTATAATCAAGTATTCTTGCACATACAGATACATGTTTTGAGCAGCTCTGTATACGACAGTGTACGATGATTTTTTCCCCAGGCGTTCCACATCCACAAAGCTGCATGTAATTTACGTGGTACAGAAGGCCCCTTGTTCAACGAATCTCATTTCAGAAGATGCGACGCATTTCGTTTGCGAACCATATCTAGATATGAGTAGACACCGAGTGAGAATTTCAGGCGCCGTTACGTAACAGTGGGTAGTGTCACGACTTCTCATTAAGGCTTCGGTATCCACCAAGCTAGAGGAGATACCCGATGCACCACAGAACGCCAAAGGACTCGGAGGATAGGCAACGGAACCGGCATGGGAGTACGAGTCTGTTGTACAACCTGACCTTGGAGGAGGATTCTGTGCGCAGGATTGCGACCGGGCCGGTTCCACGGAGGTCGTTCCGCGTTTCGTAACCAGCCGTGTACTGCCTGAGCGATACGTTTGTCTGCCTTATGAGAGAAATACACTCGCTGGCTTACGTAAGTCTCTCTCGGATTAGTGAGGTGTTTAGAACAGTGTCAAAATATGTATTACTTATTCGTATACAGACAAATTACATGGTCGTCAGAATGTACAAGAAACAACTGAGAGGCGTGGACAAGCAGCATTTGCGCGATTTATGACGAAAATGTGGTTCTAGTGAGAACTATTTTATAATTAGTTAATTAGAAAAGTTATTACACAGATAAAAAAGTAAATGAAAACTATATAGCACAGTAGTAGTGTGGATCAACCAGGACAGCACTTTATGTAGGCCTGTACGTTTGTGTCATGCCGTATCAACGAAAAGCTTTCACAATGCAATTTGATAGAAACGCACTGAGAAAGGCGTTTACGCTATCACGTCAAAAGAAGTTGTGGCAGTGCGCTGAGTAGAATGATCAAAGAAATAATTCTTCTGGCGTTTTAAAGTGTATATTTCGAAAACGCATTAGCATTTCTTTCTGTTTTCACTCCGCTTACTCCATACGTACTGACGAATATAAAAAGCCTTGTCTTGCATGTTGCAGTTAACACAGCCACTGCATTCTCGAATACAGACTAATGTTTCTGCTGTGAACAAAAAGTGACTCTTCCCCCGTGCGCTTTACTACATTGAAAGTGGATCTCATACCTCGGGAGCGCTCCGAACCCCGACCACTGTCCCGTGGTAATTACTTACTGCAATTTTGTTCACGGTACCGTCCACGTATTGCCATGGTGCCGGTCGTAACATCATTGGTGGCATTTGCTTACTCTGCTCCTATCTGTCGACGTCTGGGGCTGAAGGTGTATTCAATCAAGAGAAACCGTCAATATTCAGGATGTCATTAGTTATTTGGCTTTTTATAAAACGGTTCTATAAGTTGGTCGTCCGACTGGCCAGGTGCAGGCCACCTCTCGACTCGTGGTCGTTTGTATGTTCGCAAATAATATTAGTACTCCCACGTCCATTTGAAACGAATCATTTGTTGTGTACTTTTATGTTCCGCTGAAAAACCATTTTTTGTTCTCAATTTGTTTTGCTTCTGGTGTATGCCACAAAAGCTCAGATCTTTTAAAGAATCAGTCTTCTAGGTAAAAAAGAGCTTCAGACTTTTGATTACTTGATGAATGAGTTAATGAGTTAAATATTTGACGCTGAGCGCTTAAGCGAAAGAAACTTTACAAGGTTGGATGTCGCTAAGAGCTCTCGTTATGAAACATTAGAGGAGTATCGTCTGGGTTGTTTGTGCTCAATTCCGAGTAGAAGCTAGTTTTTCACGCATCTTGTAGCAAATTATTGTGACTCAATTCAGAGACTTAATTGTACTGTAGAAAGCTTACCTCTTGCGCATATTCTATTGGTTATGGGAATTTAGTTTTTCTAAAGCTTTGAAAAATGAGGAAAGGATGTACAAGTCACTCTTGTTCTTCTTCCTCTTCGAGCTTCCATATGAGAAAATACTGGATGTTTTGTTAGCGTAATTTTATGGTGATAAATCACGACCTAGTGAATTCAAGTTCTAAAAGTACTTCTGCATTAGCGAATGCGTAGGGAAAGGTTAAGACACAGAGAATCTAGCATTGTGTTAGGACGTCTTAAAACGGAGAACCAGAACTCATTATGAAGAATTTTGCGCTTGTGTAAAATAAACGCAGCGATCTGTTATCCACATGTGGTGTGTTGACTTTTTCTTCGTCAGACGTGTGACGATTTCACGCAATTTTGCAGAACATTAGGAACTCAGATTATCGACGCGTAACGGTCACAATAACTCAGTGGTGTGGCTAACAATTCTACGCGCCTCGGTGCTAACTTGAATGTCGACAGGAATACTATGCACGCCGTCACTATTGACTTGAGCGGCGTATTTAATATAATGATAACTTCCCGTACAGAGACACTTGCACAGTGCGAGTTGTGGACATTAACTACAAGACTGATCTCCACTCTACGAACACGTTCATCCTAAACATTGATGGTTGAAATCACCGTGTACTGAACACTGAGTGATGCTTCGTAGATGAAATATAAAAAGGATCCCCCAACGCTAAATACGGATACATATAATGTACTTAATTTATTCTTCATTATTTTACTTGAGTGTAAGATGTATGCTAGCCAGATTCTTCTTTTCAGCAAAAGTTATATAAGTCGTGGATCATATAGTAGGAAGTTTCTTGTGTAATTGTTACATATAATGTGCTAATGACGGACTGTTTGATACCATTGAGATGCAGTCCAAGCCACGCTGAGACACCACCTCTACCGTTCCGGCTGTCAGCCTATCTGTCCGGAACGTAGCCTTTAAAATAGGTCCCAAAACAACTGCTAAATCCGCTTGCATCCTGTCCTTGGATCCATTTTGCTCTGTCATCGCCCGCGGAATCACCAGCTGTAATCTGAATCCGACATCTCCTAGTTTCTGGTGTCTGTTTTTACGGAATATTGACAAAATCCATTTTGTGTAGCACATATACCAGTCTAAGAATACTAATTAAGAAACGAACTAAGATTACAGAAAATTATCAGAAGTTTAGACATTTGTATCAATCTCATGAAAGAAAAACACTTAAAGATGAGTGTAAGCTGCACAAGCAGAGACAGTTCAAACGTGTGCTAATAATACTTTTGCTAAATATACGTTGTGCCAAAGTTATCTTGTCATAGAAACGATGACTAACTGACACTATATTTGAACTACGTTATATATTAACTTCACTTGTCAATGATCTGTTATGGTTAGGATTCCGTACTATGTGGAATATTTCACCCCTGTGTAAAATGAAGTTGAATGGCGATTCCAATTGTTATTGTAAATTTAGTCTGCGCCATTTAAAGGGGGCAATGTACCAAATCAGTTAGACTGAACGTTAAAGATTCAGTTATACTGAAGGAAATTTACGTCTTGTGCGTAGTCTATTATATACGAGAATTTGGTTTTTCTAATGTTTTGAAAATGTAACAACGATGTTCTTCTTCCTCTTCGAGCTTCCACGCGAGAAGGTCCTGTATACTTCGTTAGCGAAATTTTATGATGAAATAGTTATGAGACGCTTAAAACTCATTATGTTCAATTAAGAGTTGTTTTAGTACCATACTCCACGAATAAAAATCTTGTATGTATTTTTCAGCCTGTTACTTTAGACTTGGATGTGGCCTATTCCAGTCAAATGGTGATTTTCCCGAACCAAAATTGCAGAAGTCTTTTCTCGTCAGTTCAACATGTTTTATTTTGTCTGATTTGTAAGAGGCCGGCTTCACAACAACGAACGAAAACAAAAACTTCAAAATTTTCAGTTTTTCGCGTGTGTCTCGGAAACTATGCTTTCTTTTGAAGATGGCTATCCCCATTCAAATTAGACAAAATTTCCTGCAAAATTCAGTAGTCAGCGCTAATTTTCTGACGAGTAGCGTCGGCGCTAGAGCGTTTAACGTCCCACCGGTTAGTGAGTAGTTAAAAATGGTTTAAATACCTGTGAATATCTTGCCTTTGCTGTCCCTCGACAACTGCATACATGAGCTGAAATATGTTTATTCAATAAATACATGATACCATAATGGATTTCACTACAATGATGTAGGTCACAACTGAAGTAAAGTAAGTACGTCGATTTATTCACTTCAAAACCTGTATCTTATGAGCTCATGATCAGTCTTCGATGTAATAAGCCTCGTTACTGCTATAGCTAACTGATGGTAGCACATACTACACTGGCAATATTAAATAGTCCAGATGCAGTAATTTGACAGAAATGTGTGTGTGTGAGGCCCATTGCATTGTTCAACACTGATACTCAACAAAGTATGAAAATAAAGTCACATATCATCCTACCTTTTGCGGTATTAAATCAAACTGTGTAACACTCAGTCTCTTCTCTGTTCATTCTGGAAATTCCTATTACTTCTATGACCATTGTCATAACTGTAATTTCTCCTCTCTCCAGAATTTCTATCATTATTGTATCCTCTCTCATCTCTGAAGTTTCTGTCCCTGTTAGCATGGGGTTCTCTACTGTGGTTTCCCTATTTCCATAATCCCTAGTTCCTTCCACTGCAGCCTTTGCTCTCTCTATTCTTCCTACATAACCCAAAAATTTACTAATATTTTCTCTAGGAGCTGGAATGAGCCATTCTTTTATTTTACTTGGCTATTTATTTTCCAGTCTCATTATAACTGACTCACTACCAAGATCCAAATACTTCACTTTTCCAATCCACTTTTCACAAAGCTCTGTAATCGTTCCCTTTCTATCACTATATCTGCCTCCACCCTGGAAGTCATCCAATATCCTTTGTTGCTCGTATTTAAACCAATATCTGTCTAGAATAGCTTGGCTGAACTCATCCCATGAAGCACATTTTTCTGTAATCTCAGTTGCCCAACTGTAAGATTCAGGTTTCATATACACCCTTACAAAAGACATTTTCCCTTGAACATTCCAATTCTTTGGCAGCTTATTAAATTCCCTAATAAAATCTAAGTGATGCACCTTACTGTATATCTCGAAACAATTAAAACTCTTACAATTTACTGAAGAAGTTACATTATTACCACTACAATTCACACTCTGCACAATATCTACTTTGGTTTTAATTACCAAGAATGCCTAACCTAGCTTTTCTATATTACTGTCAATAGTGGTCAAGTACTTCCTTTCTAGGTTTTTTCCCACTGATTCCTACTCCCTTTTAAAATTACCTGCAGTAACTTGAATTTGAGCTTCTACAGCCTTTCTGTTATCAGAACAATTACTGTTAGCTTTCTTAAGACAGGATCAACTGCTTCTTCACCTTTCCCATCACAGTATTCTATAACACTATTAATTCTAGAAATACAATTGTTGTATACTGTACTTATTTTCGCTTCCAAATTACTAGTAAAATTTTCATATGTAACATTCCACCGGTTAGTGCGTAGTTAAAAATGCTATAAATACCTGTAAGTATCTTGCCTTTGGTGTCCCTCAACAAATGCATACATAAGCTAAAATATGCTTATTCAAAAACTACATCATACCATAATGGATTCCACTACAATGATGTAGGCGACAACTGAAGTAAAGTAAGTATGTTGATTTATTCACTTCAAAACCAGTATCTTATGAGCTCATAATCAATCTTTGGTGTAATAAGCCTCGTTGTTACTACTACAGCTAACTGATAGTAGCACATACTATGCTGGCGATATTAAATAGTCCAGATGCAGTAAGCTGATAGAAATGTGTGCGAGGTCCATTGTATTGTTCAATACTAATTCTCAACAAAGTACAAATATAAAGTCACATATGATTCTTCCTTTTGCGGTATTAAATCAAACTGTTTAATACTCAGAAATAATGTATCACTGCACTGTTGTAATATGCTGTTTTAGGCTATGTCCAACACATGAGTTGCTCTATTGTAAATTCAAACCTGAATCATGCACCAAGAACTTATCTCAACTGTACACATAGAACTGTGAGGTAGTGGGTCCAACACTCATCTGCCCTAACACTACTCGAGGTCGAGTATTTATGCCCTTCCTACAATGTACTACTGGTTACAATAATGCAAAACATAATTTACAAAATGAAATAGTTTAACAACATTATCAAACACTCTATAATGTTCCCTACTTTGCTAGAACAAGTTTAAGGCATTCTCCAAACACATGAAAATCCCATTAATATTGAAATTGCAGAAATAAGCATTCTAACAATGCTAAACGATCAATTATGTATATTTTGTTAATTAGGCTCGAGATATAATTCCTACCATTTATAGATGATGAGAACGAAATATATTATTCTTTTATCTAAACATTTTCCATATATTAATTTCCTGAATCTAATTTTGATTCTTTATGGTACAAAGGGTATTGTAACTACTATTGTTTAGTATTGCTGTTATTCTTCTAATAGCCGTATTCCTATTATCGAAAAGTAATTGAATTTAATTATAGCTGGAGATATGAGAGTATTGATCTACTAATACATAATGCAGGGGTGGTAACCATAAGCCTGAAATGTTACAAGTATGCTGAAAAAGAGCTATTTGTTGGTCCTTCTACAAAAACATCAGAAATGCCTAATCCCATCCCCTGCAACTCGAAAAACATACATATTAACAATGAAAACCCCTAGAACACATAAAAGTTCATTAAATTGTCAATTTTCTCAAATGGAGGGAGGGAGTGGGAAATTCGAAAAACGCCTTTTGCGCCTGACAGACAAACGACCGTTCTCACCTCTCAGCATGTCACTGGCTCTGTACTTTCGGTGTGTTCCACTTAAAGAGGATGATTTGATGAGTTGATGGAAAAATGTGGTTGATGAAAACATTAACAAATTATATTTAGAGCATAGTAGCTACATGGTACCATACAGAATGATGAATGTGAAACCTGTCTGTAATAATGTACATGTGTGATGAAGTGAGTGAATGTCAAGCCCAGGATGGGGGCAATCACTTCCAATAGATTCCCCATCTGCAAAAGAAAAATGGCAATAAGTGGTACAGTATGGATATAGATGTCATACAAGTGAACTATCGATGTATAAAGAAACACTTATTGACGTCATGTGTGTAGGTTTTTTACTGTCTGTTTCGCTGATGATGGCTCAGGCAATGTTTCTTGGGTACTAGAAGGTCCCAGTGAAGGGTAGGTATGGTCCATGCAAGACATCAGGAGCTGTGGTAGTTCCAGGTGGAACAGTGAGTTGTTGCTCTTCTTCAGCTTAAAAAGCTGTAATTTAATGATTAATGTTACGATAGAGAAAAATGGATTAATAAAGATGCATAGTGCAGCAAAATGAATGCAGTGAATGAATTCATACCTTCTGTGTCTCAGCTGCTTCAGATATTGTATTTGGAGGAGCTCCTCCATGGCGTCCTCGACATCTATATCAAAATTGTTATCCATGTTCGAAGACAAATCTTCATATTGCAGGCACGGCTTCATGCAGAACAGTCCTCCTCACTTACACCCACACCGACCTTGGCGATCGGTCTTACATTAGCAAGATATAAGCTGAAGAAACCTTTAGGGTGGTGGAGTTTAATGTGGTAATGGGGGCCATCCATTTTTTTCTTCAACTCCCACCTCTACTGCTCAGTATTCAAGTAGTACAGTTTGATTGATGGGGCTTTTTGTTGCACAGATTCATATGGTAGAGCTGGCATACCTTTTGAACAAATTAGTAGTTATCCTCTGAGTTTTCTCGACTCAACCAACCTGATCGATATAAAAATAAAATAGAATTTAAAATATCTGCAATATAGAAAACCGTAATTTAGAGATTTTAATTTTTTTTACCAACGATGGAGTCTGGTCCAATCCGAAAAAATATTAAATTTTAATTTTATGTAATTTTTAGATTTTCTGGTTTTCAATTCAAAGAACTTCAAAGAATCAAAAAAAATTAAGAAATTAAAGAATAAAAATCTTATGAAATTTAAAAAAATATAAATTAAGAAACTGAAATATAAAAAATTAACAAATAAAAAAAAAATCACGAAATTAAAAGTTAAAAATTTAAAGACAGAAACATTTATTCTAGTTTAATAACATGAATAGAACGACCTGTAATTTGTTTCTTACCTTGATATATAAATTTTAAACCAATAAGATTTTTGTATAATGACCTGGAAATATAATTTTCAAATTATCATCTAGGACTAACCTAACTTTTTGTCCAAATTTTGTCAGTGTAAGTTGTACTTTTGAAAATCAGAAGATATACTTTTTTAATTCTGTCAACTCTGTAAATGTAGATCCATTAATGAAATTACTAAGTTCATTTAATAGTTGTTCAGTATTATAGCTCATGGATGTTTGATGTTTTATTTACACATAAAAATTATATAGATTTTTTAATTAGATTTAAAAAAATTTGACAGTTTGTCATCACAATTTTTGTTTTTAAATAATCGCCTCAGCTGTCCTGAAAATTAGTAAAGTATAACATTTTTTAGTTGTCCTAATAAAATTTTATTTAAAAGTTTTTAGTCAGATGCCTGTGCTGAGCATCATAAGTTAATTTTTCCCACACAAAATTATAAAAGCTGAAATATCATTAGGAATATTTTGATTAAAAGTAGCACACACTTTCATAGTTGTTTTCTCTGAGACATTCAAAATATCCACAGATGTACTGCCGGTCTACAGTGTCCAACGGCCGCAATATTTCGGCGATCATACATATCGCCATCATCAGGTGAACTGACGGACTGAGCTCCTGTGAACATGCCGGTGCGGATATCCGTACGCTATGGCTGCTCAGGGGGAACTGGGTTAGGTCGCGGCGGCGGTCGAGAGAAGGGCTGACGGCACTCTAGGTCATGGGGTGTATCGGAAGACAACGCACACTGATCTGTATTTGCACGCAGACAGCTGCCACCACCCTTCACAGAGGAATGGGGTACTTAAAACTCTAGTACATAGGGCGCGCACTATCTCTGACGCAGAGAGTCTACCCGAGGAATTGGAACATCTCAAAACTGTATTTCGGAAAAAATGGGTACTCAAAGTGGCGGATTCAACGTGCTCTCCGCCCAACCACTACAGCACAACCGGTGGAGACGGATGAAATCACGAGGGAGGAGGTAGGCTCTGCGTTTATTCCATATACAGGCGCACTCTCGGGGAAAATCGCCCGCATTTTGAAGAAACACTGGGTCGGAACTGTGTTTTGTCCTCTGAATAAAACTCGTGCACTGGTGGGGAGCGCCAAAGATGACCTCGGTTTGAGGAAGGCCGGCGTGTACCACATTCCGTGTCAATGTGGTAAGTCGTATATTGGTCAGACGATGCGTACTGTCGAGGATCGATGCCGTGAACACCAGAGGCACACTCGACTGATGTATCCGAGCAAGTCGGCGGTCGCTGAACATTGTTTGTCGGAAAATCACGCTATGGAGTATGAACGCACGAGGATTCTGGTACAGACGTCGAGATATTGGGACAGCGTTGTTGGAGAGGCCATCGAGATTCGCACCAATGACGACCTCATAAACCGTGACTGTGGCTATGATCCTAGCAAGGCTTGGGAACCAGCGATTGGGTTAATCAAGAGTATATCGAGCAAACGTATAGTTGTGACGACCACGGAGGACAGAGCCATTACACCGACGTCATCTCAGACGCCGTCGCAAACTGTTCCACCGCGCGACCGTGGCGCGGGGGGCGGACGGCGGAGGGAGTGCGCCGCGGGCGGAGGGTATTTAAATCGGCCGCCGCCGCGACCGAACTCAGTTACCCCTGAGCAACCATAGCGTACGGATCTCCGTACCGGCACGTTCACAGGAGCTCAGTCCGTCAGTTCACCTGATGATGGCGACATGTATGATCGCCGAAATATTGTGTCTGTTGGACACTGTAGACCGGCAGTACACCCGTGGATATTTTGATTATCAAATACGCCGGGAGAAACTCAGGAATCACATTCTCTAAGACATATTTAAGACAGAGTGGTTAATTATAAAACGAAATAGATTTATATTAAAATTACCATTGAATTGTGTTATTCTCTTAAAATCTCGAAAAGCGATATAAGCCTTTAAAAAGTCATTTGGAGGATCTAGTTTACACAAATCTTGATGAAAAAATTATTTTCTTCTGTTCTTTACATACATATTCTATAATTTTACAAGATCAACTAAAGATGAATAAATTAACTGAATATTTTTTTCGTTTCATTTGGAAAACAATGATAATAAAATAAGGTACTTCGATTTCTACAAAATAATAGTAATTAGTAATACAGAGTTCAAATTTTTTTTTCACTTAATCGAGAAATTTCTGTGGTTTATGTTCCACAGAAGTTATAAAAGTTTTTCGATTTTTTGGTAGTTCTTGTTTCAGGTCTAGTAAATATTCTATTCCATGTTTAACAAGAGGAACACGGATTTGCATCAATTATAAAACAATTTTACTTTCTTTAGGAAGTGTGATCACATCTTCACCAGCTTGATTATGCTCAGTCCATCAAAAAATGGAATCGTTAGCGCTAGCGGTCCAAGTAAAATTTACAACTAGTTCCCTACCCACATTATTACTATATAATTTTCAAAAAATCCGCCAAATAATTCTAAAGGATGACGTATCTCCTGTTTCTTACTTTTTATTTTCCATTTATTAAGGATATGGCCTTCCACAGTTAACTCATTGTTTAGGGACTGAGTTAATCAGTTGCAGGCTGACAAGGAAATAGATGGTCTCTTCTACACAAAATATTATTTCATCTATTTATAGTGATAATCTCTAACAGTTTTCTGTTAAATTATCGATTAAATTTTTATTGCGTTTTCCAACATGTGTTGGATAATCTGTAGCATCAGCACCAACATTAGTGAAGTTTACATAAAGTTGAGACTGATCAGTATGACTGAAACCATCTCCAATATTTTTATTTATCTCTATTTCCTTGTTGGGAATATTGTTATTAGTTTTCTCATAAACAAAGAATAAGTAAAACTCTAACTGTTACAGCAGCACCATTTTTTTTTATCATTAGTCTACTGACTGGTTGGATGTGGCCCGCCACGAATTCCTTTCCTGTGCTAACCTCTTCATCTCATAGTAGCACGTGCAACCTATGTCCTCAATTATTTGCTTCACGTATTCCAATCTCTGTCTTCCTCTACAGTTTTTGCCCTCTACAGCTCCCTCTAGTGCCATGGAAGTCATTCCCTCATGTCTTAGCAGATGTCCTATCATCCTGTCCCTTCTCCTTATCAGTGTTTTCCACATATTCCTTGCCTCTCCGATTCTGCATAGAACCTCGTCATTCCTTACCTTATCAGTCCACCTAATTTTCAACATCCGTCTATAGCATCACACCTCAAATGCTTCGATTCTCTTCTGTTCTGGTTTTCCCACAGTCCATGTTTCACTACCATACAATGCTGTACTCCAGACGTACATCCTCAGAAATTTCTTCCTCAAATTAAGGCCGGTATTTGATATTAGTAGACTTATCTTGGCCAGAAATGCCTTTTTTGCCATAGCGAGTCTGCTCCGTCCGTCCTTGCTCCGTCCGTCATTGGTTATTGTACTGCCTAGGTAGCAGAATTCCTTAACTTCATTGACTTCGTGACCATCAATCCTGACAAGTTTCTCGCTGTTCTCATTTCTACTACTTCTCATTACCTTCGTCTTGCTCCGATTTACTCTCAAACCATACTGTGTACTCATTAGACTGTTCATTCCGTTCAGCAGATCATTTAATTCTTCTTCACTGTCACTCAGGATAGCAATGTCATCAGCGAATCGTATCATTGATATCCTTTCACCTTGTATTTTACTTCCACTCCTGAACCTTTCTTTTATTTCCATCATTGCTTCCTCGATGTGCAGATTGAAGAGTAGGGGCGAAAGGCTACAGCCTTGTCTTACACCCTTCTTAATACGAGCACTTCGTTCTTGATCGTCCACTCTTATTATTCCCTATTGGTTGTTGTACATGTTGTATATGACCCGTCTCTCCCTATAGCTTACCCCTACTTTTTTCAGAATCTAGAACAGCTTGCACTATTTTATATTGTCGAACGCTTTTTCCAGGTCGACAAATCCTATGAAAGTGTCTTGATTTTTCTTTAGCCTTGCTTCCGTTATTAGCCGTAACGTCAGAATTGCCTCTCTCGTCCCTTTACTTTTCCTAAAGCCAAACTGATCGTCACCTAGCGCATTCTCAATTTTCTTTTCCATTCTTCTGTATATTATTCTTGTAAGCAGCTTCGATGCATGAGCTGTTAAGCTGATTGTGCGATAATTCTCGCACTTGTCAGCACTTGCCGTCTTCGGAATTGTGTGGATGATGCTTTTCCGAAAGTCAGATGGTATGTCGCCAGACTCATATATTCTACACACCAACGTGAATAGTCGTTTTGTTGCCACTTCCCCCAAAGATTTTAGAAATTCTGATGGAATGTTATCTATCCCTTCTGCCTTATTTGACCGTAAGTCCTCCAAAGCTCTTTTAAATTCCGATTCTAATACTGGATCTCCTATCTCTTCTAAATCGACTCCTGTTTCTTCTTCTATCACATCAGACAAATCTTCACCCTCATAGAGGCTTTCAATGTATTCTTTCCACCTATCTGCTCTTAATGTTACCACCGTTGCTTTTAATGTCACCAAAGGTTGTTTTGACTTTCCTGTATGCTGAGTCTGTCCTTCCGACAATCATATCTTTTTCGATGTCTTCACATTTTTCCTGCAGCCATTTCATCTTAGCTTCCCTGCAATTCCTATTTATATCATTCCTCAGCGACTTGTATTTCTGTATTCCTGATTTTCCCGGAACATGTTTGTACTTCCTCCTTTCATCAATCAACTGAAGTATTTCTTCTGTTACCCATGGTTTCTTCGCAGCTACCTTCTTTGTACCTGTGTTTTCCTTCCCAACTTCTGTGATGGCCCTTTTTAGAGATGTCCATTCCTCTTCAACTGTACTGCCTACTGCGCTATTCCTTATTGCTGTATCTATAGCGTTAGAGAACTTCAAACGTATCTCGTCATTCCTTAGTACTTCCGTGTCCCACTTCTTTGCGTATTGATTCTTCCTGACTAATGTCTTGAACTTCAGCCTACTCTTCATCATTACTATATTGTGATCTGAGTCTATATCTGCTCCTGGGTACGCCTTGCAATCCAGTATCTGATTTCGGAATCTCTGTCTGACCATGATGTAATCTAATTGAAATCTTCCCATATCTCCCGGCCTTTTCCAAGTATACCTCATCCTCTTATGATTCTTGAACAGGGTATTCGCTATTACTAGCTGAAACCTGTTACAGAACTCAATTAGTCTTTCTCCTCTTTCATTGCTTGTCCCAAGTCTATATTCTCCTGTGACCCTTTCTTCTACTGCTTCCCATACAACTGTGCTTCAGTTTCCCACGACTATTAGATTTTCATATCCCTTTACATACTGCATTACCCTTTCAATATCCTCATTCACTTTCACTATCTGTTCATCTTCAGCTTGCGACGTCGGCATGTATACCTGAACTATCGTTGTCGGTGTTGGTCTGCTGTCGATTCTGATTAGAACAACCTGGTCACTGAACTGTTCACAGTAACACACCCCCTGCCCTACCCTCCTATTCATAACGAATCCTACACCTGTCATACCATTTACTGCTGCTGTTGATATTACCCGATACTCATCTGACCAGAAATCCTTGTCTGCCTTCCACTTCACTTCACTGACCCCCACTATATCTAGATTGAGCCTTTGCATTTCCCTTTTCAGATTTTCTAGTTTCCCTACCACGTTCAAGCTTCTGACATTCCATGCCCCGACTCGTAGAACGTTATCCTTTCGTAGATTATTCAATCTTTTTCTCATGGTAACATCCCCCTTGGCAGTCCCCTCCCGGAGATCCGAACGGGGGACTATTCCGGAATCTCTTGCCAATGGAGAGATCATCATGACACTTCTTCAATTACAGGCCACATGTCCTGTGGATACACATTACGTGCCTTTAATGCAGTGGTTTCCATTGCCTTCTGCATCCTCATGTCGTGGATCATTGCTGATTCTTCCGCCTTTAGGGACAATTTCCCAGCCCTGGGACAAGAGAGTGCCCTGAACCTCTATCCGCTCCTCCGCCCTCTTTGACAAGGCTGTTTGCAGAATGAGGCTGACTTCTTATGCCGGAAGTCTTCGGCCGCCAATGACGATTGTTTATCAAAATTTAGGCAGTGGCGGGGATCGAACCCAGGACCGAAGACATTTTGATTATGAATCAAAGACGTTACTCCTAGACCACGGGGCCTATCCCTAATGGCAGCACCATTAAAGTCATTCACATTATCATTTCCATCAGTCGTAGTATTTTATAAATCCTCGATTCTTATATCATGAATGGGAACAAACAAAAGATATTTTTATTCACAAATTCTAGTAGTACCAAATACCAAATTAGGTTTAAAAGAACCAATAATGTTATTTATTGTTGAGAATACTTTTTCCACCAGCTAAATTAAAATTTATATTTATTAATATAAAAGGTATAATTTTTTAGTGAACTATTAGCAACATTTTTCTCTTTAGATGGAATAATCTGATTATTAAAGTCTAAATCTTCTCCAAAATTATCCTCTGTATCCATATACAATTTAATATCACTGTTAGTAATATCTCTATTTAAAATTTGTCTTGTTTAATATATATATTAGGTCTTGCAGATAGAATAAACATTTCAAATTTATTGAATTATGCTGACCACAGGAATTTCTATTGTGTGTCCATCAGAACGTAATTTGTTATTTTTGAAGAAATTTGGAATTAAAAATGTTGTGATATTTTTATAAGTATTCTTGTAGGAACAGATAACCATTATTTAGAACTGATCACGTACCTCTTAATTGAAAAAGACGACTCCTTTCATACTAATAACAATTTATAGAATTTTAATGTCCTTTCTCGATACACAGCCAGTATTCTTCACCTCATCAAGATATGTGAAAGTGAGGTGACACAACATCATCTGTTGTTGCAGACAATCTTTTTTGGTCAATTAGTTTTGATTCAAGTTATTACCATTAACTAGCTGCATTGTTTAGTACTTGCCACCAAGATGCTTGTTAACAGTTACTGACTTTTAAAAATGAATTGATACCTTTTAGTTATGTAGCATATGTACACAAATTAATTACAACAAAAGTCACAGGGCTCATTTAACACAGCATAATCTTTTGTCCATTGCAAATTATTCCCTTTGATATAAATATGGAATAAAGTATTGTTATAATTACTGTCCAGAGAGAATCCAGTTTATGCTTCCCTTCTCATGACACTCTGTTCAAAATCATTGGAGTCCATAGTTTTTTCTTAACTTGGTTTTTATTAACACAGTTTCATCGATATGATCTACTACAATGAATGGTCACACTTAATCCCGATAATAAATGATCAAACAACGTATAAAATCGAAAGTCAAAGGAATTTTCTTTTAATTACCCCACTTCCAATGAGATTAACTATTTCGCACAGGGTTGCATGAACTTCAGAAACACCAATATTGAGGACTCCAACGATAAAGTTCAGACACTAAAATGTCAGGCATTAGAGACGCATTGGCACTGTAGATACCCAAACAGTAAGACTCACAGACGCTAAAGACATTAACAATATGTGTGTGGTGTTTATATAATACTTACGAAACAAAAGGGATATTCATTAGAAACTCTTTTAATAAAGCCCCTTCCTCCTTTCCATATAATATTCTAGTCCATTGGTTCTTATTATTCTTTCATTAGATAATACATCATCAGATAATGAAACATTTAGTGAAGATTTAAGAAAAAATATACAGAAAAACCAATAGAATACATCAAGATAAATGATGTTTGTCAATTACTCGATAGATCAGCAGTAATTCAAGGATAGAAATTAGTTGGAAATAAAAATTTTCAAATTGAGAATGCTGGAATAACAAATATGTTAACAAATAAATTTAAAGATTTTACTATCAATAATCCTTAAGGAATTCCATTTTGAATTAGATTTTTGAATAATTTACCACATACTTATTTGGAATCAGAAAAACATGGAAAAAAGTAAGTAAACACATTAATTAAGAAATTACTGTCTGAAATGAATCTTCTGTTATAATTATCATGGTCCAGGAAAAAGAAGAAATAGCTAGAGGAGATGCAGGAATAAATCATAAGACGAAGCTTGTAAAAAACAAGCAATAGGGAAAAAGGCATCAAGTAGCTAAAAACAACAAATAAGGGCAAAAGAAAGAATGTACACTGAACACACTGTATTTGGTGAAATATCAGCTGCTACTATGTTTAAAGGAATTGGGAATGAGCTTGAATGAAAATGGTAGGGTCTATGAATTTTTAAAAAATATTTAAGTATAAAAACTTTATAGAAGTTTAATCTATACAAATAAGTCATTTAACAATTGATTCTACTTTAACTAAACTTAAGGTAATTAAAATTAATCAACTTATGAACAATTAAAAATATTGATAATTTTATAACTTATACTTAGAAAAGAAAGATAAAATAATTGATGGAAATCTGATTATAATACTAGGCATTATCAATTCTGTAAACATAATTGAAGATCTTATTAAAAAAGAAGAAACAGGATCTGGATGAACAACATATTGATGAGGATTTCTTTCATTACTAGTGGCTGCATTAGGTGGACTTGGTTTTAGCTGGTGGCACTCCAGCTATTGCATCCTCTTTTCACAATAAACAAAAAAAGATGAAGGCTGGTGCAGGCTAAACAGAAAATTTCCAAAAATCGTTCAAAAATATAATAAACCTTTATCTAGTTCTGATATAGAAAATCTTGCTAAAGAATTAAAAAGTGAATATTTTAGAGACTTTTAATGTTTGATGTGTTACCAAATAACCAGAAAAATCTCAAACCTGGAATAGTAAATTTACATATTTCTAATAATCTTGGTAGTCGCTGGATTTGTTATTATAAAGCGAAAAATATGAAATTCTTTTAGATGCATTTGGTGAGAATATACCAAAAGAATTGCTAAAATATTTGGGAAAAAATAATCTATATTATAATGCTGAAAGGAGAAAAGTTTTAATGAAATTATTTGAGGTCATTTTCATTTACTTGTATTGAACTATTATCAGATATTTATCAATTCAATGATATTTTGAATGTAATAAATGGAATTTTTTGCACTATGACCATGTGAGAAACACACAAAAAATAAACTTAAAAAATAAAAAAAGAATTGGAAGAAACCCAAATATTTTCAATCAAAAACAAAAAACAAGTTAATTTAAAAATAATAAATATAATTAAACACATCAACAAGAATATATGTACTGTTTATAACATATAAGCAGAATTGAAATCAAAAACTGAAAATTTTCAGTCATAAGTAGATCCAGAAGTAGAGAATGCAATGAAGGAATTTCAAAACGAATTAAGTATCATTTTAAAAGTATCTAAATCATAATATTGATTTTAAAGGTAGAAGACTGGTTGAAGTAAAAGATCCTATAAGTGGTTATGATTCCACCACAAAAATTATTTAGAAATAAGATTTAAAATTTGTTATAAAATTGGAATATATAAATATTCAAACATAATTTCATGACTATGTTTCTTAATTTATATAGGAAGTTAATTAAAAAGTTTTATCATATTTTAGTGAAAGAAATTCAGTTTATATTAGTATTGCAAAGGATTGTCTGACAAAGTAATTCAGTTCATACTAAATTATGCTTTAGATGAATTTATTGGATTAAAAATGAGATGTACGATAAATAAATAACTGAATTTTCATTTCTAACAGATAATGAACAAAAATCATGCAATTTTAAGTATGTGTTTATCATTAATAAGTTGTTGTTATTGGTAGTTAGAAGATTATTGTTTAAAGACTTTGATATTTCATTAAGGATGTTTATAAAATGAATATCGCCACCAGTCAATAAAAATGTATCATAAATAATTTCTGATTGTAAGATTAAAAATACAGTAAAAAAGTACCAATTCGTGTAAAAATAAACGTTATTTGGTGATCTGGTGTTTGTATGTATCATCCTAATAAATAATTAAAAAGAAATGGAAGATAAAGATTTGAAAGTCACTGCACAATTTTATAAATAAGGAAGATAAATTTGTTAAAAATTTGTAGGTGATAGGGCACAGTTGTCATCTCACGATGCACACAGAAGATGTGCTTAGTCCTATGGGATGTAGTCAAGAAGAAATTATTAATGAACTACATAGACAATGAGAAAAAATTTTGAAAGAAGAAATGTTCTTCCTTTTCGTATAAGTGATTTATGTCAAGCTGATTTAGGAGAAACAGGTTTCTGAAATTTCGAAAATAAATAATAGATTTCAATATCCATTATCTGCTATTAATCTATTTTCAAATTTGATTCAGTTATTCCTGTTATATATAAAACTAGTAAAAATGTAGTTCCTGTTTTTGTTTTTGAAAAATGTTTAAAATAAAAACTCCAAGAAATTTACAAAGAGATAATGGGAAAGAGTATTGTAATAAGGATTTTAAAGAACTTACATAATAATTCCAATCTCAAAGAAAGCAGGGGTTGTCAGATTGAAAATGATAGGAGTCGAGGGGCATGAAAGGAAAGTAGTGTTTGGGAAGGGAGAGAGACAGGGTTGTAGCCTACCCTTGATGTTATTCAATCTGTATATTGAGCAGGCAGTAAAGGAAACAAAAGAAAAATTTGGAGTGGGAATTAAAATCCATGGAGAAGGAATTAAAACTTTGAGGTTCGCCGATGACATTGTAATTCTGTCAGAGACAACAAAGGACCTGGAAGAGCAGCTGAACGGAATGGACAGTGTCTTGAAAGGAGGATGTAAGATAAACATAAACAAAAGCAAAACGAGGATAATGGAATGTAGTCGAATTAAATCAGGTGATGCTGAGTGTATTAGATTAGGAATTGAGATGCTTAAAGTAGTGAATGAGTATTACAATTTGGGGAGCAAAATAACTAATGATGGTCGAAGTAGAGAGGATATAAAATGTAGAGTGGCAATGGCAAGAAAAGCGTTTCTGAAGAAGAGAAATTAGTTAACATCGAGTATAGATTTAAGTGTCAGGAAGTCATTTCTGAAAGTATTTGTTTGGAGTGTAGCCCTGTATGGAAGTGAAACATGGACGATAAATAGTTTGGACAAGAAGAGAATAGAAGCTTTTGAAATGTGGTGCTACAGGAGAATGCTGAAGATTAGATGGGTAGATCACATAACTAATGAGGAAATATTGAATAGGATTGGGGAGAAGAGAAGTTTGTGGCACAACTTGACCAGAAGAAGGGATCGGTTGGTAGGACATGTTCTGAGGCATCAAGGGATCACCAATTTAGTATTGGAGTGCAGCGTGGAGGGTAACAATCGTAGAGGGAGACCAAGACATGAATACACTAAACAAATTCAGAAGGCTGTAGGTTGCAGTAGGTACTGGGAGATGAAGAAGCATGCACAGGATGGAGTAGCATGGAGAGCTGCATCAAACCAGTCTCAGGACTGAAGATCACAACAACAACAACAATGAAAAAATATAATATTAATCATTATTTAAATTTTACAGAATTTAGACCATCTGCTGTTGAAATAGTTAATAGAACAGTAAAAGAAAATGTGGAAAATTTTGCTCTTCACGTAAATTATAAATGGTATAATGTAATTTCTAAATTAACTGGTGAATACAATAATACAAAACATTTGACAATAAAAATGAAATGAACGGCAGTTATCTAAATATTACAAAAAGTTTATGCTGTACATAACAATACAAAAACCAGGTTATAAAATAGAAGCTAAAGTCAGAATAAGTAAATTAAGAGAAAGGATACACAGCCAATTGGTCAACAGAAATTTTTGAAATTAAATGCATTATTGACAAACCAGTTTTAATGATTATTGATCATACAATAATCCATTGTTTAAAGCTAAACATTTTGGTGCAGTGTTAGAATTTACTAAGTATCAAAAAGTTGTTCAGATCATGTTAAAGAAAACCTTGTAAAATCTAGAGCGATACCTGGCTGTACAGTAAGTTCAACCAACCACATATAAAACACAATACAGTATTTATTAACAAATCAGGATGGTATTCTTTAATAACGAAATCCAAAATGAAATTAGCTGAAAAATTTAAAAATTGAATAAGAAGAGATGTTTTAACAGCTTTTAGAAAAGATGTTTTGCAATCTTGTGGAAAATATGGAGAATATAAAATCAGACTCTCACCAGTAAATCTTGCCACCATTAAGGCCTTCATCAACAAAAGATACACATACGCACACTATCACTTTGTTGTGCCTATCAACGACTCAGGATCTCCGTTATAGGGTCTACATCTACATCTACATCTATACTCCGCAAGCCACCCAACGGTGTGTGGCGGAGGGCACTTTACGTGCCACTGTCATTACCTCCCTTTCCTGTTCCAGTCGCGTATGGTTCGCGGGAAGAACGACTGTCTGAAAGCCTCCGTGCGCGCTCTAATCTCTCTAATTTTACATTCGTGATCTCCTCGGGAAGTATAAGTAGGGGGAAGCAATATATTCGATACCTCATCCAGAAACGCACCCTCTCGAAACCTGGACAGCAAGCTACACCGCGATGCAGAGCGCCTCTCTTGCAGAGTCTGCCACTTGAGTTTATTAAACATCTCCGTAACGCTATCACGGTTACCAAATAACCCAGTGACGAAACGCGCCGCTCTTCTTTGGATCTTCTCTATCTCCTCCGTCAACCCGACCTGGTACGGATCCCACACTGATGAGCAATACTCAAGTATAGGTCGAACGAGTGTTTTGTAAGCCACCTCCTTTGTTGATGGACTACATTTTCTAAGCACTCTCCCAATGAATCTCAACCTGGTACCCGCCTTACCAACAATTAGTTTTATATGATCATTCCACTTCAAATCGTTCCGTACGCATACTCCCAGATATTTTACAGAAGTAACTGCTACCAGTGTTTGTTCCGCTATCATATAATCATACAATAAAGGATCCTTCTTTCTATGTATTCGCAATACATTACATTTGTCTATGTTAAGCGTCAGTTGCCACTCCCTGCACCAAGTGCCTATCCGCTGCAGATCTTCCTGTATTTCGCTACAATTTTCTAATGCAGCAACTTCTCTGTATACTACAGCATCATCCGCGAAAAGCCGCATGGAACTTCCGACACTATCTACTAAGTCATTTATATATATTGTGAAAAGCAATGGTCCCATAACACTCCCCTGTGGCACGCCAGAGGTTACTTTGACGTCTGTAGACGACTCTCCATTGATAACAACATGCTGTGTTCTGTTTGCCAAAAACTCCTCAATCCAGCCACACAGCTGGTCTGATATTCCGTAGGCTCTTACTTTGCTTATCAGGCGACAGTGCGGAACTGTATCGAACGCCTTCTGGAAGTCAAGAAAAATAGCATCTACCTGGGAGCCTGTATCTAATATTTTCTGGGTCTCATGAACAAATAAGGCGAGTTGGGTCTCACACGATCGCTGTTTCCGGAATCCATGTTGATTCCTACATAGTAGATATTTTTATTTATTATTCTTTACTATGATCCTTGTGAGTTTCCGTCTTTCACCTTTCCATGTTGTTGTTGTTGTTGTTGTGAGTAGCAACATTCCTTCTTATAATACTATTACATTCCATCCTGGATTTTCCATTGTCTGATTTTTACCTGATGGCTTTTCTTCGATCCTAACCCAGCGCTGTTTTCCTTTGTTACTATTGTTTTGCATCACTATATTCAATGTACAGCCTTCTTTCTCTTCTTTCTGTGTTTCTCTTGGCACCTTACAATCAGCACTGCATATCCTAATTACGAACCACACTGTATCAATCGTCTCGGTCACGCACAGCAGACGACTACAAGACCACACCGATTGTTTGTATGGCATCTTAAGTCCCACATTACTCCCACTGATATAATTAATCCTATACTTTCAAACTGATCACTATCCCTCTGTCATTACCTATATATTTGCATGTTAACTCTCACACCTTTCCAGTGGCACACGATCTTGTATCTCATACTAGAAACCCCTCCCACGCCCCACACTTTCTCCATTCTATCCCAGTTTGCATCTACTAATTCCACCACTCAGGTACATCTGCTGTCTCCCTTCTTCACATTCATCCATCCTCAGACCTGCTACCAACAGTAATATATATATTTTTTTATTTATTATTCTTTACTATGATCCTTGTGAGTTTCCGTCTTTCACCTTTCCATGTTGTTGTTGTTGTTGTGGTATTCAGTCCTGAGACTGGTTTGATGCAGCTCTCCATGCTACTCTATCCTGTGCAAGCTTTTTCATCTCCCAGTACCTACTGCAACCTACATCCTTCTGAATCTGCTTAGTGTATTCATCTCTTGGTCTCCCTCTACGATTTTTACCCTCCACGCTGCCCTCCAATACTAAATTGGTGATCCCTTGATGCCTCAGAACATGTCCTACCAACCGATCCCTTCTTCTGGTCAAGTTGTGCCACTAACTTCTCTTCTCCCCAATCCTATTCAATACTTCCTCATTAGTCATGTGATCTACCCATCTAATCTTCAGCATTCTTCTGTAGCACCACATTTCGAAAGCTTCTATTCTCTTCTTGTTCAAACTATTTATCGTCCATGTTTCACTTCCATACATGGCTACACTCCATACGAATACTTTCAGAAATGACTTCCTGACACTTAAATCTATACTGGATGTTAACAAATTTCTCTTCTTCAGAAACGCTTTCCTTGCCATTGCCAGCCTACATTTTATATCCTCTCTACTTCGACCATCATCAGTTATTTTGCTCCCCAAATAGCAAAACTCCTTTACTACTTTAAGTGCCTCATTTCCTAATCTAATTCCCTCAGCATCACCCGACTTAATTAGACTACATTCCATTATCCTTGTTTTGCTTTTGTTGATGTTCATCTTATATCCTCCTTTCAAGACACTGTCCATTCCATTCAACTGCTCTTCCAAGTCCTTTGCTGTCTCTGACAGAATTACAATGTCATCGGCGAACCTCAAAGTTTTTATTTCTTCTCCATGAATTTTAATACCTACTCCGAATTTTTCTTTTGTTTCCTTTACTGCTTGCTCAATATACAGATTGAACAACATCGGGGAGAGGCTACAACCCTGTCTTACTCCCTTCCCAACCACTGCTTCCCTTTCATGTCCCTCGACTCTTATAACTGCCATCTGGTTTCTGTACAAATTGTAAATAGCCTTTCGCTCCCTGTATTTTACCCCTGACACCTTTAGAATTTGAAAGAGAGTATTCCAGTCAACATTGTCAAAAGCTTTCTCTAAGTCTACAAATGCTAGAAATGTAGGTTTGCCTTTCCTTAATCTTTCTTCTAAGATAAGTCGTAAGGTCAGTATTGCCTCACGTGTTCCAGTGTTTCTACGGAATCCAAACTGATCTTCCCCGAGGTTGGCTTCTACTAGTTTTTCCATTCGTCTGTAAAGAATTCGTGTTAGTATTTTGCAGCTGTGACTTATTAAGCTGACAGTTCGGTAATTTTCACATCTGTCAACACCTGCTTTCTTTGGGATTGGAATTATTATATTCTTCTTGAAGTCTGAGGGTATTTCGCCTGTTTCATACATCTTGCTCACCAGATGGTAGAGTTTTGTCAGGACTGGCTCTCCCACGGCCGTCAGTAGTTCCAATGGAATATTGTCTACTCCGGGGGCCTTGTTTCGACTCAGGTCTTTCAGTGCTCTGTCAAACTCTTCACGCAGTATCATATCTCCCATTTCATCTTCATCTACATCCTCTTCCATTTCCATAATATTGTCCTCAAGTACATCGCCCTTGTATAGACCCTCTATATACTCCTTCCACCTTTCTGCTTTCCCTTCTTTGCTTAGAACTGGGTTTCCATCTGAGGTCTTGATATTCATACAAGTCGTTCTCTTATCTCCAAAGGTCTCTTTAATTTTCCTGTAGGCGGTATCTATCTTACCCCTAGTGAGATAGGCCTCTACATCCTTACATTTGTCCTCTAGCCATCCCTGCTTAGCCATTTTGCACTTCCTGTCGATCTCATTTTTGAGACGTTTGTATTCCTTTTTGCCTGTTTCACTTACTGCATTTTTATATTTTCTCCTTTCATCAATTAAATTCAATATTTCTTCTGTTACCCAAGGATTTCTACTAGTTCTCGTCTTTTTACCTACTTGATCCTCTGCTGCCTTCACTACTTCATCCCTCAAAGCTACCCATTCTTCTTCTACTGTATTTCTTTCCCCCATTCCTGTCAATTGTTCCCTTATGCTCTCCCTGAATCTCTGTACAACCTCTGGTTCTTTTAGTTTATCCAGGTCCCATCTCCTTAAATTCCCACCTTTTTGCAGTTTCTTCAGTTTTAATCTACAGGTCATAACCAATAGATTGTGGTCAGAGTCCACATCTGCCCCTGGAAATGTCTTACAATTTAAAACCTGGTTCCAAAATCTCTGTCTTACCATTATATAATCTATTTGATACCTTTTAGTATCGCCAGGGTTCTTCCATGTATACAACCTTCTTTCATGATTCTTAAACCAAGTGTTAGTTATGATTATGTTGTGCTCTGTGCAAAATTCGACCAGGCGGCTTCCTCTTTCATTTCTGTCCCCCAATCCATATTCACCTACTATGTTTCCTTCTCTCCCTTTTCCTACACTCGAATTCCAGTCACCCATGACTATTAAATTTTCGTCTCCCTTCACAATCTGAATAATTTCTTTTATTTCATCATACATTTCTTCAATTTCTTCGTCATCTGCAGAGCTAGTTGGCATATAAACTTGTACTACTGTAGTAGGCGTGGGCTTCGTATCTATCTTGGCCACAATAATGCGTTCACTATGCTGTTTGTAGTAGCTTACCCGCATTCCTATTTTCCTATTCATTATTAAACCTACTCCTGCATTACCCCTATTTGATTTTGTGTTTATAACCCTGTAGTCACCTGACCAGAAGTCTTGTTCCTCCTGCCACCGAACTTCACTAATTCCCACTATATCTAACTTCAACCTATCCATTTCCCTTTTTAAATTTTCTAACCTACCTGCCCGATTAAGGGATCTGACATTCCACGCTCCGATCCGTAGAACGCCAGTTTTCTTTCTCCTGATAACGACGTCCTCTTGAGTAGTCCCCGCCCGGAGATCCGAATGGGGGACTATTTTACCTCCGGAATATTTTACCCAAGAGGACGCCATCATCATGTAATCATACAGTAAAGCTGCATGCCCTCGGGAAAAATTACGGCTGTAGTTTCCCCTTGCTTTCAGCCGTTCGTAGTACCAGCACAGCAAGGCCGTTTTGGTTATTGTTACAAGGCCAGATCAGTCAATCATCCAGACTGTTGCCCTTGCAACTACTGAAAAGGCTGCTGCCCCTCTTCAGGAACCACACGTTTGTCTGGCCTCTCAACAGATACCCCTCCGTTGTGGTTGCACCTACGGTACGGCTATCTGTATCGCTGAGGCACGCAAGCCTCCCCACCAACGGCAAGGTCCATGGTTCATGGGGGGGCACCTTTCCATATCGATATCATTTAATTTCGCCATTCTGCATCCATTTCATTCTTTTCGTGAATTTTCGCACGCATTTTGGTGTATTTTTGTGATATTTTTCGGACGGAGTTCTACATAATTTACGTAATTTTTCGCATTTTTTCCCCACCATGGAGTCTTGCTCCTTCCATCCGTGTCTGTACAGAAAATTTTCCTTATCTCTAACTCATCCTAGTCCCACATACTGTTCCTGCGTTGTTGCTTGGCTCATGGAACCCTCCCTAATGGTCATACCATCAAATTACCCATCTCTGGAAGCCACCCCTCTTTCCACAACGACCTCCACATTCCACCAGTCCTTAGCCCTCACCAACTAAGTCCTGCAAAACCATATCAACCAAGCCCAGACCTCTTTGCAGTACCTTCTTTCCATCTGCAAAATTATCCTACTACGCAATCCCAAATTCCTGGAACCCGTAACGCACACTGAAACCCTTGCCCTGCAGAAACTTGAGCAACATGCACAACACCTCCTCTCCATCCTGCTCACTTCCTGCTCCTGCCTTGGGGTACCATTGTCCACCACCTCTACAAGAACCTCCAGACCTCCAGACCGCCCCCACGTCCCCTCATTGGGGACAAACCCTGTCCTGCAGACCTACTACACTTACCCCAATCTCCCTACATCACACGGAATCTAGAACCTAAACAGACCCCCAAAACAGTCTGAACCTTTCCTCCAGAAGCCTTAGATCTACAGAAATATCAGTCCTTTCCAAACGCCTCACCTTTTGCCCCGCTCCCAAATTCAATCTTGCAGGACTTGTTAAAGTCCCTACCATGGAAACACTTTTTCTTCACCACCCCTACCAATCAGACTCAACCAAAGATCAACAGTGAACCATGCCTGACTCAGTTCACACCGCCATATAAACGTGACCTACCCCCACTGCCCCAAAACCACCACCTGTTAACTTTAGAGAATTTCTTAATCTTGAACCTTGCTTCACCATCATTCCACAAATCTGTGAACACGCAAACGAACCTTAATCTGCAAAAAGATCCGCAATCCACCATCTAAAAACATCCTGATGTTATAATCCTAGCTGTGAACAAAGGCTCCACCACTGTTGATTTGAAGCACAAGGATTACCACAGTGACCCCATTCCAGTACTCCAGCAGGCTCTCCAGTCATTACTCAAATCCGTAGGCCCCTCCCAGAACCTCTACCCAGAATCCATCACTTTACTCACCCCTACCACTTTCCGCACTCCTACCTTCTACATGCTTCCCAAAGTCCATAAACCTAACCACCCAGAATGCCCCATTGGAGCTGATTATTGTGCCCCCACTGAGAGAATCTCTGCTCTCATAGACCAGATCCTTCAATCTATTACCTGGAACCAATTCTCCTATATAAAAAATAACAGCCATTTCCTCTACCGAATCTCCACAGTTTTTGTCCCTTTACCACACGGAACCCTGCTCATCACTATTAATGCCGCCTCCCTGTACACTAACATTCCTAACGCCTATGGCGTTACTGCTATGGCCTTAGTCGATATGACCAACTATATCCTCACCAACAATTAGTTCTCCTCCTAAGGCATTACATACAAACAAATCTGGGGTATGGCTATGGGTACCCACATGGTACCATCCTTTGCAAACCTATTAATGGTCTGTCTAGAGGAGTCCTTCCTATAAACCCAGAGTCCTAAACCTCTCATCTGGTTCACATTCACTGATGACATATTTGCTATCTGGATCGAAAGTGAGGGTACAATATCCACATTCCTCCAGAACCTTAACAACTTCTCCCTCATTTGTATCACCTGGTCCTACTCAACGCAACAAGCCACCCTCCTAGATGATGACATCCACCTCAAAGATCGCTACATCAGTACCTCCGTCCATATCAAACCTACTAACCACCAGCAATACCTCCACTTTGAAAGCTGCCACATGTTCCATACCAAGAAGTCCCTTCTGTTGCATCTGCACTGATGGGCAGTCCCTCTCTGTCTGGCCACAGAGGAACATTCCCCTCGTAACTCAGTACCACCCAGGACTGGAGCAACTGAATTACATTCCCCACCATGGATTCGATTACCTCTCGTTGTGCCCTGAAATGAGAAATGTCCTGCGCATTATACTTCCCACCCCTCCCACAGTGGTATTCTGCCATCCATCGGACCTTTAAAATATACTCGTCCATCCTTACACAACCCCTACTCCCAATCCCTTACCCAATGGCCCATACCCCTGTAATAGACCTAGATGCCAGACCTGTCCCACACAGCCCCCAACCACCACCTACTCCAGTCCATCCACTAACATCACCTATCCCACCCATCAGAGGCAGGTCCACCTGTGAAACCAGTCATGTGGTTTACAAGCTTAGCTGCAACCACAGTGCTGCATTCTATGTAGACATGACAACCAAGAAGCTGTCTGTCCGCATGAATGGCCACAGACAAACTGTGGTCAATAAACAAGTGGACCACCCTGTCGCTTAACTCGCTGCCAAACATGATACTCTTCATTTCAATGACTGCTTCACAGCCTGTGCCACATGGATCCTTTCCACCAACACCAGCTTTTTTGAATTGCGAGGTGGAAACATTCTATGCAATATATACTACATTCCCATAACCCTTCTGGCTTCAACTTTCGTTAGTCACTGTGCACACCCATCCAGCCCCTTCCCTGTTCCCATTCCAGCACAGTCGTTATTCCACAACCACAACCAGCCTTTTTATTTCTCTCCTTTTCTGCTACTTCCCCCCCCCCTTCCCCCTGCCCTCCATCTAACCTGAAGCACTTCACTGTTCACCACACTCACCATACTATCTCTCCCCGTCCCTGCCCAAGCCTCCTCCTTACACCCACCTCGCTGTCACTCCCATCATGCACTGGTGCTATTGCTCGCAGTATGGTTTCAGTTACGTGAGACTGCAGTTGTGTGTGCGAGTTGCGTTTGTCTGTTTGTGTGTGTGTGTGTGTGTGTGTGTGTGTGTGTGTGTGTGTGTGTGTGTGTGCTTGTGTGCATATCTCTGTGTGTGTGTCTATTGTTGACAAAGGCCTTAATGTCTGAAAGCTTTAATTGTGAGTCTTTTTGTTGTGACTATCTGTGACTCGGCATCGCCGCTATATTGTGAGTAGCAACTTTCCTTCTCATTATATTGTATCATTATTTCAGTTCGATAACTGGATTGCCAGGAGAGGCCAGAAACGTGCTGGGCTGAAGCTGGGCTTATGGGACTTGCCCAACTCGAAGACCAACGAAGCGATAGGTGGATGAAATGCAGAAGGACCTTCATCAGTTGGGAGTCAATGTATACTATGCCAAATGTGCTCAAGGTCACGACTTATGGAAGAAAATTGTAATGATGGCACATGGTCTTCAGGCACATGGTCTGTGATCACCAATATGTGTACATATGAATATAGATATGTGGATGGATATCTGATATTTTGTAGTTCTGCGCTCCATAAAGCTCCTGCTAGAGGTCCTGACATGTAATCTTGCAGCAGATATGCTCTTGGGTTAGTCTCCTGAACTGCCTGACTATTGAATGTCACCATAGACCAGTTGGTGGTTAGCATTCCTCGAAAACTACCTTGTGTACTAATTCTAACAAATTCACAGACTTAGAATATATCTTTTTGTGGCTCTACCATATTGACGTTATTACACACCTGGAAATGGAAAAAAGAACACATTGACACCGGTGTGTCAGACCCACCATACTTGCTCCGGACACTGCGAGAGGGCTGTACAAGCAATGATCACACGCACGGCACAGCGGACACACCAGGAACCGCGGTGTTGGCCGTCGAATGGCGCTAGCTGCGCAGCATTTGTGCACCGCCGCCGTCAGTGTCAGCCAGTTTGCCGTGGCATACGGAGCTCCATCGCAGTCTTTAACACTGGTAGCATGCCGCGACAGCGTGGACGTGAACCGTATGTGCAGTTGACGGACTTTGAGCGAGGGCGTATAGTGGGCATGCGGGAGGCCGGGTGGACGTACCGCCGAATTGCTCAACACGTGGGGCGTGAGGTCTCCACAGTACATCGATGTTGTCGCCAGTGGTCGGCGGAAGGTGCACGTGCCCGTCGACCTGGGACCGGACCGCAGCGACGCACGGATGCACGCCAAGACCGTAGGATCCTACGCAGTGCCGTAGGGGACCGCACCGCCACTTCCCAGCAAATCAGGGACACTGTTGCTCCTGAGGTATCGGCGAGGACCATTCGCAACCGTCTCCATGAAGCTGGGCTACGGTCCCGCACACCGTTAGGCCGTCTTCCGCTCACGCCCCAACATCGTGCAGCCCACCTCCAGTGGTGTCGCGACAGGCGTGAATGGAGGGACGAATGGAGACGTGTCGTCTTTAGCGATGAGAGTCGCTTCTGCCTTGGTGCCATTGATGGTCGTATGCGTGTTTGGCGCCGTGCAGGTGAGCGCCACAATCAGGACTGCAAACGACCGAGGCACACAGGGCCAACACCCGGCATCATGGTGTGGGGAGCGATCTCCTACACTGGCCGTACACCACTGGTGATCGTCGAGGGGACACTGAATAGTGCACGGTACATCCAAACCGTCATCGAACCCATCGTTCTACCATTCCTAGACCGGCAAGGAAACTTGCTGTTCCAACAGGACAATGCACGTCCGCATGTATCCCGTGCCACCCAACGTTCTCTAGAAGGTGTAAGTCAACTACCCTGGCCAGCAAGATCTCCGGATCTGTCCCCCATTGAGCATGTTTGGGACTGGATGAAGCGTCGTCTCACGCGGTCTGCACGTCCAGCACGAACGCTGGTCCAACTGAGGCGCCAGGTGGAAATGGCGTGGCAAGCCGTTCCACAGGACTACATCCAGCATCTCTACGATCGTCTCCATGGGAGAATAGCAGCCTGCATTGCTGCGAAAGGTGTATATACACTGTACTAGTGCCGACATTGTGCATGCTCTGTTGCCTGTGTCTATGTGCCTGTGGTTCTGTCAGTGTGATCATGTGATGTATCTGACCCCAGGAATGTGTCAATAAAGTTTCCCCTTCCTGGGACAATGAATTCACGGTGTTCTTATTTCAATTTCCAGGAGTGTATATGCAGTAGGCAAGAGGCTATTATCCTTCACATCAATAGGTCGCATGTGAATTGTTCTGTGTCATTGCATTGACTTACTAGATCTTGATCCATGTCAATTTATCTGAAAGGGATGTTTAACCATCTTTTCATCAAGAGTTCTGCTGTAAATGAAACTCTCTTGGAAAGCATGAGAGAGGTGTTTCTCCTTTCCTTACCTGCACATTGTAATGTTCAACAGAATAGCGATCATAGTGCCTGTCAAGACTACTTATACAAAATGGTCAGTAAGAGTCTGAAAAGCTTATAAGTGTATTACAGGGGAGGCTGTTTTGGCCATATTGGATTTTTCACAGTGGTTGGAAACTGAAAACTGAACTGTGTGATTGATTGGTTATAAGAGGAGAGGATGAAATTAAAATTTTCTGTTAACACAATTGGACTATTTCTGTCATCTTGGGGCTTTGGTACTGTAAGGATTCTACCTGTGCTGGGTAGTATATAGCTATAATTTTGATTTCTGCTTCAGTTTTGTCTAATTTATATGTGATAAGCCTGAACGTATTGGTACTTGCTCACATGTATTAAGTCTACACGTTAAAAGGAGAAATTGTACATTAACAAAGAGTTGGTAGTGTAATATAAATCTTTTAGTTAACTTCTTGTGTGCAGGAGAGTAGTCGATTTTTGTCGACATCAGAGTGAATTCTGAGCATTTAATGAAGTAACAGTTTACTTGTGAAAATATGGAAGGTCACTAAAGAAAGTGGCAGTTGATTGGGAAGTAGTTTTCGATGTTATACCAACACAATCTACTACATCTTCCGGTCAGACGTTTTATGGTAGTCTGAAGGCTGACTTAACGCTATGTCTATTTCGATGACTCATTTATCCCTTAGATATTTTTCTTTTTTTTAGTTACATACAGTCTTCTGCTGTCTAGTACTTGAAATTGTAACGCTCTATGGGCCATCTTTATAGCTTCTCCTATGTCAGGCGTTTACAATAGCGGAAAAGTAAATTTCGCCTTTCACAGGTTATCTTTCACTCACTGAGAACATTGTTTTGTTTAGGTTTCAACATGTCACAGACACAAGTCATACGTACTGAGAATTCATCGTTACTATAACTTTTATACATTCCACAGGAGATAATGGCTGTTACTTTATAATTAGATACGGTTTTTTCAGTATAAGCGAAGGGCGTTTGGAATTCGATAGAATGGATGAAAACGTAATTCGGTGTTTTTGTGCTAAGCTCCTCAATTTTTGTTTCCCCTATTAGCAACAGCTGGATTGGTGATTTTTTGCAGTTCACGTGAATTATTTCTGTCCAAATCTACAACACGTACAATGGGTATTTAAAAATGATATTCTGAAAACCTTGCACAATCTAATCCCATTGTTAAGAATTGGAGTTGAACATTTGGTCTCTCTCACAGTTTCTCTATGAATGGACAAGTAAATTCTATCTATCTTATGTTAATGCTTCTGAGCAATTACATATGTGAAAAATTAGCAGTTAAGCTGTATTGCCCTCTAATGGCAAATGCATTAAAAGCCATTTAAGTTTGTGCATTATGACGTCGCTGACTGAATCAAGAACTGGACGTAACACATAGGTTGTATCGCAGGATACTTCAAGTCAGTGATGTGGTTACAACGGTTCCACTGAAACAGTGAGTACTAAAATTGTATAAAAGATTATTAGTAAAACAGCGCCATGTCTAAGAACATACGTCAGGGTGTTCATTTTAACTTATAACAACTAAATATGTCGAAAAATACTCATTGTATGGAAAAAGTGTTCCAAATGAAATATTTTATGTGCTAAAACTGGCTACCCCCTAACTGCATCCCTCCCCCTCAGGTATGGAAATCAGCTATTTATTTCGAATGAGAACCCCCGCTTCTTGTTGCACATTCGGATTTTACGCCAAAAAGCGTCTTGGTTTATCCGAAACAATTTTTTTCCATTCGTTATATCGTGATGCATAGTGCCTGAATTGCAACGAGAGTTACGGCGGTTAGACGGAAGAACACACTGTAATCAATCACCCTGACAGTGAGATGATACAAGGGGTCTCGCCAAAAGCAAGAACCCTGATGGTGTGGGGACTCACCGAAGGGAACAGAACGCTACCTTACTTTGCTTGTAACTTACTTGGCAGAGCTAAACGCCTAAACGTAAGAGTTTTTCTGTCTATTACGATATAAGAAACTAAATTAAATTTCAAAAATAATCCGTTTAGAACAGAAAGTTGCGTTTGGATCTAAAATGTAAGGTACATTAAATGAAGAGGTTCGTAATTGCAAAAATAGGAAAAACTGAATTTTGTTGATTACAGCGTGTAACACCATAATTAATACTGTAAATATTTTGTACTGATTAATTCCGTTGAATGTCAAGTATGTAATTTTCACTATGTAATGTCCTTGACGTATTTTAATGAAGTGGAAAGATGTGTAAGATGCTTTCTCTTTACTATTTAAAATCTTTGTATTTATTAGAGGAAAGCGCTTTATAAATATGTGGCTTTTGTGTTGACATGTTAAGGTATTTAAATATTAAGATTTTTAAAAAGATGTTTGTTTACAGCTATGTACAAGCTGGTTCAAACCTAGCGAATTGCATTGTATAAAATGAAAAGCAACAGTACTTCCCATTTGCAACGGAAGTGAGTTGGCGCGCGCCAAATAGTGGTTGGCACGGGCTAAAAGGTGGATGTGGCGCTCAGTCTGGGGGCCACGTGAGAGTCAGTCGGCAGCTGGCTACTGGACAGCCCGGTATGGTCTGAGCAGCAAGTGAGTGAACAGCGCAAGTGCCGAGGGTGGCATCCAGTATCTGGATTAATATGGAAAGGCTTAGGATGTGTGTACGGCTATAAAATTGTGCTCTATTAATGGAAAAGGCTCTAATGTTGGTAAGGTCGTCGCCAAGAAGAAGGTGATAGAGCAAATTACATCCAGAGGAAAGACCAAGTAGCCACCATGTACTCGCCACCAAAATTGCGCCATCACTTCAGCAAAACCTATGAGGTCAGATTTATCTCAAAGTATGAACCAGTACATTTAAGTGTTGCGTAATTTGCAACAATAAGGCAAATTATGTTAAACTATGTGTTCAATCCTTGAATTGGTTCCCCTCATCATACGTCTTAGGATCCATTCCACATGATTACTAACATCCGAGTATCCTGTATGTGAAAAATGATTTAAAATAGGTGATTGTTGGTGTTGCTTAATTCTGAATGCAACAAGATATACAGAAATGCTGTGGGTTTCATTGGAATCAAGGAAGGTAGTTAGTATTGCATTTATGAAAACCTCCATAATGTTTGATTTGTTTTAATTCGAAGTATTTGTGCCTCAAAAATTAACTGTATTTAATTCTGTCAGTGAAAATTACTATTTGCGCTAATGACAAAAGGAAGCACGTTATTTTGAGGTTAGTAGGAGTAAAATGCATTTAAAGTCATACATAAGAACCTGTATAAAAGATCACCGGCATTAACTTCTAATAGTCCTGCAAGGTGAGTGAAATTTTTGAAAGAGTAATACCTAAATTTGCATGTTACAAATCGTCTTAGAAAAGTGTGTTTAGTTTGCTTTAGTGGAATGGTGAGTTGAGAATCCCCACTTTAGTGTTACTTAATATGAAGAAACATTCATGAACAATGAATTTACTAATTGCATTATAAAGTAATTCTAGAGTTTTGTGTGCTTTGTGTGATGAAAATTGGAAAGACAGTTTGAAGGCCCCCATCTAAGTCTTTGCCTATGAAAGATAAAGTTACAGTAATTGCTTTTATTTAAAAAAAAAGAAATAAGATTGCTTCATAGAGAGTGTAGAAATCCAACTGCAAGTGACTTATAATTATCCTTGTACTATATGAAAAGTAACTATTGAAACAGGATTATGTCCATGCCCAGTTTTGGTTCAGTGGTGTCTTTCACAACATATGATGATGAGATAACTTACATATGACAAAGTATTACTGTTGAGAAGAGATAAAGTGTCAGTTGTTCCCATGAGAGCTTGCACGTACTATTTATAACAGCTGGTATTCACTGTATCACGTATCCAATTATAGTAGAGTTTCATTGTACTTCTCTGGGAAGGAAGCAATGGTAGCTTTCCTTTACCAAAATTCAGTACAGATTCTTTAAAAGTGATGTTCATATTACTATGCCTAATTAGGATGGCAACCGTATTTTATTTCATTTAAGTAATCTTGGTTACTTAAGATATTTTCCAAATTTCAATCTTTAGCTTTCTGGTTTCTACTGCTATATTAAATTCGGGTTCAATAATCCAAAACCATTAGGCAACTCACGGCCAGTTTACTCAAATCCTCCCAGAGGGTAACATTTGCTGCATCATAATACCATATTTGGTAATACGCATTATTCCAGTATAACAAACAGTTCAGTATAGTGTTGTATTTGACTTTTCCCGCTACAGTACTGTCTGTTGGGCAGTAAGTGTTGTAAGAGCCATCTACCTCGAATGGAAAAAAAATGTTTCTGGTAAACGTTAGGTATTTCTGACATAGAATCCGAATCTGCAATAAAAATGGGAGTGGTTCCCAATTGAAAATAATAAGTTGAAAGTAAAAGTGGTTATGGGATGACCAGTTTTAGCACAGACAGATGTCGCCCTAGAAGGTATTAACTTTTCGTCTGGAAGATTTTTTTCGTACAATGCGCACTTTTCGCAATATTGAGATTTTCCAAATGAAAACAAACACTGTGTGTATTCTGCTTCATGGGTTTTCATGTCCTGTTCCATTGCTCTGCCGAGTAGAAGAAATTTATGTAACTGGAAAGGACGAGGAACGCAAGTTGATGGGAAGACGGTGGTCACAGTTTTAGGAGTTTTTCAGTGCATAATTCTGATGAATTCTTTGACCAAAGAGAGGCAACAAACTAGATCCTTTTACGCATTATTACTGGTCTGTTAAAAGTGTGAGTTGATGGACAGGTTATCAAGAGTAGCAACTGTTGTTGTTGTTGTTGTGGTCTTCAGTCCTGAGACTGGTTTGATGCAACTAAGAAGCGTTTTTTTCACTAGGAGCGAGAGGTGACGGACAACAGTAGCAGCCAGGGAGCGGCCTTTCACCAGGACAGCCCTTCAGCTCACTGAACACCAGGCACTGTTACAAAATGACTCGACGTTTGCGAATAAATTGTCGTCAGACACGATAACAATACACGGCCTCCCATAATGTAATGTCGCACATTTTTTTCTTTAACAATTATTAGCTAACCACAATGAAAATTATCTGCATGAAAGAATGATGCTCTATCTACACAATCTCTTGTCCATTCAATCTCCATTTCTATGGCTCACATCACCCAGAGATAAGGGCGTCTAAGCTCCGCCAGTAACAGTACTTGTTCTATTGAATGTCTTTTTGATTTGGGCTGAAAAAGGTGGATCCAGGTTTCATACCGTGTCACAACACAGGACAAAGTGGTCTCCCCCCTCTGTTTCTAGACTTGCAACAAACCAGAACAAATGTTTTCTCTGCGAGATTTGTGTTCTGCAGTAATAGCACGGAACACGTCTTACACATGAGTGCGCATCGAACTTCCTTTGCTGGTTGACAGCAGTAGCGTGAACTGCGAGTCGTAATGCATCGGTCCTCATGTCGCAATGCATCGGTTCTCGTGCATCACATCTGCAAGTTGCAACATGTCTTATGTGGCAGCCGTGGATGGTTTTTTTTTTTTTTTTTTTTTTTTTTTTTCCTTGAGTTTCGATTCCCCTGAAGGGGGCAGGCTGGCAGCAGCTTAGCACACCGCTCTTCATCCTACAGAATTTGTTTCAAAAAGATGAAGATAATAAATAATAAAAGCAGGCCATAAAACTGGTGACTTAAACGGTAAAATGGCGGAAAATCGTGGAACTTAAAACATAAAACAAAGGGTTGATGATACTATTAAAATACATATGAAGCAGACAGGTAAAAGAATAGACATAGAATTAAAAGAACACAGCGACAGTCTGGTTTCTGTTCACAAGAGATATAAAAGTTACACCCAGCGACAGCATGGTTTCTGTTTGCAACACTTTGGAAAGACGAACAACACAACATTCACTTGAACACTGCACTAAAAAATTGGCACAAATATGAGATACCACAGCCGAGGGCAGATGGGAGGAACCTGGACAGATGACGGTAAAGGAAAGGATGGATAGAGAGGAAAAAAACGAAGTGGGGGAGGGGGAAAGGAGCTAATGGAAGACGAGTACCCAAGAGGTGGGGGGGGGGGGGGTGCTGGGCAGACGCAACAGGGAGTGGGGAAAGGCAGAGGAGAGGTATACAAAAGGACTCAGGGGGGAGAGGGGAGGCAAAAAGAGGTTAGGTGGGAGAAAACAGGATGGAAGGGGGCGAAAAGGGAGCCCGGGGAAAGGACAGGAAAGGAGGCGGGGGTGAGGATCAGGGTTGATAGGAGGGATAAATAGAGGGAGAGACGGCATCATCCAGGAGCAGGAGTTGACGGAAGCCACCTTGGGAAAGGAGATGAAGGGTGGAGAGATGGAGGGTAGGAGGGACACAACAGTAAAGGCGTGGCAGAGGACGGGGATTAGAGAGGAGAGGAGCAACCAGAGGGTGGGGGCATCAAGGCGACGGGAGGTGTAGAGTATGCGGACAAGTTCGAGGAATAGGAGAAGATTGAGGAAAGGAATGAGGTCGTAGAGGATCTGCGTGGGGGGACGGGAGGCTTATACGGAAGGCGAGGTGAAGTGGTACAAATGGTTCAAATGGCTCTGAGCACTATGGGACTTAACATCGGAGTTCATCAGTCCCATAGAACTTAGAAATACTTAAACCTAACTAACCTAAGGACATCACACACATCCATGCCCGAGGCAGGATTCGAACCTGCGACCGTAGCGGTCGCGCAGTTCCAGACTGAAGTGCCTAGAACCGCTCGGCCACTCCGGGAGGTGGAGTGCATGGCGCTCGAGGATCTGGAAGGACTTATAGAATTTGGGAATTTGGGGGAGGGGGAATATCAGCGTGGATGGCCATCCCACTCCCTGTAAATCTTGGAGCGCCACCGAACTGCCTTCTGATGGCCTCAGCCGCTGTGCCCAAAGACCTGCTGCACTCCGGTCAGCTGCAAATAACACAGCGACATCACACAAACGTTTGTGAATGCTCTCCACTGTTTCTTTCGCCGGAGTGAGAAATCTAATGACGATACGGTGCTTATAATGTGTATCACTTAACAGACTCTGCAATGCTACAGCTACGCTATCTGTCGAAGGCAAAGGATATTTTTCCGCAGTCAGGAAACTCCCAAGGATTCAAATCTAAAGTTTCACATTAGCAACATTGTTGCCAGCTGAAAAGAAAGAACGTGAAGCATTACTTTCTTGGTGACCCTCGTATATCTGGTACAGAGCGATAACTGCTACTCCTCTGGAACTGAAGAGAGCAGGTTAAACATTTGATCTGTCGAAACAGAGTATGTCAAGTAAAGTGAACTTCATAATGTTCTAGTTTCAAAAGACTGTAGAAAGATAAACACTGCTCAGAAAGATGCCAAATATGAACAGCATATTTTTGACGCAGTGGGAAATATCACAGAAAAAATTAATGAAAATTTGGCCAATAGATGGCGTTGTAAGCGTCAGAATTTGCGCACCAACAGATACACGGCACACGAGACGCCCAGCATGACTGTGTCCATGAGGGATTGCGCGCTTCTGGTAAAGCTGTTTTACAAGAATGGCGACTGTGTGCCCTTCCAGGATGACAGCATTGTTTATCGTAGAGGCTTTTTTTGTGAGGAGGTGAGTCCTGCGGATCGTGTTACCTGTTTCATTACTGGTAAACGCTATGAGAGTCTTTTGCGCACCAACGTCATTCCAGCTCTTCAACAGCGTGGATGTGTGGGTAGGACCGTTTTTAAGCAAGATGGCGCTCCTGCGCACAATGTACAGCTAGTGGAGGGGATGCTGCAGAGATATTTCGGGAATGGTACAATAATCAGCCGTCATTTCCCTGTAGCCTGCCTGTCCAGATTGTCTGATCTTAATCCGTGTGACTTCTGGCTGTGGGGTCATCTGAAAGACGTTGTGTCCAGTGCTCCAGTTACGAACGCAGCTGCATTGACGGGTCACGTTGCGCAGTGCATTCTGAACGTGAGTTTCGAGACACTCCGATCTGTTGTGGGACACGCTGTTTCTCGATTTCAACTTGTGGCAGAAAACTTTGGCAGCGTATTGAACATGTCTCGCACCAGTCACCGATGTCATTTTTCTTATTATGCGGTTTTTTGCCTCAGAACACTTAAAAACCGATTTTGCCCGTCTGATGTGGTACGCTCTTGTCGTGGTGGATGGCTTTCCTAACTGACAGTGCCACAACTGTTGCCTGCAGAACTTGGGCAGTTATGCAGATTGAACAGTATAGATGGTGTAATGTGCAGCTCAAACCATAGCCTTCGTACTGCGATTGATCTGTCATTTGTAGCCGAGCCCATTTTGGTTAAGACGCTTACAGCACCTTCTATTGCTAAAATTTTTGTTTTGTTCCATAATGTTGCCCACAATTCAGTGACACGTTGTTGAAATTTGACATCATTCTGAACTGTGATTTCCTTTCTACAACGTTTTGAAACTGGAACTTTAATTATGGATATCCTTCACGCTGTACAGGGCTACTTTAAAATGATTCTATAAAATGATTCATTCTGTTTTCGTTTCTCTATATGTTCCAAGTATTATACGTACAGATATGATTGATGCCTGAATAGAACCGTAAACCCATCGAGTTTTTTTTTTCTCCCAATGACAGCGACGTATCGAGTTCTGTCTGCAAGGAAGTCTTCAATACAGCCGCAAATCTGGTCTGATACTCGATAAGCTCCTGTTTTTTTTTCTTTTTTTTTCACTAACCGGCAATGCGGACGGTGGTAACTCTGTGAGTTTACGGTTCTGTTCATGCGACAGCCATATTTGTGTGTGTAATACTTTGGAAAGTATAAAATTTAGGAAACGAATGGATCATTTACGGTAGCCCTGTACTTACAGATCTGTGAAAGTAAAAATGTTCAGATGTGTATGAATTCCTAAGGGACCAAACTGCTGAGGTCATCGGTCCCTAGACTTGCACACTACTTAAAATAACTCATGCTAAGAACAACACACACACCCATGCCCGAGGAAGGACTCGAACCTCCGGCGGGAGGGGCCTTGCAGTCCGTGACACGGCGCCTCAATCCTCGCGGCCACTCCGCGCTGCTGTGAAAGAAAAGAGAGCTTATGACAAAGTGCGAGTGATTATAGCTTTTCGGGGATGTATTTGATATTATATCTTTAAGACGGACGTTAAAATTAATGATAGTAACTTACAGGGGAAAAGTTAAAATGTTAGCTCATGTGAAATTAATTTACTGTCATGAGTACAAAACAAGCCATTAGCACTTAGCAAGCAAGTCCATGTGAAGCAAGTAACGTCAGAGCTTTAATCCGTTGAGTATTAACTTCCTGCCGTCAAGCTGAGCGCTTCTGTGCGTTGTGTAAGGCAGAGTTTATAATTGCTACGCCTAGCAGCACAACAGCGACGGAAACAGCTTAATTTGCATCGTGCACGATACGGCATCGTGAGCTCCGATTGAGATCTGAGTGGAAAGGTAACAGGAGATTCAGCTATTTTCGTATTTTACACATAAATTAAGTGAGCCGTTGGAGTCGTGCACGTTTTCATAATAACATCTTTCCTGCCAGCTTTGTAACCCAAGACGCATGCGTGGTGAAGAAAACTGGTTCGAAACATCGTGGTGGGAGGGATTTTCTTCTGTTCCACTTGGCTGGCAAGTAACGGTGACGAATTTATCTATAACACGCTTGCAGACTAAAGTCCCACGTTAAATCCTAAATCTCTGTGCAGTGTCTTACGGGAAGAAATGGTCCGTCCACCAGATAATGACGTGATGCTCTTCGGCTTGTTCTGTGCTACACGAAAGCAGTAGGCCGTGTGAGAGCTCTCTTTCCATTTCCGCAGTACCCACAACAAATAAAAAACTATACTACACTGCAGAAGCGCTCATTACAAGTTATTCACGCGATGCCGACAAACACATGACGCTTCATAACAAGTTGCAGAAGGCAATGGGTAACTGCTTTCACTACGTCCTTTCCCGGGATAGAAACACAGGCATTTCTTATTGATCCCATCGCCACTAAAGGAAAATGGCATTGACTTCCCTTGACTCTCATAATCATCAGCGCCATTAAACAGCGCGACGAGCAACGGACATTTGTCTTTGATAGGCCTTCTGGAAGCACACGTGCTATATAGGTCGTTTCCATAATTTATTGTTTGTACGTGTTTGTACAAAGAATACACAGTTTCAATGTTTTATATTTCCTTCGTTTTGACTACGCTAAGACCCTCACTTGGGAAGCACGGCACAACACTGCGCACTCCTAATCTCCATGCACATACTTAGCTTTGTCAGACTGTAAATGCAGTCATCTGCACTAAATATTCGCACGTAGTAGAAAACTTTTACATTTCGTAAAATAAATCTGCCTACATGCGCAAAGGCAAGAAAATCTCTCCATGTATACCGCTCAACCTAACCGTCTGGGTCTCACAGTCGACAATAGTATAGGAGTACCAGACAATTGCTTTCCTTATATCGTGTCAAGTTTCTCATTCTGAATCGTCAGGTTTAGGTTAAGACAGCATATTTTTGTTTCATCCACCTTGTCATTGGTTGTAGCTACTTTATTTCCACCTAGTCATCAGAAAATTGTTACACATAGCTCACTACTTAAGAGTGCTGCCAAGTTCAAATCGAAAAAGAAGCAGAATGACACTAAATTTTCTTGATTAAAGCGTAAACAGAAAAATAATGGTAGCGAACGTAACAATTACAAAAGACCAAAACTATGAACTATGAAACTGTACATTTGTCAAGTACTGGCGGCATGCAAAATAACGCGTTCGTAGTGATACCACAATGAAATACCTTTATGGTACTGCTGCGACGATTACAACCAAACAAATTTAAAAAATTAATTAATATTTTGGTGAAAATGAGGTAATGTTCATGAAGAACGGAACACTTAGGTAAGTTGTGACTGGCTCTAGGAAAAGTTGTAGTCAGTAATGAGAAAATGTTATTCAGGCTATATAACATGAAATGAAATTATAACAGAAAACATAAATCCTCTTACATTTAGTTTAAAACTAGAGACTAGCCACAGGTCTCTAGGTAGCATAATATCCGAGGCTAATAATGCTGCCCATGCATCAATTATGCAACTGCAAAAGCTAAATTATCAGTTGTTAATAAGAAGAACCTAGTGACGTTGGAGTATATTGCTTTAAATATCAGGAAACTGTAAGCGAAAGTTTCAACGTCTCAGATACATTGACAATAGGAGTCCGGAAAGAGAAAGACTACATTACTTTGAAGCATACGGTAATCAACGGAGTCATGTCATGGCAAGACAGAATGAGGAAGAAATCTTCACTGACATACATGAGAAACACTGGGATCGATTCGAGGAACCAAGTAACCTGTAGATTGGACAACTGGAAACTAACATTTCTTAATCAATATATATTATAAAAGTAAGTATACACTGTGTGAGCCTCTGAAACTCAGAAACGAGTTCCGGTACGATCAAAGGAGTTATATGGTGTGGTATCCATCTATCCCTTATCCATGAACAAGGTTACCGTTTTGAGCTGAAGGGCTTGCTTTTGAAGTTGTAAGGGCTGCGAAATTTCACCCTATAGAAATTTCTAAAACACTCGAGAATATTCGACAGTATTCGAGAGCATTCCACAACATTCCACAATGATCCGGGATATTCTGGAATGTTCGGGAACAGTCTGGAACATTCGGGAAGATCCCAGAGCATCGCCCGGGGTGGCAGTGCGGTCTCGGGCGCCTTGTCACGGTTCGTGCAGCTACCCCCGTCGGAGGTTCGAGTCCTCCATCGGTCATGGGTGTGTGGGTTGTCTTTAGAATAAGTTAGTTTAAGCAGTGTGTAAGTTTAAGGACTGATGACCTCAGTAGTTCGGTCCCTTAGAACTCACCACAAATTTCCAAGAAAGATCCCAGAATATTCGGGAACATCTCGAAACATCCCAGATCACTGTGGAACATTCCAGAATGTTGCAGAATCTTGTGAAACATTGTGGACCATTCGAAACCTTTTTGGTGTGTTCTGGGATTAAGCCTTTTTGGTATGTTCTGGGATTCGCCTACCCATTGGTAGGGGTATCAAAAGCAAGCCCCGCCGTGGTATCGAATGTTAGTGTCATATAAGTGACGAAAGAGAGGAACCGAAAAAGTAGCGCAGTAGCCCGACGCCACCGTATTTGATTCGAGACTGCGATCTTAGTGATCCAGCGAGCTCCAGCAAAGACGGTGCTCACGACGCCTTGAAAGCGAGCTTCGGCGAAAAGATAGGTTCTTTGGATTGCGTCGTCTCCAGCAACTTCGAATTACCTCAACATCATCAGGTAACTTTCGTCATCTCTATCATAATATTCTCTAAATATATCTAAACTGAAGTAGCACGTAAAACTGTAAAATATTCAGCGCAGTCACGTTCTAAAGTCGTAAATTTCAATGATCATCATCTACAGCTAGCTTTGGAAATTAACGAGTGTTGATGATTAGCAATTATACCGCTGAACATTTCCTTTCGGATACTTCGAAAGTAATTCTTTCCAATCATCTGGAACCCATCAATGAGATCCTAAAATGGGATGAAAAGAGTTGTGAAAAGTTGTTCTACCTTGTGAGATTTCCATTAGCGACAGGGTGACTCCGCCAGCGCAGGCTGCCACAAGTGACGTAACACATCGCTGATCAATCAGAGCACACTCGCCGGAATGGGCTCCCTTTCTAGTCTGTCTACCTCGGGGTAGCCCAGTTAGTAAATATTATAGAAGGCAGGTGAGAAGAAAATGATCAGGGAGTCAATATACCAAGCCTATACCTCAAGATCTGAAACTCCATTTACAGTTGGTCGGGAATATGGGGAAAGCAGAGACTGCTACTTGCTTTACGAATGACTCAGTTTCTTCACACATTCGACGTTAACTTGTGACTGAAAACCTTCTATAGACTTTTCCACAATCAAATATTGCTTTACATAAAAGCTTTAGTTTTCATATAAGTTCAGTAGGAACCTGCTTCTCGCTTTTGCAGGTGCTTTATTTTCCTTGACAACATTAAAGTTTTACATACGTCTTTTTAAGTCAAGAACCTTCTAAAGGAAAAGGATAGTATATTCCAGAATACCAGCTATATAAAATCAGCCTGTGGCTGAAGCAAAACACATGTATGAAGTTGTTTTTCTCTTGTCTGTTGGTAAGAGCGTAGCTCTATATGTTTGTCACAGATCTTCCTCTTCCTTCTGCCTTAGTGAACAGACGCATATTTTAAGTGTATAGATGTTTACTAATTTTGTTCTTAGAATTAAGTAAAAAACAAATGTAAAAGAACTTCTGTTATTATTCTTATTATAAGCTCTCTTAACGTGGATATTTACATGTTTGTGTACTAAGATGAGATCGCTCTGGCTGAGATAGCGAAGTCGGCAGATAATTGTGAAGAGACGTGATGGCGGAACGCGCACTGCGTTCAGCCATTAATTTGTTATTGCTCACAGCAAATCGCCGCCCTGAAATTAGATGTCGATCATTTTAATGTGTCTTGGGCTTATTACCTGCAAGAAATTAATGTGAATGATTCGGTCACTGGTCTCTAATCAGTGATCCTGTTGGACTTCGATGCCATCAGGTAAAGGTCCCACTAACTGACTGTTGGTGGTTGATGGAAAATAGCTCAGGTATTTTTTAGTAACGCATCTATACTTTTACTGAGCAAACTACGTGGTCATACCACACATAATAGCCACACTCCCATCATCTAAATGATGTGTTATTCTCTCTGGCGATGGTTGCTTTTTGCTGAAGAATTTCAGTAATGTCAGATGCCATTAAATTAAGCTGACCACCTCATGTGAGAATCTTACCCTCATACGAAGCTATAATTAAATTATACAGAGGAATTGCAAAGTATCACATAAACTACTGACATTCTTCAGCTATTAAGTTCCTTGTTGCTCCTGGAGGTTTTCTAATACACTACTGGCCATTAAAATTGCTACACCACGAAGATGACGTGCTACAGACGCGAAATCTAACTGACAGGAAGAAGATGCTGTCATATGCAAATGGTTAGCTTTTCAGAGCATTCACACAAGGTTGGCGCCGGTGGCGACTCCTACAACGTGCTGAAATGAGGAAAGTTTCCAACCGGTTTCTCATACACAAACAGCATTTGACCGGCTATGCCTCGTGAAACGTTGTTGTGATGCCTCGTGTAAGGAGGAGAAATGCGTACCATCGCGTTTCCGACTTTAATAAGGGTCGGATTGTAGTCTATCGCGAATGCGTATTATCGTATCGCGACATTGCTGCTCGAGCTGGTCGAGATACAATGACTGTTAGCAGAATATGGAAGCGGTGGGTTCGGGAGGGTAATACGGAATGCCATGCTGGATCCCAACGGCCTCGTATCACTAGCAGTCGAGAAGACAGGCACCTTATCCGCATGGCTGTAACGGGTCGTGCAGCCACGTCTCGATCCCTGAGTCAACACATGGGGACGTTTGCTAGACAACAACCATCTGCACGACCAGTTCGACGACGTTTGCAGCAGCATGGACTATCAGCTCGGAGACCATGGCTGCGGTTACCCTTGACGCTGCATCACAGACAGGAGCGCCTGAGATCGTGTACTCAACGAAGAACCTGGGTGCACGAATGGCAAAACGTCATTTCTTAGGATGGATCCAGTTTCTGTTTACAGCATCATGATGGCCGCATCCGTGTTTGGCGTCATCGCGGTGAACGCACATTGGAAGCGTGTATTCGTCATCGCCATACTGGCGTAGCACCAGGCGTGATGGTATGGGGTGCCACTGGTTACACGTCTCGATCACCTCTAGTTCGCATTGACGACACTTTGAACAGTGAACGTTACATTTCCGATGTGCTACGACCCGTGGCTCTACCCTTCATTCGATCCCTGCGAAACCTTACATTTCAGCAGGCTAATGCACGACCGCATGTTGCAGGTCCTGTACGGGCCTTTCTGGATACAGAAAATGTTCGACTGCCGCCCTGGCCAGCACATTCTCCAGATCTCTCACCAACTGAAAACGTCTGGTCAATGGTGGCCGAGCCACTGGCTCGTCACAATACGCCAGTCACTACTCTTGATGAACTGTGCTATCGTGTTGAAGATGCATGGGCAACTGTACCTGTACACGCCTTCCAAGCTCTGTTTGACTCAATGCCCAGGCGTATCAAGGCCTTTATTACGGCCAGAGGTGGTTGTTCTGGGTACCGATTTCTCAGGATCTATGCACCCAAATTGCGTGAAAATATAATCACATGTCAGTTCTAGTATAATATATTTGTCCAATGAATACCCGTTTATCATCTGCATTTCTTCTTGGTGTAGCAATTTTAATGGCCAGTAGTGTATATACTGAAAGGCGAAAGAAACTAGTACACTTGCCTAATATCGTGTAGGGCCCCCGCGAGCAAGCAGAAGCACCGCGACACGACATGGTATGGACTCGACTAATGTCTATCCGCAAGAGAACGAGGGGGGCGGGGGGGGGAGTGAGGTCTCTTCTGAACTGCACGCTTCATGACATCCCAGATATGATCAGTAATGTTCATGTCTGAGGAGTTTGGTGGCCAGCGGAAGTGTTTAAATTCAGAAGTGCTTTCCTGGAGCCACTCTTTGTAGCAATTCTGGAGAATGCTTACATACGTATCACCTGTCAGAGTCGTATCTAGACGTATCGCCGTATCAGGGCTCCCACTCCACTGAAAATGCACACGCCTCACACCATTACAGAGTCTTCACCAGCTTGCTCAGTCCCATGCTGACATGCAGGGTCCATAGATTCGCGAGGTTGTCTCTGCACGCGTACTCGTCCATCCGCTCGATACAATTTGAAACGAGACCCGTCCGACCAGCTAATACGTTTCCAGTCATCAACAGTACAATGTAGGTGTTGACGAGCCCAGGCGATGCGTAAATCTTTGCATTGCGCAGTCATTAAGGGTACATGAGTGGGCCCTCGGCTCCGAAAGCCCATATCGATGATGCTTCGTTGAATGGTTCGGACGCTGGCAGTTGCTGATGGCCCAGCTTTGAAATCTGCAGCAGATTGCGAAAAGGTTGCACTTTTGTCACGTTGAACGATTGTCTGTCTTCAGTCGTCGTTGGTCCCGTTCTTGCAGATCTTTTTCCGGCCACATCGATGTCGGAGACTGATGTTTTACCGAATTCTTGATATTCACTGTGCACTAGTGAAATGATCGTACGGGAAAATTTCCGCTACCTCGGAGATGCTGTGTCCCATCGCTCGTGCGCCGACTATAACACCACCTTCAGACTAACTTAAATCTTGATAACCTGCCATTGTAACAGCAATAACCGATGTAATAACTGTTCAAGACTCTTTTTGTCTTATATAGTGGTTGCCGACCGCAACGTCGTATTCTGCCTACTTACATATATCTCTGTATTTAAATACGCATGCCTTCACCAGTATCCTTGGCACTTCAGTGTTGTTTGCCATCCTCCCGCTATGGACAAACAGGTGTCTGGATCTTCTCTTATCTCATGATCCCAACAAAGAACTCAATTGCTCCATTTACCGTTCATCCGCATGACTAAGCGTTCACTTCAATTCGTTTCATTTTGTTTATGGGGGTGATTACGTATTTTCCTACTGTCCACAAACCACCGTCTCTGCATGCCCAACAACAGCACTTTCTCAAACAGTATCAGAATCACGACCAGACATTTCCCAACTGTAACTAAAATCCCAAAAGGAAAAAAGAAACCAAAGAGAAAATGGATTCGTTAACCCCACCGACAGCGGATTTCCTAACGCCGCCTACAGAAATGATGGAACTTGGCAACGATTATTCACCACTGATGGCAATGGCACTCTATCATTAAACAAGAACATTTTATTGCACCAACAAAAAACAAGACATTATTTTAAAAATATACTTTTTCACTCTCAATGCATTCTTGTTAATGAAACTTAACGACCACTATTGATTGGAAGTATTACTAGCTTACTGATGCTATGTATATTTTCTTCCTATGAACGTTTTGTCTGATGGAAATCGTGACATTCGTCTATACATTCTTTAAAACTGCCATTGATCGTTACTTCTCCTACTCAACTGACCTTGCATGAGTTTTTGTTTAATTACTTACTAACATGACGTAGTTTTACATCTCAGTATAAAACTAAACAGTCTCAAATGTTTTGACGAAAACTTGGTTTTAAAGTCCTGATGCTATATTCGAAAAAAAATTTAGATGCAGAACCTTAATTACCCAAGACAACATTTTACATATAATGCAAGGAGAGGATTTCTCATGTGATGTAGTTAGTATAGTCCAATTTTTTCTGTCCACGACAAGATGGAAAAACAGTATGTGGCTTTGTAAGGTAACACAGCAAACTTATGAATTAATGTTTCCTGTAATGGTATAATTGCGCTGTGTAGGAATATGGCAAGCTGCATTGCACCGAGAGAGTAATGACGACAGTAGTCGGTGGCGGATCTCCTCAGCGAGACCTTGAGTTATCAAAATAATGGGTCTAAAACGAAGAGATCTTCAATGACACGTATTTGGCTTTTGTTCGCCATGTAGAACCGATTTCAATACTGGTATACTTACGGAAGCAATGAGTTAAGTTTGACCTCGAAGTGCTTAATTTACTTCATGAACCTCATGCCATCTAAAACCGTGGCCTTATCAATTTTCGTCTTTTCAAAGTTCTTCCACGCTGATGCCAAGAGTGAGTTAGTTAGCCTCCATGTCTATTTGTCGTTGTGCGTTTACTCTATTTATTTGACTGCCAATTTTTTTTTACTTAAGTAAGAGCCGATGAGGAATAGCATCAGGAGAAAAGTTAATATGTGCAAGGGGTCACCTTGAAAGCGTTTTAAGCCTTTCCGATAGTCTCTAACATGAAATTAAATTGCAATTAGTGTTGTCCACTGAGTCAGAGTCGGCCGCAAATAGCGTAGGAGAACTATATCTACATGGCTACTTTGCAAATCACTCTTAAGAGCCTTGCAGGGGGTTCATCGAACCACCTTCACAATAATTTTCTATTATTCCACTCTCTCACAGCGCTTGGAAAAAAATCCAACTTTTATATCTTCCAGTGCGATCTCTGATTCGCCTTATTTTATTATGATGATCGTTTCTTCCCATGTAGGTCGGCTCAAAAAATGTTTTCGCATTTGGAAGAGAAAGTTGGTGACGAATTTCGTTAGAGAGTCCCGGAGCAAGGAGAAACGCCATTGTTTTAATGATGTCCACTCCATAGCCTGTTACCATGTCCGTGACACTCTCTCCCCTATTTCTCGATAACACAAAACGTGCTGCCGTTCTTTGAATTTTCTGTATGTACTCCGTTAATTCTATCTGGTGAGGATCAGACACCACGCAGTAGTATTCTAAAAGAGGACGGCCAAGCACAATGTAGGCAGTCTCTTTAACAGACATGTAGCGTCATCTAAGTGTTTTGTCAATGAAACATAGTCTTTGCTTCGCCTTCCCCACAACATTTTGCATGTGACCTTTCCAATTTCAATTATTTGTAATTGTAATTCCTAGGTATTTAGCTGAATTTGCTTCCTTTAGGTTTGATTGATTTATCTGGTTAACGGAGTTCAACGGGTTACTCTTACCACTCATATGGATGATATCACACTTTTCATTATTTAGGGTCAACTGTCAATTTTCGAACGGTACAGATATCTTATCCAAATTGTTTTGCAAATGGGTTTGATCGACTGATGACTTTACTAGACGATAAACGACAGCATCATCTGAAAACAACCTAAGACGGCTGCTCAGATACTCTCCTAAACCGTTTATGTAGGTATGGAACAGCAGAGAGCCTGTATACTGCCTTGCAGAACGCCAGAAATCGCTTCTGTTTCACTCGATGATTTTCCGTCAATTACTACAAACTCTGACCTCTCTGATACGAAATCATGAATGCAGTCCCATTCCTTAAGCACGTAATTTGATTACAAGCCGCTTGTGAGATAAGGTGTCAAAATCTTTTTGGGAATCTAGAAATATGGAATCAATTTGAAATTTTTTGTCGATAGCACTCAATGTTTCGTGTGAATAAAGAGCTAGTTGGGTTTAACAAGAACGGTGCTTTTTAAATACATGTTGAGCGTGTGTCAATAGACCGTTCTCTTCGAGATAATTCGTAATGCAGAACGAAATTTTCATTCTGCAGCGGAGTTTGCGCTGATATGTAACTTCCTGGCAGATTAAAACATTTATACAGAACAGTACACTGTGTGCCATGTACCATCTGAACGTAAATGAATCACATGCCTGTACGTAATGTACTGGACTATTTAAGTTGTAAACATCAGTAGTGTAGCACACTTACACAACACACGGCTAAGCAACATGAATGGTAGTGTACTTCTTATTAAAAATTCTTTCCCCTCCTCCTTTTGATGAGCATTTTTGTCTCGCAATTGTATCGTTTCTAATAGCAGTTACTTCGCTACTTTGTACTCACGTAGTTCAGGTAGTGATGATGCGTTGTAGTGACTTTCTCTAGCCTGACTTTTACATGTATATAATTACTTGAAATACTAACTCCATGATTCTAAAGCGTATTCTAATAGACTGAAAATATGTTAAGAGAAATTTGTAGAAACATGTGACCGGTAATTAGAAGGACATAAGTAGATAAAATGATTTGAACAAGAAAATCTGTAAATGTAAAAGCCCACGGTAAATAAGAAATTACGTACGAAAGTACCTAGAGTTGTCTTACAGTGAAAGACAGACTAGTAGCGTGCATCTGATAAACAGTGACCAGTCGTGTGTTGGTGTGGACAGTTAATGCTTCGTATGTAACCCCGATCCCTGTGGGGTGCTAAACGAACTTTAGGACAAGTAAACAGCACCTGTGCCGGTTACTAAGGTGAACACTTACCTCGGGAAATAACTGAGGCTGCTTCCTTCGGAAGTGTTTGCTACCGAACGGAGTGGATTCCCACGCACATGAACTGTAACTGCACCTCCAACACCAGTCCTTCTGTGTCGCGTCCAACGGTAGCGCCTGAACTACGCCGCGGCGTGCCAGCAGCAAAATGACCATTTAAATTGGACACGTTAATGAACGTACAAAAAAAACAAAAATTATGGACACGTTAATGTTCGTGTGAATTCAACACTTGAAGTTTGTAGGTAAGCAATGTTTTATTCAAACAGAGAACGAGCTTTCAGTCTTGTCTGATTTTGCAATATCCCTAAAATGAGCAGTGTACAAATCTTTCCAGTTACCAAAATACAATAAAAACGAATAGTTTCCATTATAAACCTATGTTGCTACCTATTGTGAAGAATGAATATAAAGTATTGATTTATTGTGTATACATTTCTCTATGAATTTTAATTCTATATGCACTATAGAAGTGCATCCCTTCAAAATACCTACGCCAACGTACAGATGTTTCATGACTCATATAGCTTCAGCAGTGCTACTGTACGTGTACGAGTGGACACTGGGGTGAGTATCAAGATCACTGAACGCGTGCACTGAGAGCATTCCAAGGAGATCAATCAGCTTGCCCGACGCCTTCTGTTGATGTCACGCAGACGATGTCTGATGTCACAATTTTTAACTGGCGTCACAATCCGCTTCTGATGTCACTTCTCCGACTGACTCGCAGCCACCACTACGTCGTGTGCACACGCTGATGCCTGGGTTGAACATGAAAAACATGAAAAAACTAACACTCAAGATTTCAACCCAGTCTCAGTAATCTTATTACTGAGGCTGAATACATCATAGGACAACATGAAAAAACTAACACTCAAAATTTCAACCCACGCCTAACAAGAGAACTAGTGACAGAGGAAATGAAATAAATCATCAGAAAGAACAAACCATCCATAAACACAAATAAAAAAACATCTGAAGAGAAAACCATAAACAGTATACACAGAAAACTAAAGCATCATAATGCTCTCATCACCAAGGCAGACAGAGGCAGAATACAGCCCGCATCTCGTGGTCGTGCGGTAGCGTTCTCGCTTCCCACGCCCGGGTTCCCGGGTTCGATTCCCGGCGGGGTCAGGGATTTTCTCTGCCTCGTGATGGCTGGGTGTTGTGTGATGTCCTTAGGTTAGTTAGGTTTAAGTAGTTCTAAGTTCTGGGGGACTGATGACCATAGATGTTAAGTCCCATGGTGCTCAGAGCCATTAGAGGCAGAATACATTGAGAAAACATAAAAATTCCTGGCAGAGAATGAAATAAGCAAGCTAACCAGTGACCCAAGACAAAGATACCAAAGAAATGTAAAGACTCTCTTTAAAAAATATCACACACACCTTGACACAGAACCAGACAGAAAGAATGACACAAAAGAACCCTAAATCTCCACTCTTAACAAGCCTGCCAAAGGTCCACAAACCCACATCCCTGTCAGGCCAGTGGTTGACTTCAGAAAAGCCCCATCTTACTTACTAGGGAGACACATGCACACATTCCTACAGAAGACATACACATACACAAACAACAGAAGCATCAAAAACACAGGAGACATGATAGAGAAAATTAGGAATGTCAACATTCCCCCAACAGCAAAACTGGTGTCTTTTGACATAACATCCATGTACACAAACATACCCACAGAAGAAACTATAAACATTATAGAACAACAGCTAAAATGCAGTAAATTCCCAGATGCACATATAAATGAAATCTCATCCATCCTTAGGCTAATCACAGAACAAAACTACTTCACTTTCAACAGCAACTTCTACCTACAGCAAGCGGGGCTTCCCATGGGGTCCCCCATCAGTGGAATCTTAGCCAACATTTTCTTGGATCTTGGACCATATAGAGGACACAATATTCAATAACATTGTAAAACGAGGAGTGTACAAAAAAATCTACTGGTACCGATATGTGGATGACATAATCTGTCTTATAGATGAAACACATAGCAGGATAGAAGAGCTCCACAGTAACATCAACACAGTACACCCACAAATCCACTTCACAATGGAAATGGAAAACAACAAGAAACTAAATTTCTTGGATCTTACAATCACAAGAAACAACCACCAACATGAATTCTCCATCTACAGAAAACCCACATCCACAAGCACTGTTATCCACAGCTCATCCAACCATCCGATAGTGCATAAATATGCCAGTTTCACACACATGCTTCACAGGATAAACAGAACACCTCTTAAACCAGGAAAATACACCCAGGAACTAAACATAATCAAACAAATTGCTGTTGAAAACGACTACAAAACAGACATCATAAACAAACTCAGCCCGCATCTCGTGGTCGTTCGGTAGCGTTCTCGCTTCCCACGCCAGGGTTCCCGGGTTCGATTCCCGGCGGGGTCAGGGATTTTATCTGCCTCGTGATGGCTGGGTGTTGTGTGCTGTCCTTAGGTTAGTTAGGTTTAAGTAGTTCTAAGTTCTAGGGGACTGATGACCATAGATGTTAAGTCCCATAGTGCTCAGAGCCATTTGAACCATAAACAAACTCAACAACAACGTAAAACGGAAACATGCAGCACACACAGACAACACAGCAGACCACACCACTTCATAAAAAAGAGAGAGATGGTACACACTAACATACAATAACAAAATATCACATAGAATAGGAAAGCCCGCATCTCGTGGTCGTGCGGTAGCGTTCTCGCTTCCCACGCCCGGGTTCCCGGGTTCGATTCCCGGCGGGGTCAGGGATTTTCTCTGCCTCGTGATGGCTGGGTGTTGTGTGCTGTCCTTAGGTTAGTTAGGTTTAAGTAGTTCTAAGTTCTAGGGGACTGATGACCATAGATGTTAAGTCCCATAGTGCTCAGAGCCATTTGAACCATTTTTTTAGAATAGGAAACATCTTAAAAAAGCAACGGATCCCAATAACATTCAGAAGAAACAATACAGTTAAGAAAAGACTAAGACCAGTCAGAAAAACCTCAGACAAATTCAGCAACTCTTGTCAGGCCCGCTACATAGTACAAACAAGCAGAAATTTCCGAACGAGGTACACAGAGCACATGAGAGCTGTAACAAGTGACAGCACACATTCAACTTTCGCAGAACATCTAATGAACAAAAACCATAACCCCGCTAATATCGAAAACGATCTACGCATTCTGAGAAACAGCAACAGTCTATACGGACAACTAACGATAGAAGAAAATTACCACATACAAAAGGCTATAGTCAAAGGGAAAAATGTAACAAATGAAAACACAACACTCTGCAACAACACACTCTTTACCGCTCTGAGAGAACTGACCAAGGACTCAGAACAGAAAGCACACACACGCAAAAGAACCGCCTCCCCATCACACACAGAGACATAAATAATGAACAGAAGTCGTCGTAATTCGCGCTACAGTTTTTCATAGCCTTTCTCGCCAATTGCGATACGCCTCTCGCGACACACGCGAACAGCAAGATGGCGTAAGATTATGGATCAGAAACGAAGTTCAAAAGTTTTATTTTTCTGTGTAAAAAGCAGCCACACACCATCCGACGAACGTGAGTACACGAATAGCTAAGCAACAGCTAAATACACACCAAAATAACTGGTTTCCACAAACACTGCCACAACCCTAAATATATACTGCTGACATACGAAGTTCACCTTCGAGTATTTGTTTACTAACAGCCGCTCACATGGTTGCAGATGACATGATGTTCGCTAAGTATAGAAAGACGGCAACAGAAAGAGAGCACAGAAAATATGTCACAAGCAGCGCCAATAATGGCTTAAAAGATGCTGCAGCATACAATAAATAAGGTAGTATGAAAGTATCAATATAGAACTATATTTCTAAAGACGATTTGTAAAAATGTAATTATGTTTTACTGTGTTTGTACAACCATACCATTTTCTGAATGTTTTAGATTTAAAAAAAACCACTGATAATGGTGATATTTGTCGCCGAAACTAGTTTGGGATAATAAAGAAATAAACAAATAACACGGTGTTTGCATCAAGGCGGACTCAATTTTTGATATTACTATTTTTCTACGCAAACACGGACCAAATGGAAGAGTTCCAAGATAATATTATTGTTAACTTTTTCCGATTTGTGAAGGTTGAGCGACTATACACAAAGAAGCAACGAATTGCAACGTAGTCATTCAGCGGGTGTTGTAATATCCTCTTCTAAAAAATTTATTTTCCGCACGTGTATATCAATATTTGTACCGATGTAAATGTCAACGATTTTGTATGTAAATGCTTGAGTAATAAAAGGCCATGCTTTCAAATTTTTTTGAGAGCGTCTAGGAGAAGCCTGGTTGTTCGTACTTGTCTTTCTGCTTTCAGCTGTCGCAATTTAATATACGAGTTTGTTTTGAGTCGCTTATGTGCTGTTTCTTATTAATACAGCAGATCACATGTTTATTTCATTATTTATTGCGTTACTAGTTCTACTTTTCAGTATTTCTAACAGGGAAGACGCTACACTTCGACGTGGCTCCGATCCGCCATTGGTGTGATTTCATTGCTAATTTGCAATGTTCATTTTTACTTATTGTGTTTCTGGAACCTGCTGTCATTCAGAGATGATGTCCGTGTTCTCCAAATCAATCACACAGCGTAGAGCGATTAACAAATCGAAGTGCGCAGATTACATTTTCTAAAATTCCTTTAGTCTACATCCTCTCTGCGCAGCACTCAACACCAATCTGGGATTACAATCTTCATTTTGGTAAAAAACATTTTGAGATATCTGAGTTGGCGGAGGTGGAATCCAGTTCACAACCAGTGCTACGTATTGGTCCTCTTGCGGTGTGATGGTCCATACAAGCAACCTACATGATTTCTTATAGCATTTCCACCCTCAGCAGCCTTTATTAATCGCGAATTGACACTTCTGGACACACCCATTACTGTGGCCACAGTAGTGACGCTTTGATCTCCTTCGAGCCGTCCAGCGGCTCGTCGACGATCGTAAGCACTCAAATGACGTCTTGCAGACATGTTGCTGTACCACACGGCATGTTGCACTAATCGATATCCATAACAGCATTCGTCAAACACCGTACTGCCTGAACTGTCGATGCATACCGAGCGTTTCTGTATGGGCTTCGCTGCAGGTAACATGTAGTGCCCCCTACATTTTCTTTTACTATCACTGGTCGGGTGTTCTGTAGCAGCTGCCGGTTGGCAGTTGTTCCTTAGCAATTGTCAAAAAGTGTATTAATTCGAAAGAGAACAAAATCACACAAATGTAAGACTTCTTTCAGTTTCACGCAAAGTTTTGTAATGCTCACCAGGTGTAGCAGTATGAAACTGGAATTTGGTTTCAATAATTACACGTCTTTTGTTTGAAACTGATGAACAATAGCTTATTCAAAATACTCTCCATCGCTATTTATACATTTGTCCCAACTTTCCGGCAGGCTATGAATGACACGCCAAACAAACAATTCTTATTTTGAAGCGAAGCAATCAGAGAGCAATTTTCATACATTTTCATACGACGTGAAGCTTTGTTCAGCAAGAGGGTGTCCCAGAGATGCAAATAGATGATAAACGGATGGACCTGGAGAATAAGCCACATGCCCTCGTATTTCCGAACTGAACGCCTTTGTCGTTTCCCTGACCCGTTTTGCTGTGTGTGATGGGGCGTTCTCATGGAGCAATATGACTTTGTGATCGCTTATTCCATATTCCGGTCGTTTTTCACGTAATGCTCAATTTAAATTGATCATTTGCTGTTGGTAGCGATCAGTGTTAATGGTTCCACCAGATTTTAGTAGCTCATAATAGATGACTCCCTTCTGATCCCATCAAACACAGAGCATTCTCTTCCTTCCAAAGCGATTCGGTCTTGCAGTGGTTTTCGATGGTTTGCCTGGATTCACCCATAATTTACGACACTTAGGGTTCTCAAAATATTTCCATTTTTCATCATCTGTCACTATTCGACGGAGAAACGACTTTCTTTTGTATTTGCCGAGCACCATTTCACAAGTGGTCTTTCGATTTGCTTGCTTTTTTTCATCCAGTTCATGTGGAACACATTTTCCCACTTTCTGCACCTTTCCCATAGTGTTCCCCCCCGAAGAGAAACGGCTTTCTGTGTCACATTCAATTGTTCCGCGGGTTCCTATTGAGTTTAAGTATCATCTTGATCCAATAAGGTCTGCAATTCGTTGTCTTCGAACTTTTTCGGTGGTTTCCCAGGTCGACGTTTCTCACGTCAAAATCAGCAGTTTTGAATTTTTTGAACCAATCGAAACACTGTTTTCCTAAGAGCATGTTCGCCGAAAGCTTCGATAAGCATTTGATGCGATTCTCCAGCAGTTTTCTTCAAATAGTAAAAGAAAACCAATGCTGTCCGCAAATCGTAGTTCGTAGGCACAAAACTCGACACGTTTACGGGTGTGAGTGGCCGTGCGGTTCTAGGCGCTACAGTCTGGAGCCGAGGGACCGCTACGGTCGCAGGTTCGAGTCCTGCCTCGGGCATGGATGTGTGTGATGTCCTTAGGTTAGTTAGGTTTAATTAGTTCTAAATTCTAGGCGACTGATGACCTCAGAAGTTAAGTCGCATAGTGCTCAGAGCCATTTTTTACGGGTGTGAAACAGATGCCGATGAATGACTTGGGTTACTGTGTACTGAAATTCGTCGTCAGCCGTTACAGGAAGCAGACGGCTCTTCGTACATGGTCTCACGGGTCCATCTATAGTCACTCCAAGAAAAATTCTAGAACTTCAAATACATAAAGGACGCTTGATAAATACAGCAACATTCGTGGTAACACGCCAAAAGAATCTCCACGAGCGTGTGTAAAAACTTACATTTTGAGGTAAATTTAGTCTTGGTAGGTTACATAGTTGAATATTGTTTACATCGTATGCTACATGAGAAACTCCAGAGCCTACGGAATGATATGAGACGAATACGGTGTAAAAAAATAAAAACAGGGGCTCAGTATTCTCATCCAGAGGGGAGTATCCTTCTTTACGACAAAATCATAAAAGCCAACCGTATGTATAATCTGTTGATCTCTTGGAATGAGTACAGCTTTGTAGGCTAAAGGTCTCGGTTCGGTTCACATTTCCGGCATCATTTTCAACGAGCACTAGCAAACCTTCTTCGCCTCTGGTAACGCCATTTCAACAACGCAGGGTTGAACTGTGACCCCAAATCCATTTTGAATACGATGTCCTTCCGCTATCGACTCGAACATGAAGTAACGCTACACATTTTTTCTGCTAATTTCGGTTGAAAAAATGCGGAGTTGGTTGTGGGACATCGTGGAATGTTCCCGCTTCAGTCCTTGTAGTTTCATAAAGTTCCGATCGGTGGTTGCACCAGAGCATCGCAGATGTTCATAGGCGCAAGCAGAATGTCTACGAGACGAGCACGGTGAGACGTCTGTCGTCATCGCAAGGAGGTCGTGCAAACCTGTCCGATTTTCTGCTTGCCAGCTGGTTGCACACAGTTGGAACGTGCGGACATTCTCATTCGAAGTGATCGACGGATCACAGGCACACACCCTACTGCACAACAGTACGTCTGTGTTGGTAGTGCTGACATCAGTTGTGGTACTCAAAGATGTGAGTTTCTCACCAACTAACAGAAAACATAAAAAGCAACGGAGGACCATCTGTGCGGAATTGCTTACGCCTTACGAAGTTGATTGTGAGAATTGATTGTCGAACATCGTCACAGGCGATGAAACATGGATTCATCACTTCGTACCGGAAACAAAACAGCAATCCATGGAATGGCGGCACACTGCCTCTCCTCCAAAGAGAAAATTCAAAGCCGCATCCTAAGCCGGTAAAGGAGTTAATTCCGTTTGGGCCAGCCGCTCTGGCCGAGCGGTTCTAGGCGCTGCCGTCCGGAACCGCGCTGCTGCTGCGGTCGCAGGTTGGAATCCTGCCTCGGGTATGAATGTGTATGATGTCCTTACGTTAGTTAGGTTTAAGTATTTCTAAGTTTAGGGGACTGATGACCTCGGATGTTCCATAGAGCTTAGAGCCAATTCCGTTTGGTGTCCTCCCTCATGGTGCAACGGTCAACTTTGAAGTGTATTGTGGCACCCTCTGGACCGATCGAGGTGGCGCAGTGGCTAGCACACTGGACTCGCATTCGGGAAGACGACGGTTCAATCCCGCGTCCGGCCATTCTGATTTAGGTTTTCCGTGATTTCCCTAAATCGCTTCAGGCAAATGTCGGGATGGTTCCTTTGACAGGGCACGGCCGGCTTCCTTCCCCATCCTTCCCTAATCCAATGAAACCGATGACCTCGTTGTTTGGTCTCTTCCCCCAAATCAGCCCAGTTCCGGTACCCTCTGGAAACTGAAGAAATGACTTCAATTTGTTCATCGCCACAAAAATGCAAAAGAAACTTCTGCTTCTCCATGCCAATACAAGGCCTCACACAAATCTGCGCACCTACGAGGAGCTCACAAAACTTCATTGGACTGTTCTGCCCCATCCACCAAACTGCCTGCATCTCGCACCTCCGACTTCCATCTGTGTGGCCCAATTATGTATGCACACCGCGAGAAACAGCACGTGGTTGACGGCGAGGTTACTGATGAAGCAAAACGCTGGCTCCAACGTCGCCCAGTGGAATGGAACCATTGCGCGCGTACAGCATTCCCAATAAGGTGGCGTAATGCCGTGGCAGTGAAGGGGACTATGTTGAAAAACAGAGTTTTTTAGCCAAAAGAGTGGGGAATAATATGGTGTATTGGAATCCCGAATAAATCCAACTTACTTTCAGAGAAGAGGGTTGGATTACTTATTGAATGCCATTCGTAGTATGAGCCATGGCAGAAGCGGTAGTTGCAACAAGTACGTGTGGAGACTGACTGCAGTAATGAGGCAGTCCTCATGAAGGGCCACAGAGCACTTATTTCTTACAGTATTTCAATTTGGGATGTCGAAAATATTGAATCTGGACTGGGATGCGAGTCCAAATCTTCATTCCGTGCTGTATGAAGATGGCATCTGTTCTTTCGGACATGTCCGAAAGAATCTGGACAAAGAGAGTTCTTACGTAGGTCATTCACAAGCAGTTTGATACATTGAAACTTTCTGGCAGATTAAAACTGTGTGCCCGACCGAGACTCGAACTCGGGACCTTTGCCTTTCGCGGGCAAGTGCTCTACCAACTGAGCTACCGAAGCACGACTCACGCTCGGTACTCACAGCTTTACTTCTGCCAGTACCTCGTCTCCTACCTTCCAAACTTTACTTGTTTATTCGGGTGTAACATATCCAAGTAGTGTACAACTATAATTTTGTACATCATCAAACACTTTGTTTTTCTACCATGACTTCAAGGTCTATGTCAGATTCTGAAACGATATTAACATGTTTAGATCCTTTGGCTTTCACAGGAAGCTGAACACAGGATGGTGTCAACTATGCTGCTCCCAAAACACGCAGTTGGGTAGAAATAAAACACAGAGGTGATGGTTCTCATTGACAAAAATGTGGAAGACATCACGACAAATGAAAACTGGAGGAGCTTGCAGCACTATGTATCACCTATCCTATGACTGTGAGGATTCTCTGTGACGCCCATCTACAAAGGGAAAGATGGCCAGTAATAATCGTAAATTCTGCACTCTGATCGATGTGGTGTGAATATGTAGATAACCTAATTGTATCTCTGTAGGACGATGTCTGGTATACTGTGGTGCATATGGTCGAGTGGACATACTGCACAGTCATTTATCTGCATTCATAATGTAGTGTTTTGTAGCCACAAAGTAGTGGAGGGGCGATTTAGCGATGACATAGAAACTGGGAAGCTTTCTGTTGTGTCATGGGCTGACGTTGAAACCACGGAACAACTGGTATACTTTGTTGTATATGGTCGAATGTATGTACACTGCGGGCTTTCAAAATAATAAGTGAATAATGTGGTGGCTCTCAACTACGTATCCTCTGACTCAAAGTTGAAATATTAAAAGTTTTGGCTGGTTTCGTTCTCTAGGGGCTGGGATACGTAGTTGCCACATTACAAGCCAAATAATGTTGAGCCTACAGTATACAAAATGAATATACAAATGAATGGAATGGTTGAAGGTTTCTATCACTCGGCAGTTGCGAATTTTGAATGTTACATAGAAATTTATAAATGAAAGATTGCAATAAAATAAATTCTGCAGGTACTGTTTTAACGACTTTAAATGATGGGTACGATAGCAGAAGTACCTTTAAGAATGTCCTTTATTACTGTAAAATATTGGAGTCGATGGTCCAGCAATTAAATAAAAGTTGAATAACAGAGAAAGAATAGATTTCTACTTCACGTAATTAGTTATGGGCAACAACATGGCTCGCGAGATATTCACTTCTAAACGCATACTACGTCCTCGCTGCAGAATCCACGGAAATCTCACAAGTGCACAAGTCGGCACTACGAAATATTTCTCTCCCGCCACCACGCGCAAACTGCTCCACTCTGCAAGTCTTTCCCACGACCGTGCGTCCGTCGCGCCGTACTTATAGTCTCTTCACGTGTCCTTAATGGAACGAATGCTGTGATTGGCTAGAGCGCCTCTGCCCTGTCTCCAACCCAACGCACACTCACAAACATAATGAAACACATTCGAAATACTGGATTTACATTTAAATAACTTGAAATTAAATAAATATTCCTACGTTTGGACCATAAACACCCTCTGACACACATTAATAAATACATAAACAAATTAAATAAACATATATCAAAGGAATAGAACAGCAGTAAGCCAGTAGCCTAATGTCTCTGTACTTTCTAAAACACAGTAAATAATTGACCAATTTCTTCATGAATAGTATATATCGGATATAAACAAAGACATCGATGAATAAATATATTTATAAGCACGCTGCTACCGTTTTTTCGTGTAACTGTGGAGTACTTATGGCCTGACGCGATCGATAATAATCGGCCACTTTGACCTCCAATAACTCATGTACTATTCAAGTTAGATGCCTGTAATTTATACCAATTTAGGTTCACATTAATAGCTTTCTAAAGACACGTCGATCGACAAAATCGGATGAACCGTTTAACTTTGGAAATTCGTTGCTGGGTGTTACTTGTATAATTTACAGTCAGATCCTAAACTCTAAACTAACAAAGATATTGAAAATCTGATTTCACCATCAGAATCGTCGTACAAAAAATTGGTAATGTACATTTTTCTTTTTAAGGTATCATGATTCATCTGGCTACTATCACTTTCTGTGAAATGTCTACCATTAAGGTTTCACAAAGTCCGCCATCTTTGGCACTCCATGCATGTCTCTTTCATCGACACATCACCATGACCGATGGACCACATGGTCCAGCTGTTGTGCGGCATCAAGTGGCCCCTGCGGTGGCCGCCAACTCTGAACTTACAATATTTTCAGGTCCCACAACTCACCCATTACCTCACAAGACACACTCATCTAACTGATTCCACAATCTTGTATATGGTACTTGAAAAGAAGTGGAGGGGTGATTTAGCGATAATACAGAAATTGGAAAACATTCTGCTGTGTCATTCGATGGCATTACAATTATCGAACAACTGCAAAAGTTGCTAAAATTGATCACCTATCAACTGCAGTGAGTGTTACACTATATCGTCCCATACCAACAGTGTCTTTGCCACCCATCAGTCCACTCGAATAACTGATGATTACCGCATCATAGTTGCCTGACACCACTTCGTCGATATGGAGGGAGCCTTGGTGGAGCACTGGATATCTGCTACTTGTCACTGTTGAGCATGGGATTAATTGTAGAGGTCATCACCTTCAGACAGCTTTTTGGAAGTGATCTTCAATGGTGCAGAATCATCGTACTTCCATATGCTGCAAAGCCGTCCAATTTTTAATATTTTTTTTCTCCAATAAGATAACAGTACCTCTTTTTTATTTTAACTACCTCGTACATATTGTGAATGGTACGTTCTGGCAATGGCCAACACTAGAACAGGAATCACGTTCATGACGCAAAATGACACCGAGACATCCGCTGCCCCGTTGCTGTGGAAGGTGAGATTAACTATATAGGTAATGACCTTCGGGTAGTTGTTGGGAAATTCCCTACAATGCCACAGACTCCCGCCGTTCCATATGCTGTGATGTCTTCCACGTTTTTGTCAATCAGCAACATCGCCTCTGTGTTTTATTTCTACAACCTGATGTTGTGGGAGCTGCATAGTTTACACCATGTGCTGTTCCGCTTTCTGTGAGAGGCATATGATCGAATCATATTAATATCATTTTGGGACCTGACACAGACTTCGAAATCAAGTAGAAAAACAAAATGTATGGCGGTGTACAAATCTGTAGTCGTACACTGCTTAGATGTGTTACAGCCAAATAAACAATGTATTAAACTGCTTATGAAGCACCAATGCAGGAACCCTCTCTTGTGATTGATAGGCTACTGGATATGGTCTTCCTCCAGTATAGTTGACAATACTTCATGCAAATATTTGCTAGCAGCTTTGTGCACTGTCCTCATGCTCCCTTGGGGCGATATGTGTATATGTAGTATGCTCAATGTCAACACACAGATGGTATTTGTTTCTTTGATATGTCGAAAGAGAGAGATTTGGTAAAGTCTTACAGGAGGTTGTATTATGAAAAGTGGTATAACTGGTTAAGGTTGGGGTGCTGACAGTTCTCTCAAACCTAAACAAATTTTGCTCATAAAACCAACAGAAATTTGCCGTATCTATTCTTGTGGAAGCCCTGTGTTATTTCATACTTCTTGACCTTTAATTATAGGGTAGACACCACTTGAATTATAGCATGTTGTGGCACCTAGAAATGATAGTGGTTTTTTCCTAATATGTGACTAAATTTTGTGCAACGGGATGTAATGATCAAATTGCTTACAAATCTAGAACTCAGGAATCTGCTGTATGATTAGAAACTTTACACACATGTAAGCAGAGGGGAGTAATGGAGCAAAAATGTCAAATGCAAGCATGCACATGGTAGTTGGTTTTGATGTAGCAAAAGAGAGAGAGAGACCCATGGTAAAATCTTATAGGCGTTCTATTACTAGGCAGGTTCCCCTGAGTTGTTTTGTAAACGCCGATGTGATATAGCTCCATATTGGTAATACGGGACTTGCCATAGTGTACAAGACAGCAGCTTCCTCTTGAGTTATAGCATTTCGTTGTTGAACGTAATAGTGATTGTTTCTTCTGACATGTGAGCCAGTTGCATGAAAGACTGTGTTCTCTAATGTTATGTGCTTGAAATGTTCGTAATACACACATGCATGACAGTTTATTTACAGACATTATTTGAAGGTGAGAGATGCTCTCAGGTAGTATAATTTGTCCACCAAGGTGAAAGAAATTGCTTAACATATGTGTTGGTTCTTCAGAGTTTGAATTCGCGCCTTTCCTTTACTCCAATCACGGTTTCGAAACAGTGAGAACATTTTGCGATGATCTGTAGTTTTTGCTGCAAAATTGTGGAAGGTTTCTTTTTCCCCAATTTTACACAGGGTGGACATGCATAGGTTGAATTGTATTTTGCAGTCGAACGTAAAAACTATACAGATTTTGCTCATAAAACCAAAAGAAACTGCATTGCGCCAATTTTCGTGCAAAGAGGACATTTATTATAGTCGCAATTGTGTTCTCCATTTTAATAGATGCTCGATTATAAGATATAGGTTGACAATAAATACAATTGTTCATCACAGAACGGTGGTGTGGGGACGATCCAGTGTGTATGATGACCCGACACAGATGCGGCAGTGGGGCAGTGCCGCTAAATTTCCCTTTTGCGCTGACAAAGGGCCATCGCCTCAAGGCAGACTGGGTGCGGCCAGCATCTGCGGGGCTTTGATGGAAGGCAGGGTGTGCCCAGCGACCACGAGGGGATGGCTGTTGGCTGCCGAAAAGCCACGAGGCGCTCGGCGATAGCAGTTGACCATGAGAAAAAGCCTGTGTCTTCCCCATAGGTGGATGGAGGGAGGGGGACGGAGAGAGGGGAGAGATGAGGGGAGGTAAGAGGGCGTCGAATTACTGCAGTCTGTGACTGAACATCAAGGAGAACACTCGTTCATCTATTGTCCCCTCTGAAATCTTTTGGGACGACGATTTTTCCCAGTATATGTGTTGCATTACGACCTGTTTATTATGAGTGCTGGTGTTTTCACGAAATTTTAGAAGTGTAATTAGAACAGTCATTCATTTTTTCGTCAGATGTGGTAGCTTGTACTGGCTTCGGTTACCCAGGCTGCAGAGTGATTGTTGAGCACCGAACTCTGAAATCAAACAACGATAGGTACAGTCCTCAGCTGTATGCTTACAGGTAAAACACTTATTAAAGTCCCATAGTGGTCAGAGCCATTTGTCTCACACCAGCATCTAGTCAGGTGCATATATTTCCCACAAAAACTAAATTTAGTATTTTGTACCCCGGCCTTTTTCCCATTAGCTTTTAGATGAAAGATAGAGTTTGAGTGGGCCTGCCAGTGGTACTGTGAAATTTTTTTCCCAGTAGGAAGACACCTGTGGTATGGCATCTTCAATTTTTGAGCTGTCCTCATGTACCTTAGTACAAGCCATTGTAACTCTTCTAAGGATTAGGCTAGTTATTGATGAATCGTATCAACAGCTTCACTGTAATAGGAAGCGATCTGGGGTTGGGGATGGCAATTAATTGATCGATTTAATTAATTTGCATATTAACTTGATATAAAAATTGCACCAGTACATCTTCCTACTACTGGGGTCCCAGTGCGGTAGGCCGCTGAGTTAGCTGGGCCAGTGGTTGCCGGCAGAAATTCCAGGTCTCAGAGCAGTACAAAAATATTTGTCATGTTCCAAGTTGAAACTTGCTAATCGAAATGTGATTTATTGCAGTAAATTTGAGTTCACAAAAATATCTACATTTACATCCATACCCTGCAAACCACATGAAGTGCACAGCAGAGGGTACGCCCCATTGTACCAGTTATTATTGCTTTTTCCCGTTCCATTCGCGCATAGAGCGCGAGGACAATGACAGTTAAAAGGCCTTTATGAGTACTCTAAGTGATCTAATCTCGTCTTCACGATCCCTACGTGAGCATAATGTAGGGGCTGTAGAATATTCGTAGAGTTATTATTTAAAGTCTGTTCTTCTAACTTAGTTTCAGCATCTTTACAGTAGAATGAGATTTTCACTCTGCAGCGGAGTGTGCGCTGATATGAAACTTCCTGGCAGATTAAAACTGTGTGCCCGACCGAGACTCGAACTCGGGACCTTTGCCTTTCGCGGGCAAGTACTTTCCCGCTCGTCAAACAAACCAGTGACCGTTCGTGTAGCTCCTCTCTGCACGCGTTTAGTATCCTCTGTTAGTCCTGCTTGCTTCTCATACACTTCAGAAATGTTCTAGGATGATTCGCACGAGTGATACGCAAACAGTCTCCTTTGTATAATAACTGCGTTCCCGTAGAGTTTTATTGATAAAGAGAAGTCTACTGCCCGCGTTACCCACGATTGAGCGCATGTGTTCGTTCCAGTTTCTTTCTCCACAAAGTGTTGCATCCTGCTAATTGTGTGAGCTGATCTATTCCAACTGTGTGACTCACTGATTTTATAGTCATAGGATATTGCGTTTTTTAGTTTTGTGATGTACACAATTTTACGTATTTGACATTTAGAGTAAATTTTCAATATTTACACCACACCACTTGGAAATATCAACACCTGAGTGAATATCTGTGCATTTTTTTCTGCTGTTGCAACTCGCTCTCCATGTGTAATATCTTTATCAATGTTGTTCACCACTACTGTACAACCCTTAATGTCGATAGTCAGTTACAGTCCAATGATGTCCTTGAAAGCAGATAACAGCAGATTTTACTGAGATATTAGCGAGTAAAAGCGTTCTGATTCTACAAAGCCTAGCATTTTCACACTGGTCAAGCTACCTATGGTCAACAATTTGATTTTCTCATCAGTATGAGCGAATACTGGATAATTGCTTGATTTTAGTTCCTGTCTCTTAAAACTTCTAGTCTTTTCGAGCTAATATCGAGGTTCACACGGTTCGACACTATCTAATTCTCTTAAACATCATTTCGACTGATATTGCTCTCTGAACGTTCAGGACGGATGGACCTCTAGTGGATCATAAGTTAGATGATTTTGGAAAATTGTGGGAATGTCGCAGGGTGGACGCTAATGGTTATATAAGAGTTTGGATTCGTAGAATCACTTTCAGGCTATTTTTCAACCGTTTCTGTGGTGTCACCGCCAGACACCACACTTGCTAGGTGGTAGCATTTAAATCGGCCGCGGTCCGGTAGTATACGTCGGACCCGCGTGTCGCCACTGTCAGTAATTGCAGACCGAGCGCCACCACACGGCAGGTCTAGAGAGACGTACGAGCACTCGCCCCAGTTGTACAGCCGACTTTGCAAGGAACGGTTCACTGACAAATACGCTCTCATTTGCCGAGACGATAGTTAGCATAGCCTTCAGCTACATTTGCTACGACCTAGCAAGGCGCCGTATTCAATTGATATTGAGATTCTATTAATGTATCATCAAGAGCGATGTTCTACAAATGTGGATTAAAGTTAAGTATTCCAGAAGCTACGCACTTTTATTTATAGCATTCATTACGTATCCTGTTTCAGAACTCACGCCAGACTGCGTGAGTTTAAGCGCGTGCCTTTCGGCTTCCTCTCATTGTGTCTAGGCTGTCTTGCCTAGACACAACAGTTTCACTCTCTAACAGCACGTGCAAAACAGATCATCTACATTTTTTGTATGCTCGGATTCCTCTTATTTTATTAAAATGGTAATTTCTCCCTAAGTAGTTGAGAATCAACTAAATATTTTCGCATTCGCAGTGCAAAGTTTGAGACTGAAATTAGACGAACAATTCCAACGCCACGAAAAGCACATTGTTTTAATAATTGCCACCCAAACTAGCGTATCGTAACCGTGACACTCTATCCCCTATCTCGTGACAATAAAAATACGCTGACCTTACCCGAACTTTTTCGACTTTCTGTTTCAATCCTATCTGCTAAGTGTCCCTTCTTTCAGACTGTACATCATTGTAGACAACTTCATTATCTGCGGAAAGACTGAGGTTAGTATTAATATTGTTCGCAAAATCACTAATGTACAACATGAACAGCAAGGGATCCAACGCACTTCCCTGCGGAACACAAGTTACTTCTACATCTTGCTCCGTCCTTCCTACCATAAAATCCTCAATCCGGTTACAAATTTCGCTTGACAACCTGTACGATCGCACTTTTGACAATAATCGTAAGTGTGATGCTGACTGAAATGTTTTTCGGAAACCGAGAGCAACTGCATCATGTTATGTGAGAAAAGCGGGAGTTGGGTTTCACATGAGCGACGTTTAGGGAACCCGTGGTGGTTGGCATGGTGGAGATCATTCTATTCGACATACCTCATTATGTTTGAGCTCATAACTATTCAACAGATAGATGTCAACGATATTGATCAATAGGGCTTTTGATCACTTCTTCTAACGTTCTTGTAGACGGATGTGACTCATAATTTCTTCCAACTATTATAAACGATTTTCTTCCCGACGGGTCTACGACAAATTATAGTTAACAGACGAGCTAACGTAGCGGAAGTTGGGTATATAATCTGACGGGGATTCTATCGAGCCCTGGGGCGTTGTTCAACTATTTCTCAACGCCACTGTCATTAATATCTATTGCTCTCACCTTTTCAGTGGTACGGCAGTTAACCTGTGACAGTATTCCTGGGTTTTCTTTTGCAAAAGAACATTTGAAAACAGAGCTACGCACATCTGCGTCGGCTCTGCTGCTCTCAATTTCAGTTCCTGTCTCGTCCGCGAGCGAATAGACACTAATTTTGGTGCCGCTAACAGGCTTTACGTATGACCAGAATTTTGGGTTATGTGGAAAATGGTTCCGACTACATTCTGTTATGCAGTCACTGAAGGCTTCACGCAGTGCTACCTTGCCTCATGTGTCTGATTATTTTACAAACGAGTTAAGCACGTAAGCGAGAAAAGTCTAGAAAAGGTTTGAAATTGTGTTTAAAGTTCGTTGGTAGTCGCTAAGTAGGCTCGTTATAAAAAACTGGGTGAGTAGCCTGTGTAATCTGCGCTCCGTTTTAAGCGGAAGCTAGCTTTTCACGCACGTCAACTTTTATGACATTATATCTCCTGAACTATATGTCGTACAATCATATAATTTTGGATGTATGTGAAGTGGTATAGGTGGATACCATCTGCAAAATGGTTGCAAATAGGGTTAGTAGCAAGGAAGTAATAAATTAAAACGTCATGTGATGTCAGAGAAAACCAGTTTCTTAAAGGTTTGAAAATATGTTTATTTGGAACTGGGTGACGGTGACCTGGGTTAGCCACTTAGTAATACAGGTAACATCAAAACAAGGTTTCTGATTCTCTCTTAACTTATGAGCCTGATATGCTACAAATATTACTATCAGTCTTTCACGAACAAAGTTATTAATAGGTAATACACATACATATTATAAAAGCGAGTTTATGTACGTATGTATGTATGTATGTATCACATCTCTTTCTAAACCTCCAAAGTTGGTACATACATCTGGAAAGAACCACTGTGGGGGTGCTAATCACCAACCTCTCAAAGGGGTGAGGTTGAAAAAGAAGCGTAACTCACAATAATTTTCTCTTCATTAATTTTGTATCAAGTAGTGCATGGGGGCTTAATTAAATAAAATGCAAATGTTTTTAGTAGCTGTATGTACGATTACGCAGTCTCGTAACCGGTTGGCCCTGATTAGTATAGTACGCAATCTGACTGCATAGAACAACAACAAAGAATGAAAGAAAATTTCCGTTAACACAATTAATTAATTAAGTCCCCAGCAACTATAAAACCTACGAAACAACAAAACACAAGTGTAACTGTTCTGTATGTGGAAGTGTGATACAACGTACACATCTGGCACGGTTCTTCCTCAATAAGACCAGATATTTTAAACACCATTTATACTGAAGTAATTAAAAAAACCAGAAATACTATAATTGCACATAGAAACCAGAAATGCAGTCTAATACAAGAACACGAGCCAGATGCTTTGTTGACTGAACCTGTGACCAAGAGGCATTATTGTTTAAGACATTGAAATAATGAAAAAAAGGAATTTTTTTTACCTTCATATATATTGACGAAAAGCACATTACAGCATCCCCAATCCAACAACATCTGGTGTCTAGCCCATCAAAACAATACTACAAGTTCTGATCAAGCACTCTCCATGGGAACTTCTCAACAACGACTCACCACTGCTACATCTCAACAAGCACTGCCTACTGCTACTTCTCAATAAGCACTGCCCACCACGACTTCTCGACAAGAACTCTCCACTACCACATCTCAACAAGAACTACTTACTGCTACTTCTCAATAAGCACTCTACTGCTACTTCTCAATAAGCACTCTCCACTACGACTTCTCGACAAGAACTGTCAGTGGAGGCGGCTGAATAATACTCTTTGGCGCAATCTCTGGCGCTGTGGCTCAGTGTAGCCACCTTTCATATCCCCGTCCTCCACGGGCCAGAATTTGATGGTATTTTTGCCAGCATTGGTGGTGAAAATACCACCAAATTCGTCCAAAAAAATACAGACAAAAATAAAAGATAATATTAATAAGTAAATATCATTTCATTAAATAAATTTTGGCTTTGCACTGACCGTTCCATAACCTAATATATAAAATACAGTAAGGAATACAAATGCTTTCATACATGTGATTTTACATAATAGTTTACACAAGTGCCATTCAATCAATGGCACCAGCAATGTCAAATAGGTGTAGGTAAGAGTCTCATAACATTTCACAAACAGTAAATACACAAAAAAAATCTGTTTATACAAATATTCACATAAAATGCTTTCCATAGTTCAATAAACAAGTAGTTGACAGTTCCAGCAGTAGCACCCAGCAATGGTCAACAGGTGCAGACACCAACAAGTGACATTATTGCAGTAGAAGCAGTCCATCAGTGGCACCCAGCAATGTTGAGCAGGTGCAGACACCAACAAGTGACATCATTTCAGTAGAAGCAGTCCATCAGTGGCACCCAGTAATGTTGAGCAGGTGCAGACACCAACAAGTGACATCATTTCAACAAAAGTAGTTCCATCAGTGGCACCCAGCAATGTTGAACAGGTGCAGGCACCAACAAGTGACATTATGTCAGTAGAAGCAGTTCCATCAGTGGCACCCAGTAATGTTGACAGGTGCATGCACATACAACAGTTTGAAGGCACACACAATTGCTTTTACAAAGTTATTATCAATGCTCTTACACTAGACATACAAATAGTAATAAACACAAAAATGATATCAGATAATTGTCATATTAAATATTACAAATACACAAATATCAGTAAACCTATAATATTTATCGGTGTCAGTGCAAGCCACAACAAACAAGAAAAATAATATTTAGGAGATAGGTCGGTACCAATTATTTGGGATTAGGAAAGGAAAACACACAAAACACACTCACTCATCTTTCATCCACATTAAGTACTACAGTGTACTTGAATAGTGTTAACTGTGTAAATGTAACTCTGTCCAAGATTTGATGTTCGACATGTGTATCAAGTAGTATTGGCAGCAATGTATAACAGTCAATAATAGTTAGTCAACGTCATAGTCATCACGTCATGACCAATGTTTGCCAAGCCAAATCAAATGTACGGTTGCTGAACAACCGTCAGTGTGCCAAGATATGAAAATACTTCCTCTCTCCAAAAAAAAAAGTATATACTGCTTATTGATTTAACAAAGTGTGTGTGTAGACAATCTTCCTTCCACTTGAGTGTTCTAGTCTGCTATCTTCATCCTCCTTGTTCCATATAGACCAACAAACAAACAAAAAAATGCTCCTCACTTATTTCACCTCTTATCCACCAAAACTCCAATAATCATTATCATCACATAATCTTAATACTTCAATAATACCTCTTACGTCGATACATATAAACCTTATCATCAATATCATTTACCTTACCTCTTGTCCACCAAAATTCCAATAATCATCAACTTCACACAATCTCAATACCTCAATAATACCTCTTCAATACGTCGATACATATAAACCTTATTACCAATATCATTTCACTTCCATAACAACTCTTTCCTCTAGTCAGTCTCCTCGAACAAGTACAGACAAAATCCTAGTGCAAACTTCAATTTATCATCCCATGCAATCCAAAGGCACAGTATCCACACACAACCTCTGTGTAGTCCTCCTGAGCCAAATCTTCTACTCATTATGAATTATAAAATACATTTTGGTTACCTTGTCCATCATAAAATAAAAGAAATGCGTACATGACCTTTAACAGCCTTCAGTTTAAATAACCTTAAGTAAGTAAGTACGAGTTCAGAGTGTGAATGATAGTAATATTTCACAGTGTGTACACCACTTCAAGAATCGTGGCAAAACAGAAGCAAACATGTGGAGTATTTCTTGTGTCAAGTGTCACTTACTATTTCAATTGCTCACGAAGAATGCAGTGTAATAACTGTCAATGGTCTAAACCTAGTGTTGGTATGTCATGTCGATAGCTTCCTTCCTATTAGCATAAATTTATGCAGCTTCCATAAAACCTCCAGCTCATGTGACTTCTATGAAGTTTCTTGTACTAATGTCGTTCGTCGAATTATAGCAGTTCATTTTCTTATCTTAAAAATATAAGGCACTGATCGTAAGCAAAACATGCAATAGCGAGTAAATATACCAGTGGAGAACAGAATGTCAACAAATGGATGTAGCACAATCCCTACAACGAGGCTCTGCCAAGCGAACAATCTATAATCAATACCATAGTGTGACCTAAACTCCATGTTCGTACACCGCATATCAGCATTTCTATATATCAAATTAGAGTGTACTTATGACAACAAAACAGAAATGTGCAAATATGCAATCCATACGCAATGCAGAAAATATATATCTCACATAATAAACAGGTCATTAGCATCATATCAGCATAAGCAAATAAATGTTCATATGTAATCTTAATAAGTAAACATGAAGGCGCAAGCAGATAAATCACAAAGTATAACCTACATACATAACCATATCAGCACAACTAATCAGGTGACAATTATAATTTAAATAAATAAGCACAGCAGACACATAATAAAAAAATATGACATCAGTGAAAAAGCAGAGCAGCCAGGCGATGCATAATATACATAAGTAACAACCCTGTTCATTAATCAAACATTGTCAAAATCAGCAAATGTACGCAAGCACGTCGCTTCACAAGTAAATTCATAGAGCATAAAATTTAGCAAAAAGTATGAATCACGTATTCCCGAGCAGCAAATTACGTCTAAAGTACGTACCTAAATGGAAATATGTTACCTGAAAAATAAACTCAATTAATAGATATCTTTTTAGTTTATTAGTTTCTTCTTCGAAATTACATTCTTCCTGAAAATTTCTCGATAGCAAGTCCTCTTAACGTCGGACACACACAGAATTAACCTGAAGTTCTTAAATATTTTATACAACCGTATCCTGAAAAATACTGAACGTTAATAACATAATTTATCAAGTCACTATAGCTTTATACTGAATTTAATCAGAGAAATTAGACTGTGTATTTGTGTACGGCTGTCAGTGCATTAGCACTGAGCGCTCGATCAGCTGTAGGTACGCGTGACGTAGGAAGTAATTGTTTGCGGTCAACGACTGCCTTGTGCGCCGCGCAGACTTGACTGTTGCTTTGTGTATGTGCCGCCGCCGGAACATGGCGTGTTAGCCTTGTACTCTGCGTGTGTTTACGTATAACTGTTAGTTTCTCAAAAGTATGTCATTCCACAAAAATTTTAACGTTCGATATATGATGTATTCCCTTAGAGCGCCGAGATTTAAGAGTTTCTACTTCGACAGTGTTATCATGAATAATTTTGCGAACTCTATATGGACCGTTATAAAGCAGAAAAAACTTGCGTCACAAGCCTTTTCCTTTGTGAGACAAACGATGAAACTTAATTAACACCTTTTGACCAACTGACAAGGTTTTTAAACGACCAGGACGCTTAGCTGATTTCTCTCTTCTAGCAGCCGCAGATGCAATATTTTGCAGAGCCAGGTTGAAAACTTCAGAACGCCGCAGTTTCCGTGAAGGCGGAAAAGGAACGATTTCAGAAATGCGATTTGTCGGTGCTTTGTTTTTTAATATCAATATAGGCGGTAAAGAAGTTGAATCATTAGGGAGTTCATTCAGACTGTTTTGAAAAATATGAAGATACTGATCCCACGTTCTGTGATTCTGATGACAATAAAGTCGACACAATTTATTGATTTCCATCATCCATCTCTCTGAAGCGTTACATTGAGGGTGAAAAAGTGAAATGAAAATTGGTTTAATCTTACGACGCCATAGAGTACGAAGCCAAACTTTAGAGCGAAACTGTGATCCATTATCTGATATAACCTTATCAACATGACCCACTTCGTTAAGAAAATGTTTGATGAGGGCATTAGATACTGAACAAGCTGTTGCTTTGCGTAAAGGTGTAAAACACACATATTTTGATGTCAATTCCACTGCTACTAAAATGTACGCAAAACCATTAGTAGAACGAACCACTGGACCGAACAAATCGACTGCAGCCATGTCCTTTAATTTCGCTGGAATGACAGGAAACAACGGTGCTCTGTGAGAAATAGTTGGCGGCTTAGCCTTTTGACATAATTTGCATTTGGCAAGAACAGATCGAATACGTTTTTCTGTATTACTGAAGTAGCAATTTTCTCGTAATTTATGAAAGCATTTTCTGGGACCAAAGTGCGCATAACTGAAATGTATATACCAAATCAATTTATTAACCCACTCATCAGGAATGCAAGCTAACCAAACAGAGTTGTCAACCGATTTTCGTTTAAAAAGAATATCATTGCGAACTAAATAATACTGTCTAATCGCTACGCTTTCCTTTCTCCTCCACTTCTCCTTAATGTCCTTCCTGATTGGATCCTTATTTTTCTCCTTAGCGATGTCCTGGAGCGAAGACGAAATAAAATTCTCAAACACAACACCTTGAAAATACATCAAACAATAATTGTTTTCTTTGCAGTCCTCTTCAGCACTTTGTTTCAAACCCATAGGTGCACGTGATAAAGCATTAGCGATAATATTTGAAGAACCCTGTATGTAAACAATACTATAATCAAATTCCTGTAGACACAGCGCCCATCGTGACAATCTTCCATGTGTTAATTTTGTTGACATAAGAAATTCCAGAGCGCGATGATCGGTGTAAACCTTAGTATGTCTGCCATACAAAAATATGCGAAATTTTGTAAAAGCCCACACAACAGCGAAAGCTTCAAGTTCCGTAATCAAATAATTCTTTTCTGATTTAGAGAGAACACGACTTCCAAATGCAATAGTTTTCTGTACTACAACGCCGTTTTCTTCTATCTCTTGAAATAAATGTGCACCTTGGCCTTTGTATGATGAGTCCGTCGCCAAACAAAAATCTTTAGATAAATCCGGATGTGAAAGAAGTGGAGCAGCAACTAAAGCATCATGAAGTTATTCAAATTATGATTGAGCTTCCTCATCCCAACACCAATTAGAATTCTTTCCAGATAGTTCACATAAACGAGGTGTGGCCAAATTGTCCAATCTAACAAAGCGTCTAAGAAAATTACAGACACCAAGGAAACTACGAACATCACGTTTTGTAGTAGGAACAGCATAATTACGAATAGCATCTAGTTTCTCTGGATCAGGAAGAATACCTTCTGTAGAAATAATATGACCAAGAAATTTCACCTGAGAACGACCAAATTCAGATTTTTCCAAGTTCACTGTAATGCCAACTCTTGCAAAAATACGTAATAATGAATCCAAAATTATGTTATGCTCACTCCAAGAACGTTTAGCAATAAGAATATCGTCAACATATGAAGTAATATTGTTACGAAGATAAACAGGTAAAATTTCGTTTAAAGTACGAATGAATGCTGCAGAAGACATAGGAAGTCCAAACGGTAATTTCCGAAATCACTTTTGGGTAAAATAGTCATATCCGGTTATTCTTTACCGACTGTCTAGATAGATTGATAGTCAAAGAGTAATTTTGATAGATACAAAGAATAGTAAAAGAGTAGGCAGCAGTGCAGAAAACTTAAAGGGAAATAACACTACTACAGCTCGGGGCCCCGTGCACGCTACGGCACATATTCGCTTAGTGTAGTGAATCCCCTGAGGACTTTAATAGCCGCACATAAATTCCAGTTTGTGACTTATTGGCCAATTTGGTGGAAGTGCGTACATAAATTGATCTAACCATGAACATGGATGTATGTCGTTCTTAGAATTGCGAAAAATCTTAAATTTCCGAACAGTTAAGAAGTGTTTATAGTCAAAGTTTTCTCCTCGTGGCGACAAAGACCTACCGCGTCTGTCCCAGTCCCAATGTCGATTATTGTCAAGTTCGCGCGCCTGGCGCTCTTGTTGCTTCTCGTAAATGAAATAAACTACTTTCTTCAAACCCCTCTGCTATCTGTGATTCTAAATTTCTTCTGCTGTCTTTTCCTACTATTTCGCCTTCAATTTGTTTGACTTGCTTTTGTAATGCCTCAAATTCCCTTTTAACGCGTTCATTAAATTTTCCCTGATTTTCAATATGCTTATTTATGTTCTTGTACTCTTCGGTTTCTGAAAATGGCAATGGAGCTGTATCATCTGAATCTCTGTCCCCATTTAAACTAAGACTTGTCAATTTATCTGCAATCTCCTCAACTCTTTCCAATAAGTCACCTATTTGTTCTTTCTGTTTATTTACGTCTTCCGTAAGTGTCGCGACTCGGGTTTCAGTATTGACACATTTAGTAGTTAACTGTTCATACTGTTGTGTTAGGTTATTTATTCTGTCATTTGGTACGGATTTCTCGATTTTTTCAAGTATTTCTTCCTTGTCATGTGCACGTTGTAAATTTAACTCTGAAAACTTTTGTACTATCACGCGATCTCTTTCTTCCTGTTCTCTATCCTGTTCCTTTTGTCTGATTTCTATTGAAATTAATCTATTATTGTGAGCATTCAAAATCGGTTGTACTTCTTCTCTAATTTCTTTTTTTAATTCATCTTTCATGTTTTTGAAACATGTCCCTATTCATGAGTCTAACCGTGTTTCCAATGATTACATATCTGTTTTTAATTCAGATCGTAGCTGTGAACCCACTGTTTTTAATTCAGATCTTAACTGTGTTCCCAGTGAGTCTAACGGTGTTTCCATTGTTCCCATATCAGTTTCTAAACGTGTTGCCAAAGTTCCCATATCAGTTTCTAACCGTGATCCCAAATTTACTATTGCACTCATTAACTGCTCCATATTAACTGGTTCGAAATTCTTTTCACCCCTAACATTTCCCGCAAAACCAACTTCCTTCGTCGTAGCCGTAAAGCTATCGGTGTTCGATACTATTCCAGAATCTTCTGTCGTTAATCTCGAATTCTGAAAATTTTTTGATTGTGAAAAATTTTGAACTGGTTCTGGACTATCTTCCCGACTTATTAAATTGTTTTCAACTTCATTATTCATCATCCTGTTCTCCTGTGTTGGCGAGTTCGCCATGTTAACAATTTCGTCATTCTCACTATTCATCATTTTTGCCTTTTTCATCGATCGCGTAATCATTTACAAAACATACAAAACTCGTCACTATACGAAAATTACACACAATGACACCTTATCTCCAACAATACCATTCACACGAAATGCTTCCCTCAAACACGATTAACGAACAATTGAAATCTTCATAATTGCACAAAATTGCCAAACCCGTATACAAGACAACAAAAATTAAATTCTGCAAAAAATACCATTAGAAGAATGACAATTACCAAATCTACACATGCACTATAGACTACAATTACTAAACTACAAATTACTACAACAATACTACTGTCTGCTATTTTTACAATCAGAAGAATTCCGAGGGACGATCCGAAGCAGCGGTCGCCACGTGCATGGGGCCTTAATTAAATAAAATGCAAATATTTTTAGTAGCTGTATGTACGATTACGCAGTCTCGTAACCGGTTGGCCCTGGTTAGTGTAGTACGCAATCTGACTGCATAGAACAACAACAAAGAATGAAAGAAAATTTCCGTTAACACAATTAATTAATTAAGTCCCCAGCAACTATAATACCTACGAAACAACAAAACACAAGTGTAACTGTTCTGTATGTGGAAGTGTGATTCAACGTACACATCTGGCACGGTTCTTCCTCAATAAGACCAGATATTTTAAACACCATTTATACTGAAGTAATTAAAAAAAACAGAAATACTATAATTGCACATAGAAACCAGAAGTGCAGTCTAATACAAGAACACGAGCCAGATGCTTTGTTGACTGAACCTGTGACCAAGAGGCATTATTGTTTAAGACATTGAAATAATGAAAAAAAGGAATTTTTTTTACCTTCATATATATTGACGAAAAGCACATTACAGCATCCCCAATCCAACAACATCTGGTGTCTAGCCCATCAAAACAATACTACAAGTTCTGATCAAGCACTCTCCATGGGAACTTCTCAACAACGACTCACCACTGCTACATCTCAACAAGCACTGCCTACTGTTACTTCTCAATAACCACTGCCCACCACGACTTCTCGACAAGAACTCTCCACTACCACATCTCAACAAGAACTGCCTACTGCTACTTCTCAATAAGCACTCTACTGCTACTTCTCAATAAGCACTCTCCACTACGACTTCTCGACAAGAACTGTCAGTGGAGGCGGCTGAATAATACTCTTTGGCGCAATCTCTGGCGCTGTGGCTCAGTGTAGCCACCTTTCAGTAGTCATCTTCCAAAAATGCATAGTTATTTGGATATAGGCGAGAAACTAAAAAAATGACTAAAATTGTGATGATATTTCGTTTTTCGTTGTGAAGCCGACCTCATACAAAGCAGTAAATTTGAAATTCGGATTCAGAATCCGAGAAGCATACAGAACAGTTTAGAAAAACACTTACACAATTTTGTTACGAAAATGGCTGTTTTAAACGCCATTTGACTAGACTGTAAGTGTTCTGCTTATAAAACACAGTCTTCGGTTCGTCTTTCTCACAACATTTTCTAAGTGGTGGTTCCAATTTACGTAGTTCTTAAATGTAATACCTAACTATGTAGTTGAACCGACAACCTTCAAATTTGAGTTATATATCATGTAACTTAAATTTAACAATTTTTTTAGTACTCATGGGAAGAACCACCCTTTCGTTTGTGGTCAATTGCCACTTTACGCACAGTGCAGATCTCTTCTTCAAATCATTTTTCCATTCGTTTTGATATTCTGATGACTTTACTAAGCGGGAAATGACAGCATCATCTCCGAACACTCTAAGAGGGCTGTTCAGATTGTCTTCTAAGTCGTTTATATAGATTAAGAACAGCAGAGGATCTATAACACTTCTTTGACGAACCATAGATACCACTTCTGCTTCACAGAGTACACAGTATCAGCACAAGAACAGCGGAGAGCGAATTAGTTGTAGCGAGCAACGTCACCGAGTTTATTACGTACACGACTTGATCTTCTCTGAACCCTGGCATTTCTCTGATGCCAGATCTTGGGCTTGCGCGCCCTCCGAGGCGCATTGTATAACCAGTGGTGCCGCGGACAAAAATAAACAACTCTACATTCACGCTTTTCCGGATTCTAGTAAGCATCCGAGGCCACCAAGCACCTGCACGTCACGTAACAGATACGTCAAACGCTAACCGACTACCAGAGCAATCGATGACATGTTCAAAGAAATGTCTGTTCTGCACCTTGTTTAGGAGGCGAAAAATTACTTGTAGGAACGAACATACAATTAGAAAACATATTGTGGCTACTGCACATCTGGATACAACTTTTGCAAAAAGTACATTCCAGAGTTAACAGAGGTCTAATCATATTATTGAATTCAAAGTGCGATCCAGATTCAAAATACACTCATGTTCAGAAAAAAACAAGACACCTTGAACGAGTAGAGATAGGACGTTCATATTCACAGGACATGTTCATTAGTATGTTTTGCAGAAATGATTAGCATTTGAACTATGTTGGCCCGCAGCTTCAAGGTCAAACATCGATATCTTGGTGCAACACCACCTACCGGCAAAATGTGCCTGCAGCTCTCGTTGTCACTACAACGCAATGGATCAGCGTGACTCTACATGCAAGATCCCTTGCAGACGTATGCGCGAACCGTACCGTCAGATTAATGAGTCTGAAGAGGGCGCTTTATTGCCATGAGAGAATGTGATGGACCTATCCGGTAAACTGCCTTTCGTGTGGGTCAAAGAGTTTCGGCAATGCAACAGTTGTGTGCAGAATGGTTCCTGGAAGGCCGTATAACACGACGAAATGGGTCAGGTCGCACCACCTAAACCACCCCTCAAGAAGGTCGACACCTCATCCGAATAACATTGCAGGACAGATCTGCATCCTTCTTGGCTCTGGTGGCACAGTGTAACACATCGTACACAATCAGAGATGACAGTCCATCGCCATATATTACGGCTCGGGTTATGTGTGTGTCTTCCACTTCTCCACCTACCTTTGACGAATGTGTAGAAACATGCTAGACAACAATGGTATATAACGACGTCACTGGGGACAGGAATGGCATCAGATAGTGTTTTCGGACGAATCTAGGTTCCGCTTGTATGAAAATGATGCTGCATTTTCGTTCGCCGCAGATGCGAGGGCGACATCACAATGATTGCATTTGCATTTGAACAAGACATACGGCGCCAACTGAAGGCGTGGTGGTGGTGTGTGTGTGTGTGGGAGGGGGGGGGGTGAGGTAGCTTTCAGTTACAACCACAGATCACAGTTGGTGTGTGTCCAGGGCACTGCAACCAGTATGATCTACGTGAATGACATCCTGCGACCCGTAGCTGTACCCTTTCGTCACAATACCCCATACGCCATTTTTCAACAAGACAATGCACTAGACTAGCTTCCAGTCGAAGTTGTGTGGGATATTGTGAAACGACAGGTGCAGCGCTGTGACTGCCAAACACCACAGATGAACTTAGCAACCAGGTGAACGCAGCGTGGATGGGTATACCAGGTGACGCCATTCGCCCCTTATACAGGTCGATCCTATAATGCATGGAACAAGCTTATCATAGGCTATGGCAGCCCCTGTGTCTACTAGGCAACAGGACACTTGCTGAACTGCGGTGACTGAGATGCTAAATATTTCTGCAAAACATACTCATGTACATGTGTGAATATAAACGTCATATCTCTGGTCGTTCAGTGTGTTCTTTTTTCTGAACATGAGTGTACAATCTCTACCGTCAATCATTTTTTCTATTGAAAATATAAAATCAGATACTATAAGCTTATGAGACTAAATAATTGCGACCTATTGTGTGAAATTGAAGCTGAAATAGCGTTATAAGGAGGGTTGTGGGCGACACTTGTCTGAGGAGTGATGAATGTACTCACGTATGTGATATAGCGTCAGTGCCTGGCCCGTCCACCTTGAGTGACATGGAACGCAATTTATATGTGTCGGAATGGTAAATGGTGCTAACTGCATCCAGCCATACTAAGGATCGTCCATTAGGATAAGCAGCAGATTTCACAAGATTGTGGCCGCGTAATGTGCTTTAGCTTTATCGGCAATGGTTAAGGCCATGGTCTACAAAAAGAATCACAAAACTGTCGCCGAAAGACGTTTATAACGCACCGAGAAAGCCGGTGCGTATGGCCTCTCTTCGAGCATGGAAGTTTGTAAATAAAAATTAGTGAGGGTACCGCATCTCATCATCATGACATCGAAGTTACATACAAAAAACCACTGTCCTCGCCTACCGACAAAGTTATCCGATTACCATGAGCGAAGAAGCATCAGCGGACCAGGAGTGCTGGCACTGCGTTGTAAGATCCAATGAAACACATTTCTTCCTGTGTGTGTATACGATGTGCGACATTTAGTGATTCGTAAAGCACAGGAATGATTCCAGTGCGACTACACATAAGCGAGAATGCAAGTTGAAAGGAATTCCGCTATTATGTACTACATATTGTTCGGAGAAATTCGGCAACTTAAATTATTTGATTACAGTTAACTTACTATCACGGTCACACATGTAACGTGGAGCAATGATCTGAACATGCCCATTATCGACTGAAACCGCTCATTTTGTAAATGGTACGTGCTGTCATGGCCAGATCTTCATCATAACACAACACAAAAATAACACTACACTACACACACACACACACACACACACACACACACACACAAACGCTCACACACAAATCACACTACACTCCACACACATACACACACACACACACACACACACACGTGGTACTTACAGGTAAACTTAACAAATGCTGTAATGGAGCATGCTTCACACACATACATACACACACACACCCACACACACACACACACACACGCACACACACATACATGCATACATACACACACACACACACACACACACACACACACGGTGCTTGCAGGTAATATTACAAATGCTGTAATGGAGCTTGCTGTAAATAAATAAATGAATAAACTGTTACTAAAACTCTGCAGTGATCTGTGGGCGCTCTAATTATGTGAAATGCGTCCTCGGTTAACGTGTTATAGGCTACTTCTGACCTCAACAAAATACATCGAGGTGCAATAAAATAACAAGATTCTGCTGTGTGTTCTTTAATGTAATTAAAAACGTAACAGGTCCTGCCATGTCTTGGAAACGGGCAATTTTAGGGTCCACAAGCCTAAAAATGTAATTAAATGACAAAAGGAACATTCAAGAGTATTCTCAAGTATTGACTAGCCCACAAAGTTGTAGAACTTGAAACTCTCTGGGGCTGGTTGGAACAACGCACCAAATGTAGGAAACGGTAGATATGCAATCAGGCCTACCTACTCCAGTTGCTGCAGCAATGGTTCCGCTGCAGTAACGTCTTCCAGATGAAAAGTCATGTGCAGTCCTCTTCATAAAGGTTCCTAGACGCCATCAAGCTTCTTGGAGACATTACACGCTATTGCGGGGATGGTGAATAACTTTTTCCGATGCTCCACATGACATGATTATACAATACATGACAATACAATACATTGATTTGTTACATCATTATCATAATTTCACCGAGACCATAACTTAAGCCAGCATTTGTAGAGTTAATGCGAATTAGGAAAATTTTTATGTGACTTGGAAAAAAAAAGTATTAAGGGGACTCATGGGAAGTATAAGACCTGTTAACGATGCTCTGATCACAGTCGATTAATTCTTTAAATTTACTGCTTTATGGTATGGCTAAGAAAAAGAGGAAATAAACAAATAATTAAATAACGAATAATGAAAATTTTTCTGATATTTTCCGTGATTTATGAAAAACCACTTGAGGCCACGTGCAGGATGGCGACTTTTGTTTAAACCTCTACTTTATTTGAAGAACGGGTTCGATTACCATACCAGTATATAGATTTATTCTAGCACCGAGATTCATGTCGTAGCTCAGTTCATTACACACTCACCGATTCACTCTGAGACTCGTAACTTTATCAGGAACAAAATTTATATGTTATAACGTGATTGAAAAGGCAAAAGTTATTTATGCTATGCAATGATGACGCCTCATTGAAAGCCTGTAGTAATAAAAGAACTAGCGCGGTACACTACGTGGGACTGTTCTCCTCCGTTCAGAACTACTACAGATCATTTTCTGGTGTGGCACTATAACCACGAGACAGCAGTGCTGTCAGAAAGCTTCAACAACGACCAGTGTTACCGTCGTTGTTTTCCAGCAGGTGAGCAGGTTCTGTAGTGGATGACACAACGCTCTGCGACCTCAGGGCTTCTTAACGCTGGCTGAGGAACATTCCTGGTGCGATCTGAAGTATTTTTGAGAGAACAGCCAGACGGATTGTGATTTTTTTCAGTCATCAGTTTTATGACCAGTTTGATGCAGCCCGCCACGAGTTCCTCTCTTTGCCTTTTCCAAGGATACCTCCTCCTCTTCTGATTCTTGAATAGAATATTCGCTATTACTAGCTGAAATTTATTGAAAAACTCAATTACTCTTTTTCCTCTGTCATTCCGATTAATAAGCCCATATTCTCCCGTAACATTTTCTTCTGCTCCTTCCTCTACAGCCGCATTCCAATATTCCATGACTATTACATTTTCGCCTTCCTTTACATATTGAATTAACCCGTTGAATATCCTCATACACTTCCTCTATCTCTTCATATTCTGCGTGCGACGCCGGCGTGCAAATCTTCACTGTTGTTGTCTGCTTTGATTTGCTGTTTGTTCTGATGAGAATAACCTTATCACTGAACTGTCCGCACTAACTCACTCTCTGTCCCACCTTCTCATTCGTGACTATTCCTACTCCCATTATACCATTTTCTGCTGATGATGATAGTACCCTGTATTCGTCCGACCGGAAATCTTTATTTTCTTTCCATTTCACTTCATTGCACCACCCTCCCCCCTCTATATCTAGACTGAGCCTTAGTATTTCTCTTTTCAGATATACTTCCTTCCCTGCCACGTTCAAACATCTGACATTCCACGCCCCAACTCGTAGAAAGTTACCCTGTCTTGGTGAGCCAATATTTCCCTCATGGTCACCTCCCCATTCGCAGTCCCCTCCCAGAGATCCGAATGGGAGACTAGTCTGGAATCTTTTACCAATCGAGAGATCATCACGACACTTTATCAATTACAGGTCACGTGTCCTGTGGACAGTAATCATATATCTTTAATGCAATGGTCTCCATTGCCTTTTGTATCCTCATGTCATTTATCGTTGCTGATTCTTCTGCCTTTAAAGGGCAGTTTCCCACCCCAAGGGCAAGAGAGTGCTCTGAACGTCATCCTGCTCCTCCGCTCTCTTTCACCAGGCCGTTGGCAGAATAAGGGTGACATCTTATACCGAAAGCCTTCGGCCGCTATTTTTGACGATTTTTATTCAATATTTAAGCAGTGACGGGTTTCTAATTAGAGACCGAGAACGTTTCGATTACTGTTAAAAGACGCTACCTCTTGCATATTTTTCGGTTTTTGTGCTCGTCACTTGGTCTGTATGGACGTCACATCACACACCTTCAAGTTCATTCTTAAATATTTCACTTAGATTTTATACTGTAATATTCATTTTGTAATATAATGCGTATCAGGTCAAAAATCATCATGTAGCCAAGTATCATATGTATTGTATACATATTCTTTGTATTTACGTCCAGTGTTTGCATTTTGTGAAGAAGTTTGAAATCATGTGCAGCTAGTTACTGTGAATATTTAAAAGGAAACCTGTCAATGTACCTTATGAATTTGCTGTGGATACCACGCTGAAGTGCACTGTAAGTACCGAAAACGTAACATTTCCGTTTCATAAACGTTTTATTACCGTTTACTAAATTTCCATCATTATCGCCAGCCCCATCAGCACAGTGTCTAGCTACACTTGGTGCACCATATAATGTTCCTGTAAACCCTCGATCTGACGATGAGCCTGCAGTGCCTCGAGAATTCGTTAATGCCACAATAAATCCCGTCTAACATCCAAAAAAGTCACTTGTTGCATATCTATTTATAGATATATCGAATTTCAATCATAGTTGCAGTTCGTCAGCCATAATGGGTGTACTGAAAGTATGGTTATTATTAGCAGAAACCCTCCAGCTAGCGTTATACTGTTTCCTTGCGCAGCTACATGTGTGTTTTTTACAAATAAACAAATAACATCGTAACGTTCTATATTTATAGTTGGGTTTTGTTGTTATTCTTACGGCTTCCGACCCATTGCTGGCCAAACAGCTAGGCATGTCACACAGGTGTTCCTGCGTGAACCATAGCAGCAATCACTGACCACAGGGGTCTTTCCGACCTGACTCATCCGTCTATGCTGTAGCACTGTTACAGCCGAAACCTGAGCCTCAGCTGAGTGCTAACAGAATGCTGCCATTCACCAGATCATACGATCTGGCTGTGAATGTAGGCCTAGCACTCCACAGTATCTGATAATTGAGACAGAGAACGTTGAATCTCTTTTGTACTAGACTACAGTATTCATCATGCAAATGGGGATATTTGTGCAGTATGATGGAGTTCATTGAGACAGAGGTGACACCTGAATACAACCCACTGCCTCTACGAGGCATCGATTGTCAGTATGTATGGAGACCAACTGTGCCACTGACATTCTGGTATCAGAGCTGCATACTGTGACTTTGTTGACTATATGCATGTGAAAAGTGTGAATATAAATCAATCAGAGTAGTGTATAAATAACAATGTTCATCCAGCACCAAAATATGTGTATAAGAACCGCATAAACAAAAAATCTGTGGAGTGTGACATGACAGCAGCAGTACCGGGTCCATCTTAGCCAAGTTAAACTTGGTTAGTCCAATTGTCGAGTTACCCCCCCCCCCCCCCCCCGGGGTTGGTATTTGAGGGGGGGGGGAGGTTGAGCTGTTTCGTTTCTTGGCATTTTGTCACCATCGAGTAATGTCTTACTGCTCCCTCAGTTACTACCTGAATGAGTTGCTCATTTGCCTCCATTAATGGCAGCAGCAGCGTTTATCGATACTAGTACTACTGTACCTGCTTTGGTGTGGCCGATATATTTCCGTGTCGTGGTGTGTGTGAGGGCGTTGGTCGGTTGCGACGGAGCAGCGAGGAAGTCTCCGCAGCGTGAGGTCAGGCTGGGGCCGCTGGCAGCACACACGGTCGGAGTTGTGTGGCACTAGCCATGAGAGCTGCAAAGTTCTTTGTCACCAAAACCTGCATACTGGCGCTGAGTAATCAGTGAACCTGTTGAGGAATCTCAACTGCTGTGACATCTCTTCACTGGTTGCTGGTTGTTGCTTCCTGGGCTGTTCCCGAAAGTAGCAATGTGATGGTGTGCTGGAGTCAGCAAAATTTTGCAGCCGTCTTTCTGTATGATGTTTAACTTTTGAAATTATTACAATTTATTAGTGAAGTGCACCAGCGGTATCTTCTGCCTTGTGGCCGTTAACGTTCCGATTACCTGCCCTGGTCGTTGGCATAGTTTTCTGGCAGTGTGTTTTCCTCACCGTGTTGATGCTGTCCGCCACGGCGCGTAGTTCGACAGCTTGATGTTGTTCCCCCTTTTTTCTTTGAGTGGTTATTGTTCCTTGACTGTGTTTAGACACCACTTATTAAGACATAGTCCTGCTGCAATCCTCGTCCTCACTAATATTTTAGGTTCTGGTGTTGTTGGTCAGGTGGAAGGGAATTGATTAGATTGTTGGTTAGTTCTTCACCCGATTATGTAGTGTTATGCGTGGCTGCCTGTCTCACCTAAACTGTTGTTAGAGTTTCCTCCCCAGGCTGACTCTTGGAACACTTCAGAGCACCACTCTTCTGTTGTTTGTGATTGTGATTTTTTTGTCGCAAGTACTGTGTCAGGCCTTCAGCCGTGTATTGATTTTTTCTGTTCTATGTTCAGTATATGGCCTTCAGCCAAAGCTTATGTGAAATATTTTAAGATTAAGCCTTCAGCCATGTTTACTTGAAATTCTTGTTCGCTCTGTATTTAGGCCTTCAGTTGTGTTTGTTTTAAAATTTGTGGCTTTCAGCTGTAATGTGTAAATTCCTGTATGTAAGGTTCCTCTTTAATTATCCTGAATTCTTAAAATGGCCTTCAGCCGTACTGTGTAAATGTTTATCTTAAGGTTTGTCTTTAATTACTTTGAATAATTGTTTGGGCCTTCAGCCGTTAAGATATTTCAAGTTTTCTTAAGATGGTTTTCTGTTGTACAGTATAAATGCTTGTCTTTAAAGATTGCCTTTTATTATGTTGAAATATTATTGGGCTTTCAGCCGAGGAATTAATTTAAATTTTTCTTAATATGGCTTTTAGCCGAAATTGGTAAAGGCTTGCCTTTTAAAGAATTTCCTTTCTTGATCTGATATATTATTTGGGCCTTTAGCCGAGAAGACATTTTAATTTTACTTAAGTAAGGCCTTCATCCGTTTCTCTAAATCCTTGTGTTTTAAAAGGAATTATTTAAACCTTATTATTGAGAAGTTAGTTCGGCCCTCAGCCGTGACTTGATCCTTGTTGTTTTAAAGAGAAAACAGTGCATTGTGTTTTCGAGGAATGAAGTTCTGTGTTCTTGTGTAACTAACAGTAACTGATCTTGGCCCCTTTCCACAACGTGATCCGCTCTGTCGTGCGATACCAGATCTCAATGATCTACCTGATGGAAGCAAAATTTGCATCAATGCTCAGGAATCTGAATGCCTTAACGTACAGCAGAAAAATGAACGAATGCAATTATTGATGACATATGTGTGTGTTTTGTCTAAGAAACCTAGTTTCGTGAAAGGATAGGTCTATCGTATGAATGTTGCTCCCCATGGCACTTACTGTTATCAAACCAACGCCATTCCGGGGGCCAGGAGGAGGTGGTAAAACAAAATTACGTAAGATGTTCGAGTGGGAGGTTATTGAGACTTCGTTCTATCCCTACTGCAATATGTTGTTAGCCATAGTGAAGCCAGTAGGTGGCGTCCGTATTTGTGCTGTATTTTTATCTTGTGCTTTGTGTATGTGAGTAAGTCCATGTATAATGTGTAAAAGGACTTGACATTTTGTCAAATAGTGCATAAACGATAGAGTCGTAAGTGCCTTCTGCACCACAAATTTTAGTAACCTAAGTGAATTCAGCCAATAGGTCTCATCTTGTCATTTGTCTAATATGTCCTTTTATGTAATATAAATAGTAACCTCGAATTTAATCACTGAGAATGTGGATCGTCTCTTTAAATGTGTCACCAGCTGGTGAAATGTACCTATAATTACCTATATGACGATGACTCTTATGCCTAGAGCGCGTCTAATAAGAGCATTCATAACCATCATTACATAGACTACTAATCGTAGCAAACATCGACTTAGCGCTAGTCACTATTCAATAATTTTCCATGAGTCACAGATCATTAGAGCCAAACTGTATATAATAGTTTTAAGCTTATGAACTGAATACTTCATTGAAAGTAATATTTAAGTGCCTAATTAGTAAATCAACTTCAAATTCTATGATTTCTGTGTTTACTACACACATCGAAAAAAGTTTTGCGTCGCCTCGGTTCCGAGAGTTCCGGAACCTGTACAGATAATTGGAATAGGGATCAACATAAACAACATCCCCGTCCTTTTTATTGCTCATGAAAACCACTCATTGCGTGTTGTACCACCATACAGCGAGACCTTCAGAGGTGGTGGTCCAGACAGCTACACACACCGGAGCCGCTAATACGCAGTAGCACGTCCTCTTGCATTGATGCATGCCTATATTCGTCGTGGCATACTATCTACAAGTTCAGCAAGGCACTGTTGGTCCCGATTGTCCCACTCGATGGGGGCGCGAATTGTCGTCCATGAAGACGAATGCCATCCTCCGACCGATAGTGCAACCATATTGGCAGCTTTGCCAATATGGTTGCACTATCGGTCGGATGATGGCATTCACGTATGTACAGCCATTATGGCGCCTTCCAAGACCACCAGCGGCGTACGTCGGCCCCACATAATGTCATCCCAAAACAGCAGGGAACCTCCGTCTTGCTGCGTTCACTTGACAGTGAGTCTAAGGCGTTCAGCCTGACCCGGTTGCCTCCAAACACGTCTGCGACGATTGTCTGGTTGAAGGAACATGTGACACTCACCGGTGAAGAGAATGTGATGCCAATCTTGAGCGGTCCATTCGGCATGTTGTTGGGCCATCTGTACCGTGCTGCATGGTGTCGTGGTTTCAAAGATGGACCTCGTCATGGACGTCGGGAGTGAAGTTGCTCATTATGTAGGTTATTGCGCACAGTTTGAGTCGTAACACGACGTCCTCTGGCTGCAGGAAAAGCATTATTCAACATGGTGGCGTTGCTGTCAGGGTTCCTCCGAGCCATAATCCGTAGGTAGCGGTCATCCACTGCAGTAGCAGCCCTTGGGAGGCCTGAGCGAGGCATGTCACCGGCAGTTCCTGTCTCTCTGTATCTCCACCATGTCCGAACAACATCGCTTTGGTTCACTCCGAGACGCCTGGACACTTCCCTTGTTGAGAGCCCTTTCTGGCACAAAGTAACAATCGGACGCGATCGAACCGCTGTATTGAGCGTCTAGGCATGGCTGGACTACAGAAAACACGAGCCGTGTACCTCCTTCCTGGTGGATCGACTGGAACTGATCGGCTGTCGCCGGCCGGGGTGGCCGAGCGGTTCTAGGCGCTTCAGTCTGGAACCGCGCGACCGCTGCGGTCGCAGGTTCGAATCCTGCCTTTGGCATGGATGTGTGTGATGTCCTTAGGTTAGTTAGGTTTAAGTAGTTCTAAGTTCTAGGGGACTGATGACCTCAGATGTTAAGTCCCATAGTGCTCAGAGCCATTTGAACCATTTTTTGATCGGCTGTCGGACCCCCTCCGTCTAATAGGCGGTGCTCATGCATGGTTGTTTACATCTTTTGGCGGGTTTAGTGACATCTCTGAACAGTCAAAGGGACTGTGTTTGTGACACAATCTCCACAGTCAACGTCTCTCTTCAGGAGTTCTGGGAACGGGGTGATGCAAAACTTTTTTTGATGCGTGTGTAATGTATTACGTTATAAAATATGTGAAAATGACTTTTCGTGGCGCTCTCCATCGGTAATTCTGGAATTCAGTATGGTGTAGGTCCACCCTTAGCCTTGATGACTCCCGCAGGCATACTTTCAATCAGGTGCTGGAAGGTTTCTTGGGGAATGGCAGCCCATTCTTCACGGAATACTGCGCTGAGGAGAGGTATCAGTGTCGGTTGGTGAGGCCTGGCACTAAGTCGGCGTTCCAAAATATCCCAATGGTGTTCTATACGATTCAGGTCAGGACTCTGTGCAGACCATTCCATTACAGGGGTGTTATTGTCGTGTAACCACTCCGCAACAGGCCGTGCATTATGAACAGGTGCTCGATCGAATTGAAAGATTCAATCGCCATCCCCGAATTGCTCTTCAACAGTGGGAAGCAAGAAGGTGCATAAACATCAATGTAGGCCTGTGCTGTGTAGGCCACGCAAAACTACAAGGGCTGCAAGCCTCTTCCACGATCACAACATAACACCACCCCCTTCGAATTTTACTGTTGCCACTACACACTCTGGCAGATGACATTCACCGGACATTCGCCATACCCGCACCCTGCCATCGGATCGCCACATTGTGTACCGTGATTCGTCTCTCCACAAACGTTTTTCCACTGTTCAATCGTCCAATATCTACGCACCCTACACCAAGCGAGGCGTCGTTTGGCATTTACCGGCTTGATGTGTGGCTTATGAGCAGCCGCCCGACCATGAAATCCAAGTCATCACATCGGAAACAGTGGACCTAGGGATGTTTAGGAGTGTGGAAATCTCGCGTACAGACGTATGATACAAGTGACACCCAATCACCTGACCACCCGACTTCGAGTTCCGCGGAGCGCCACATTCTGCTCTCTCACCATGTCTATTGACTACTGAGGTCGCTGATATGGAATACCCGGCAGTAGGTGGTAGCACAATGACCCTAATATGAAAAACGTATGTTTTTCGGGTTGTCCGGATACTTTTGATGACATAATGTTTATTTTCCCAAGTGTATTTGTATTTAAGCTTTGAGTATGTCTATGTACGTATAATTTGTCTATGCGGATCGTGAATTTACTGGGTCGATGTGTAAAATGCGTCATGTGAGGTTACCTTCTGATATACTGCCGTATTGATATTCGCATTCGCGGGGCTTGTTGTTTTTCTGGTATTGACCGTTTTGCTTTGCTTTCTGTCGTGTCCGGGTTTAGCAGGCTTGACGCCCCAACTTTTTATCTATGTTCTCTTATTCGTTAGACCTTGGGCCATTTGCAGGTGTCCGACTGACTGATAAATTCCAAACATGGAAAACACAGCCGACTTTTATTTCCGCTTTTTGTTTGATAATAACTGATTACGTATTAATTGACCATTTGTAACTGATTAGCAAGTACGCTGTTATGAAAAAGAATCTTAAAAAGACTGTTGTCACGATCCTGGTATTGCAATGCAAATATTACATTCAGTTCTCTTGCACAAATTACTTATAGACAGTCGTGTGATAAATAATGCTGTACAGACACTCTGTGAAGTGACGAAACTCGCAAACGCTTTGGCAAGGCAAAACTTTCTCACCTCCATATGAGGTAAATAAACGTAGAACAGAAGAATGTGTGTAGTAGTGGGGTTTACTCACCCTTGCCCGGTCTCGATCGGGAACCTTCTGATATACTGTGAATCCCTCGCACACTGTAATCCTGTGACCCTGCAGGTAGTGCGCTCTTCACAAACACTATCACGGAGTAAACATGCGTGTGCTGAATTTAATAGCGTGAGAACTCTAGATTCGTCTGCCCGTGCGCAGTAGCCGCCGGGCATAGACTCAGCTGTAAATTGATTATTGCCACGGTGTCTGCATGATTAAACTTTAAAACTTTCTGCTATAGTAGCAAGAATTTACGTGTACGCCGTATATGAACACTCCAGCAGTGCGTGTGGCGTCACTTTAATATAACCGTGAAGTTAAGAGACAGTTCTGCTTTCTCAAGCAGTGTTGTTTGTTTAGAATTAAATCTCCTGAACTCTAGTAAATGTTTAGCCAGCAGGTGGGGCGTTTAGTACCAACTTACAGGCAGTGTGTATAAGGCGAGTTCCCACTGAAGCGAATCATGACCCAAGTTTTGCATACAAGCAGAAAGTGCGTCAGGACATCAGTTCAGAACATAGCGTCGGCAGCAGTTCATGAAGCTTACACACTACTTAATCTAACTGAAACTAGCTTACACTAAGGGCAACACACACACCCATGCCCGAGGGTAGAGTCGAACCTCCGACGGGGACAGCCACTCGATTCGTGACAATGCGCCCGAGACCGCGCGGCTACACCGCGCGGCTAAAATGCATGAACGAGTCTTTATTAAGCAATGACGTTGGAATTTGGCTTTGTTTCATGAATCCTGTGGAGTACTGAGCAAACAATTGACAACACTCCGGAACTTGCCAGCGCGCGCCTGCGCTCTCGAGGCTTGTAGTTCCTGCACGCCGCCATTACTCTGACGGTGTCGGTGGAGGGGGCTACCTGCGGTCATCAACCCGCGTGCTCTCTCCCCCGCTTCCCCAAAGCGCTCTTCCGCTGACATGCGGAGTGAAAATATCAACAAAGGGTGTACAATGATTTTATGTCATTTAAAAAATTCTAGAAACCACTCCGCCAATGACCATGAGTCTACTTTGTTACTTTTTACATTCCTTTTCCCAGAAGATTCCGACGTTAATAAGCATATGATGACCTCGAGTCTGCTTTGCTTCGTATAAATTGTTCATAATTTTGACTTTTCTTCGACAACCATCACCAGAAGACCTTGCGTCTGCTTTGCTATGTACACTCCTGGAAATGGAAAAAAGAACACATTGACACCGGTGTGTCAGACCCACCATACTTGCTCCGGACACTGCGAGAGGGCTGTACAAGCAATGATCACACGCACGGCACAGCGGACACACCAGGAACCGCGGTGTTGGCCGTCGAATGGCGCTAGCTGCGCAGCATTTGTGCACCGCCGCCGTCAGTGTCAGCCAGTTTGCCGTGGCATACGGAGCTCCATCGCAGTCTTTAACACTGGTAGCATGCCGCGACAGCGTGGACGTGAACCGTATGTGCAGTTGACGGACTTTGAGCGAGGGCGTATGGTGGGCATGCGGGAGGCCGGGTGGACGTACCGCCGAATTGCTCAACACGTGGGGCGTGAGGTCTCCACAGTACATCGATGTTGTCGCCAGTGGTCGGCGGAAGGTGCACGTGCCCGTCGACCTGGGACCGGACCGCAGCGACGCACGGATGCACGCCAAGACCGTAGGATCCTACGCAGTGCCGTAGGGGACCGCACCGCCACTTCCCAGCAAATTAGGGACACTGTTGCTCCTGGGGTATCGGCGAGGACCATTCGCAACCGTCTCCATGAAGCTGGGCTACGGTCCCGCACACCGTTAGGCCGTCTTCCGCTCACGCCCCAACATCGTGCAGCCCGCCTCCAGTGGTGTCGCGACAGGCGTGAATGGAGGGACGAATGGAGACGTGTCGTCTTCAGCGATGAGAGTCGCTTCTGCCTTGGTGCCAATGATGGTCGTATGCGTGTTTGGCGCCGTGCAGGTGAGCGCCACAATCAGGACTGCATACGACCGAGGCACACAGGGCCAACACCCGGCATCATGGTGTGGGGAGCGATCTCCTACACTGGCCGTACACCACTGGTGATCGTCGAGGGGACACTGAATAGTGCACGGTACATCCAAACCGTCATCGAACCCATCGTTCTACCATTCCTAGACCGGCAAGGGAACTTGCTGTTCCAACAGGACAATGCACGTCCGCATGTTTCCCGTGCCACCCAACGTGCTCTAGAAGGTGTAAGTCAACTACCCTGGGCGGCAAGATCTCCGGATCTGTCCCCCATTGAGCATGTTTGGGACTGGATGAAGCGTCGTCTCACGCGGTCTGCACGTCCAGCACGAACGCTGGTCCAACTGAGGCGCCAGGTGGAAATGGCATGGCAAGCCGTTCCACAGGACTACATCCAGCATCTCTACGATCGTCTCCATGGGAGAATAGCAGCCTGCATTGCTGCGAAAGGTGGATATACACTGTACTAGTGCCGACATTGTGCATGCTCTGTTGCCTGTGTCTATGTGCCTGTGGTTCTGTCAGTGTGATCATGTGATGTATCCGACCCCAGGAATGTCTCAATAAAGTTTCCCCTTCCTGGGACAATGAATTCACGGTGTTCTTATCTCAATTTCCAGGAGTGTATAAATTCATTACCTTCGAACTTTTCTACGTCAACCACCGTCATTAGACTAAGAGTCCACTTCGCATTAATGTAAATTCACTGTTCATAAAACGAAATTCCTTATCCATCCACGAAGGACATCGAGTCTACATTGTGTCTGTATAACATCAACCTTTCTTTGGGCCATCGCTGACCATCGATTTATGAAGACGTCAAGTCTACTTAGCGTTGTATCGAGCCAAATTTCTAGAAAATAGCTCGATGATTCCAAAATTCATTCTTCGCAAATTTACGACATGAAATCGCTGGAATCTGCTGTATATGTGAAATCTTTTTCTAACCAAGTTGATGTGAATATTTGATCTGTACGTCTATGAAAAATTTTAATCTTTTGAAGTTATCATCGATTTCTGGATCTGTGTATAACTTGTACAGATGAAAATACTTTAAGATTCATTTTGAATTATAATGTACTGAAGTAAGTGTGACGTAAGCAACTGACTAACTCAAAATCATTATTTAATTCTGCTGTATGTAATTCGCTCTGAATTTCTTATGCTAAATGTGCACTTCAGCTGTATACTGACTTATGTTACATACTGAAATACTTTGTGGAATGAAAATATGACAGCCCACAGTATCATGGGTTTTACCCTAACGTTAGTCGAAAACTTGAAGGTATTCGGTGCTTCGTATACCTTCAAGCCTTCGATGGGTCTATGTGTTATTATTTTTTATTTCATCCTATTTTGCATGTATGTACTGTTTGTGAAATAACTGTATAAACGATGTATATGTTAAATTTACACATTTACGTGAGTGTATCGACTCCTAAAACCTTACATCTAATCGCTGGGCTAACTTCGTTTGTCCGATATTTCTGTACTTCAGTTGCTTTATCTCTTGTGAGTCTTTTCTTTCTCTGTCTCGCTTTCGTAAGTCGCGGACGCCATTCTGCTGTGCTCATTGTAAAGATTATTTTGTAATTGGTAATTAGGTTTTCTTAATATAGTATAAAGTTAAAGTTATTCTGCCGGTTATTTCTAACAAAAACCACGTTACTTTTATATGATTTTTAATTTGTATGGTGTGTTTTCAGAGGATCGCGGCTGGAACAGAGGCGTCTGCGGCACCTTGTAAATGGACGTTAATGGACGAACACTTTTCGTGTTGCGTCTTAACGCTACACGCCCCAGAGGTATTTGGACCGGCCACTTTATTTTTATCTTGCAGGATGACGTCGTTTTGCGGCCTACACAAGTCGTACACAGGCCACACAAACCTTTCAAAGTTTCTGATAGTGGTTAATTTGCCTTACATGACGCATTCTCAGCTTCACACCGATCTCGGTACGAAGCACTGGCTGTATTACCCAGCTGAGCCGTACGTATTGCCGACGACAATACGGGCAACCACCATCTATTGACATCTACCCTTTTTCTTGGATTTGTGTTAAATCATTGAAATTACTGTTTTTGAATCTATTTCATCGTAGTAATGTGTCACTAGGTACATGACCATGTTGAACCGCGAAACAATTACTCACATTTGGATAAGCCTTACTCTTCCAGAGGTTTTCTTTTCATTTCAGGAAAAGGCAGCAGCAGACATAAAACGAATGCTATCGTTTCAAAATGGAATAGGGAAATGCATTTAAGTTCTATTACAGGGCTGGCTGGAGGCGAAAGTCTGAAAAATATACGGAGGTGCAAAACTATCTACGGCTGTTAAAGAGAAAGCGGGAGTTTCGAGTAAATTCTCATATCAACGTGGTAAAATAAGCTAAACTAAAGAACACCATTCGGAAATTCTCCGAGAGACGGTGAGAAAATAAAATGAAAGTCTGCAACATGAAACAAATGCAATTAAGAGAGCTATGAAGGCCGGCCGAAGTGGCCGTGCGGTTAAAGGCGCTGCAGTCTGGAACCGCAAGACTGCTACGGTCGCAGGTTCGAATCCTGCCTCGGGCATGGATGTTTGTGATGTCCTTAGGTTAGTTAGGTTTAACTAGTTCTAAGTTCTAGGGGACTAATGACCTCAGCAGTTGAGTCCCATAGTGCTCAGAGCCATTTTTTTGAGAGCTATGAAGAAAACAAAACAAAAACTTAATGCTAAGAAAAGGAAAGATTGCAAGATGACCCATTGAGTTCCAGACAGGCACAACGGAAAGACTGTTACACATGATAGCTTTCGGCCAATATCATCGTCAACAAAGGAAACAGACACACAGGAACAAGCGTACCCCTTGCACACATGACCGCTACCACCTGCAGCTTCGACGTGAGATTCAGGGAAGACAACACACAGACATTCACAAAGGCAAGCACACTCCGCTACCATCTGAGGTTCCGACCTGAGATGCCGATAGCAGGAGACATGTGTGCATGGGGTGTGTTTTCCTGTGTGAATGTGTGTGTGTCGAGAGGATATTCCGTGCAAAAAATCCTGCACCAGTTACATCTTCGCAATTATGGTTGACCGCAAAGGCAGTATGGCTCACTTTCACCAACTGCGACATGGTTGCGTATACAAACAGTGATCCAATGCTGTCAAATGTTTTTTATTCCAGTCTTTGATCACAATATGAATTCTTTAGACGATGACCGGTTTCAGTCCGTAATGACCATCCTCAGATCTTTTTTACACCATGTCCTAAAGTGATAAGGCCATAATGGCATCGTCAAAACATATAAATATAATCCGCATAGCATCGTCATACAGATCTAAACTAAGGTGTAGAGTAGGCCGCATCGTCCACACAGTCATTCATGGCCTTATCACTTTAGGACATGGTGTGAAAAAGATCTGAGGATGGTCATTACGGACTGAAACCGGTCATCGTCTAAAGAATTCATATTGTGATCAAAGACTGGAATAAAAAACATTTTAGTATGGCTCAGCATTTCTGCAGAGGATTTCCAACGACTTGTTCAGTTCATCCCGCGTTGAGCTGTTCTAATACGCCGGACGAAAGGTGGCCCGACACTATATTAGGATATATCGAATGGATTTTGTTACCTCAATCACCTGTTACCTGAAAGACAGCATATCGCCGATATTAACTCTGCTATGAAATTTTTCGCGATACGGGTTCGAAGTATGGCAGATGCGGAAGTCAAGATGGCCAGGAAAGAAGTTTCTATCCGATTTTGCGGTTTGTACGGGACAATGAAACTGTATTACACCGTTTCCTACACGGAAACCGTTATTGTCTCAACGCGGCGGATAAAATATTCCAAGTATTTTTCTGAAGCGGAGCACTTCCTATTGCTCATTCTAACGTGTGGTCAGTGTCTTTTCTTTCTTTTTTTGTGAGGTCGTTTACGAAATACGAAGTGTGTCCATGGTCCATATTAAGGGAGGAGAGTTTATATCTAAGTACATGGAAGTGGAAAAAATATGGAAACACCAAAATCACAAAACAATACTCTGCCTAATACGGTGTAGGAAAACGGTGCAAAATTGTGGCAAACCGAAGTAACGATGATGGAGGTAGATAACGATCACTCATCCTTTTCTCCAAAGTAGACCACAAAAGTTTAATAACATCCAGATCTGGTAATGGTCCCGACCAGGGGAGATGCGACACGGCTCCACCGTTATGGAAGAAACATGGTACCATGGGATGGGCCTGATCAGCTGAAATGGTCGCATAATTCTTGGCCGTAATGTGACCTTGCTGTGTACCAATAAGGCCTGTGGAATACCACGATATGGTAGCTCAAATCACTCCGGTTCGCCCTGCAGTCCCCTGCTTATGGTGCTCCCTTCGTGTTGTTTTGGCGCTGACAGGGTTCGCGAATGCGACATTCAGTTCTGCAGTAATTTTTGCAGCCTCTTATTTTTTCGTCTCAGTCCTCTTCAATTACCGAGTGTCATGATTACTCAACACACAATTTCGCCCGCGTTGTGACTTACTGGACGATGTTTTTCCGCTTTCTTGTATGCGATATCCACTGAAGAGCCAAAGAAACTGGTGCACCTGCCTAATATCGCGTAGGGGCCCCCTCGAGCACGCAAAAGTGCCGCAATACTACAAGGCATGACTCGACTAATGTCTGAAGTGGTGCTGGATGGAACTGACACCATGAATCCTGCAGGGCTGTCCATAAATCCGTATGAGTGGGAGAGGGTGGAGATCTCTTCTGAACAGCACGTTGCGAGGCATCACAGATATGTTCAGTAACGTTAATGTTGGGGAGTTTAATGGTATGCGAAGTGTTTAAACTCAGAAGAGTGTTCCTTCAGCCACTCTGTAACAATTCTGGACGCGTGGGGTGTCACATTGTCCTGCTGGAATTATCCAAGTCCGTCGGATGCACAACGCACATGAAACGATTCAGGTGATCAGACAGAATGCTTACGTACGTGTTGTAAGTAGGCTCTTCAGGTTTTTATATTGGCAACGTTACGTAGCGCTCTGTATGAAAATCACTGGCTGTGCTGTGTGCAGTCTGTGGCTAGTTTGCATTGTTGTCTGCCATTGTAGCGTTGGGCAGTTGGCTGTTAACAGCGCATAGCGTTGCGCAGTTGGAGGTGAGCCGCCAGCAGTGGTGGATGTGGGGAGAGAAATGGCGGCGTTTTGAAATTTGTAAGACTGGATGTCATGAACTGCTATGTATATTATGATTTTTCAATACTATTAAGGTAAATACATTGTTTGTTCTCTATTAAAATCTTTCATTTGCTAACTATGCCTATCAGTAGTTAGTGCCTTCAGTAGTTTGAGTCTTTTATTTAGCTGGCAGTAGTGGCGCTCGCTGTATTGCAGTAGTTTGAGTAACGAAGATTTTTGTGAGGTAAGTGATTTGTGAAAGGTATAGGTTAATGTTAGTCAGGGCCATTCTTTTGTAGGGATTATTGAAAGTCAGATTGCGTTGCGCTAAAAATATTGTGTGTCAGTTTAAGCACAGTCATGTATAATTTTTCTAAGGGGACGTTTCATATGGCGACCCTATTATCTTCACATGAATTCTTCAAGAATCATTGTCTTCACAGTATTATTCATTAATTATCTTCAGTATACATCTTATATAGCATCATATTAACGTAATACATCAAAAGCTTCGTGCGCCGTCGCACACGTTTCATCACGTCGTCGGTTGAACATGAGGCCACTTCCAGAGACGCGAAGAATCCCATACATCCCTCCAGGACAGGCCGTGTCACCCGCCCGATGCACAGGAAGGCACCGTAGACGCCTTGGAGCTCACAAGATGACCGAAACTGTGGGTGTTTTCACAGTTTTCTCCCGCACAATATCTTCGTTATTGTAATTATGAAAAATTTTATCAAATCATTATTGGCCACTGCCCAAAACAACTTGTAAAATTTTTTGTGGGGAGCATGGGGGCTATGTAAGTAGGCTGTTTAGGTTTTTATATTGGCAACGTTACGTAGCGCTCTGTATGAAAATCACTGGCTGTACTGTGTGCAGTCTGTGGCTAGTTTGCATTGTTGTCTGCCATTGTAGCGTTGGGCAGTTGGCTGTTAACAGCGCATAGCGTTGCGCAGTTGGAGGTGAGCCGCCAGCAGTGGTGGATGTCGGGAGAGAAATGGCGGAGTTTTGAAATTTGTAAGACTGGATGTCATGAACTGCTATGTATATTATGATTTTTAAACACTATTAAGATAAATACATTGTTTGTTCTCTCTTAAATTTCTTTGATTTGCTAACTATGCCTATCAGTAGGTAGTGCCTTCAGTAGTTTGAGTCTTTTATTTAGCTGGCAGTAATGGCGCTCGCTGTATTGCAGTAGTTTGAGTAACGAAAATTTTTGTGAGGTAAGTGATTTGTGGAAGGTATAGGTTATTGTTAGTCAGGGTCATTCTTTTGTAGGGATTATTGAAAGTCAGATTGCGTTGCGCTAGAAAATATTGTGTGTTAGTTTGAGCACAGTCATGTATAATTTTTCTAAGGGGACGTTTCAGTGTCACCTGTCAGAATCGTATCTAGACGTATCAGGAGTTCCATATCACTCCAACCGCGCGCGCCTCACACCATTACAGAGCCTCCACTAGCTTGAACAGCCACTTTCTGACTTGCAGGGTCCATGGATTCATGAGGTTGTCTCCATACCCGTACACGTCCATCCGCTCGATACAATTTGAAACGAGACTCGTCCGATCAGGCAAAACGTTTCCAGTCATCAACTGTAAAATGTCGGTGTTGACCGGCCCAGGCGAGACGTAAAGCTTTATGTCGTGCAGTCATCAAGAGTACACGAGTGAGCCTTCGGCTCCGAAAGCCCATATCGACGATGTTTCGTTGAATTGTTCGCACGCTGACACTTGTTGATGGCCCAGGATTGAAATCTGCAGCAATTTGCTGAAGGGTTGCACTTTCGTCACGTTGAACGATTCTCTTCAGGCGTCGTTGGTCCCGCTCTTGCAGGATCTTTTTCCGGCTGCAGCGACGCCGGAGATTTGATGTTTTACCGGATTCCTGATATTCGCGGTACACTCGTGAAATGACCGTACGGGAAAACCGCCACTTCACCGCTACCGAAAATGGTGTGTCACATCGCTTCTGCGCCGTCTATAACAGCACGTTCAAACTCACTTAAATCTTGATAACCTGCCATTCTAACAGCAGTAACCGATCTAACAACTGCGCCAGACCGTTATTGTCTTACATAGGCGTTGGCGACCGCTGAGCCGTATTCTTCCTGTTTACATCTCTGTATTTGAATACGCATGCCTATACCAGTTTCTTTGGCCCTTCAGTGTATATCTTCGATATGGTGCTTTGGGAGACAACAGACTCTTCGGCTACCTTGTTCACAGAACCACCCACCACACGAGCCCACGTTCGACTTCACTTAGCTCCGACATACTACACATACAACTATACGAAACACTGTTCTGACCACGAATGACACTCGCAACGTATTGAGGACACTGCAGAGGTGGCGTTCGCGGTCAAGTGCAACAGCATAATCTGCAGGCTTAGCTAGCATCTGCATTTATGTTCAAGTACGCATTTCCCGCGGTGTTGCCATATTTCTGTCCTACACCTTTATTTAGTGGTGCCGCTATAACAGCTCTTGGCTATTTGCTCTCCACCTCGATCTTTCGCTGTTGGAAGGTCAAACGTATTTTTCTAGTGTTTTCTAGACACATTCAGAGTGTGAAAGGTGCTTGATAGACTTCACATGATATCGATAAATGCAGCCGTGGAGTGTGGTTCTTGTCACAGGTAAACGATACCTGCCTTTTGCTCTCCGAGGTCAACGCGTCTCCTTCTGGCGACTACCGGAAGAGTTCAAGAGAGCCGGCCTTGCATAAAGGTTGTCGGTGTAGCTCCCCCTGTGCGACATGATCGCCTTGTTATGGGCGGAAAAGGACGTCAATCGCAAAACTTCACCGTTTACGTAATGAGTAGCCTTCTTCAGCTTAAGTCACATACACGCTTTTTGATTTGACATAACTGTGTGCATCACATACGTAGTTTAGCAGTGCTTCACTCGCGATCAGGGGCTGAATAGCAAATAGAAATATTCTAATGTACCCCTGTTTTCTAATTTACCTTTTCACCTTTGGTTTCCCTTTGCATTTTCACTTCTATAGAAGTATTTCGAACCACCAGTACTGTTCTCATAACTAAAATGTTATGTTATGTACAGATAACTACAGTTGTGGCTGTATATAGAATACAAGGGAAAATTCCGTTAGATAAACACGGTAGTAGAAGAAAAACCAAAGTTTTTCACAGAGACTAAAGGGCATTAAAGAGAATTATTACCTCTAGTAAGAAGATTACTAACACAGATGCGACTGCGAAACGTAATATACATCAAGAGAACGCAGCATCCATAAGAATAAGGCAGTGCGAACGCTATGGCAAAAAATCCGCAGTGGAGTGGCTGTTGTCATACACGATATAAACCACATAAAGGCAAAGAAGAAGCTTCGATGGTGCGAGGAGCACAAAACCCGGACGACTGGGCGACGGAAACTTGTTACGCTAACAGGCAAGTCTATTTTTACACTGTCCGCTAATGCGACACGTTTTTATATCCAGCGAAAGCAAGTTGAAGTGTACAGCTACGAAGCAAGGTGGAGATTCTGTAACAATCTGAACATCTACCGAAGCCCTTTCACATTATTTTGTCCCTCTCCTTAATTGCTCTGTCTTCTTACGTAAGTACGCCCACCTCCATCCCAAACGAAAACGTCCCACCTTCCCGGCATCCATGTTAAGCAGTACACACCACCATAAATCCTGGCACTAAAAATATTGTAAACCGACGCATATAGGAACTTCTTTAAAAAAGAAAAAAATAGTTCTACAACTTCAAAATTGATTGATCTCTGTTTCCAAAGATTATCACCAGTTCGTGAAGTCTTTAATTGTTAATACTTGCGACATTGTTTTCTCACTTGCTAGTACAATGCTGTATGTTTTGGAAGTTAGTATAAACTTTCACTTGGCTTTTGGAACTGACTTTTTAAAGTTGACTGCAAAGGAAAAACGATTGTATTGTTTATCTTGTAGATAATTAGTCTTATATGTAATATAAGTAGTATAGTGACTTTCGCTATCACAGGACAGTTTTATGTTATTCATTGTCGAATTCTTGTTTAGAAAAGTAGAGAATATTTTTGCGTCCGAACAACTCAGAGTGTTTTGAAATGAGAGTGCGATTAAAACGTCTTCGATTAATTTCAGTGCAAATCTCGTCAGTGGGAGTTACATTCATAAGATTTAACATGTTAGCACTCCTCACACGGGGATTAATCAGTCGCACGATGTAGCTGTCGTAGTAGATGTGAAGCAACTTTAGTTATGAGTGCAGGGTACTGCGCTAAACGCTCAACTGTTAAAAATATTTCATTATAATACGCTAAGTCAGTCTTCAGATGTTATCCAGCTAAACGTCTCGATCTCGTTTTTGAGATCTTTTTAAGAATCTCCGTCATTACAGCCACCGGAAACTGCGGAACATTGGTATCGTGTTTATACATACTGAGTCAGCTCCCCCTACTGATGTCCTTTTATGCAACCCGCACTGTTATATCTGGCTTTCCAAAACCATGCGCGAGATTTTCATATTCTCTCGCTCGCTTCGTGCAAACTTTTACTCCTACAAGAAAACCTTCTTGTCGGAAGTTTAACGTAGTTAAATTTTTTACTGGGATATGATTTCGCTAGAGGACGTAGTTTTCGAGTCATTCAAGAAAAACGCACAAAAGTGACCTTCAAATGCACCCCCACCCCCACACTCAGTCACCACTGGTCAGGATTTCTAATATATTGTTCATGGCACTGTTTCCTACCACAGTAAAAAACTTTGCGACTGCAAAAATTACCTCCGAGATTCGACCTTTTCTGGTCTTCATTGACTGGGGTTGTTACGCCACCGGCTTAGTTGAGGACTTACTGTGTTTGTAAGGGTTATGTCCAGGTAAATGCTTTTAAAAGAACGTTCACAAAAGTCGTTTTTCTTTCATTACCCTCAAGATCAAGTGTAAATTAATAGTGTTAACGAAACAGCCGACTGTGCTGGTGGCGTGGTAGCCCATTCAATAGAAACTAAAAAAGGTCAAACATTGGGAATTCTTGGGAATTTTCTTGTAGTAGAAAATTTTTATACAGTGGTAGGAGCCAAATCCTGCCTGGATAGGGATGAGTGTGAGGGTGGAGGTGCATTTGATGGTCAATTTTACACGCTTTTTTTGAATAATTTGAAAACCTGGCTTCCAGCGAAAACTAATCCCAGTACAAAATTTAACTAAATTAAATTTCCTACAGAAAGGTCCTGTTCATTTTTTTTCTGTAGAACTAATAGTTTACACGTAGCGAGCGAGTGAATATGAAAATCTCTCTTGGTTTTTGAACGCCAGATATACAATTGCAAATTGCATGAAGCGACATTGGTGGGGGCAGCTGAGTCACCCTGTATAAGCGAGATTTTGATTCTGACGTTGTGTACTGATACTGCGAAATTGTACTCAGTGCGTCGGTGCTAGCTGGTTACTCAAACAGAGTACTTCTGAACAGGATCCGAGTATCAGGGCCTAAATGACGTAGTGGATAATAGTGATAATAAGACAACCCAGAAACACACGATTATTAGTAAGTACCTCTAGAGTTTCAGAAGGCGACTGTGCGAAAGCTAATAGACGCACAGAAGATACGAGTAGACGCATATCAGTGGACTGATCACCTGACCAAGTCTTTATCTCATATTACACGTGCTGAATGTGGTTACAGTTTGTGACGTGGTAAACGCGTCAATACCTGCGTGTAATTCATTCAGATCGCTGTCGTAAATTGCCTAGGAACGCGCGAAAGCAGCCACCTCAGGAAAACTGTCCACTGGGCAGTCTGTGTAAAGACGAGAAACAATTCGATGCGACATTACGGAACAGGAGATTTGTCTACATCACGGGTGGCTATCGGAAGAAATTCGTGCCAGAGACATTTTACTGTACTATATTATTGTGCTCAATTTTGTGAGTTTCTATGTGTGCCAATATTCATGTTCTCTTGAAAACGCATATTTGAGGTATAATTTATTCGATGACATATCGGAAAGCTTGGCGAAGTGTTAAGATAAATGTATTATCCATATACATTAACATTATGGACGCGGTACCTTCGAATTTAACGCGTTGGAACAGCTGTTATCGCATCACGCGTAAATAAATGTAAACATCTGAAGATGCGATGAACATAAATGGATGTACTCTCAAATACGAGTGGTTTGAGGCATAATTTGTTGGCATTGGCACGTCGGAGAAAGGGTGCCATTCATATCGGTGCGTTACCTCATGAAAATAACGCCACGACGCTATAATTTTGAGTTTATGCGACAGGAGCGCTGCTGTCGCGTCACGTGACGAGGTGGCCCGCATGCGGAAGTATGCGTTATGATGATGTTTGATTCGTGGGGCGCTCAACTGCGCGGCCATCAGCGCCCGTACGAAGTCCCAATTTTTTTTTTCACTCCAATTTTTTACATATTCCAATCCAGCCACTTTCACAAAATGATGATGATGATGATGATGATGAAATGATGAGGAAAACACAAACACCCAGTCCCCGGGCAGAGAAAATCCCCAACCCTGCCGGGAATCGAACCCCGGAGAGTAAGTATGTCAATCAGGCTCGTGGGTTATCAAAGGTTGTCTGTGCTCTGTTATTTTAGCGTCTTCGGTCGATACAACTTGGATGTTCCGAAAATAATATCTTTTTGTTAAATATCCCGTTTATTATGTAATGTGACGATTTTATGTTGAAGAGTGTGATCCTTACTATCGGCATTATGGTGGAGTTGCAGTCGTAATTCAAAAATGGATTTGACTGCACTAATTAGTCTTATAGAAAAATCGTGCTAATTGTTGAAATGAAAATGATGTTAAGTAGTATTTCACACGACCAGAACCGAATCCTTTCGCCAGGTTAACATATCTTGCTGTTGCACAGCAAGACCAGTAATTATTATGCTTGAGTTAGCTTTTGAATGAAAGTTAGCCTAGTTTGCCAACCCGCTAACTATACACGATCTACATAGTGAAAACGCGAAACCTCTAGAATTGGAAATTTACAACTGTTCACAAACAAATGTTATCCACGACTATCCTCCCTGTTGTATTGTGAGGGTACAGGAAAGGGTTTCGCCCACATAAAACGTACCTAAACTTACGACCCCTGAAAAAAGATCAGAAAAGGACTATTAAATAAAACGAGTGTCACTGTCACTATTCAGTTATGGACGATGAGTCGACGCAGGAAAAAATAAAAACGCAACAACTTTGTATGATTCAGTTTCTTGACTGAAGAAACAGGTCGAACTGTCATAAGAGCTACGGTGCTCCCACCTGTATGCTTCAGCCTATGTTCTTCATGAAAGCTGCATCGTTTTATTGCACTGTAAAATTGCACCCGATTGTTACACAGAGGAAATAAAGTTATCTTCTGAGACGGCTGACATAGTTCGTCGTAGCTAACCTTGTCAACCTCGCACGTTTGATTATCTTGAGTTTCCTGAACGACGCAACTAGACTGAAGTTCCTCCGACAGGAAACAGTAAATGTTATGTAGAACGGTCGTAACTTTGCTCAAAATCCGATGTGTTTGATCGCTAAGAAATGAGATGGTATTTGCATCATAAGTAAAAGACAACATGGAGGCTCAATATTGAAACATAGCATAACAGGGTCAGGCATACTCAAGTTGTCTGCAGGAAGGTTCTCGTAATTGTAGCACGTAATCGTTACGATTTACAGCTTCTGCTGTATTTATTTTTTCGTGTGGCTCAATGACCTAGTGCAAGTCTTTCAATTGGATGCCACTTTGGTGACGTACGTGTACGTAATCTAACCCAGGTATCCAACTTGGAAAACGGTATCCACAGTTTAAACGTGGAACTCGAACCACGTGCCGTTCCTGGTGACTCCTCGCGTCACTGACAAGCGAAGGCCGGGTAAGAGGCAGACTGAAAATATCCATGGTCCGACAGGGTTTCGATCCGGCGACCTCTCGGTTTTCAGGCACGTTCAATACCTTCTCTATAACGAATATCTTTTAATCTCCCGTTACATTTGACATGTTTCACTGTTTTGTACGATAAAAACTTTCGTAAATGAAGTAGCTAGACGTTCATATATGTGCTATACATTTAGGAGTAGCTGGATTCAAAGTCCGGTCGAACACTTATCGTTTGGCTTTAAACTGGTTTCTTTCATCACGAAGGCAATGCTTCAGTACTTCCAGGAATAAGGACAAAGCAGACTTTTGCCTCTGTCTTTATCATAACTGTTTTATCAGTAAAAAACAAATGGAAAAAGGGCTTGGCTGTGATTAAATGGAACTGAGAATGGAGTTAATTGTATTTTATCAACAATAAAATTATTCGAATGTTGAAATGTCTCTTCTCGTAAAACCCAGAATTACACTTGTGTGCACTCACTGCACCGTAAGAACTATACCAGATGAACTAGAGACACAAGACATATTGGAGTTAGAATCGAACCGTCTAGTGCGTCTTTGGTCCGTCACGACCGCGAACAGTTTCTTGCCACACGCCGTTACTGTTTGTGTAGCCTAGCTGCCTATGAATACAAATTTGTGGCTTTGGCTGGTAACTGTGCAAAAATTTTGTACGAATAATGAAGGCTGACCATTTGTTAGGAACAACTTCGCTTGCGACCGTTCGTAGAAAGTTCAGACTCTAGTAGCAACATTCCGTATGAAAAATAAAGCTTCCAAATTCGAGTAAATTCAAGATATTACGAGATCTGACAGTGACGCGTGTCTTACTCTTAATCTAGGTACCTATCGTTGCTCAAGATCTTTAGCTTTACTATTAGATAAAGCTCAACCTGAACATGGACGTATTGGCAATATCATGTCATGTCTTCACCATGTGTCTACCGTACTCCAAACTGCCATTCACTATTCGTATATCTTACCAGAGGAAAAATGCTCCTATCGGAACACAAAATAGGTGAATACGCTCCTGTTTAAAAGACTGACTGAAAAGTGGGGTACTAGCTGCCTCATTATGTCTTCCTCAGCAACTTTAAAAATTTTCCCAAAAATTGTAGCAAGCGAACATATTCGCACTATTTTTAAGATGCAACTCACCTCTCACACCCATAAGCTGCGCTAACTGTAACTCGCTCACACCCATTAGTACATCTGTGTAACTCGCTCATACGCACCCAACCCCAGACGCCCATTCTCACTCACTCATTCAGCCCAACTCATTGACATATTTTTATGTCTCCATAACTGTCACTATCTCCTGTCTCACAGCCACAGTCTCCTTCGTTCTGCCCTATTACTGCTGTCTCATCTCAGTGTCACTGTCTCCCTATTGCTATCTCTTACTGCTACTGTCTCATTCATTCCTCCCCACTGCTGCTGTCTTTTCTCACTGTCAGTATCTCTCTCTTCCCAGTTGTCATATCATAGACTCTGTCTCTCATTATCACTGGCTCTCTCTCACATTCACTTTCTCCTTCTCTTTATTCCTCTCCCACTGACCCTGTCTCCTGCACTCTTTTCCTAACACTGTTCTCTCACTATGTTCCACTGCCGCTGTGTCCCTCTCTTTCTGTCAGCCTGCCATTGTTTCCTTCGCTCATTCTATACCACAACCACTGTCTACTATGTTCCAGCATTTATTACTGTTCCGTCTCCTTCCCACTGCCACTGTCTCTTTCTCTATCAGCATAAAAGGCCGCGAATATGTCCCCAAGTAAAATTTTTGAGAAATATTTTAAAGCTGCTGAGAAAAGTACAGTGGGGCAGCTGGTATTTCACTTTCAAACAGGAGCATTTTCCCCTTCTTCTTGCTCCCATAGGATAATTTTCCCGCAGGTTCCCTACTTTTCCCTGCTACAGCATGTCTTGTCACTCATACGAAAACAACTTTATGGGTCAGTAAAATTTTGATTGTTCAGTTATGTGGAACGAAAATAACGCAAACTTAATTTTAGAATTCAGACCGGTTTTTACATGCACAAAAAGTTTGCATGAGTTTCAGTAGAAGAACGTGGGAATCGCAGAACACTTAAGAAGATAACAGAGAATTTACAGCACCCTTCTCCGTGATATGACACTTCATAAACTACTTATTCGTCTCACATAGGATTTTACATGCGTATTTTACGTGGGCTAGTAGGGTAACTCTGAATTCTGTATCTCGAAAACAGATAAAGGAATGGAGAGAATTTTCAAGGATTTTCGAGATCGGGATCTTAGGAGTATAGTACAATATATGTTACAGCCATTTGCTGTGTGTGCGGTAGCGTTCTCGCTTCCCACGCTCGGGTTCCCGGGTTCGATTCCCGGCGGGGTCAGGGATTTTCTCTGCCTCGTGATGGCTGGGTGTTGTGTGCTGTCCTTAGGTTAGTTAGGTTTAAGTAGTTCTAAGTTCTAGGGGACTTATGACCACAGCAGTTGAGTTCCATAGTGCTCAGAGCCATTTGAACCATTTTGCTGTGTGCCGGCCGGAGTGGCCGTGCGGTTCTAGGCGCTACAGTCTGGAACCGAGCGACCGCTACGGTCGCCGGTTCGAATCCTGCCTCGGGCATGGATGTGTGTGATGTCCTTAGGTTAGTTAGGTTTAATTAGTTCTAAGTTCTGGGCGACTGATGACCTCAGAAGTTAAGTCGCATAGTGCTCAGAGCCATTTGAGCCATTTGCTGTGAATAGTCGCTTTGATACCCTAAACCCATGTTTTTCTGGTTTTCTCAGGAAACGCCCACGAACTAAATGGTGCCTACATAAGCCCCTTAAGGCGCACCTTAGATCACATATAATCTACATCTACATCTATCTACATAGATACTCCGCAAGCTACCCTACGGCGCGTGGCGGAGGGTATCCTGTAATACTAGTAGTTATATACTTTCCTGGTCCACTTGCACGTAGAGCAAGGAGAAACGACTGTCTATATGCGTCTATATTAGGAGCCCTAATTTCTCGTATCTTATCTTCGTGGCCCTTACGCACAATGTTCGTTGGCCGCAGTAGAATTGTTCGGCAGTCAGCTTCAAATACCGGTTTTCTAAATTTTCTCAATAGCGTTCCTCGAAAAGAACGTCGCCTTCCCTCCAGGGATTCCAATTCTAGTTACCGAAGCATTTCCACAACACTTACATTTTGTTCGAACCTACCAGTAACAAATCTAGCAGCCCGCCCCTGAATTTTTTGGATGTCTACCTTTAATCCGACCTGATACGGATCCCAAGCACTCGAGTAGCACTCAAGAATAGCTCATACCAGTGTCCTATTTTCGATCAATTTTACAGATGAATCACACTTTTCTAAAACTCTTACAATAAACCAAAGTCGACCATTCGCCTTCGCTACCACAGTCCTCACATGCACCTTTCACTTCATATCGCTTTGCAGCGTTACACCCAGATATTTAAACGACGTGACAGTGCCAAGCAAGATATTAATAGTGCTGTATCCGAACATTGCGCGTTTGTTTTTCTTAATAATCAGCATTAACTTACATTTTTTCACATTTTAAGCTTGCTGCCATTTATCACAACTAGAAATTTTGCCTCTCCTGTATCCTTCTATACTCACTGAACTTCGACTCCTTACCGTACAGCACAGCATCATAAGCAAACAACAGCAGATTGCTGCCCACTGTGTCTTCCAAATCATGTATGTATGTAGAGAATAATAGCGGTCCCACCATACTGCTCCGGAGCACGCCTGAAGACACCCTTGTCTCTGACGAACACTCGCTGTCGACGACTACACACTGGTTTCTGTAGCCAGCCACTCACATATTTGTCAACCTATTCCATACGCTCTTATCTTCTTTAACAGCGTGCAGTGGGGGACTGTATCAAATGCTTTCGGGAAATCTAGAAAAATGGAATCTGCCTGTTGCCCTTCACCCATTGATCGCAGTATATCATGTGAGAAAAGGGCAGGCTGAGTTTCGCACGAGCCATACTTTGTAAAACCATGCTGATTCGTGGACAATAGCTTCTAGTTCTCAAGAAAATTTATTATATTCGAAATGAGAATATGTCGAAGGATTCTGCAGCAAACCGAAGTTAGGTATGTTGGTTTGTAATTTTAAAGGTCCGCCCTTTTACCCCTCTTATAAACAGGACTCAGCTGTGCTTATTCTCAGTCGCTTGGGACTTTGCGCCGGGTAAGATATTCGCTATAAATGCAAGCTAGGTAAGGGGCTAATACCGTAGAGTACTCTTTGTAAAACCGAACTGGGATTCCGTCGTTCCTGGTGATTTATTTGCATTCAAAACTTTCAGTTGTTTCTTTACGCTAGCAATGCTTATTATTATGTGAGTCTATCAGATAGTCAAATGACAGCATGTTTGTGCAATTTTCCTCCATGAACGATTTCTTGAACGCGAAAAGAACAAAACGATTTGCTCCATTTACCAACACTGGAGGATATGTGTAATGTTCACACTTTGACCATGTACTGGTGGATAGTGATACTAAAACTATCCTACTCCTGGGTATAAAACGGTTCTAGCCCAAGGGCTATCCAAAACACTTGGCCCTACCTCCGTATCGCCAATACAACCTGAGGTATGAGTCCCAGAAGAATCCTGTTTTTATACGCAGCGTTTTGCAACATATTAGGTAGTACACGCTGTTGCACGTGCACCAATTATGAAGAACTGAGTTTTGGCATCTATACTGGTAGCCCTCCGCTGCTTTTAAAGAGCCGCTCTGCTCGCGTCCCTGCATGAATATTTACTGGCCAAAAAGCCTCCTCTTACGAGAACTGTTAAAACAAATTGATAGAATGAAGCAGTAAAAAGGTGTGAGCTCTGTAATGATTTCAAAATGAGACGGCTCTAAAGCAGTTTGGAATGGAAGTGATCAAAGAATCAAAACATGAATAAGTAAAAATAGATATTAAGTTAAATATAAACAGATTTTTGAACATAGCTGCTAGGGTTCAGTGCATCTTTTTCCAGTCAGCACAAAATTTAATTTTATTAATGTATTATATACTTAATATGTTTTAGAACAGTTAGTCTAATTCTGAAGACGACGCTCATAGTAGCGTCGAAACCTGGTCAATTTTGACTTAATATTTGTGACCGAGGGCTTATTTGTTCTAATATAATTCTGACACGGTCACTGAACAACGGTTGCAACCCTTGTTCACTAAAGTACGAGCAGCCCTTAGCGGCTCGCCATCTTACTTATAACTATTCATGACGTCGCCTTTCCGGCTAAGATCTTTTTTAATATGTGACTTGTAAGTACTGCATCTTTTTCCAGTCAGTACAAATTTTAATTTTATTATTGTATTATATACTTAATGTGTTTTAGAACAGTTAGTCTAATTCTGAAGACGACGCTCATAGTAGCGTCGAAACCTGGTCAGTTTTGACTTTCATATTTGTGACTGAGGGCTTATTTGTTCTAATATAAATAGATTTATCTGATAGAAAGTCACAGATAATTGCAAGAATTTATTTAATAATACGGAGGTATCCCAGATCAAATTAAGCAGCACATGAAGCATCTCTGGAAGTGAAGAAAGTGAAGGGAGAAAACGTACGTATACAAACAACAAAAGATGTTGCAACTACGAAGAGGAAAGGAAAATTAAACTCAAGTGGAACAAGCCATGTATTAAAGGGAAGGCGTTGGTTTCAGGTAAATGGTGATAGGAAAATGATAGGAAGTGCTGAACTAAAGTAAACTGTTCAAAAATGACTTCTAAAGAACGTAAGAAGATCGAATGAATATTTGGTGAGAGGAATAGTCAAAAACAACAACACAATGAACGTAAAGAAAACAGTAACTTGCTTTAGTTAGATACCACATTTCATGACTCAATATAGCAACCTTAAGGTAACCATTTCCGATATTTCCTGAAAGGTAGTATAGTTCAAGGAATGAATCACACACACAGACAATTATTCATAAAAGTAATAATATCATGAAAGTAATGCTACATGCATAAGTTGAAAGAACCAGAAATTGTTGAGAGTTTCAGAGGGAGCATTATGCAATGACTCGCATGAAAAGGGGAAAGGAATACAGTAGAAGACAAATGGGTAGCTTTGAAAGATGAAATATTGAAAGCAGCAGGGTATCAAATACACTAAAAGACAAGGCCTATTAGATATCCTTGGGTAACACAGGAGATACTGAACTTCAATCGTGAAAGGAGAACATATAAAAATACAGCAAACGAAGCAGGCGAAAGGAAATATACACGTCTAAAAACTGAGACTGACAGGAAGTGAAAATAGCTAAGCAGGAATGGCTAAAGGACAAGTGTAAGGATTTATAAGCATATTGAATTACGGGAAAAATAGATACAGCCTACAGGAAAATTAAAGAGACTCTTCGAGAAAAGACAGCAGTTGTATGAATATCAAGAGCTAAGATGGAAAACCACTTCTAAGCAAAGAAGGGAATGCTGAAAAGAGTATGTAGAGGGTCTGTACGATGGAGATAAAATTAAAAGCAATTTTACAGAAATGGAAGAGGATTTATATGATGGTGAGAATTTGTCGAAGTAGAAACAAGGCCCCAGTGGTAAACGACGTTCCGTCAGAACTACTGATAGCCTTGGGAGAGCCAGTCATGGCAAAACTCTCCCTTCTGGTGCGCAAGATGTATGAGACGGTGAAATATCCTCAGACTTCACGAAGAATGTGATAACTACAGTTCCAAAGAAAGAAGGTTCTGACAGGTGTGAATATTACCTATCAGTTTGATAAGTCAATAAGTCATGGTTGCAAAATGCTAACACAAATTATGTATAGAGCAACTCAAAAACTGCTAGAAGCTGTCCTCGGGGAAGATTAGTGGGGTTCCGGAGAATTTTAATAACACGCAACCTGACCCTATGACTTATCTTAGAAGACAGGTTAAGGAAAGGCAAATCTTCGTTTATAGCATTTGTAGACTTAGAGAAAGCTTTTGATAATGTTAACTGGAATAGTCTCTTTGAACTTCTGAAAATAGCAGGGGTAAACTACAGGGGGAGAAAGGCTACGCACGACCTGTACAGAAACCGGAAGTCGAGGGACATAAAAGGGAAGCAGTGGTTGAGAAGGGTTCAAATGGTTCTGAGCACTATGGGACTTAACATCTATGGTCATTAGTCCCCTAGAACCTAGCACTACTTAAACCTAGCTAACCTAAGGACATCACACAACACCCAGTCATCACGAGGCAGAGAAAATCCCTGACCCCGCCGGGAATCGAACCCGGGCGCGGGAAGCGAGAACGCTACCGCACGACCACGAGCTGCGGACTGGTTGAGAGTGGAATACGACAGAGTTGTAACCTATCCCTGAAGTTATTCAATACGTACATTGAGTAAGCAGTAAAGGAAACCAAAGAAAGATTTGGAGTATGAATTAAAGTTCAGAGAGAAGAAATAAGAACTTCGAGGTTTACCGATGACACTGTACTCAGTCAGAGACAGTAAAGGACTTGGAAGACCAGTTTAGCGGAATGGACAGTATCGTAAGTGGAGGATAAAAGATGAACTTCAACAAAAGCAAAACAAGGATTATGGAAAGTAGTCGAATAAAGTCAGGTGATGCTGAATGAACTAGATTAGGAAACAAGACGCTTAAGGTAGTAGATGTGTATTATTATTTGAACACCAAAATAACTAATGATGGCTGAAGTAGAGAGGATATAAAATGTAGACAGGCAATGCAAGATAAGCCTTTCTGAGGAAAAGAAGTTTTTTACCGTCCAATGTAAGTTTAACTGTTAGGAAGTTTTCCCTGAAACTATTTGTGTGGAAGTGGAACAGAGACGATAAATAGTTTAGACAAGAAGATAACAGAAGCTTTAGAAAAGTCGTGCTTCAGAAGAATGCTGAAGATTACATCGCTAGATCACGTGATTAAAGAGGAGGTACTGAATTGAACTGGAGAAAAAAGAAATTTGTGGCACAACCTGACTAGAAGACGCGATTACCTTATAGGACACGTTCTGATACATCAAGGGATCACCAGTTTATTACTGCAGGGAAGTATAGGGGGTTAAAAATTGTAGGTGGAGACCAATAGATGGATAGAATAAGAATACTCAGAAGGATATAAGTTGCAGTAGTTATTCGGAGGTGAAGAGGCTTGCACTGGATGGAGTAGTACTGAGATCTGAATCACACGAGTCTTCGGTCTGAAGACCACAACAAGAATACAATGTCACATGAGAAGTATAAAGCCATTCGTGGTATAAAAAAGGAATGTTCCTATGGTGATAATGCTTTAGCAGAATTAGTTAACTATAGACAAAAAGAACTTGCAAAATTTTACAGGACGTCTACAAAGGGAGATAATTCTCCAAAAACCGTAACAAAGCTGTAGTTATTCTGCTGTGACCTCTGGATGAATTGCTGCCTCCTTTCAGGATGAAACTTCTGTGTATTCCAAACCCAGCAGAGAGAACTGCTGCTTCCGCTCTGGGAACCGTATTGGTCATCGTCTGGTAAAATTCACTTCACAGATTGATGCAGTAGCTCAGGCAAGATGCCCTTACGAGATACTAACAGTTGGGTCAGTTGGACCCAAATATAAACTACTCCATCACTTTTCCTTTATCCTCGCTTGTGACAGGCATAATTTCCTTTCGAAAGAGGGGTTAGGGCGGCAGTTTTGTAGCACTGACAGCGCTAAGAAATTTACCCACGGGCACCACAGAATTCAAAAGAGTACTCTACATGCCAGTTGCATGATATCATTGTCCATAAAGTCCAGGATTCCTTCCTTTCCTTACAAAATCCGTGGGAAAGAGGTTATTTTTTGAGAGATGCTGGAGCACATGAGGATTTAGGAAAATGAGCTGGTAGATTTGTAAACTGAAGATTCTGTGACAGAAACACAATGACGTCACGTGCAGTCTACGTGGCATCTCATCTCTGTTAAGGTAGAGGATTTAGCATCATTAGCTGGAAGTGTAGGATATCAATTTGAGGTCGTTTCAGCCAACTATCTGGCCACAGCGAAGCTCCTTCCAGTCACAGAGGTGAGGCGATGTCCTCTCGGCACCCCTCGAAATTGGCCAATGACCTTACAGTGACTGTGAAATTCGGATGGAGTATGCTACACATGCGCAGAGAGATCAGTGTTTGCTGATAAGAGTAATCTATGTTTGGATGGGGACTTGCCCTCTCTTTTGGACGATGACAATAAGCGTGTAATTTCGATCCCAAAGACAGCTGGCGGAAAGAATGGACATCTTCTACTCCACAGGGCATTTTGAAAGTTGAAGATCCAACAGTAAGGCTCAATGGTTTCAGCTTGCCAAGATACACTTGGAGCAGGCTTAACCGTTTCAGATGTTGTGTGGGAAGAAGTGCTTCGATTCTTCATAAATGGGCTTGGGTGGACACCCCATACTGTGACTGTGAAGACGTTCCAGAAACAATGAAGCATATAGCAGTGGACTGCCCCCTCCGCGCCTTCCCTGGAAATCTAGTGGATCCGAACATGGTTACTTCCGAAGTGGTGGATCAATGGCTTAGATATAAAGATCTAAACTCTATTTTAATGTGTCTGTGGTACTGTATTTCATGTGTTATTGTGATTGTTATGTATCATACGCTAAATAAATAAAATAAGAATAAGCGTGTGAATAGCCTTACAAATCTTTTTCCCTCTGTTGCCCCAATTATAGCGATGAAAATTCTTCTGTCGTGAGGATGAGATCCACCAACACCCATATTGATCAGCATAATATTAGCGTGCGTTAGCATTTTCCGATGCGGAACCAAATTTTACTACAGTAGTTAAGTAAAATATTAATGACACCTCAAAGATGTTTCTCAGTTGTTTGTGATGTGTGTGATGCAGGTTACAGCAACTACCTCTGTGGAACTAGTTCAAGTATTTCCACACCCTTGGTTTGTTGATGGGTGTGGCTGATTGCATCACTGTATAGACGTTTACGCTCCACTCATGCGACGCAGTGTGTAAAAAGAAATGACACAAAAAAGAGATGAGTCACCAGACCGATTATGAAATGCATCACAACCAGCTACCCACAGCAGCACGAGCTTGCTACAGTGTTACAAGGTCCACGTGAGACAAAAGCGGAACAATGAGAACATATTATATTACAAGGAGACAGTTCCCTATAAATGATTTTATCGAGAATTATCAAATTTTGTGAAAGAGAGAGAAATGAGATAACGTGCTTACGTCGTGATGTACAGATACGTATACAGCGTGTCTTAGGAGGAATGGTCAATATTCAAGGATGTGACAGGAACGAGCGTTTGAAGCAAAAACATCATTTGGACACATGCTGTATTCCGAATGGTTACTGAAACAGAACATATTTGGTGTAAAATGTTTTTTTTATTTTCTGAATTAATCAAATTTATACATGTAAACGTGTACAACCGTTACTAAACATTACAGCATGCGTTTTCTCGGTATCAGTTGGAAAATAAGTATTTTTAACAAATTCAGATCTAACCATTACCGTACGCGTCACACTACAGCTGTTGTACAGTCACAATAAATGATCGAATATCCCACCGTCAAATTGAATGGGTCTGCGCACTCTTGGCAGAAAATGTGTTGCTTGTCTGAGTGACTCTGGACGTTTCCTAATGATGGCTGCATCGCCCATGAAGTGACCAAGCAGTTTATCTCGCGTGTTCTACTATCGTTTATACACCTCAGACTTCATCAATCCAACAAAAAAATATCTAAAGGCGTAAGATTGGCGATCTCTGTGACTAGTTAATTGTTGTACCACGACCAACCCAGTAATTAGGGTGATGATCTGAGAATGTATCGAATAACATAGAAAATGAATAACATTGTCCATTAAATATATACTATTTTGGAAACGATTTGGAATGGGGCATACGTCCGTATCAATTTTTTTGGTTCAAATGAGCGTTTTCGTAGTACCCTTGAATGTTGACTATTCCTCCTGGGACAAGTTAGATTCGCAACATTAAGGTCGAAGGCGATTCCTTGGGCGTTACAAACAGTGCAGAGCGTTCAGTTAGGTATTCACCCTTAAAGAATGCATGTAGCATATTGGTGTAAAGGGGTATGAGAACTGATGGAATGTAATGGCATCCAACCGAATGCGAAACAGTCTGTTGTGGAGCTTATCGTGAAACTGGCTATCCTTTCAGGTGTAGCTGCAGATGGTGTGATAATACATTTCTTAGGCACGGGAGAAAAACATCCAGAGGCTGAATTTGTTCAGTGGTTCCAAGTGGTACGAAGTGAAATGTCATACACTTTTCAAGAGAGATAGTTTACTCTCGAGGAGCATGATTTTTATACGCAGACCAGCTGTTGGCCAAAGCAGTGCTCGCACCATAATTGTAGTTCACTTACGTCAATTTTCCCAATCTTGCTTGCTATGACGTAAATAGTCCCTACTACCCTTGCAAAATCACGCACACGAGAAAGAATCTTAGAGGGCAGAGCTTCTCGAGCTACTTGTGTACAATAAATGACTTTCCAGCCCATTTACCATCCAGTCGTAATAACTGCATACGAATGCGTTAAGGCATTGATGTTAGTTGATCTTGATCTCTCTTGGTACCTCTAATTTGTACGGTTCCTTTCACGTGTATTTCCTCTTCAAATTCCGATTTTTCGGATGGGCTAAGCTCCTTTGTCTCATCTACAGACATTCGGGCCAATTTTGCAATCTGTTGTGCATCATCAAGTTGACGCTTTGTAGAAATCTCGTTATCCTACGTCTTCCAATTCTTTAACACTTCTGAAGTTACGGAACCATCCACTGCTCCCCCAGAAATAACTGTAATCTATGCCAGGCTCAATTTGATGTGTATAACTTAGTTTGTCACTGTCACGTACATCCTGTAAATTGTATCGAGAATCCCTGAAGCGCGCAAACAACAGCTTTTGTAACAAGTGCGCCTAGTCCTTCTTTGAATATCCGTAGTTTTTCTCATGCATTACACGATAGTATTTTTGTGGGCTTCTTCGAAATCTGTTCACAATTAGGTTTTTACTGTGCTACGGATGATCTTCCATGTAGGTAATTATGTTTAGTACCTGCTCCTTGAACAACGATTGTCCTTTACTATCTTTTACTTGAGACGGGATTTGTGGCTACCTGTCGGACAAGGATGATGAACTACATGGCTCAACACTTAAAAATTGGTTCAAATGGCTCTGAGCACTATGGGACTTAACTTCTGAGGTCATCAGTCCCCTACAACGTAGAACTGCTTAAACCTAATTAACCTAAGGACATCACACACATCCATGCCCGAGCCAGGATTCGAACCTGCGACCGTAGCGGTCGCGCGGTTCCAGACTGAAGTGCCTAGAACCACTCGGCCACTCAACACTTTTTCAATATCATTTTCACTTGTTAAGCACGTATCCTCATCGTTGTACTCCTCGTGAACATTGTCCGCTCAGTTGAGCGTATGCGACACCACACATTCCACTGGCTCGTCTTGCAAAAACGCTAATATTTCACTCTATGAAATTCCTTACTTCCTATCCTGACGGCAGGCCGAAGTGGCCGAGCGGTTCTAGGCGCTTCCGTCTGGAACCGCGCGACCACTACGGTCGCAGGTTCGAATCCTGCCTAGGGCATGGATGTGTGTGATGTCCTTAGGTTAGTTAGGTTTAAGTAGTTCTAAGTTCTAGGGGACTGATGACCTCAGACATTAAGTCCCATAGTGCTCAGGGCCATTTGAAGCATATGGACTTAAAAATTAGGGACAGTGATTAAACGGGACTAACAGAAAGTACCGTAAATGGCGGGAAAATGTAAAATCTTTCTCTCTTCTCTCTCTCTCTCTCTCTCTCTCTCTCTCTCACACACACACACACACACACACATTCTTTCTTTTTATTTGTATGTTGTGCTCGACTATCGACGAGGCAGGAAAACGTCCGTGAATGAACTGGCCGGTGTGGCCGTGCGGTTCTAGGTGCTTCAGTCTGGAACCGCTTGACCGCTATGGTCGCAGGTTCGAATCCTGCCTCGGGCATGGATGTGTGTGGTGTCCTTAGGTTAGTTAGGTTTAAGTAGTTCTAAGTTGTAGGACACTGATGACCTCAGATGTTACGTCCCGTAGTGCTCAGAGCCATTTGAAGGAACAGAGATGTAAGGTGTCAGGCAAATCCAACACCTTCCATGAAAACCCTGACATGATAAACAAATCCAGTACTATGTCACATAGCTCCAAATAAATCGTGAAATTAAATTAACCAAAGTAATACGAGTAACGAGTGAGCAAATGGAATACCACAGACTAACACAAGAATACCTAAATGCAAGTCATACCTTCCCACTGTGAGACAGACGCAGTTCCAAGGGGAGAAACGAGAACAGAAGCCGAGAGCAGAACTGTGTTAAGCTAGAAGGCCCTACGATAAGGGACGGACACCCACGTCTCCAGCTAACCACCAGGACCACCCCCCAGCCCATGTTAAAAGCTAGCCCCTCCAGAAGAACAGTACAGATCTTACGATAACACTAAAAGGGCCACACCAGCCGTAAGTTTTAGCGTGAGACTTTTTCGCGTCTCTGTGACGTTGCAAACTTTAAAAACATTGCCCCACCACGAAAAGTAACCGCCAGGACCACCCCCCAGCCCATGTTAAAAGATAGAGCCCTCCAGAAGAACAGTATAGACCTTACGATAACACTAAAAGGGCCACACCAGTTGCAAGTCTTAGCATGAGACATTTTCGCGTCTCTGTTACGTTGCAAACTTTAAAAACATTGCCCCACCACGAAAAGTACAACGTTTCTCATTAGATAGACAGAATTTATGTAGGTGGAGCTTCAGGTTAACATTGAGACCCCGATTGGTCAGATGAAAACACAGCCAGATAGTTTTTTTTAAATCAATTTCGGTAAATTGTAGTAAGGAGAAGTTAGGAGAGATTTGCTTCCGAGACGGCGAGCTGTATGGAGCTGCGCCGGCCGCCGCCCCCTGATGAACACCGACGAGGTAATGAATGCACGCAATGCCGCATTTTTGAGCACATAAGGTTTCAATCAGAACTGCAAAGGCTCATCTGTTACATCCCCTTTTTACGTAATACTAGTGTCGATGGTCAATTGAAGCTAACGGTATTCACATTTGCTACGTAAGTTAAAATCTGAAACACGATGATTTTTCTGTTATATAATTATTGAGAAGCCACATCAGCCACTGTAATTTACAACAAGTTAGATAAGAAATTAAAGATAATTGAGGGTCACTGTAGACCATTTTGATAGTTTTCTCTTTTGTGAAACTTAATTTAAACCTAGATTATAGCTGTGATATGGCATAGGTCATCCTTCGATGCATTGTAGAACTTGGAAACCCATTCAGGGAATATTCGTTCACATTTTTGTGGAACGCATTTGGTTTTTATCATCCTGTATTAAAACATTTCCTTTTATCAATAGTGCAATTTATAAACAATGTTTTGTGAGTAGAATAAATTTTCCAATGGTAAACTTAACTTCTTTTTCGATGTTATTTTACCAGCTAACTAAAAATAGGAAAGCCTTGAACCCCTTCCACTAAATTTAGTAGGTATTAAGATTCATTTACAGGGAGTGCAGTGGAGCTGACGCTGAAATCATTAAGTATTTGGTTATATCATCGCTAGTCTCACTGAACCCTTCTGAACTCTACATGTCATGTGTGGTTGGCGTCTCCTTACCAGCAGCAGGTTCCAGGTTCAAACTAGTCAATTCCCTAAAAAACACGCTCAGAGTGTCGTTGTGCGAAAGTGGTAGGGAGACACAACATAGAACAACAGACACCACACAGAATGTTAAAGAATGGCGACCCTGCCAGGATGGTAAAATACCATTATTGAAGTGCGACCACATGCCTAACTAGGTCAGAATAATATCCTGTTGAAAAATTTTCGTAATAAAATTTTTTTTCCTAAAGTTATAAATAGTCGAAAACAGTAGCTGCAGCGATAGTTAGTAAGAAAGTATTCATTAGAACGTGAGACATTCTAGCAGAGACAATAGCATAATTAAGTTACGAATTTTAATATTGTTAGAATTAAGTTTTCTCTCCAATGCAAGCGCACAGGTGGCGGATACATCGTTGACAAGTTGGTTCTGACCCAACAAGTAAGTGAATGGATTGTCAAGTAGTTTGTGCATAAAGTTTATGAAACGCGTGAGATCGTATGAGTGCATGTTGACGCGAAGTAGGGCGCGTGAATTGCTTTTAAAACAGAAAATAAGGGATTCGGAAGGATTAGCAATGGCAGATCGAGACCTTGACCGAATTGAGATAGAGACCCAACATGAAGATGGACAGAGACTAGAGGACAGTTCAACAGACGATGCAGTATCGCGAGAAATAGGATTGATAACGCATCATAACGAGGCTAATGTACGCCAAGGCACAGAAAACCTAGGTCAGCATACGACAGAGGAGCAGGAAAGTAGAGAGACAGCCGATGAGGATTCGAACTTGCGTCTTGAATACGTAGAACCCATAGTACAAGTAATCAGAGCTCCCTCACCACAGAGTACAAGGAATTCGAGCAGAAACGTGTCACCGCACAGTTCAATGCAATCGGTTGCAAACCAACACTTGGGCGAAAACACAGAGCGTAGGACGTCGGAAGAAAACGCAATAGGACCCACCAATCTGGCAGAATTATTACAACAAATGACGGAAACCATGACAAGACAAAATAAAGAAATTGCGAACCAAATTAAAATTCAGAATGCAGAAACGACGAAACAAATTGCAGAAACCACGAGACAAATGCGTGAGATTAAAGAACAAAACAAAAAAATTCAGTTACACCTAAGTCATATCGAAGACGGGGCAAAAGAATCTCGAGGAGTGATAGAGAACTTAATAACAGGTCACAATCAATTGAGAACAGACATTGACAAGGTACAAGCGGACGTACAAACATTGCGTAATGACATACAGGACGAGATCAAAACATTACGTAACAATACCCAGGGTGAGGTCAAGAAACTAGAGAAACAGATAAACGTAATTACTAAATAAGCAGCAGGTACAGCGCATGAAATTGTTGAAAACAGTGTGTTACACAAACGTATCACAAAAGCAGCGCTGAAAAGATATGATAACCGCATAGTCAAAATAGAAGCGCAAACGAAGCGTTAATTTCAGAAATTGCGAACAGAGTTGTTGCAAACCATTGAAGAGCGAAGTGAACAGGATCGAACAAGCACTGAGTATGCAACCACATCCGTATCTGTAACAGCACCGGAAAAACAAGCAATTAACGAAGATATCATGCTTTTCCGATTCCAATCACAGGCGGAAAGTAACATACGTGAAATCAGACAGCCTGCACCGCAACAAACACGTTTCGAAATTCTTGAAGAACAAACGGCACCACAAACACATGCAGAACCACAAATGTATGTTTCAAGACGGTTTGGATCGTGCAATGAAGCAGCAAGGTTAGCCAGACAAGATACCGAACCAATACCTGACAATGGAAAGCCAGGTCGCGAAGAGTACAGTGCAATGCATTCAGCTACACGTTCACAACCGATGGAAGAAAATTATTGCCTACCACTCCAACGATACTACGCAACGGTACGCGAAAGTTACAATGGACAATATCCAATGGATCTACCACAACCGGAAAGAACGACGGGAGAAATGATCAGAAACAAAAGTGGCCAACAATTGCGATTTTCATATGGAACTATGACGAAGTACGAAAGCGATCATTTCCTCACAGTCAGAAAATTTCAACACTTTCGAGAAGGAAACTCATTACATCCACGAACTTTTATTGATCAATTCCGAGTAGGATTACCAGAACACTGGACGCTAGCACACAAATTAGACTTTATATGTGCACACATGTCAGGAACAGTCGCAGAAACCATGTAAAACGTTGCAGCGACATGTCGGTCGTACGAAGATTTCAGAGAGAAGTTTCTCTCACGATATTGGTCCAGCGAAGCACAAAACAGAGTTCAAAAAAATGGCTCTGAGCACTATGGGACTCAACATCTTAGGTCATAAGTCCCCTCGAACTTAGAACTACTTAAACCTAACTAACCTAAGGACATCACACACACCCATGCCCGAGGCAGGAATCGAACCTGCGACCGTAGCAGTCCCACGGTTCCGGACTGCAGCGCCAGAACCGCACGGCCACCGCGGCCGGCACAGAACAGAGTGAAGAACGAATTATTACAGAACCCATATTTTGAAAATTCAGGAGAGAAGAGTCCCGTGAAATTTTTCGAATTAATGGCAAAGAAAAATCAATGCTTAGATGTACCATACAGTGACGGAGAGTTGATTAAATTATGCGCGATGAAGTTACCATTGAAATACCAGCAATCATTAGTAGGTAGGGGAGGCAATGACGTCGAAGCATATAAAGGTATTCTAAGGGAACTAGAGTTCATATTTTCGGAAGATGACGCAAGAAAAAGACGAAGCGCGCGGGAAAACGAAAGCAAAAAGCAGTGGAATCCACAAGACACAGTACGAAGAAACAATAATTACGAACCACGTGATAACTTCGCACCAAGAAACGACAATAGATTTCAACAAAGAACCGATTATGGATTTAGAAGAGAATATAGCAATAACTATAATTCACCCAGGAACGGCAACAACTATTACAGAGGGAATAACGACAACCGGAACGGGTACTGGAGAACCAATAGACCGACAAATTATCAACAAAGAAACCACTATCAACAAGCTGAGCAAGAAAAGAGAATACAGATAGAAGAGGTGGAGGTAAGACCACCAAACCCCGAAAAAAGTTCGAATTGACAGCTAAGCGCCCATGCCAAAGGGAATGACGCACCGACCCAGGACAATTGCAGCACCTTGACCAGAGAAGTAAATACCTTATCACGAGAAGAGAAGAAGGAAGAAACAAATCCGCAGGGACCAGATGAAAACGAAGACAGGAAAACAACAATATCGTGTTGGGACGACATTAATTGGGAGAATACTGACGAGAAAGATGAATTACCAGAGGCATGCACAACGAATGTAGGAGGAAAGAACGAAGTAATGAGTATCGCAGAGCTATTTGAGATGGAAACCAGGGAAAGCGAATTCAATGAGGATAATGCGCAGTCGACGGAAGTTGAAAATAAGTTACTAGTGGGCACACAACCCAACATATATAATGAAGGAAGTTATGAAGCGATAATTAGAGCATTTAGATGCGATTGTGTGGAAGTAGCGACGAAGAAGGAGAAGATAGACGAGGATGAGGAAAAAGTAGAGGATGTTGAAGAAAGCGTAAATGAAGGAAGAAATAGAGAAGAGAAAATAAAAGAGAGAAAAGTAGCAGTCGAAGCTTATCCTACAGAAAGTTCGAATTCACTAGGGAAATTCCTGCAAAGACTCATGTATGATTCAGTGGAGGATTCGTTGATACAAGAAGAAGAAGAACAGAACCAACCCTTTCAAATTCAACCAATTGTGAAGGCCATGGTAAAGCATATCCCAGTCAATATTGTAATTAATAGCGGAAGTGAACTGACTGCGATCTCAGAAAATTTATTCACGCAGTGTAATGCCAATGAGGAATTGCCAGTTCTGAAAACACGTAAGATTAAAGTAAGAGGTCCTATTAGAAACAATGCTGCGGAAGTTACGAGACAAACAAGGTTAACTCTTTCGTGCCAAGGTCAAAAGATCGAAGCCAACTTCGTGATTATACCTAAACTAACTGTAGATTTGATTATAGGTGCAGATTTTTTAAATGAGAGACGAGCGATAATAGATATTGGGAAAGGTAGCGTAACATTCGCGAATGTCACACTTCTCTTTGAGCAAAAGTTAAAATTAGAAGAAATACCAGCTATAAACAAACAATTAAGAATGACGCGAGATAAAGGGGATGAAGAATTAGAATGGTATGCACAAAAGGGGGAATCGCCTCAACTCATGTTAGAAGTCCATAAAGAAAACGACGAAAAATTGCAAGAAGTTCAAGGTATTTCGGAACACAGTAAAAGAGAATTAGAGGGTATTTTACGAGATAAAGCAGAGGTATTTTTACCTAAGATTGGCAGTATTAAACACTTTCAGTACAAGTTTTAAGTAAAACAGCACAAACCATTTAGAGTGCCATCCTGCACAATCCCATTAAGCTACAGGAATAAAGTATTCCAGGAGATATCTTAAATGTTAGATGATGATATTATTTAACCAGCTACCTCCACATATAACAGCCCGCTCCATATTGTACAAAAACGAGTGGGAGCATCAGGTTAGTGCTTGATTCCAGACAGATCACCACAATCATAATCACTGAGACAGATCGCCCAGAAAAATTAGAGGAATTGATACAAAACTTCCACGGTGCAAGGATATTTTCATCAATTGATTTACGGATTTAATACTATACTCAGTCCTGAAACTTTACAAAAAATTACTTGTTATGTTGATGATGTGATTATAGCAGAACCCTCTTGGGATCATCACAACAACACATTAAATCAGTTTTTACAGATCATGAAAGAGCATGGGGTCACAGTAAATATAACAAAATCCAAATTTGGAAGGCGAGAGGTCAAATTTCTAGGACACATAATTTCAGAGAAAGGGGTAATTCCCGACCCAGAAAAACTAACGGCAATCAAAGAGTTCTGTACTCCATATAATAAGAAAACTCTCAGAGGATTACTAGGTCTCACCGGATTCTATAAAAAATTTATTTGGATCGACTTTCTTGCAACACCACGCCTGTGTGCATTGACTGAAAAAAACACGCCATTGGTATGGGATCAACAAGCCAATGAAGAATTTTTAAAAGTGAAAAACGCACTAACAACAGCACCACCTGACCTACCACAAAATTTTTGTATGGCCACTGATAGCGCGAAAACAGGTTTAGGAGTGGTTTTATTCCAAGAATACGAACATGCAGGGCTAAGATCATATAGAACAATTGCGTTTGCCAGTCGTATACTCACAAAAAGTGAGAAAAACTATTCAGTCACGGAGCTGGAAGCATTGGCCATTGTATGGGGCTTCCAAGGTTATCGATACTTCCTATTCGGAAGAATAACAAAAGTATACACTGACCACAAAGCATTAGAATTTCTGTTATCCGCCAAACCAACTCATGGGAGGTTAGCCAGATGGATGTTAATACTACAAGAATTTGACTTCACTATTATACACATACCAGGACCAGCGAATGTATTAGCAGATGCTTTATCGCGATGTCCACAGGGTGCATCCAATAACATAGGTTTGGAAGCAGCAGAAGACCAGTTTACAATGTACTATATGAAACAAGTACCTTTCGAAAACTACATTACGATAGCACTGAAAAACATCGGCAAAGAACAGGTCAAGGATCCCGAAATACTAGGAATCAAACACAAGTGGAGAAGTAAGGATTTTCCAGACATTCGACAGCACTATCTCGTAAAAAACAATGTTTTATTTTTTAGACGAAATGTTGCAACGAATGAATGGTTAATTTATATCCCAGATGAACTAATTAATAGGTACATATGGTATACACATTTAAGTAATGGCCACTTTGGACCGAAGAAATACTTTTTAAAAATAAAACAGACAAGCCATTTTCCCAATATGGAAAGACGAATTAGAACAGTATTAGTCAAATGCAAAAAATGTATGAGGGCTAAACACGTCACTTTCCAAACCATACCACCTACGTTTCCAATAATCCCTAAAAAAATTAAAACAAATAGCCGCAACAGATTTGATGGGGCCTCTCCCACGCACAAAAAATGGATATATTTTCATATTTGTCGTTTTGGAACTTACTTCTAAATATGTTACCTTGACACCGTTAAAACGGGCAACAGGTCTTACTGTAAGTAAAGAATTTAGACAAGATTTTCTCAGACAAGTAGGTCGAGTGGAACGAGTAATTTCAGATAATGGCCCACAATACAAATCAGTGCAATGGCAGAACATGTTAAAACAACACAAAATAAAACCCATCTACATATCTACGTACAAACCTAGCGTAAATCCAGCAGACGATCTATGAAGGACATAGTCACTTTATGCCGATTATATGCAGGCAAGAGACATAACACTTAGGATATATACCTTAAAGATTTTCAAGAAGTAATAAATGAAATGCCACATAACACTACACTACTACCTCCAGTTACTGTGCTTAAAAATATTAAACCCCCAAACATAACCAGAGAAAATGTTAGATTTCCTATTGTACCATGTAGACAGCACAAACAAGTCATAGCAACGGCACTCTCCAACATCAGAAAGGCAGCCATTAAAAGAAAAGAAAGAGGAGATAGAACAGCAATTAAAAGAACATTCTCAGTAGGCCAGAAAGTATTTGTAAAAACACACCATCTCTCCAGCAAACAGAAACACAAAATACATAAGTTTTACGCTACATACAAAGGACCTGTCATAATTAGCCGAATTGCTCATGATAATACTGTGGAACTAATGAACCCAAAAACAGGCAAAACCTTAGGACTTCACCATGTGAGCCATATCAAAAAGTCTGAAGATTAATTTTGTTACTGGTAAATAATTAGCACAATATTTCAAGTTTATGTTGCAGATAAGATCGTCAGGAGAAAAAAGAATGAAGAGAGAGGAAGGTGGGAAAAAGAAAGTAGTTTCAATAAAATCAAAAACAAAAATAACACCAATAGTACCATAGATTAAGGTGAAGGGATAAAGTGTAGATAGTCTAACAGCATGAAATACTAAAATGCCATACACCACGAAACTACACGAAAATAAAAAACGAATTTGAGGATTCTTGTAGAAGTTAAGACTCAAAATATCTTATAATTGTAACATGGAAAGGGCGCCGAAATTTGTAAAGCTGTTTAAGAAGGCGTAAAACAATGTAAGTACTAGACATATGATAGATGATTATAAGTAAAATTTTTTGTAAGAACCATTGTAAAAACTCCAGCAAAGACCAGATGCAATGACCCACAAGTTGCAATGCGAGAAGTATCAAGAAAGAAAAGGACGTAATTAGCAAGACACGATTCCTACAAGGCAGAAGCGTCGAGAGAAGGGGAAGGACAGCGAGACCAACAGAGGGCTCTTGTAGCCGAAGTGGGCAGTAAATCTGCTGGGACAGAACATGGAACCACAGAGTAGCGGAACCCTGCTGGGACAGAACACAGAAGGCCAATAGAGTCTTGGAATGCCCCGACTCAGCGGAGCGAGCAAAAAACGGCCCAACGAGCAGACCGCTTGGGCAAGCCACCACTGGCAAAAAAAATTATGTGTAAAAGTCACACTACTGCTATTAAACAGCATGCTGATGCACGAAACTGAAGAAAACTTCCACAAAGTAAATATGACATGCCCAAACAATTTATCAAACTGTTAGTAAGAGGAGAACTTCAGAGCGACTAGTTATCAATAAATATTTCCATATCCTGCCCAAAGAAGAACCAAGAAGCAAGTAAGAAGCAGAGAAAAAGCAGGAAGAACAGAAGTTGACGATTCGTAAGATCGAGACGAAGAAAGAAGATGGGTGAAGAATAGACGACATACCTTCCCAAATCCCTATCCTATTGTAAACTAGTCGTCTGCGAAGTATTACAACGAAAAACGACCGCTTTCAGCGACACATAACGATGACTTTCACGCATACAAAGCCAGTAAACCACGAGATTCTGCACTCGCAGCTCCATTCCATTATGGGACCTCCACAACAGCAACACTCACTTGCAAAGCCAACAAGGAACGACAAACCAAAGCTGTACATCAAATACTTGCCCACATCCATTTCGCTCCAAGTCCATCACCTTCGTGGAAAAACATTCACCAACCTCACGCTTAAACATTCATAGGATTGTGTGAATGTGTGAAATCAAATTATGTGATGTAGGAATTGTGCAAAAGAAACATGTGAAAAACTAAATAAGTTAAGCACACCAGACAGCCAATAAACTACAAAATAACAGTCACTGACTATGGACAAGTAAAAAATAGACTATCGATAAAAATAAGTCATTAGTTCTGAAATGGACAGCATATAAAGAACAAAGGTAAGGCATAATAAACACTAAAACTATATGCCACTTATTTTCTCCTCATAAAAATAAAGGAATAACTATATTTTACTTATTTTCTCCTTATAAAAACAAAGAACAAAAAATTATCTTGTTGGATGTTTTCCCCTTTTTTTAACATTTGTACCATTTGTTAGGATAATATCTCAATACTTGTGTATGTATATTTCTTTGTCAGAGCAATTCTTGGAAATAATTCTTATTTGTTAGTGTAATAATGTTGAAATGAGTGTCTAGAAACAAAAACATTTTACTTGTACATGATATTTAGAGAATGTGTTAGGAATAGATTTTACTTAATTACTACATTTATAAAAACAAAATATTTCTAAGAAAATCGATGTGAAAGACTCCAAACGTTCGATAACAAACTTATTAAAAACCAAACTTCACACTTAAATAAAGAAATAAAATAATTAAAAATAAATAATAATAATAATAGCATAAAATATTCTTCTCTTGTGAATATAAACATATTTTTGAGAATAATGTGGAAGACTATAAAAATATGAATTAGTAATACAACCTAACATAGAACCAGAATAACATGGCTAAACAGTAGGCAACAAAAGTTAGATAAAGGAATAATTTTTGACTGACTTAGACAACGATTCAATCATTGCCTAACTTCAGCGCAAAAATTAAGTTCGAAGGGTGGTGATATGTAAGGTGTCAGGCAAATCCAACACCTTCCTTGAAAACCCTGACATGATAAGCAAATCCAGTAGTATGTCACATAGCTCTTAATAAATCGTGGCATTAAATTAACCAAAGTAATATGAGTAACGAGTGAGTAAATGGAATACCACAGACTAACACAAGAATGCCTAAATGCATGTCATACCATCCCACCGTGAGACAGACGCAGTTCTGAGGGTAGAAACGAGAACAGAAGCCGAGAGCAGAACCGTGTTAAGCTAGAAGGCCCTACGATAAGGGATGGACACCCACGTCCCCAGTTAACCACCAGAACCACCCCCCCCCCCAGCCCATGTTAAAAGCTAGAGCCCTCCAGACGAACAGTATAGATCTTACGTTAACACTAAAAGGGCCACACCAGCTGCAAGTCTTAGCGTGAGACATTTTCGCGTCTCTGTTACGATGCAAACTTTAAAAACATTGCCCCACCACGAAAAGTACAACGTTTCTCATTAGATAGACAGAATTTTTGTAGGTGGAGCTTAAGGTTAAAATTGAGACCCTGATTCGTCAGATGAAAACACAGCCAGATACTTTTTTTCCAAACCAACTTCGGTAAATTGTAGTAAGGAGAAGTTAGGAGAGATTTGTTTCCGAGACGGCGAGCTGTATGGAGCTGCGCCGGCCGCCGCCCCCTGATGAACACCGACAAGGTAATGAACGCACGCGATGCCGCATTTTTGAGCACATAAGGCTTCACTCAGAACTGCAGAAGTCTCATCTGTTACATCCCCTTTTTACGTAATACTAGTGTCGATCGTCAATTGAAGCTCATGGTATTCACATTTGCTACGTAAGTTAAAATCTGAAACGCAATGATTTTTCTGTTATATAGTTATTGAGAAGCCACATCAGCCACTGTAATTTACGACAAGTTAGATAAGAAATTAAAGATAATTGAGGGTCACTGTAGACCATTTTGATAGTTTTCTCTTTTGTGAAACTTAATTTAAACCTAGATTATAGCTGTGATATGGCATAGGTCATCCTTCGATCCATTGCAGAACTTGAAAACCCATTCAGGGAATATTCGCTCACTTTTTTGTGGAACGCAGTTGGTTTTTATCATCCTGTATTAAAACATTTTCTTTTATCAATAGTGCAATTTATAAACAATGTTTTGTGAGTAGAATAAAATTTTCAATCGTAAACTTAACTGCTTTTTCGACGTTAATTTACCAGCTAACTAAAAATAGGAATGCCTTGAACCCCTTGCACTAAATTTAGCTAGTATTAAGATTCTTTCACAGGGAGTGCAGTGGAGCTGACGCTGAAATCATTAAGTGTTTGGTTATATCATCGCTAGTCTCACTGAACACTTCTGAACTCTACGTGTCATGTGTGGTCTGGCGTCTCCTTACCTACAACAGGTTCCAGGTTCAAACTAGTCAATTCCCTAAAAAACACGCTCAGAGCGTCGTTGCGCGAAAGTGGTAGGGAGACACGACATAGAACAACAGACACCACGCAGAATGTTAGAGAGATTACGATAACAATCACACATCATAATAGTTGATTACATAGTCTTTCAGATTATTCTGCGATAATATTTATTTCTTTATGACGTCAGTTTTGTTAAATTTGCGAAATTCTTCAATATTATTATTTTCACGTTACGTGGCGTACCGCCTCATGGGCACCCTAGTGAGTGTGCACCCAAATATTTCTATTGTTGGGTCTCACTCACTACCAGACCCGATCGCTTCACATGATCTTTTAACGTCTTTAGACTCACTTGTCACTATGCTTTAACTTGCACCTACAGCATTTGTTTACAATGTAGTTTTAGGTTTACTATTATTTTTTCAGGGCTTGTGTTTAACTTACTCTTTGCCTTTGTCTACACATGAAGGTGAACTGTTCAGAATAACCTATGACACGATAAAAGGCTTATACTTCCCCATTCGGGTTACAGTTGTATTGGAAAAAACGGGTCGAAAATAACCCCGACCAGTCTTCGAACTTCTTAAACCCACAGACGAATTTCAGGTCGTCTACGCAATACAGACGGCCGCCAGGGTCGTCGTATTGTATTGAGCAGTAGTGGCATATCGTACAGCTAGCACAGCCCAGAAGTGTCAACACGAACTGTTGAAAACCGGTTATCAGCGCACGCACACCTCTAGCCTTTCTTTCATTCACGGGACAGCACTAACGGTCACGGTTCGACTGGTGCCGTCAGATGGTCACATGGAAAATTGAATGGCGCGCCGTGGTCTTGAGCGATGACTGCAGATCCAGCCTGCTTCTTGAGCGATGACTGCAGATCCAGCCTGCACGCAAGTGATGGTCGTTTGCATGTATGACGTGGACCTGGTGAGTGCCGCCTCGTAGAGGGCATTCACTCAAGACACACCAGCCCCATCCCAGGCCTTATGGTCTGGGGTGCGATAAGCTACAACTGTTGTTCACTTTTGGCGATTCTGAACAGGACGCTAACAAACGCTCGGTACGTGAAGCAGGTTGTTAGTTTCGTTCTTTAACCGTTCTTGCAACAGGGAGGTGACGTGGTGTTCCAACAGAATAATGTTTGCCCACACCCTGTCCGTGAAACTCAACATGTTCTGCAAGACGTGCAGCAACTTTCCTGGCAAGCGCGATCCCCAGACGTGTCTCCAATCGAGCACGTGTGACAATGGTGGGACGAGGTGTAACTTGTGGGACTTGTCAACCAACAGTTCGTACAGAAAGACGTGAACAGGTCAAACAGGTGTGGCATAATCTGTCCCAACACAGTATTCGCTACCTGTAAGATCAAGTGGAGCCAACCCGGTTGGCCGTGCGATCTAACGCACAGCTTCCGGGCGGGAAGGAGCGCCTGGTCCCCGGTACGAATCCACACGGCGGATTTGTGTCGAGGTCCGGTGAACTGGCCAGTCTGTGGATGGTTTTTAAGCGGTTTTCAATCTGCCTCGGCGAATGCGGGCTGGTTCCCCTTATTCCACCACAGTTACACTATGTCGGCGATTGCTGCGCAAACAAGTTCTCCACGTACGCGTACACCACCATTACTCTACCACGCAGACATAGGGATTACACTCGTCTGGTGTGAGACGTTCCTGGGGGGGTCCACCGGGGGCCAAACCGCACAGCAACCCTGGGTTCGGTGTGGGGCGGCGGAGGGGTGGACTGCGGTAGTCATCGTGGGGTTGAGGACCACTGCGGCTGCGGCGAGGACGGAGCCTCTCCGTCGTTTCTATGTCCCCTGTTAACATACAATACAATACAAGATCAAGTGGATGCCAGAGTCAGCGTCTGCACTGCCGGCAGCGGAGGCTACACCACGTACTAATAACTATTTCCATGGTAAAACGAAGAGTGGGAAATTGATAAATGGGGCATCAAACTGACTAGCGTGAGGCCGTGTTTAGCAGAATAGGATTAATTCGCTAGAGTGTAACCAAGGCAACTAAGAAAAAATTAATTAGTGACCCGAGGGAAACTTTTTTTTCCGAATTTTCATAGGTAGGTAAGTAGTTAGATTAGAGTTTAACGTTCCATCGACAACGAGGTCGTTAGTGACGGAGCAAAGGCCGAATTAGGGAAGTCGGATGTGCCCTTTCCAACGAAATATTTTCACAGCTAACGGAGAGTTGGAAATGGACAAATGGGGTATCAAATAGACCAGCCTGAGGTGTAGTTTCGCACAAAAGATTTAATTGGCTGAAAGAAATCAGGCTTAGTTAGAAACTTAATTAGAGATTTGAGGGAAAATTGAAATATTTCACGAAAAGCTGCTGCTGCCTATGTTAATGAAGTGTCAAAAAGTTCATGCCTTCAGGTCTAGCTGTTTCATACATAAAACGCTGTACTTCTGTGGTATTTAATTGTAAAAATGGCTTTCTTCAAACCACGTACTAAAGATATTCCGAGAACAGAAGAAGCTGGGAAAGCGATTTTGTTAACGTTTCTATGGCAACGCCTCAGTCTTTGCAGCTCTACAAATGACTATTGCTTCTCCTGCAGCCATTAGAGCTTCACAGCTGAAATCTGGCAACAGCACAGCTGTCAGCGGGCTTCTTACGCAGACTTGACTGCAAAATGTCTTAAGAGGTGGTGTGACCGACTACCAAACAGGGAAGTCAAAAAAGCATGCAAGAAGGACTGATAACTGGAAAGATCGTGCAGTAGCGGGGAATTACCTGCAAGAGTAGTGAGAAAATTATTTGGTGTGATTCTTCTTTTCTGACGAAGATTTCCCGCGTTTGAGGTTGCCCAATATTTCGTCTCTTCGTAAGATGTGCAGGTAACGAAAGATTAGCAAGCTGTTGATATTTAACAAGGTAATGTCCAAGAAGACCTGGGTATCGAAGTTCCTCCCTGACTGTGAGCGATATATATCGAATGCCCGACTGTCGAGGCGGCTTATTGTATTGTGCGCTGACAAGGGAGTGTGATATAACGTTGTGAATTCTCATGGGTGAATCTGTTGTAATATCCTGTTCAAATACTTTGAAGTGGTAGATATTAATACCTCGAAATGCTTAGAATTGTGTAGGGGTTATGACTTGTTGCCAAATCGGACTCAGAGGATTTGCGTAACTGTCACGATGAAACGTGTGTAAGGCTATATAAGACGACCACTGATGTAGGCTTCCCCTTCGAGCTCTGATAAACGAAATTCAAGAAAAGAACTTCGAAAAGAAAAAGCACTTGGTCTGATAGCGCAAAATCACTGTAAGTGAAAAGAGTATTGTTACATTTTCGTTTTTATTTACATCTAGTTTACGTTCGTTTTTCGTCGTCGATGTTGCCAACGCCTCGACAGTCTAGCATTCCCTATACCGGGCGAGTCACGTAAGAAGTAACAAACCTTAAGTTCGTGAACGGTTACACATATCGAAGCGCGGTTTTGGGCAAATGTTAAAGCGTCGAGGGGCACCCGTGTTTTTGTTTGGTTAATGTTTTTAGCGCTGGTATCAACTGAGGTATTGAAGCATGAACGTGTTTTTAATTGGAACCGTATACCTTTTATAACTGCATTGGACAGGTCTTGACAAGACAATTACAGAGATACAGCGTTTGTTAAAGTCGACGTTGAAACTCGTCCTTAAAAATTCGAGGACTGTCGTAGAATGTGGAAGCACGGTGGCCGGAAACGGCATTTGCTGTGCAAACACTGCCAAGCGGGCGTCCGGACCTGAATGTGTAATTGTATACCGTAAAGTAGACCTGCGCTACGAGAATAAAGCTTCATTTCCCCTTGAATGGATATACGACATAGGCTGGAAGCTAGTGCGTCACAAAAGACTTAGGAAAAGTATTTCACATTTGTGTATCCTCCGAGATTTACGCGGCCGGCCGCGGTGGCCGTGCGGTTCTAGGCGCTCCAGTCCGGAGCCGCGCTGCTGCTACGGTAGCAGGTTCGAATCCTGCCTCGGGCATAGGTGTATGTGATGTCCTTAGGTTAGTTAGGTTTAAGTAGTTCTAAGTTCTAGGGGACTCATGACCACAGCAGTTGAGTCCCATAGTGCTCAGAGCCATTTGAACCAGATTTACGCGAGCTGAAACAGAGAAATCAACTGTTCAGCCTTCAAAAATAAAAGTCTTACGTGCCTGCAAAAAGAATCTACTGTATTAAATATTTAAATGTTAGAAGGAAGATTTGACCTATCTTTTCCTGTACGTGCCTATGTGCTTCTTACAGGTAAAATACACGCTGTCGGACAACTGTCTCTACCTACACTGCCCTAAGTTATATCCTGTGGGATACATTTGTTGAAACAAACATTTTATTAAAAACGTCGTTTTATACTGAACATAAGAGCGTAATGACTGTGTTACGAGCTATGTACAATACACGCTGTTAAATTATTTGATACTGAAACGCAATTTCGTACATGTGTAAATGAAATAAATAAGTTACTAATAGTGATTTGGTAGCTACCCAAGTTATATAACGTAAATTTTATCCTCCAAAAGATAAGTTTATCCTTTACTTAATAAGCATGTGCCCAAAATGTTGTTGTTCATGGACTGTAAGGCACATCTGCAACCGCTGTTCGAAAGGACGATGATCAGATGTAATCACAGGGCATTATATGGTAGAGCAGGCACCGGTGGTACGACGGTACGTATGTTATGGCGTGGTTGGGGCTTCGGCATAGGCTGCATCTTTGAGTGCTCCTCAAAGAAAGAAACAAAGAGGGGACTAATGAGGGGACCTCGCAGTCCATATGACAACAGAATTTCATCCTGTGCAGCGTCCAGGAAAGTTCTCATTCAGTACTTGCGTTGCAACACGTGACGAATGAGCTGGACGACCGCCGTGTTGCAGCCACAAATGTCCACGAATATCCAGTGGTACCTTTTCTAGAAGAACCGACGGAATGTTCGTCTGAAAGTGAGAGTACGAATTTCCATTTAGCATGTCTGAGATGTAGTAAGGTCCTACAATGTAATTTCCTACGATACCGCATTATACTTTTTCGCTCCACGGCCGTTGATGTTGCTCCTAACGTGGTCGTGGTCGTTTTCGTTTGTTCTTGGTTTTTCCAGCGTTGATATTTTTGCGGTGAATATGTCGAACCGGTCGAACAGTATTCAATGCGTATTCGAGAGAGCAGCGAGACGGCCAACGGCCTTTGAAATACAGGAATGTATATTTGGTGATCTGTGTGGTGCCACCGCCAGACACCACACTTGCTAGGTGGTAGCCTTTAAATCGGCCACGGTCCGTTAGTATACGTCGGACCCGCGTGTCGCCACTGTCAGTGATTGCAGACCGAGCGCCGCCACACGGCAGGTCTAGAGAGACTTCCTAGCACTCGCCCCAGTTGTACAGCCGACTTTGCTAGCGATGGTTCACTGACAAATTACGCTCTCATTTGCTGAGACGATAGTTAGCATAGCCTTCAGTTACGTCATTTGCTACGACCTAGCAAGGCGCCATTATCATTTGCTATTTATCTTGTGATGCATGTACCGTCAGACCGATGTTTACCAATTGTGGATTAAAGTCAAGTATTCCAGCAGCTACGTACGTTATTGGCTATATTAATTACCTTGTCCAGTTCCAGACCTCACGCCAGTCTGCGTGAGCTTAAACGCGTGCCTTTCGGCTACCCGTCACTGTGGATTGGCTGTCTTGCCAGTCCACAACAATCTGAAAGTACCGGAAAATGACGTCGACACCTTTCAACTGGATTTTCTCTTATTCTCGTTATCTGTGAAATTTCTCGACCAAGAGAAATACGAAAAGTATGGCCTGGCACTCGCGGGCGAACATCCGTTCTGCTACTTCGATGGAACAGTCGAACAGTGCATATAGTGCCATCTGGCTTTGGGATACGGACTGTGCGGGTATTTAACGTACCCCCTGAGTGTCCCAATGAAGTAATCGGCTGTGTCCTGTCGCGGTATGGCAAGGTGCTTAGCATCACGAATGAAAAATGGGCCAGTGCCTACCGTTTCCAGGGCAACAGCGGAGTCCGTAGTGTTCGTATGGACCTCCGCCAGCACATACCGTCATATTTAAATATTGCGAGTACAAGGGCACAGGTTACCTATATAGGGCAACCACAGACATGCTGCCTCTGTCAATCTACGGAGCATCTACGCGTGGAATGCCCGCGCAGGCGGCCTGTGCAACTGCCGCGGGAACGCACTGAAGGTGACAACCTTGTGCCTCTTCTCAGCGAGATAGTGGCGGGTCCTGCCCACCGAACCGCTGAGAGAACTGACGAATCGACCCCTGGTCCGTCAGGAGAGGTGAAACCGGTACCTAGTGCATCTGTTGACAGCCCTATTGAGATTGTCCCGGACCAGACGCCCGTAGTGGCAGTACCGCCGGCGGCGACTAGTGCGCCTTCCGTGGCCAGTGATGTTGTCATTGTAGAACAGATGGAGGTAGAAAAAAAAAAAGCTAGTGTGGATTTTCGGCTGCCCGGTAGTGCATGTTACGCAAATTTATATTAGAATGGTTAGTAAACGTTACTTCATCGGTAAAGAGCACACGTCGGAAAAACGTAGGGTCGTCTCTCAGTTGCTGAAAGACAAGCACACAGAATTCTGTACAAATCACGATAGCTGAGTGCCTGATCTAGTGACAGATGATAGGGATGGAAATTCTGTTGATACAGGATGCGAATGGCACTCGTCGGGCTGATTCCACATTCCTTGGCAATATACCTCGTACCACTGTGCGTATTCATTAGCGTCGTAACCAGAACCGCTTCTTCGTGTTCTGTCAGATGCAGTCTTCTTTCTTGTCCTCTTTTTGACGTTCACGCAGCCTGTCCCCTCTAGCGTCTTAATAATTTGCGCAACTGCCTGGCGTGTCGGACATTGGCAACCCGGATACAAAGCTCTATACCGCAGTACTGTTTTTACAGCACCTCCTTTACATTCACCATATAAAATTATTGTATCCAACTTCTCCTCATTGGAGTACTTGTCTGCATCAACGCATGTTGACACAGAAATGACCAGCCTCCAGTGTCGACAGATAAACAGGCAGATGTGCTGACATTCTGACACAGCATGGCACGAGAGATCCGCCTGGCGGTGTTTGCACCGCTATTGCCGATTCCAGCCAACGTGCTTTCGCATTCTAGGACATTTCTCGAAATTTTTAACGACAGGTTTCAACGTCAACATTGACAACGGCTATATTACCGCAACTGTCTTTTCAAGAGTTATCGATGGCTAAAAAAAAAAAAAAAAAACATTCTAGCTTCAATATCTCCGTTGGTACCAGTTCTAAAGCCATTAACCAAACAAAGAAATACCTGCCCCTCGACGCTCTAACATTTGCCGAAAAGCTCGTTTCGACATGTGTAATCATTCACGAAATAAAACGGGTGTTACCTCCTACGTGGCTCACCCTGTACGTCGCAGCCACTGAGGGTGCGATTTCGAACCCAAGGCACAACTTCGATAACCACAGCTGTGCGTCTACCGATGATCTATGTACACTTAAGAACAGAACATCGTTGGATATTTAAAAGTATTGTATTTAATTGAAACGGCAGAGAGCATGGTTCTGCATACACGTAAGGTGCTGGGGATACAAAAAATACGAACTTTTTAATCTCTTTCTCGCCTTAGCGGAATTAATTAATAAAAAGTACAATGAACGATTAAGTTCCAGAAAATTGTAGTAATTAAATTGACCAGAGTTACCACAGATCAGTTTTTCGCAGACTCTTAAATCTCGTAAACATTTAAGAGGTTCTCAGAAACTATTAACAACTATTTTACCTACTTGCAAAACAGCCGCTGGAATAACAACTATACTAACTACACTTTAAATATGTAAGGAAAATTTTCAGCTTCCAAAAACATTTATCACGTGCAATCTTTTAAATTCCGTAAAAAAACTGAGTGTTAACAAGGTACACAAATTTTAAAAGAATATATCACCAAAGAGCGAATAACAAATATGTTTGCTTAGCAGTTGCAGAGTAGAATTAGAAAGGAGCTGAAGAATGTAGTAGCCAACATACGGTTACCGGCTCGAGCTCAGTTCAAGCATCACGCACTTGCTTGGTTCAGTTCAAACTCTAAAACTCATACGTATGTGATACACATTAAGCTCATATAAGAGAAGTAAATTACAGATTGCAAGAGTACTTTTAAGTTAACAGCCAATTCGAAATTCAAAGTCTTTATAACTGTTGGATTACCTGAGCACTCAAAATAAGACCCGGACACAATTTTAAAGATTCATTCCCAACACTTAACAATGAAATATTGGTACTATAATTGGGCAAAATTCAGACATTTTACACCTGCCTTAAGAATACCTCGGGCATGTTCACATCATCAGCGGTGCTAATACTGATTCATAAGTACACAGACCTCAACAACGGCCTCTAGGGAAAACTACACAAAGCTTAAGACAAGCACCAGATACAAACTTGAGTGATAAGGGTACGGTAACAGAACAGTGGTTTTCGCAACCCTCAGTTAATCACGCTCAAGAGAAGGTACTCACCATTTATTTCTATGCCGGACCTGGGTGAATAAGGAATGCTAGCGGAACCACATTCACCAAGAAACGCACTAGAAATGGAAGTTCGCCGACTTCAAAGACTCGACCAGCGATCACGAACCGGGAGAGGGGCACTTTGCATTAACGGTCACCAACTAGTCGTCCTCAGTGAGCGACCACTGTTAGCGTCCGGAACAGCCAGCGACACGTGACCCCGCAGAGAGTCGCTTTTGTGGCTGCTTCAGCTGTACTCGGGTCACTTTCAGTGAGGTGTCTGACTGTTTGTGGACGAATGGCAGCTTAATGTTCCTTAAAATCCGAAACCACAGAAGATAGTGGTGTTGGTCGCTGGGGTCGGGATTGAAGTCGACTCTTACCAAATGTGTTCTATTGCGTGCAGGACGGGACTCTCTGCATACTAGTCCAGTTCAGGAATTTTGATGTCCCCAAACCATTGCCTCAAAGATACTGCTTTCTGACAGCGCGCATTGTCCTGCTGATACAGTCATCGGTTCCGAATTGTTCCTGTACTGTGGGCAGTAGGTATCGCCGGGAAGAGTGTGGAGTAGTAGACGGAGGAGGGCAGGGGGATAGGATGGTATTATAGCAATTATGATTACGAAATTTGATGAATCAATTAAGAAGGCCAAGAGTGTTTCTGCTAGAAAGAGCCTAGCGGTTCTAGGAACTTCAGTCTGGAACCGCGCGACCGCTACGGTCACAGGTTCGAATCCTGCCTCGGGCATGGATGTGTGTGACGTCCTCAGGTTAGTTAGGTTTAAGTAGTTCTAAGTTCTAGGGGACTGATGACCTCAGCTGTTAAGTTCCATAGTGCTCAGAGCCATTTTTTGCTAGAAAGAGCAGATAAGCAGTTGTTACGATCTCACTTAAACAGTGAACTGACGTCGCTTAGTTCCTGTAAAACGGATGTAGAGTAATTATGGACGAAGTTTAAGCAGACTGTAAATCGTGATCTGGAGAAGTATGTGCCTAGTAAGTGGATTATGGACGGAAAAGACCTACTATGGTTTAAAACGAGATTCGGAAACTGCTGAGGAAATAGAGGCTGTTGCACTCTCTGTTCAAAAGAGAACACGTAAATGACGACAAGGATAAGTTAGTAGAGATTCCTGCGTCTGTGAAAAGATCTAAGTGCGAAGCATACAGCTGCTACCACCGTCATACCTTAGCAAAAGATCTGGCAGAGAAGCCGAGGTAATTATCGAACTCTCCGTCCGAAAAGGCGTTGAAAGGCCCAACCGTACCGACCGGCCACCGCGTCTTCCTCAGCCCACGGGCGTCACTGGATGCGGATATGGAGGGGCATGTGGTCAGCACACCGCTGTCCAGGACGTATGTCAGTTTACGAGACATGAGCCGCTACTTCTCAATCAAGTAGCTCCTCGGTTTGCCTCACAAGGGCTGAGTGCACACCGCTTGCCAACAGCGCTCGGCAGACCGGATTGTCACCCATCCAAGTGCTGTCCCAGCCCGACAGCGCTTAACTTCGGTGATTTGACGGGAACCGGTGTTACTACTGCTGCAAGACCGTTAGCCGAGGAAATTATGGTCCTATGAAAAAAGCGTTAATTGGGTCTAAGGCTCCCATCCAGTGACTTGTTGAATAGTCAGGTGTGGCAGTTGAATACAGCAAAATAAAATCCGAAGTTTTAAATTTTCGCATTGAAGAAATCGTTCACGCAGGAGAATCGTACTGACGTACCATCGCACAAAGTCTCGTATGGATGACATAGTAATAAGTATCCTTGGCTTAGAGAAGCAACTGAAGGAGTTTAAAATAAATAAGCCAACGGCTCCGGATGGAATTCCAATTAGGTTTTACGGCATTCTCTCCTTGCTTAGCTTGAATTTATCACGAAACGCTCGCCCAGCGCAAAGTGCCAAGTGTCTGGAAAAAAGCGCAGGTTTTTCCAATGTATAAGAAGGGTAAAACAACGGATGCGCAAAATTACAGACCACTAACCCTACCTTCGGTTTGCTGCAGAATCCTTGAATCTATTTTTGGTTCAATATATTACGTTTTTTGAGACTGAGACTGAGAAGCTTATGTCCACGAATAAGCATGGTTTTAGAAAGCATCGCTCGTGTGAAACTCAGCTCTCCATTTTCTCACATGATATACTGCGAACTGTGGATGAAGGGTAACAGGCAGATTCCATATTTGTAGATTTCCGGAAAGCGTTTGACACGGTGACCCACTACACGCCGTTAAAGAAGATACGAACATGTGTTCACAGATATGTGAGGGTCTCGAAGACTTCTCAAGTTATAGACCCCGGAATGTTGTCGTCGACGGCGAGTGTTCATTAGAGACAACGGTATAGTTAGGAGTGCCTCAGGGAAGTATGATAGGACCGCTGTTGTTCTCTGTATACACAAATAATTTGGCAGACAGGGAGGGCAGCGATCTGCGGTTGTTTGTTGTTGATGCCGTGGTGTACGGTAAGGTGTCGAAGTTGAGTGACTGTAGGAGGATACAAGATGACTTAGACAAACGTTTTAGTTGGTGTGATGAGTGGCAGATAGTTCTAAATGTAGAAAGCCGTAAGTTAATGCTGATCATTAGGAAAAACAAACCAGTAATGTTCGGATACAGCAATAGTAGTTTAATGCTTGACACAGTCACGTCGTTTAAGTATCTGGGCGTAACGTTGGAAACCCATAAGAAATGGTACGCGGATGTGAAGATTGTGGTATGAAACGCGGTCAACTTCGATTTATTGGGAGAATTGTAGAATGTATGGTTTATCTGTAAAGGAGACCGCATATAGTACCCATTCTTCAGCATTGCTCGAATGTTTGGGATCCGTACCAGATCGGATTAAAGAAAGACATCGAAACAGTTTAGGTGCGGGCTGCTAGATTTGTCACCGGTATGTTCGACCAACACGTGAGTGCCCAGAATGTGATTTTCACTCTGCAGCGGAGTGTGCGCCGATATGAAACTTCCTGGCGGATTAAAACTGTGTGCCGGACCGAGACTCGAACTCGGGACCTTTGCCTTTCACGGGCAAGTGCTCTACCATCTGAGCTACCCGATCACGACTCACGACCCGCCCTCACAGCTTCAATTCTGCCAGTACTTCGTCTGCTACCTTCCAGATTTCACCGAAGCTCTTCTGCGACCCCTGCAGAACTACCACTCCTGGAAGAAAGGGTCGTAAGTCGTGCTCGGTTTGCTCAGCTTGTAGATCACTTGCCCGCGAAAGGCAAAGGTCCTGAGTTCGAGTCTCGGTCCGGCACACAGTTTTAATCCGCCAGGAAGTTTCAACACGTGAGTGTTACGGAGATGATTCGCGACCTAAAACGGAAAAGCCTGGAGAGAAGGCGACGTTCTCTTCGAGCAAAAGCTATTGAGAAAATTTAGAGAACCGACATTTGAAGCTGACTGCAGAACGATTCTGTTGTCTCCAACAAACATTGTGCATAAGGAGCACGAATATAAAATACGGAAAACAGGGCTCACACGGAGGCATATAGATAACCGTTTTTCCCTCGTTCTGTTTGCGAGTGGAATAGGAAAGGAAATTACTAGTAGTGGTACGGGATAACCTCCGCCACGCTCCGTTAGGTGGACTGCTGAGTATCGATGTAGATGAATATGTTGATGTAGAGGAGGCCAGAGGAGATTGTGTAGGAAGAAGAATGATCCATTACAATATGTTCACATGTATGTAGTTTATGTAGATACGTAAGGAATTACATAAGATAGATTACCTTAGAAAGTTGCATCATACCTGCGGCGTAGCGGCTGGCACATTGGATCTGGTTCCTCTTCCATGCAGATGTAGGTTTTCTGTGATTTCCGTAAATGCTCGGATGATTCTTTTGAAAGGACACGGCTGATTTTCTTCCCCATTCATGAAACACTCCGAGCTTGTACTTCGTGTTCAGTGACATCGATGTCGTCAACACACTAAACCCTAATCTTCCTTCATTTGCCGGCCGGTGTGGCAGAGCGGTTCTAAGCGCTACAGTCTGGAATCGCGCGACCACTAAGGTCGCAGGTTCGAATCCTGCCTCGGGCATGGATGTGTGTGACGTCCTTAGGCTAGTTAGGTTTAAGTAGTTCTAAGTTCTAGGGGACTGATGACCTCAGAAGTTATGTCCCATAGTGCTCAGAGTCATCTGAACCTTTTTTTCCTTCCTTTCTTTATCGACCCGTTATTTAGTTCATGCACGTGAATTAGCAGGCGCACGCATTCTCACTGTATGACTCTCAACCTATCGATATGGATTTGGTTTTCACAATTCGTTTAGTTCTCTTTTACACATTACATTTATCACAGTTACAACGAAGATATTCATAAAATTAATGTACAGAAAAAACTAAAAATGAACATGTTAACTGGAAATTCGTGTCATAACATAAAAGTAATACATAGTTACACTTTTCACTACAAATCAAGGTATGTGAACCAGCAAAGATATTTATAAACTGAGAAGTAGAGAAAATACTATTCAAAATACGTCACATCCTCCAAAAGTTGCAGACCCGAGAAAATAATTTCACTTTTCCTTAATTTCAGCGTAGATTATAAAATAAATTGGTCACCCACAGTGTTATGAACATTATTGTGACATGGGAATAAGCGCTGGCACGTCACGTGGAAAGCACGTGAGGCAATACGATAGTTACATAACAGGTGCAGGGGATTCAGAAAAGTCTTTATGTGTCGTCTGTGTTAATGAGTGGGTGAGGCAGCCCGAGACGACGTGAAGACGGAGAATGAATGTCATGGGAAGGTGATGGTCTCTCTATGTTGTGCTGAAATCATTAAGATTTGCTGAAAGAAATGGGTGTTTCATTTACGACGCAAACGCAGTGTTCGAAGCCGAGCAGTTACCAATACCGGTAGGTAGGCTCCGATCGTCGCATATGCAACCTCCAGTTCGTGGAACTTTGTCAGGTGCCTATTGGTTTTAGCTCGAGCTAGAAGAGTCAGGCGCGGCCTTGGAAAGAAGTGCGAGACAATTACTGTGGCATTGCTATGTGCTTTTGATTATACAAACAGTCGTCGCAGTACAGTTATGGATGCACTGGCGGTGCGTGCTCGCAACAAGACGCCGACAGGTAGTACACTATCTGATCAAAATTAGTCGGACACACGTAGGTGATGCGCACTTGACCTCTAGATGACACGAGAGGAGGAACGCCAGTACAAAAGGAGGCGGGAAGTATTGTCTTGTAAATGGAGAAGCAGTAGCAGCATAGTGAGTCGGTCAGGATAGCTCAGTGACTTCGACCGTGGACCAGTCATTGGGCGTCACCGAAATAACAAATCCGTCAGGGGCATTTCAAAACTTCTGAAGCTGCCCAGATCGACTGTTGTGACTGTGAAGTGAAAAAACGAATGAACAGCCACAGCTAAATCACTCTCTGGTAGACCTCATGAGCTGACGGACAGGGACCGTCGGGTATTGTAGGGTGTGGTTTTAAAATATCTAAAAATCAGCAGAAGATATCACTAGTAAGTTCCAAATTGATAGCAGCACTCCAGGTCGCACAGTGGCTGTGCGTAGAGAGTTTTAAAGTAATGGGACACAATGACCGAGCAGCTCCTCACAAGCCATATACTAGTGCTAAGAGATGCTTCAGGTCGTGGAAAGAGAGACGCCACTGGGCGCTGGATGACTGGGAACTAATTATTTGGAGTGATGAAACACGCTATTCACTGTGGCAATCCGATCCACTGTGGCAATCCGACAGAAGGGTTTGGAAACTTCCTGGCAGATTGAAAGTGTGTGCCGGACCGAGACTCGAACTCGGGACCTTTGCCTTTCGCGGGCAGGTGCTCTACCAACTGAGCTACCCAAGCACGACTCATGCCCCGTCCTCACAGCTTTACTTCTGCCAGTACCTCATCTCCTACCTTCCAGACTTAACAGAAGCTCTCCCCTGCAGAGTGAAAATCTCATTCTGGAAAGAAGGGTTTGGGTTTGGAGACTTATTGGAAAACCTTACTTATCATCATGTGTAGTGCCCTCGGTGGAAGTACAGAGCAGGTGGTGTTACTGCATGGGAGTGTTTCTCGTGGTTCGGTTGTAGTCCTCTAATTGCGCCTAAGAAAGTGCTAAACATGGAAGGACATGAAGGCATATTACGGCATTATGTACTACCTACAGTAGAGGGCTAATTCGGAGACGGTGACTGTATCAGCATGATAATGCACGCTGTCAGAAAGCAGTATCTGTGAGGCAATGGTTTGAGGAGAATAATATTCCTGAAAAGGACTGGCATGTCCAAAGTCCCGACGTGAACCCAGTGGAACATCTTTGGGATGTGTCATAACGTCGACTTCGATCCAGAACCCAGCATCCAACACCACTACCTTTTCTGATTTCGGCTCCTGAGGAAGTGATGAATCACTTCCTCCACAGACATTCAGACACATAATTGAAAGTGACCCCAGCAGAGGTGAAGCCGTGATGAAGGCGGAGTGTGAACGCACCCCATATTAATGTCCACTACTAGGTGTCCTGATACTTATGATCATATAGTGGAGGTGCATTGACGGTGTGTGCTCCAATAGTACTGACTTCGAGCGACAGTATTTGAATTGGTCAGCCGGTGTACTACGTTATTTCGTGAAGTTTCGTTTGAGTATATGCACAGCTCACTCAAGAGCTGCTACTGACAAATTAGTATGAAATAAATGCCAAAAAGATTTTCTCAGAGTTCTTCGCAATGGCGCTCCTTGCTCATCAAGTTCTGCTAAAAGTGCTACGCCACCTGTCAGAAACCGAGGAACACATGACAATGTTTGCAGCTATCGGCGCCAACTTTCTCGCTACCGATTACTGCACAACACAGGACACAGAATTTACGTCGTAAGTGAAACGCCCTGTAACTGAATTATAGTGAATAACTACCACATGGTAAGACTTTGGATCACCCACTCTCATCCAACAAATGTTGAAAGCTGCGCACTCTGGAAATCAGAAAGCAGGAGTACACAGAAGGCGATCCTGCAAGTGGATCTTGACCCGACGATACATTCAATTAATGTTTCAGTAGTAGCAGGAACATAGCGATTGTACCTTTCTTTTCTTTACTGTTATTTCATCACTCTCGTCTATGGACGCGGATTGGACTGTCGGTGGTACATTCAGCCCGCTCTTCACCCAAGGGACAAACAAAACTAAGACAAAAAAAATACAGTGAAAGGTGAGATATTTAATGTGAATTGAAAAAAGCTTCTAAAGTTAAAATTAATCGAAGAGATTATATGTAAAAAACTTGACTCTTTTGTTTTTAGTTTAAAGCATGAATAATAAAAAGGTAAACAAAAACAATAAGAACAAATTTGAAACAAGATGTAAAACACTCATCTTAAAACGAAGCATTTCACTGCCACTAAAACTGTAAGGACCTACGCTGGGAAGGATCGTCTGTCACTGAATGCGGCAAAGGTGGATACTGAGAAGGGTGGAAGTGTGGTCGTCTAAGGATGGAGGAGTGATGGCTAGTATCGGCGGAGAAGGAGTGGATGTTGGGAAACAGAAAGGAGGGGTGTCGTTAAGGCGTCATTTGAAGGGGAAAAAAGAGGTAGGAAAAGAAGGGGCAGAGGAAAATGACAGGGAAAAATAGGGGGTGAGGGAAAGGGGGCCCAGATGATGTGGATTTACAATTGGTAATATTGGTATATCTCGGGGCGGAATTCATGGTCTGACAGAAAGAAGGTTGAAATTTCTTTTGGAGAGGATGTAAAGGGTGTGCAGGTGTAGCGTTGGTGAGATATGTCGATTGAAGCGCGGCAGCGCACGAGGATTGGAAAATATAGGGGAAACAATGGAATTATTGGAATCGAGTTTGTGGATAGTTCACATTGTTCGAAGCGGTCCATTGTGAGTGGCGAGAGGTGGGAATTTGATGAGATGTGGGGGATGGCAAACGGATACGGAAAGCGAGGCAGAGTGCATGATTTTCACGAATGTGGAGGGAGCTATAGAACTTGGGGTGGTGGATATCCATGCTACGTTAGCATAGGGCAGAGTGAGTCGAATAAAGATTTTGTATGTGTGGAGGACAGTGGAGAGCCGCAATACCCATGTTCGGACAGTTGGTAGTTTTAATTTATTTGGGATTTCTGTTGGATGATTAGTAGGTGAGGTTTTCACATTGGCTGCCAGTTCATGGTTTCCCCAAGGTATTTTAGCGTATCAGTTAACTCGATAGGACGTCGTAAACGATAAGGTAGAAGTTGTGGAGACAGAAAGTGCTGGTGGCTTGTTTCGTAATAATTGGCCGGGTTTTGGAGATGTTGATCTTGTGAAGTCATTGGTTACACCACAAGTTAAACTGATTGGAGTTGGAGGGATAGTTGGGATTTTTGAAGTGTAAGGTAGAGAGCGAGGAAAGCAGTGTCATCTGCATAGTGAATGAGGTGGATGGAGGGAGGTGGTTTGAGCATATCAGCAGTGTTGCTAAGATCATGGAGAGGAGAGAGGTCGGAGCCTCCAGTGGGATGGAAAGAATGGGGTTCGCCATTTTTAATAATGATAAAGGATGGACATTTAGACAGGAAGGAGGCTATTAGGTGAACATACTCGTAGTTAACTGAAAGTCTGGAATTTGCAAAGGAGACTGGAATGCCACACACGGTCGACAAGAGTAGTGGGTTGGTTTGTTGAGCTGTTGGGATAGGAGATGAGTGAGGTAGAGATGTTTATCATTGTCCTATATATAAAAATTATAAATTAAAGTCCGCCTATTTCCCCTCTATGTGAAGGCTAACCTCAGGAACTACTGTAGGGATTTTGATAAGCTTTTCACTGATAGACAAACTGATTCATGTGGGAGGTTTATTTACACAATTTGTAATTATAGTACTGACGACACTGACCCGTGATCTACGGAGCACCCGCCGCCGCTATGCCTAGCGGTCTGCCCTTTCATGATGGTTGCTGTGCACAAAGCCTGCTCTCCAGAAGATCTTGATTGGCTTTGGTAGAGATGTGGTGGTATGGAGGCGACATTCCACGAACTTATATTACAGAATTCCACGAGAATATTACACTACGGCACTCACTCGCACGACAGACGATGGTGAATCACGCCAAGACCAGGATCACCACCCTCACACGCCACCATCTCGAGGAAGCGCACGTCAGAGCGCGCACTCAAGATAGACTGGCTCTGGAGGGACTGTCCATGTACACATCACTGCAGAAAGACGACGCTGGTGACGAGCATTGATCATCGATTTCATTGCGGACGATAGACGACGTCTAGATAGCTTGATATAGGGAACGACCTTCACACCCATTACATTAGGAGCATTACTCGGAACATCGCCATCTTCTGGAGGTGATTGCTGTTGCCTCTCAGCTCACTTTTGTCCTGATCCCCTTGGCTGCAGCAACAGACTTTCCTGAAGATCTAACAGGAGCAGAGGTCCTTAAAGCGATACAGACAGTTGCCACTCTTAAGTCGCCTGGACCCGACGGTCTCCCTCTGGAGTTTTACTGCGCTTTCCAGCAATTGCTGGCTCCAGCCTGAACGGACCTGCCCCAATCTACTGTCTCCCACGGCGCAGCTCCCTGGAGTCTTTCTTGAAAGACTGATCGTATCCGTACACAAACCACGAGCCGAATTCAGGATCTGTGATTATCGCCCCTTGACCTTACTCATCAGTGACATGAAAATTTTCGCTTGACCGCTGGCGGCGCGTCTCAAGCGGACGGGCTGTTATGTCGTCTCTCAGGACCAGGCATCAGTAGGAGGCGATCATAATATCCTCACTGCACTCTGTCGGTATGGTGACATGGTTGCGCCCGCCAAGCCTCTCCAAATACGTGGGGTCTTGGCCTCCCTCAGCTTCAGCCAGGCTTTTGATAGGGTTCACCATCCGCATTTTACGGTGGTACTACGACAAATGGGGTGCCCAGACACCATAGTAGAGGTAAATGATATTGTACAACGGCCACCTAACGCCGCCGATCCGGGGCTCGGTGAGACATGGCTATCCTCCATCAGCGATAATGTGCGCCTTCACTTTGGAACCGGTGCTCTGAACTAATCTACATCCACATTGTATTACTGCCCACACGCTTGACAATGGCGAACCTGATATATACCAACCTGCAACTGAATAGGGTGCAGAACGTTTGGTATCTGGTGCGCCAGATGTCGGCTTTCCTCACGAGCGTAAACCCTGACCGAATAACAGAACAATTACTCCTCTTTCCGGATGAGGTGTATTTTCCGAGTGAAGAAACGAATTCTGTGACATGGATACTCGGCCACCCCGTACACTTCATGTCAGGTGACGGTGAGTAGGCAGTCCTCGATTTTTGATACTACATTGTGTGATCGTACGGCACCCGAAGTACCAGCAATACTTCTCAAATTTTCTACCTCACAACTGGATTAACCATGACAGGAGAAGTTGAACCATGAACCCTTTTTTTTGTTGTTGTTAAGACTGGGCTACCAACGGGAACCACATTAATACGAGTAGTACCAAGTCGAAACGAGTCGAACTTTTTTGTTTTTCTTTTTCTTTGGTAGCAGACGAAGACCGGCTTTCATTTACCTTCCCCTCAGTATTATGAGAAATGTCATAACAAGAAGTCCTGCAACGCATTGGTAATGGCACAAAGAAAAGAAACATACATAAGAAATAAAAGATATAAATAGAAAAAAGGGGTAGCATCTTTGACTAGTAATCAAAACGTCCTCAGTCCTGAGTTCGAACCCTGACATTGCTTAAATTTTGAATGAAAGTCATCAGCAATAGCGGCCAAAGACTTGCAGCATAAGATGTCACCCTCATTCTGTAAATGGCTGTGTCAAAGAGGGCGGAGGGGCCGACAGAGGTTCAGGGCACTCACTTGCCCTTTGGGTGGGAAACTGCTCCCACAAGCAATGATCAACGACATGAGGATGCACAAGGCAATGGAAACCACTGAATTAAAGACACATAATATGTAACCACAGGACATGTGGCCTGTAATTGAAAAAGTGTCATGATGATCTCTCCATTGGCAAAAGATTCCGGAATAGTCCCCCATTCGGATCTCCGGGAAGGGACTGCCAATGGATCGGTGACCATGAGAAAACGATTGAAAAACCAACGAAAGGGTAACATTCTACCAGTCAGGGCATGGAATGTAAGAAGTTTGAAAGTGGTAGGAAAGCTAGAAAATCTGAAAAGAGAAATTCTAAGGCTGAATCTAGATGTAATGGGGGTATAATGAGAGTAGGATTAGTTATGAATAGGAAGGTAGCGGAGAGAGTGAGTTACTGTGAACAGTTCGGTGATAGGGTTGTTCTCATCAGAATCGACAACAAACCAACACCGACAACAATGGGTCAGGTATATATGCTGATATCGCGAGCAGGATATGAAGAGATAGAGGAAGTATATGACGATAATTAACGGATAGTTCTGTAGAATTGGAAAGGGAGAAGAAGATCTAATAATCATGGTGGACTGGAATCCGGCTACATCTACATCTACATTCATACTCCGCAAGCCACCCAATGGCGTGCGGCGGAGGGCACTTTACGTGCCACTGCCATTACCTCCCTTTTCTGTTCCAGTCTCATATGGTTCGCGGGAAGAACGACTGTCGGAAAGCCTCCGTGCGCCCTCGAATCTCTCTAATTTTACATTCGTGATCTCATCGGGAGGTATAAGTAGGGGGAAGCAATATATTCGGTACCTCATCCAGAAACGCACCCTCTCGAAACATGGCGAGCAAGCTACACCGCGATGCAGAGCGCCTCTCTTGCAGAGTCTGCCACTTGAGTTTTGAAAGGTACGTGCTGAGATTCGATCAGGATAGAGCCAGTGAAAAATGTCGATAGTTCCCAACCGCAAGGTAGGACGAGTAGTATATTTTCGAGTAGTAAGATCTTTGACAGCTAACAGAGCTAGGTGCACGCGGTAAAAGTTTGAGTAGTGGTGAGGAGATGCGCAGAGGCAGCATACGTGTTTTGAGTCGGAGCTAGATGCCTGCAGGAGGCAGCCGGATCGTGACAGCATCAAAGTAAGAATTGGCGCTACGCACATAATAAGCTATATATTGAGCGAAACTCGGCATACACCTGGGGAAACTAGAAAGAATAATTAATAAAATAGGTTTTCTTTGGTTAAATAATGTCTAAAAGCTAGATAGAAATCCCATTGTTGATGCAAGAAGCGATTTGTGAAACTTTCTCGTAAATCACATGTGCCTTAAAAGTTTGAACAATAAATATTTTTTAGATAAAATTAGAGTTTCATCTCACACCTTCTGTCGTTCTCCGCATCCTGTGCTTGCATTAAACCAAAAGATACATTAAAGTTAAGTCCCATGAGTAAAGCTAATAATTTCATTTATCAGAGTAAAATAATCTATATGCCATTGCGCATTTGGCAAATTATTCAGATCAGGACAGAATCTTTATTAAGTAACAAACAGGGCCAAAATGAGTAAAGTTACCTAGAATGACAATTTTATGCCATTGCACTACGGCTGAGTTAAATATATGTTTTATTATCGGCTAAACGGGAAGGAGTGCACGAGCTAAGTCCACAGACGCAGTCAGATGCAGGTTGGTGACTTTCGTTTATTTTTACCACTAAACTTTCATGCAGTCAGATGTGTATTTTGAGTATTAATTTTCCAACAATATTTTCATGCAGTCAGATAAAGTTCAGTTCAGTTAAATACACAGTCAGATGCAAGTTTTACTAAAGACTAAAGCAGTCACATGCAGTTCAGTCTAGTTTAAATATAGAAGTTTTATTAACAACACTTTCAGTTTGCTAAACATCTCCGTAACGCTATCACAGTTACCAAATAACCCTGTGACGAAACGCACCGCTCTTCTTTGGATCTTCTCTATCTCCTCTGTCAACCCGATCTGGTATGGATCCCACACTGATGAGCAATACTCAAGTATAGGTCGAACGAGCGTTTTCTAAGCCACCTCCTTTGTTAATGGACTACATTTTCTAAGGACTCTCCCAATGAATCTCAACCTGGTACCCGCCTTACCAACAACTAATTTTATATGATCATTCCACTTCAAATCGATCCGCACGCATGCTCCCAGATATTTTACAGAAGTAACTGCTACTAGTATTTGTTCCGCTATCATATAATCATACAACAAAGGGTCCTTCTTTCTATGTATTCGCAATACATTAAATTTGTCTATGTTAAGGGTCAGTTGCCACTCCCTGCACCATGTGCCTATCCGCTGTAGATCTTCCTGCATTTCGCTACAATTTTCTAATGCTGCAACTTCTCTGTATACTACAGCATCATCCGCGAAAAGCCGCATGGAACTTCCGACACTATCTACTAGGTCATTTATATATATTGTGAAAAGCAATGGTCCCATAACACTCCCCTGTGGCACGCCAGAGGTTACTTTAACGTCTGTAGACGTCTCTCCATTGATAACAACATGCTGTGTTCCGTTTCCTAAAAACTCTTCTATCCAGCCACACAGCTGATCTGATATTCCGTAGGCTCTTACTTTGTTTATCAGGCGACAGTGCGGAACTGTATCGAACGCCTTCCGGAAGTCAAGGAAAATAGCATCTACCTGGGAGCCTGTATCTAATATTTTCTAGGTTTCATGAACAAATAAAGCGAGTTGGGTCTCACACGATCGCTGTTTCCGGAATCCATGTTGGCTCCTACAGAGTAGATTCTGGGTTTCCAAAAACGACATGATACGCAAGCAAAAAACATGTTCTAAAATTCTACAACACATCGACGTCAGAGATATAAGTCTATAGTTTTGCGCATCTGCTCGATGACCCTTCTTGAAGACTGGGACTACCTGTGCTCTTTTCCAATCATTTGGAACCTTCCGTTCCTCTAGAGACTTGCGGTACACGGCTGTTAGAAGGGAGGCAAGTTCTTTCGCATACTCTGTGTAGAGTCGAATTGGTATCCCGTCAGGTCCAGTGGACTTTCCTCTGTTGAGTGATTCCAGTTGCTTTTCTATTCCTTGGACACTTATTTCGATGTCAGCCATTTTTTCGTTTGTGCGAGGATTTAGAGAAGGAATTGCAGTGCGGTCTTCCTCTGTGAAACAGCTTTGGAAAAAGGTGTTTAGTATTTCAGCTTTACGTGTGTCATCCTCTGTTTCAGTGCCATCATCATCCCGGAGTGTCTGGATATGCTGTTTCGAGCCACTTACTGATTTAACGTGAGACCAGAACTTCCTAGGATTTTCTGTCAAGTCGGTACATAGAATTTTACTTTCGAATTCACTGAACGCTTCACGCATAGCCCTCATTACGCTAACTTTAACATCGTTTAGCTTATGTTTGTCTGAGAGGTTTTGGCTGCGTTTAAACATGGAGTGAAGCTCACTTTGCTATCGCAGTAGTTTCCTAACTTTGTTGTTGAACCACGATGGGTTTTTCCCGTCCCTCACAGTTTTACTCGGCCCGTACCTGTCTAAAACGCATTTTACGATTGCCTTGAACTTTTTCCATAAACACTCAACATTGTCAGTGTCGGAACAGAAATTTTCGTTTTGATCTGTTAGGTAGTCTGAAATCTGCCTTCTATAACTCTTGCTAAACAGATAAACCTTCCTCCCTTTTTTTACATTCCTATTAACTTCCATATTCAGGGATGCTGCAACGGCCTTATGATCACTGATTCCCTGTTCTGCACTTACAGAGTCGAAAAGTTCGGGTCTGTTTGTTATCAGTAGGTCCAAGATGTTATCTCCACGAGTCGGTTCTCTGTTTAATTGCTCGAGGTAATTTTCGGATAGTGCACTCAGTATAATGTCACTCGATGCTCTGTCCCTACCACCCGTCCTAAACATCTGAGTGTCCCAGTCTATATCTGGTAAATTGAAATCTCCACCTAAGACTATAACATGCTGAGAAAATTTATGTGAAATGTATTCCAAAATTTCTCTCAGCTGTTCTGCCACTAATGCTGCTGAGTCGGGAGGTCGGTAAAAGGAACCAATTATTAACCTAGCTCGGTTGTTGAGTGTAACCTCCACCCATAATAATTCACAGGAGCTATCCACTTCTACTTCACTACAGGATAAACTACTACTAACAGCGACAAACACGCCACCACCGGTTGCATGCAATCTATCCTTTCTAAACACCGTCTGTGCCTTTGTAAAAATTTCGGCAGAATTTATCTCTGGCTTCAGCCAGCTTTCCATACCTAGAACGATTTCAGCTTTGGTGATTTCTATTAGCGCTTGAAGTTCTACCAACGCAGCTTCGACAGTTTACAGTTACAATACCGATTGCTGCTTGGTCCCCGCATGTCCTGACTTTGCCCCGCACCCTTTGAGGCTGTTGCCGTTTCTGTACTTGCCCGAGGCCATCTAACCTAAAAAACCGCCCAGTCCGCGTCACACAACCCCTGCTACCCGTGTAGCCGCTTGCTGCGTGTAGTGGACTCCTGACCTATCCAGCGGAACCCAAAACCCCACCACCCTATGGCACAAGTGGAGGAATCTGCAGCCCACATGGTCGCAGAACCGTCTCAGCCTCTGATTCAGACCCTCCACTCGGCTCTGTACCAAAGGTCCGCAGTCAGTCCTGTCGACGATGCTGCAGATGGTGAGCTCTGCTTTCATCCCGCTAGCGAGACTGGCAGTCTTCACCAAATCAGGTAGCCGCTGGAAGCCAGAGAGGATTTCCTCCGATCCATAGCGACACACATCATTGGTGCCGACGTGAGCGGCCACCTGCAGATGGGTTCACCCTGTACCCTTCATGGCATTCGGAAGGACCCTTGCCACATCTGGAATGACTTCCCCCGGTATCCACACAGAGTGCACATTGGTTTTCTACCCCTCTCTTGCTGCCATATCCCTTAGGGGCCCCATTACGCGCCTGGCGTTGGAGCTCCCAACTACCAGTAAGCCCACCCTCTGCGACCACCCGGATCTTGCAGACTGAAGGGCAACCTCTGGAACAGGACAAGCAGCCATGTCCGGCCGAAGATCAGTATCAGCCTGAGACAGAGCCTGAAACCGGTTCGTCAGACAAACTGGAGAGGCCTTCCGTTCAGCCCTCCGGAAAGTCTTTCGCCCCCTGCCACACCTCGAGACGACCTCTCACTCTACCACAGGTGAGGGGTCAGCCTCAATGTGGGCAGTAACCCGGGCAGCCACAGTCGTAGTCCGATCGGGGGATGCATGGGACGAGCTAGCCGTCCACGACAAACCCCCATCCGGACCCCCACAGTGATGCCCATTGGCAACAGCCTCAAGCTGTGTGACCTAAGCCAACACTGCCTGAAGCTGGGAGCGAAGAGATGCCAACTCAGCCTGCATCCGAACACAGCGGTTGCAGTCCCTATCCATGCTAAAAACTGTTGTGCAAAGAACGTCTGAACTAATCTACAGAGAGCACAAACAATTCGACACAAAATTTAAACGGTTATTAAAATACAAGATTGCCTAGTAAATGCAGTAATGCTGCTACTTGCGCACTGCTGACACGCTGCTCGGCGGCGGAAGGAGACTGCGCGATTATACACTATTCAGGTGCTAAAACGCGATGCTACAACTCTCAAATACTATAATACGCCCGAAATATATGAATTAAACAATGCAAGTACCGAAAACACGCAAAGAAATTAAGAATTAAACTATGTAACAAATAAGTGAGCTAGGAGTATACGACTTACTGCTGGCAGCTGCTTATCCAACGGCGGCAGGGAGCTGCGGGGGAAGGAGGTGAAGAAAGAAGAAACGGTTACGGGAGGGTATGGGATTGGTTGTAGAATTTAGAAAGGTGGAAGACTAATTGAGTTCTGCAATGAACTGCAACTAATAACAGCGAATACTCTGTTCAAGAACACAAGAGGAGGCGGTACACTTCGAAATACCTGGGAGATACGGGAAGATTTCAGTTACATGACATCATGATCAGGCAGAGATTCCGAAATAAGGTATTGGATTGTAAAGGATACCAGGATCAGATACAGACTCAGCTACCAATTTAGTAAAGATGAATGTAGTCTGAAGTTTCAGTGAATAGTTGGCAATAATAACGTGCAAAGGAATAGGATACGAAAGTTCGAAGGAATGAAGGAATATGCTTGAAGTTCTCTGACGCTAAGGATACTGTGATGAGTAATAGCTCAGTAGGCAGTTCAGTTGGAGAGGAATGGACATCTCTAATAAGGACAATCTCAGAAGTTGGAAAGAAACACACAGGTACAGGAAAGGTAGCTGTGAAGAAACAAGAGGTAACAGAAGAAATATTTTAACTTACCGACGAAAGAAGGAGGTACAAAAATGTTCAGGGAAATTGAGGAGTACAGAAATACAAGTCACTCAGATATGAAATAAACAGGAAGTGAAGGGAAGCTAAGGCGAGATGGCTGCATGAAAATTGTGAAGAAATAGAAAAGGAATGATTGTCGGAAGGACTGACTCAGCATATAGAAAAGCATATAGAAAAGCAAGGGCAGTAATATTAAGAGTGCAACTGGAATTCCACTGTTAAATACAGAGGAGAGAGCGGATAAGCAGAAAGAATACAGTGAAGGTCTCCATGAGGCTGAGGCCTTTCTGATGACGTGATAGAAGAAGAAACAGCAGTCGATATAGAAGAGATAGAGGATCCAGTATTAGAATCAGAATTTAAAAGAGCTCCGGAAGACTTAAAATCAGGTAAGGCAGAACGTACAGATAACATTCCATCACACTTTCTAAAACCACTGGGGGGAGTGGCAACAAAACGATTATTCATGTTGATGTGTAGAGTGTATGAGACCGACGATATATCATCAGACTTTCTGAAAAACGTCGTCCAAACAATTCCGAAAATTTTAAGGGACGGCAAGTGCTAGAATTATCGCAGAATCATCTTAACAGTGCATGCATCCCGGTTGCTGACAATAATGATATGCAGAAGAATGGGAAAGAAAATTTAGGCTCTATTAGATGCCGATCAGCTTGGCTCCAGGAAAGGTAAAGGTAGCGGAAAGGCAGTTCTGACTCTGCAATTGGTAATGTAAGCAAGATTGAAGAAAAATCAAGAGACGTTCATAGAAATTGTCGACCTGGTAAAAGCCTTCAAGAACGTAAAATAGCGCAAGACGTTCGAAAATCTGAGAAAAGTGGTAGTAAGCTATAGGCAAAGACGAATAACATACAAAAAATAAGTTAAAGAACCAAGACGGAACAGCAAGACTGGAAAACCAAGAACGAAGTACTCGGATTAAAAAGGGTGTAAGACAGGGATGTAGTCTCCCGCCCCTACTGTTTAATCTATACATCGAAGAAGCTGTGACGAAAATAAAATAAAAGTTCAAGAGTGTGATTACAATTCAGGATGAAAGGGTATCAATGATAATATTCGCTAATGATATTGCTATCTTCAGTGAAAGTGAAGAATAATTACAGGATTTGTTGAATGGATTGAACAGTATAATGAGTATAAAATATGGTTAAGGGAAAAAACATCCATTTTTGAGATAATAAAGATATACATTACGTTTTTCCTGTTCTTCACAGGGTTTTAGAAGACGATGACCGTTCGTTGAGAGAAGAACTGAAGTCTCTCTCTCTGTCTCTCTCTCTTTCTGCGTGTGTGCGTGTGTGTGTGTGTGTGTGTGTGTGTGTGTGTGTGGGTGGGTGGGTGGATCATATAACTCTAATCAGTGATAATATTTCAGAGGAAGATGATCAACACAATTGAATCAGAGATTCTTTCAGTACGGAACTTACATCAGCACTTATCACTCAAGAACAAGACCCATTTATTGATATATCTTCAGAGTCCACATGGAAGTCGAAGTTTACTTTTCATCGGAGCTTCGCGAAGCAGGGGTATCCGCAAGTACGCCACAATTCCCTATGAGTTTTGATACCTTATGGAACAACCTTCTTTTGTGAGGCAGAGTTTTCAGCAATGGTTGTCATCAACATGAAATATGGATCACGATTGACTGCGGAGAAAGAGATGCGAATCGCAATTTCCCATATTCTGTCCAGGGTTCGAGAACGTGTTCCCAGACAAGCAACATATCATTTGGTGCCCCCCCCCCCCCCTCTTAATTTTTTCACAATAGCGACGTATCATTTGTCAGCCCTCCCCTTCTCCCTTAGGCAGCAGTTGCTGTTCCTTGTGCTCTTGTTAAGACCTCTACAAATACATCGAAATCTAGTGGGCGTGGAAATGATTTATTTTTACTGCTAATTATGATACACCCTGCGTACAAATTTTGCACGAGGGGCCCTTCTGCCGCCACGCTCAGCATGGAGCCCCGAGCGACCATTTGCGTCGTTTGGGACTTGGCTCTGCTTGTGCCGGAATTTGAAGGAATTATGATGAAGAAGGAAGCTCATCCTTCCCATTAATTTCGTTGCAAGACGAAGATGTAACAATATTAAAAGTTGATTGAGATGTGTTTTGTCAACAGTTAACAACTTTTTTTGAAAATTAAATTTCTTTTACCGCCGCTACGAGTCGGATATGTGCGAAAGGAGCCGTGGATGTTTATGTTCACATCAAGGGAGCTATAGATCCAAAACGTTTGAAAACCACTGCACTAGAGTAATTTTAAAGTTTGGAAATGAAACTGCAAAAGGAGTAATTAATTTAAAATAGTTACGACTTTCTTTAAGACATTTTATTAATGAAGATGTAAGAAAATTGTTGTATACCCACCTTAGCGCTACTGCAGTGTATGAGAGTCTGCATGTTAAGGTTCTCGAACTTGAGGTCTCGTCTGTTGTCGGACAGTACATATTTGTAGTTAGAAAATCTTTCAACATTTTGTGAAACAACTGGTGTGTGCACATTTTTATTTTCTTTTAGTTTCAAAAACCAATCTAAGTGATGGACACCTCGATATCAATGTATCGCGTCTGGTAGAATATCGATACAAATTATCAACATTTTTGTTTCAATACCCATACCTTGTAAAAATTCACACTAGAAAGTGACGATACAATGATAGCATGCAGATGAACCGTCAATTTATTTTCGACAAGTACGAATATGTTGATTTTTTGCTAGAGCAAGTGAACTGTCCGATCTTGCCAACATTAAAAGAATGAACTGTAGTGTTATAAATCGACATTAAACACAACACTTAAAAATTAAGCCCTCCGCTGTAGCCGAGCTTAGTCGACGAGTAACTCATAACAGTGCTACAGTGCTAGTGGTGTTGATACAAAGCAGAGCAACGGAAACGATAAACAAAACAAACACAGCATTATATCTACAACAACAGTTGCCGAAGTTGACCTTTCGTCAGGAGAGAATCCCAGGAATTTCACAGAGTGAGAAAGATTTGGCAGATGAAATATTTCTGCAAGACGAGCCAGTGGAATTTGTCGTGCCGCATAGACTCAACTGAGCGGACAATCTACACGAGGAGTACAACGATGAGGATACATGCTGAAAGGTGGCTACACTGAGCCACTGCGCCAGAGATTGCGCCAAAGAGTATTATTCAGCCGCCTCCACTGGCAGTGCTTGGGGAGAACTCGTAGTAGTCAGTGCTTGTTGAGATGTGCTAGTAAAAAGTGCTTGGGGAGAACTCGTAGTAGTCAGTGGTTGTTGAGATGTGCTAGTGAAAAGTGCTTGTTGAGAACTCGTAGCAGGCAGTGCTTGCTGAGATGTGATACTGAAAAGTTCTTGTTGAGATGTGATAGTAACGAGTCGGTGTAGATATATTGTAATGATTAGAGTGATTTTCGTCAATGTATGAAGGTAAAAGAAAAAAATTTTTCCTTTTCTTTTTATTATCTCAATGTCTTAAATAATGTGTCATTACAGGTTCAGTCAACAAAGCATCTGGCTTGTGTTCTTGTATTAGAGTGTAATTCTGGTTTTCTTGCGCAATTATAGTATTTCTAATTTTTTTTTAATTACTCCAGTATAAATGGTATTTAACATTTCTTGTCTTGTTGAAGAAGAACCGTGCCAGATGTGTACGTTGAGTCACACTCCCACACACTGAACAATTACACTTGTGCTTTGGTTTCGTAGGTTTTATAGTTGCTGGGGACTTAATTAATTGATTGTGTTAACAGGAAATTTTCATTTCATTCTTTGTTGTTGTTCTATGCAGTCAGATTGCGTACTAATACTAGTCAGGGCCAACCGTTTACGAGACACAGCGTAATCGGACATACAGCTACAAAAAATTTAAAAAATATTTGCATTTTATTTAATTAAGCCCCCATGCACGTGGCGACGCATGGGGGCTTAATTAAATAAAATGCAAATATTTTTGGTAACTGTATGTACAAATCGTTCCATGACCATGGAGATTTTGCTCCTCAGTTGTACTGCCAGCCCAAGCTACGACCGTATCATGTGTTCCCATTAGACATGGCATTGTCCAATACGAGGTCTGTCCACCTCAGAATCAAGAATTGTAATGCAAAGGTGAATGAACGATGGTTTTTGGGCCGCGATTCACCAGCAGTCATTACTTACGCAATAACCCCAGGTTGTCGTTTGACACTCATTCACTTCTCGTAATGCACAGGAATTATGTGGCCTACACGTGGCCAACTGATGATACCCGTCTCAGGATTATGAACCAGGTGTATGTAGAATTCATCCTTACGCGCTCTGACGTTGTTTTGTGTGCCAGATCTTTACTTCTGCAGGGTTTCGTAATTTAATGGCTGATCAGCATGTATTTGATTTGTTGTTATGGATCTTCTAATTCAGAGGTGTAGTTTATGAATAGCATTGCAAACGTCTTTTTTTAGTACGGTATTGTCGTCAGAGCTTCCTGCGTAGTGGAATGAATGTCTATGATATAAATTTTGTTCTTTACCCTTTACACAAAAGGGATAATCACCAGACAAGAAGTCTCAGAAGTAACATTAGTAATTGGTAGCAACCAGCAGCCGAGAGAAATAGCAAGGCAGCTGTAATGTAGCAGGCGTTGTTCGCTATTATCTCAAATGTCGAAGCACAGCAAACACCTCGTTCACAATTTCCTTGTAGCAACTCTTAGTACCCGTTTAACGCACTGCTATAAGTTCCGCTTAGACAGAATTTCTTCAAACAAAAATAAAAATAACCAACATTTTACACACACACACAGCCGGCGGCTGTGACCGAGCGGTTCTAGGCGCTACAGTCCGGAACCGCGCTGCTGCTACGGTCGCAGGTTCGAATCCTGCCTCGGACATGGATGCGTCTGATGTCCTTAGGTTAGTTAGGTTTAAGTAGTTCTAAGTCTAGGGGACTGATGACCTCAGATGTTAAGTCCCATAGTGCTCAGAGCCATTTGAACCATTTGAACACACACAGTAAGGTTAGGAATGAACTTTCTGTTGAGTCTCGCATTATCGTGTGCGCCAATAAATGAAATTTGATCGAGTCAAAACATTGTCCAGGAAGCTGCATCCACCAACACCTAGATTTGAAATTTTAGTTTAACTAAAGTGGCCTCAAAGACAACACATGTACTTGCAGGCTAAAACAATCGCACACACAACGCAAATTTCTATTCACTTAATTCATGCTTCATCAATAACGTAGCAGTGTCGGCCAGTTCTAAAAGATTTTGGACGTATTGTGTAGGCCCGGTGGTGTGTGTCACAGGTTCTGAAATGGAGTATAACACGCAGAATGCACTCATCCGGAAGTTGTTTTCCAGCAGGAGGCTTTGGCATTTTTGTTCTTTTTTATTTTCGTTTAGATAATTTCCCCCGCAGTCCTTCAGCTCTCTCGACGTATATGACTTTGCAAGGTCAAAGAGTTGCGGGCAGCTGAGTGATCATAAAAACACTAAAGACTACATAAGTTTCCCAACAAGCACGTGCTGTTCAAAGAAAAGTTAATGCAAGCAAGAAATAATCTTGCATGCCTTGTCATAGAAATAAACAATTCGTTCTAATAAAGGTGGTGTTCTACTTGAGAAATGAGTCCCAACGATACCAAGAAAAATACAGTGAGTGCACGTACACTGATTTCACTTTAACGTATCTCAAAAGATATGGACACAGTCGGCATCTTTAACAGAGGAACGTAGCTACTACTGACACTGTATTACGCATAATTACAAAGACATTACTTCACGAACGTTAGATTATTTGCACTTAAACCTTGCGCCGAGGAATAAATATTGATAAATCGACAAACAACAAGATTTCTTGTAGAATGAGATTTTCACTCTGCAGCGGAGTGTGCTCTGATATGAAAGAAGATTTCTTTCCGGTGTGAGTCAACATGAGTTCCGTATAATCAATGCACACATGACCGAAATACGAGACAAGACAGATGTTCTTGTCTACATAGTGCACTTAGAAGCTCTTACATTTTCTTGTGTGTTGGGCTTGTGTGGTCGGTATTTCACGCGTTAGCTGATGTGTAGTAGGAAGTAACTTTTTATATTTTTCACGTGAAGAAACACTATATACTAAATCCCAAAATCCCTCATTACTCATTAGTTAATGGTCGAACATACGTATTGCACTCTGAATCTGATGTACATCCGATAGTGCCAGAAGTTTAATTTTTGACTATATCTTCAGTCAGAAGCAAAGATGAATCACCACAAATTATATCTTTTCCACTATTTTCTTTTTATTTCTTTATACTGAAAGTGGAAATATGTTTATATTGGCGAATTCCAACACCAAAGTTGCCCCAAATTATCGATGAATGACTAACGAACAGAGAAATACTTCACAAGATGGAACCGTTACATTGCACCCAAATTTATGTCATACAGTAATAATGATCGTATTAATAGTAATAATAATTCTGAAGTTAGGTCTCCGTGGTTCGTACAGTGATGACCCCATGGCGTGACACATTTTTTCAATGAGTCTCTGGACGCCAGTGTGGACTGACATAGGCTCAGGACACTGCTTTCAGAGCTGCTGCTTCCTTCCAAGAAGCTCCTCAGTTGTTCTCAGGAGTGTGAGAGTACCCCATGTAAGTGCTCCGACGAAAGAAAATTCCTTGGTGGTACCTGGCATCAATTAGTGCTTTTCCTTCGTGCGACAGTCAGAAGAGGTGACCACTCAACTATGGACACGGCACTTATTGTCCTATTCGTCAAAGAATTTTCGAGAACACATTCACAAAGTTGTGGAATTTCAGTGACACACCGATAATTTATACATCGTCAAGTAAAGTAGATTATCGCAATTAGTGTTTTTTTTCTTTAGCTTCTCAACAACGGAAACTCAAAAGATATATTCTCACACAAGCACTGACCTGGATTTCTGATTATTGTAAATGTCTCTTGTAGTTTGTATCATCCGTCTCTAAATCGAGGATTTCTTTTTGTACCATACAACACATCATAGATGACCAAAACGTACGGCCAAATTCCATGCCACAGTTATTGCAGTAAGGATCAAACATTCAACGCCTTATAGAAGATCGATCGTAGTGTGCTTGTTAGATGAAAACGTAACTTTCTCAGTTACAATGTTAAATATACTTTTTAAGCTTATTTACAAGTGTTCCTGGTTATGTTAAATACACTTTTTAAAATTACACTACTGGCCATTAAAATTGTTACACCAAGAAGAAATGCAGACGATAAACGGGTTTTCATCGGACAAATATATTATGCTAGAACTGACATGTGATTACACTTTCACGCGATTTGGGTGCATAGATCCTCAGAAATCAGTACCCAGAACAACCACCTCTGACCGTAATAACGGCCTTGATACGCCTGGGCATTGAGTCAAGGAGAACTTGGATGGCGTGTACAGGTACAGCTGCCCATGCAGCTTCAACACGATACCACAGTTCATCAAGAGTAGTGACTGACGTATTGTGACGAGCCAGTTGCTCGGCCACCATTGACCAGACGATTTCAATTGGTGGGAGATCTGGAGAATGTGCTGGCCAGGGCAGCAGTCGAACGTTTTCTGTATACAGAAAGGCCCGTACAGGACCCGCATTATGAGGTAGTGCATTATCCTGCTGAGATGTAGGGTTTCGCATGGATCGAATGAAGGGTAGAGCCACGGGTTGTAACACATCTGAAATGTAACGTCCACTGTTCAAAGTGCCGTCAATGAGAACAAGAGGTGACCGAGACGTGTAACCAATGGTACCCCATACCACCACGACGGGTGATACGGCAGTAAGGCGATGACGAATACACGCTTCCAATGAGCGTTTACCGCGATGTCGCCAAACACGGATGCGACCATCATGATGCTGTAAACAGAACCTGCATTCATCCGAAAAAAAGACGTTTTGCCATTCGTGCACCCAGGTTCGTCGTTGAATACACCATCGCAGGCGCTCCTGTCTGTGATGCAGCATCAAGGGTAACCGCAGCCACGGTCTCCGAGCTGTTGGCCCATGCTGCTGCAAACGTCGTCCAACTGTTCGTGCAGATGGTTGTTGTCATGCAAACGTCCCCATGTGTTGACTCAGGGATCGACACGTGGCTGCACGATCCGTTACAGTCATGCGGATAAGATGCCTGTCATCTCGACTGGTAGTGATACGAGGACGTTGGGATCCAGCACGGCGTTCCGTATTACCCTCCTGAACCCACCGATTCTGTATTCTGCTAACAGTAATTGGATCTCAACCAACGGGAACAACAATGTCGCGTTACGATAAACCGCAATCGCGATAGGCTACAATCCGACCTTTATCAAAGTCGGAAACGTGATGGTACGCATTTCTCCTCCTTACACGAGGCATCACAACAACGTTTCACCAGGCAACGCCGGTCAACTGCTGTTTGTGTATGAGAAATCGGTTGGAAAATTTCCTCATGTCAGCAAGTTGTAGGTGTCGCCACCGGCGCCAACGTTGTGTGAATGCTCTGAAAAGCTTATTATTTGCATAGCACAGCATCTTCTTCCTGTCGGCTAAATTTCGCGTCTGTAGCACGTCATCTTCGTGGTGTAGAAATTTTAACTACCAGTAGTGTATTTACACGTGTTTCCGGTTATCAGTTTCTTTTTGATTCTAAATTATAGAAAATATTTAAATTCAGTATTTGAAACACTTTATGAGATGTGAGATCGACAAGAAATCAAAATAGAAAAAAGCAAGACTGTATGTTACTATAGTTAAGAGCTCAGTCGAAATAATTATTCTATTGTTAGACAATGCGAGCATACCACTGTCACGACAGCACTACATTTATGTTTGATTTATTTCTTTACCACTGTACACCTGTTGATGTTACCCAGACATAAAATTCCAGAACAACGTCGAACCAGTGAATCGTTGATAACTACTGGCGCTATTTTTGGAATCTAACGAGGCGGCTGCGCAGGGTGAGAGTATTTGTTAATCCTCGGATGGTACACGGAATTGTCTTTTATGTTGTTCTGTCAAAGTATGACATACATAAACTACAGTTATTTTCACCATCAACTGATCCTGTAGTAGTCATCATCCAGCTACTTGAGTAAAACCATCTGCAATTTCGGAGTAAGCAGAAATTATAGCGAGCGAACAGCTTCATCAAAACACACGACGAATTGTGGTTTAATGAGACGATCAAGTTTCCAAACACACAATTTAATTGAGTGAATACGATATTATAGTTGCATCGAATTCGCTGTCTCCAATAACTCTCTTTTATGTTTCATATAAACAGTGAATTAATCATGATTTATTTAGCTCTACTGCCACCACAAGAGAGAACATAGTGAAAATAGATTTTGTGCCATAACCACTCACGATTAGTAGAATTAGTTTCGCAAGACGTGTTCCACGGTGTAAAACTATATCCTCAGTTATATGTTGATAATATTTCCTGGAACCACCATTGTTTCAAGTGGCCAAATAAAGTTCCTCATTCGTTTTTCATTTCGATCCAGAAAAGAAAAACACTTGCGAGAGTGTATAGTCACTTATTATCCACCCTCCATATGCCGTTGAACATACAAACAGCAGATTAGAGCAATCTGGTGCGGTGGCAGGGAAGAATTACAGGCATTCTGCTCCACCAATGTATGAAAAGGTCCGATAACTGCTTACGCTACCATGCTTTCAGCAGCTTCCTCCGTGCTTGACCAGTTTAGAATATGCAACTGTATGATTTATAAGCCGTAAGCCGAAGGAACGTTAAGTATTAATAATAATAAAATGGTTTAAACGAACGAAGAGAGTCAGCGATTCAGCGGCCATTGCAGTCGTTCGAATGATAAGCATGCTCCGCAGAAGGCCCTTATGTCGTGATTCGGCTCTAAACCCCTCCACTACAATTCCAAAAGCTTGTTCGGGTGGCCAAGGTTAAAGGAAAAAGGCGATCGAACTAAATGGAGATAACGTGAGGCACGTGAAAGTCACTAAGCCATTATACTGCAACTTGGCAGCTAGAACGGAATGCCACCGTGTTGCCTTTAACAACACCTGGCTCGCTTTCCTTTCATAGATATAAGCGCAAGCAGCTAAGGTCGTGTTCAGCACCGATCTGTCGCATCGAGCGACAGACGCACTAATGAGCAGGAACTATCCTTGCAAGCTTGTGACACGTGTCTGCTTCTCCGCAATTTGACTTCATGCTGATTTCCTTAATTAATGGCAGAAGTCACGTCGTTTCGGTATCAGAAACACATCTTGGAATTAGTGCTGATCTTCAGTGAGTCATAATCAACAACAGTACTCCTGACTTGGAAATACAGTACAGGAGACGGAGATGTTCAGAACAGGAATAATGTTAAGAGATCAGATGTTAATCTTATCTTCGTTTCGTTGAAATAAAGAAGTCGTTGAAATAAAGAAGTCGCTGAATCGTATAGAGACGCTACTTGTCACAAACAAAACACACAGTAATTAAGAGCAGCAAAATCAAAAATACCTGCCAGTAATACGGTAAGCTGGGAAAGATATATTAGAAGAAACTAGATACACAGATCACATGAGAAGGGAGGAAATGTTATTACAGACTTTCACAGACGAAGAATGCATTCTTGATCGAAGGGAATTAATCAGTATCTTGGCCAATGGGTTGTAGTACAGCACTGTACGGAAGTGTTACGCAGGGTTTTGGAACACGCAAAGGAAAGAACTGGATGATTTTAAAATGTGCTCCAAGGAAAGGACGTAAAAACACTTGTGGGCAGGTTGGGTACAGACCAAACAAGCTTTTGTTAGAACAGTCAAGGGGGGGGGGGGGGAGGGAATCTAAAAAGGAGGGAAGATTAGTTTAGCGTCATGATGACAACGACATCACAGGAGTTCATGGTCGAATAAAACGAAGATGGCGATGAAAATCGATTGAGTCCACTTGGAAGCAACCGTACTGGAGCAATCACAGGAAACTGGATCCGAGATTACAGAAGAAGACGAGTGATTCGAGGATGCAGTGCATCACACGCACAGTTAAAATTAGAAACTTCTGTTCGCGTCATGTAAGAAGGCGGCCCAATTTTCAGTTGTTCTGCACATATCACTCCACCAGCCACTGGCGGCCAATAATATTCATTCTCTTTTCGAACGGCTACCAGAGCTAGAGATCGAGAATCTCGCTCCTACATGCTGCACTGTTGCCATATTTCGCGACAACCGAATTTCTCATTCCACTGTCTTTTTTTTGTTTAATTTTTTTTCTTGCTGCAATATAGCTATGAATGTGTGCCTTGCGAATGTTTAAGTGTTATTAAAAAAAGTCCGGTGATGATAATAAATGTGAAGTGCTTCACAAGCAGGAGAGGGGGATTATTTACCGCATTTATAGCTTTTTCAAACGTGAGCTTGAAATCAGGTCTCCTACTGATGACATTTGAAAACACAAGAACGGACTCCAGAACCATGTGGTATCGGAAAGAGAACTGTAAATAGAATTAATTGTAAACGAAATTGTCAGAGCTGTAGGAACCGTAGAAACAGTTGGTTTCGTGTCGCCGGGAAAGTATCCCAATCGCAACGAACCTGTAACAGAAATGGATGCTTTTATCAACGATATTTTAAAGTGCTCCGCGTGAATGATGAATGCTCGACATCACAAAAACGTTGTTGCAGTTATGCAGGCTTCAATGGTAAGTGCTTCGTCAGTGTAAAGAATTTTAAAAGACATTGGTTCCAGATATGTTAAGAAGAGAGATTTTATTTCAAAGAAGTGACACAGGTTCAGCACGAACTATATCCCATATAAAGATTTCAACGATACAAGAGTAGGAGGTAGTTCAACAGTGTATTACCTTGATGAGACATGGGTCAATTAAAATCATTCCAAGAAGATCTTATGGAAAATAAGTGATGGTACTGGCGGATTTAAAGTTCACATAGAGACAGATTCTCAGATAATTATTCTTCATGCTGATACCTCTTCCAGTTTTGTTTCTGAGAATAAACTTGTATTTAAGTGCAAGAAAAACAACAGTGATTACCATTCGGAAATGAACGCTGCCAGTTTCGTGACGTGATTCACAATTCTTGTCATAACTTGCTTCTAAGTCAGTCATTGCCAGTTATAATTCAACTGTTATAGAGAAAACATCAAGTGCAAACACCAGAAAAGCGGATATTTTTCCCTCGCTTTTAAAAATATTAAGCACAGACACACAGAACCTATCATCGTAAATTTACAATCAGATTATTCGGAAACAAACTCAAATAGAAGTGAAGACCTTGGAACAAAGTAGTAATATTTCTTAGTTTTAAAGACATGTGATTTAAAAAATGTGTTTCTCAACATATCAGTTGCACACATAATAATGAGAACTTCCTAGACTTTTTGATTAGGGCTTTGTATCCTTTTAATTATGCAGACTATAATGTCCAATACATTGCCCAAGGAGAAGTTAAGTTCCTCTCACCATATTGTATGCTCTAATAACATGCGAGAATGCAACTGGATGAATTCGTCGGAAGTCCGGTATTCCCACATATAAACCTCTGTCATTTTCAAGGCACGAACTGGATATGGCCCTAAAATGACACTAACTGTTACTTGTCGAGATATCAGTAGTTGTCTGTAATCGGTCAGCATTCCCTAGAGTTATTCGCAGATGATGGTTAATTGTTTGATTGTTCAATGGATTATAAATGCGGTCTCTCACTGTAATATTGAAAGTGTTACATTACACTCCTAATGCCCGTTAAAAGCGAAAAATACGACAACTTACTAACCATTTTTACGATAGTCTTTTACATTAGTCTTTTCTACCACTAATTCTTTTTTACACGCAGTGATTGCACCTACCTATAGTCAAACACACACACACACACACACCTTACAGATTTTTAAAAATTCTATTGAGTAGAGGCAGTTGTCAAGCAAATAAATGAATCGCCTAGATGCAAAACTGTCCATGCCCTACATAACTGGTTTTGAGAAAAAGTGGAAGAACTGTTTTCACTGGGTAAATACAAACTGCCCTACACTGTATGTTGTATACATAAGTATGGATTAGTACAAAACCATTTGGGCTATTGAAAAAAAATCAGGAACTCAATGCATGTAAGATATAAGCAAAATAAAAATGGACTTGGGCAGTTTTGCATCTGACTTTGCAGAGGGCCACTTTTGCATGCAACTGAAATGGACATGGACAGTTTTGAACCTGACTAGTTGTACAAGAGGAGAGGACATGGGGTGAACATAAAACTGTGTATTCAGTTTTAATTTCTTTTAATATTTCTGAATGTAACGACTGACAAACTGCAATCCACTTAATACATCATATCTGGAACAATGTCTTCATCTTCTCCTGCTAGACATTCTGATTCAACTGATGCCCCTGACCCGCTGGAACCTAGTAATGTCATGTACCACGACAGGGATTCACATTCCCACCAGGACTCACCATTGTGTTTCTCGAGGAGTTTTGAAACATCCTCCAGTTTCTTTTCATTAATAGGAACAACCGTGTTCGTAATGCAGCTCGAGTTTATGTGTCCTAAGTGTTTCCCACGTTTGCACACGGACACTGGTAGGTTGACTTTAGAATTATAATTAGGCTCCCCTTGGACTTTTATAGCATTCTGAGAATGTGTATAACTTTCAGAATAAACAGCTGTAAGAGACCATACAAGTACAATATTTACATGCTTATGGTAGCCATCTTGCATTACAGTCAACATGACCCCAGCCTTCAATGCGATTTGTCAAAAGGGACAAGGCAAGTTTTGCACCCAACTTACTGATGGACATGGACAGTTTTGATTCTAACCACACTTTTCGTGAGCTGTCTTCCATAGGACATGGAGAGCTTTGAGCATAAATAGCATTTCAAGCATGTGTAAAATGTCATCCTCTACAATCCAGAGTTGCCAACTCAATTTTTTTAAAAAGTGGACATGGACAGTTTTGCATCTAAGCGACTCAAATAATTTCGGTTTGGACCTGAAGTTAATTTGGTTGTGTATTAAATGTTTACTTATAATGCAGTTCAAATCGCAATAAACGGTAATTATTACAAGCAGTTTCAATGACCTTGTCGTTAGACAATTGTCATCTTGAGAAAAAGTGTACTTGACGTTTTCACAAAGCTATGCCAGCTGTTCTCGACTCCCGACGTCACGCAGAGTAAATCTGTGGAGCAGTGGACGCAACATCGTCAAGACGTGAATTAATATTTCTCTCGTGATGACTGATCGAAATTGGTTTTAATATTTATTATTCTCCTCATAGATTTGAACGTGTAACTGATATACAGTAGGCAAACGAGCCTGACTTGTCCGCAGCAACGCAATTCGGTAACGTGGACTTTACTTCCCCCGCTCTCTGCTGTCGCGCATGCGCAGTACTCACCTCCCCCCCCCCCCCCCCCCCCTCGCAAAGCTTCCTTTCCGCTCCGCCTCTTATGTGCGGAAGCGCCGTCCTAGGTGATGCGGGCGGCTGTTGTCAGGGACGCGTCCTTCGGATGGGGAAATTAACGTTGGTGAATCCCTTAGTACTCTTTAGCCAGCGCCATCAACAAAGCAAAGCAATACACTCTACACGTTTACACCACAGTCAGTCACTTACGCCAAGCCAAACGAATGCCACAATAGTCACATAACACGAAGGCAAGATGGGATGGTCACGGAAAAGGAAACTAGTTTCAGTTACGTGGTTTGGCAGCAATGCCATACGTCACTTTTTATCTTTACTTTCTCCTCAATCTGGAATAGCTAAGACGCAATACAAAGAGCAGTCTAGGTCCAATAAAAATGGTTCAAATGACTCTGAGTACTATGGGACTTAATATCTGTGGTCATCAGTCCCCTAGAACTTCGAACTACTTAAACCTAACTAACCTAAGGACATCACACACATCCATGCCCGAGGCAGGATTCGAACCTGCGACCGTAGCGGTCACGCGGTTCCAGACTGAAGCGCCTAGAACCGCACCGCCAAACCGGCCCGCTAGGGCCAATACTGTAGGAGAGTACTAAGATTGGATGTAATTCGTAAGTAAAGGCGAAGACTCTTGGGTAGGCCAGGAAGAAATGGAGGACAGCATCAATTCAGTATAAAGTACCTAAATACATTTTACATTCTCATTACGTCTTTGTCGGCAATTGTGGTATTCCACGACAGCTCTTAATGTCAAGGATGTTGCGTAGGGCTAGCATTAGAGGCGAGGTGCGAATGGTAACGCAGTAAATGGCTACTCTTCGTCAACCACAGAAGATCCTCTCTCCCGCTCTCTACCGAGGTCGGTGCAAAACTCTGGGCAAGGTCTTCCTTGGAATTCTAACTCAGCCCACTGCCACTGCGTCGCCTATGTACAGAACTTCAGTAGCAATGTTCTTCCGTCCCTGTGGACGGTTATGGTATCACTGGTAGACTACGAGTTAATGAAGTCAGAAAACTAAATAATAATACGTAACATCATAAAAATGTATATATGTATGTTCCACATCTCCTCCTAAACTACTGGACCGATTTCAATAGATCTTGGTACACGTATCCCTTGCTGTCAGGCAAGAATCACTGTCGGGTAAGAACTACCTACCTAGCACAGTTCGGGAGATATGACGTCGTAAACAATGAGCTGCATGAAAAACTGCCTCATCATGGAAGACGTTTAAATCTGTTGTTTCTTTGCTAATAACTCTATTCATCGTAGCTCCTCGGCATATAACTAGAAATATTGTTTATAATCAACTTCTGAGCTAAATAAACATTACAGAGAATTTGTATTTTGCATGCATTTGGACATTGTACATAAACCTTTGCACATTATGCATATTTCTTCGTACGACTGTTTCATAATTTCAAAGACTTTTTCACAAATACGTGGGAATGAAATTTTTTCGATTTTACGCTACAAACACAAATCATTTTTTGTTTTAGCTTCTAACAGAAATTTTGCAAAATTAATATTCGGGCAATGCCGAATTTGTCAGCTGGTAATAATAATAATAATAATAATAATAACATTAATTCTTTCTGTTTCCAGTATTTCAATGTTTTTCTCTACAAACTCAAATGCCACTGTTCAGAAATTCAGTAGCGCAGTATAATATTAAGGCTCAATAATCCATTTGGTCGTCGTCTCTAGGTAGAATACATGAGTTAAACATCGGATAGTTGAAATAGCTATCATGCATAAAGAAGGGCGTGAACCTGCCTGCAACTGTTGTATTTATTTAAAGCGAGAAGATCGGAACAGGTTAGAAGAAAATCTTGTAACTCGCTCAGAACCGTATTCGACCTTTTCTGTCGGTTTCCAAGTATTCTCGCCGTGTGATTTTGCAACAATTAAACAGAATAAAATACAGGTTGTAACCTATGCAGATATTTCTACTGTTGACACAGGGGGGGGGGGGGGAGGGAGGGTATACTGGAAAACATTACATCTGTATTGACGTCATTTGCCGACTAATAATAAAGGTTATTACGAGGCGTATGATTTTAGGTTGGGTAGTACCTCCAAGTGGATGTGGCAAGGGCAATTAGAGTTGCACACAAAAAAAAAAAATTACGGTTTGGTAGTTTTAGTAGACTGCATATATGATATAGTAAATGGTACAATTACCGGTAATGTTGGTAAAATTGGCGTGGAAAGAAACATAAATCATTGTGTAAGAGAGAAAACGGGAGCCGACGGCTTTTCTTTGTTTTTTGTTTCTTTGGTTTGCGCGTAATTGGAACCTCATCTCATTCACTGCTAATCGACTGTGTATTTTATTTTCTTACAAAATATAAATTGCATTTTATAAGTAAAATTATTGTAAATTAGGTGATGGCGTAACTTCTGCGCTTTTATGTAACCAAAGCAATTACTTTTAATGCAAGAACAGTTTACATGAAAAAACATTTTTAAAAATCTGTATATCTAAATCTGTTATTTTGTAATCAACAGAACGTTTTTCATCATGATCAAAGGCAATAGTCTCCTGTTATTACTGATAAATGTGAAAGTGGTTTATCAATAAAAGAAACATTTTTTATATGATTTCAACGTAGCAAGGAGTGATTGATAAGTTCTTGTTTTGAGTTTTTTCATTTTTTGTTGAGAAAATTGCGTTTTCTAGCGCTGTATGATAAATCTGCATCTTTTCTTTTTCGTACTACATCATCCCTCTGTTTCACGTTACAAATCGACCATTTTCGAATAAAACATGAATTAATCTTTGACAATTTCGGTTTTGCTATAAATACTGCTTATTGTTAAGTAACAGATAGCAGGCTAGCTATGTATTACAAACATATTCCGTAGGTTACTTGGCCCTTTAGATGTTCTCACTCAGTTACTAGAAGGCTCACCGTTTCCGGTTTTTAGGGGAATCTAGCAAGACACTGATCGCATGTAAAGAAGGCGATCGTTGTGAGGCAACGCTTAATGCAACACAGGTAAAGCGGATACAACATTAACTGACAAAAGCTAACAGGAAAATCACCGAAGTCTACACTTATTTATTTTAGTCTATGGTAGTTTACAGTAGTTTTACTACAAGTCTACTATTAACGCTTATTTTCATCTGGGCAGCGGGGGAGTCGATGAAGTGTGGACACATGGACACAGAATGGTCTATACTGACAGGGGTGGTCGACCGTGCAGAAAACGTGAGGTAGTAAATTATGTACTGTGTCTGGGAGAAGACTGTTCGAGGCAGGGCAAAAGCAACCAATACACTGATGCGTGTACATGTTTAGGTACCACATATAAAAATATCTGCACTTATGTGCGTTACATACTATATGAGCTGAAACTGTGATAAATAAAACAAAATTTACATCTAAAATATGAATTTGTAGTTTGGTTGTCATTCACACCTAAAATGCGGCCAGTGTAGTCTTCAAGGTCGGGAATCTAAATACATCATCTTGGTTGTAAGCCGACATTCTCGCAAAGTGCTGTTGGGTAATCATAGGTAAACGGTGCTTTTGGGAAACAGAAAAAGTATTCTCCTAATACCATCTCACATTTACGTAAGAACCGTAAAGACAATAAAATGGTAATTAAGGCGCATGCGGAGAGAGGCAAGTTTTTTCATTGTTTTATAGATTAATGGAACAGTGTAAGGAGTGGCTATTGTAATATTGGTGTATGGCACCATCTACAGTATATGAGAGGTAGTCATAAAGTTTTAATTATCATCTTAAAAAAAAAAAGTTACTTAATAATGTCAATTACATCAGTCCACGGATCTATTATGCTGTCGCAGCAGGGGAGAGGTGATACTCCCATGTGGTGGGTTCCAGTTAGTGGCGAATAGAGTGGTCTTCACAGGCTTGCCGGGGAATTTGAGCGAAGCAGAATAGCTCTTGACGACCAAAGACACCCACGAAAACCAGACATCAGGTGTTCTCCAGAGCCTACAACCTTGGAAATAACTGGTTCAGGGTGAAACGTCACCGCCTCAAAACTACTGTTTTTCAGCTGTTACAAGGGCAAAGGAAAGTTCAGCAGCGGCTACCACAGTTGGTGGCAAATTAAACAAACCAAGAGGGCCTTTAGATTCTGATGAACCTGTACTGACATGCTCGGAGGTATCGGTCTCCAGGGAAGATCAGCCGCAATGCCGGAACATTTTTGCTATTTTCAGCGCTAAATCCCGTGTCACGACCAACTACCTGAAACAAGTCACTCACGCCTTGTCCCGATATCAAATACTGATAGCGATACTTCGGGAAACAAGATTCACGGACGAATATTGCTCCGAACCAAATGGTTCAAATGGCTCTGAGCACTATGGGACTTAACTGCTGTGGTCATCAGTCCCCTAGAACTTAGAACTACTTAAACCGAACTAACATAAGGATAGCACACACATTCATGCCCGAAGCAGGATTCGAACCTGCGACCGTAGCGGTCGCGCAGTTCCGGACTGTAGCGCCTAGAACCGCTCGGCCACTCCGGCCGGCCTGCTCCGAACCACAAGGCTATAAATCTTGAAATATAAGGCTGGTAAACATGTAGTAAATACCATCTCACGTATAGGCACAGGATTAATTGTCATCACGAAGATCTGGAGTTCGATTACGGATTTTACCTTCCCTAACTGCCGAATCTATACACTTTTTACTCCGTGTGAAAATAGAGTACGCAATGGTGAATGTACATGCTCCAATCAATCAGACGAATAAGAAGAGCCTGGAGGGAACAGACGCGTTCTGGGAGGAGCTAGAAGATGCTCTTTCAAAGCTGCCACACAAACACACCGTCATTCTGGTTGGGGATTTCAGTGCTTAGATTGGAAGAACGAAAATATTAGTAGGTCATCGGTAACTACCCATCTCAGAGGATAACCAGTCACAATGGAGAGAGACTAGTGCAGTTATGCGAATCATTCAATCTGCTTCCAAACACCTGCCCAGAAAACAGAAGATGTGTACCTCTCCAAGCTCCAATGTTAGTGAATGCCAAACTGACCACGTAGCCATTGCACGGAAAGCCCAACGAGAGATCCACGAGGTAAAGTTTCAGAGAAATGCCAGGCTAGACTCGGATGAAAACCTTTCGAAAATCAAAGTTAAATTATTTCCAAGTAATACCGAGAAGCAGTGTTGATATAGGTAGGCTAAGGAGCAACCATGAATTCACCCACAGGTAGTAAACCTGAAATCCCGAGAACTGGAAACATCTACAAGAGGCTATAGTAATGACAGCTAAGGTACAAGAATACATAAGTGCTGGGTTATCGAATGCGGTGCACCAGTACAGCTAAGACATGTTGCTTGTTAGAAATGAAATTGTCAGAAAAATTAATCGAAGAGGCTCGACTGCCTGCGACAAAATCTGTGTGAAGCATGCGTTTAATAAGAATCAGTAGCTGCAGATTGAGTAAGTCTTCAAGAAAAATAACACACGTAATTTTGTGGCACATCTGATGTCGTGTGAGTCCACCAGCGACCAACACGAGCCTGGTAGCGCGAAGTTCTTGTAATCCACCCTGGTCAGATTGATGACAGTGGCCTACACTAAACCCCCTGCTAGTCGCTAACTACAGTTGTTTCAAGCCCCGAAACCTTTCAGTTATCTGACTACGTATGATCAGGGTAGAAAAAATGGTTGGAATGGCTCTGAGTACTATGGGACTTAACATCTGAGGTCATCAGTCCCCTAGAACTTAGAACTACTTAAACCTAACTAAACTAAGGACATCACACACAGCCATGCCCGAGGCGGGATTCGCACGGTTCCAGGCTGAAGCGCCTAGAACCGCTTGGCCACCAGTAGCAATTACCGCAACTGGCAAAACTACAATTTCCTTGGAAGGTATAGCTTTTCCAAAGAATAAATGATCGCTCACAATTACGTAAATATATTTTTTCTCAAACAGAATGAGACTGAGCAATAAAAATTCAAATCCAGCTAATACACTAATAAATACACTAATAAATCCACTTCATAAAGATTCAGTTACTAATCACAAGCCACGAAATTGCTGTAAATCAAATATGTGCATTATTCCGACTTTCATATAATACTGCGCCATTTGAGTCTCTGGCTACGTTTAATCAATATTAATGAAATTACAAAAGGATCAAAGTTGCTCAAAAGTTTGTTTGTATTTCAGTGACGACCAGTTATCACGGTATAAGTGTATATTTTTTTTATAATTATATATTTTATGATTTTGGTTGGGATGGCTTTAAATATTGTGGGCTAGCATGAGACTTTTAATTAACTTATACCGCGATAACACTCGTACGGACATCGGTTGCCCCGAAGTACGTACGATATAATATTTTTTAAACACAGCGCGCGACTCACCGCCTTCTAATAAATAGTTTGCGTGAGCGCTGCTATTTAGAAAGGAAAATATGCGTATTCTTACGCTAACTGTAATTATTAATATGGGTCTCAGGGGCTACTGGTTATTTACGTACCAAATTACATAAAGATTAACTGAGATATTGCGGAATGTAATGATTTTCAATATTTCTTGTTCATTATTTGCAAGGCAAAACTGGAGACAATCTCGTCTGCCGTTAGGCGGCCAAAATGAAACATACTGAACTCATTCAGTGCTATGAATTTTGGTAACTGAAATTAATTTTAACTTCGAAATTACTGAAAGATCAAAATTGAGAAGTCTCTCGCATTTACATTTAATAACATGAATCGTCAGCGTAATGGCTGACTAAATCCTGCTAGGGGAGATGAGCTCCCTGCACTACGAGGTCCTGTAAAAACTTTGTTAATTATAATTAACGGTTGCGATCATGAAAGGTGACAACTAAGTCAATCATACACACTTTCTAATAACAATTTCTATTATATGTTTCAGAAATACAGATAAAACTTACGTTAATTATCAGACAGCACTACAATGGCGGCCTACCGCTAGACGAAAGAAAACAGGAGAGATAGTTCAGTTAAAGCATTGTCTCTGATATTCATGGCCTATGTTACACAGAGATTATGCCAAAAAAACTGTGTTTTGTTAATTACATCTATATTTGTGTTTTGATAATAGTAACTTACGTTCTTTACTATTTGTTATATATCGCGCACACGTACACAGTCTTGAAATAATTTATAATTCCACACGTCTCATAACAAAAACTTCCTTTCCCTTTCTCCACATGTCCATTTATGTGACGTACCGTCACACAGTTTCGAACTTAAGTCCGTTATCAAGCCATCCACATAAGTCCTTCCATACCACCCTAATGTGTGTACGCTGGCATGTCACTTGTATGAGTGGCTCAGAGCAAGGTACTATCTGCATACGACAGTCCAGTGCTGTGTGCCATACAGCATGCTAGAAGCGAGTAAGCGGTATCAATTCCAATCACGTAACGTAGCAAGGAATTCTGGCCTGGGGCAGACAGGCATTCATCATGCAGTGAAATACAAGACTTCAAACAGGTCTGAGAGATAATAATACTAAATCATATTTCGTTGTTCAGCGAGCGTTGTCGGCCGCTCCTTAGCAGCCGTTCCTTTGTCGCATCTCCGCAACAACCGGCGGCCGTATGTCCACTGGACGCATCAAGGGCAGCGTAGCTGGAGCAAATGATAAATGATCTGAAACGTTTTTCACACGTAAAAGCATACATGAAATTCCCCCATGCTGGTAGCCCGTTCACCTCTCAGCAGTAGCTTCATACCGAAGTACTGGTAATTGGTCATCGTACTCATTAATAAAAAATTAAACTCGACGGGCGCTACAGGCGATCTGTCACAACATCCGTAAGTAGCATTCAAAAGAAAAAGAGACAGACGGGAAAAAAGTAAGTAAACAGGCCATTATTTCAAACCGTCAACACATTTATCACACTGAGAGACAGATCGGTCAAAGCCTTCGTGGAAAAATGTTCATACCCATATGATCATACCCAGACATGCACCTCTTCGCCCGAAGCAAATCGGCAGCCACTAATGTCATACTTCAGGGCTCCAAAAACACTGAAATCGCGTAGGCAGATATCGGAACAGTAAAGAGGATGTATAAGGTCTTCCCTGCCAGGTAGTTTAACAACCTTGGCAACATATGAGCAGGCCCACATGTAGTCAAGGTTGTTAAACTTCCTGGCAGAGGTTTTGCAGGGAAGACCTTATACATGCTCCTTATAGCCCGATTTCTGTCCATGCGATTTCCGTATTTTTGGAGCCCTGAAGAAAGACATTAGTGGCCGCCGATTTGCTCCGGGCGAAGAGGTGCATGTCAGGGTATTACCATGGTTCTGTAGCACAACAAATCAAGAGTTGTCGCTGCTTCCTGGTTCAAACAAAGTTTGCGGTACCACATTATTTTCAGTAACGTTTATTCCAACTTTTGGCTACAATGTATGAGTTTCACGTTTCTCAAATAGTTATGCTATACATTTGTGCATTTAGGAAACATTATATATTTCCAAATTTGTCCATAGCATAATATTATTTTTGCATGTTTCTGTTGGATAATGTTGTGCCACGAAATTTAGTTATCTTACAGATTCCACTTTACATGAGTTGCAACAAGTACCCCATATTTCGAATATTTTTTCAAATGAAATTTACATAATTTTCAATAAATTTCTTTACTCACGAAATAGAAGACTATTGTTTTATTTCAAAAACACATTCCAATTTTTTATTAATATTGGTATGTTTTGTAAACGTAAATTATTGTCTTATATACATGTCATATTCCATAATTGTAGATGTTTTATCTCATCTTTTTTAAAGCAGTCTGTTACTGTTTTTATCCTTAAATGTTTAAATTGTCCACTTACTTAAAAACAGGAAGTTAGTGGAACTGTTAATTTGAGCAGTTGTCACTCCTAAGACGTACTAGAAGCTCTAATATATAGATCTGAATCCGCGCCCAAAGGATCACTTCCGTTTGAGACTTTATTTCGGCAAGTCAGTGCAAATGCATCCTCTGAGCTCTTTGTCAGACCCTGAATGTAATGTGCAGAAGATCACTTCAGCACAAAAAGGAAGACTGGTGTAAATTTCTGCTTTTATGACATATCAAAATATGTAATAAAATTTTGTTATGATAACGTGAAGATGCGTCTATACTATGAAATTGAAAACCCAGGTTCTCTGAACTGCCTCTAGACAAAAAACGATGAGCCTGAAATTTGGAACTGTAATAAAGATTAGCACAAATTTTACTCACACTATCAATCATCTACGAACTTTTGTCTCTTCCCACGTAAGTGATATACGTACTGAGTTAGAAGTTAAAAGTACTAGAAGGGTATATAGAAGCAGTGGGTAGAAGGGTGGGGAGGCTGGGGGCCAAATGTGAATCAGATTACAGAGACAGGAGAAGAGGTAAAGGTCGCTGGGAACAATTTCGTCTCAATTAGTGGAAAACAATAATCAATTCACTGGAATTAAATTAGCAATAAAATATAATAGTGAACAACTAGGAACTAGATTGATCGAAAACAGTAATGAGTTAGGTGAAATGAAATCTGAAACGAAAATTTTTAAAGAGGAAATTAGTCAACAGGTGTTAGAAAATACTAATGAAATTATGGAAATAAAAATGTATATTTAGATGCTATAAAAGGACTAATGATTGTGAGTGCTAGACTAAATGTATACAATGGTGAAGATTGCCTTGTTGTTGAAGAAGAAAATCCAACTGAGGCATCCAGTAATGCTCTTGCACGACATGATGATTTAAACAATAGTATAACAGCAGAACTAAAGAAGCTATGAAGTGACACAAATTCATGAACCATAAGCTTACCTGTTTCCCAAATAGCAGAACTTCAGATTACACTTATAAAACCGTTATCAGAGAAATATTCAAAAGCAAATGCGAAAATCTAGCAGAACTACACACTGAAAATGTGTGTAAAATAATAGATGAAAGGGTTTTCGTGTTATCTTAGTCTAGTGAAAAAATGTTGCCAGTGATAAGTTCTTCTGTAAAGATTTACTTTAATATTGGTTTGAGAAAATTATAAACTGTACAGGGAAGTGTTAAAGCATGGGTTTGCTAGCAAAAAAATGAGAGTATTTAAACAGATGGGGACCAAAAAAGTGTTGGTGAACACTAAGAAACATATATCACCAGAGGGTCAGGAGTTCTGTTTGGGATTTGGGTATGGCGAACCCATGGCCTCGATGCTCCTGCAGTATTGCTTCTGAAATTTCCTTTGTACATGCAGCATGCCTTTTCCAGCACAACTGTTAAACTTCTCAAATTATCTTCAACCCTCGATATTTCTTCTTATTGTGTGGAAATTATTTAATATGTGTAAAACTTTATTTGATAAAAATAATATCAGAGTGTCAGGGAAAATTGTTAAGTATTTGATTGAGTTGAATCTGAAGGTTATCTTGGGTGTGGAAAGAAAAAGTATTGGTTACTGTATTTGTTAGAAGAAGTCACTGTATATGGAATAACATTTCTTGCATTTTAGATTTTTGCTCTACAGGGTGATTCACGAAGATATGCAAATATTTTAATATGTTATTCTACACGTAAAACTAAAGAAGAAAGTTCGCATAAACATTGGTCCACAAATGTTTAGTTACGGAGTTACGGCTAATAAAAGATTTTGCCCGAAATTTAGCAACTTCGCTAAAATGAAGCCTTTGCAAAACTATACGAGGTTAAAATAAAGCACAATTTCCATTTAGTTTGTTGTTATTGATCTGGTGAATCTAATAAAATATGTCCCAGACGTGTATCCAGTTTTCCAGAACATCCAGAGAACCAAAGACGTAATTTCCTAAAATTTTTAATTTATTAACTACTTGGCCCAATTTTTTTTTAAATTCCAAACAATTGCACGAAGTTTTCAACAGAAGTTGTAGAGAATTTAATTTTGGAAATATGATGGTAAAAAGTTAACAGAAACTGTATGAATGTGTCAGATAATCTGCTTTTATTAATACCATGGCACACATGAATTCACGTCAAACCGGAATAAACAAAGCACAGTGTTAAGGAAGTTGTACAGTGGACATACAATTTCACAATACATTCACAATAAATGTTCAAAAATGTCTTCATCGAGATCAATGCATTTAGCTGCACGTGTATGAACAGATTTTGTTGCTCGTTTCAGTTTCACAGGGTTGCTTCTTTGGATATTCAGGAAAACTACTGCAGGTACACGCCTGGGACATCTTTCATTAGATTCACCAAACCAATAACAACAAAATAAATGGAAATATTACTTTACTTTACCTCATACAGTTTTGCGATGGCTTCATATTAGCGAAGTTGCTATATTACAGGCAAAATCTCTTATTAACCGTGTAAGTAGGCTGTTTAGGTTTTTATGTTGGTAACGCCACGTAGCGCTCTATATGAAAATCACTGACTGTGCTGTGTGAAGGCTGTGGTTGGTTTGCATTGTTGCAGTATATGCTATTGTAGTGCTGGGCAGTTGGCTGTTAACAGTGCGTAGCGTTGCGCAGTTGGAGATGAGCCGCCAGCAGTGGTGGATGTGAGGAGAGAGATGGCGGAATTTTGAGAGCGGGCGATCTGGACGTGTGTCCATCAGAAAGAGTAAACTTGTAATATTGGATATCATGGACTGATATATATATATATATATATATATATATATATATATATATATATATATATATATATATATAAAATGACTTTTGAACACTATTAAGGTAAATACATTGTTTGTTCTCTATCAAAATCTTTCATTTGCTAACTATGCCTATTAGTAGTTAGTGACTTCAGTAGTTATAATCTTTTATTTAGCTAGCAGTAGTGGTGCTCGCTGTATTGCAGTAGTTTGAGCAATGAAAATTTTTGTGAGGTAAGTGATTTGTGAAAGGTATATGTTAATGTTAGTCAGGTCCATTCATTGGTAGGGATTACTAAAAGTTAGATTGCGTTGCGCTAAAAATATTGTGTGTCAGTTTAGTGATGATCACAACAAGTAAAGAGAGAAATGTCTGAGTACGTTCAGTTTTGCTCAGCTGTTGGAAAATCAAATAATGTAAGGGGCTTACCAGCACAGTAATTCTTAAATTTTTCTAAGGGGACGATTCATATGGCGACCCTGCCAGGATTCGAACCTGGAATCATACGGATCTAGTAAATTGTGGTCTACTTAAAAAAAGAAAGGGAACACACATAGACATTTGGCTTCACAGGAATTGCATAAATAGTTTTTTAAGGATTTGGTAACTTGTCTGCTAGACTAAGTTATTGTGATGCATCACTCTAGTGTTAAGATGTGACATAGGTATTAGACATGGCCATCTTTATTGTGATATTTTTTTCTGCTTGAGCTTTGTCATGTTTAGGTATAAGTTATAGCATTTGCTGCTGCTGTTTGCCAGGCATAGTGCTACTAAATTTCACTTTGTATTACTCTGTTAAGCCAGTTTTACTACTGATTTATTTTTATTGTTGCTGCAGATTGGCTCATATTAGTTCTAATGTTGCATTTGCTTTGCTAATTTGTATTTATTGCTGATAGCTTTGCCAATTCGCATTTTTTGTCATTGCTGTTTGTGTTAAATGTTATGTGCTGCTGCATTGCCTCATCCCTTAGTTTATGCATCTGAGCTCAGTAGATTTAAGTTAGCTTAAGATGAGGTAGGCTATATAAGAGAACGAGTTGTGATGAATTGGAAGAAATGCATTGAGAAGCTATAAGAAAATTGTTTGGCCAAAAAAGTATTTTGAAAGAAAACATGAACAAAAAAGTAGGGTTTAGGGACAACAGGTTTAGGTAGGATTTTCTTGGTAATAAATGATGAAGTAAGAAAATGGAAAATAAATAATGACGTAAGAAATATGTGAACATGTAAATACAGAAAGTACGCTTGGATAGGATTTTTTTGGTGGAAACAAATGTTGAAATAAGAGGAAAGGTCTATGGAATGAAGTTTTGGGTTGGACTGCAGTACCAAATGTCACACTAAAAACAAACCCTGACCTGTCCTTTTGTGTTATTCCACTATGTGCCTGTGTGCCTTGTGTATTTGTGTTCTTCCTGTATTTATGTGTTTATCTGATAAGACTTATGTTGTAGAACTTTTCTAATACTCAGCTACATTCACTATGATGAGGAATACTGTTATCCTCAAATATAATTTGCATTTATAATATGTTATTTACTTTGTAAAGATGTTTAGACATAATTTATTCTGTTTTGTTTTAATGCTCACATGTGAAGTTGATGTTTCGAAAGTTATTCTCACCTTTTATGTATTTACTTATGTCATAATTCCTGTAACACTGATGTATATGTTATTTCGATTATTTTGTAAAGCCCGTATTACTACAAATGTTATCTGTATTGTTATGTTCTTTAATGATGTATTTTGTACCTATGAAATTGTATTCTCATATCATAAAAATTTAAAATTGTAATTGACACCAGTTCATGAAATTAAGTAAGTTGTAAGCATTCATTTCAGTGCACACATTTCTGTTGGTCACAGTATATGCACAATATGTGACAAGTTAGGACTGATAGTGTTTGCACATGTGTTAATAATTCAGCAAGGTACTGGTTAACAGCATTACTGGTTCTAAGGACAATTCCAAAAACTTTGTGAGTGCACAAGTGGTGGTTTATCGACTTGCTATATAGTACAAGACTCTTCGATGGTGATTGTGCACCTGCACAGTTGCAACAGATGGCTGCTGGCCGTCTCTACAAGGATTGAAGTGGGTCTGTACCTTTTATGATCCACCAATACCATTATTTCTACAAGGACTGCAGTGGGTCCGCACCTCTGGTGGCCCACCAATACCATAATCTCTACCAAGACTACAGTGGGTCTGCTCTGTGATGACCTACCTACCAATATTTTTCAAAACTTCGACTGACTCTGCTATGGGTTTGCTCTGTTGTCGCCCATTACCTGTCTGCATGTCAAGAGTCAGGCCTGTCTTTCCGTTGGAACGGCAACACAACTTCTTCAAGACAGCATGAAACTCCACTACTTCTGTGTGCATTTTCTTTAACTCCTCAAACTTTGAGAAAAACATTGCAATTTAACTGTGATGAACGATCAGGGCTGTCTTTATGGGCTGTGAGAAAATTTTAGCTTTTGCCTAACATTGTATCAATAAGTGTGTGAATTTTATTTCTTTGTCATTGTAATTATGAAAAATTTTTTCAAACCTGTATTGGCCACTGCCCAAAACAATTTGTAAAATTTTTTGAGGGGAGCATGGGGGCTATGTAAGTAGACTGTTTAGGTTTTTATGTTGGTAACGCCATGTAGCGCTCTATATGAAAATCACTGACTGTGTTGTGTGAAGGCTGTGGTTGGTTTGCATTGTTGGAATATATACTATTGTAGTGTTGGGCAGTTGGCTGTTAACAGCGCGTAGCGTTGCGCAGTTGGAGGTGAGCCACCAGCAGTGGTGGATGTGGGGAGAGAGATGGCGGAATTTTGAGAGTGGACGATCTGGACATGTGTCCATCAGAAAGAGTAAATTTGTAATATTGGATATCATGGACTGATATATATATATATATATATATATATATATAATGACTTGATATATATATAATGAACTGATATATATAATATGACTTTTGAACAATATTAAGGTAAATACATTGTTTGTTCTCTATCAAAATCTTTCATCTGCTAACTATGCCTATCAGTAGTTAGTGACTCCAGTAGTTATGCGAGTAATCTTTTATTTAGCTGGCAGTAGTGGCGCTCGCTGTATTGCAGTAGTTCGAGCAATGAAGATTTTTGTGAGGTAAGTGATTTGTGAAAGGTATAGGCTAACGTTAGTCAGGTCCATTCTTTTGTAGGGATTATTAAAAGTCAGATTGCGTTGCGCAAAAGTATTGTGTGTCAGTTTAGTGATGATCAGAATAAGTAAAGAGAGAAATGTCTTAGTAAGTTCAGTTTTGCTCAGCTGTTGGAAAATCAAATAACGTAAGGGGTTTACCAGCACAATAATTCTTAAATTTTTCTAAGGGGACGTTTCAACCGTAACTCCGTAGCAAAACATTTGCGGACCTATGTTTATATGAACTTTTTTCTTTAGCTTTACTTGTACAATAACATATTAAAATATTTGTATATCTTCGTGAATCACTCTGTATATGAATTTCATGAAGTTTGAGTATGGAAGTTTTTATGCTTCTTTCAAACAAAATTTGCTGCAGGTCTAGTTTATTTAAACAAAGATGGAGTATATTGTATTTATGTCTTTTGAAATAATTAAAAGTAAATAATTATGAGATTTAACTGTCTTTGGGGAACTTTCGTGCAGTTTTCAAAAGAAATTTGGGTGTTTTGAGATGAGAAGTCAGACTGGAAATTTTACTGTTTCATTGTGATTAGTCAGCTGGTAATTATGGGGGTGGCAAAAACATGTGACGTGTTAGTGAAATAATTTAATGGTAACTAAAATCCCGAAGTTAAATTTTTAAAAACTCTATCAACTTTGTTTTTATCCTCGTCTTATTGTGAACTAAAAGTTCGTTAGAAAGGGAGATTTGTCAGAGTGCAAAACTAAACAAATTATGAGAAATGTTTTAAAAATTAGTTGCTGTGTGAGAGGTTACTTGTTTTGAAATATATACTTTGATTTCATGAATGAAGTATGGGAATTATACTGAGAACATTTTTATATTTGTGGTATTATGAGGGGAGGTGCGAGAATGCGTGGTTAAGAATCTGTCGGATCAACAATGACTTCGGTAAAAGCCAATTAGTGTACTGAAATTTACGGACGCGTTTCAGGAGAATATTGGATAGTAGTTTTCAAGTAGGTTCCGTCGTCCAAGATTGAAGCATTCATGAAAATTGAAGTTTTATTCGAATCCCGGGGCATGATTTCATTACAGTAACTCAATAATACCTTCTGACAAAGAATGTAGTAAGTAAATAACGGCAGCTCAAACCACCATGCTTAATGAACGTCACTCAGTCATTCTTCAAATAATACTGATGATGAAAAAGTCCATCATCGACAAGGAGAGGATTATTTATCAACAAAACGAGCAACGAGATGAGCCTCACATTCTCCACATTGTACCCAAAACGCTGATAATTTCAGAAGTTTCCTGAAAACTTAGTCATATTTAGTTCCTGTCACATCAACACGCATTGAACGCCTATTTCACAATATAGAGTATACAGTGAACTTAGCAAGTTTGGAAAAAACGAGAAATGGTCATATAGATACCCAGCTTCATAGCAGAGGTCGCGAGTGGACGTCTGTATGGTAGTGCGAGACTCGGAAGAAGCCTGTTGGTGTAAGAAATTTTCGGCATCAGTATTCAGCCGGGGCAGATTGCGGAAGTGGTGGCGTTGGCGTTGGCGTCGGAATCCCTGACCACCGACATACGCACAAAGATCAAATTCCAAACCTCTGCGATGTGTCTCACGGAGTGAGGCCGTGTGACCCTGTTGATTGTGATCTGTATGTCAGATAACGACGTGAAGCACTGTGGTCATATTTATGTCACCGAAGAGGAATAGTCGATGTGCCAGCAAGGCATTCTACCCTCTTTGTTCTTATCACCGTACAACACAAACAAGACACCACGCTATACACAAACACCCACTGCAGTCACCTACCCACTGAGTCAACTCACACATGTCGGGGAATGGAAACACCGTATGTGGGGGAACAAAAATATTTCCGATTAGGCGGGTCCGGGTCTCGTAGTCATCAGTACTACACAACGATCTATTTCCTTTCACCATACACTCAGATCATAAAATAAAATGATAAGCATTCGTGCGTGCTTTCAACTAATCGCACGTGCATTCTTCGCTCGTGAGGGACATCATGATATTCATTGCATGGGTTGCCACGTGGATGAGGACCGATCGTAAAAAAAGGCATGTCTCAACAAGTGCAATAACACTAATTAAATAATTTGTTCAACCCGTAGCCCGTACCAGAAGGACAGAACATAGTTTTCTTCATCAGGCATTATTTCGACATCATATTTCCACACGCTTCTCTCATGTCATCTTACTTGTAAAAATCCCTCCAATATCTTTCCTGTTCGTGTTCAACATTTCATCAATACCACGAACAGTCTCTGGTCTTTTTGCATTGTTCATAGAGTTTTTGCATTGCTTACTAGATTCTTGACGCACGCGATAAAGATATTTGTGGGGTCTCTACCTTCACGAAATTCCCCAAGCAAAATTGCTTATCTCCATAATCCATACCATCTATTAAGTCACTGTTGTCGATCTTTTATGTTTCAGAAGAAACGTGACGCTTACTCCGCTTTCACTTTTACAAACCAACGTCGCCTGGCACAGCACAAGAACTAGTTTGTAATAGGCTGCTCGGCCGCTGCTACTGAATTGGCTGAGAGAGTTAAAACTTGCCATAGCGTAAGGACAGAGTTCAAGATCGAAAGATAGTTGCGCAAGAAAGTGATATGCTGTATAGATTAAGTGAAAGAATTTGCTTCCCTTCTAGCAACAGTTTAATGTACATCACTGGAGCAACGAAGGGTACCTTGCGATTAGAACAAAGCGGCGGCCATTCACATTTCCAAGAAAGTCCATCGGGCAGATGCGCATAATTACCGGCCTTTAACTCTCACGTCAGTCTGTTGTTGAATCATGGAACATATTTTACGCTCGCGCAGTATTGCGTTTCTTGAGAATGAAATTTTTCTCTATAAAAATCAACATGGACTCCGCAAACAGAGCCCTTGCAATACTCAGCTCATTCCTTTCATCCGTGAGATCGGGAACGTCGTAGACAAAGGCGCTCAGCTTCACGTCGTGTTCGTTGATTTCGGCAAGGATTGTGGTACACTTTCACGCTGTCGACTCGTGAACAAAATATGAGCTTACCGAGTATGGTAGGAGATAAGTGATTGAATTCAGAACATCCTTGCAGAAAAACGCAAGACGTCACTGGCAATGACAGAAACCCCACAGGTGGGAACTCACTTTTAGCATCCATAGCACGTGTCACTGCATCAAGAACTTCATGGCACCGATTTCCATAACCGGGTAGTGTTTTCTGAATGGGCACGTCAACGGATACAAACAACCCTCACTTTCTTTGCCGAGCTACTATTTTCCAATGAGTCTACATTCACAGCCCATGGTAGCGCTAACTGGCATAACATGCATTGCCGGGGTGTAAACAATCCCCACTAGTTGCGAAGTTGACCATCAACGTGCTTGGTCGGTTAACGTGTGGTGTGGCATCGACGGCACGTTGAATCGACGCAAATATCGAAAGGTTTTGGAGCAAGAACTACAGGTGCTACTGCACGATGTTACCCTGGACGTTCGACAACGCACGTGGTTTCAGCACGAAGGGTGTCTAGTGCGGTACGCAATTGAAGCACGGGAGGTATTAGATCACGTTCACACTGGTCGGTGGATAGGAAGAGGTGGCCCTGTTAACTAGCCCACTAGGTCACCGGATTTCATGTCGCCGTATTGCTTTCTGTTGGGATTTTTAAAAGCAATTGCCAACAGGCGGCGAAGACATGGTCGACCATATCAGAAAATCCTGTGCTGACATTCCCACAGATATGCTTCTGTCCCGTGTGCTGTCATTTGAAAAGAGCGATTCACTAAGTTTATTGAGGTTGGCAGTACTACATTGGAACACTTACTCTAGCTGTAAAGGTGTACAGAAACGTTCGCCTCTAGTCACGCCCAGTGTGGCTCGTCGTGCAGTCCCCTTTTCGATATGTCAGAGGAATGCAACGTCGCGAGTGGGATTTCCAATTAGAAGTTATGAAATGCTGGCCTGTCCCACCCCCATAGCAAGGAGGTGAGGTCCCATGTGCCATTGGATATTCAAGGGCCACTGAGTAGTATATGGCAAATTACGGTTGTGTATCCGTATCCATTCCTCCGATTACAGCGCCATCTGTGGCGAAACGAGAAAATGCTTCAGATACAACGTATGTAGATTTGGCTGCAGAATTTTAATCTGTAATAAAAAACGGGGATTCCTATTAAGGATTTCAAAGTCATCCACCACCACTTGCGGCGGCGCGGTTCTTTACGTCCCTTTTACGGTGGACCTGCACCTACCTACATTGTCTCAGCTGATCATCAGTAGGAAAGCCGAGTGAAACCTACTGTACTTCGACGTGAACCAGGCTGCAATTTAAGTCACTAATCTACGTTTCGGGAGAAAGTTTTCACATGAAATGAAAGGTTGGAAATTTCGTCCTTAATTAATATATTCTGAAACTTAGGTGAACAAGTATCACTGCCAAGCGCGTGCTTCTCTTAACACAGTCATTCACAATCCCTTTCCCTCACGTTAGCAAGCTTATGGTGTTGCATTTTCCGAAAACGTAATAGCTACAAAAATACTGATTGTTTTTGATTGAGAATGCCCGCCAAATATTAAGTCTGTCGGTACCTAATGCAGTCTCAGTTTTTAGCCACCGACCTGCTCAGTACGCCACGCGCAATATATGTCTTTTCTCGTCACAAAATTCACTTAAAAATTCCGAAATTTCTACACACACGCGCGGAATAATTATGCCATCACTTTTCAACACTTTTGATGTATGAAACACTGCTAGATCCGGCAACTTATCATTTCCATCGGAACTACTACTGCACACGTCCGATCTCTTTCATGGCTAGTCTTCGACTACCCCCTAGAATACTCTAAGTCTTCTCTACCAGCAGAGAACGACTGCACGTTTTACCGACTTAATTATATAATATGTTGAAGTTTTGCTTATGCATAAAGTTTTTTACTATTGTTATTTATACCTGAATTAACTTTCCCTTTACCATAAACTTACTTTACAAATCTATGCTACAAAAATCCCCTTTGTTCATATCCATACTTCTTCGAAATGTTCCCACACTAAATCCCACTACATAACTCGTTAAACAATTATCTTCATATTAACCTTAAATCACACTCACGCATCATTCATACTGCTAAAACACATTTATAACAGTTTACATACACAAAAAGACATGATAACACTTTATGAAAATACTAGAACAGTTTATGAAAAAATTCAATTACTTTAGTTCACTCTAGTGGACACAATCGAAACTAAAATCACAGTCCCCCTATTCAATACTGTCCTCTATAGGCTGATACATAAACTACGTGCACGTCCAGTCTCGCGTCACCATCTGTCACTCTCCAGCTCTGAGACACATCTCCCACTTAACCGCCTCCAAGGCAGGATCGTTATATGGCGCTACGTCTCACACTCACTGACGGGTTGGGGTGGCGGGTCAAGCGTGGTATCAGTGGATGTCCACATCCGAGACAAACCAATTGGAATTATAACTTTATTTCGAACCGATGAGAAGTTCTCGAGATATTTCAAAGTCTTCATTTATAATGACCATCCTGTATCCAATGCCGGAAAAAAAATTAGTGAACGTGGTTAGACGATATCGATTTTGATCCGATGATTGGTACGCCATTTGGGTGTTGGTCGATGTACTGACAATGGTTTGAACGTTGTTCGCCATCAGATACCGTACTGGATTAGCTAACAGACCACCATCTCTATCTACCCTCTAATAGGGACTGCTCACAGCAAGAAGGCTCAGTGTGGTGCAAACGTGTGACACAAGCAGGCCATCACTCTACGGCGGTGCACTCGTGCTTCCTACAGCCAAGTGAGCGAGTTTGAAAGGGGAAAAATTGTGGCCTTCCAAATCGTGTGATCGTTCTTTCGGAGAATTGACTCACAAGTTGGATCTGCTGCATCAGTTGTGCAACGATGCAGGTATCAGTGGTCTCACAAACAATCTCACACACGTAGACGAGGTTCTGTACATCCGCGCAGCACTGACTCACACCAGGGTCGTCGTATTGTAAGGGCAGCAGTGGCAGATCGTACAGCTACCACAGCACAGATATGATGGCTAGTGAGCCCAGATGTGTCAACACGAACTGTTGAGAACCTGCTACTAGCTGTCGGACTACGGGCACGCACGCCTCCTTTTCGTCTTCCACTCACGCCACAGTATTAACGTTACACGTCTCAACTGGTACCGTCAGAGGATCACTTGGAAGATGGAATGGGTGCCGCGGTCTTCAGCGATGAAAGCAGATTGCGCCTGCACACAAGTGATGGACATTTACTTGGAGGGGACACTGAGCAGCGTTCGGTATGTGGAGAACGTCGTTAGACCGTCCTTTTGCCGTTCCTGCAACAGGGAGATGATGTGTTGTTCCAACAGGATAATGCTCACCCACACACTACCCGTGAAACTCAACGTGCTCTCCAAGACATGCTGCAACTTCTCTGGCCAGCACAAATTCCGGGATTGTCTGACTTGTGCGACTCGTGAACCAGTAACTTGTACAGAACTGTGTGGACTGGTCGAGCAGGCGTGGCATAACATGTCGCAGGACAGTATTCGCCACCTGTAAGGTCGACTGGATGCCAGATCCAGAGTGTGCATTGCGGCCCATGGAGACTATACCATGTACTAATATTGGTGTTTCGGCATGGGTCGATACCTGGTACCTCAGAGACCTCAGAGGGCCACAGACACGGGTTCCCACGTAGATGCCGTGTTTCTTGACTTCCGCAAGGCGTTCGATACAGTTCCCCACAGTCGTTTAATGAACGAAGTAAGAGCGTATGGACTATCAGACCAATTGTGTGATTGGATTGAAGAGTTCCTGGATAACAGAACGCAGCATGTCATTCTCAATGGAGAGAAGTCTTCCGAAGTGAGAGTGATTTCTGGTGTACTGCAGGGGAGTGTCGTAGGACCGTTGCTATTCACAATATACATAAATGACCTTGTGGATGACATCGGAAGTTCACTGAGGCATTTTGCGGATGATGCTGTGGTATATCGAGAGGTTGTAACAATGGAAAATTGTACTGAAATGCTGGAGGATCTGCAGCGAATTGACGCATGGTGCAGGGAATGGCAATTGAATCTCAATGTAGACAAGTGTAATGTGCTGCGAATACATAGAAAGAAAGATCCCTTATCATTTAGCTACAATACAGCAGGCCAGCAACTGGAAGCAGTTAATTCCATAAATTATCTGGGAGTATGCATTAGGAGTGATTTAAACAACGGAGAGCAGCGCGCTTCGTCAAAAAAAAAAAAAAAAAAAAAAAAAAAAAAAAAAAAAAAAAAAAAAGGAGCACTATGGGACTCAACTACTGTGGTCCTCAGTCCCCCAGAACTTAGAACTACTTAAACCTAACTAACCTAAGGACATCACACACATCCATGCCCGAGGCAAGATTCGAACCTGCCACCGTAGCAGTCGCACCGTTCCGGACTGCGCGCCTAGAACCGCGAGACCACCGCGGCCGGCTTTTCGTCACAAGATCATTCAGTAATCGCGAAAGCGTTACGGAGATGATAGATAAACTTCAGTGGAAGATTCTGCAGGAGAGACGCTCAGTAGCTCGGTACGGGTTTTTGTTGAAGTTTCGAGAACATACCTTCACCGACGAGTCAAGCAGTTATTGCTCCCTCCTACGTATATCTCGCGAAGAGACCGTGAGGATAAAATCAGAGAGATTAGAGCCCACACAGAGGCAACCGACAATCCTTCTTTCCACGAACAATACGAGACTGGAATAGAAGGGAGAACCGATAGAGGTACTCAAGGTACCCTCCGTCACACACAGTCAGGTGGCTTGCGGAGTATGGATGTAGATGTAGATGTAGATGCTATTGATCTGTAAACGAAATAATTTCGTGTACTTCATACGCACCGTTGCAACAGTAAACCTTGAGCTAATTGGAAACCTCTAAAAGGGTGTACTAACTTTTTTCCAGCAGTGTACAAACAGTTAAAATCCCATTACTACTCGCCCACGATATTATTACACTAGGCCCCTCATGACCATCATCGGGAACAAGCGGTGACGGCGCAGTAAATAAGTATAGCGGTGATTAAGGGAAATGTATCGCACTGTGAATGATTTCAAGACAGTTGTGTATATACTATCAAGTGTTTAGCAATGTCCTCACGAAATAACAGTATAAAAACTCTCGATAAGCCGACCGAAGCGCCCTCACTCTCAGGTGCAAAAATACTGCGTTCGACTAATACACACACAACATACAGAACAAAATCTTACCGGGTTCGATTCCCGGTGGGGTCAGGGATTTTCTCTGCCTCGTGATGACTGGGTGTTGTGTGATGTCCTTAGGTTAGTTAGGTTTAAGTAGTTCTAAGTTCTAGGGGATTGATGACCATAGATGTTAAGTTCCATAGTGCTCAGAGCCATTTGGCGTCCAGGTTACCTTGAAGCGTGTGGCGTGAGAATGGGCATGCGAAAATAAAATAAAATACAAAAATAAAATTTGTGTCATTCTGAAAAAGTGGACCATGCGTCAGACGGGAAAATACGCTAGGGAAAAGAAAGATCCAATGACAAACGGCGCGTTTTATACGGGATCGTTTAGTCGGCTCAACAAACTTAAGTGGCAGAGGCCAAGAGGGGTGTTGTGCATCACGGAGAGGTATATTTTCGAAAGTCCGGGAGTGTATGTTCCAAAAGGAGTCGACGAGCATGTTACTTTCTTCGACATACGTCTCACGAAATGACCACATCACGAATATCAAATTAGATCTGCTATGGAGATTTACCGACAAACTTTATTCCCACGCCCTAATCGCGAATGGAACATGGGTGGGGATTGAATCATAGGGGTACAAAAGTACCCTAAGCCACACATCGAAAGATGGCTTGAGAAGTATAAATATTAATGTAAGACTTTAGTTCATCAGTAGGGGGCAGTCGATCTTTAGTGTCACTTCTTGTGCAGTTTTTTCCTCCACAATGCATATCGTAAATAAGTCTTTTTTAAGTGTTATGCTACTCGTTCCACGTAATCTGGCGTAATGCGTAGTTTCTCGAATAACCAGTAAATCAATGTAAAGGTCGACAAGGTGGTAAGTAATTACGAATCGCGCCACGTATAGCTAGAAAGATAATAGACCTTCAGCTGCCCAGTTCTTTTATCATTGTGTACAGACTGAACAAAAGTGATCCGCAAGAGAAGACTATGCCACATAATGTGTTATTCTACAATAATATGACTTATTTATTCCTTTTTAAGGCTGATCCCAAACGTATGTTCCGATGTAACATACATCCCGAATATTTTTACAGTGTTTGAGGCAGCTGAGTGGTTTGATAAAGATATAGCTATGCAACAGTTCTCTGTATTGCGTCAGGCGTAATTTCCACGCTCCATTGCGGTCTCAGGCACAGCCGTTACGGAATTATCGAGCGACATAAAGTGAACTTGGGCTATTGTTCACGGAACTGCAAGTATTCCACGCTTAGGATTTCTCATACACGCCGCTCACTGCCCAGTTACTTTTGACAAACAAATCAAAGATCACTCATCAGTTTTGCCTACTGCGGAAGATCCTGTCCTGCCCTCAGAGCAGGAAAGTAACAAACAGTGGGCAGTACACTTTTCCTGATGGAATTTCTCAAAACAGATTTTTAAAGCATCCGCAGCCGAAAGTTAAATTCGACTGTGAACAGGTGTGTCAGGTACTGTATTTTTTGTTCGTCGGAAATCTTTTACGGCAATTGCAACAGATACAAGAAGGAAGAAGACTCGGCACAATGAGATGAAAGGAATACATTGGGTAATGTAATGAGAATATCACTGTAGATGGAAGAAAGAACTTCGTTATCTATTGATACACTTGTACTATAGATTATACAGTAACGAACTATTTACCGTTTGGTTTTGTTCTTGGTCGCAAAGAGAAGCACCAGGAATGCCACAAAGTTTTACAAAAATCGACAAATAGTAAAGATTTTTTCTGGTATGCCTATCCCAAAAATTGTTTATTTTCTAGTGGATCTACCAGAAAATATTAGATCTTATTAATAATGAATCACCTACAAAGTCGTGAGTGGCGACCTGTGAAGTAGCTGTTACAGAATAGCTGCTCGTCACAAACATAGTATTCCTTGTACTAAAATGAAGAAAAAAATAATTTTCGAGTGAGTTACAGAACAAGCGGAAAAACACTCGGCAGAGGTACCCATCACCTTGAATACTTACTTTTTATAAATTATATATGTTGTTTTTCCCGTAAATCTCGGCTGGCGTACATCGGGATATATTGTTTTACAAGGCTACAGACAATTCCTACGTATGTTCTTGTCCGGTCGAGCTAGTGTTCTGTCTCGTATTAATTCCAACCATCTTCTTTTTCAAAAAGCAAATCGAAATAGTCGCAAGTTATTAAATAATTTTATTGAAGTCACAAATCGGTGGTTTTACAGTTCGCGCTCCATCCACTTGGAACGACATATTTCTCTAATAGTCTACACCGAGGTCAGTATAATATTAAAACGACCGTTGCCACGAAACAGCACTGTAATTACGTAGCATTCTTGGCGTGCTCCATCTGATGATGTAGGTCATTCGCATCAGCCAGATACGCTAACCACAAATAACCAACTGCATCATAAAGAATTGGCCAGGTGGTAGTAGGAATCGCGCACTAATGGTTCCATTCCTAACATAATTCCGCAGACTGACCGTTCATCCATTCCGGGAGCCGAGAATCTCGACAATTTTTGCCTGTTATCAACATTTATACTGATAACATATACGTCTCGGGAATTCCAGGACTTTCGAGAATGTTTCAAGTTTGACGTCGGATAACAAATGACAAAAGAAATACACTACTGGCCATTAAAATTGCGGCACCAAGAAGAAATGCAGATGATAAACGGGTATTCATTGTACAGATATATTATACTAGCACTGACATGTGAGTACATTTTCACGCAATTTGGGTGCACAGCCATTCGGATAAGATGCCTGTCATCTCGACTGCTAGTGACACGAGGCCGTTGGGATCCAGCACGGCGTTCCGTATTACCCTCCTGAACCCACCGACTCCATATTCTGCTGACAGTCATTGGATCTCGACCAACGCGAGAAGCAATGTCGCGATACGATAAACCGCAATCGCTATAGGGTACAATCCGGCCTTTATCAAAGTCGGAAACGTGATGGTACGCATTTCTCCTCCTTACACGAGGCATCACAACAACGTTTCACCAGGAAACGCCGGTCAACTGCTGTTTGTGTATGAGAAATTGGTTGGAAGCTTTCCTCATGTCAGCACGTTGTAGGAGTCGCCACCTTATGTGAATGATCTGAAAAGCTAACCATTTGCATATCACAGCATCTTCTTCCAGTCGGTTAAATTTCGCGTCTGTAGCACGTCATTTTCATGGTGTAGCAATTTTAATGGCCAGTATATTTTTGTGATATAATTACAAATCAACAATTTATGAAGTTTTTCCTTTGTTTGTACGTGAAACCTTTCTTCTTGTCAAATTTCATGATTTTTTTCGATGTAATGTAGCCTAGAAGTCAAGACAGAGTATACGTTTAGGGTCAGGCGGTAGCAAGGAAGGAAAGTTAGGATTTAACTTTGCATCGACTTCGTCATTAGAGACGGGACGCTTGCACGAATTTAGAAAGGAGCAAAGGAAATCGTCTATGCCCTTTCAGAAGAACCATCTCAGCACTGAGCGATTCAAGGAAATCACGGATAACCCGAAACTAGGTTGTTGAACTGGGATTTGAACTGCTGCCCGAATACGGATCAGTGCCAGTGCACCATCTACCTGGTAAAAGTGGAAGCGATAGAACACTCAGAGATAAACAACTTTCCATCATTTTATGTTTGGATACCTCCTCTGTGACTAAATGAAAGCTTTTGCGTGTCTGTCACACATAGCTAGCTCCATATCTTTGTTATGTTGCCTGGATGGTGATAAAAATACGCAAAACGCATGTGACAGAAATGTAACAGCTTCTTGTTTATTTGCAGAGGCGATCTTCATACATAAGGAGTACAAAAACTAACAAATTTAGAGCTCCATTCCAGGTCCCCTATCGGCTTCTAAGCTAAAAGAAAATTGTGAATCCCATACGCCACATATTGATTTGCGAAGCTATTATTTGGAAACGGCCTGGAGACACGGAAAAATTCCATCTAGATTACTTCAAGGTGAGACAGAGATTTCTAAATCAGACACTGGACTGCAAGGCGCACCCAGGAGCAGATATACAGGGTGCGTCAAAAAAATGTATACACACTTTGAAGCGTCATAGAAAATTTATTTCCCATTCTACAGTGTTAAATTTCTGGAAATGGAAAGCTTAAAGTCCAATTGGAAAAATAATTATACTTTGCAAATGTGATTAATGTTCAAACTGTTGGCCTTCAGCATCAATACATTTCTGAGTACGAGTCCCTACTGATTCCGTACATCATACCAAAGTGTGAAAGGTGGCTACACAGAGCCACAGTGCCAGAGATTGCGCCAAAGAGTATTATTCAGCCGCCTCCACTGGCAGTGCTTGTCGAGGACTCGTAGTGGAAAGTGTTGGTTGAGATGTGCTGGTGAAAAGTGCTTGTCGAGAACTCGTGGTGGAGAGTGCTTGCTGAGATGTCGTAGTGGAGAGGGCTTGTTCCATGTTTTATGCAGTTGTTTGATGGGATAGACAGCAGATGTTGTTCTAATGGAGATATTGTAATGATCAGAGTGCTTTTCGTCAATATATATGAAGGTAACAAAATTCTGTTTGTTTCATTATTTTAATGTCGTAAATAATGCGTCATTACAGGTTCAGTCAACAAAGCATCTGGCTTGTGTTCTTGTATTAGAGTGCAATTCTGGTTTCCTTACGCAATTATAGTATTTCTATTTTTTTTAATTACTTCAGTATAAATGATATTTAAAATTTCTTGTCTTATTGAAGAAGAACCGTGCCAGATGTGTACGTTGAATCACACTTCCACACGCAGAACAGCTACACTTGTGCTTTGTTGGCTTCGTAGGTTTTATAGTTGCTGGGGACTTAATTAATTAATTGTGTTAACGGAAATTTTCGTTCATTCTTTGTTGTTATTCTATGCAGTCAGATTGCGTACAAATACTAGTCAGGGCCAACCGTTTACGAGACAGCGTAACCGGACAGTTAGCTACTAAAAATTAAAAATTATTTGCATTTCATATCATAATAATTAAGCCCCCATGCACGTGGCGACCGCTGCTTCGGATCGTCCCTTGGAATTCTTCTGATTGCAAAAATAGTAGACAGTAGTATTGTTGTAGTAATTTGTAATTTAGTAATTGTAGTCTATATTGCATGTGTAGATTTGGTAATTGTCATTCTTCGAATGGTATTTTTTTGCAGAGTTTAATTTTTGTCGTCTTGTACATGGGTTTGACAATTTTGTGCAGTTAGGAAGATTTCAATTGTTCGTTAATCGTGTTTGAGGGAAGCATTTCGTGTGAATGATATTGATGATGATAAAGTGTCATTATGTGTAATTTTCATATAGTGACGAGTTTTGTATATTTTCTAAATGATTACGCGATCGATGAAAAAGGCAAAAATGATGGATAGTCAGAATGACGAATTTGTTGACATGGCGAACTCGCCAACACAGGACAACAGTATGATGAATAATGAAGTGGAAAAAAATTTAATAAGTCGGGAAAATAGTTCGGAAACAGTTCAAAATTTTTCAGAATCAAAAAATTTTCAGAATACGAGATTAACGACAGAGGATATGGAGCAGTTGATGAGTGCAATATCAAATTTGGGATCACAGAAGGGAACAATGGAAACACGGTTAGACTCACTACGATCTGAATTAAAAACAGAGATAGGGACAATTAAAACTGAGATGGAAGCAATGGCAACACGGTTAAGTTGACGAATAGGGACATGTTTCAAAAACATGAAAGATGAATCAAACAAAGAAATTAGAGAAGAAGTACAACCGATTTTGAATTCTCACAATAATAGATTAATTGCAGTAGAGATTAGACAAGAGGAAGAGGACCGAGAACAGGAAGAAAAAGATCGTGTGATAGTACAAAAATTTTCAGAGTTAAATTTACAATGTGCACACGATAAGGAAGAAATATTTGAGAGAATCGAGGAATCCGTACCAAATGACAAAATAAATAACCTAACACAACAATATGAACAGTTAACTACCAAATGTGTCAATACTGAAACCCGAGTCGCGACACTTACGGAAGACGTAAATAAACAGAAAGAACAATTAAGTGACTCATCGGAAAGAGTTGAGGAGATCTCAGATAAATTGACAAGTCTTAGTTTAGCAGAGGGGTTTGAAGAAAGTAATTTATTTCATTTACGGGATGCAACAAGAGAGCGCCAGGCGCGCGAACTTGACAATAATCGACATTCGGACTGGGACAGACGCGGTAGGTCTTTGTCGCCACGAGGAGAAAACTTTGACTATAAACACTTCTTAACTGTTCGGAAATTTAAGATCTTTCGCAATTCCAAGAATGACATACATCCATGTTCATGGTTAGATCAATTTACGTACGCACTTCCACCAAATTGGCCAATAAGTCACAAACTGGAAATTATGTGCGGCTATTAATGTCCTCAGGGGATTCACTACACTAAGTGAATATGTGCCGTAGCGTGCATAGGGCCCCGAGCTGTAGTGGTGCTATTTCCCTTTTAGTTTTCTGCACCGCTGCCTACACTTTTACTATTCTTTGCATCTGTCAAATCAACTCTTCGACTATCAATCTATCTAGAGAGTAAGTAAACAATAACCGGATATGACTATTTTACCTAAAAGTGATTTCGGAAATTACCATTTGGACTTACTGTACCTTCAGCAGCATTCATTCGTAGTTTAAACGAAATTTTACCTGTTTATCTTCGTGACAATATTACTTCATATGTTGACGATATTCTTATTTCTAAACATTCTTGGAGTGAGCACAACAAAATTTTGGATTCATTATTACGTATTTTTGCAAGAGTTGGCATTACAGTGAACTTGGAAAAATCTGAATTTGGTCGTTCTCAGGTGAAATTTCTCGGTCATATTATTTCGACAGAAGGTATTCTTCCTGGTCCAGAGAAACTAGACGCTATTCGTAATTATGCTGTTCCTACTACAAAACGTGATGTTCGTAGTTTTCTTGGTGTCTGTAAATTTTCTTAGACGCTTTGTTAGATTGGACAACTTGGCCACACCTCGTTTTTGCGAACTATCTGGAAAGTTCTTTTTAAATGAAAATCGGTTGACCACTCTGTTTGGTTAGTTTGTATTCCTGATGAGTGGGTTAATAAACTGATTTGGTATACGCATTTCAGTTATGCACACTTTGGTCCCAGAAAATGCTTTCATAAATTACGAGAAAATTGCTACTTCAGTAATATGGAAAAACGTATTCGATCTGTTCTTGCCAAATGCAAATTATGTCAAAAGGCTAAGCCGCCTACTATTTCTCACAGAGCACCATTGTTTCCTATCATTCCAGCGAAATTAAAGGACATGGCTGCAGTCAAATTGTTCGGTCCAGTGGTTCGTTCTACTAATGGTTTTGCGTACATTTTGGTAGCAGTGGAATTGACATCAAAATATGTGTATTTTACACCTTTACGCAAAGCAACAGCTCGTTCAGTATCTAATGCTTTCATTAAACATTTTCTTAAAGAAGTTGGTCATATTTATAAGGTTATCTCAGATAATGGATCACAGTTTCGTTCTAAAATTTGGTTTCGTACTCTACGGCGTCGTAAGATTAAACCAATTTTCATTTCACTTTTTCACCCTCAATCTAACGCTTCAGAGAGATGGATGAAGGAAATCAATAAATTGTGTCGTCTTTATTGTCATCAGAATCACAGAACGTGGGATCAGTATCTTCATATTTTTCAAAACATCCTGAATGAACTTCCTAGTGACTCAACTTCTTGACCGCCAATACTGATATTAAAAAACAAAGCACCGACAAATCGCATTTCTTAAATCGTTCCTTTTCCACCTACACGGAAACTGCGGCATTCTGAAGTTTTCAACCTGGCTCTACGAAATATTGCATCTGCGGCTGCTAGAAGAGGGAAATCAGCTAAACATCCTGGTCGTTTAAAAATCTTGTCAGTTGGTCAGAAGGTGTTAATTAAGTCTCATCGTTTGTCTCACAAAGGAAAAGTCTTGTGTCGCAAATTTTTTCTGCTTTATAACGGTCCATATAGAGTTCGCAAAATTATTCATGATAACACTGTTGAAGTAGAAACTCTTAAATCTCGGCGCTCTAAGGGAATACATCACATATCAAACGTTAAAATTTTTGTGGAATGACATACTTTGAGAAACTAACAGCTACACGTAAACATGCAGAGAATACAAGGATACCGCGCTGTGTTTTGGTGGCGGCACATACTCAAAGCAACAGTCAAGTCTGCGCGGCGCACAAGGCAGTCGTTGACCGCAAACAATCACTTTCTACGTCACGCGCCTACAGCTGATCGAGCGCTCAGTGCGAATGCACTGACAGCCGTAAACAAATACACAGTCTAATTTCTCCGATTAAATCCAGTATAAAGCTATAGTGAGTTGATGAATTATGCTATTAACGTTCAGTATTTTTCAGGATACGGTTGTATAAAATATTTAAGAACTTCAGGTAAATTCTGTGCGTGTCCGACGTTAAGACGACTTGCTATCGAGAAATTTTCAGGAAGAATGTAATTTCGAAGAAGAAACTAACAAACTAAAAAAAGGTAACTGTTAATTGAGTTTATTTTTCAGGTAACATATTTCCACTTAGGTACGTACTTTAGACGTAATTTGCTGCTCGCGATTACGTGATTCATACTTTGTGCTAAATTTCATGTTCTATGAATTTACTTGTGAAGCGACGTGCTTGCGTACATTAACTGATTTGACAATGATTGATTAATGAACAGGGTTGTTACTTATGTATATTATGCATCGCTTGGCTGCACTGCTTTTTCACTGATGTCATATTTTTTTTATTATGCTGTGCTTATTTATTTAAATTATAATTGTCACCTAGTCAAAATATCCACGGGTGTGCTGCCGGTCTATTGTGTCCAACGGGCACAATATTTCGGCGAATATACATGTCGCCATCATCAGGTGAACTGACGGACTGAGCTCCTGTGAACGTGCCGGCACGGAGATCCGTACGCTATGGTTGCTCAGAGGGAACTGGGTTCGGTCGCGGCGGCGGCCGATTTCAATACCCTCCGCCCGCGGCGCGTTCCCTCCGCCGTCCGCGCCCCGCGCCACGGTCGCGCGGTGGAACAGATTGTGACGGCGTCTGAGATGACGTCGGAGTGATGGCTCTGTCCGCCGTGGTCGTCACAACTATACGTTTGCTCGATTTACTCTTGATTAATCCGATCGCTCGTTCCCAAGCCTTGCTAAGATTATAGCCACAGTCACGGTTTATGAGGTCGTCATTGGTGCGAATTTCGATGGCCTCTCTAACAACGCTGTCCCAGTATCTCGACGTCTGTACCAGAATCCTCGTGCGGTCATATTCCATGGCGTGATTTTCCGACAAACAATGTTCAGCGACCGCCGACTTTCTCGGATACATCAGGCGGGTGTGCCTCTGGTGTTCACGGCATCGATCCTCGACGGTACGCATCGTCTGACCAATATACGTCTTGCCACATTGACACGGAATCTGGTACACGCCGGCCTTCCTCAAACCGAGGTCATCTTTGGCGCTCCCCACCAGTGCACGAGTTTTATTTGGAGGACAAAACACAGTTCCGACCCGGTGTTTCTTCAGAATGCGAGCGATTTTCCCCGAGAGTGCGCCTGTGTATGGAATAAATGCAGTGCCTACCTCTCGTGACTTCATCCATCTCAAGAGGTTGTGCTGCAGTGGTTGGGCGGAGAGCACCTTGAATCTGCCACTCTGAGTACCCATTTTTTCGGAATACATTTCTCAGATGTTCCAATTCCTGGGGTAGACTCTCTGCGTCAGACGATGCGTACCGTCGAGGATCGATGCCGTGAACACCAGAGGCACACCCGCCTGATGTATCCGAGCAAGTCGGCGGTCGCTGAACATTGTTTGTCGGAAAATCACGCCATGGAATATGACCGCACGAGGATTCTGGTACAGACGTCGAGATACTGGGACAGCGTTGTTAGAGAGGCCATCGAAATTCGCACCAATGACGACCTCATAAACCGTGACTGTGGCTATAATCTTAGCAAGGCTTGGGAACCAGCGATCGGGTTAATCAAGAGTAAATCGAGCAAACGTATAGTTGTGACGACCACGGCGGACAGAGCCATCACTCCGACGTCATCTCAGACGCCGTCGCAATCTGTTCCACCGCGCGACCGTGGCGCGGGGCGCGGACGGCGGAGGGAGCGCGCCGCGGGCGGAGGGTATTGAAATCGGCCGCCGCCGCGACCGAACCCAGTTCCCTCTGAGCAGCCATAGCGTACGGATCTCCGTGCCGGCACGTTCACAGGAGCTCAGTCCGTCAGTTCACCTGATGATGGCGACATGTATGATCGCCGAAATATTGTGCCCGTTGGACACTATAGACCGGCAGCACACCCGTGGATATTTTGACTATCAAATACGCCGGGAGAAACTCAAGAATCACATAATTGTCACCTGATTAATTGTGCTGACTGTGGTTATGTATGTAAGTTATACTTTGTGATTTAGATGCTTGCGCCTTCATGTTTACTTATTAAGATTACATATGAACATTTATTTGCTTATGCTGATGTGATGCTAATGACCTGTTTATTGTGTAAGACATACGTTTGCTGCTATGCGTATGGATTGCATATTTATACATTTCTGTGTGTTGTCATAACTACTCTTCAATTTAGAATATAGCAATGCTGATGTACAGTGTACGAACATAGAGTTTACGTTACACTATGGTATTAATTATTGTTCGCTTGGCAGAGCCTCGTTGTAGGGATTGTGCTGCATCCACTTGTTGACATTCTGTTCTCTACTGGTATATTTATTCGCTGTTGCATGTTTTGATTATGCTCAGTGCCTTATATTTTTAAGATAAGAAAATGAACTGCTATAATTCGACGAACGACATTAGTACAAGAAACTTCATAGAAGTCACATGAGCTGGAGGTTTTATGGAAGCTGTATAAATTTATGCTAATAGGAAGGAAGCTAACGACATGACATACCAACACTAGGTTTAGACCATTGACAGTTATTACACTGCATTCTTCGTGAGCAATTGAAATAGGAAGTGACACTTGACACAAAAATACTCCACATGTTTGCTTCTGCCATGATTCTTGAAGTGGTGTACACACTGTGAAATATTATGATCATTCACACTACGTAATCGTACTTAATTACTGAGAGTTATTCGAACTAAAGGCTGTTAGAGGTCCTGTATGCATTTCTTTTGTTTAATGATGGACAAGGTAACCAAAATGTATCTTATAATTCATAATGGGTAGAATATTTGGGTCAGATGGATTACACAGAGGTTGTGTGTGGACATTGTGTCTTCGGATTGCATGGGATGATGAACTGAAGTTTGCACTAGGATTTTATCTGTACTTGTTCGAGGAGACTGACTAGAGGAAAGAGTTGTTATGGAAGTGAAATGATATTGGTAATAAGGTTTATATGTATCGACGTATTGAAGAGGTATTATTGAGGAATTGAGATTGTGTGAAGTTGATGATTATTGGAGTTTTGGTGGACAAGAGGTAAGGTAAATGCTATTGATGATAAGGTTTATATGTATCGACGTAAGAGGTATTATTCAAGTATTAAGATTATGTGATGCTGATGATTATTGGAGTTTTGATGGACAAGAGGTAAAGTAAATGAGGAGCATATTTTTTTTGTTGGTTTATATGGAACAAGGAGGATGAAGATGCCAGACTAGAACACTCAAGTAGAAGGAAGATTGTCTACACACACACTTTGTTAAATCAATAAGCAGTACATACTTTTTTTTGGAGAGAGGAAGTATTTGCATATCTTGGCACACTGACAGTTGTTCAGCAACCGTACATTTTGATCTGGCTTGGCAAACATTGGTCTTGACATGATGACTATGACGTTGACTAACTATTATTGATTGTTATACATTGCTGCCACTACTACTTGATACACATGATGAACATCAAATTTTGACGGAATTGCATTTACACAGTTAACACTATTCAATTACACAGTAGTACTTAATGTGGATGAAAGATGAGTGAGTGTGTTTTGTGTGTTTTCCTTTCCTAATCCCAAATAATTAGTCCCAACCTATCTCCTAAATATTATTTTACTTGTTTGTTGTGGCTTGCACTGACACCCAGAAATATTATAGGTTTACTGATATTTGTGTATTTGTAATAGTTAATATGACAATTATCTGACATCATTTGTGTGTTTGTTATAATTGTATGTTTAGTGTAAGAGCATTGATAATAATTTTGTAAAAGCAATTGTGTGTGCATTCAAACTATTGTTCATGCCTGAACTGTCTGATTAGTGATTATTTTACTTGTTTGTTGTGGCTTACACTGACACCCATAAATATTATAGGTTTACTGATACTTGTGTATTTGTAATAGTTAATATCACAATTATCTGATATCATTTGTGTGTTTACTATAATTTGTATGTTTAGCATAAGGGCATTGATAATAATTTTGTAAAAGCAATTGTGTGTGCATTCAAACTATTGTTCATGCCTGAACTGTCTGATTAGTGATAGTGGATATTATGGACTGTTACCTGCACTTGTTCAACATAATGGGTGCCACTTAGATATGTTTCATTTCTGCTGATGAACTCTGATGAACTGTCTGATTAGTGATAGTGAATATTGTGGACTGCTGTCTGCACCTGCTCAACATTACTGGGTGCCACTAATGGAACTGCTTCTACTGAAATGATGTCACTTGTTGGTGTCTGCACCTGTTCAACATTGCTGGGTGCCACTGATGGACTGTTTCTACTGAAATGATGTCACTTGTTGGTGTCTGCACCTGTTCAACATTACTAGGTGCCAATGATGGACTGCTTCTACTGACATAATGTCACTTGTTGGTGTCTGCAGCTGCTCAACATTGCTGGGTGCCACTGATGGACTGCTTCTACTGACATAATGTCACTTGTTGGTGTCTGCAACTGTTCAACATTGCTGGGTGCCACTGATGGACTGCATCTATTGAAATAATGTCACTTGTTGGTGTCTGCACCTGTTCAATATTGCTGGGTGCCACTGATGGAACTGCTTCTACTGAAATGATGTCACTTGTTGCTGTCTGCACCTGTTCAACAATGCTGGGTGCCACTGACGGCCTGCTTCTACTGAAAAGATGTCACTTGTTGGTGTCTGCACTTGTTCAACATTGCTGGGTGTCACTAATGGAACTGTTTCTACTGAAATGATGTCACTTGTTGGTGTCTACACCTGTTCAACAATGCTGGGTGCCACTGGTGGAACTGCTTCTACTGAAATGAAGTCACTTATTGGTGTCTGCACCTACTTAACATTACTGGGTGCCACTGATGAACTGCTTCTACTGACATAATGTCGCTTGTTGGTGTCTGCACCTGCTCAACATTACTGGGTGCCACTAATGGAACTGCTTCTGCTGAATGATGTCACTTGTTGGTGTCTGCACCTGTTCAACATTGCTGGGTGCCACTAATGGAACTGTTTCTGCTGAATGATGTCACTTGTTGCTGTCTGCACCTGTTGAACATTGCTGGGTGTCACTAATGGAACTGTTTCTACTGAGATAATGTGACTTGTTGGTATCTGCACCTGTTCAACATTGCTGGGTGCCACTAATGGAACTGCTTCTGCTGAATGATGTCACTTGTTGGTGTCTGCACCTGTTGACCATTGCTGGGTGCTACTGCTGGAACTATCAATTACTTGTTTTTTTTTTAATCATGGAAAGCATGTTATGTGAACATTTGTTAAACTGATTTTTTGTGTATTGTGTAAACTATTATGTAAAGTCATATGTATGGAAGAATTTGTATTGCTTACTGTATTTCATATGTTAGGTTATTGAAAGGTCAGTGCAAAGCCAAAATTTTATCTAGTTATGTGATATTTATGTATTAATATTATCTTTTATTTTTGTCTGTATTTTTGTGGACGAATTTGGTGGTATTTTCACCACCAATGCTGGCAAAAATACCATCAAATTCTGGCCCGTGGAGGAGGGGATATGAAAGGTGGCTACACTGAGCCACAGTGCCAGAGATTGCGCCAAAGAGTATTATTCAGCCGCCTCCACTGGCAGTGCTTGTCGAGGACTCGTAGTGGAAAGTGTTGGTTGAGATGTGCTAGTGAAAAGTGCTTGTCGAGATCTCGTGGTGGAGAGTGCTTGCTGAGATGTCGTAGTGGAGAGTGCTTGTTCCATGTTATATGCAGTTGTTTGATGGGATAGACAGCAGATGTTGTTCTAATGGAGATATTGTAATGATCAGAGTGCTTTTCGTCAATATATATGAAGGTAACAAAATTCTCTTTTTTTTCATTATTTTAATGTCGTAAATAATGCGCCATTACAGGTTCGGTCAACAAAGCATCTGGCTTGTGTTGTTGTTGTTGTTGTTGTTGTTGTGGTTTTCAGTCCTGAGACTGGTTTGATGCAGCTCTCCATGCTACTCTATCCTGTGCAAGCTTCTTCATCTCCCAGTACCTACTGCAACCTACATCCTTCTGAATCTGCTTACTCTTTTTTTTCATTATTTTAATGTCGTAAATAATGCGCCATTACAGGTTCGGTCAACAAAGCATCTGGCTTGTGTTCTTGTTGTTGTTGTTGTTGTTGTGGTTTTCAGTCCTGAGACTGGTTTGATGCAGCTCTCCATGCTACTCTATCCTGTGCAAGCTTCTTCATCTCCCAGTACCTACTGCAACCTACATCCTTCTGAATCTGCTTACTGTATTCATCTCTTGGTCTCCCCCTATGATTTTTACCCTCCACGCTGCCCTCCAATACTAAATTGGTGATCCCTTGATGCCTCAGAACATGTCCTACCAACCGATCCCTTCTTCTGGTCAAGTTGTGCCACAAACTTCTCTTCTCCCCAATCCTATTCAATACTTCCTCATTAGTTATGTGATCTACCCATCTAATCTTCAGCATTCTTCTGTAGCTCCACATTTCGAAAGCTTCTATTCTCTTCTTGTCCAAACTATTTACCGTCCATGTTTCACTTCCATACATGGCTACACTCCATACAAATACTTTTAGAAATAACTTCCTGACACTTAAATCTATACTCGATGTTAACAAATTTCTCTTCTTCAGAAACGCTTTCCTTGCCATTGCCAGTCTACATTTTATATCCTCTCTACTTCGTCCATCATCAGTTATTTTGCTCCCCAAATAGCAGAACTCCTTTACTACTTTAAGTGTCTCATTTCCTAATCTAATACCCTCAGCATCACCCGACTTAACTCGACTACATTCCATTATCCTCGTTTTGCTTTTGTTGATGTTCATCTTATATCCTCCCTTTAAGACACCATCCATTCCGTTCAACTGCTCTTCCAAGTCCTTTGCTGTCTCTGCCAGAATTACAATGTCATCGGCGAACCTCAAAGTTTTTATTTCTTCTCCATGGATTTTAATACCTAATCCAAATTTTTCTTTTGTTTCCTTTACTGCTTGCTCAATATAGAGATTGAATAACATCGGGGAGAGGCTACAACCCTGTCTTACTCCCTTCCCAACCACTGCTTCCCTTTCATGTCCCTCAACTCTTATAACTGCCATCTGGTTTCTGTACAAGTTGTAAATAGCCTTTCGCTCCCTGTATTTTACCCCTGCCACCTTTAGAATTTGAAAGAGAGTATTCCAATCAACATTGTCAAAAGCTTTCTCTAAGTCTACAAATGCTAGAAACGTAGGTTTGCCTTTCCTTAATCTTTCTTCTGAGATAAGTCGTAAGGTCAGTATTGCCTCACGTGTTCCAGTATTTCTACGGAATCCAAACTGATCTTCCCCGAGGTCGGCTTCTACTAGTTTTTCCATTCGTCTGTAAAGAATTCGTGTTAGTACTTTGCAGCTGTGGCTTATTAAACTGATTGTTCGGTAATTTTCACATCTGTCAACACCTGCTTTCTTTGGGATTGGAATTATTATATTCTTCTTGAAGTCTGAGGGTATTTCGCCTGTTTCATACATCTTGCTCACCAGATGGTAGCGTTTTGTCAGGACTGGCTCTCCCAAGGCCGTCAGTAGTTCCAATGGAATGTTGTCTACTCCGGGGGCCTTGTTTCGACTCAGGTCCTTCAGTGCTCTGTCAAACTCTTCACGCAGTATCGTATCTCCCATTTCATCTTCATCTACATCCTCTTCCATTTCCATAATATTGTCCTCAAGTGCATCGCCCTTGTATAGACCCTCTATATACTCCTTCCACCTTTCTGCTTTCCCTTCTTTGCTTAGAACTGGGTTTCCATCTGAGCTCTTGATGTTCATACATGTGGTTCTCTTATCTCCAAAGGTCTCTTTAATTTTCCTGTAGGCAGTATCTATCTTACCCCTAGTGAGATAAGCCTCTACATCCTTACATTTGTCCTCTAGCCATCCCTGCTTAGCCATTTTGCACTTCCTGTCGATCTCATTTTTGAGACGTTTGTATTCCTTTTTGCCTGCTTCATTTACTGCATTTTTATATTTTCTCCTTTCATCAATTAAATTCAATATTTCTTCTGTTACCCAAGGATTTCTACTAACCCTCTTCTTTTTACCTACTTGATCGTCTGCTGCCTTCACTACTTCATCCCTCAGAGCTACCCATTCTTCTTCTACTGTATTTATTTCCCCCATTCCTATCAATTGTTCCCTTATGCTCTCCCTGAAACTCTGTACAACCTCTGGTTCTTTCAGTTTATCCAGGTCCCATCTCCTTAAATTCCCACCTTTTTGCAGTTTCTTCAGTTTTAATCTACAGGTCATAACCAATAGATTGTGGTCAGAGTCCACATCTGCCCCTGGAAACGTCTTACAATTTAAAACCTGGTTCCTAAATCTCTGTATTACCATTATATAATGTATCTGATACCTTTTAGTATCTCCAGGGTTCTTCCATGTATACAACCTTCTATCATGACTCTTAAACCAAGTGTTAGCTATGATTAAGTTGTGCTCTGTGCAAAATTCTATCAGGCGGCTTCCTCTTTCATTTCTTAGCCCCAATCCATATTCACCTACTACGTTTCCTTCTCTCCCTTTTCCTACACTCGAATTCCAGTCACCCATGACTATTAAATTTTCGTCTCCCTTCACTATCTGAATAATTTCTTTTATTTCATCATACATTTCTTCAATTTCTTCAATTTCTTCGTCATCTGCAGAGCTAGTTGGCATATAAACTTGTACTACTGTAGTAGGTGTGGGCTTCGTATCTATCTTGGCCACAATAATGCGTTCACTATGCTGTTTGTAGTAGCTTACCCGCATTCCTATTTTCCTATTCATTATTAAACCTACTCCTGCATTACCCCTATTGGACTTTGTGTTTATAACCCTGTAGTCACCTGACCAGAAGTCTTGTTCCTCCTGCCACCGAACTTCACTAATTCCCACTATATCTAACTTTAACCTATCCATTTCCCTTTTTAAATTTTCTAACCTACCTGCCCGATTAAGGGATCTGACATTCCACGCTCCGATCCGTAGAACGCCAGTTTTCTTTCTCTGTGTTCTTGTATTAGAGTGCAATTCTGGTTTCCTTACGCAATTATAGTATTTCTATTTTTTTTAATTACTTCAGTATAAATGATATTTAAAATTAAAATTGTCTTATTGAAGAAGAACCGTGCCACATGTGTACGTTGAATCACACTTCCACGCACAGAACAGCTACACTTGTGCTTTGTTGGCTTCGTAGGTTTTATAGTTGCTGGGGACTTAATTAATTAATTGTGTTAACGGAAATTTTCTTTCATTCTTTGTTGTTATTCTATGCAGTCAGATTGCGTACAAATACTAGTCAGGGCCAACCGTTTACGAGACAGCGTAACCGGACAGTTAGCTACTAAAAATTAAAATTTATTTGCATTATAAATAATTAAGCCCCCATGCAAGTGTCCAATGAGATTTCTGCGCACACCGCCTGAATCTCATTCCAAAGTGTGCCCAGGTTACGTGATTTACGTTTGTACACCTCATCTTTTACTGTACCCCATAAGAAGAAATCCAGCGGCGTGAGGTCTGGAGAGCGCGCAGGAAACTCGATTGTTCCCCTGCGTCCTATCGACTGGCCTGGCACATTGTGATCCAGGTATGCTCGTACGTCCCTATGATAGTGCGGCGGGGCGCCATCTTGTTGGAAATAAAACTCATCATTACCGTATAATGCACGAATGGCAGGGAATATGGAGTCAGCAAGCATTGTTAGGTACGTTTCTCCAGTAGCAGTACCTTCAAAGCGGAAAGGCCCAATGAGTCCCCTTGCAGACAAACCACACCACACATTTACACCAGGCAAATTCATAGCCTTTTCAACTGTAATGTGAGGATTATCTTCAGCCCAGTACACACAATTGTGCCTATCGACAGTTCCATTGAGTTTGAATTGGGCTTCATCCGACCAAATTATGCTACCCATAAATACCGGTTCACATCTCACCATCTCCTGAACCCATTTACAAAATTCTAACCTTCCGTCTGGATCGTCGTCACTTAGCTGTTGCACCAGCCTTGGAATGTACACACGAAGCTTGCCTTTCTTCAGAATGCGTTGCACACTACTAGCACTTACATTACTCTCACGTGCCGCTTGCCTTGATGATTGCGAACGCTGAAACAGTTCCAAGACCGCAGTTATGGAATCATCACTTGTAGCTGTACGAGGTCGCCCTGATCGACCTTTATGAACTCACTGTTCCATTAATTTCGAATTTGTCTCGTAGACGTGTAATTGTTAACCTTAAAGGTGGTTCTGTACCATACTCACTTCTCCACTGTCTTCGAACCGCAGCTACATTCTCAAACTTCCAGTACCACTTAATTATCTGCTTCCGCGCTTCAAAGCTCAAACGCACGTCCACCATGTTGCAGTTACTTCCTTGCCACTGCTGCCACCTGTTGAAGAAACATAGCATTACTTTCTCGCAGATATTTAACCTTGTAGAACGGGAAATAAATTGTCTACGACAGTTCAAAGTGTGTATACATTTTTTTGACGCACCCTGTATATACACTGAGGTGACAAGAGTCACGGGATAGCTCCTGATACCGTGTCAGAGGACCTCTTGACCCGCCTTAGTCCAGCAACTCGCCAGCCGCTGTGGCCGAGAGGTTCCAGGCACTTCAGTCCGGAACCGCGCCTCGGGCACGGATGTGTGTGATGTCCTTAGGATAGTTAGGTTTAAGTATTTCTAAGTCTAGGGGACTGATGACCTCAGATGTTAAGTCCCACTGTGCTTAGAACGATTTGAACCATTTGAACCACCAACTCGACGCAGCATGGACTCAATTCTTTGGAAGTCCCCTACAAAAATATTGAGCCATGATGCCTCTATAACCGTCTACAATTGCGAGAATGTAGCCAGTGCATGTTTTTGTGCACAAACTGACCCCTCAGTTATGCCCCATAAATGTTCAGTGAGATTCATGTCAGGCGATCTGGATGACCAAATCATTCGCTCGAATTGTCCAGAATGTTCTTCAGATCAGTCGAGAACAACTGTGGCCCGGTGACATGCCGCATTATTGTTCATGAAAACGCGATCGTTATCTGGGAACACAAAGTCTATGAATGGCTGCAAGTGGTCTCCGAGTAGCCGAACATAACCATTTCGAGTCAGATGATCCAGTTCATTTCATGTAAACACAGCATACACCATTATGGTGCCACCACCATCAGATCTTATCAACTGAAACGGGGACGCATATGAGCAGAATTCGGCACTCGCGTCGTTGTCTGCTGCTATAGTCCATTAACGCCAAATTTAGCTTCACTGCCCCAACGGATACGTTCATCATACGCCCCACATTGGCTTCTGCCGTTATTTCCCGCAATGTTGCTTGTCTGTAAGCACTGACAACACTACGCAAGTGCATCTGTTTTCGGTGGTTAAGTGGTGGTCGCCGGCCACTGCGTTGTCTGTGGTGAGACGTAATGCCTCAAATTCGGTATTCTTGGCGCACTCTTGACACTGTGGATCTCGGAATATTGAATTCCCTAACGATTTCCGAAATGGAATCCCCATGCTTCTTGCGACAACCACCATTCCGCGTTGAAAGTCTGTTAATTGCCATCATGAGGCCATAATCACCTCTGAAACCTTTTCACATGAATCACGTGAGTACAAACGACAGCTCCGCCAATGCACTGCGCTTTTATACCTTGTGTGCGCGATGCTGCCGCCGTCTGTATATGTGCATATCGCTATCACATGACTTTTGTGACGTTAGTGCAGATTCAGACGGCACTTTAGCTAGGATGAAGAGTAGGCTGAAGTTTAAGAGAAACGTCAGGAAGAATCAGTGTGGATTGAAGTAGGGTACTAACCCACTGAGGATCGATGATGCGCGTTTAAGGTTCTCTAAGGCTGTTGATAATTCTATAATCAATACCACTGGAAAAGTTCAGTAGAAGACGAACATCAGGGGACACCTCATTAGAGATGAGATAATCATTGACGCTTGTGAACGCAATTTTATTGCAATAAGTAACATTTCTAAATTCTTGCCAATCCCATTAGTATCTGACGCAAATATTGCCCATAGCTCTAACACATCAGTCATACTTGCATTCTGGTTTTCTAAACGGTTTCCTAACCAACTATTAACCGTAGTTCACTTGGCGAGTGCTTTCGCATGGACTGACTACTGAACCAACCAATCAGAAAAACAGTGATTAACAGAATCAAGCTATCTGTCTAAACCTCATCAATAAGAACGTATTACTAGTAATTTCCCTGCATTGTTGATGGCACGTTGATCTATGTGGAGTTCGAAGACCTACTATCGTACTTGTTTTCTAAGACAAAATGACATTAAAAATGAAAGTTGTCCATAAATACCCAGTTGTGCGTATCTTAGAGCTTTAAATGGTATGACGACCTGTTTTGTTCTGGATTCGGATTGAAATCCTATACTAATTAAGCAAAATATCCGTGCCTAATCGACACTCCACCACAGCACTGATCGTCATTGGTGACTAGCCATAAAGAGACGTGACATACCACATTTTTAGCCAGCAAATCTGAACTTGAAATTACATGACAAAAATTTCTGCACTGAAGCGAGATTCCTCCCAATCACTAACTAACTAACCATGAAATATGTTAAATACATATAATTGCGTAGGCTTCCGCGGCCAGAGTCAGTGGACATAAAAGTTTTCTGGGTTTGGTACCGCGTCGTAATGTAAAAACTACTGCTGCTGGAGCAGCAGCAGCAGTAGTTTTTACATTATGGCGCGGTACCAAACGCAGAAAACTTTTATGTCGATGTTAAATGCAGTTTCATTTTCGAGTAAGTGACAGGTATGTGTTGTAAGGCGATTCGAACGCAACACCTAATTCCATTGTTCTGTAAGCACACGCAAGTGCCAAATATCGAATTTTCGCAGGAGTAGCGACATTTTTGTAACTGCAATGTCGAGACAAGTAAAAAATTTCAGCATTCCCGGAGTTCGAATCCGACACCTATCGCAGTTGTTTTTTAGCCACGATTATATATTAAATATAGGTTTCTTTCATCAGCAGCGAGACGTACATATCGTCATTGACTACACTCAGAGACACGTTAACTATCAAATTCTTTTTCACCAGTAGCTAAGAGTGACATGTATAAAATTGAATGATGTGACTAAAAGATTCGTGTCTCTCTAGGAGTCGAAACCGTCACATACCATTATTGAGAATGAATAAGGAGACGTTAAAAAAAGAAAATAATTTTCCTCTAACAATCAGCTTTTTAAAGAAATTTCCACCGCTTGGCGGTGACTTCTTCATTTATTTTACACAATAATGAATTCGACTTTGTAGCCATTCTCAAGAACTAAACTAAACTAAAAATTAAAATCTCCGCCCTCACGGCCGTATGTCAGTTTACGAGACCGAAGCCGCTACTTCTCAATCAAGTAGCTCTCAGTTTGACTCACAAGGGCTGAATGCATCCCGCTCACCAACAGCGCTCGGCAGACCGAATGGTCACCCATCCAAGTGCTAACCCAGCCCGGCAGTGCTTAGCCCCTGACGGGAACCGGTGTTACCACTGCGGCAGGGCCGTTGGCAGCCAGTCTGAAGTCCATGTTCAAATGTTGACATATGTCTGACCCGCCTGTAACATGTCATCGCCAAAAAATCATATTTCTGGACTTCAAGAACAGTTGTCGTATAACAGGGCATGAATACATATCGAAGATGTAGAATATAGCTGACATTGTGCACAATGAGAAACCATTGACATACAGTATGTGTGCTCATGCTAAACCTTGTAAGGACATTATGAAAATATTTTTGGCGAACTAGCATTCGAACCCTGATACCTACGTTACGTGGAGACCTTCAGGGATTTAGAATCTCGAGCAAACAACGAATTTAAGGCACTATATGGTCACGAAGGGATCAAATACCGCAAAAGGGAAGATCCAAGTTCGAATCCCAACCCAGAAACAATACATTCGACATCTGTAGCTGAATGGTTCAAATGGCTCTTAGGTCATTAGTCCCATAGAACTTAGAACTACTTAAACCTAACTAACGTAAGAACATCACACACATTCATGCCTGATGCAGGATTCGAACCTGCGTCGGTAGCGGTCGTGCGGTTCCAGACTGAAGCACCTATAACCACTCAGCCACCGCGGCCGGCTTCTGTAGCTGAAATAAAAAATGAAATAAGTGATCTGTGACGTCACATGGCGTTCGTTTCTTTAACTAAAAACACAAATTCCGTGTAGGGAAGGTTACTGGTGACAGTTTTTCTGCATGTTACCACTTACGCCTCTACCAAGGCTAACACTAACCTATAGTTGGTAGCGAAGGGACATCACGTTTAATGTGAATTTGGAGCAACAGTAGACTCGTCTGTTCTTCATATGGCGAAACAAGGGATTATAGGATCTACTAGTGCTTACTGAAATGCGTCGCCAGAAGTGGAATCCGAACCCAGAGCTTGCTTACAGCAACCTAGCTAGCATCAAGCCCTCAGACTAATGAACTCCACGTCCAGTTGGATAATGAAATTCTCGTAGCAGAGGCACGCCACACTGACTTCTGACTTCCGACTCCCTGGAGTGGATAACAGTCTGTTCAGTACATTAATTTCTTACTCTTTCAAATCGCCATTAATAGCTGCCTCAGATACCCAGTGTGCACATTCAACTTCATTTTGTAATCACTGAAATAAAATCACGTGGTTGCCATGTACATAAACCGCCGACGCTGTAGGATGCAGAAATTTCCACAGATGGTGTCGCTTTCACTCGAGCTACTCTGCTGCACTGTCTGCTAGTGGTGCATGTCGCGCAGTGCAAATTAAAACCTGAGTTATTGTACCCGATTCTTCTGTAATTTAGTAAATCACAACTCGTCGGCCAAACAGTGTCAAACTTTTGGAAGCCCAGAAATAATTTACTTCATTTTCTTACCCGCCAGTAGCAGCAAAATCCTGGGAAACGTTTCCGGGAAGAGCTCATGGATGCCTGCCCTCATTAGCATAATGTCTGCTCCATCGGCCGACGCTCGCGTTGTAACACTTATATCGATTAGAAGTAGGTTTATATTATGTAACTCTGTATCTGCAATTATGGAGTGTGTATTCTGTGTTAGTTGAAATTGATTTGTGACATGAAATTTAGAGTTTTGTAATATATACAGGGTGGTCCATTGATTGTGACCGGGCCAAATATCACACGAAATAAGCGTCAAACGAAAAAATTAGAAAGAACGAAACTTGTGTAGCTTGAAGGGGGAAACCAGATGGCGCTATGGTTGGCCCGTTAGATGGCGCTGCCATAGAGCAAACGGATAGCAACTGCGTTTTTTTTTTTTAAGTAGGAACCCCCATTTTTATTACATATTCGTGTAGTACGTAAAGAAATATGAATGTTTTAGTTAAACCACTTTTTTTAGTTTTGTGATAGATGGCACTGTAATGGTCACAAACGTATAAGTACGTGGTATCACGTAACATTCTACCAGTGCGGACGGTATTTGCTTCGTGATACATTAGCCGTGTTAAAATCTATAGAGATGTACAAGCACGAAAATAATTTTAATAAAAAAGAAGAAAGATTAAAACTAGACAAGATATGGTGATCGACTTTGCACCAAGGAAGTGATAATCGATTACCTGTAATCGAGAGAGATGGCACTAGCCAGAGATAGTTTTAAAGTCGAAAGCGGTGGCGCCATCTAAGAGCTCTATATAAGCGGGACCTCCAGCGCCTAGCAGCCAGTCGCTGACTCACCTCGGAAGATGTTGCCCGCAGTAGGCAACGAAACGTCAGGAAGGAGAAGAAGGTTTTTATATGGACCACGGCAATTCAGCCCGGAAGTTTTAATTAATGAAGACGCCGGCCGTGAAAACTTAAATGTTATAAATTATTATTATTTTTAGTAGAATTATTTTTGTGTATCATCACTTACTTATGCGCCCATCCCTAATCGGGCACAGTTCTGTGATATCATGATTGAAAATGGCTCATCTAAATAAGTGCAATGTACCTCATCGTCAGAGACTTGATAGCTCTAGTGAATCTTCCCATCACATGTCGCAAGACTTGTAATGTTTGAGGATGTTGGACCACTATTTCTAAAAACAAAAGATGGCATAGAACTATTAAATTTAAATTGACACACACACACACACACACACACACACACACACACACGGACAAGAGTATTTTTCAGTTGTTTTTTATGTTACAAATGACAGCAAGACAGCAAACTGTACCCACCAATGTATTACAACCACACTAACCTTCCTAAAGAAGTTTATAGGTGCTCCCGAAATGAGTGCAGGATAGGGGTGACTGAACTGCTGCCACTAACCAGTGATGACTGTGTTCGTCTGTGCCAGTCTATATAAGTGTTGAAAAATAATTAATTCTTGAATTCAGTGACCATGTTTTTTGAATTATGTCAGTCTGCTGGATAAGCATACGATGTGCTTCCAGGGCAAAAGCATTTTCCCATTTTGAATGAGGCGTCTGTTGGGTGTGCATACTGTTAGCTTTCAGGGTGAAAGCACTACACCAGGCGCAGCTGATGATACATGGGGGAAAAGTGGGCAAATTTTTCGTACGTCTGGAGGAGGGTGTGGGGGACGGGACAGAACGGAGAGTCTAGACACCTCAAGCATATGTATGGCTTCCATTCACCTCTCTTTCCACTCCTTCCTCTCTCTCCCTCTTGCTGTCATTATTGATTAGTGGCAGCAGTTCAGTAAAGGACATACAGCACCCACCTCTGGAGCTCCTGTAATCTCCTTTGCGAGGTTAGGGCATTGTAGCTCATTGGTGGGTATAGAATGCTGTCATCTGAAACATAAAAGACACAGCTGTAAATGATAATGTCAGAGCACAAAATAGGCAAATATGCTCTGCTTTAAAAGACTCTGAAGACTAGTGGGGAACCAACTGCCTTAATCCTCATTCTGGCTTCCTCACCATAAATTTTGGCATGCGAATATATTTGTGCTCTTTTAAAACAGAACATCCTAAATCTTTTCATCCACTCTCTCTTTGTAGTGAGCTGTTTACACTCAGCATCTCCCCCTCACTGCCATCCTCTACATATTATGTCTCTCTCCAACTGTCTCTTTTTTTCTCCCATTGGCACTTCCTCCTGTCTGTCTTTCTCACTGTCACTGTCTTCATCTCTTTCTCTCGCTCTTCCTTACAAGTTTCTCCTTCTCTGCTACTTTCACTTTCTTTCTGTGGCGCTGCCATATAATTTGTCTCACCCATTTACTCTCCCACGGCCCCTGCCTCTTTGTTGCTCGCTTAGAGGCAGCTGTCTTTCTCTTCAACCACTATTGTCTCCTCTCCATCCATATGCTTGGGCACTGTTTTCTCGGGGTTTTGACCCCTTGACCGGGGAACTTTAACACATAAGTATGGGAGACGCAGGAAAGTGGGCAAATTTTTCCTACGACTAGTGGCGGGGAGTATATGTATGGTTTTCATTCACCTCTCCTTCCACTCCTCCATCCCTCTCTCTCTCTCTTGCTCCCACTGCTACTATCTCCATCTATCTATCTTTTACTGCCTCTGTCTCTCACTGACCATCACTATCTCCTCTCCCTTTGGCTCCCACTGCCATTCTTTTCTTCTATCTCTCCTTCTCTTTCATAAACAACTTCTCTCCCTGACAGTCACTGTCTTCTGTCTTTCTCTCCCACTAGAGCTGTCCCTCTCTCTTCCACTATCAATGTCCCTCTGCTACTCTCCTTCAGCACGAAAAAACTCGAAAATGTTAGCATGCCAACATTTTTGGTGAGGAATATAGAATGAGGACTGAGGCAGATGGTTCCACATTTTTCTGTCAGACTCTTTCAAGAGAAACATACTCACATTTTTTGTTCTTTCCGCTTGTTCTCTACTTTTCGGTGCTACAGCAGGGTGTGCTGTAAGACAGTAACGTTTTGACACATTTACATAGTACGACACATATAAGCCACAAATACGTTACATAAAATGCTCATTTTTAGGCTAAACATACAACACACAAAAAATACCGTTTTTGATTTGCAAGTACACAGAATTTTCTGTAGGGTGCTTACGCCGCCAAGTGCCACCATCGAATAATTCCCAAGTAAACAAAGCCTATGTAGGCGTAAAGTTCACGTTATACAGAGACGGCGCATCATGAAATTCTATTATTCAAAAAATGGCAATTGTAAACATTATTTGGTGACCTTAGACGCCGTATGATGATCTCAGAATTCTCGTCATGTGTTCATTACGTCAGTTACAGCTACATTTAAGCTTCAGGCTGGATATTATGTGCATATTTTACGTGCGTACGTATGGTAACTCGAACCTATGGATCTCAGAAACGGATAGTGACATCGAAAAATTTTTTTAGAATCCCCAAGCACATCATCTGAGGAACGTATTGTAAGACTTTCGATGATTTGCCGTGAATAAAAATTATAGTAGTGGCTATCCCCATACTTTCGGTACCCAAAAATCATGGTTTTTCGGAGTTTTCTCAGGAACAGTCCATGAAGAAATTGTGCTTTCATAAGCTGCCGAGGGTCGCGATAGACCACATTTAATGCCCAAAAAAAAAAAAAAAAAAAAAAAAAAACGATTATCGCAATTTGCCTTGGTTGAAGTAAGTGTCTACTGTAATTTTAAATTTTCACCGTGTACTACCTAATAGCGGTAGTATGATCACTTTTCTGACAGGTATAAATATGATCACTAGGCCAAGGGATATCCAAAACAGTTAATCCTGTATCTCTGTGACAAATAGAATCCGTGATATGATTTCTTCAAAAAACACATTTTAGTGCGCGGCTTTCTGCAGCATATTTATATCGTCGTGAATGGACCGATTCGTTAGGTTATATCCTAACACAAATACATATTAAGTGTTTTGATAGTTACTTGCTATGTCAGCATCGAGTAGAGAATGACCAAGACTCTCAATCCCTCACCAGAGCAATCATACGAGCGTTTCATAGTGGAAAGTAAGATTAATGCTGATGTAAATTAACTTGTGTATCTGTGTTCTACATAAGTTACTGAGGATCTAGTAGACGGGGGAGGATGTACGCATAACTGCCTTTTGCGCGGGGTCACATTCTATCCCTAAGCATCTAATAGGAGAACACCCATGAAATTCTTAGAAAAAGGGGAAATCGCATACCGTGATCTAGGGGTAGCGTCCCTGACTACTAATCGAAACGTCCTGAGTACCGGATAGGAAACCATCCTATGCTTAAATTTTGAATAAAAATCATCAGCATCCCCATTGAAGATATCCGGTACAAGAAGTCACCCTCGTTTTGGTAATAGCCCTTTAAAAGAAGGCAGAGGAGTGGATAGAGGTTCACTGCACTCTCTTGCCCTTGATATGGGACAAATACCCCTAAATATTGGAAGAATTAGCAATAATCACGTTAAAGACAAATAATTAGTATCCATAGGAAACGTGACCTGTGTGACGTGTCATGATGATCTCTCCATTGACAAAATACTCCGAATTAGCCTCCATCTTTATCGTTAGGAGGGGAATGCCCAGAGGAAAGTGACCATGAGGAAAAGATGGAATAATCAACGTTGGCATAACATTCTTCGATTCGGAGAATGGAATGTCAGATTTTGAACGTAGCAGGAAACCTAAAAATCTGTAAAGAGAAATGCAAACGTTAAATCTAAATTTCGTGGAGGTCAGTGAATTGATGCGGAGAGAAAGTAAGATTTTCTTGTCAGAAGAATAGATGGTAATATCAGCAGTAACAGACAATAGTACAAGATGGGTAACATTCGTTCTGAATAGGAGAAGAGAGCAGGGAGTGAGCTACTGTGATCAGTTCCGTTGTAGGGTTGTTCTAATCAGATTCGACAGCAAACCAACGCCGACGTGAGCGTTAAGGTACACATGCCAATGTCGCAGACGGCAGATGGGGAAACAGAGAAAGTATATGAGGATGCTGAACGTGAAATTAGGTATAAAAAGAAAGAGGAAAATCTAATAGTAATGGGGAATTGGAACACGATTGCAGAGGAAGGGATAGAAAAAAAGGTTGTGGGAGAAGATGAGGTAGGCAGTATGAATGAGAAAGGAGAATGACTAACAGAGTTCTGTAATATATTTCAGATGGTAATAGCGAATACTCTATTCAAGAATCGCAAGCAGAAGAGGTGTACTCACAGTAGAAAAGACTGGGAGACACGTAAAGGTTTTAGCTGGATTATATCAGAGTCAGACAGAGATTCAGAAATCAGACACTGGATTGTAAGGCGCAGCCAAGTGCAAATATAAATAATTTAGTAATGAAGAAGAGTAGAATAAATTTTAAGAAAATCGTCCAAAAGGATCAATGTGGAAGGAGGTGGGATACTGAACTACAGAGGAATGACAAGACACGTTTGATGTTCGCTAAGGCTGTGGATACTGCGAAAAGGAACACCGTAGTAAGCAGTGCAGTTAGGGCAGTCGCAGATGATAGACAGACAAACACAGCTAAAAGGGAGGTAACTGTTAAGAAACCATTGGTAACAAATGAAATACTAGGTGAAATGACCGCAAGAAAGATGTGAAGAAATCAAAAAATAAATGATGTTCGGGAGGACTGACTCAGCATTCGGAAAAATCAAAACAACTTTCAGTGAAATTACTAACAATGCTCGTAACATTAAAAGTGCAGTGGGAATCCCATTGTCAAACGCAGAAGAGAAAGAGGACGAATGAAAAGAGTGCACTGAAGGCGTCTATGAGGTTGACAAATTGTCTGATTACGTGATAGAAGAAGAAACTGGAGTCAATATGGATGACATGGGGGACCAGTATTGGAGTCAGAATTTAAGAAGCCCTGGAAGACTTGGGAGCAAATGAAGCAGAAGGGATAGATAACATTTCATCGGAATTTCTGAAGTCATTGTGGAAAGAGACAGCCAAACGACTATTCAAGTTGGTGTATCGGGTCTACGCGACTGGTGATGTACCATCTGACTGTTGGAAACATCATCCACACAATTCCGAAGATATCAAGGGCAGATATGTGTGAAAACTATCGCACAATCATCTTAATAGCTCACGCGCCCTAGTTGCTAACAAGAATAATATACAGCAGAATGGAAAAGGAAAGAGAGTATCGGTTAAATGACGATCAGTTTGGATTTAAAAAAAGCTAAAGATACTAGAGAGCGGTACGCACGTTGTGCTTGGTAATGTACCCAAGGATGAAGAAAAATTCAGACACACTCATGGGATTAGTCGACAGATTAAAATGGTGCAAGACGTTCGAAATTTTGGTAAGAATAGGAGTAAGCTATAAGGAAAGACGGATAATGTAGAAAATATACAAGAGCCATGAGGGAACACTGACTGGAAGACTTGAGAACGAAGCGCTCGGATTAAAAAGCATGTAAGTCAGGTATGCAGTGTTTCGCCCTTCATGAACAAACTACACATCAAAGAAGCAATGACGAAAATAAAAAAAATGTTCAAGAGTGGGATTAAAATTCAGGGTGAAAAGGAGCAGTGATAACATCTGCTAATGACATTGCTATCCTCAGTGAATGTGAAGAAGAATTACAGGATCTGTTGGATGGAATGATTAGTGTAATGACTACAGAATATGGATTGACGGTAAACCGGGAAAATACGAAGACAATGAATGGTAGCAGAAATGGGAATACCGAAAAACTTGACATAAAAATTGGTACTCGCGAAGTAAACAGAGTTAAGGAATTCTGATACCTTGGAAGCAAAATTACTCATAATGGACGAAGGAAGAAGGACATAAAAAGCAGACTAACATTTCTGCCTAATATAAGTCTGCTAGTACCAACCGTAGGCCTCAAGGTGAGGAAGAAATTTGTAAGAATATACTTTTGGAGCACAGCATTGTATGGTAGTGAATCATGGATTCTGGGATTCTCTGAAGAATCTTCCAAGACGGAAACATTTCGGAAACAATGACAACAAGAAGGGACAGGATGATAGAACTTGTGTTAAGACGTCAGGGAATAACCTCTATGGTAGTAGGTGGTGCATAGAAAATGTAGGGATAGATAGAGACCAGAATATATCCAACAAATAGTTAAGAACATAGGATGCAAGTGCTACTCTGAAATTAAGAGATTGGTTCAGGTGAGAAATTTTTGTTGGGCAGCATCAAACCAGTCAGAAGAGTGACGACAAAAGAAAATGAGCTGTCTGGGAGAGTGGCAAGGGCTATGGAAACAGAGCCATTTGTCTTCCAGGCTGCACCTACTGGAAGTTTGTCAGACGTCTGTAAGCACTATAAACGCCAGACGTTGGAGATTATAATGCCTAGAACAGCGATACTCAAATTGTGCTCCGTGTAGCCCTAGGGCTCTGCGAGGGCCTCGTCACAATAATATCAGCCGCAACAACAACGCACATTAGAACAGATGAAACAAAGTGACGTTCAGCTGTAAGATACCGAGAAATGTCAAGTTTCCAACGCGGTCCTTAGCCCATGGTCTACAGGTGAAACAAGGTGATGTTCAGCTCTAAGGTGACGTGAAATGTGAAGTATACGCCGCGATCCATAGCACATGGTCTGCATATGGTGACAGCTGAAAGACAAAAATCCTTGTTTCATCTTTTTTTTAAGCAGGATTACGCATGGATTAGTCATTTTTCTGTGATCGCTATGTACCTACGCCGCATAATTTTTCGTTTCGTGTACCTACAGGCAATACATTATATCGAGGAAGTACACGTCATACTTATGAGTATATTCTATTTTATCTAAATCTTTTAGTGCGTCAGTGAATTTTCCTTGTCACTGCTACGATATTATTATTTCGGTTCTGCGGCTGTAATGTTTTCCCTTTGCAACGGTTGCCGAGAGCCCACACTCATACGTAGACCTCGGACTTCGTATCATGCTGCATGTTTAATAGGCTTTTTCGTGCAAATGACCTCCCGTAATGCGTTCACTACTGCAATTGCGTACAAAAGACATTAGTGTGCAATCTTTTGAATGAATATTTGCGACTTCGTCACCTACTTAATGAGCAACATAGGGCATTCTATACTGTGCGATCTCTTTGTCTACCAGGTTCCTACTGTGCAAGCATATTGTCACTAAATGTGACCGTGTGATTATTTTGTCTTGTAACTGACGTATATAGATAAGATTTTGAAAGACGGCTTAGGTTACAGTCTTAGTGACATGTTGTTTCGGCTCAGTGCTCTACGACTGCTTGGTTACGTATGCTCTTTCTAGAAAATATTTTAGCTTTTACCTGGTCCAGAAAAAAGGTATACCAGAAACCGCATTTTTATTTAAATTACATGCGTAAGTTTGCAGCTGACAATGACATGAGTACCCAAGCGACTTGCGGCAGCTCTAGATGTCAACTTGTTCTCTAGTGGCTTTCGCCGCGTGTCAGTTCAGCGGCGCTCCTCTGTCAGTGACGTAGTCTGTGATTTGCAACATGGCACTGACATACTACTGCTTCCTATGTCAACCATTCAGCCAGGTAAGATATGGAGTAGATTTATAGCTCTAATGGGACGCTTGTATTAACCTTTACCGAGATATATGTAATAACAATTTACTCCATCTACACTCCTGGAAATTGAAATAAGAACACCGTGAATTCATTGTCCCAGGAAGGGGAAACTTTATTGACACATTCCTGGGGTCAGATACATCACATGATCACACTGACAGAACCACAGGCACATAGACACAGGCAACAGAGCATGCACAATGTCGGCACTAGTACAGTGTATATCCACCTTTCGCAGCAATGCAGGCTGCTATTCTCCCATGGAGACGATCGTAGAGATGCTGGATGTAGTCCTGTGGAACGGCTTGCCATGCCATTTCCACCTGGCGCGTCAGTTGGACCAGCGTTCGTGCTGGACGTGCAGACCGCGTGAGACGACGCTTCATCCAGTCCCAAACATGCTCACTGGGGGACAGATCCGGAGATTTTGCTGGCCAGGGTAGTTGACTTACACCTTCTATAGCACGTTGGGTGGCACGGGATATATGCGGACGTGTATTGTCCTGTTGGAACAGCAAGTTCCCTTGCCGGTCTAGGAATGGTAGAACGATGGGTTCGATGACGGTTTGTATGTACCGTGCACTATTCAGTGTCCCCTCGACGATCACCAGTGGTGTACGGCCAGTGTAGGAGATCGCTCCCCACACCATGATCCCGGGTGTTGGCCCTGTGTGCCTCGGTCGTATGCAGTCCTGATTGTGACGCTCACCTGCACGGCGCCAAACACGCATACGACCATCATTGGCACCAAGGCAGAAGCGACTCTCATCGCTGAAGACGACACGTCTCCATTCGTCCCTCCATTCACGCCTGTCGCGACACCACTGGGGGCGGGCTGCACGCTGTTGGGGCGTGAGCGGAAGACGGCCGAACGGTGTGCGGGACCGTAGCCCAGCTTCATGGAGACGGTTGCGAATGGTCCTCGCCGATACCCCAGGAGCAACAGTGTCCCTAATTTGCTGGGAAGTGGCGGTGCGGTCCCCTACGGCACTGCGTAGGGTCCTACGGTCTTGGCGTGCATCCGTGCGTCGCTGCGGTCCGGTCCCAGGTCGACGGGCACGTGCACCTTCCGCCGACCACTGGCGACAACATCGGTGTACTGTGGAGACCTCACGCCCCACGTGTTGAGCAATTCGGCGGTACGTCCACCCGGCCTCCCGCATGCCCACTATACGCCCTCGCTCAAAGTCCGTCAACTGCACATACGGTTCACGTCCACGCTGTCGCGGCATGCTACCAGTGTTAAAGACTGCGATGGAGCTCCGTATGCCACGGCAAACTGACTGATACTGACGGCGGCGGTGCACAAATGTTGCGCAGCTAGCGCCATTCGACGGCCAACACCGCGGTTCGTGGTGTGTCCGCTGTGCCGTGCGTGTGATCATTGCTTGTACAGCCCTCTCGCAGTGTCCGGAGCAAGTATGGTGGGTCTGACACACAGGTGTCAATGTGTTCTTTTTTCCATTTCCAGGAGTGTATTATATTTGTGACAGTGTACGCTGATTTTTATAATCTATGTGGATGAAAAAAATGCGGAGGCATCGTATTAGGTCACCTATTGCATTATACAAGCGGGTGAAGTGCACGTTATCGTTGAGAATTTAATAAAACCGTGTGTGGCAGATGTAACACAATATATGCTCAACGAAAATCTGCGAAGCACCGTTCTACAGTGGGATTCTCGAACAACACTGCTTCGCGTCGAATTAACCATCTCATACGTTGTATAAAACAAGAATCAGTTGATCGCCTTCAGCAGAATAGGAGTTTGGAAATTAGTGATAAGTTCTATGGGACCAAACTGCTGGGGTCATCGGTCCCTAGGCTTACACACTACTTAATCTAAAGTAAACTAACTTACGATAAGGACAACCAACACACCCATGCCCAAGGGAGGACTTGAATCTACGACGGGGGGAGTCGCGCGAACCGTGGCAAGGCGCCCTTGACCGCACGGCTACCCCGCACGGTTCAGCAGAGTAAATTAGGCTTGCAAATGAATGAGTCGACTTATTTTGTTGGGCTGGCCATATCGCCGATAACTGTTCTACGTCCATACAAACATTTACTCAAGGAAGACTTACTTATGTATGATGCATCGCTGCCAACTAACACTACGAGGAAAGAAATTTTTAATTTGATTAACAATTTTTTGAAATAAACCAACTGGAATGGAACGATTCTGGCGATATTTGTACAGATGAGGCCAAGGCAATAACTGATAAAACAGCAGTAGTGGGCTCCCTAAGAAAAAGTAAGGTGCCAAACTGTTGTTCCAGCGATTGTATCCTATACAGACAAACATTGACGATAAAGAAAGTGATACCAGATCTAAAACTGTTTCTTGATGAACCATTAAATTTAACCAATTATGTCCGTTATGTTAAATCACGTCCTCTTTAGAGCCGACTGTTTTCAATACTGTGTGAAGCCTACGGAATCAGACATATAACGGTATGCTCTACATCAAGATTAGAAGATTATCCAGACCGTGTAACGTAACAGCTCATTTTTCATACTATTTCGAAGCCAATTTGGATTCATGATTAACTGTTATGCCATTAGATCGGACCCATTTTAGTAATTTCGCCTTTTGGGCTTTGTAATGTAATTTTCAATAGCTTCATGACGAAGTTCTCACTAATATTACGTCCACCCATTGGTAGGAACATGTACTGTCAATTCGTTTAGTTGCATTTAGGGCTCCTCTATTACGAACAATCGTGTAACAGAAGAGATATCAAATGCCGGCCGGTGTGGCCGAGCGGTTCTAGGCGCTTTAGTCTGGAACCGCGCGACCGCTATGGTCGCAGGTTCGAATCCTGCCTCGGGCATGGATGTGTGTGATGTACTTAGGTTAGTTAGGTTTAAATAGTTCTAAGTTCTAGGGGACTGATGACCTCAGATGTAAAGTCCCATAGTGCTCAGAGCCATTTGATTTTTAGATATCAAATATATTGCATTTAAAATGTTTGAAACCTGTAACAACTCTGTTTATCGTACTGTCAGCTTGCTAAGCCACTGGTTAACATAAAAATATGTAATTATCTCGTAATTACTGTAATTCATAAAACGATGTGTGTATTTGGGCTGCTGTACTGTATATTTAAATTCTGTTCACATTAAGAACTAATGTACTCATATCTGAAATAGGAGACATGGTAGAAATACTTACGATAGTGTAGTTTGAGTGTAATTAACAGAAATGTTATCAGTATTGTTTATTCTTATCATTTCACTCATTTTTCCATGACAGCAAGAGATATGTAATCGTCTTTGTATCTCATTCTATGTATTTCAGTTGTAACCCCCGAATGATTAGAATTTTTGTAATTATCAACGTAATTAGCGAGTTTACTATACGCAACAGTAGATCAGTTGTTAGCAACAGTATACTGTATATGAACGGTGAGAAATCGTGTGGGAGGATCAGTACCGGTACGATGTAAGATCTTGTGCAGCACTCTGGGACGTAATAAATCGAACATTTGAAACAAAACAGCTTTTCTGCTCAGCGTTTATTATTCTGAACAAACTGAGCTACACCCACCAAATTACAAGGAATATTTATTTCAGCTGTCATTGACAAAATTAATATTTCCTAGAGTCTTCTACTTTGAATCATTTTATGTTGACAAAATGTATCCCCAGCAAGGCGGTTGCACCACAATATGGTGAAATCAGCTGGGATAGTGACTTAATTCGGATCAGCGTGCTAAAGTGAACTTGTTAATTTCAGGTGTATAATTTTGAATATCAGGACTGAAAGACGATCTTATTTGGAAACCAAAATTTTGTACTGGACGCTGAAATCTTCTGGATCCAAAAAATTACAAGTTCGAGAAAACTGGACTGTGGAACTGTGAGTAGTACCAGCGGCTTCAACCATCTTGGACATCACAACAACCTAAGTACATCGTCTACAATTATTTCACGTTTTATATGACGTAATCAGAGCAGTAGGCCATATGAAAAACTTTTTACTTAAGCAGCGTTTTCCTTATTTTGTTTTGTGTGTTTTTCGTATAATATATTAATGATGTGTAACGAGAGTAGTGTTGACAGTCAAGAGGTGGAGGAGTTAGAAAATCTGTTACAAGATAATGAGGAGACAGTTGAAAATAATGTTAGTGGAGGTAAATCAGACGGGGAAGAAGTAGGTGAAGATTCAGACAGTATTTGTTTACCGATCCAAGGTATCAGCCATGACTGGGGGATATAGGCAAACTTTTTAATATGCTTGCAAAATTCACTGGGGAAAGTTAGATAGACGAAGCTGAAAACCAGACAGCAGAATTTGGAAAAATAATTGAGAAACAGAGCGAAACATTAGACAAATATTTGGAAAAACAAGGGAGAAAACTAGATAGTGTAAGGCAAGCTCAAGCACCAAAATGTATCAAAAAAGTTTAGATGATGTAGAAGTTCAGGTAGAGAAAACTACAGAGACAACTGAGGGATCAGAAGTAGATTTAAATGATTTCAGAGCACATGTAAACACGTGTTTACAACAGGGATGTCTTTTGAACAAATTTCGGTATAAGTCAGAAACTTTGAATGGGCCATGTTTCAGAGAAGGCAGCATTCACATGAGAGACTTTCGTGAACAGCAGCCTAAAACATTTGTACACCTAGTTAAACAGTTAGATGAGACAATACAGATATATGAATTAAAGAGGCGATATCACAAAATTACAGTGGGATTTGTGTATGGATCAGATGATCCTATAGAACAATCTTTAAAGGGTGTTAACTTAATAGAAATGGCATGGAAAGAAATGAGAGACAGTGGGATAGGAAAAGAGAACATGCATTTAATCAGAATTGGGGGTTGCTCAATGATCATCTTGGAGATAGAGCTAGAAAAAAAATAACAGGAACATTTACCATGATAATGGTAACACGAGAGACAATCACTGGAATGACAGACGCAGTGCTGGTGACAGGAGAAATAATAACTGGAATGATAGACACAGGGATGATGAAAGGGATCACAAGCAACGAAGGAGCCAATGGGAAAGTTATGATAGAAGAGTTGATGACAGGAATTTTGAAAGTAGAAGGAATAGATCTTAAAACTAGACTGCACTTCATGGGGAATCTATCGGTTTGGGGCGAGAAGAACAGATACCAAAATACGGCTAATAATTTTAGAAGAAGAGGTAATTTTCTGAGGGGTGTCACAGTAGAGATTACAGTAGTTCGCACCAGGTGACTAGGATACAATTTAGCAGGGAATTTTGGGAAGATATATGAGCAGAAATGAAAGAGAAAGAAAATAGGAAGTATAGGGCTGAAGTTAATCTTCGTGATGAGGTCTTGCCAAGCATATTTTATGAATTGTGCAGCTGTTACAGCGTTTCCATTAAAGATAGTGATTATGATAATTGTGATGAATTTGGTCGCGCAAGGGTAATGAATAATGAAAATATAGAGCATAGTGATGAACCTATCTGTGCTGAGGTTAAATGTGTTGAGACTGAGGATGATGTACTTGAGTGGGAAGAAGATAAGATAGATAGTAGTTATGACGATGATGATGATGCTTGTGCTGTGAATGATGTTGTTGATAATGATTTAGATAATGATGCTATTAATGATGTTTCTGATGTTTAAAGTGATGATGATACGCTTTGTGAAGAGTTAGATTCGATGATTTCTGTTGAGATTAAAGAGGAAACATTGATGAAATATGATGATAAGAGTACAGTTGTAAGTCATGATGATGATTTAGTGAAGGATAGGGAACTACATTATGATATGGTTGTATCAGTTAACATCAGTGAAATAGTGTCCAGTCGTTCTGATGTCAGCTAGCAAAGTGAGCTAATTAGTGGTGAGACTTTGAAGGTTACTTGTGATTGTTTTGATAATGTCAGTTGTGGTAGTGAAATGCATGATGTTTTGAAGGGAATATGTCAGGATATACATCCAGATTGGAGGTAAATTTAGATCATAATGTAGAACCAGTAGATTACATTGTAGTTTTGGAAAGATTACAGTGTGTGGAAAATGGAGAATCTGTAGAGAAAGAAATAGGTATGGTTTTCAGAAATACAGAAGAGGATTTTTTGTATGGAGATACACATTCATAATTGTGATATACAGAGTAGTTCATATTTATCTGTTAAATGGAGGACTGGCTGCAGTGGAAGTCCAATTTATGAAATACGAAAAAAGATAAGAGTTAGAATAAAATATGGGGAGAATTTTGCTGAGTTTCCTGTCAAGGGAGTCAAAATCAAAAGTGGCACTTGAAAGAGTAGTAAACTTTTGTGTTTGTGAATTTGAATGCAAGTTTACAGTGAATAATGTGAATGAAATAGATTGTCAAGGCTAAAGTTGTTTTTGATTAGAATTTGATGAAATCTTAAGACATGAATTTCTGGGGAGTCAGATATTGTCATGGTAAACAATGGCTATAACACTCAGAAGAGGGAGGTTTGAGGAATTTGACGGTAAAGATACTTTGAGGAAGATGAAAGAGTTTGTGATGAAGAAATAACTAATGGGTCTTTCATACCAGAAAACATAGGTGAAACTGAAGCTTTGAGTTCAGAGTATAAAGAGGATTTAGAAAAAGAAATTGTGGGAACACCATTACGTTTCTGATGAGAGACCAGGCAGAGCGAAAAATTATCAATGTGAACTAAAGCTGAAACCTCATGACCCATTTTCCATTAAGCCTTATGGTGTACCCATCTGTAAAATAAAATCAGTTGAAAGGGAATAGCAGAAAATTCAGAAGTGGAGGATAGTGGAAAGAAATTGTAGTCAGTACAAGACAAATACCAAATACCAAAGAATACCAATTTCGAAAATAAAATTGCTGAAAAGGAAATTACAGTTGATGTAGTGGTGGAAAATTACTAAATTCCCTCAGGGGGATGCACACTCATTCATGCATCATGTGTGCTTCAAATGCCAAGGTTCCACCCATGTGACATTTATTTCCACAGTAACAAATTTTTGATGTCACATATTTTATTAAACTGTCATTTATCTCTAACTTACACACACACACACACACACACACACACACACACACACACACACACACACATACATATATATATATATATATATATATATATATATATATATATATATATATATATATATATATATATACTCTTGACTATTTGATTTATGCATTTTGGTGTTTGGATAGGCACATACTTATTGGAAGATGGAACTTTGATTATGAAAATGTACTTGTTTTTTCTCTATACACATATACTGCTCTTATAATTTTTGTACTAGGAATAATTCTATCATGTTATGATGAGATGATATTGCTTACACTATATTATATACATTTATATACAGATCTTTTGTGTACTGAAAGTTTTTTGATTTGTGGACTACCAGTACTCTTCCACACATTTCAACACGTTTTATCATAATGATACACAATACTGGCTTAGTAACCACGAATAGAGTTGCCTTGTTAAAATATTTCTTTGAAAAGTTTTCGAACAACATACTTAGATAATTATATAGTTACAATTGTAACTACTTAAAGTTCAGCATCTATGGAGTGGATTCTACATTCATACCTTGAGCACACAGTTAGTTATGAGTGGAAGATTTATTTAGCTATGTTGGGCTCAACTAAACACTGATGATTATGAATATTGTTTATTATAGCAACTATAGTTGCATCTGTCGAACTAATCGGCAACCGGCTGCATAAAAGAAATTTAATTTGTTAATCAGAGTCAGTCATTTAGTGCCCTTCTTTTATTAGTTAATTAGCTCCAGTTCTGGCACGATGTCTGCACTTGTTATTTGGCTTCTTTATATCATTTTTCTACAGTAATTGTGAATCACATGACCACTACAATATGCTACATGCATCTTATTGATAACACTTGCAAATAATGTGATGGGCACTAGGTGCCTGAAAATGGATAAGGAATTAATTTTTTTTTTCATTCAACTGGTTACTGATTATTTCGATAGAGCTCATTTTTCATACGATTTCGAAGCCAATTTGGATTGCATGATTAACTGTTACGTCTTTAGGTACGACCCATATAAGTAATTTCGCCTTTTTAGCTCCATAGAGTAATTTTCAACAACTTCATGTCAAAGTACTCACTAATAATACATCTGTTCATTAGTAGGAATATGTGTTGTCACTTTGTTTACTTGCATTTTTAGCTTTTCTTATACAAACAGTAACAAAATAGATACCAAATATGCTGCATTTATAAAGCTTGAAACCTACAACAACTCTATTTATCAAACTATCAGCTTGTTATGCTACTGGCCAACATAACATGTAATTTTGTCGTAATTACTGCAATTCACAAAAAATTGTTTATGTGGACTGCTGTATTATGTATTGAAATTCTGTTCAAACTGAGAAATAATGTCCTCATATTTGAAACAGCAAATGTTGTAGAAATGCTTCAGATAATGTAGTTTGAGTGTAGTTAAGAAAAACGTGATCAGCATTGTTTATTCATATCATTTCACCTAATTTTCTCTGAAAACAAGAGGTATGTAATCGCCTTTGTATCACGTTCCATGCGTTTCAGTTGTGACCATCGCATGATAACATTTTTTGTAATTATAAACAACTTCTGTAAATGTAATTAGCAGATTTACTGTATAAAACAATACATCAGTTGTTAACAACAGTGTATATGAACGGCGAGAACTCGTGTGGGAGGACCAGTATGAAATAAGATCTTGAGCAGCACTTTGGGACGTAAATAACTTGTACATTTGAAACAATAAATGACTTTTCACGTCTTCTGAGAACCATGGTGTTCTCTGGCCCGTTTTCACTTAAGAAACTCACAGGAAATATCAGTTGCAGCGAATCGCCGCAATCAAGTTAAGTTCTGGTCAACGTTTATTATTTTGAACTAAGTGAGTTATATGCACAAATTTCAAGAACATTTGTTTCTACTATCACTAACAAAATTAATGTTTCATACGCCAGCTAGGCAGTTACACCTCTACCTTAACATGATAGGAAAACAGGAGTTAATGCGAAATTAGTGCAACATGAACTACTGGCTCGATATTTTTCTCGCCAAACGATAGCTTCAGACACCTATGTGAACAGTATACTACAACCTTTTTCCAGAGAACTAGGAAATGCTAGAAGACCTATGGTTATTTGGTGTATAACTGTTTAAGAGCAATGTAGTTGCACTTGAGACGGTATAAGGCAAACACATGTTTCACGGCAGGATTTAGTTAATGTGCTCTAATGTCGTACGTAACCATCGCACAGGATACAGTTAAGCTAAATTCGCGGAAGTGAGCAGGGATAGTTAGTCTTGCATCTATTACAAAAATCCTTAAGAGGAATTACAATACAATGAAAAGCACCCTCTGCCGAGCACTTGGCAGTAATTTGCAGAATCCACACGTTGATGTTCTGTGCAGATTTGAGGCGCTGACATAGCTTGAGCATATGACGAGAAGTGCAACAGATCGATCATGTTTGTATTTTTCCAGCTCCTCTCCTCACATAGCGGATAAAATTCCTGGCTGGCGTCGAAATCAGAAAAAAGATTTTCACGCAGAGTGACTCACGAGAAAAAATGTGAAAGCCAAATAATCCCACCCGACATTCGGCCTTGAAGAGAGCAGACTTTTTCCTTCTCTACGTATGCTAGGAAACTCGCAATCAACGCTCATAATAGTCGCTAAAGTAAGGAAGCTTTAATAGAGGCCGAAGAGGAAGATGCCGTTTACGTAACGTCCATGAAGCTGACGCCAGATAGAAACACATTCCACAGGGAGAATTGCGTGTGGCTCTCACATTGCAGTATCGTAGGTCGCCGAATGAAAACGTGTTGCGGTACGAACTGTTAACCCAAATCACGTAAGTGGCACCGGGTGGGATGTGATTTGCATTACATCTGAAGTAAACACGTCAGCACATTGTGCTGATAAATCCCTGTTGTATTAACAAGGGGAAAAAGACCGTTGTTACTCAAGGCACCGCTTCGGCTCGATAGGTGAGAGTGCTAAAGTCTCCGGAAATGCTTCTGCTATCCCTTGGCAGATCTGCCAATAAATCCATCGCCCACGTCCGCGAAGGTGGACGCCTCGTGGCCCCCGGGGGACTATACTTGCGATGGCGTGTAGGAGGTGGTGAAATACGAGTCCTTAGTTTGTTAAAACTAGGGCAGACCAGTTAAGGGAGCCAATCTCGGCATGAAACAGGTCTGAAGGCCTCAACGTGACAGCCAAAGTCCCAACATCAGACTCACCCTGCACAGCTCACGTGTCGCGGACAGGGCACATTTTCTCGTTTCAAGTGCGCTAACAAGCCTTCAAAGAAGGACAAGCGGAAATGCACCTCAAGAGCAATGAAAGTGGCTCCCTGGAATATTAAAGGATTGTCATCGAAAGAAGAAGAATTAGTAAATTTGCTGAAAAATATTAGAACAAACAACACTGCTGCCACTGAAACGAAGGAGAAATTGCAGGGGATTAAACATGCAGGTGAGTATCTAATGTTCTACAACGAACCAGCTCCACAACAGAGATCCAGCAAAGATGCAGCAATTTACATCAATAAAAAATGAGAACAGAAAATAAAAATAACTGTTAGCGGCTACATCATAGTGTGTGCTCTCCAGGAGGGAAGAAGAAATCCGGCAATGATTGGAGTCTGTGCATCTGAAGGAGGGGAAATTTACTAGTATAGGGACTTTAAGAATACCCTCCAAGAGATACTGGATAAATAAGAATCATCAATCAACGACTCTTGGGGACCAAGTACTAGAGTGGGAAATACCTTCATCTCAAGATTAGTGGAAACAACGGCGGAGAAAACCGGAAGTTCCTAAAAAGATTTTGGTGTTTTTATGAAATTAAAAGAAAACTAGCACATTCAGTCGAAAAGAAAACGTTCACAATTTTACATGGTTAAAAATGTACTGTCGTATGGATGAGAGACCCTGAAGGGTAGGTTCAGCCGCCTAATTGAAAAGGTTTTCCGTATCCTTCCCGCCCGCTGGCATCTTTCCTTCGCAGAGTATGAGAACTGTGAGCTTTAGTGTAGATGCCTGTAAAGTGTGTGTGTGTGTGTGTGTGTGTGTGTGTGTGTGTGTGTGTGTTGGAGACGCTGAGAGAAGGGAGAGGGTGAAATCCGGTGCCGGCATCCTCTCGATTAACACCAAGGGGCCCGCCGACCTTCCGATTGTATCGCCATCAAAGGTGTCTCACTGCGGAGAGGTTTGAAATTTAATCCAGGTCCTCGGCACAAGGTTGATCACGAACATCGTTAACAAAAGTAAACTGAAAAAAGCAACATCAGAAAAAAATTAGAATAAAACGTAACGAAACTTAAAAGACTCTCAACAAACATAAGACTTTCGAACAAACAATTTGTGAAACCATATAAAACGATAAAATTTGTACGCGTTCCCTGAAATACACACAAAAAGGCAATAATTCTGTACCCAGATATAACTGTTGTATTTTGTAAATAAAAGTTTATATAAGCTACACGAAAAAAAGATTCGATTTTCATCCGTGGTGGGAATTTTCTTAGCACGGAGGTTGGGTACTTCTGTTGTCCTAATAATTTCGGCCCATCTCGTCGACGCGCAAGTCACCGAGGTACCGTCAAATAAAAACGCTACCACCAGGCAGACAAACAAACCAGACGGGATCTTCCGGCCAATAATGGCGTATCATCGTCTTTTTTTCCGAGAGAGATTAGTAAGGGATACCAGAGCTTTTAGTGAACTTGGGACCCTATCATATTACAGCAATATCCCAAATGGACATATACGTACAAAATGGAAGAAGAATAGGAAATAACCGAAAGAATGAGTAAGTGATGCATTTTATTAAATATATTTGCTGAACAAAGACAGTGTCAGATACCTGTAACAGTGACGACTCAACAGGTATCTGCAGCGGACAGAAGCAGTAGAAGATATTGAGCAGAAATGGAACTATATAAGGAAAGTAATAACGAAGGCTGCTGGTGATGCATTGGGTAAGACAAGAAAGGATACGAGTGAAAAGGGGCTCTAAAATATTAACACTAGACTTGAAGCGACCTTGACGTTGAAACATTAAACTTACCAAGTGCCTGAGCAACGCGACAGAAAAAAAATCATCAAATTTTTAAATAGAAGAATAACATTTATAAAAAGGTGACAAAAATGCCCATCAAGAATCTTGATAACCTTTTGCAAGTGTAATCGAGGATGACGTCCACCACAGACAAGCTCTATCCCATAGGACAATGAAAATGCTTAACAAAGCACAGAAGCAGGACAGATAAATAACAGAGAATAGCGGCAATGAATGACAAACTAGAAAACTCTTTGGTAATCTAACATATTGACCTGCGACGTGTGGGCGATTCAGGCATAGAAGAGGTGACCGAGGTTATGATGGCACTTTACAGACAGGGACAGCCTCAACAATGAACTCGAGAAAATACGGTGGAATTTCTCTTCATTTGAGACTTCTAAATCTGTTCAATATGTTTTGATAAAGAGGCATCATATTAACATTATGGCAACAGGCAAAAGTTATATCACCATTTAAAACAGGAGACATGTGTAACTACTAGAATTATAGAGCGATTTGCTTCCTGGACGCATCATATAAGCTTAGTCAGAATCCCAAAGAGCAGATTAAAAGTAATAACGTAGTGTTTTAAGTGAAGAACAAAACAGTCTCCTTAGAGGAAGCTTGACAACAAACGCAGCATTTATGATACGGATCGAGAAACATGCACAATTTATACGAGCGGCCCACTTAGAATTTGATGATCCATAAAAAGCTTTTGATAAACTTACTAGAGAAAAACTGTGAAAAAGAATGAAGGAAAGAGGGTACCGACAATGCTATATGAAAACACAACAGTCACGTTAGACATAAATTGAAAGCTGACTGTATCTTAGTGGAGTCAGACAACGATGTCGCATTTCGTCCACGTTTTCTAGTATATATACGATGTACTGTGTGAATGGAAAATAAAGTTTCATGCTGGTATTAGAAAAGACAAAGAGACTACTTTGAATTGTGTTTTATATGCAGACGATTTCACAGCTTTAACAAGGACTGAGCTCCTAAGTAAAATAACGGTGACTATAATATGGCTGTATACACAAAGGGAACTAAAAAGCCGGCAGCGGTAGTCTAGCGGTTCTAGGCGCTCAGTCCGGAGCCGCGCGACTGCTACGGTCGCAGGTTCGAATCCTGCCTCGGGCATGGATGTGTGTGATGTCCTTTGGTTAGTTAGGTTTAAGTAGTTCTAAGTTCTAGGGGACTGATGACCATAGATGTTAAGTCCCATAGTGCTCAGAGCCATTTGAACCATTTTTGGAACTAAAAGAATGGCCTGTATAACACAGGACTCAATCGGAACAAAAAGAGTAATGAACAATGCAGTAATAGAACAGTTAACTATTTTAATTATCTGGGATGCGTAATCACATACGAGTTACGACAAAGGAAAACTCCAAAACGTATGTGAAACAATAAACAAGGACAGGGTAACAATTATTGAACTATATGGAAAAAAACGTAAATTAATTACAAACTATGGCGTGCACACACTTTATTTAACATGCAAACGTCACTGCAGATATTCGAATTTAGGTTATGACATGTTCGATATGCCTGCCATCTCTGGCGATGATGTGGCGCAGACGAACAGCGAAATTCTGCATGACCCGCTGAAGTGTCGGAACATTGATGCTGTCGATGACATCCTGAATGGCTCTTTTCAGCTCAGCAAATGTTTTGAGGTTATTGCTGTACACCTTGTCTTTAGTATAATCCTAAAAAAAGAGTCGCATGGGTTCAGAACCGCAGAATATGGTGCCCAATTGAGGGCCATGCCAATGGTCACTGGGTCCCCAGAGCAAAACTGCGCTGCCCAAAATGCTGCTCCAGTACATCAAACACTCTCTTGCTTCAATGCAGTCGAACGCCGTCTAGCACGAACCACATGTTGTCGAAATCAGCGTCACTTTGGATATTGGGGATGAAATCACCTTCCTAAACCTTCACATACGGTTGGCTGGCCACCGTGCCACGAAGGAATATAGCACCGATTATTTCTTGACCAACATTGCTCACAATACAGTCCTGCGTTTGAAGAGACTTCTCGATCACGAAATGCGGATTCTCAGTCCCGGAAGTGCTCCAGTTTTGCTTATTGACGAATCCATCAAAATGGAAGTGGTCGACAACTACAAGGCGCGTACGCATGCGCATACTAATTCCCATCATGCCCCGCGGCCAACCGTGTAGTTTACATGTCGTAATGCAAACCGTTCAGAAATTATGACAATTTTCTTTCATATAGTTCAATAACTGTCACCCTGTATTCTAGAAGCAAGTCAAAAAATAACATAAAAGTAGTTTAATAAGGTAATGGCGGTTCCTACACTAGCGTTCTCTACGGAATTGAGACGTGGGTCATGTAGAGTAAGTCTGGGAAAGTTTAACCGCTAGGTGAGATGGACCAGCAACGTATTTCACAAATGCGTCGCTAGACAGCAGCTTCCGCAACTTGTGGGGAAGATTTTTCGTGAACAAACGTGGTGCAAAAGTGTTGCTGTCATTTTCATGTTACGTCTGCAGAAAAATGACATTCTCTGCTCTGGTAGATCGAAACGTTTTATCGACTAGTTACATAATTTTAATATTAACGCTTAGTTTCTACAATATTGAGTCAGTTATTTATTGCGAGTTGGAGAAATTTGTAGTCATGAAACTAACATAAAATGGTCACTGAGTGCCGGCCGTTGTGACCGAGCGGTTCTAGGCGCTTCAGTCCGGAACAGCGCTGCTGCTACGGTAGCAGGTTCGACCCCTGCCTCGGGCTTCGCTGTGTGTGATGTCCTTAGGTTAGTTAGGTTTAATTAGTTCTAAGTGTAGGAGACTGATGACTTCAGATGTTAAGTTCCATTGTGCTTAGAGCCATTTGAACCATTTGGTCACTGAGTTCACTACCTGCAGAGAGAAGTTGGAAAGGATCATCTTTCACAGACAATCGGAAGAGATGGACCAGTGTTATTTGAGGCACGTGGACCACTTGTTTTAAAGGGAAGGTACGGAGAATTTAGCTTCAAGACACATAGGATAATCTCGCTGAAGATGGTCACAGTCCAAGACAGTGCTTATCTGTCGGAAGATATGTCTGTCTCACCATTGCAAGAACTGAATCTCACACATGGACCAATCAAACACTTCAAAGCTCATCAATGGTCCAATGACCCTAACCATATCAAAAGAGCAGAGTTACCTGCAAAAGTCAAATTTCTTTACTGATGCAGCTTTGGAGTTCTCTCCACCAAACCTAAAACTTCCAAGATTTACCACTTCAAAACCGACTACTCCTAAGCAAACATAGACAAAACGTTTATAAAAAATACCACCTTTTCCTTTTACTGATAAAACTATGAATTTTAAGAGGAAGACACAGCTGTATCCAAATGTCTACACTCTGCTGAAAATACTGAAAAAAGGGATAAGAAAAGGACACAGAGAAAAGCACTAAAAGATCACCATACGGCAATAGTAGTGAAGAGAAGAACAGATTGAAGAAGCTAGAAAAGAAAAAATACTGCAAATAGCTAACCATGTTCATCAGATGCAGATATAGTGAAAGATTACGAAAATAACTTTGATGAATGGGGTGAAGATGAATGGTTTGGATATGAGAAAATCTATTTCTAAACCAGTAAAAATGACGATTGTATTCAGAATGTTTCCTGTTCACGATATTTACATGAATGTTGTCAGCATTTGGTGCTAAGTGTAATTGCTGTGGTGAAAGATAGACAGGCTAACGCTGGAACAAAGCCAACAACTCATTAGTGAAGCCAATGTTCAATAAAGATTTATTATAAAGTTGAGCCGTGGCGCCATTGAATTAGTAGGCTGTTCTGTCTGACGTCACTGGCTCAGGTGTAGTACCGACTATCCCTCTTGCGGCCCCATTGCCAATATCTATGAGGAAATGTTGATATCTGTGACTTGTATCCATAGAAAGTCTTTGCTTGCCGATATTTATACGGGGTCCGCTGGCCCGGGGAGGAGTCACGAAGTTTGGGGATTGGTGGTAGCGTCGCGACGAGAGGTGGTCATGAGGCCCGAGCTGCCGAAGCCACGAGCTGCGCAAGGAGGGCCTGCGCAGAACGAAGACACTGGAGTACTTCACCGGGGTCAGCGTGGACTACAAGCAGCAGGCCGACATTCCGTCGGTTGGTTGGCAATATTCGTATCGGACGACCGCTCGTGGCCTGGCTGCGCTCTTCTACTTGGTTTTCATCGGCACCACTCAGAAACCGATGCGACGCACCGTGGATCCATGGAACTGCTTGCTGATGAAGGGGAGTAACGTTCTGTAATCCTCGTGTTGATTTGTTTCTTTGTCTACGTGCCCTCCTTATTATTTTCTGGTTTGTACCCGACCCTCAGAGTTTTACTCGGCCGACTCTTTGGTCGTAAATATAGGCAGTAGTATTGTAATAAGACACTAGTTGTCGTTTGAAAATTTGTCCCGCTATTATATTGCCTTTCGTTTCTGGTTTGTACCCGATCATTAATGTTCTAATTAATCAGCTCTTGGTCGTAAATACAGCCGGAACAATTGTACTAAGGCACAAGTTGCCGTTAAACAAAAGAGGGACCTTGTGGTTAGATTTAGCTGTTAACCGGTTCAATTCTTTAACTGTAATTGCATTTCTCAGTCATTATTTATAATCTCTACAACCTGTTGTACTAAGCTGTTTGGTTGCCGATCGAAATTAAGAGGTTGGTTGCTTTGAAGTAAGCCTTATGGTCCTCATATTGTTTGCTAATCTGTTTAACCTTTAAGCACAGGCGCGCATCTTAACGCCGAACCTTTCGACATACAGCTTTCAGATTAAAAGTTAAGTCATTTGTTTTGTGTAACTGAATCACTCTTGTCATCAATGGTGCTTGTGTGGTTCTCATGTGTTGCAGAAGGGCATTTAATAAGACAGACTGTGTACAGCGCGGTAGTAAACACCGCTGATTCACCCGATGACGGGCGGTCTGCAGGTCCGGCCGTCTTGTAATCATTGTCATATTCCAGAATGAGATTTTCACTCTGCAGCGGAGTGTGCGCTGATATGAAACTTCCTGGCAGATTAAAGCTGTGTGCCCGACCGAGACTCGAACTCGGGACCTTTGCCTTTCGCGGGCAAGTGCTCTACCAACAGAGCTACCGAAGCACGACTCACGCCCGGTACTCACAGCTGTACTTCTGCCAGTACCTCGTCTCCTACCTTCCAAACTTTACAGAAGCTCTCCTGCGAAACTTGCAGAACTAGCTCTCCTGAAAGAAAGGATATTGCGGAGACATGGCTTAGCCACAGCCTGGGGGATGTTTCCAGAATGAGATTTTCACTCTGCAGCGGAGTGTGCTCGGTCGGGCACACAGCTTTAATCTGCCAGGAAGTTTCATATCAGCGCACACTCCGCTGCAGAGTGAAAATCTCATTCTGGAAACATCCCCCAGGCTGTGGCTAAGCCATGTCTCCGCAATATCCTCTCTTTCAGGAGTGCTAGTTCTGCAAGTTTCGCAGGAGAGCTTCTGTAAAGTTTGGAAGGTAGGAGACGAGGTACTGGCAGAAGTACAGCTGTGAGTACCGGGCGTGAGTCGTGCTTCGGTAGCTCAGTTGGTAGAGCACTTGCCCGCGAAAGGCAAAGGTCCCGAGTTCGAGTCTCGGTCGGGCACACAGCTTTAATCTGCCAGGAAGTTTCATTGTCCTATTGTTTCCTGTTTTGCAACACAGCACTTAAGATTTCTTTTCCAAAGATTAGAAGCTTATTCAACTTGAGGTATAAGGTCAAAAGAATTCTGCAAATTTGGTCATTTTGTTAAAGAAAATTTTATAGTTAAATGCTTCGGTTATCTGTAGAACGCAGTTTATATGTTGTTAAATAAACAGTTTGCGTGAAAAGAAAGTCACATTGATGAGTCCTCCCTTCCACGTTTTCTTTAATCCAGTAAGTACCACGTATCAAAAGTGATAAAAAATTTTGGATTAAAATACTTAATAATATATACTTCTCTAAACATTAGAACATATTCAAAATAAAAATATGTGATTTGAGTTGATTCTTTTCTCCAAGTATAGCCATTTTCATATGTTCTATATCCCCAGCGCACTGGTTCATCTCAACCATACATCTATGGATGAGATGGACCACTCATGTATATTGTCATTATATCTCTTATATATTAAGTGGTAGTGCCTCTGTAATATATTGCTGTTAAGCTTTTATGGCACTCTACATGAACGTAGTGCTGGAAATCAAAAAAAGTTGAGAACACAAAAATTTTGTGCTGAAGAAAAAAAAGTGGTCTACACTCCCGGACTTGCCCTATAAACAATAGCAAAATAACATCCAGGCCGCTGGAATGGGATTAAGTAGGGTTGTGAAAGGCTATAACAGAGTAGAAAGACTTAGAAGGAAGGATTTAAACATATTTAACGAAAGAAACAAAACTGAAGACAGCACAAGAAAACAGAGCGAACATCTTGACAAAATGAACAGTGATTGACTACCTTAGAAAGTCAAAAAATGTAGGCCAGTAGGTGGAAACAGTTTGGAAAGGCCAAGAGAGAGATGGACATCGTCACAGGCAAGGTAGTGATATATGAAGTACAGAAGGAGAAGTTTAACAAGAGTAGATAAGATGAATGGATGCAGGTGATCAGACAGGATGCTTCCGTATGTGTCATCTGTCAGAGTCGTATCTAGACGTATTAGCGATCCCATATCACTCCAACTGCACACGTCACACACCATTACAGAGGCTCCACCAGCTTGAACAGTCCTCTGCTGGCATGCAGAATCCATGGGTTCATGAGATTGTCTACATACCCGTACACCTTCATCAGCTCGCCACAACTTCAAACGAGACTCGTCCGACCAGGTAACATGTTTCCAGTCCTCAACAGACCAATGTCGACGGACCCAAGTAAGGCGTAAACATTTACATCTACATCTACATTTATACTCTGCAAGCCACCCAAAAGTGTGTGGCGGAGGGCATTTTACGTGCCACTGTCATTACCTCCCTTTCCTGTTCCAGTCGCGTATGGTTCGCGGGAAGAACGACTGTCTGAAAGCCTCCGTGCGCGCTCTAATCTCTCTAATTTTACATTCGTGATCTCCTCGGGAGGTATAAGTAGGGGGAAGCAATATATTCGATACCTCATCCAGAAACGCACCCTCTCGAAACCTGGCGAGCAATCTACACCGCGATGCAGAGCGCCTCTCTTGCAGAGTCTGCCACTTGAGTTTATTAAACATCTCCGTAACGCTATCACGGTTACCAAATAACCCTGTGACGAAACGCGCCGCTCTTCTTTGGATCTTCTCTATCTCCTCCGTCAAACTGATCTGGTACGGATCCCACACTGATGAGCAATACTCAAGTATAGGTCGAACGAGAGTTTTGTAAGCCACCTCCTTTGTTGATGGACTACATTTTCTAAGCACGCTCCCAATGAACCTCAACCTGGTACCCGCCTTACCAACAATTAATTTTATATGATCATTCCACTTCAAATCGTTCCGCACGCATACTCCCAGATATTTTACAGAAGTAACTGCTTCCAGTGTTTGCTCCGCTATCATATAACCATACAATAAAGGATCTTTCTTTCTATGTGTGTGTGTCGTGCAGTCATCAAGGGTACACGCTGGGCCCTCGGCTCCGATAGCCCATATCGATGATGTTTCGTTGAATGGTTCGCTCACTGACACTTGTTGATGGTCCAACATTGAAATCTGGAACAATTAGCGGAAGGGTTGCACTTCTGTCACGTTGAACGATTCTCTTCAGCCATCGTTGATCCTGTTCTTGCAGGATCATTTTCCGGTCGTAGTGATGTCGGAGATTTGATGTTTTGCCGGATTCCTGATATTCACCGTCCACTAGTGAAATGGTCGTACGGGAAAATCCCCACTTCATCGCTACCACGGAGATGCTGTGTCCCATCGTTCATGCGCCGATTACGACACCACGTTCAAACTCAGTTAAATCTTGATAACCTGCCATTGTAGCAGCAGTAACCGATCTAACAACAGCGCCAGATACTGGTTGTCTTATATAGACGTTGCTGAAAAAATGGTTCAAATGACTCTGAGCACTATGGGACTTAACACCTGAGGTCATCAGTCCCCTAGAACTTAGAACTGCTTAAACCTAACTAATCTAAGGACATCACACACATCCATGCCCGAGGCAGGATTCGAACCTGCGACCATAGCGGTCGCGCGGTTCCAGACTGAGACGTTGCTGAGCGCAGAGCAGTATTATGCCTGTTTACATCTTTCTGTATTTGAATATGGATGCCTATACCAGTTTCTTTGAGGTTTCAGTGTAGTTCAGAGCTAATTGATATTTTTATTTGCCGTTTTCCGTAGTCTCTGGTAGCGTAGCAGGCACGAAAAGCTGACGTCGTTGGTATAAGTGCTGTCTTGGCCGTGGGCATAAGTTTTATGTACTGTTACTGAGTAAAAGTTTGTGGTAGCGATGCTTCCTCGTTTAGCGGAGGTAGTTACTTTGAGTTTTACTCGTTCGTGGGCATAACTGAATCGAAAAAATTGTTGAAACCAAGTCAAAATTTTCAATTTTTGTGTTTTCACTGAATAGTATATTTAAGAGTATAGCCCAGCGTTCCCAAAGTGTGTCCCAGGGCGCACTGGCGTACCCTAGAAGATTTACGGGTGCGTCCTGTAATATTTTAGTAAAACATATGGCCAAATATAAAAGAAGATATAGCTACTCGATTTATCCATATCACTACGAGTCCTTAAGTTTTGTCGAATAGTTCAGTTTGGTTAAGGAAATAAGGTGGCTTATTCTCCTTGTAGTGTCGATAGTATTGGGAACGTATCACGCCGACTGTCTTCTCTCTTCCGTTGCTGCTAATCTGAGCTATCTAACATTAGCGGCTGCTTTTAAACTGGGCAGAGGTATTTCAAAATAATGGGTAATGATGGAGCCATTGCTGGCCCGTCGAGGTCATTCCCCACATCACCGCGAAGTATAAGGAATTCTGGGGAAAGGGCAATTCGCAGTGGGGCGAGAAACAGAATGGTCAAATAATTGTCACATTGCTACAATCATAACAATATGCAGAGCTGGGAATGATTAATTCATTTAATAATGAATGTAACAGTATTTTTAAACGTAACACTTTATCCATGGTAAAGTTTGGTGTGGCCAACAAAGTAACTTATTTGATACGTTGCAAAAAAACTTGCAGTCCAAAACTGCAACCATGGATTTCAAGTTTCTTACATTGTAATACTTCATGGTCATTCATAATTAATAAATGCCTCGAATGCCATTTTCTTCAACTCCTTACACTAGAACTGCATTGCGAAAGCCTTAGCTTAATTCCGCAACTTTTGATGGAAATAATGCACTTTAAACGAAATCTGTTTATTTTTTGTGTAAAATGTAACTATCTTAGTCGCTGATCGGTACCCAGCGCTCAGGCATCCGTGGATGACCAGCACTGGTCGTGAAATTTTTCTAACCGTCGCCCCTCTCACCACCCTTCGCCATGTAGGCGCCGTGCAAATTACTATCGCACGACTCGTTTTGTGCCTTCTTTCCGTAGCCAAAGGGTACGAATACATGTGTCGTTCTTAAAGTTTGTAAATAAACTTTCAGTTAATTCACAGTGTTGTCAAGCGTTAATGGATCTCAGGTCAGATCCAAACTTTCAGACTCAAGAGAGGACGGTGAAAAAGTATTTGACGACTGACGGATTTTTCTGCGGAAACTCTAACGGATATTATCTGATCATGTGGTGCTTCTGTTTCGCAGTTGATTTGCCTATGGACGTTTTTCTTTTATGATGGTAGCCAAGCTGAAATTGAGCCTTGTGCGCTATGCATGTGATCACAACTTGTCCATAGAATTAGGAAGGTTTCGTGGCCTTCCCAGTGATGGCGAACCTATTCCACGTAACTCCGAGCGGCGCCGCAACAGCATGGAGGAAGTGAATTGCATATTATTATTATTGGCCATGATGACCTATTTAGGTACCGCGACAGTGAATCAGAACATTATAAACAACATCCGGAGTAAATCACTTTTCCGTAATGTTTTATTGAAAATGCATTCCTTTCTGTTGTTAGTAAAATATTATTGAAAAGAGAAGCTGCGAGAGGAAATTATCTATGTCAGCTGCTTATTGTTTGATCTCGAGCTGTCCGTGACTAAAAGAATCTCGTTTCATGTTCTTTGCTACGGAAAGTAGCACATGTGGACATGATCGTCGTGGTTCATGAAGCCTTGCTACTACTGATAGTCATTTCCACTGCAATTTAGTGATCCAGCGGATTCATGACAGAAGCTTCCAGCAAGTTTAGCGGAACTTGAGAATTATCGTTGGCAGCACTGTTAACCCATGGAGGTACAAGAATCCAGGCCCAGAAGGAAAATGCGTTTCCATTGTTGGTGCACTTGACGTTATCGCAGAGCTGTCAGGTGATAGGTCAGAGAGGTATTGTTAGCGTACGTGGGGCTCGTGTTTTGTGTACAGCGTACCTCATTTTCAAAGAGCTAGAAGTGCATATTATATGCAAAATACAATATACAAAATGGATTGATTTCTGAAAAACAAGCATGCCGTCGAAGAATCCGATTCTGGAAGTGAACAAATGCTAAGTACAAGTAAAACAGCAGAACAGCGGCCTACTCGCAAATACAATGAAAGCTTCTTAAGCTTTGGTTTCACTTGTACTGATGAGGATGATGTTGTCGATGACGATGACGATGACGATGACGATGACGATGACGACGACGACGATTATTGTTATTGGTTTATTGTGTACTCAACAGCGCTGTCACCAGCGCCCATACAAAGTCCCAATTTAACACAGTCCTATTTTTTTACACATTCCAATCTAGCCTCTGTCACGAATGATGATGATGAAAAGATGAGGACAACACAAATACCCAGTCCCTTGGCAGAGAAAATTCCCAACCCGGTCGGGAATTGAACCTGGGACCCCGTGATCCAGAGGCAACAATGCTAGCCACTAGACTTCACTTGGACTAGGAATGAAGATTAATCCTTTCCCACTATGCTTAGTATGTGGGTATAAAATGGCAAATTAATCTCTTCTTCATAGTAAACAGAGCAAAAATTTTAAAACAATGCATTCACATTTGCAAGATAACCCTGTGAGCTATTTAAGAGATTGTCTAACAGCAAACAAGGGCGGCAAGTTCTTTTAAAAGTGAAATGTCTGTTTCTGAAAAAGCTGAAATCGCTTCCTACCAAGTCTCTGAACAAATAGCAAAGAGTGTAAAAGCTCACACTATATGTGAGTCACTTATTTTGCCTGTCCCTTCAATGGTAGGCCGTGTTAAGTGCCTTATTTCTTTTGTAAAAGAGCAAAATGAAGATGTTATCGTAACTCTCTGCTTTTTTCATAGGGATGACTTAATGGCAAAAACATTGGGAGAAAAACTGAGAGAAGTCTTAGACTAAGTTGTTCAGATGGTAAATTTTATTAAAAGAAGACTTTTCAAAACCTGAGTATTCGAAAAAGTTTGTAGCGATTTGGGGTCAGAACACAGACGTTTGCTTTTACGCACAAAAGTTAGGTGATGTCGAGGGGGAAAATATTTAATCGTGTGCAAGAGCTACGACAAGAACGTCTCGTGTTTTTCCAAGAAACGAAACATTTACATTTTTGCAACCTCCTTCAGAGCGAATTTTGGATTGGCAAATTGCAGTATGTGGCCGATATATTTCGGCTGTTCGATATTTTGAACACTAACATGCAACGGAAAGAGAAAAATATCCTCATATCCATCGACAAAATTAAAGTGTTTCACAGAAAACAACTAATATGTAAAAGAAAAGCTGTTCAAGGTAACTTGGAAATGTTCCCGTTGTTAAGGAGCGCGTGCATAAATGAAATACCGAGTGATCAAGAAGTCAGTATCAATTTGAAAACTGAATAAATCACGGAATTATGTAGATATACAAATTGACACACATGCTTGGAATGACATGGGGTTTTATTAGAACCAAAAAAATACAAAAGTTCCAAAAATGTCCGACAGGTGGCGCTTCATCTGATCAGAATAGCAATAATTAGCATAACAAAGTAAGACAAAGCAAAGATTATGTTCTTTACAGGAAATGCTCAATACGTCCACCATCATTCCTCAACAATAGCTGCAGGTAACCCCAAAGCCAATAATCGCACGGGCTGAGGTCTGGAGATCTGGGAGGCCAAGCATGACGAAAGTGGCGGCTGAGCACACGATCATCACCAAACGACACGAGCAAGAGATCTTTCACGCGTCTAGCAATGTGGGGTGGAGCGCCGTCCTGCATAAACATCGTACGTTCCAGCAGGTGTTTATCAGCGAGGCTGGGGATGATGCGATTCTGTAACATATCGGCATACCTCTCACCCGTCACGGTAGCAGTTACAAACCAGAATCACGCATTTCCTCGAAGCAAAAACGCCCGATAACGGTAGATGTGGTAAATCCAACCCATACCGTGACTTTCTCGTCGTGCAATGGAGTTTCCACGACAGTTCTAGGATTTTCGGTAGCCCAAATTGTGCAGTTGTGGGCGTTGACAGGCCTTCGGAGCGTGAAATGAGCTTCATCGGTCCACAACACGTTACTCAACCAATCGTCATCTTCCGCCATCTTTTGAAACGCCCACACCGCAAATGCCCTCCGCTTCACTAAATTGCTAGGTAACAGTTCATGATGCCGATGGATTTTGTACGGTAGCATCGGAGGGTACGCCTCAGTGCCAACCAAACAGTAGTGTATGGAATGCCGGTGCGACGTGCGACTGCACGAGTGCTGACTTCCCCGTGCATAGACGAACCCGCTACAGTCTCCATTTCTTCCTGAACTGTCTCAGCAGAATTACGCCTTGTGCTCGGTCGGCCACTACGAGGTCTATCGTCTAAACAACTCGTGGCTTCGAACTTCGAAATCATTCTCGCCACAGCTGCATTTGTCAACGGACCTTTACCCGTTCGAATCCCCCCCCCCCCCCCCCTATGGCGATAGGATCGTAACGCTGAACTAGCACATTTCCAATTCTGATAATACAGCTTCACTAAAAGTACCTTTTCAGGTAACGTCAACATGCTGCGACTGCTGGCACATCTGATTCTCTCTCTCATTACAGCTCCTTTTATACACGATTGTCATGCGCAGTCACTGACGTTCTGCTGTCCAGTGCCATCTGTCGGACATTTTGTGAACTTTGTTTTTTTTTGGGTTCTAGTAAAACCCCATGTCATTCCAAGCATGTGTGTCAATTTTTACCTCTCTATCTACATTATTCCGTGGTTTATTAAGTTTTCAAATTTATACTGACTTTTTGATCACCCGATATTTCCAATAGTAGTAGATTATTTAATAAGCTTAGAAGAGAAACTGAGTTCATATTTGCCATCCCTCAACACTAAACGGTACGATTGTATTCGAAACCCATACATGGGAACTTCAAGTGATTTCGGCTTAAGATTAACAGAAAAGAAGAACTGGCAGCTGTATCTACTGATAGTGGACTGATGAGTAAGCATAAGGAATTGTCTCTTGAAGTCTTTTCAATTTCTATAAAAGAAGAAAAATGTGTTGATATCTAAAAAGGCTTAGAAAATTTTACTTCAGTTTTCGAGGTCATATTTATGTGAATCAGGATTTTTTGTCCTCACTATAATTAGATGTAAAAAGACAGGAACTCTTTAACGTATTGACGAGGAAATGAGAGTTAGTCTTTCAAATATATCTCCAAACATTGAAGAAATCGCAAGGACACATCAGGCTCATGTATCTCGTAAGCACTAGCAAGAGTAGACGTGAGGTACGTTTCATTTTAATTGCATTATTACTTTCCTCTATATTTTGAATTAATCTACAGTTTTATTGCATTCAATACGTTTCACTTAATAGTTTCTCTTGTCCTTCGTCTTGGTAAGGTAGGAGGCAAAACGACGTTCAGCCGTCGCTTTTGGGTGACAATCGTACTTCATGAATCTCTCATATTTTTATACAAAAATTATTTGTTCATATTGTGATAATGTATGTTTTTTATTCATATGAGTTGTATTTTCTGTGGTCTGGACGTGAAATTCAAAATAAAATGACTTAATTGTTATTTTATCACATATTTATTTTCTGTACTGATTGTTGAAAATATTCCTCAGAAATGTATATATAGTGCGCCCACAATTATTTGTGGCCTTTTAAATGCGCCCGAAGCTCAAAAAGTTTGAGAACCACTGGTATAGCCTATCGTTTGGTGTTGAAATGAAGCACGTCATGGTCCTACAAATGGTAGAAAAGGTGGAGTACAGTGTTTGTTGTTGAGACCAAATAAGTCCTTGCCATTTCTTTGCAACAGATGCTGCACGTTCCCGCGCAGAGTCTGTTTTCCTCCAATACTACACATTGTTGATGAAATTATCCACTTTGTTGTGGCACCAACAGTCACTGTTATTGTTCACTGAGCAACAGTTGGTTGTTTTACTATGGCTCCAAAAAGGAAGAATAGCAGAGCAGATTGTGATAGAAATAAAGTAAAATAGCTCGAACCAAAGGACTGCCTTATCGAAATTAGAAAGGAGATTATTTTCCAGGAAAAGCAGTTAGAGAGTCTTGCAGGTAAATATCAGTCTTTCTTGGAACAACCGTTGGAAACTGTATTGATGTAAATAATTCAAATATTACCAGCAATATCAGTCTTATGTTATTAATTTCCTTTCAGCTGCAGAATGAAAAGTTATGACTCTATTGACATAATTCAACGTAATAATATTTTGGCAAGATTTCTTGATCTTCCTACCAAAGATGCCCAGGACTTATATCTGCAGCGCCCTATTGAAGCAAAAGAAGTAAAGCAGAGGCGTTCTCGGAAATCTGATACAGAATGTTGTGAAAACCGTAGGGATACAACGTTTCTTTACCATATAATGCTTGTAAGTGAAAGGAAACTGGTTTGCAAGTAAGCGTTCCTGAATATAGACGCAGTGGCGAATTCGCGCGTGTTTCGAATCTGTATATCAATGGGTTAGTAAGACATACTTTTCACTTACGAAAAAGACATGAGCCCATTAATCCACAGGTTTAACGGACAGCATTCCAATTTCCTACCCATTATACCAAGTACCTATTTCCAGAATGAAGAAGGAAGATGTGAAGAAAGTCATTGTTATATCCCTGCTGCAAAGAGATCTTTCTATGAAGAAGTGCTTTCTTGGCCAGCGATTGACTAAAATTAGAGCTAATCTACAGTTAATCATAATTGCAGTTAAAATAATTCAGTTTGTTCTATTTTCTCAGACCATGCTAATGTATTAAATCCTAAAAAAGGAAAATAATATGTTTGTAAATTGTTGAAACCAAATTAGTTGAAAAACTTTGAAATCATTAAATATCGAAATGATGTACTGTAAATTAATTATTTCTCTCTCAATAAAAGCAGAATGATGTAACTTTCAGTTCTGAAAAATTCCAATAACGTAGCAATAATACATTTGGCAGTATTCAGTTTTTTATTCCTCCTGAAAAGTGTAAAAAATGTCTTATTTGGTTTCAACAATTGACGATTCAATTTTTATATTTACTGTTCCTGCATAAGTAATGGGGATCCACTGGATAGACAGAACATTACGGCGACCTCGCTAGCACGCGAATGGCAGACCTAGAGAGCGCATCAGATGCTATGCAATGGGCACGACTGCACTTGCACATATGGAAAAACCATTTAGCTGAACCCATGTGCAGAAAGGAATGATGCGGTTTTGCGTACCCTCGATGAGGAGGCCCTTCCATACAAGATTAATCTCGGTCCCTTTCAAAGGAAGCATTTCAGCATTTGCTTTAAGGGATTTAGGGAAACAAAGGATAATCCAAATTTGGATTTGAACCCCACATAACGTACCATCTTATTTCAAGTCATTTTTATTACGCATTATTCATAGCTCTGATCGTCGATCGAGTGAGATTACAGAGACGCTTAAACACATGGTCCAAACATCCCTCTAGTCAGTTTCGTTCTCTTCGCTCACTGTTCGAAAATATCAGACTCAACGGCTATTTTATGAGCCCGCTTGTGTGATGACCCATTTTTGTGATAATTTTTTATATGACAGCCAACTTTTCAGATAGCTTTTGCTTGGTTTCATTAGATCTTAGCACTGATTGAGTCGATGAATTAGACTAAGTTTTAAGAACTATCTTATAATAAAGTTTCAAACTCTCACTGAGAGCATAGTTATGCGGAACGCATTCTAAATTAATATAATTTTGAATCAATAAAAGAATCCACAGTGTGAGCTTACTTGTAACTGTGCATTACGAGGACGTGCTGAAAAGTAATGCCTGATAATTTTTTTATTTGAAAACTCCTACAGCTTTTTTTTAAAAAAAACGCCCGTATTAACATTCTACATCTTCATTCTTGACGTCTACATACTTATTTCCAAACACAGCCATCCTGGCAACGAACATATTTCTCCCAACGAGAACCACTTTGTTGATACGGTCACTATAGAATGACTGACTCTGTTAGTGGAACCACAACCTCTCCCCTGCTTGTTTCGCATCATCATGGTCGAAGTGAAGTCCTCGAAGGCGTTCTTTATGTTCTGGAAACAGATAAATATCTGACGGGACCAGCTCTCAACGGTATGGCGGATGATCGTTATCAGTGAATCCAAGGTTTCAGATTGTTGCAGATATTGCAGCGCGTGTGTGTGGTCTGACACTGTCATGTTGAAGGAGAGAGTGCTCCATGTGCGGAGAAACTCTTCACACACACAACACGCTATTTCTCGCGCATCGACATGTTACACGCTACAATTCGGAGACATCCACAGGCAGAGGGCTGCAAATATGTAGACTTGAGGAAGAAAGATAGACAATGCTAATAACGTCTGCTTTATTTAAACAGCTTTAAGAGTTTCAACATTAAAATTCGGAGGCATTACTTTTCAGCCATTAATAGTAATTCAGCCTGATTAATTCAAAACAGATGTGCAAGTTTCTTGATCTTTTCTGGAAGGCTAGAATTTCGTAGTCGGTATTCATAAGAAATATTAATAGTAATTCAGCCTGATTAATTCAAAACAGATGTGCAAGTTTCTTGATCTTTTCTGGAAGGCTAGAATTTCGTAGTCGGTATTCATAAAAGATTTTATTTTGCTGATGTAACAAATACAAATGTGCAGATTATTGAGATTAAAGCCTGCAATAAATTGAAACCTTCTCCAGTGTCAAATTGCAGCCAGAGAAGATGAGCACCTGGCTGGCGCTATTATAGCAGCTTCTCCGGAGTGATAAATTGTTGTTACAATCACTGCACCGCTTTACACAGTAATGGGACAAACTGTTGGTTTAAGGGACTTTGTGAGGGTTCGAGTATCGTGGAAACTGCAAGGTTTGTCGGATGTTCATATTCTGCTGTCATTAATACACGTCAGATGAGCAATTGCGTTGATACACTCTTAACCAATACACCTTAGAATGTGCCACGTCATCCAAGAAAGTAAACAGGGCAATATGCAACGCTAGGAAAGGCATGTTTCTAGAAATGCACCATTCATCTCACGGTGTCGTAGATGGGACTTCACAGACAACACTGTGTGCGGCCTTTTGGTCCAACATCGTCCGCTGTGCTTGTCGTGGGTGGGGGATCATCATTGATTCATGGAGCAATGAAAATGAGGTTTCTGGTCACACAAATCACGTTTCCTCTTGATCGTGCTGTCATTGTTACAGAAAAATGTGAATTCTGTCACTGCTATCTGCAGTAATTTGTCTCCTTGACGAGTAATGTCTTCCACACTAGACACTGAAAAGTTAGCTGGAAATAATCCACACTAAGAGACTTGAATGGTGTTACTTTCATCTGAGAAACATTGTGATGTTGTCACTGTCTAAAAATTGGGCAGAAACCAGCCTCTTCTAGTGAACGTGTGCTGTCATCGGCTGCCCCTTTGAAGTTCACAATAAAACTTCTTGTCACATAATGTAACTATGTTAACTGCGCGCCTACTATGGCGCCGTTTTTGTTGAGCCATGTACCAAGAAACTGTGGAATCTACACCAGTACGAATCATAGCTGTCTCGCATGCAAAAGGTGGCATAACATTTAGACCAGACGAAGAAATTCAGCACCACCACCTTAATATGACACATGCTGACTGTGAGAAATGAACTGGCTATCTTGAAGAGTAGTGTCTATAAACAGCTCTGACAGCTCGACACCATCAATCTACATTACTACATGGCTGATCCCATTCAAAGGCCATGATGTACAGTCCTACTTGCAAGTTGACTATGTGACCGGAGTAACAAAAAGTTTGTTTTAAATAGTACGTAAAATTATTGACCGAATTAAAGATATAAAGTGTTGTCACAATCTATTCATTAAAAGGTATAACCTTATGTTAAGGATTTGTAGCGCTGTAGCACTGTCGAAAATAGCGTGCAAGCAGTTGACATCGAGACTTTGTGATTGGTAATATGCATGCATACTCTTTATGTGTATTTATGTATTGCTGTCAGCGGTGGACGGTCGTGGTTCGAACGCATAACCTGCTAACTGTTCGTCTATAACTTACGCTTCTGGGGTGCGCACTCTGAACGTACGGGGAGGGGAAACCCTCACAGTCCAGGATGTTATGTGCAGCCAACACACTGTCAACTGACGAATAACTTATTACTAGGATAAAAGAATACCTGAAACCTACAGTTTGCAGATGTCCATACATGGCTGTGGGGGCGTATCAGAGTTGGATGACGTAAACAAAAGTAGCGAAGTTTATCTGGCAAGCGATAAGAGCATATACCTATGGGGGAAAAGACTATAAGAGCATCAGCAGAAATCCCTTCTGTACACATGTCAACTTCCTGTTGCAGATCCCTACACGGTAGAGTGGAAGTTAGATGAACGCGTAGAACTGGGTCAGACTTTTGAGTTTCCATCAGGTGCGTCATTACATGAGTCTGCAGACAAGCACTCTGATGTGCCGTTGCAGTTCACGGATTTGTTTCCAGACTATGGGTTTCCAATCTGCACCACTCGCTAAGCCTCATCTAAGTATGACGCAAGTGTTTCATTTAGATCGTCAGGAAGAGGGGAACTCGGAGGGTTTTTTAAAAGCCAGATGTACAAGACACACAAATATCCTCGAATAAAACCAAACAACACAATGGTATGTCTGCAATATGGCCATATACCTACGATAAAATATCAAAAAATGTGAAAAAAGACATAAAACCCATACAAATCTACGAAAATCTGGCACAATTACGACAAATTGACGGGAAATACGTAAAATTGAGGGAAAGACGACGAAATGTGTAAAACTGCGAAAAAACTTGTAAAACTACTTAAATTGACAGAGAATAAATAAGATTAGAGAAAAAGTACCACGAAATGCGGGGAATTGACGGTTGACCGTGAAACCTTAAAAATTACGCTCTGGCTGCATTCACTTTCAACCATCCCCCTTCCCCTCTAAACTACGTGGGTTTTTCTAACACACACTCCAACAAAGGCGACATATGTATTGAACACAGGCGCCGTGTTAAACCAGGCATACCATATGCATCCCGTTCCATAACTGTATTCTCAAACATGCAGTCGAATATACAGGGTGTTTCAGAATTGGTGGTCAATATTCAGGGATATAACAGGAATGATTATTCGAAACAAAAAAGTCAAGTAAACACGGGGTCTAAAACGCATACCTTAAGAGCTATGAACAATTCTTGATCTTCGATACTGTGAAACAAATCTCTTCTTCTGCAAGCTCTTTGCTTTCCATATTTTGCGAAGAGATAGTATGGACCAAAACAAGAAAAATATATCCAGTAAACGTGCTCGAAAATGCATACCTTAAAAGTTATCAGCAATTGTTCATTAGAAGAGTTGTGTTCCAAAATAGCGAAGATGAACAAGTGCTCATACCTCTTAAGTTATGCGTTTTAGGGGACATATTTACTGGCCTTTTTTCTTGTTTTAGTCCATACTACCACTTCCCAAAATGTGGAAAGCAAAGAGCTTGCAGTAGAAGAGATTTGTTTCAGAGTATCGAAGATCAAGAATTGCTCACAGCTCTTAAGGTATGCGTTCTAGACTCCATGTTTACTTGACTTTTTTGTTTCGAATGATTATTCCTGTCATATCCTTGAATATTGACCATTACTTCTGAAACACCCCATAGATATTTTCGAATTACGACTGGATCTCACAAACAATGTTACTCCTTAAGTATTAAGGAGAAGAATCATTGCGTTTATCAGACTTAAGCCATTCCCTAGTGTTCTGTAGGAGGGTGGATCGATGTGACGTATATCACCTTTAATAGTGTGATGGGGGTATACTCGAGAGATTTGATGTGAGGATGAAATTGCTATATTACCCTACACATAATCAAAACTATCAAACACGAGACCAGGAATTCTTTGTGCAAGAGGAATGCTACCAGAGCTGTGATGATGCTACTGTAAACAGCAATAAGACTGTTACATCTCCTTTGTCTACCGATCGTGATACTTACTCCCTCGTAAGAAGTTGCTGCTTCTTCGTGTGCATTTTTCTGCAGCAATGTGTGTGTCGTACCTCAATGTATCAGCTGTCGAAAATATTAAAGTCGGTTTTTCTTCGCTCTATTTCCTAGTGAGACATAGCCGCATCAGTCAAAACCCATACTACTACTATCACTAACGATATGCACGACTGACATGAGAAGTGTGATTGAGGATACGTACGTTTCCGGCTAAAAAAAAATGGCTCTGAGCACTATGGGACTTAACTTTTAAGGTCATCAGTCCCCTAAAACTTAGAACTACTTAAACCTAACTAACCTAAGGACATCACACACATCCATGCCCGAGACAGGATTCGAACCTGCGACCGCAGCGGTCGCGCGGTTCCAGACTGAAGCGCCTTTAACCGCTTGGCCACCCCGGCCGGCTTTCCGGCTTAAAAGAAAGTACAATATCCATTAATTTCCTAAGAGACAGAACAACAGTCTCCAGACGTCGTTCTAGTTGGCTTACAACCAGCTCGAGCAGTAGATACAAACTGATGATCCCTTCCTAGGACACCGGAATAGTGTAGAAGGAAGTAGTTTTATCATATAAAGTTTGTCATCGTAGTGACTAGGGTAAGAAACTTGTGGGGTGGTTGTATGTCTGATGTTGGACAAATAAATCCTCCGTTAGAGTATTAAGAGCGTTGCATTCTGCATGACTAATACTTCGGAAACCGTATGGTTTAAAAACAGAGTAGAGGGAGGTAAGATTGCGCGGCGGGTAAGACTGCGCAAGGCTTGTATCTCAGTTTTAGTAATGCAGCAGTTGGGTGCTCTGCAGGGCACGAAATAGCCTCTGTGGCTGACCCTTTATTGCCGTAGTTTCATTGTTGTCCTGGTCTTAACGGCTGCGAAATACGGTAAGAACTATTTTACGTTATTTTCATATAACATTTCATGTTCTGGAAATAAGCTATAACTCAGGCAATAATGCGATTATCAATTTAACTTTGTTCCATTGTGTACTACGATGCATTGTCAGTCTTGTGGTATATTAACACATCTATATTCCTACAAAGCGTTTCCACGTGCAGTCAAAAGCTGCAATGTCATAGTGCGGGGCAAGTTTACGCGTTGTAGGTGGGGCAAACTGCGCAGTGCGTAATCTTACCCCATGCGTTATAATTATCAGCTTTTTCATAGACCTAGAAATATTTATGAACGTTGAGGTGGATATTATACATCGACAGTAGTCCTCTAAGAATCCTTTTTTATATTTTAGCGTCTACAAAAGGAAAACCGAACGGCAACCATGCACTCCAGACATAATGGAAGCTGTAAAAGAGGGCTCGAAAAGTGGCAAGTCTAAACGACAAATACCGAGGGAGCTTGTAATAAGTGAAGCTGCCCTCAGGAATAGCCTTCAAGAGGTACGAGGCCCTTGCAAGTATACTTTTATCTCCATATTTTTTATTTTGGGAACTTTTGCCTACGTAGGGATAAGCTTAAAATTAATACTCCCACCCCTACTTTTTTCAGGGTTTTGGAGTAAACAAACTGGGAAGATTCGGAAGAACTTTTAATGATCAACAGGAATTGGAACTCGCCGAACACTACAGATCTTTGGACAATGTTATTATGGTATGACTAAGAAAGATTTCAGAAGATTAGTTCTTGACTACTCTGAGAGGAATAACATAAAAACAAAGTTTGACAAAAACACTAAGATGGCCGGAAAGGGCTGGGCTTATGATTTCCTGCAGAGACGAAATCTTAGCCTTCGGATCCCACAGACAACTTGTCTCGGACGTGTGATGGGGTTCAACAAACAGCAAACGAGCATCTTCTTTGATAATCTTTCGTCGCTGACGGATAGATATAAATTTGAACCTCATCGCATGTATATCATGGATGAGTCAGGAATTACAGCTGTTCCTAAAAAAGTTCCGAAAGTGATTGCAACATGCGTCAAGAAGCACATAGGCAAAACAGCATCTGCAGAAAGAGGTCAGCTGATAACGGCTGTATGTTGTATGGGAGCTGGGGGGAGTTAGTTCCCTCCAGGAATAATATTTCCTTGGAAAAGGATGAAGGAGAGTTTGAAGAACGGTGCCCCTCCTGGGTCACTAATGATGTGTTCGGACACTAGACACATCAACTCAGATTTGTATCTCACATGGCTACAACCTTTTGCAAAACATACACAGCCAACAGAAGATAATCCATTCTTGTTCATTTTGGACAATCGCTCGTCACATTTGAGTCTGAACGCCGCTCTTTACTGCAGGGACCATAACATTCACGTGCTTACCATTCCTCCACACATCAGCCACAAAATGCAGCTACTGGATCGCCGCTTTTTCAAGCCACTGAAGGACTCTTATTCACAGGAATGCGACCAGTGGCTCATTAACCACTCTGGATGTGTAATTACGCAAGAATGTATCACATAATTGTTTGGAAACGCTTATCAAAGGACGGCCACAATGACGAAGTCAACAAAGGCGTTCAAGATATGTGGCATTTATCCAATCGATCGTCACATATTCACCGAGGAGTATTTCCTGCCTTCCACTGTTACAGACCAAAGTGACAAATTTAATGACGCATCCACAGCTGAAACTCGATCTCTCCAGAGCAAAAGTTCAGAGACATCTACAAATGAACCACAACCAGGACCAAGTACCTACGTTTCCCCAAAAGAAATAATTCATTTGCCAAGAAGAAAAGACTGCCAAAAAAGACAGAAGAGATGAAAGAAGTCAGAAATAGTATCTGGGATCCCATTCAAGAAGCAACTGGAATCCCAATCAACAGAACAAGAAATAAAGAAATTAAAGAGGAAACTGTTTGATTCTGATCAAGCAAACAAAAAGAAAGCAAAACAAAACTTAAATACGTCCAGGGAAAATTCACAAACATTTCACTGTCCAGGCTGTACTGAAAAATACAATAATCCACTACCAGAAGACTGGATTCAAAGTCTCAAGTGCGAGGAGTTGTGGTATGAATGCTGCTGTTGTTATGAAGGTTCTGGACACTTCATTTGTGATCTCTGTTAAAAAGATTTTCGTCCGATAGGGATATTTTTGCATGTTTTTGATGACAGATCCAGATTTGTTCATTAGGTCAAATATTGTATCAACAGTAACTGTTATATGCTGAGAAACACGGTATATTACGTTTATGTACGCTATAAATTAAATAAAAGACGAAGAACTGAATGACACACATATTTTTCTCATTTGATAATAATGCGCAAATTTACCCCACTAGAAAGGCACTCTCACCCACGGTCGGGTAAGACTGCGCATTTGCATTACTTTTTTTACTAAGTGCGAATTACAGTTTAAATTGTTTCTATGACTTTCGGACTCTTTCATATAACAGGCAAAATTCAGATGAAATGACAGTTAAAATATAATTGTAATTTGTGACATTTCCTTCAGTATATCGCTATTTAAACCTTAAGTGCGCAATCTTGCCCCACTTTACTCTATAGCATTTTTAGATGAAGAGACATGTAATCATCTGAGTGTGCGTTTACGCTCTACAATCATTTTTCTCATGCCGGTACCTTCCTGGTACCGACTCTAGGCAGTGCAATAATGCTTCAGAACTGATTGCACGGTGGATTTACATGAAAGGTTTCAAATTCGATACGTCTGGACCTCCATCAAGAATAAAGCGCACAATTCTTCTTAATCGTCTGTTATACCAATGCAACACTCTCATGTCTACTATGCACTGTGCGACCCTCATCGACACACACGCATCTGGGGAGATCTTGTGCTTTTGAATGGGTGCCGTAGCTAAGATTGGTGTTGTAGGAAGGATTGGTCAAGGACAATGGGGGAGAAATCTGTCAACCTCCGACTTTATCCTACGACTACGGCAGTACTCTGTGGCGTCCATCCTCACAGGGAAAGATGGCCAGTCGTAATCGTAAATTCTGCACTATGACCGATGCGTTGGAAATATGTAGATAACCTCTTTGCATCGATAAAGGACGCTGTCTGGTATACTTTGGTGTATATGGTCGAATGGATGGACTGCACAGTCATTTATCTACATTCGCAATCTAGTATAAAGTACTTGCAAAGTAGTGGAGAGGTGATTTAGCGATGATACAGAAACTGCGAAGCGTTCCACTGTGTCATTTACTGGCTTTGAAATTGCTAAAATTGACCTCACTGTCAATTGCGGTGTGTGTTACAGTACAACGTCCCATATCAACAGTGTCTTTCCCATCCCGTCCATCCGCTGGGTACGCTGTTGGTTGCCACATAATGATTGACTGGGATGGAGGGAGCCTTGGCGGAACAATGGATATCTGCTACTTGTCGCGGTGTAGCATGGGATTAAATGTAGAGGTCATCACCTTCAGACAGTTGTCTGGAAGCGTTGCTCAATGCTGCAGACTCGTCCTGTTTCCATGCTACGATGCCCTTCATATGTTTTTATTTTTATTTTTTTGACCAATAAAATATCAGTACCTCTTTTTATTTGTAATACCTCGCGTGTATTGTGAACAGCACCTTCCGGAGACAGATGGTCAACACCGGAACAGTAATCATGTACATGACTGCAAAAATGGGAAACAATGCTCTTCAAAATGGTAGACCGAGACATCCGCCACCCTGTCTCTGGGGAAGATGAGATTAACTCTACAGTTTGTCATCATAGTGATTGGGGTAAGAAACTTGCGGGGTGGTTGTATGTCTGATGTTGGACAAATATATCCTCCATTAGAGTATTAAGAGCGTAGCATTCGGAAACCGTATGGTTCAAGAATATAGCATTTTTAAGTTAGCTGTTGAAAGCACTCTACAATACCGCAAACTCTTCCAGTTTCCATATGTTTTGATGTCTTCTTTTTGTCAATGAGAATCATCGCCTCTGTGTTTTATTTCTACCAACCTGTGTGTTGTGGGAGCAGTATATTGTACGCCATGCGATGTTCAATTTTCTGTGAGAACTAAAGGATCGAAACGAGTTAATGGCGGTTTAGCAGCAGCTAACACAGACCTCGAAGTCATGGTAGAAAAAAAAGTGTATACCGTTGTAAACTGATTTAGTGTGTTACAACGGAAAAAACAATGTATTAAGCTGCTTATAAAGGAACTATACAGGAATCCTCTCGTGTGATTGACAGTCTGTTGGATATGGTCTTCCTCCAGTACAGACGACAAAACTTTAAGCAGATCTGTACAATCGACTTCGAGCACTGGATTCCAGCTCCAATGGAGTGATACGTCTGTATGTAATATGCTTGATGACAACAAGCGGTAATTGTTTTTCGATATATCGGAAGAGAGAGACGTGGTAAAATCTTATAGGAAGTTCTATTACAAGGAATGCTACAACTGGTTAAGTTTCGATGCAGATAGTTCTCTGAAAACTACACCGATTTTACTCACGAAACTAATAGGAATCAACTGTATCTATTCTCGTGCAATCATGACTGTTTTTATTATTGTCACGACTGCGTGTTTAAAAATAGGTGTTACCCCATTTCCTGTGTTATTTCATATTTCATAACCTCTAATTATAAAGTCGACACCACTTGATTTATGTCTTGTTGTGGAATCTAGAAATGATATTGTTTTCTTTTTGCGACATGTGAGTAGATTGCGCGTAACAGGTTGTGATGATCAAATTCCTTACAAAACTAGAAGGCGAGAATCTGCTGCTGTGTGACACAAACTTTACGGACATGTCGTTTGAGGTGAGTAATACGTCAAAAATGTCAAATGTAAGCACGCAGATGGTAACTGGTTTCGATGTAACGGAAGAGAGAGATGCATGGTAAAATCTTATAGGAATTCTACTACAAGACAGACTCTCACGACTTGTTTCGTAAACGCCAGTATTATATAGTAATGCATTGCTAAAACGAGACCTGCCATAGTGTACAAAAGAGCTATGTCCTCTTGAATTATAACGTGTTGTTGTCGAAGGTAAAATGTTTGTGTTTTTCCCGACATGTGAGCTAATGGCGTGAAAGATTGTATTCTCTAATATTATTTCAAGTCTCTGAAATGCTTGTAGGAGGGTCGCTCTAAAAGAAATGCACACTATTTTTTTTAATCAATCTTTTATTCTACATCGTTGAAAGTTTTACAGTGTGTAGATACACCATTTAGGAACAATATTTTCATTTCTCCACATAATTTCCATCCCTCTCAACTGCTTTACTTCATCTTGGAACCAGCGCCTGTATAGCCGCACGGTAAAATTCTGGATCAACCTGTTGGAGCCACTGTTTGGCAGCGTGCACAAGGGAGTCATCATTTTCAAACCTTGTTCCACGAAGAGAGTCTTTCAGTTTCCCAAAGAGATGATAGTCACGTGGAACTAGGTCAGGACTGTAAGGTGGGTGTTTCAGTGTTGTCCATCCGAGTTTTGTGATCGCTTCCATGGTTTTTTGACTGACATGTGGCCGTGCATTGTCGTGCAACAGCAAAACATCCTGCTTTTGCCGATGTGGTCGAACACGACTCAGTCGAGCTTGACGATTCTTCAGTGTCGTCACATATGCATCAGAATTTATGGTGGTTCCACTTGGTATGATTTCCACAAGCAAGAGTCCTTCGGAATCGAAAAACACCACAGCCATAACTTTTCCAGCAGAAGGTGTTGTTTTGAATTTTTTTTCTTGGGTGAATTTGCATGATGCCACTCTATTGATTGCCTCTGCGTCTCTGGTGAAAAATAATGGAGCCATGTTTCGTCACCTGTCACAATTCTTCCACGAAATTCATCTCCACCATTCTCGTACTGTTCCAAAAGTTCGCTGGATGCCGTTTTTCTTGTTTCTTTGTGATCCACTGTCAACATCCTGGGAACCCACCTGACACAAACCTTTTTTAACGCCAACACTTTCAGTATTCTGCAAACACTTCCTTCCCCTATCCCAACGTAGCGTGACATTTCGTTCACTGTGATGCGTCTGTCAGCAGTCACCAATTCGTTAACTCTCTGCACATTGTCTGGAGTGTGTGCAGTACGAGGCCTGCCGCTGCGAGGACAGTTCTCAATATTTCCGTGCCCGCTTTCATCACTTAACCTGCTTGCCCACGGACGAACTGTACTGCGATCGACAGCAGCATCTCCATACACCTTTTTCAACCTCTTTTGGATGTTTCCCACTGTCTCGTTTTCACAGCAAAGGAATTCTGCGACAGCACGTTGCTTCTGACGAACGTCAAGTGTAGCAGCCATCGTGAAGACATGCTGTGACGGCGCCACTCACGGGAACAGGTTGAACTAAATCTGAAAACAAGCGGGAAGAATGTATCTACACACTGTAAAACTGTCACACATGCAGAATGAAAACTGTATTTTTACAAAAATAGTGTGCATTTCTTTTGGTGTGACCCTCGTAATACACACGTGCATGACAGATTATTTACAGACACTGATTTGTGCGCGAGAGACACTCTCAGGTCGTGTAATCTGTCCATCTTTCAAGTTTAAATTCTCGCTTTTCTTTACTCCGATGACTGTTCCGAAATAATGAGGACATTCTGTGGTGATCGGTTATTTTCGCATCAAAATAGCGTAAGCTTTTTCCTGATTCTACGTAGTGTAGACATATCTATGCTGATCATCCGTAATAGGCGGTGCACTTCAAAAATGGTTCAAATGGCTCTGAGCACTATGGGACTTAACATCTGAGGTCATCAGTCCCATAGAACTTAGAACTACTTAAACCTAACTAACCTAAGGACATCACAAACATCCATGCCCGAGGCGGGATTCGAACCTGCGACCGTAGCGGTCGCGCGGCTCCAGACTGAAGCGCCTAGAACCGCTCGGCCACACCGGCTGACGCTGTGCACTTCGCTGTATATTGCAAAATAATGAGATGTGAGTTTTATCCTGCAGTCGAATGTAAAACTACACCTATTTTGCTTATACGACTAAAAGAAAATGGACTGCACCTATCTCCGTGGAAAGAGGAAATTATTTTATTATCGTCGTGATTGTGTTCTTCGTTTTAATATATGCTCGATTGACCTTAAATACAGTTGTTCTTCATTGTATAACGGTGGTGTGAGGGGCGGTCCAGCATATGTGTGTGTATGTGTGTGTGTGTGTGTGTGTGTGTGTGTATGTGTGGGTGTATAGTTGGGCTAGGTAGATGTGTCCCGACCAGACTGCGGCCTGTGGGATGTGGCTGTGTTGCTATATCCTAGGCGAACAAGCCGCACTTGGGGCGGCTCACAGTTTATCTCCTATTATTTAGTTAACTGGCTCTGAGCACTAGGCGACTTAACTTCTGAGGTCATCAGTCCCCTAGAACTTAGAACTAATTAAACCTAACTAACCTAAGGACATCACACACATTCATGCCCGAGGCAAGATTCGAACCTGCGACCGTAGCGGTCGCTCAGTTCCAGACTGTAGCGCCTAGAACCGCACGGCCACTCCGGCCGGCAGTTAACTGTACACGCTTTTGTGGAAAGAGGACATTTATTGTCGTCGCTATTATGTTTTCCTATTTAACAGATGCTTGATTATAAGAGCTGCATTGACGTTAAATAAAAGTGTTCACCATCGCAGAATGACAGGCCTATTGAAGGCGTTGGGGCATGTCTAGTCTGTATGTGGTCGCCCCTGACCAGGGAGGCAGCGTGTGGGGACGGGGCTGCGTTACTACACTACTGGCCATTAAAAGTGCTACACCACGAAGATGACGTGCCACAGGCGCGAAATTTAACCGACAGGAAGAAGACGCTGTGTATGTGATGCCATTGGTTAGGCACTTTGAACAGTGGACGTTATATTTCAGATGTGTTAGGACCCGTGGCTCTACCCTTCAGTCGATCCCTGCGAAACCCTACATTTAAGCAGGATAATGCACGACCGCATGTTGCAGGTCCTGTACGGGCCTTTCTGGATACAGAATGTTCGTCTGCTGCCCTGGCCAGCACATTCTCCAGATATCTCACCAATTGAAAACGTCTGGTCAATGGTGGCCGAGAAACTGGCTCGTCACAATACGCCAGTCACTACTCTTGATGAACTGTGGTATCGTGTTGAAGCTGCATGGGCAGCTGTACCTGTACACGCCATCCAAGCTCTGTTTGACTCAATGCCCAGGCGTATCAAGGCCATTATTACGGCCACAGGTGATTGTTCTGGCTACTGATTTCTCAGGATCTATGCACCCAAATTGCGTGAAAATGTAATCACTTGCCAGTTCTAGTATAATATATTTGTCCATTGAATACCCGTTTATCATCTGCATTTCGTCCTGTTGTAGCAATTTTAATGGCCAGTAGTGTATATTTTACACAAACACGTTGCATTTGGGGCGGCCGTCCTTTTACCTCCTATTGTTTTGTTGACTATACACGCTTCTGTGTTGGCGAAGGACCGTCGCCTCAAGGCGGTCAGCGGCCTCGCCCAACTCGTGCCTTGCGGCGCTCGGCACAGCAGCTGGCCATTTGAGAAAGCAATCTGGAGCGTTTTCCGGAATTTCGTTGTTGTTAAAGAGAGGTGTAGTCTTTATAAGAAATACATTTAACGGATTGCCCGACAGTATATCAATGTCACCAGAAGGAACTCTTTGTGAATCACCAGCGGAAGGATAGAATAGGTCTCTATCCTTACCAACGGTCAGGAGAGGTAAGGAGGGAGGGATGAAGGGAGGTAAGATGGCCTTGAATTTCGGCAGTTTGTGAGCGCCTATCGGGGAGAACGCACTTTCAACTACAGCCCCATACGCAGTCTTTTGACACAACGATTTTCCCCAGTACATGTGTTACTTCATGACCTGGATTTTTCACAATAATTTCGAAGCGTAATTAGCAAAGTGATGCGGTTTTTTCCATCAGTAGTGGTAGCGTGTACTGGCTTCGATTATCTGGGCTGCAGGGTAATTTTTGAGCAGGCGTCTGTAGCGAACTCTGACGTCAAACAGCGATAGATACTGTCCTCAGCTGTATGCTTTCAGGTAATACACTTCTTAAACTCCTCTCTGTCTAGCACCAGCATCTCGTCAGTTGAACATATTTCCCGCCAAAAAAGAATAAAGATAGTACCTCATACCCCAGCTTTTTTCCTGCTAGTTTGTAGGTGAAGAGTAGAGTTTGCGTGTGTCTGTCACTAGGTTCGAGAGATATTGTGAAATTTTTTCGCAGCACGTCAACACCAGTTGTATGGCGTCGTCAATTTTTGAGCTGTTATGCGATTTTAGGCAGTCCTTGTGTAGCGCTATGCATATAGTTGTGTAACTAGGCTTGATCTTTATGAGTAATTGCATAATTAGGGCCGATCTTTATGCCAGTTTCCCAACCAAAATAAATAAAGTACATTAACCTTGTAACATCCCAACAAAAATATTTAAATTAAAATATTAACCAAGTGTAACCTCGCCACAGAAATATTAATTAAATGAATTTTAAATATTGTAACTTTTGAACAAAATTGGCTCCCATTTATAATCTCTGTGCAGAAATGCATTCACATTTAATGTTCCCACAAAATTCTTTTCTTATTTAATGTTAAGTTCGAAACAGAAAAATTCCTAAACACCAAAATAATAAAAAAATTTTATGACGACAGCAGCGCTGCGCATCGGCCCTGTATTCTATATAAAGAAAGCAAAAATTCTTACCTCAATAAAAACTGCGAATATATCTGCTCTTATATAAAAAAATTTCGGCACAGCTCCGTGCAATGCTGGCCTATGCTTTGTGATTCATGAAAGGAAAGATAATCCATTGAATAAAATCTTTAAATTGAAATGAATGTTTTTTTAAAAAAATTACTTTATATTATAAAAATTATTATTGGGGCATTTTTTAAAAGAAATTGAATGACAGTTAATATACATTATTATATATGCGCAAGGCTGCTTCTTTACCTTCTACAATAATACCCATCCTCCAGAGTCCCGACCAGAGCAGACTGCCGACACGCGCAGACACGCGCAGACTCCTGCCGACTACTGCCGATTACTACACACTAGCGCAGACTCCTGCCGACTACCGGACACTACTACACACTAGCGCAGACTCCTGCTGACTACCGCACACTACTACACACTAGCGCAGACTCCTGCTGACTACCGGACACTACTACACACTAGCGCAGACTCCTGCCGACTACCGCACACTACTACACACTAGCGCAGACTCCTGCTGACTACCGCACACTACTACACACTAGCGCAGACTCCTGCTGACTACCGCACACTACTACACACTAGCGCAGACTCCTGCTGACTACCGCACACTACTACACACTAGCGCAGACTCCTGCCGACTACCGCACACTACTACACACTAGCGCAGACTCCTGCTGACTACCGCACACTACTACACACTAGCGCAGACTCCTGCCGACTACCGCACACTACTACACACTAGCGCAGACTCCTGCTGACTACCGGACACTACTACACACTAGCGCAGACTCCTGCCGACTACCGCACACTACTACACACTAGCGCAGACTCCTGCTGACTACCGCACACTACTACACACTAGCGCAGACTCCTGCCGACTACCGGACACTACTACACACTAGCGCAGACTCCTGCTGACTACCGCACACTACTACACACTAGCGCAGACTCCTGCAGACTACCGCACACTACTACACACTAGCGCAGACTCCTGCCAACTACCGCACACTACTGCACACTAGCGCAGACTCCTGCTGACTACCGCACACTACTACACACTAGCGCAGACTCCTGCCGACTACCGCACACTACTACACACTAGCGCAGACTCCTGCTGACTACCGCACACTACTACACACTAGCGCAGACTCCTGCCGACTACCGCACACTACTACACACTAGCGCAGACTCCTGCTGACTACCGCACACTACTACACACTAGCGCAGACTCCTGCTGACTACCGCACACTACTACACACTAGCGCAGACTCCTGCTGACTACCGCACACTACTACACACTAGCGCAGACTCCTGCCGACTACCGCACACTACTACACACTAGCGCAGACTTCTGCTGACTACCGCACACTACTACACACTAGCGCAGACTCCTGCTGACTACCGCACACTACTACACACTAGCGCAGACTCCTGCCGACTACCGCACACTACTACACACTAGCGCAGACTCCTGCCGACTACCGCACACTACTACACACTAGCGCAGACTCCTGCTGACTACCGCACACTACTACACACTAGCGCAGACTCCTGCTGACTACCGCACACTACTACACACTAGCGCAGACTCCTGCCGACTACCGGACACTACTACACACTAGCGCAGACTCCTGCCGACTACCGGACACTACTACACACTAGCGCAGACTCCTGCTGACTACCGCACACTACTACACACTAGCGCAGACTCCTGCTGACTACCGCACACTACTACACACTAGCGCAGACTCCTGCTGACTACCGCACACTACTACACACTAGCGCAGACTCCTGCCGACTACCGCACACTACTACACACTAGCGCAGACTCCTGCTGACTACCGCACACTACTACACACTAGCGCAGACTCCTGCCGACTACCGCACACTACTACACACTAGCGCAGACTCCTGCTGACTACCGGACACTACTACACACTAGCGCAGACTCCTGCTGACTACCGCACACTACTACACACTAGCGCAGACTCCTGCTGACTACCGCACACTACTACACACTAGCGCAGACTCCTGCTGACTACCGCACACTACTACACACTAGCGCAGACTCCTGCCGACTACCGGACACTACTACACACTAGCGCAGACTCCTGCTGACTACCGCACTGTAATGCCGACTAGCGACAAGCAACAACTAACTACATACTGCTCTCTGGTCAGAGACTCTCCTAAGTCTTGCCTGTTGCAGGCAGCGCATACCTCTTACATAACCCTCCACTGGAGGGGGGGGGGGCAAACATTTGGCAGCGATGGTGAGTCAATTGGACTTGCCGTGAGCAACAAATTTTTCTTACTCAACTAAGTTTACAATCACAGAATATATACATATATATATGAGTGCAGAACATGAAATAAAATATAGTGTACACGCACTGAGTACAGAACATATCAAGCAATGACAAAATGTATACACAATGAGTACAAAACATATTAACAAATGGCAAAAGTGCAGACGCACTGTAGTACAGAACATATCAGGAAATCACAAAATGTATAGGCAATGAGTACAAATCATATTAACAAATGACGTAAAGTGCACACGCACTGTAGCTCAGAACATATCAGCAAATCACAAAATGTATACGCAATGAATGCAAACCATATTAACAAATGACATAAAGTGCACACGCACTGTAGTACAGAACATATTAAGCAATGACAAAATGTATACGCAATGAGTGCAAAACATATTAACAAATGACAAAAGTGCACACGCACTATAGTTCAGAACATATCAGCAAATCACAAAACGTATACGCAATGAATACAGACCATATTAACAAATGACAAAACTGCACACGCACTGTAGTTCAGAATATCAGGAAATCACAAAATGTATACGCAATGAATACAAATCATATTAACAAATGACATAAAGTGCACACGCACTGTAGTTTTTTTTACTATTTTACATGAACTAGGATAGGAAAGGGAAGGATTGCATCATGGTTGTAGCACTTTAAGTTGCACGCAGCTGCACTGAAAGTCCATATCTTTCTACAGCAGCACAACACCAAGTGAGACAATCTGATGTTCTTTTTTCTGAAGTATTAATCAGTGTAGCCAAGACACTGAAATGTCGTAGTAATATTCCATGTTATCATTTTGGTAGTACATTAGGTACACCAAACAGTGGGACCATAATAACATCTCCAAGGTGGTGGACAGCATGTCGTGTCAACACCACGTTCTTGTAAGGTACACCAACGTAGAATTAGTGCAAAAACCAAATATAGTGCTCCATGAGCATGAGGATAGACAGGACAAACGGATATTACAGCAATTTCTGGTAATTAGATCAGAAGGTGAAGGACAGTCTTATGCCAGTCATCATTGATAATTACTAGTCTATCAACTGATTTGATTAATTGGAGGCACTCATCGCCCAGTTACTGAACATTTCTGTACCATGTATGAAGTATTACAGAATAATGTTCATAAGTTATCTATTTACAGAGAACATTGGCACTCATTGACCAGTTACAAACCATTAGAAGTCATCATTCAAAACAGGAGCTAATGAGTGTAGCATCAAGCTACTAGTATTCATATATATAGCATAAAAGTGACATAATACAAATTTAAAATATAAGAAACAGTGGCATTCGTTGGCTAGCAAATGTTGAATATTACAAAACATTTTTCATCATTCAAGTGACATACAACATATTTAAAAATAATTATTGGCACTCATTGGCCAGTTACAAAACATCAGAAGTCATCAGTCAAAATGGGAGTTAAAGAGTGTACAGCATGCATGCATTATTACAAAATATCATTCACTATTACTCAGAACTCATCATTCAAGTGACATATGACATATTTAAAAGTGTAACATACTGTAGCTATTACTCAAAGTCTGTGATTAGAAAACATCATTCAGTATTACTCATAACTCTTTTAAATTGTTAGCATTATTTGGGACTGGTAATACTTTTTTTGTGCTAGCAATGCATTGCGTTGCGATCGATAATTAATTGCTGGGGCATAACAATATTTGCTTTTGACTTATTGCTGCAAATGAAGATGTGTAACATCATTCGTCATGAGTCAGCTGTAGCAAGGTTATGTAACAAATAGAGTATATGTGATCACATTCATGAATGACACAGGTTTAATGACCAACTGCTTATAGCACATTAATTTCATGAATAATTTCTCCTGCAAAAAATACAAAATGGATTATTAAGCTGAAAGAAGAAACGCATATTATGCTGAAAGTAGTGAACTTCGAATTAACAGGTAATGAAATGTGTGTAAAATATATATGTTCTCTAGCTGCGCTTTCCAAAACCTTCAGTCATCATACCATGCGACATAAGACATACTGTCAAAACGAACTGCAACAGATACTTAAATAACTACATAGCATAAATACATAAACTTCAACATTATCCTCATCTGTAAAGAAAAACTTCATTATCATCACTATCATCACCTGCAAAGAAAAACTTCCTTATCCATATCACTATAATTCCATTATTATCATCACCTGTAAAGAAAAACTTCCATATTAGCATATTCTTCATCACTATTCATCATCATTCATTATCATCTGCAAAAAGACACTTCATCATACAACTATTCATAGTATAGAGTTCCTTATTTCTAGCATATTTCATCACTAAAACTAAGATGTGTAGTTCTGTCTGACAGTATGCATCAATCGCCTCGTATTCTGAAAGAAAAAATTAGTTAAGACTGCTATCATACGATGTGTATAGTATATCTTGTTAATGCTTGTTAATTCTGATCCATTTACTCTTCGTGACGAGGTATTGCATGTTCTTTCGTTCATTGCGAAGGTGAAATTCCCATTTCTGTTTAATTTATTTCTTTTACACGTTATTTCTTTCTGAAAATGATAAACAATGATTTTGTCTTGCATTTAAATCATATATCCATTAAATAAAAACTGGTTTCTAGTGATATAATTGAGCATACAGCATAGCATGACAGAAAACGTAATATGTCAAAAACATAGACAGTGTGCAGGTGCAAAATTGTACACAGAGTATCACAATGTAGCAGCAAAAAAAAAAAAAAATGTAAAATAGTCACGATGTTGAGATATCATAAGGCAAAATGTCAAAGTCAACTGATGTTTGTTACATCTTAAATATTTCATAGTGCATACGAGCAAAACAGTAAAACAATCATACATACATGAAAAATGGAAAATATGCACGGTCTGATATGTAACGACAAGAGAAGCGACCTGCTAACCTTACCTTGCCGGGCACTTGCCAAGAAAAAATACGATAATCATCAGTAAGTAATCACATAAATATAATTGCGTAAGTGGTCATAAAATGTGTAAGTTCATCAGGAAAAATGTGCACGGTCTGATGTGTAACGACAAGAAATACGACCTGTTAACCTTACCTTGCCGGGCACTTGCCAAGAAAAAATTCGATAATCATCAGTAAGTAGTCACACAAATATAATTGCATAAGTGGTCATAAAAAAATTCAGGATATGGCATTACAGTGTGATAAATCATAAAGTATGTTCATTTAATAAAGGGTTTGATGTTGGAGATATGGTGATTCCCTTTGGTTTTTCTGGTTCTCAGAGTTTCGACGTGTACTACATTGGGGTGAGGAATGCTGCGAATTCGATATGGACCTGCGTATAAAAGCTCAAATTTACTACATCTACTTTTTCCTCTATTAGATAAATAATGTGTGCGTACTAATATCTTCTGTCCAATGTGAAAGTCACGGCGTGTACAAACCTGTTTTTGCTGTCTTCTCCGGCGCTCTGCGGCACGTTTGATGTTGTTCAGTGCAATGTCAATTATTTCATGGTGTCGTAGTCGACGAGATGTAGGAAAGGTTACTAATTCTTTAATTTTGTTAGGTGGTTCAACATTTTTCAGTATAACAGACGGAGATAGCATAGTAGATTCGTTTGGTATGGAATTAATTACATCCTGTGTGTCCCAATCAATATGTTTTTAATGGCAGTATATTCTACACAGGTTACCAATTTCTTTCATTAATCGTTCACAAGGGTTCGAAGAAGCATGGTACCTTGATATACAGATCGGAGAAATGTTTCTAGCTCGTAACATTCGTGTCCATATAGCAGATCGAAACTGTGGTCCATTGTCGGAAATTACTTTCAATACATGCCCTACATGAAATAGAAAATGTTTTCAAATGCTTTCGAAACAGTTTTAGCAGTAGCTTTGCGAGTGAAGATAACAAATTTTGAAGTGAGTTCAACAGTGACAAAGATGTAGCAAAAACCTCTATTAGTTCTGGGAATCGGACCAAAAACGTCTACAGCGGCCATGTGTATCAATTTAACAGATACAATGGGATGTAATGAAGGAATATGCGAAGTCGTATCTGACTTAGCTTTCTGGCATATTTTACATGACGCTAAAACTCGTCGAATACGTTTCTCCATGTTGGTAAAATAACAGTTCTGTCTCAGTATAAGAAAAGATTTTCTGGCTCCGTAATCTGTGTAACTTAAATGAGTGTACCAGATTAATTTGTTAACAAGCTCGTCAGGAATACATAATAACCAATTGTTGCTGTCAGGGTGAGAGCGGCGAAACAGAATGTTATTGCGTACAGTGTAATGGTTTCTAATGGTAACATTATTCCTATCTTGCCAAAGGTGTTTAATTTCTTTCCATACGTTGTCTTTATTCTGCTCATGTGCTATGTCTTGTAATGACGACGAAATGAAATTTTCAAATGCAACTTGTTGAATGTACATGACGCTGAAATTTGCTTTGCAGAAGTTGGTTGCGATGTCTTGCTGATTGTTGCTGAGAGAACGGGATAGTGCGTCTGCTACAATATTTTGTGTACGTTGTGATTCTGTCTTTTACGCAAAAGTGTGTATCGGATGTCGTCAAAACTAATAACATTTTCGTAAACAAGATTGTGCGTGTCAAAAGTATTGCTTACGTTACTGGAAGATGCAACCTATACTGCATTTAGTGAAATTCTGTCTGACGTGCTATTATTTTCGGGAGGATGCTGTGGCATTTCCACTATTTGTACTGTTCTGTTATTTCTTCCTGACGTATTACGTTCGGGATGATATCTACTGTCTGATTCATTCATGATAATATGTTGTTGCGGATGATTTTGCTGCTGATAAGACCGACTGTTATTAAACGTACGCTGAAAATTGTGCTCATTACTTTTACGTCTGTCATGACAGTCATTTCTATACGGTGCATTGCGATAGGAATTGAAATGGTGTGTTTTCCGTATGTACTGATTTCCTTGTTGCTGTGCATTACTATTTGTTGGAGCTGACGCTATACGTGCAGGCGGCGAAACATTAAAGCTTGGTTGACCTTGTACATTACATTGTTGGTAAGGTATGCTAACCGGCTGGTTTTGTTGCTATTGCGGTGAAAAACCCCTATTGTTACCAAAATGTGGTTCCTGTTGCTGATAATTTTGACGATACTGAAAATGCTGTACTTACTGATGATTATAATTTTATCTGTTATTAAAATTACGGCGATAGTTGTCATTTCGGGAGTGTCTAAAGAGAACTGTCACTTTCGGTAAAATTTGTCATATCAGGTTTTCTTTACTCATTCTTAATTATAGATAGATCGATAGTTGAAGAGCTGTTTTAATAGATATAAAGGATAGTCGAAGAGAAGGCAGCAGTGCAGAAAACTAAACATGGAAATAGCACTACTACGGCTCGGGGTCCTGTGCACGCTACGGCACATACTCATTAAAGCGTAATGAATCCCCTGAGGTCAATTACGCGCTGCAAATAAACTTTAGCTTCTGCGTCACAGGCAATGCCGGTGAAAATTCAAAAGCAAGTTGCTGTATCCATGCTAATTCTAGTTTCTCCATTACAGGCCAAGCTGATGAAAATACAAAAGCAAATTGTCGTATCTTGTCCAAAGCGTGAATCTGTGTTCTGTCATTATTAAATACCTTAGATTTTTTTACGGATAAAAATTGCTTATAATCAACGTTATCGTCTCTGAATGTGTGAACAGGTTCAGGATTGAATGAGAATCTGTTTGTCTGTGTCTTTTCGGATTCTATGTCACGTAGTCTCTGTAAATTACCTAAGTTACACTGGCTGTGTGAATCTGACAGATGTTCGGAATGTGCCGTATGCTGTGACGTGTTAGTGACTGAAACATTTTTCATTTCTGTCACTTTAATACGTTCGTCAATTTGGTTGTTCTGTTGTTCACATTTCTTATCGACTTCCGTATCTAGAGTGTGTGAAAGTTCTGGTGACTTTAAATTAAACTTGTCTCGTATCTGTGTTGCGTTTTCTGAACATTGTTCAGTGACTGCATTAATTTCATCTCTAAGTGATTCTATTGTGGCTGCATGTGTATTACTTAATTCTTGTGCAACAGATCTAGTTTCTGCACTATTGTTCGTAGCACAAGTCTTAGTATCCTCAAGTAATTGTTCTTTAGTATCATAACGTTGCACGGTAACGGCTGTAATCTGTTCACTAAGTTGTTTATTCTGTTCATTAAGGTACTCGTGTTTTTCGTTCGACTGTTTGAAACTTTCATTAATTAGTTCATAAAGTTGTTTGTAATGGTTGTCGTATTTTTCATTGAGTTGTAGAATTAATGCCATAACTTGATCCAACCCAATATTACCTACTCTATTCTCTGTGCCGTTTGATGCCGTACCTGCAATGGTCACCTTTTGTATAACCATTTGGTTATTCTGTGATTCTCGAAACAGTTTCCCAATCGGATGTGCACCGTTAGTCACTACCTCGGAATCAAATAAATCTGTCGTATTTTGAGTACATTGTTCATTTTCGTTAGAAAAATTTATCTGTTCACAATTCAAATTTTGCAAACCGGGTGTGTCAAGCTGGGCAGCGTTCATTGTAACAGAACGTCCCGCGTCATCAATTGTCGTTAAACTAACAGAGGACATAATTGAATTTGTTTGCTCGTCATTAGCATTAAAATCATTACTAGTGGTCGGTACGCACTGATTGTCTGTAAGTGGATGATTATCATTATTATTACACAGAGTGTCGCAAGTATTATCGGTCAAACTATTCGAGTCGGCTATATCACTCATTGTACATCGCGATGTACTGTTAACAGTACAAGTCCACCATCTTATATTAAGTGCATAATGTTTACATGCATGTCATAACATTTTGTACAGTGAATTACGTCGAAAAACAGTGACAAAATACAAAGTGCAATTGTGTAATGTTACTCAACAGCTACGCCACTGCACTAATGATGCACGTGAAGCTACAAGGCGATAAAATCGTAAGTGATCAACTGTCATATAAAAGCCTTTTACATGATTTTCGCAACATACAACTGATGCTAAACTATCTGCATCCTATAAAGGCTGTGATGTCATACATAAGCAACAACAAGAAAAACCAGCAGAAGACATCACTGACATCGATTTCTGGCTATCCACTGCTCCCCCTCCCCTTCCCCCCCCCCTCCCAAATGCCACGCCACCCACTACAGTAACGAACAATGGACAATAAGTTCTAGATTAATTTAGTTTAAGACAATTTATTTTTAAATAACATTTCTCTGTATGTGTGTATGTATAAACGCCTGATGAAGAACAGAACACGTTCGAAACACGTTCTATTTTGTTAGATTAAACATAAAACAAATAAAAATGTTACTTGGAGCATAAATTACAAATAAATAACTATCCCACCCAGTCACTGTTCACAAACGTGACCATTATGGCTGAAAATAATGTTTAAGGATACCCAGAAAGCGACACGAAAAATGGTGTGCAACGAAGTATTGGAACAGTACGAGAGTTCTTGAGATAACCGACTTGCAAGAAATGTGACAGGATATGATGCATTGTTGCATCACTTTGAACAGGAGACGAAACAACAATCGATGGGAAAACATCACGTGAACTCGTATAAGAAGAAGAAGGAATCCAAAACTGCGCCTTCAGTAGGAAAAGTGATAGCTGCTGTGTTTTATGATTTAAAAGGATCCTTATTTATGGGTATGATACCACACAGAAACACTATCAGTTCTGACGCGTATGTGGCAACATTTAAAAAAATCTTATGCTCGAATTTGTCGAGTTCGTCAACATCGAAAAAAGAAAAGATGCTTTCCTGTTGCAAGATAACGCCAGGCCACATATCGGTGAGAAAACCACAACCGAGATCACAAAATTTGTGTGGGCGACATCGCCTGAAACACCCACCCTATAGTCATACTCTGGACACGTCTAATTACCACTTCTTCGTTAAGCTGAAGGATACCCTTCGCAAAACGAGACTTGATGATGATGACTCCCTCGTAAAGGTCTGCTACACAGTGGGTCAAACGTGCTGACCCTGACTGCTACCGTGCAAGTATGTAGGCTTTAGTTCCATGGTGGCGCTAGGTAGTTGAAAGAGACGAAAATTATTGAAAAAAAAGATACTTGTTTCTGTTGAACGTATCAGTACACTATATAAATATCAAAGACATGGAAATTAAATTGGATGTTTAAAAAAACATTATGCATTCCTTTTGGAGTTACTTTAATACAGGGTGAATATTAATAAAACCGACAAACTGCGGGAACGGAGCCTCACTGGATACAAAGGAAAAAAGGTTCTATGAACATGTGCCCAGAAATGGATGGTGTGCGTACAACGATACCAAATCGTTCTAGAACACGGTACAGAGCTGCATCGCATCCACGTCACAATAAATGTTCAAAGTGGCCTCCATGGGATGCAATACATACGTTCACACGTCGCGTCATGGATTGCAGCACTCTTTCGCACGTTCTGGCCTCGCTCCGAATAGCGTCACAGGCGTCGTAAACACGTTGTCGAAGGTTTGCACATCATGAACTGGTTAAGCATACCCCAGAGGTAAAAGTCCAGGGGTATTTAGTCCGGTGACCCAGTAGACCATGCTACAAGACCTCCGTTTGCTATTTAGCGTCCGGTTAAGATGTTGTTGAGTTGTCGGCGAACTGTAATGCGAAAGTGGCGTGGTGCTCCGTCAAGCATACCAAAGACACATTCTCAAGCAGCGCAGGCATTCTACAGGAAGTCCAGGTACGTTCTTCTGTTGAGGCGTTGTGGAATAATAACCGGTCTACGCATGTGTCGCCAACAATCCCTGCCCACGCACTGATGCTGATTTAATACTGATGAGACGCTTCAACCATTCCCCGAGAATTGTCTGTAGCCCGAAGATGACGTTTGTGCAGACTGATGATACCAGTATGAGATTTTCACTCTGCAGTGGAGTGTGCGCTGATATGAAACTTCCTGGCAGATTAAACCTGTGTGCCGGACCGAGGCTCCCCGGGACCTTAGCCTTTCGCGGGCAAGTGCTGTACCAACAGAGCTACCCAAGCACGACTCACGCCCCGTCCTCACAGCTTTACTTCCGTCAGTAGAGCACTTGCCCGTGAAAGGCTTAGGTCCCGAGTTCGAGTCTCAGTCCGGCACAAAGTTTTAATCTGCCAGTAAGTTTGATCATAACAGTTTTAGTAAAAGCTTCTTCGTCGGTAAAAAGGACTGATGACAGATATCCCGTAATTATGATGATCTGGTGGAAAAACCTTCGACAAAATATTTCATGTAGAGGGAAACTCGCAGCTGCTAATCCTTGCACTCGTTTTGGGTACTAGGCATAGTGGGCGTTGTCATTCAGGTTACACATAACCGTACTTTGGCTGGCCACTTGCCGGGAGCTTGTACCAGGGTTAGTCTCAATATCCTGCAGAACCCGGCCCTCCAAATCTGATTTACGCACAGGCTTCCGGCTCCCTGCATGTTCGCCTGTCTGGCCGGCCGGGGTGGCCGAGCGGTTCCAGGCGCTACAGTCTGGAATCGCGCGACCGCTACGGTCGCAGGTTCGAACCCTGCCTCGGGCATGGATGTGTGTGATGTCCTTAGGTTAGTTAAGTTTAAGTAGTTCTAAGTTCTAGGCGACTGATGACCTTAGAAGTTAAGTCCCATAGTGCTCAGAGCCATTTGAACCATTTTTTTTTTGTTCGCCTGTCTAAATGGACCTATGATCACACAAACGCCCAGAAAGGGCACGAAATGTTGTGTGATATAGTTGGTGTCTGTGTGGGTACTTGTTTTGGTATAGCCGTGCTACATCTCGACCGCTTCCATGTGTTTGGCCGTACACAAACACCATCTTGCCTTGTTCCAGACATGAATACCGGACCATTCTGCTGCTTCAGTCTGCTCCGTCAATTACACAGTCTGCAACACACAAGAAACGCACGGCACGTGGTCAGAGTCAGTGCCATCTCCGGTGACAATGATGCGTTTTCGGACACGTGTTCGTAGGACCTTCTTTCCTTCATTTCTAGTCATGAATCTGTAACTGCAGTTTGTCGGTTTTACTAATATTCATCTTGTATAATAACAGTAACAGTAATAATAATAATTATAATAAGTGTTTAGTAATTTGCTTTAGGAGAACTTCCAAGAAATTTTAGTTTCAAGGAATGTATCTTTTTAAAAGCATCCATCCAAAGATTCGAGAAGTACATATCTCATGCAAGTTACTTAAGAACTATAATAACAACGAAACTGTCATAATTCTGACAACATCACAATTTGCAAAATATTAAATCCAGAAGGGCAATACTGAGTCCATCACTTAGCGTAAACTGGTCTCCTGCCTATGGTGATGCGGCGTAAATAAAGGAATGCTGTATTTTCCAGTTGTTCCTACCTGCGTTCGGGAAAGACAGTCTTTCTGATTTTTTTCTTTTTTTTTAGTATCCCGTACCTCAATCGGTAAAATCGGAACCGTTATAGGATAGCTTTATGGTCCGTCTATAATTCTGTCTGTCTCTCCGACCGTTGAGGATCCTTTTCGTCATGAGCGGGTAGACGTGTCAAGTTAAAATTTATATTTTTTTACGGTGTAAAAAATTTAAGCTCCTTGGTCAGTGCAATCAAAAGAGATGGCCATTTATGTTGAATATTTTTAAACTGGCTAACTCACTCATGAAAACCTATAGCGTACTTCCCTTTAATCTAAAACTGAACTCCGCCCGAAGAGCCAAGAAGACCCAACGGCACCGAACGGCCGCAGTGTCATCTTCGGCCCACAGGTGTCACAGGATGTGGTTATGGAGGGGCATGTGGTCAGCACACCGCTACTTCTCAATGAAGTAGCTCCTCAGTTTGCCACACTAGGGCTGAGTGGAGCCCGCTTGGGAACAGCGCTCTGCAGACCGGTGATACGACGGGAACCGATGTTACCATTGCGGCAAGGCCGTTGCCTCCCGTTAATATAGATTTATGAAATATGGTAAGCAGCAAGGTTTTACAGAACAAGTAAAGGAAAAAATCTGAAAATTGCTATTTTTTAATTATATCACACGAAAAAATATTTTTTGTCATTGGTTAGCTGAATGATTTTTCCGGTTTTAAGAACCCTTTTTTATCAGGAATTACAACAGCAAGTGCGAAATAATAGAAAAAATTTAAACTTAAAACATTCTCGAAAACCTTGGAATTCCCGGAGCCGATATCTTGCAAGTACCGTTCTCGATAATAGGCAAAAATCGTAGAGATTCTCAGTTCCCCGGATGGATGAGCTGCGTACATACATACCGAAGTTTGTACGCAATCCTCAGAGCACGAGTTTTATTCGCATTTGGTCAATATTTTTCGTTAGTGGACCGCCTTTCCCCTTCTGTCTTCCCTCGCTCACCTTTCTGTTGTTTGCCAGTTCCAGCTGTGGACTCATGAGCAGTGTGCAGTTTGTTGACGGCAGATATGGTCAGCCGTTAAATTGGCACATTTTCCTGGCCGGAATGCTTTCCGCAGCTAGTCAGGAGGCAAACCAATGCACATAAACTAGACATCAGGAAAATGAATTAAAATTAAAGTATTAGTGATAGAACAGTCCACAACTGATAATTGTTATGTAAGTTGATTAAATGCGTTGCTGAGATGTTTTTTTGACCCGACGATTATCTGCTCTTAGATCGAAATCGAGCGTCTTTAATGAAATATTGTGATACACCTGCGTATTTCATCGTGCAGTTTCCTAACCTTCATTAAAGCTGTACAACACAACCCACACACAATATTATTTAAAATTATCTCGAATTAAGCGTAGGCTGTAATTATTTTAAAAATTTATTGTTTTCGAGATTCTTAGCTTTCAGTGTACTTTATTCTCGGAAAATTTTCTGAAAAATTAGAAAGTTAAAATATGTGAAAATGTAAACGCTTTTAGTAAAACGTTGTACGGGGTCTGGGGCACGGATGCTTCCGTTTGGTTGTGATAGGGTTCACAAATATATCATATTCGTAGGTTACGAGCTTAGCTACACTGTAGAAAGTGCTGGACACGCCGGGAGATGTGGCACTGCAGTGTTCCGTACCAATCTATACTAGGGTGGGCTTACTTCATCACACTCATAAGCTTGTGCTTCATTGGGTGACCCTCGTACGAGGACAAACTGAGAAGTATTGCCTCCGAATTGTTTATGTGAAAATTCTTAAAGCTTTTTAAACAAAACAGACGTTATTAACGTTCTACATTTTCAATCTTCATGAAATTTGAAATCTGTGGTAAGCTTCTATGGGACCAAACTGCTGACGTAATCGGTCCCTAGACTTACACACTGTTTAATCTAACTTAAACTAAATTACGCTAAGGTCAACACATACATCCATTCTCGAGGGAGGACTCGAACCTTCGACGGGGGTAGCCGCCCGAACCGTGACAAGGCGCCCCAGACCACGCGGCTACCCAGCGCGGCTCACTCTTCATGTCTACACATTTATTTCTCAACGTAGTCACCCTGACAACGTACACATTTCTTCCAACTAGAGACTAGTTTGTTACCATCGTCACTGTAGAATCTATCCTCTGATTGCACCGTTTCATCACTGTCAAAGTGAAGTTATGGAAGGTGCTTTTAAAGTTTTGCAAAAGGTGAAAATCGGATGATGCCAAGTCTGGACTCTACGGAGGATGATCGGTGATAGCGAACCCAAACCGTCGGATTGTAGCAGATATCGTGTGTGGTCTGGCATTGTTATGCTGAAGGACATGGTGCGCCATGAGTGAACGAACTCTTCAAATTCGAAATTCGATTACAGCACGCTATCCCTCAAACATCGACATAGTTATATTACACGCCATGTTACACGCCATAGTTCGGAGCCCGATGGCGGTTATAGTATTCCATTTTATTATGACAAATGACCATTTAGCGTGTGTGTGATGATTTTTTAATTGTGGTAACTATGTGTATTAGCCGATAGTAGTCCACCAACGTTTGTATACCAGTTATGAACATACAAACGCTCTGTGCACGTGGGTTACCCCATGAATGTTGAATCGGATTATGTACAAGTATAGAATGTGGTCGATATCGAATTGTGAAGAGAAATAGCAATAAATTCAAAGTCGTCATCAAGAGATCGCTGGTGAGACTCCAATTCAAATTACATCATCTACTTACTCACTTCATTAACCACAAAGTCGGTTTTCAGGTGGTACGGATTCAATAGGAAGTTGGATGCTGCGGACGAACCTGCAGCACGGCGGACGCTATTTCAGACGTTCGCTACGAGAGCTGCCCAGCATCACTAGTTATGCCTGTATTGCACATTGCGGAGTACTTCCGACTATAGATTAGTCTCTATTTACAGATTACGCTGCCGCACCAAGAGGTTCTGTGGAGCATTATAGACTGGGAGTAGGCATGGGTAGTCAAAGACAGAAATATGTAAACAGGCAGAACACGGCGCTGCGGTCGGCAACGCCTATGTAAGACGACAACTGTCTGGCACAGTTGTTAGATCGGTTACTGCTGCTACGATGGCAGATTATCAAGATTTAAGTGAGTCTGAACGTAGTGCTATAGTAGGGACGCGAGCGATGGGACACACCATCTCCGAGGTAGCGATGAAGTGGGGTTTGCCCTTACGACCATTTCACAAATGCATGGTGATTATCAGGAATCCGGTAAAACATCAAATCCCTGACATCGCTGCGGCCGCAAGAAGATCCTGCAAGAACGGGGCCAACGACGACTGAAGAAAATCGTTCTTCGTGACAGAAGTGCAATCCTTGAACCATTCAACGAAACATCATCGAAGGGCTTTCGGAGCCGAAGGCCAAGTCGTGTATCCTTGATGACTGCAGGACACAAAGCTTAATGATTCGCCAGGGTCCATCAACACCGACACTGGACTGTTGATGACTGGAAACATTCTGCCTTATCGAACGGGTCTCGTTTCAAATTGCATCGAGCGGATGGACGAGAGTGGGGAATGGAGACAACTTTATGAATCCATGGACCTGCATGTCATCAGAGACTGTTCAAGCTGGTGGAGAGTCTGTAATGGTGTGGGGCATGTGAAGTTGGAGTGATATGGGACCCCTGATATGTCTAGATACGACTCTGACAAGTTACACCTACGTCAGCATCCTGTCTGATCACCTGCACCCATTCACGTCCATAGTGTATCCCGACAGACTTGGGCAATTCCAGCAGGACACTGCGACACCCCACACGTCCAGAATTGCTACAAAATGGCTCCACTTCCGCTAGCCACCAAACTCCCCAGACATGAACATTATTGAGCATATCTGGGATGCCTTGCAAAGTGCTGTTCAAAAGAGATCTCCACCCCCTCGTACTCCTACCAATTTATCGACAGCCCTGCAGGATTCAAGGTGTCAATTCCCTCCAGCACTGCTTCAGACATTAGTTGAGTCCATGTCACGTCGTGCAGCGGCATTTATGCGTGCTGGCGGGGACGGTACACGCTATTAGGCAGATGTACCAGTTTCGTTGGCTCTTCAGTGTATAATATTCATGATAGCAGGTAACATACTAAAAAATAATTCGATGTAGAGGGCTGCAAATTTGTAGACATGGAAAATAAAGATGTATAATATTAATAACGTTTGTGTTATTTAAAAATTTTTAATGTTAAAAAAATCGGAGGTAGTACTTTCCATCACTCCCTCGTAGAAATAAGACTGACCTCGTGGGATACTTTCCTCTATGAAGCGCTACACCGTTTCAGAATTTTATTCACCGTTGACAGAATGCTGGGAGCTGTGTAGCGTATTGGGACTGCTGGATTTTTTTTATTTGCGGATTGCAATTATAAAAGAATGTCATACGTAGACGTCGGCTACATCTCCTCCCAGACAGTGATGTTGCAAACGCCTGCTGTGTGGCTGACTGACTGCGAGGCAAGTTATTACCTCACATATCCTTCATTCGGGAACCTTGATTGTTTGAAAACTTGGGAGACTAGTGGATTCTCACAGTTACGAACATGGGAAGCACTCTGTGTTATTATCCGTGCCAAGGAGAACCGCTAGCACGTCCTCCACAAGCGGTGCGTGACGTCCACCTAATGGCGTGTCTGGCGGTCAGGAATCTACATCTACATCTGCATCACTGCTCTTGCATTTCACATTTAAGTGCCTGGCAGAACGTTCTGCGAACCGCCTTCAGACTATTTCTGCATTGTTCCACTCTCTTAACAGCGCGTAGGAAAAATGAACATTAAAACTTTCTGTACAAGCTCTCAGCTCTCTTATTTTCTTACGATGATCATTCTCCCTATGTAAGATGGCTACAATAAAATATCTGTACATTTTATGGAGAAAGTTGGTGGCAGAAATTTCACTAAAAGGTCTCAACCCGCCGATTGCCGCCTCGAATTGCTTGCCATATCCGTGACACTCTCTCCCTTATTTCGCTATAATCCAAAACGGGCTGCTCTTCTTTGGACTTTCTCGACATCCTTCGTCAGTTCTATTTGGTAAGCTTCTCACAATGCACTGTAGTGCTCTAGCAGAGCGTGATTTAGGCTGCCTCTTTAGCAGATCGGGTGCATCCTTTAAGTGTTTTGAAGACAAAACGCAGTTGCTGGTTTCCCTTCTCCACAACACTATCTATGTAATCGTTCCAATTTAAGTTGTTCGTAACTGTAATTCCTAGGTAATGACAGTATTTACATTTATTTGACGTATCATGTAACCGAAATTTAACGGATTTCTTTTCGTACTCATGCGGATGACCTTGCACTTTTCCTTGTTCAGAGACAATTCCAACTCTTCGCACCATACATATACCGTACCTAATTAATTTTGCTATTGTTTTTGAACTTCTGATGAATTTACTCGGTGGTAAATGACCGAATCAGCTGCAAACAATCTAAAAGAGCTGCTCAGATTGTTTCCTAAGTCGTTTATATTGATTAGGAACAGCAGAAGGCCTCTAACCCTTCCTTGGGGAACGCCACTTATTTTACTCCATGATGTCTTTTATGAGGAAGGATGTGAAAAGCCTTCTAGAAGTCTAGAAATATGGAATCAATCTGGTATCCCCTGTCGATAACACTCATTACTTTGTACAAATAAAGAGCTAGCTGTTCTTCACAAAAACAACATTCTCTGAATTAGTGCTGCCTGTGTGTCAATAGACTGCTACTTTCGAAGAAACGCGTTGCTGAGACGGATGGCCAATGCGGAGACTGCACAACTGGGCTCGCCCATTCACCCTGTGAGTGGACAGGTGGTCACTCCTTCAGTAGGGTTCGAGCAGGCACACAGAGGAAGAGGTTTACTAGCTATTGGGAGCTCCAACGTTAGGCGCGTTCACTTAGGCAGACAGCGTTCATAGCTGGAAAGAAAGCCAATGTGCACTCGGTATGTCTGCCGGGGGTAGCTCATCCGATATGTGGAAGCGGCCTTGACTGCGACTATCGAGCGTGCAGGGTGCAGTCCCCTGCGAGCTGTGGCTCACGTCGCACCAACGACGCCTGTCGCTTGAGTTCTGAGGTGGCTGGCGGAGGTGGTGAAGACCCTGGCCTCGGTCGTGGGGTGCAGGGAGAATTCGCTACTTGCAGCATTGTTTCCAGAAGTGATCAGGGTCCTTTGATTTGCAGCCGAGTGGACGGTCTCAAACAAAAGCTTCGTCGATTCTGTGACGGTCTTGGCTGCAGATTTCTAGATCTACGTTATCGTATGGGGATTTGTAGGACTCCCCCTGATAGGTCAGGGGTGCACTACACAATGGAAGCAACTACTTTGGTAGCAGAATACTTGTGAAGTGCACATGAGGATTTTTTAGGCTACACGTAGTTTGAGGTACCCTGATAAACACTCGCCAGTCGATACGCACCAGTCGATATGCAGCGAGGGAGGTCAGACGGCGTTGAGAACGAAGACACTTTGACTGTCAAAATTTTATCAGTAAACAGCCGAAGTATTCGTAATAAAACTTTCGAATTTACTGCCCTCCAGAAAGTTCTCGCGCTCAAATTATTCTTGGGACCGATAGTTGGCTAAAACCCAAGGTGGAAAGCTCTGAGATATTTGGCGAGTCATGCAACGTATATCGAAAAGGCAGATTAGAGGCCATAGCAGGGGAAGTGTTTATTGCACTTGACAAAACTATTGTCTCTATTGAGGTCGAAGTTGAGAGTGGCAGTTAAGTTGTCTTGTCACATATAACAAGCGTAGGTGAAACAAAGTTAACTGTTGGATGATTTTCCGGCCACCAGATTCCGCTACGGCAGTTCTAGAGTCATTCAAAGAAAGTCTACGGTCAGTAGCGCGTGAATACACAGATCATGCAACACAAGTTGGAGGCGACTTTAACCTACCCAGTATACATTTACATCTACATCTAAATAGATACTCCGCAAGTCACCGTAAGGTGCGTGGCAGAGGGTACCCTATACCACTACTTGTCATTTCTCCACATGTTCCACTCGCAAACAGAGCGAGGGAAAAACGACTATCTGTAAGCCTCTGTATGAGCCCTAATTTCTCGTATCTTATGTTCGTGGTTCTTACGAGCAATTTTTGTTGGTGGCAGTAGGATCGTTAGTCAGTCAGCTTCAAATATCGGTTCTCTAAATTTTCCCAACAGTGCTTCCCGAAAAGAAAGCCGCCTTCCATCCATGGATTCCCATTTGAGTTCCCGACGTTTTGTTCGACTGGAATGTCTATGGATTCATTACTGGGGGTACAGAGAGTCATGCGAAATACTTTTGAACACGTTTTCCGAAAATTGTCTTGAGCAGCTAGCTCGGCAGCCCACACGCAATGGAAATATGTTAGATCTTGTAGCTACAAATAGGCTGGACCTTATCGAAAGTGTCAGTATAGAAACGGGGATTAGCGATCATGATGTCATTCTTGCAATTATGATTACGAAAGTTAATAAATCAGTCAGGAAGGCTATGAGAGTGTTTCTCCTAGATAAAGTAGATAAGCAGTTGCTAGTATCTCACTAAGATGATGGTTCAAATGGCTCTGAGCACTGTGGGACTTAACTTCTGAGGTCATCAGTCCCTTAGAACTTAGTAGAACTACTTAAACCGAACTAACCTAAGGACATCACACACATCCATGCCCGAGGCAGGATTCGAACCTGCGACCGTAGCGGTCGCGCGGTTCCAGACTGTAGCACCTAGCACCGCTCGGCCACCCCGGCCGGCATCTCACTAAGAACCCACATCACTTAGTTCTATTAAGACGGGTGTAGAGGAATTCGGGAAAAGTTTAAGCAGGTCGTAAATCGTGGTGTGGAGAGTTATGTGCCTAGTAAGTGGATAAAGGATGGGAAACATCCAACATGGCTTAAGAAAGCAATTATGACGACGCTGAAGAAGCAGAGGCTGTTGTACTCTCTGTTCGAAAGAGAACGCACAAATAACGACAACCTAAGGTTAGTAAAGATTCATACGTCTGTAAAAACATCTGTCCGCGAAGCATTCAACTACCACCGTCACACCGTCGCAAAAGACCCGGTAGAGGTCGCGAGAAAATTCTGATCTCATAATCGCCAAGCGGGTTTAAGGCTTCCGTTCCATCGCTTGTTGACTAGTCTGATGTGGCAGTTAAAGATAGAAAACGAAAGCCGAAGTTTTTCATTTCACGTTCAAGAAACACAGGCCAACGATGGAAAACCTTTTTTTGCTGAAAATACCTGATTCTTATGTTTTTTAGGGTGGGAAATCCAAATATGATACTTAAAAAACTGTGTACCCACCATTTCTTCAAATTTGATAGTTAAATTTATTAAATTACGCGATATTTTATAGAATTTAACAACTTTTATATAGTTAAAACAATTTAAACGGAGGTGTAATAAATGTAGATGACGTTGCTAGCACTGCTGAAAAACATTTGCTGGCAAAAAAAGGTCGACCGTATTTTTGTGTTAACACATGGTGTTTTGTTTACTGTCAACCTAACCTCAGTTTCCTGTCTCCTGTACATGTGCTCAGTACAATGTCTAATCGTGGTTGTAAAAACTCTGCTGACAGTTTATGTTACATTGGTGGTGAATTTGCGATTAAAAAACACCAAAGAAACATTACAGACTTCGTGAAAAAGGTTTATCTGTCATACTTTGGATCTAAACTTGGTGAGCCGGCCGGTGTGGCCGTGCGGTTCTAGGCGCTTCAGTCTGGAACCGCGTGACCTCTACGGTCGCAGGTTCGAATCCTGCCTCGGGCATGGATGTGTGTAATGTCCTTAGGTTAGTTAGGTTTAAGTAGTTCTAAGTTCTAGGGGACTGATGACCACAGATGTTAAGTCCCATAGTGCTCAGAGCCATTTGAACCATTTTAAACTTGGTAATCAAGATAAATCTTGGGTGCCGCATAAGGTATCTTATGTGTATGTTGAAGATCTGAGAAAATGGTCCAAAAAGGAGGAAAAAGCCTTTAGATTTTCTGTTCCTATGATATGGAGGGAGCCAAGAAATCATTCCGATGATTGCTACTTTTGCATTGTTGATATTACTGGTCATAATTCGAAAAACAAGCAGATAATAAACTACGCTAACTTTCCATCTGTCATCCAACCAGTAGGGCATGGTGTAGATTTTCCGGTTCCTGAACCACCAGATGATTAAATTCTATTCCAACAGAAGTATTTTCCGATGTACTAGCTGATTTAGATGAACCAGATGATGATGAATTCCATTGTAATACAAGAAGTCTAGAGCCCAAATTGTTTACTCTGACCGAGCTTAACGATTTGGTTAGGAATCTGTGCTTCACGAAAGAAAAAGCTGAATTGCTTGGCTCCAGATTAAAGTAAAGGAAGTTACTGGCAGTTGGAACCAGCGTATACATGTATAGAAAGAGAGAGCAGAAATTTTTCAAGTTTTTTGAACAAACAGGTGATTTACTGTACTGCTCCGACATTCCCAGTTCGATGAATGAGTTTGGTACTGAATAAAAAAAGGAGAACGTTTTCACCAGGACATTAAAGTGATGGAAAAACGCTACCAAGGCCGCTGGAACTCCAGCATGATGGGGGACTACTGTTGGTTACTTCACCGAGAAGTTCAGCAACCGACTCATCGTAGAAAAAGCTACACAAGAAGCTTCACAGAAAAAAGAGGAAGAAAATAAAAACCAATTCCAGCCGACAAGTGAAACCTCTGTTAACACATATAATTGTTTAAAGTAGCTTACTGTAAATACAAACCATGCTTATGTTGTAACAAAGCGTTTCATTAATTTTCCCATTTACCGCATAGCATTGGTTTTTTATACTATACAGTAAAAAGCATATTGCTCGAAAACTATGGGTGATACTAAAAAATTAAGGCTAGATTTGGATTCAGCTCATAAAAATCTATAAAGATCAGCTATCAAAGTAAAAAAAGTTTTCCAACAAAAAATTTTGTTGGCCTGTGAAATCGTTTACACAGGCAAATCGTGCAAACATAGCGCCATTTGGGCATCGGACAGACTCCCGCATGAGCGACAAAGTAATAAGCATTCATGGCGTAGAGAAACTGCTGGAAGATTTGAAAGTAAATAATCACCATGTCCGGATGGAATCCCAGTTTGGTTTTACAAAGAGTACTCTAAAATATTGGCCCTTACCTAGAATGCATTTATCATGAATCTCTCGCCCATCACAAAGTCCTAAGTCATTGAAAAACGCGCAAGTTACTCCAGTATATAAGAAGGGTAAAGGGATGGGCCCGCAAAATTACAGACCAATATCCCTAACTTTGGTTTGCTCCAGAATCCTTGAACGTTTTCTCAGTTCGAATATATCAAGCTTTCTTGAGACTGAGAAGCTTATGTCCACGAATCAGCATGGTTTTAGAAATCAACGCTCATGCTAAACTCAGCTTGCCTTTTCTCACATGACATATTGTGAACCATAGAAAAAGGGCAAGAGGCAGATTTCATATTTTACTTCCGGGAAGCATTTGACGCCGTGCTTCATTGCAGGCTGTTAACGAAGGTACTAGAATATGGAATAAGTTCATAGGTATGTGAGTGGCTCGAAGACTTTTTAAGTAATAGAACCGAGTAGGTTGTCTGCGACGGCGAGTGTTCATCACATACAAGGGTATCGTCAGGAGTGTCCCAGGAAGCGTGATAGGACAGCTACTGGTTCTATATATGTGTAAATGATTTGGCGGACAGAGTAGGCAGCAATCTGCGGGTTTTTGGAGAAGATGCTGTGGCGTAAGGTAAGAATTTGAGTGAAAAAAGACAACTTGAGTGAAAAAAAGACAACTTAGACAAAATTTCTAGTTAGTGTGATGAATGACAGCTAGCTCTAAATGTTTAAAAACGTATATTAGTGGAGATAATAGAAGAACAAACCTGTAATGTTCAGATACAGTATTGATTAACAATCATTCCCTAAAAATATCTGGACGTAACGTTACAAAGCTATATGAAATGTAACGAGCTTGTGAGACCTATGGTAGGAGAGGCGAATGGTCGACTTCTGTTCATCGCGAGAATTTTTTAAAAGAATCTATCACTTGTAAAGGAGACGGCGTATACTGGTACGAACTATTGTTGAGTACTGCTCGAATGTTTGGGATCCGTACCAGGTCGGGTTGAAGGAAGACGCCTAAGCGTTCAGAGGCGGGCTGCTAGATTTGTTACCGGTAGGTTCGAGCAACATGTGTTACGGAAATGCTTCACGAACTCAAATGGGAATCCCTGGAGGAAAGAGGACGCTCTTTTCGAGAAATGCTATTAAGAAAATTTAGAGAACCGGCATTTAAAGGTGGTTGCCAAACGATTCCACTACCGCCGACGAACATTGTGCGTAAGGACCACGAAGATAAGATACGAGAAATTAGGTCTCATACGGAAGCATACAGACAGCCGTTTTTTCCTCGCTCCATTTGCGAGTGGAACAGGAAAGGAAATGACTAGTAGTAGCACAAGGTGTCCTCCGCCACGCAACGTACTTTGGCTCGCGGATTATCAATGCTTATGTAGAATTCATAATGTTCGAACAGTGTATATTCTAAAATCATGCAGTTGCTAAAGCCCAGACATCGTACACTGGTTGTGTACCGGCCCGCTGGTTCATGGTGGCGCGACGGACGGTCGGTTGCGTGCGTGGTTTGCACCATGAGCGGAGCCACCATCTTTGGCAACAGCGCAAGCAATATGTCCTGTCATATCGTCACAGCCAATAACAAGGGTTGACGGGAGCGATGTCGATGATGAACACATAGAAAACGTTTCAGAGTCTGTTTGAAAAGCATAGGCTACTCTCATAGGCAGGTATATGATAAGGCCTTGTACTTCAGCAATATGCGGAACAGAAATATGTCTGCCCGAGAGCACCGAATTAGTAAAGCGATTTGACTTTCATACGCATGGAAAATAGCCACACGCAACACTCTTAAATAGATTCAGCACAAGTGTAAGTAGGCTGTTTAGGTTTTTTTGCTGATAACGCCACCTCTGTATAAAAATCACTGGCTGTGCTGTGTGCAGTCTGTGTCTAGTTTGCATTGCTACGTAAGTAGGCTGTTTAGGTTTTTTTATTGGTAACGCCACCTTTGTATAAAAATCACTGGCTGTGCTGTGTGCAGTCTGTGGTTAGTTTGCATTGTTGTCTGCCATTGTAGTGCTGGGCAGCGGCAGCTGGATGTGAACAGCGCGTAGCGTTGCGCAGTTGGAGGTGAGCCGCCAGCAGTGGTGGATGTGGGGAGAGAGATGGCGGAGTTTTGTAATTTGTCATGAACTGCTATATATATTATGACTATTAAGGTAAATACATTGTTTGTTCTCTATTAAAATCTTTCATTTGCTAACTATGCCTATCAGTAGTTAGTGCCATCCGTAGTTTGAATCTTTTATTTAGCTGGCAGTAGTGGCGCTCGCTGTATTGCAGTAGTTCAAGTAACGAAGATTTTTGTGAGGTAAGTGATTTGTGAAAGGTATAGGTTAATGTTAGTCAAAGCCATTCCTTCGTAGGGATTTTTTGAAAGTCGGATTGCGTTGCGCTAAAAATATTGTGTGTCAGTTTAAGCACAGTCATGTATAAATTTTTCAGAGGGGACATTTCACAAGAATAGAATTGGTCCTGATATATTAAGATAATTCCAGAGGAACAGGCGGGCTTTAGACCACACAGGTGTACAACAGATCAAGTTAAGTCTCTTACAACTTTCATTGAAGCAGGCTATCGACGGAAACTCAAGACTTCAGTGGCATTCATAGATTTAACAGTGGCCTGTGATACAGTATGGAAAGACGGACCAGCTCCCTATAGCTATCCCATGTATAAGAACTGCATGACTTTTGAACACTACGTTGAGCCAAAAACAATTCCGTGTGTACAAGGGGAAAGATGTAGGCAATAAAAGATCGTTGAACAACGGGCTACCTCAAGGGTCAGTTCTTGCTCCCTTGTTGTTTAGTCTGTACATTTCAGACATGCCAGAGACACGTTCAAGGAAATTCGCATATGCAGATGACTGGGCAATTGCTATCAGAAAACAAACCATTGAACAAACGGAACAGATTCAGACAGAAGACCTCAAGAAGCTGACTCAGTACTTCAAAAGTGGGGACGCAAACCAAACACTAGTAAAACTGAAGTCTGTTGCTTTCATATAAACAAAAACATGGATAATAGGCAGTTAAAGGTGTGCATGGACAACCGGCAACTGAGACACAACAGATATCCTAAATACCTAGGGGTCACATTGGATAGAACGCTGTCTTTAAAACCTCATCTCAAAAGAGTTGCTGCAAAAATAAGAACTCGCAACACTATAATTCATAAACTATGTGTAACAACTTGGGGATCTACAGCCGAAACTCTGCGAGGCTCAGCTCTAGGGTTGGTGTACTCCACTGCTGAGTACTGTGCTGCTGTCTGGCTCCATAGTGCCCACACAAATATCATAGATACCCAACTAAATACCACACTGCGTCTTATTACTGGCACAATCAAAATTACTCCCATACACTGGCTACCTGTACTAAGTCATATTCCCCCTCCAGATCTCAGACGTAAAGACGTTCTCTTAAGAGAATTCAACAAAATAATGGACAATCCAGAACTACCGATATATTTTCACATCAGCAACGCAAATGCTAATCGACTGCGTTCGAGAAAACCATCAACAAGAGATGGCATGAACTTGAGAAACAGCATCTAACAAACTACCATTGAGTGGCAAAAGAGACAACGACAAATGCTGCCCAACAATGCCTCCTGTGAAGAAGACGCCGCCACCTGGTTTCAACCTCCCTCGCAGACAATGGTCCACACTAAGGAAAATCCAAACCAACCATGGGAATTGTGTAGCCTCCCGCTTCAAGTGGAACATAACTTCAACGCCTGAGTGTGACTGTGGTGCTACACAACAGACCATCCAGCACATCATCACCGAATGTAGGACAAGAAAGTATGATGACAGTGCTAGTGACTTTCCTCTCGCAACTCCGCAAACCATACACTACATTCGTAATCTAGACATACAAGAGTAAATTTCAGCCATGATAGATGTTGTATTTCTAGCCATACGCTAAATAATAAATCATCACAAGGGGAAGAAGAATGGGGCCTGCATATCGAAATATCGCCTGTATGGAGTGTATGAGTAATTACGAGCAAACAACAAATTACTTTGAATAAGTGTGAAAGCTTTCTGGTTATAGCGTCCAGCTGTCCTATTGAGCATAAATCCAGAGTGCAAAAAACAGTTAACTAGCTAAAAGACCATTTAATAAATGATTAAGTTCCTATCTGACATGTAATCATGGTTCAATGAAGCAGTGCAGTCAGAAGTCTCATATCAGAGCCCAGCAGCCTATCATACGTAGGCTTGCGTTATTCAATCCCTCAAAGCTAATTAGCATTTACAGAGCTCGTACTGATTATTACTTCTAATTTTCAGTGCCTACTCTGCAATTGAAAGGCTATTTATGAAGGTGACTGAATAGTGTATTTGACCTCGGTAACATGACAAGATGGCGGCTCACTAGTGTGGCACATTTAAATACAACAAGTAGGAAGGATTTAGTTTCTGGGAAATGAAGTCACGACGTTTGACTTTAACAATGGGAATATTGAGCTTTAAAGAGACTGGAATAAGTTAAACCTCGTACGGATAACACTACCCAATATCTATTTTTCATCTAAGATGTGATATATCAACTAGTATGTATTTTTGTCTATAGAATCCGAATCTACCTTTCAAAATTTTCTAGCATGTAAGATTCTTGAGTTTTTAGGGGTTTTTATTATTTATTTTCTTATTTCGATGTTTGCTTTCTTTTGTTTATATTTTTTTCACAGGAGTGCTAGAAGGCCTGAAAATCGTCAGTAAAGAAAGAAGGACATCACTGTCGCACTTTTCGAATACTAAAAAAGTATTAAGGTGCAAATATGTTGTGAACTAATGCAGACTTTCTATTAGCGTCATGTCCATGTATAAATATTAAATAATATTGAGTTCTTAAGTTCTGGATGCGTAATTCATGTTTGTTTCAATTCTGACAGTGTTCACCAGTACTGTTTTTGATTCTACTGTGTATCTAGGAACTAATTTTACCAATGAATTCAGCATCCCAAAATAAGATAAATCAACTTATTTTCAAACCAGATACAGGAAAAAAGATTTAGATTTGTTGACTAGTGTAATCTAGCTAACGCTCCTACTTACAAATCAGGACAATATCGTCGGACATGTAGCACAGAATCATCAATACAAAAGTAGTCTCTATCTCCCTAAATAGTTCACTTTGGAGAATTTGAGATACTACAGAATGGTTTGAAATTATAAGTGCTGCAGTAACCAGCTTCCAGGCAAGTATGCATTGAATTCGCAACTTCTTCACACCTCTTCTACTGCGCGAAAGCACGCAATCGAATACTTGCACGCGAACTGATACTAGTACTCAAAGCCAGATAACCTCACAGAGGAAACTACACTTCAGCACTGAATATAAGTTGGACTAAAACAGCTTGAGACTTCGGAAGTACCCTTCCAACCTGCAACTGGAGCCAGATGTAATAACATAGTGTGAAACATGCATTCTCGCCTATACTTTAGATCTGATCTAAAAAGTATGCGGTTACCAAGGAAAAAAATTACGTGAAGGTGTCGTGTCTATAAGTCGTAGCACCGAGTAGGCACGCTTCAGAAACAATGGAACTGAAAATTAAAACCAATGTATATAGAAGTTACTTTAAAATGACTGCTTTTTTTAACAAAAAAAAGAGTTCCACCGCAAGCCGATATTTGAATGAGGCCAGTATGCAATGTTGGCTCCCGTCATTGTTTAGTGGCATTTGACTACGTACTTCATTAAATTTCTCGTGCAACAAGGTGTTAACTGAAATATAATAGGACTTGGTTTTCTTTAGGAAAGAAAGTTCTTGTGAAAAATTAGAAAATATTTAATGGTAGTGCGCGACTGGTGCACGTTCATTTTAACCATTACACAACTCAGTCCCAACTTTTTATACTGCCGATAGTTTCAAGTATACTAACTGGTGTCGTTAATGTAATGAAGGAAATAAGATTTTAAATGAATTTCTTTAAACGAATTTGAATTAAAGTGCTGTCATTATTAACAAAAAATTCGTTACGCGAACAGTCGAGCATGAAGAGAAACAAGAAGGCAGAATAGTTGTTGAAACAAATGATGTATGCTCATAAAAGACCGATGATTTGTAAAAAAAAATGATAAACATCAGTATCTTCTTTGGCTGTATGTTTATAGTGCTAAGTCTTTGCCACACAGTGACTTGTTTGTACAGATTTTTCTCTTTACACAAGGTCTTATATGTCTTCTCTGTGTTTCACGGAGACAGTACAAAAAATTAACCACGGTACTGTAATGCCGAACTCTCTTCGAACGAGGAAGCAACATGGCTTACAACGTGTCAACGAATGCTATTGGCTGAGAGCAAACCGACTCGCCAAGTATTCCATGATGATGTAGTGAAGTCACTGTTTTCGAAAAGAGAGTTTGCGATAAGCTTGTGTGTTGGAAACTGGTGACTGCACGATCTCAAAGATAGTACTAAAATAAACACTACAGTTCAAAGCCGACTAACGGGCACCTTTCAACATTTTCATAAAACTCGACAGCTTTTAATTTCGCGAATCACGATTGCTATACCGACAGTGTCTTCGTCGACCGCAATCGCCCCGCTACGCACCGCTCTCATATCCGCTGGAGAGCCATTCTAACCTGAACCAGCCGCCGAGTGCCGCTGATACAGAGGGCCCACCAGAGGCCAATAGACGATACCGAAGATGATGATGATGATGTTTGGTTCGTAGGGCGCTCAACTGCGCGGTCATCAGCGCCCTTACGAAGTCCCAAGTTTTACACAGTCCAATCTTTTTTCACAATCCAATCTAGTCACTGTTACTAATGTTAATGATGATGATGATGAAATGCTGAGGACAACACAAACACCCAGTCCCCGGGCAGAGAAAATCGCCAGCCCGGCCGGGATGCAGGGGCAGCAACATTGGCCACTAGACCATGAGCTGCGGGCATCAGAGGATAACAAATTCGCGTCACCTCACTGCTTGCAATTGTGTCTGGATCGCGCGCCGCCGTACTCAGAACTCCGCCACCATTGTCTCCCCTCTGATCATTATCCCTGACTTCTTGCCGCGTCTTTGGAAACACATACCACCGCCTGTATAACTAGACACACTCCACATCCTATCGCAGCGCACTTTTAGCCAACTCCGTCTACCGGATAATGAGATCCGCACCGATATTTATCCCTGCTACCAACTTTAAATTTTCTCCACCCATCCCACTCCACATAAGGGTTCCTCTCTTCTTTTGGTCCGCAGCTCGTAGTCTCGCGGTCGCGTTCTCGCTTCCCGCCTTCGATTCCCGGCGGGGTCAGGGATTTTCACCTGCCTCGAGATGACTGGGTGTTTGTGTTGTCCTCATCATTTCATCATTAAAAAAAGGTTCAAATGGCTCTGAGCAGTATGGGACTTAACATCTGAAGTCATCAGTCCCATAGAACTTAGAACTACTTAAACCTAACTAACCTAAGGACATCACACACATCCATGCTCGAGGCAGGATTCGAACCTGCGACCGTAGCGGTCGCGCGGTTCCAGACTGTAGCGCCTAGAACCGCTCGGCCACACCGGCCAGGATTTCATCATCATTCATGAAAGAGGCGAGATTGGACTGAGCAAAGGTTGGGAATTTGTACGGGCGCTGATAACCGGGCAGTTGAGCGCCCCACAAACCAAACATCATCATCTCTCCTTTTCCGTCTCCATGCATCCCCATTCGTTTGCTCTTGTTACCATATATCCTAACCACACACCAAACTACTCTTCACCCTCCTACCTTCATCTTCATACTTTTACTAATTTACTGATCCCTATCTTTTCTATCCGCACCCCTCAACCTTGTGGATCATATTCTTCCCTCCAGAAATACTTGTAGCCCAGTGCAGGTTTTCAGATTTTAAGAGTAAATGCAGTACTTCAATGCTTTAATCCCAAGAATTTCACAATTATGCGATGTGTTTCTAAAATCTATATATTTTAGTTTTTTTTAGCTCTCCGTATTTCATCTTTAATTTAAAACTGAAAATTAGTCCTAATGTTTTTTCTTTCATTCTTGTTATGTTTTTTGAGATTTCCTTGGCTGAAGAGCGGAATATTGTACTGCTGACAGGCAACTCCTCCCCCTCCCCCTCCCCCCATATGAGGCCACGTCAATGAAATAACAAAAAAGGAATAAACAAGCTCCGCCTCAGAATGGTCTCATATTACGTTCAGATTATGATCAGACTCCTCTCCGATCACACCAAGCGCACGGACAGCAGTAAGATCTTACGAACGTAGTATAAAGCCAGCGGAACCTTACCAAACAAACTCGACGCTACTGCTGCAACGAAGACCTTACGAAACTAACAAGACGCTAGTGCTACTAGCACTGCTAGACTGCTAGCGAATGTTGTAATTCCAGTACTAATGGAATGGAGAGAGAGGGAGAGAGAGAGAGCAGACAGACTACAGAATACAAAGTTACTGAAAGGATCTGTATTAGGAGTAATATTTGTACAAAACAAATATCATGACAAATCACAGTTCGTCTGTTATGTCTGCCACTTGGCACATCTTCGAATGTAAATATCAATAGAAATCCCAATTGTTTGGAATGTTTGCCACTACGAGCATCTTTGCATGGCTGAACACGTGAGCGACATAGTCATTGGCTACCAGGAGTCAGAAGCAGTTAGCCAGAGAAGGAGAGAGAGTGTCTTACCATGGAAGAGTGAGGAGCTTGGATGGTGGAGGTGCCGTACAGAAAGGAAATTTGTTGGAGATGCTCCTTGATATGACTGAGAGTAGAAAATGTTTTTCAGCTGGTTTCATAGAGAGACGACACTTTGGGGAGAAGTTATCATGCAGTAAGTTTTATTTGGCACAAGCGCCAATCGCAAAGTATTGTTAGGCCTGCTGCAAATATTTCATTGTCTCTAAAATATTAACGTGTTCTTATCCAGGGCGTTTTGTCATTCATGCGTTCAGTATTCTAATAAGTTTCTCCCACCACTGTCTGTTAAAACTATATCATTACGAAAGCAAAGGGTAAAGTTTACATAATCTAAACATAGTGAGTAAAAGTAAATTTTGTGAGAAACGGCAATGTTATAAAAATGATTTTGTTCATGTTATTTCAAGTTTGTTTTGGGTCATTTGCAGAGTCCTTTCCTATTCGTTTCATAAATATTTCGTGAAAGTGAACCCCATTATTAGGATAAAAAGGTAGCTCTGGCAAGACCTGCACTGCCACGTCTTGCACTATTGCTTGCACAGTGCACCACATTTTCCGAAAAGGAACGAAAGTTTGATTTGCAAAAAAACTTCCTGGAAAATGAGATAAAAAGGGAAACTGCGGCTCACAGGTTTACTGCAGTTCATCATTCTTGTAGTGCAGAGAGAGCAGAGCCAAGCTATCTGTTGCAGGGTAAGAATCTATTGTAGGACCTAAACTAACTTTTTGAGAGAGAATTAAGATCAGTTTTCATTACCAAAATTTCCTGTAAATTATATAGATGCGTTTTTATAACAGGGGACATTTTCGGTGCGTAACAGTTAGCAATTGCGTGTGATTGTTTCGGGACAAAGCCATTCTGAGCAGCCATTATGAACGTTATTGATAACCATTCTTTATTTTGATGTCATTTAAAGACAGTCAGATGGGTTTCAGATTAATTAAAATCACATACCAACAAAGTAATTTGCATAAATATTATACGAATGCGTGATGTGTGTTTTTGGACATGTACGGAAGAACACGCACCACGCGGAATCCGCAGCTCTGATACATTATACCTGTCGCAGTCGTAGTAATAGACGGCAAATCATCGAGTAAAACTGAAGTGATATCAGGTGTTCCCCAGGGAAGCGTCCTGGGACCTCTGCTGTTCCTGATCTATATAAATAACCTGGGTGACAATCTGAGCAGTTCTCTTAGGTCGTTCGCAGATGATGCTGTAATTTACCGTCTAGTAAGGTCATCCGAAGACCAGTATCAGTTGCAAAGCGATTTAGAAAAGATTGCTGTATGGTGTGGCAGGTGGCAGTTGACGCTAAATAACGAAAAGTGTGAGGTGATCCACATGAGTTCCAAAAGAAATCTGTTGGAATTCGATTACTCGATAAATAGTACAATTCTCAAGGCTGTCAATTCAACTAAGTACCTGGGTGTTAAAATTACGAACAACTTCAGTTGGAAAGACCACATAGATAATATTGTGGGGAAGGCGAGCCAAAGGTTGCGTTTCATTGGCAGGACACTTAGAAGATGCAACAAGTCCACTAAAGAGACAGCCTACACTACACTCGTTCGTCCTCTGTTAAAATATTGCTGCGCGGTGTGGGATCCTCACCAGGTGGGATTGACGGAAGACATCGAAAGAGTGCAAAAAAGGGCAGCTCGTTTTGTATTATCACGTAATAGGGAAGAGAGTGTGGCAGATATGATACGCGAGTTGGGATGGAAGTCATTAAAGCAAAGACGTTTTTCGTCGCGGCGAGATCTATTTACGAAATTTCAGTCACCAACTATCTCTTCCGAATGCGAAAATATTTTGTTGAGCCCAACCTACATAGGTAGGAATGATCATCAAAATAAAATAAGAGAAATCAGAGCTCGAACAGAAAGGTTTAGGTGTTCGTTTTTCCCGCGCGCTGTTCGGGAGTGGAATGGTAGGGAGATAGTATGATTGTGGTTCGATGAACCCTCTGCCAAGCACTTAAATGTGAATTGCAGAGTAATCATGTAGATGTAGATGTACGTAAACTGAAGGTGGAGGGGGCGGATGTGGCAATGTGAGTCGGCCGTGAGGCGTGCCTAGATAGTGCGCGCATTTGCTATAGCACTGTGTCCCAGATGGCGATGTGCCTAGTAAACACGATATCCCGCGTTCGAATCCCGGTCCGGTACACGTTGTTACTGGTCGCCGCTGATTCTGCGTAATGTCCCGATGCAACAGACGACTTTCCTTTCCTTTCAGCTCCCTCCACAACGCATTCATATAATCGATCCACCTTCTTCAGTGCGGTTGCACAAGTACGTCCGACCTCCTGTGGGAATCTCAGAGTAGCGAGCATGGAGGAAATGGACAGGGAGTACGGATAGGTGGCACTCAGTAGGAATGTGGGGCGGCTGCGAGGCGTGCCAAGATATACCGCGCAGGTGTGATGACGCTGTTTCCTGGATGGCGCAGTTGTTAACACACCTACCCAGTATCCAGAAGATCCTGGATTCTAATTCCGGTCTGGTACACGTTTTCACTCATTCTGTACTCTTCCGGTGCAGCTGACATCAGTAAGTCATTTCCTTGCTCCCCCCCCCCCTCCCCACCCTTCAATTTACGTATACTGCATAAATTTATTAGTGTTTAAAAGTAGCATAGCTATGGCGATTCTAAATCAGAATCAGTCATAGGAATTTCAAAAGTCCTTGTGTTCACATTGCTAGCGAGAGAGTTTGGCACACAGACAGTTTCTAATTGCTAAAAGTAACAGCATATTAGTTTCATCATGTATGCTTTATAGCAAATATGTTGTAAATTAATATTTTTTTTAAAATCCTACTACAGTGTTTGACGTGTTCTATAGCAATCTTCCACCTTTCTTGCACTGACGGACGCAACAACTATGTAGTCTGTGGGAGAAGATACATTTACTGTACCATGTATTAAAGGTATTAACAGCTACCACGCATATAATTACATACGCGTTGACGGTAATGTTAACCTCAGTGCCGATATACATTATTCTGAACTCTTGCGGGACTCAGATAAAGCTGCAAGGAATGAGGGTACTGGACGATGGTCGTACATATGGAGTGTGCAAGTTGAGAATCTGAGTAGCAGGGGAAGCGTGTTCCGATAGCCAAAGCAATCAAGCAGACCGCTCGCGTAAAGTCTGAAATTCAGGTTTTAGTTCCGGTACGGTGCAAATTTTCACTTGTCGCCATTGAATGTAATTCAATGCCCAACTGCGGCTGAGATCTGTATTTCTCTTAAAATCAAATATTAAAGCTTCTTACCAATCTGTCACAGGAAAGCAACTGTTCGTGCGACGAACGAGTGCCTAAAGGCCTTTGTTTGGGCTGCTATAGCTCAGTCACATCAAGAGCTAGCTTCTGATTGAGCCTATAGTAGTTGTTTGATGTTAATATCAAGTGTGTGCATGTTACCACACCTAAATTGTGCAAATCCAAATGAAAATTCAGTGAAACATTTGTAATGATTAGTCGTGTTTTATAAGTGATGCTGCCACATTTCGTAGAGATGTGTATTTGACCAATCGATATTCATTATTATCTCCTGTGAAGACGGAAACCAGTAGCGAAACCGGTAGAGAATAAATAAAACCGCACAGTTGTTCGCACAAAAAATGACTTTTTCCCGATACGTACATGGGCGTAGGATTTTCCTGGTCTACACTCTGAAAGCTAGTTCTCGAGTTTATTTAGAAGGTTAACACGAGAAACACGGCGACTTTCTCGACTGTACGCCACTTAAGGTTTTTCCACTTTTCTGTTAGACGCTCTTGGCATTCAGACATGCCGGGAGACTATTCGCCCCGCCCTTCCTTGCATATGCTCGATGCCTCCTGTTTGTCCTACCTGATACGGCTCCCGTACACTGGAGCAGTGTAAGCATAGAACGTACAGTGTGTTGATGTGAGAGATTACAACATGTTCTTGTATCTGGTTTCAGGTGATCTGCGAAGGCTGGACATACATCCCAAGCCACATAAACCGTCATTGGGGAGCCCCTGCGTCTGGGTTTCAGCGTGTTAAAGCTTTTCAGCGAGGAACGCTCGCTGCAATTTGAGAGAGAGGATGCTCACAGCCTGCCTTAGGAAGCTATTGTCCGATTTCCTTTAGAAACACTGCAGAATGGGACGTTTATGCGTGTATATTGGACGGAGTTATTTCCAGTACAGAAAGCAGAAAGGGGTGCTACTGTAGCAAACCCGCTGTGGTACGCTGTTTTTAGTGGTCAAGGTACTGGGCCAGGTACACCACAGAGCGAGCTGGGCGTGGGACTAGGACGCACCCTAGCAGACACTGAAGCGTCTTCACAGGTGTACAGATCCAACTTTCGTCACGAGCGACTGAGGTGGGAATTCCACCAATTCTATCTCAGATACATTTAATGCATACACGACAGCCATGCAACACTAGATCATTTTACTTCTAAACTGTCAAATCTTTTCAGCTGGTATTGGAAAGGGGCATATTACGGTCGCCTCAGGGCAGAAATAGAATATTAACGAATGGAATGTCAACGCAATGGTACGAAAATAAAAGATATGTATCTATTATTGAAGCATTAAAATGATCAAAAGTATCTGAACACCTAATAGTGGACATTAATGTGGAGTGTGTCCACCCTTCACATTTATGGTGGCTCGAATTCTGCTGAGGACACTATCATTGAACTGTCTCACTGTCTATGGAGGAACGGTAGCGCACCTTTCGTCAAGAGGTGAACCGGGGAAGGTAGTGACATTACACGCGGAGTTCCGCTGCTTAGTCGACGTTCTGACTCATCCCAGAGGTGTCCCATTGGGGTGAGGTCGAGACACTGGGCAGGTCAATCTATTTCTGGACTATTATTTTATACAAATCATTGCCTCACAGATGTTATTTTGTCACAGAGTGCATTGTCATGAGGATCGTCTCAGAACTGTCCTTCTATTGCAGACAGACCTATGGTGTAAAACGTATTCATATAATTACGCATTTGCCGTTTTCTTAAGGGTGATAATGGGACCACACCCAAACCGTAACACCACCTCCTCCTACTTTACTGTTGGCGCTACACATGATGACGGATGAGTATCTCCAGACATTCGCCAAACCCAAATCCTTCCATCGGATTACCTCAGGGTGTATCGTGATTTATCAGTCCAAATTATTCATTATCCACCGTCCAGTGGCGCCGCTCATTACTCCACCTCAAGCGTCGCTTAGCACTGATTTCAGAAATGTGTGGCTTACGAGGAGCTGCTCGATCATTGCAACCAATTATTTTTAACTCCCAGCGCACTATCATTGTGCTAACAGGACTGCTGGTAGCGTTCTGACACTCACGAGCGATTCCTTCCGCTGATATCGTGCGCTTTTTTACAACCATCCTCTGCAATGTTCGACGGTTGCTGTTCCTCAGAACATGAGATCTGTCTGGTCTTGGTTAGGCTGTAGCTGTTCATTCGCGTTTCCACTTCAAAACCACCTCACCAACAGTCGTGTTGGGCGGCGCTAGAAAGGGTGAGATGGCTTTGTTAGGTGACATCCACGACAAGTCGACGTTCAGAGTCACTGAGCTATCCTGACAGAGCCAATCTCCTGTTACTGCTTCTCTATTGACAACACAATACTCCTCGCCTCCTTCTGTATTACATGATCCGCCTCTCTTGATATTTAGTGGTCACTTCCATAAAACATAATGGTATCTGGATGCTTTCGATCAGATAGTGTGCTTTTATTATGTTGATTAAACTTTGGTTCTGAATGGTAGATAGAAAAGTGAGTAATGCATGGATAGTTGTTAACACATTGAAAGTGACTAACCTTTTAGGTAAGGTTGTATTAGAAGCAGTTCTTTTAAGGGGGGTTGGACGTCAAATGGACCGACTTGGAGCACGAGGGGCACCACAGGCTATTTTAATTTCCACTGTCTATAGTTTTACAAACAAATTCATGGAACTTTGTCAGCAAGATAATCAAGGATTCAGGATTCACTCATAGCAGTGGAAGTTCATAACAAATTAACTTTTTTTTGTACGTGATATTTCATCATTTTTTTCACTTGTTATTGGTTGCATTTGTTGCTATAGATACATTTTTCTTCATAAGTAATGGAGATTCTTCGATGAATTTTGCACAGCATACAAACCATACTTACAGGTGTATGAAACTCTTGAATTTTCAAAATCTATTAAAAACTGTGGTAAAAATTGAGATAATTAACTATAAAATTACGGTTTTTCTCTAAGGATGAAATTTAAAATGTAACAGCTCATTCATTTTTCATAAATTAATAAATTTTTGTGTTTCATATACCTGTAAGTATGGTTTGTAGGCTGTGTAAAATTCGTCGAAGAATCTCTCTTACTTATGAAGAAAAGTGTACCTATAGCAACAAATGCAGCCAATAGTAAGTGAAAAAATGATGAAATTTCACATATAAAAAAATTATTTTGTTATGTTTTTGAACTTCAACTGCTATGAATCCTTCCTGGTCATGCTGGCAAAGTTTTATGAATTTATTTGTAAAAGTATAGACAGTGGAAATTAAAATGTCCTGTGGTGCCTCTCCTGCTCCAAGTCGGTCCGTTTGACGTCCTACCTCCCCCCCCCCCCCCTCCCTTAAATAATGGTGTTTGTTATCTTTCTATTGAGCGTTTGAGAGCGTTTCTGTACGAAACTCTTTTCATTAATGTTGGCCGGCTGGTCCATAGTTCTAGCTGTGTTATTAAATTTTAACGCAATGCACGTCAATAGATCGGAACAGTATAGTTGGAAAGAGACTACAGCGGCGGCCAATGGGAAGGAAGCTAAGAGAGTATTGCGGGAGGGAAGGGGGCATCGGGTAACAGCACAGTTTGGTGTTAAGAATCGAACGGACGAGAACATGGGGAACTTGGTGCTTGGACTCAGGAAAGCGGGGAGCTCTGTCTTTGGGACACAAGGCAATAAATTCTGTGTTTAATGTGATTTGTGGGCGGTAAGTGACACAGAGTACAAGTGTTGAAGACTGAATATTGCGAGAGCCCACTTAACGTTATTACAATTATTCCACGTTAAGATCATAAAGGAACGTTAAAGTTTTGTAGGGAAGAGTGTTGATACACATTGTAGGCTTAACAGTTTGACTATTTATTTACGAATTGCTTTACGAATGCTTTGAATCAGCTAATATCGGTTTGGCTGCCAGGTAACGTCGCTGAAAAAAGTAGCGCCGATACAACAAAAGCTCTGTATTTTTAGTGAATAAACTGCGGAATTTAAAAGTAACTGTTTGTGTGGTCTAGCTCATTTCACAAAGTCAATTCGAGCTACATTTATTTATGTGTATTGCAGGTGTCGAATATACAAAAAACTTTATAAGCTAATAATCTAAAAAAAAATAAGAAATGTTTTGGGGTGTTTGCGGTCGGTCTCTGGACTACAACTGATGGGCGAACATCATTTTATGCAAAACCTTTCCTACATTTATCCCCCCATCTCCCCAAACGTACGTCTTTGAAAGCCAGGTTTGTAGACAAGGGCCGGCCGCGGTGGTCTCGCGGTTCTAGGCGCTCAGTCCGGAACCGCGCGACTGCTACGGTCGCAGGTTCGAATCCAGCCTCGGGCATGGATGTGTGTGATGTCCTTAGGTTAGTTAGGTTTAAGTAGTTCTAAGTTCTAGGGGACTGATGACCACAGCAGTTAAGTCCCATAGTGCTCAGAGCCATTTTTGTAGACAAGGTGCTTCAAATACCTTATAAGTGAATGAATCGTAACCTACCATTCGGTTTTGTAAGGGGAGAAAGTGAGACTAAATTGTTTGTCTTACTGAAACAAATGTATTGCAAAAGCAGCTGTTTCATAAGAAATTAATATGCATCTGACCCTTATGAATGTATAAACACAATAGAATTTTAGTATATTTCAATATTGATGTGCACTTGGGTTTTTGTGACTATTGGAGTCTATGCTCCATTCAGCTACATACTGGATATTAGAACACTGGCGACAGGTGATGAACAAGAGTGCGATCAAATCGTTATAGCAACATGAAAAATGAAATGAAATGATTGTGTGGGATTATCGGCCAGGAGACATCATCTGTGGACCAAAGACATGTATCTACCATTGCTAGAATTAAGTGGAGAAGAGCCTCAGGTAGAACGAGGAGCAGGAAATGTGCAGTAACATTTCAACCGAGGCCAAGAAGCCTAGGAATACAAAAAGCGTTAGGAAGAAGAAAGTGCTGCTGCTATGTAGTAGCCATGGGGGAGGTGTAGGCCCTCAGTTACAGGGAAGTTTAGGAACAGCGTACCAGGCCACCAGTATCTTCAAGCCAAATGCAGGGCTAAGTCATGTGATAGAGGACTTAGGGTCTTTATGTAAGGACTTTACAAAAGAGGACCATGTAGTGATAGTGGGTGGGGCGGCAAATAGTTTGAGCAGGGATGGTGCATATGACATAGGTGGTGACCTGGACAAGATAGCTTCCCTCACTCATGGCACCGACTAACATTTTGTTGAGCTACTCGGGAGTCATGATCGACCACACCTTGATTGAGCTGTGAGGCTAACTAACGTGGAGCTAGGGATGGCTCTGAGGACAGCCAACTTTGCTCATATTTCTCTGGTATCAACAGATGGGGTTTCACTAGGCATAGCCTACACCTAAACAGGACTGGGATGGGAAGATTGGTACAGCTGATTCATGAAAGTATAGGTGGTAGATTTTGGCCCACACCTGGTCAAATACCTGTTGTCATACGTAGGAAAAGTAGGTCTTTTTGAGGATAAATCCAGAGAACAGATTCCCCTGCTAAAGAGTATCTCCAGTTGTTTAAAAAATACTGAAACAATAACTCACAAGACAGATTTTAACACTTCAAATATCCCCCATACCAGATGCCACGAAGGAAAACAAACCATTGGAAAGAGTAACTTGGGGCATTTTACAGACTTAACAATCCTCCTTCAAAACATACAATCAATAAAAAATAAAATACAACTATTAGAACTTGAGCTCCAATCTTTGAACTGCACAGTAGTTTGTGTTATGAGCAGTGGTGTGGGGACACAGGAATCCAACATGAAATATTATAATTGTATGAAGGGAAAACTCGTATTGCAGAACTGCTACAAGAGATGGAGAATCATGCATTTATATCAGAAAAGGAACAAGTTCAAATCAAGACATGACTTCAGTACAATAATTGAAGACAAACGCTTTGAAATATCAGTTATTGAATTAACAGGGCTTGATATCACCAAGACATTAATCGTTTATTGTGTGTATAGATCTCCCAGTGGTAGCATGGACACTTTTTTCAATAAATTAACAGAAGTTCTAGATAAAGTCCCAAGAACGAAGGTCAACATAATTCTGTGTAGGGACATTAACACCAACACTAATATCATAAATGAATCCAGCAGCATCTTCATAAATATCCTTCAAAGTTTTGGCATGTCCCCATTGGTCAACAGAGCAACAAGGGTTACTACAATGAATGCATCAGTAATTGACCATGTGGTCACAAATATGGACAGGGAAAAATGTGACGCAGCTGTAAAAGATCTTAGACTATCAGACCATCTCTGTCAAATAACAACAGTAAAATCAGGCATCGAATCATTCTCTAAACTACAAGCCTACAAACGACATCTATCGTAAATCAAAATAAAAGATTTTTCAAAAGAACTAGCAAAACTAAGCTGGGATGAAGTGTATGAGGAAACCAATGTGAATATGAAATTCTGTAAATTCTCCACATTATTTAAATTGAATTTTGAAAAGACATTTCCAAAAGTATGCATGTCTGTATCAACATTCACAAAAACAGATGAATAACAGCAGGTATTAAGAAGTCCTCCCAAACACTTAAACACCTCAGTTCCATGAAAAAGATTTGCAATGATCCAGAATTCTTAAATTTCTATCACAGATACAAAAAGCTGACTGCTGCAAAAAAAGTCATTTAATGACAAAATAACATATAATGCAGAAAATAAAAGCAAATCAGTCTGGGATGTTACAAAAAGTTAATGGGAGGAATAACATACTGCTAAAGGAGAGGGATAAGGCAATAAATGATCCACAACATGATGATCCCAGAACCAAAGTACAGGCATCTCTAAAGCCTATGGTTCAAATGGTACAAAGATCTGAGAATTTATGATTTAGGAATTTCATAATGTGTGGTTTTGTAGTTATTGTGTGTTGTTTTGTTTCTCTGTGTGTGTTTCCTGTGCTACAAATGCCGAGAGTAAAAAAATTTAGCCCCAAACTAAAGTTTCGCGGCAACCAGTTCCAAACGCAACCGAATAATACACATCAGTTGCTTCAAAATTTGCCTGCAGAAACTGTGTCTACAGGCAGTGCTTCTAGACATAAACTTTCGCTTTTAGAATGTAATAAGAATAAGCCTAGTGGTATTGTGAGCAGCAATAACAACGGAAATGTTATTGTGAACCTAAACAGGCTGTCAAGACTTTTGAAGAGTTCTGTGAAATATAAGTACTGCAATTGTGAAGACAGTATTGACGTCTCTGAGAACATTTCAGCAAGGAAGAGTCTTTCAAGTCGGTTAGTGATTGCCTGTAACTCGTGTAAGATGTACAGTAATACTATGACAGTGTACATATTCAGCTTGCTTATGCAATGCGGTGTATTGGAAGGGGAAGGAGAGTTGCACAGATTTTTTGCACAGTGATGGATTTGCCTCCACCTCCACTAAGGTTTGACATACAATAAATGAATACATAATACTTTATGTGGTGTAAGTCAACATTCAATAAAAAGAGCAGCAGAAGAAGCAATAGCTTTGTCTAAGAATACAGACATTGTAGCAGCATTTGATGGATCTTGGCAGGAGAGAGGTCATACTTCTATGAATGGGGTTGTAACCGCCACATTTATTGAAACCGGTAAGATACTGTATTATGAATGTCTAACAAAGCACTGCCAGGGTTGTTCAAGTAAATTTATTGGCACCCACGATTGTGTAAAGAACTTTGATGGCCCAAGTGGAAACATGGAAACGAAAGGAGTTCCAAACATTTTTAGAGGATCAGAGGTCAGTCATGCAAGGTATGAGGTATGTAGGATAGCTTGGGCATCGAGACTGGAAATGACACAGTACTGTTGTTAATGACAGACCATATGGGGACATATATCATCTGGAATGTCGAAGCATGATGAATGCTTGTTAGACAGATTAAGGCAGAAAAAGCTTCGCAATGCTACTACTGCTCCTGCCTCAGGAGCCAGATACATTTGTGACAATTGCGGCAAGAGATGCCGTGCTGCCATTGGCTTGACAAGTCATATGAAAAAATGCAACCCATAAACACACAGATACTGCAACAATCATCTACCAAGAAGTCGTGGCCAATATATATGGGGACACTCTGATCGAAAAGCTTGAATGTGTTGGGCATATACAAAAAAGAATGGGAGCTCGCGTGAGAAAATTGTGTAAGGACTTCAGTGGAAAAAAAATGTCAGGTTTAAAACACATAGGTGGTCCTGGTCGTTTTACAAAAAGTGAAACTGATTCTTTCACTCAATATTGTGGACTAGCAGTAAGGAGATATGTAGGAGATTTGGAGAACATGAGATGAACTGTTCTTGCAACATGATTTCACAGAGTGTCAACAGATGAAGGCCCACAGCATGGTTTGTATCCAAAAGGGGTGGAAGTAATGGTTGGGCAATGCTACAGGCATGCAATATACCCACAAGCATTCCTTACCACTTGCTGTAATGGAGGCAATCAGGGTTATATATATCCATCTGGGCAAATAAAAAATCTAGTTAGAAAATGTATGCATGGTCTCTCTCAGAATGCAACTGAGAGCTTCAACAGCTGTATCAGGGAGAGAATACCCAAAATTGTATTTGTTTGGCTGACATTTCTGAACATTGATGTAATGGATGCAATAATAACATTCAATGATGGTGCAATTTCAGGGATCGGTGTTATGAAGAAACTGAACATCCAGACGGGAAGGAATATGGCTTCAGCTCTAGCTGCTATTGATAAGCGGCGAGTAACCGAAGCAGAGACAGCTGCAGAAGCTGCTACCAAGGAGTCAAGGATAAAGAAAAGAATAAAGAGAAAGAGTATGTGGGATAAGGAAACAAGAGGACAACTGGAGTATGCAACTGGAATGTTCTAAACGAGTGTAGTGGTAACTTAATAAATCTGTAAATCTTATTTTGCGATTTACCAAAAACTTGAATTTTCATCATTCAGGTACACTTTTCTCCTAAATGACTGAAGTTAAACTCACAAAAATTGGAACAGGTATAAAGAATGACCTCCTCTACCTCCCTTGCCTACTATTTCCTGAATATTTTATAACATAATGATGATGTCAGTGATGTTTGTGCTACATTTTTAAATATTTTTGTTGCAGTAAAATAAATTACTTTTCTGTTTCACAGATCAGCATCAGGGAAGGAAACTGGAGGCATAAAACACTTATGTGAATTTTGTCTGTACTCTGACTCTTTTTCCAAGTTTTGCAGTCAGTGGTTGCAAAGAAAACGGTACCGTAGTGAAATAGTGTTCTGTTTTTTATACTATTATAAATATTGTTGTAGTACCAAAATATAATAAATATCTCAATGATTTTTTGGATAATGCTTTGACTAATGACCCTAACTATGTGTAAGAATTTTGACCTATCTCTCATTTACAGATCAGTTGCACTATGAGGGTGAAGATAATACTAAAAATGCAGCCTGTTCAGGGGCATGTACCCTTAATATAGGGGTTCCACAAGGTAGGATATTAGGAATAATACTATTCCTGATATACATCAGTGACTTTCCTAGTAGTGTTACTCATGGTGAAAAAATTCTCTTCACTGATGGCAGCAATAATATAATCACTGAGAAAACAAGAGAACTGCTTGCAGAGAAAGCAAATGAAACTCTCAAGGAAGTTTATGATTGGTCAATAAGCAATAAAGTGACATTGAACATAAAGAAAACTAATGTCATGAATTTCAGTTTGAAGACGAAAAATGACAATGTTAAATTAAATGTAGAAGGCACCTCTATAGACTGCATAACAAACGGAAAATTTCTAGGAATGAATATTGATTCTGAGTTGAAGTGGTGTGAACACACACAGGTACTTGCAAACAGAATGTCATCAGCATGTTATGCCCTTAGAATCCTATCATCAGTGTGTAGCATGCAGTGTCCTTTAGTTACATATTATTCGTATGTACACTCAATACTTAGCTATGGAATTCTTTTTGGGGAGAAAATGCACAAAATATGAACACAATTTTCAAACTCCAGAAAAGAGCCATAAGAATAATAACCAAAAAGACTAGTCGAGCTCATTGTAAAGATATGTTCAAAACGCTGGGGATTTCAACTGCTCCATGTGAATACATTTACCAGTCACTTCTACATATCAAAAATAACATTGGTAATTACTGCACAAACAGCTCTGTCCATGACTGTGGAACAACAGCTAGACTCAACTTACATTTACCAAGAAAAAATGAACATAAAACTCAAAACAGCATTTTCTACCAACGAATAATACTGTAGAATAAATTACCAAAAGAAGTTAAAGAAATTGCAAAAAAAACTTATTTAAAATGGCAGCAAAAAATACCTGTTATGAAATAAATTTTATACAGTGAAGGATAACTTAGATAAAACAGAGTAGGGGTCTGATAAAAAATGTTATATAAATAAATAATTATGATGATTATAAAACATCCAACATTCCATGCAACACTTTCACATTATGTTTTTTCCCTTCTTTTTTCCTTTCTATAAATACTTACCCCCAAGCTATGCATTGCACAATACTAACACCTCTTCCTCTTTCTGAGCTCAATATCTCACTCATTATAGAGGGATGCTGACTCAGTTTTTCAGGATAACAAATGGGAAGTTGGGGAACAGAAAATGGCCCAGAGATCACCAGTATGTGTGTGTTTGTGTGTGTAGTGAGTGAAGTGTTACGAAATAATGAGTTTATAGTATGTGCAGTGACTGTTAGTTAGATATGAGTGAACAGTATAGCATTATATTCTTTAATAAGTTATTTGTAAAAAAAAGTATTGTATACCAGGAGTAAATCTAATGATTGTCTCTAACTAAACCTGATACATCATTCACAGATAGTAAACGATACGATAGAAAGTCCGACATACATTTGCCATGAAGGTGATGGTTTTACAGAGTTAAAATGAAACTGCAAAGTTCTCAAAACTAAATGAAACACGAATCGATTATGTTAACAAGTAAACACATCGAGAATAAATTACAAAAAAAAAAACCAGTTAGATATATGTGATAGATGTGTTTAGATGTAGTCGACAAAGATAATGTTTCAGGTCTTTCAAAGAGCATGATATGGTTTTAAACAGGAGGTATTTATCTTAACAGTTTCGATCATAATTTGGGCATGTTCATTTCAAAATGTTACTTATTTTTATGGGTTACTTTTTTAATGTAAATATACTGTCAAATCATTTACAGAAAGATACTTAAATAAAAAATAGAAACACATTGAAATAAGCACCACTGTAAAACAGATATACGAAAATTATGATCCAGATTGTTAAGACAAATGCCCTCTGTTGTAGACCTGTAACATTCTCTTTGTCTCTACATCTAAAAAGATCTCTGCAGCTGTTCGTTTAAGTAAGTTATTGTCGTCGAATATTGTGCACAGAAAATTGTGTGTGATGTTTAACATGTGTGAGAATCTGCACAAATAGGCCATAAGAAAACTGTAAGTACAAGATATACCAAATTTCGTCACTAACTGCATATATAAAAATCGATATAAAAGTGATCATTCCTTTATGTTTTTTTATATATTGCGATAAAATCGATAAAACAAAGTAGAACCTGACACATCAAAAACATTACGTAAAACTGGCTTACCACACAGAGCAAACGCACTTGAAAATGGGAATCATTACCCGAAACATGTCGTGTAAAATATCAATAAAAGAAAATCGCGACTAGTAGCAGAAAAGTTATATATAAACAAACCCATTGGTTTCACGGTCACAGGTTTCCAAAAACAATTTCTAATGGACAAAAATCACATTATTTTGTAGTGCGGTCGTGTACGATACTGTTGACTCGAAATGGATTCAGTGCAGAAGATTTCATCTGTGGAAGTGAAAAACATTCACTGATGTGCAACATGGAGTATGAGTAATATTCATATAAACTGCAGCTAATTAAAGTTTTCGCCGGTAGTTGGGTGCAAACCCTCACACACAATGAAGATTGATGAGCGTCACTCTCACGGCTTCCCGATTGTGTTGGGTTTGATGACAAATAACTATTCTGTCTCGATCACGAACAAAACAGTGCAACACACAGCAGGATTTTATAGTATCTTCAGAAAATTCTGGAGATACATTCGAAGATTGATCAACAACTCTGCACTCTTTGCCAAGAACGATAAAAATACTTTCAACATACCATGCAACTTTTTAGAGACTGTATCTTAAATCTCTCTGAAAATAAATTGTCTCCATATTAAAGCATTAGAAAGATGACATACCGAAACCTTAATTGCCAGCAATTACAAGAGGAAAGTAATCACAGCCTACACATATTTAGTTTCATTGTCAATTATTGCTTATGAACCAGTCAATCCTTGAACACAGATCAGTTTGGCGATCTTCTATTTGCTCCAAGGTTAATGGAATCGAATCTGTGGTGGGAATCACGCATAGGCAGTAACAATATCGTGGAACTATCGAGAAGATGTTGTTATTGTAATAAAGCGACCCACAGTCAGATGCCTTGATGACACGTAAGCGTTTAACTTGTGCATAAATTGTCTGCCTTTTTAGTAAGCATTAACTACTCTTCCTTCGAGAAATAATTGCATCCAGGATTTACTTTTAAAACTACCTCTTTTTGATTTTCATATTCAGTAAGAGAAGTAAAAGAGTGGCAGCCTGCTCATCAGACTCCATGACGGAATAGAAACAAGGCGGCGCTGCAGCAGCGGCAGATGAAAGCGGCGCAGCTGGACATCAAAGGTGCCGCTGCTCTTTCCAGTACCGCTGTGTGAAAGCTCGTTGTGCTGCAGAGAAGTACTTCTTGGTAGCTCCTGTCAAGCGGCCCTAAGCTCATTTCTTGCCTTAAGACTTTGATATGGCTATATGAATCAATACGATCGAGCCAATAATACTGTGCTGTAAAGTGCATGCTACTACTATTAAACTGAGGTGATAAAAGACATGGGATACCACATAATCGTATCAGACTTGCATTAGCCAGGTGTAGTGTGGCAATCGACGTGGCATGTACTCAAGAAGTTGTTGGAAGTCCCCTGCAGAAATACTGAGCCATGCTGCCTGCATCGTCCATAATTGCGAAAGTGTTGCCGGTGCGGGATTTTATGCACGGACTGTCTCTTGTCGAATAACTGTTTCATGACATTCATTTCGAGTGATGTAGGTGGCCAAATCGAACTGTCCGGAGTGTTCTTCAAGCCAATCAGGAACAATTCTGGCCCAGTGACGTGCCCCATTGTCACCCATAAAAATTCTATCGTTGTTTGGGAAGTCCATGAACGTCTACAAATAGTCTCCAAGCAGCCGAACATAACCATTTCCAGTCAGTGATCGGTTCAGTTTGATCATAGGACCCAATCCATTCCACGTAAACACAGACCACACCATTATGGAGCCACCTCCAGCTTTCAAAGTGGCTTGTTGACAACTTGGGTCCATGGCTTCGTGGGGTCTGCGCCACACTAGAACTCTCCCATCATCTCTTACCAACTGAAATCATGACTCATCTGACCAGGCCACGATTTTCCAGTCGTCTGGAGTCAAACAATGTGGTCGCGAGTCCAGGAGAGGCGCTGCAGGCTGATGATAGCAAAGGCGCTCTTGTTGGTTGTCCCCTGCCACAATCCACTAAAGGCAAATTTCACCGCACTGTCCTAAAGGATACATTCCTGGTACCACCCACATTGATTTCTGCGCATGTTTCACGCAGTGTTGCTTGTGTGTTAGCACTGACAACACTAGACAAACGCCGCTGCTCTCGGACGTTAGCTGAAGGCCGTAGGCCACTGCCCTGTCCGTGGTGAGGAATAATGCCTGAAATTTGTTATTCTCTTGACACTGTGGATCTCGGTATTTTGAATCCCCTAACAATTTTCGAAACGGCATGTAGCATGCGTCTAGCTCCAACTACCATTCCGTTGCTGGGAACGAGTACAGGACTGGAATGGGGTCATTCCAGGATCGGATCAGGACGAAGTCTCCAATACGAAATGATCCGAGACAAGGAGTATATAGAAATTCCCCACTACGGCTCAGTAGTTTCATCATCTTCCCTTGCTGTGCATCCAGAGCGCTGAATTCTTGGCATCTCGATTTATCATTGGCTGGCAATATACCAGTGCCAATCAATAAACTATTCCCCCTAGAAAGTCTTACTCCCCTTCAATGCTCTTACCAGCGTGCCAGCTTTCTGCTGGACTATCTCAGAAGCTCCTAAAATGTAGTATTGCTGCCAGTTCCTTAACATAGCTATAGTAGCACAGATGTTCGAATGGCCATGCAAATTCCCGCTGTCCGGGGTAAACTAAAAATATTTTACCACATGTTTCCAGCTCAAATAGGAATCGAGCACCAAGATCCCGGCACACCGCCCCCGAAAAACCGTGTCTCTGCACGCGGCCTTCTCAAACAGATTTGTTACAGTGCTTCCACCCGGTGCCGTAAGCGTTATGAAGCACAGAACCATCACGTCCGACCATCGGACAGTGGTATGCGAAGTTCAAGAAATCCGGAAGTGTCATAAAGAGCCAGAATTCTGGCTGTCGGAGCACGGGTGATGCAAATGTGGAACGGGTGCAAAAGGCATTTATCCGCAAATCATTTAAACCAATTAAACGAACGTCTCGACAGTTACAGATTCCGCAAACCACAGTGCACATTATACTATACAAGAGACTGAAGCTTCATACTTACAAGCTACAGCCACTGCATGCGCTTCAACTTGATGACAGACCAAAGCGCCGAACGATTGCAGTTGAGATTCTCAGTCGCATAATTGATGACCCAGGCTATCTGATAAAAGTGCTGTTCACGCACGAAGCTTTTTTCATGTGTCTGGATAGGTAAACGGGTACATTGTTCGATCTGGGGCTCTGAGAACCTCACTTTAGCGTGGAAATTGTGTGTGCCAGTCCAAAGGTAAATCTGTGGTGCGGTCTGTTTCATGACTGTAGGGCGAGACGGTTTATCCTTGCAGGGGCGCCAATAACCTCGAGTGCTTATCTCGACATGTTGATACATTTAACATTTCCATAGACCGAATAAATGCAATCTGGCATGATGCTGCAATAGCGTGGCACCCTCCTCAGTAGACCTGGGTCATTCGAAAGGCTTTGGACAACACATTTCAAGGTCGCTGGACTGCCAGAGAAAGGATCTATTTGCTGGGTCCGAAGGTCTCCATAAATAATCTGTGCTGGCGTAAGCCAGTGCCCTTTCGGTCGCCAATACTTAGATCGCCGCCGCGGATCGGAGAGCCCAGTCTGTCGCACTCCGAGTCAGTCATCCAGTGAGTCAACGAGTCGACGCACCAGTCGCAGGCCAATGGGTATCGCAGTCGCAGTTAGCTCAGCCTCTAACTCAAGAGTCAGTCAGTACCTAGCGACCAGAGTATTGTACATGGCGGGACTTGCACTTCACCAGCATTGAGGCTAACGTGGACGATTACGGAGGGCTTGTACCACGACACCTGGACTATCTTACGATAGTTCTGTTTAATAAAGAACCCTGTTAATACTTGCATGCAGTTGTATTACAGAAACGGGATATTGGCCACCAAACAACATCTTCTCCTTGATTCCCATGCTACAAGCCCACAGTGACGAAGAGACGACACAAAACTGGCGACGATTATAATTCAGTGCAGATTTTGCTTGCTTTTCTTGTGTTTTAGCTTGAAGGGGTACTCATTTCTCATTGCTAATGTGTTGCTGTGTTATTTCATGTATTCCAGGAGCTTTTCAGAGGCTTTGCTTACTTTTTGCTATACCCTATTTGTGTAAACCATGGCTACCGCACCCCCTCCACCCCCTGCCCTCGCACCACCATTCCAGACGGCCAATGTAATAGATCTAACTCAAGCTTTTTCTGTTTCAGAACAGACAAATTGCTGCCTTACTGACGACGGCACAACTTCTGGGGTCACAAGCTGTAAGTAGCCTGTTTATGTGTTTGTATGTTGGCAGCGCTATACAGCGCTATAGACAGCATTAATATTACTGACAGCCTGCGTGCCCTCTGCAAGAGACTGTGACTGGTCGGACCCGCAGTTTCAAGTGAATAGCCAACAGTGATGGCCGTTGGAAGTTAATAGCCAGCAGTGATGGAAGTTAGAAGTGAATAGTTAGCAGTGGTGGAGGTTAGAGGTTAATAATTAGCAGTGTTGGAGGTTTCCAGTATCAGCGCGAATGGACGGTCTGGACATGTGTTCGTCATGGAGATTCAATGTAAAATAATAATGGAATTACTACCGATTATAAAATTTTTCGAACTGGTTGTCACATGGTTAAGATAAAATCTGCTAAATACATTGTTTTCGCTGCAACAAAATCTTTCCTTTGCTAAACACATGCCTATTAGTAGTCAGAGCCTACTGTAGTTAGAATATTTTATTTTAGCTGGCTGTATTGATGCTCGCTGTATTACTGTAGTTCTTGTGACGAAGATTTTCTGTGAGGTAAGTGACTTATGAAATGTATTCTTCTAATTCAGGGCCATTCTTTTGAGTTAATTTTAAAGCAGTCAGATCGCGTTATCCTTGAATATTGTGGGTAATTAATGAATAGGAAAAGTTTGAGTTGTCTTTGTCAGGGCTAATTCTGCAGTTCAGTGTTGAAATGATAAAGACAAGCTAAGTGACAGTACGTCAGTTTCACTCAGCAATTTCAGAATTAAATAACGTAAAATTTTCACCTCAGTTATTGCTGTTTACGTAAAAAATTATTAAACAAAGAAGTTTCACCCGTCGACCCTTAGCCGAGGATAGTCGGCCGCGGTGGTCTAGCGGTTCTAGGCGCTCAGTCCGGAACCGCGCGACTGCTACGGTCGCAGGTTCGAATCCTGCCTCGGGCATGGATGTGTGTGACGTCTTTAGGTTAGTTTGGTTTAAGTAGTTCTAAGTTCTAGGGGACTGATGACCACAGATGTTAAGTCCCATAGTGCTCAGAGCCATTTAGCCGAGGATACCACACCGGACTCTTCTGATTTTCTTGTAGTTTGAATAATTAGTGCATGTTTAGAAATTAGTTATTGTTTACTGCTAGCGGGTAACTGTATAGAGAATTTTCTTTGTAGGTGTAGTTCCTTAATGGTTATACTCTATTGCAATGAGCAACGTAGTTGTGGCAAGCATGTTGATTTGCATCAAGTATCTCGCAGTCGCTTTTGCAATTAATTAGATATTTATTATTTTCAGTGCCATTTTAGTGTGTTTTCCTATATTTGCTTTTAAAATTAATTTTCTGTTTTCGTGTGAAACAGTGTGACATTCATGGCGCATGAAAAGCGCAAAAATAGGCTGCAAAGCAAATTGAGAAATGACAGCGACGACGAGCGTAGCTTGTTAGCACTACCTTGTAAAGAAGTGACAATTATTCACCATAATAATTTGGTAATTGTGCATAGGGACATGGACCAGGCAGTAAATCACGGTGTAGACAGTGAAACAATCAGTGAGCAGGGAAGAATTGTCAATCGATCGGTCCGTAACAGTTCGCCTTAGGAACATGAAACAGCAGAACCAAATCTTGCAAATACCGTGGATTCAAGTTTTGCGTCATTACATTTTCCTCAATTAAGTCACGACACACTTTCCGCTTTTCGAAATATGAGTATTGCCGGTGCGAATGCACTGCCGAAAAGCACAAGGGAACATGAAACAACAGAACCAAATATTGCAAATACTGTAGATTCAGCTTTTGTGTCATTACCCTTTTCTCAATTAAGTCAAGATTCATTCCTTGCTCTTCAAAATCCGAACATTTCAGGTGCAAATGCACTGCCGAAAAGCACAAAGCAACATGTTTCATTCACTAATACACTGTTATTGCAATTAATGCAACTAATGGAACAAAATCAGAAACAAACACAGCAACAACTCCAAAAGCTTGACACATCGCTTGAACAAACACGTGAAGATTTAACTGCTGAGCTACTTAAAATCGAATGGAAACGTCAAAAAATTTATAAAGATGTAAAATCACAAATTTGTGAACATTTTCAGCCTATTTTTTTCCACATGAAAAGACATTACAAAATCATGAAGCAGCCATAAAAGAACGAAAATCACGACACCTTCCAGGCTAAAATTCACTCAGTTGCAACTACCGATACGATTATGCAACTTGCAAAAATTCAGTAAAACTTAAAGGACTCAGTAGATACTCTAAAATTTGGTTCAGAAAAACACACGGAGGAAATTAACTCATTATCGGATATATTTATTTGGAAAATACGACATCATTGTGCGTGGAATCTGAGTGAACATTCTCGCGATGTTAATAAAAATTGACTTCATCGTTACTAAAATAATACATCATTATTGTTAGTGGCATAATTTAACATTCTGTGAAAACTGTATCTCAGACCTACCTATGGAAAAAAGGTAATGAAAATCTCCATATTTTGTTATCTATGATTCTTCCAGAATAATTCCTTCTTCTTGTTCGAACTGTTGTAATGATCGGACGTGATTGATGTCTTGTAGCACCTGAGGTCGGTAAAAAAACTGTATTTTGTTGTTAATTTAATGTTTGAGAAACAGAGTTTGTGTCATTGAAAAGAACCTACTTTGTTGGAGTTTTGTTTCATTGTGATTCTCGTCATATATAAATGTTAAGTTCTCTGATCAACTACAAAGGAGCGCAGCCATTAGCGCTATTGATCTACAGCGGGGATTATTGGTAACATGCTGAATAATAAATGATTAACGTGGAGAAATACTTTTAAATTTTAATGCATATAGTAAAGGTAGAGGAATAATTTAATATATATTATTTGTTGATAGTAAAACAATGCCTGAATCAGATTCGATAAGTGATTGTCTTATGTTAGCCTCCATCTTAGTGAAATATTGAAGCGGCAGTTTTAAATCAAACTTTTAAACAGTCATGAATATTTATGGCCAATTTTTACGATAATAATTGTGTATTGGAGGCCCAGAACCCACCCAGAAATAATAAATTCGACCTAGGTTGGGCGTAATCTTTAAATATAGTGTAGACAGCACCTTTCGTAACAAATGGCTCTGAGCACTATGGGATTTAACTTCTGAGGTCATCAGTCCCCTAGAACTTAGAACTACTTAAACGTAACTAACCTAAGGACATCACGCACATCCATGCCCGAGGCAGGATTCGAACCTGCGACCGTAGCGGTCGCGCGGTTCCAGCGCCTAGAACCGCTCGGTCACCCCGGCCGGCCCTTACGTAACAAAATTGTTGTCTGCTAGTGTATGGACCCTGATTATTTCGTAAGAACTTTTATGAAATATTTTTGACAGGAAAGAATACATCAATGTTGTGCACGTGTGGTATAGTGTGTAAAAACTGTTCATTCTGCTTAAGGAAATGTGTTGCTACCTTGAATAACAGTTCGGTAATTTGTATGAGATCACTCTTGTGCATGAACTTAGTGCCATTTAACTGCTTGACAGACGACATGTCTACACGTTCCTAGGTAGAGATTTCCTTAACAGAATAACTATCTTTAGCCGGGAGAGGCAGCCATTAAATGAAACCTCATATTACGCTAATAATAATAAGTAATTGGTTTTATTGTAGTCCCGTCCACGATTTGTAAAATACCGCAATCTAACCGCACACCACACCACTCAGACCGGACGAAGCTCCCAAACTAGATTCAAAGAACACATTAAGGCATTTAGATGCAACACACCCAAGAAATCTGCCATAGCTTCACACGTTCAGTACATAGGGCATTCCTTTGACAACATCGAGGACATTTTAATAATACTTCTCAAAAGAAACAAAGACCACAAACTTAATTTTTATGAAGAACTGGAAATTTTCATTCACAATAGAAAATATGGACAGAACACACTAAATAAAAAAAGCTGAGAGAATGGCAGTGGGCTTCTTTTATGGGCTTTGCAGATATACTAGATGATACACTATTACTCTTTCCACTTTCTGTTTCCTGAGCGATCTTCATAAGAGATAATTCCCAAAGTACTGTCCAGAATTAGTAAGAATTATATTATGTTGATACTAAGTCCGTACGTTTTATATGTTTTACGTTTTTTTATTTTTTTTTATTTGTGTCTTTATTGACAAGTATTTGCAATAATAATACTTTTAGCAAGCTGTTGTTGAGAATGAAATAATTGTATAGTTGTTATTTGTGTCTATGTTTCACAGCGGAAGATGGTAATGAATGACCTCCGACGCAAGGCACTACATCTTTACATCGTTATAATCTTGGTTTGTTTGTGTTATTGGATCGTATTCTGTGAGATAAATTAACCTAAAAACGTTTATTTATGGCGAACCGCACGGTTCTGTGCAATAGAACAGATGGTAAGCAACTCCATCACCGTTTAAAATTTATAATCTTAGTGCCGTATTATGCTAACCAGTGCCTGTTATACGTTTTTGTATCAAAATGAAACCACAAAATCAACTGGCTGCATCCAGCTAGCAAAAATGTGACGTAACATCATTGTTCCACCCGAAGATGAGAGCCTAAACTCTCGAAACGCGTCGTGGGATGAAATAAAACGAGCGACTGAGGCAAATAATTGTTTTATTTGAAGTTTTGATACAAGTATGTTCTGCAATACTCGATGTTATTTACAAACAAAGAATGCTCCGTCTAATGAGTGAGTTTGTACTATTTTGTTACGTTAGTCTGATTAAGATACGAATTACTGTGAGTGATACGAGCATCAGTGTCTTATATATCCTTGCTTGTGCTTGCCACAGATACCTGCTTACTTACTGTTGTGGTTCAGTCCCGTCACGGAATCGTTTGAATTTCGCCGAATGGCTCCGACGCGAGTTGCGCGCTGCCAAAAAAGTGTATCTGCTGTCCGCAACGACTTTGAGGGCGTGGAGGGGGGGAAGGGGGGGGGGGGGGGAGACTCCGGCTTGCTCACTTCGGCCAGCGCGGCTGGCGAAGACTTCCTTCCCTCTCGATCTAGCAACGAGGGAACTTCGATTGCTCTGATATTGGTGGTAGGCAAGCCTGCTGTTACCTGCCACCGTCGGCCGCCCAACTGGGCTCTTGAGTCTGAATTGCCGCTGAGACAGTGCTTTGCGTCCGTACCGATCTTGCTCGATTCAGGTGAAGGGAGCAGCTACAGAATACAAGAGCTCCTGCTCGTTTCGGCTCCTTGGGGACCTGTCGGGAGTTCCCACGAGATTACTGTTACCAAGATAAATCCAGAGGTGGAGTTTTAAATTCTAATTTGTGTATTTTCGGTTCCTCGTGGTTTAACAGGCTTTCCCCAAAACTAAAATTATTTTTTGGGGGGTTCATTCCTTTGAATCGAGTTAAATTTAGTTGTGTGCTTTTTTTAAATTGTGTCAATATTTTGGTTTAAGTTCCATGTTAGTTATTATGTACTTCGCGTTCCGTTCGTGGTAGCATTCCTCTAAATTATATTTATTATCGTGGGGCTACTCCTTTGAACCATTAATTACGTTTTGAAGACATTAACGTAATGGAATAAATGTATGTAATTGTTATACAGGAATGTTTTTAGAAGTCTAAGGATTCTTAGACCGTGAAAATGAATCGGAAAGGGTTGTATGCCTGAGACCTCCAGGGTTTTTCTTTGGCTGGAAGCTGTGAAAGCTAAAATTAGTAAACTTCTGTTGCTGACCTTTATTATTTTAAGGCTGTGCGTTGGGCTCATTGTAATTGATATTACTTGATTGTGAGTGGCATTCGGGGTACACCTTTCGAGTTTGCGTTGTGGGATATTCCTTTATTGTACGAGTAATAAAGAAGTCAAATATGAGTTTTCCAGACCTCGGAACTCAGTACTACCACCTCTGTCTATTATCACCACGTTTTTATTCGAATATATGACGATTTACGAGGGTGTGGGTAAGCAGAAATCTAAGAACACGGCTTAAAATTCTGCTAATGAAAGGAGTAGCAATGGCATTTATATTCTTGCTTCTCGCAAATACGAGGGTTGGAACTTTAATAGTGGCAACTATTTATTTACAGCTCGTACAAAATAGATATGGATTTCAAAGTTTCACTGAAGTAGTCACCAGCATTATGTATAACCCGTTGTCAGCGATGTTAGCAGTGCCAGTTGTGTTGACAGTTCGAGCGGCTCGGTCTACTGCCCGACGAATTTGTAGCAGTTCTGAAGCGAATGACATGAAGTGTTTCCTTCAGTTTAGAAATCGAGTTGAACTCACGAGGGCTAAAGTCAGGGGAGTGCAGTAGGTGGTATAGCACTTAGCAGCCCCATCAGTCAAACAAGTCAGTAACAGTTTACACTGTACGTGCTTGAGCACTGTCCTGCGAAATGACGGTCAGGTCCTGCAGAAAGTGTCATCACTTCTGTCTCTAGGCTGGTCGTAGGTTGTGTTCCAAAAATCAGTCAGGGAACGTCAGGGAAGTGGCGGTCTGTGCGCACTCGTACACCAAATTTGGAGGACCGCGGCCTGTCCCTCGACCGTCTCCGTCTGCTTGGCCCTACACAAACACCATCTCGGCTTGTTCCCGACACGAATACCGGAGCATTCTGCAGCTTATAGTAAGCAGCGTCAATACACAACCTACAACACACAAGAAACACACGGCACGTGGTCAGTGGAACATTCGTTCGTCATCGTCATGCGTTTCATACGATCTTTCCTCCTCCATTTCCAATCAGGAACCCATCCTTGCAGTTTGTCGGTTTTATTAATGTTCACCCTGTATACTGAAATGATTAATCAGACAAAATATGTTGAGGTGTAGCAATGCTGCTGAAATTGATTAAGAATACAATTTGTTGCAAAGACTGGTACAACGGGTTTCTTACCATGCAGTGCATCCTCAGGTGTATTGAAAGTCTAATGTTCCATATTCTCTAAATGGCGTATGGCTGTTGCAAGGTGCTGTGATAAGCACCAATTGACGCAACCACCAAAGGTACTCAGATTTAATTACGCCCTTTGTCAATAACAATTTACGTTCGGAGAGCGCCAGAAGTCCACGTAGTAACGTGAAGCCGTCTAGACTGTTGAACATCTGAATTTTGAGTTAACAGCGGTGAACACTTATGTTTACTGCTCGCTATTAGAACTCATAGATGTTCTCAGAAATAGTAGATGAGTCCCAAAAACTGATGCTATTTACGCGTGTGCGGAATGAACATTTATTCTCCATACTAATAAGTCAGTCAGAACTGGCTTCCTGGGTAAAAGGACGACTTATTGTCACGCAACCATTTAATCTTCGTTGCTTTCCTGTTGCTTCAGTACTTGAGAGCTCGCACACGATGAGGAACTGTTTCCTGACAGCGGACCCATTTTTAAGGGTTTTTGTAGTGCAATCGACCAGTGCACAGAGATGGATTGTTTAGAGACTGCAGTGGTTTTTCCTCTTATCATTCGACAAAGGACAAAACAATGGAAGAGAAAGTATTGGATTCACCGGCTTATGTCTGAAAGACTAAATACAGGGAAATTCACTTTAATATTTCAAGAGCTAAGATGTTACCCAGAGAAATTCTTCAGTTATTTCCTCATGAGTGTAATGTCATTTGACGAGCTGGTCACAATTCTGGAACCTATCATCACCTACCAAAATGCGACTGTCAGTTCCACCAGAAGAAAGGCTCGGTGTTATATTAAAGTAGGTTACATGAAATTACACATTTTTATTTAGTTTGATATTATTTATTATTCGAGAAAAACCAGTTAATAACAGTAATCGTTACATTTTGTATGAAATATGTCCAAAGCAACTGATGGAAACGGCAGAAAATGAGTGCAGGTATAAAGTTTCAACACTTGCATGTAGTGACATCGTACATAGTTTCTAATCCATCTGAAGGCACAGAAAAATTAATCAGGTATATGATTACACTGTCGCAGTCATCAGGAGAAGTATGGACGGTGTTCGAGCTGTTTCCAGCGGTAGGTTGATTGCCAGACAGATGTTGCAGTAAACACTTGCGCAGGGGTGGAGAAGTTAGAATACCGAACGCTACCACTGAAACTATCACGTGTGTCATTTGGTAGACAAGTGGTCTGGAAACGTGTTATTGCCTGAAGAATCTCAATTCCTGCATCGATCATTCAGTGTGTGGGTATTGCTTTCAGCGTAAGTACAAAAGACAATGCAAAATGTGTTGCAGGGTCATCCGCTGATGAAGCAGTTTCTTTCTTCTCTCGAAGTATATCGAGTAAAGTTTCTTCATAACTCTTCTTCTTATTATTTGGATTGTAGGAGGTATGTGGAGAACGAACAACGGGTGGCCTTTGAACGTTCTGTGTTTCCTCAGGTTCCTTATCGCTTACGACTGGTTCAGCATTTCCACTTTTTTCACGTACTTCTACGGTTGGTAGATGAAATACAAGCTGATCGTAAAATTTGTACTTTCAGCGCTTTCCGGCTGGTTGTCTTGACTTGGCCGATTTTTGCTCACGCTATTCTCTAACAAAAAATGTTCTTAGATTTTTCCATCTTCGTTCTACCAGCGTTCCTAGGAAACAAAGACTATAAATTGAAACGCTTGAGATTGTTGTAGATTTTAATATATTTTCATGAAATAAAAACGAAAACTGTTGCAATTCAATTACTTTAAATCATTTTCGAAACTGCATAAATTATTATAACTTCTTTTCAGGTGACCAGAAACTGGATCAAGTTTCAACGATCTTTCATACAACTACTTTATTGGTGCTGTACAATCCGCAAAATAGTGAAAGCAACATGCACTGAAATATGGAATGTTTTGCAGCCAATGGTTATGCTAGAGAAATGTGAAGAAGTGAGGTTGCACGTTGCTGAACAGTTCTGTAAAAATACTATTTCCCCAAGTCATAGTGCTATGGACGGAAAACTTATTCGAATAATACAGATCAAAGTTCTGGCTGAGAATTTTTTAATTATAAAAAATTCTTTTCTGTGGTGTTGATGGCGTGGGTTGCTGCTGAATATCAATTTGTCTTCGTAGATGTTGGTGCAAATGGAGCAGCAGGTGATTCCTCAGTTTTTTATAATTCGAACAAGGGCAAAAAGCTGCTACGTTACCTTCTGAACACATTGAACGACCGAACATCGCCTAACGATTCAGAAGCCAAACCAACGCCTTTTTGTTTGATTTCTGATGAAGCTATTGGTTTATCGAGGCACGTTTTGCGCCCATTTTCTAAAAAATTGCTAACCCCATTAATGAAAATTTTCAACGGTATGGTTGAATGCACATTTGGCATACTGGAGAACAAATGGCGTATTTCCCATAGACTTCTTGATGTTACCATCGATTTCTGCGATACAGTAATCAAAGCATGTTGTGTGCTCCACAATTTTGTGCGCAGAAGAGATGGAATCAACTTTAGAGATATGGCTTATGAATGACCACTGCAGAGAATAGTCATTGAACACCAGGATAGAACTATATCTTCTGTCAATATACGCAACTATTTTGCAGACTATTTTACGTCCCCTGGAAGATCTGTTCTGTACGATGGACTCTGATTTCACTACGACTCAACAACATTGAAAAACTTACTTGTTCTATCCATAAAAAACATTATTAAGAAGTGTAATACAAGATCAATGTTAAAAATGTGTCAATAAAAACAACTTTGTAAAATAAAAACTTACCTGCTAGTTTTTCTTTGTTCTGTAGACAGTTGTGTCCCCAGATCGTACTCCGCACGTTTACACACATTTCTTCCCATAGTTTACTTTTCAAGTTAGCAGTAGCAGGTTTTTTGAACAATGCAGACCTCTTTCCTACTTCATTTATGAGCAATTCACTATCTATGTCTTCATCCCTCACAACAGCCGTTTTACGAACTTCAGAGTTTCCAACAGCAGACAACAGAGACGGCAACTACACTGTCGCCCGTGTGTGCTCGCACATATGATTGTACAGACTCTGTGGAAAAGGCGAGACAGTTGCGCGACAAAAAGTCTCCCGTGTGCGCCCGCCCTTAACAGCAGAACACTAAACATTTGGTGCGTGGATGACTAGAGTGCGAAGTTTGTTGCTTAGGATTGTTTGTTTACTGTGTTGGTATTATGAATGTCTGAGAGCTAGGAGAAACTACAACCGTTACATTTCCTAAGGAGATTCATCTCTTCTGTACGGCCTTTAGATGATAGTACCGTCTTGAGTAGAATATTCTAGAGATAGAATACCCTATTCGGGTCTCTGGTCAGGGACTACTCAGTAGGATGTTCTCGTCAGGAAAAACGAAACGCATTCTGCGGATCGGAATGTAGAATGTTACGTACATTAACTGGGTAGTTAGGGTAGAGAACTGAGAATAGCGATGGATCGATGGAAGTTAAATATAGCGGAAAATATTGGTTTTGTAAATAGAAACCACCTTTTCTTGCTGCAATGTAATTTCTATCAGATGTGTTTCGCCTTTTGTTTTAAGCCATCTTCAGTGGGCTCTAGAACGATTCAGTTTTGTTTTGAGATGTTATATTTACAGATTATAAAACTGTCCATGTCTCGTTTTTTACGGTGAATTAGTGATTACTTACAGTTTTCATTTTTTGGTTGGCATTTGCGTTTTCTTTCATCTGGTCGTATACTGAAAGCCGCATTATAACTTTACTTACGAAACTTAAGCAGAGTTATAGCGTGACCTCCAGCATGTGACGAGATGAGAGGAAATGCAAATACCAACCAAAAACGGGAAGAACTGTAAGCAATACCTTTTTTTTTAAAAAAAAAAAGAGACATGAACTGTTTTATAATCTACAAATACTAAAACCAAAATAAAACTCTGTCATTCTTGATCCCACTAAGATGGCTTAAAGTAAAACGCGAAACGCGTCTGGAAGAAATAAAATACTTTGCAACAAGAAAAGGCAGTTTTATTTACTAAACAAACATCTCCGTACTTGCCGTGGATGATGACCACGCAGACAAACTTATTACCGTGGAAAATAAGTATGGTTGCAGGAAGAACAACACTTATTGTCTGCTCACTACGGAATTATCAACGCAAAACCAGATAGGAGTAATGTAGAAGTAGCCCTAATAATGATAAGAAAATAGGAATGTGGGTAAGCTGGTATAAAAGGCATCGTGAACACATTGTGATACCCAAGATAGACACGAAGGCAACACTACCATACTAGTACAAGCTTGTATGCCAACTAGCTCCGCAGACGATAAAGAGATTGCGTAACGTACTATGAGGTAAAAGAAATTGTTTAGCTAGTTGAGGAGGCGAAAATTTATTTGTGATGGGTGACTGCAATTCGATAGCAGGAACCAGGAAGAGAAAAAAATAGTAAGAAAATGTGGAATGGGGAAAGAAAACAAAGAGGGAACCACTTGGTAGAAATTTGGATTGATTATTATTTAATCATCGCTAACACTCGGAAGAAACAAAAAAAGAAATTCTCGTCGGGAGGACTTATTCAGAATATAGAAAAGTGAAAAAAAACCTTCGGTGAAATTAGAAGAGAGTGGTAACATTAAGAGTGCAATGGGAATTCCAGTCTTAAGCACAGAAGGGAGCAGATAGAACGCCTCTACGTGGAGGGGGTTTGTCTGATGACGTTGTGACGTCGCTGCTCACTTTTTAGCTAAAATAATGAGAAATAGCGAGAAGGCTGGCGTGAAGCGTTGTATTAACAGCCGCGGGCTGGTAGCTGCAAGTGTGGCGACATGTGGGTCAGAATAACATACACGTAAAGTGGTTGCAAGACGAGGCTACGAACGCACAGCAGAAAAGAGCACGGCGCCGTGGTAATGGCCATAGCTGGCGGGATGATGTCACTACACCAGGGCAAGTCCGTTGCTATGGGCGACATGGAGCGAAAACGCTTTCTTCGACATCTCTCGGCGTCGTTTGCCACTTTTGAGCATGATCTGTTTATACTACACTAGGGAAATACTAAAAAAACTGCATTACCTTGCCCAGTGATGGTTGGGTATTCGCCTCTTTCGGCGAACAAGGTTCAGATGTTTCCACTGTTTGCTTCACTCCTTTGTACTGGGAGTCAAGCATCACTTGTCCATTGCGATTAGACAAGAAATCATTTGCATTGGACTCAAAAGCTCAACATTTCCGCTGCTGCCTCGGTTCAGTGGGCTTTTAAAATGGGTGTGAACAGTCGCTGAACCTAGCTGGCAGCGACATTTGTCATATTAAAAGTGTTGTGAAATAAGTTGGAAACTGATTTTTACCTATTCCACTAGCGTCTCGATTGTGATACGACGGTATTCGAGCATCCGGGCCTGTGATTCAGGGATCATCAGAGAGAAAACGTCAGCCACTTCGTCCTTTGTCATTCACAATTACTTAATTACACTGGAAGTGCCTGTGCCATCTAACCACAGTCTCATACTAGGGTACATTAATACTATATCAAGATGTTATCTGGTGCATAGTTCCATTTACTGCCAGGGATTGGTACCCCAATCGAGGCACTATTCCCATATCACCTTTCCAAACAAAAAAATGGTTCAAATGGTTCTGAACACTATGAGACTTAACATCTGTGGTCATCAGTCCCCTAGAACTAAGAACTACCTAAACCTAACTAACCTAAGGACATGACACACATCCATGCCCGAGGCAGGATTCGAACCTGCGACCGTAGCAGTCGCGCGGCTCCGGACTGCGCGCCTAGAACCGCTAGACCACAACGGCCGGTATCACCTTTCCCTCTTTATCTCCAGACAAACATAGCATAGTATTAAAAATGAAAGAGCCAATCAAAAATCCAAATTGGTGAAAATTGTGTTTGTGGTGGCACATGTGGCACATGTCGGCACTAATGACGTGTGTCGCTTTGAATGTGAGGAAATTCTCTCTGGATTCCAGCGGCTATCTGATTTGGTGAAGGCTGCCGGTCTTGCTTACGAGATGAAGGCAGAGCTCACCATCTGTATCATCGTTGGCAGAACCGACTGCGGACCTTTGGTGCAGAGCCAGGTGGGGGTCTGAATCAGAGGCTCAGACGGTTTTGCGACCGTGTTGGCTTCAGATTCCTTGACTTGCGCCATAGGATGGTGGGGTTTCGGGTTCCGCTGAATAGGTCAGGAGTTGACTACACTCATCTGGCGGCTACACGGGTAGCAGAGGCTGTGTGGCGTGGACTGGGCGATTTTTTTAGGTTAGAAGGCCTTGGGAAAGTACGGGGTGGGCTGCAATCTCAAAGGGTGCATGGCAAATATAGGACGTGCTTGGATCAAGGAGCAGTCAGAATTGTAGTTGTAAATTGTTGTAGTTGTGCTGGGAAAGGCCCTGAGCTTCAAGCGCTAATAGAAAGCACAGAATCTGAAATCGTTATACACTCCTGGAAATTGAAATAAGAACACCGTGAATTCATTGTCCCAGGAAGGGGAAACTTTATTGACACATTCCTGGGGTCAGATACATCACATGATCACACTGACAGAACCACAGGCACATAGACACAGGCAACAGAGCATGCACAATGTCGGCACTAGTACAGTGTATATCCACCTTTCGCAGCAATGCAGGCTGCTATTCTCCCATGGAGACGATCGTAGAGATGCTGGATGTAGTCCTGTGGAACGGCTTGCCACGCCATTTCCACCTGGCGCCTCAGTTGGACCAGCGTTCGTGCTGGACGTGCAGACCGCGTGAGACGACGCTTCATCCAGTCCCAAACATGCTCAATGGGGGACAGATCCGGAGATCTTGCTGGCCAGGGTAGTTGACTCACACCTTCTAGAGCACGTTGGGTGGCACGGGATACATGCGGACGTGCATTGTCCTGTTGGAACAGCAAGTTCCCTTGCCGGTCTAGGAATGGTAGAACGATGGGTTCGATGACGGTTTGGATGTACCGTGCACTATTCAGTGTCCCCTCGACGATCACCAGTGGTGTACGGCCAGTGTAGGAGATCGCTCCCCACACCATGATGCCGGGTGTTGGCCCTGTGTGCCTCGGTCGTATGCAGTCCTGATTGTGGCGCTCACCTGCACGGCGCCAAACACGCATACGACCATCATTGGCACCAAGGCAGAAGCGACTTTCATCGCTGAAGACGACACGTCTCCATTCGTCCCTCCATTCACGCCTGTCGCGACACCACTGGAGGCGGGCTGCACGATGTTGGGGCGTGAGCGGAAGACGGCCTAACGGTGTGCGGGACCGTAGCCCAGCTTCATGGAGACGGTTGCGAATGGTCCTCGCCGATACCCCAGGAGCAACAGTGTCCCTAATTTGCTGGGAAGTGGCGGTGCGGTCCCCTACGGCACTGCGTAGGATCCTACGGTCTTGGCGTGCATCCGTTCGTCGCTGTGGTCCGGTCCCAGGTCGACGGGCACGTGCACCTTCCGCCGACCACTGGCGACAACATCGATGTACTGTGGAGACCTCACGCCCCACGTGTTGAGCAATTGGGCGGTACGTCCACCCGGCCTCCTGCATGCCCACTATACGCCCTCGCTCAAAGTCCGTCAACTGCACATACGGTTCATGTCCACGCTGTCGCGGCATGCTACCAGTGTTAAAGACTGCGATGGAGCTCCGTATGCCACGGCAAACTGGCTGACACTGACGGCGGGGGTGCACAAATGCTGCGCAGCTAGCGCCATTCGATGGCCAACACCGCGGTTCCTGGTGTGTCCGCTGTGCCGTGCGTGTGATCATTGCTTGTACAGCCCTCTCGCAGTGTCCGGAGCAAGTATGGTGGGTCTGACACACCGGTGTCAATGTGTTCTTTTTTCCATTTCCAGGAGTGTAGGTACAGAAAGCTGGCTAAAGCCTGAAATAAGTTCTGCAGAAATTTTTACGAAGTCTCAGACGGTGTTCAGGAAAGATAGATTAGGCAGAATTGGTGGTGGAGTGTTTGTGTCTGTCAGTAGTGGTTTATCTTGTAGTGAAGTCGAAGTAGATACTCCGTCGAATTGGTATGGGTGGAGGTTATATTTAACAGACGAACTAAGTTAATAATTGGCTCCTTCTACCAACCCCCAGACTCCGAAGATATAGTTGCTGAACAGTTCAGGTGAATCGTTCGCCCCTCAGAGCCTATTTAAGGGGACAAAAAATGGCATGATCACAGGGAGAGAGGTCGGGACTGTGTGGAGGGTGGCCGAGAACCTCCCATTTCAATTTCTGCAGTAGTGCCGCGACTGTGTTGGCAATATGAGGCTTTGCATTGTCGTGGAACAGAATGACCCCACGGGTGAAATTGTCTGGTCGTTTTGATTTGATCGTTTGGAGAAGGGTGGTCAAGGTTTGCGAGAAACGCTGGGCATTCGCTGTTGTCCCGTGTTGCAGGAAGTGAACCAGAAGGTGGCATCATGATCAAAGAAGAACATCAGCATAACCTGCACTCGTGTGAACGGCGACGTCCAGATGTAAGTGCGGAACTAGTTAACATCGCAGCCCCGGGAATTTTATGAAACCGTCATTCACCGCCTTGTGTCACAGTGGGACAAGTCTCTCAAAAGCCAGGGTCAATACTTCGAACATACAGGTACTTGTTTCGTTAATTGTGCCTCTGGCTCGTTTCTTTTCGAACGCCTCTTACACATGTCTGTCGTGATGGTATTTTGTAATACGCTGTGATGCAACTCGGAATTCTTGTATTCCATAGTCGTCCATGTATAATCCGAATGCTGGATGCCATAGACATTTGTAGACAAGTATTCATTCTGTTTTTCGAAAAAATGTACGTTATTAATTCTGCAGGCAATGGTATGTTGGCAAAATTAATTTATTTGCACATGGAAAACATGTAGCTACACATTCTGCATTCTACTTTATAGGATAAAATCCTGCTACAATTGACACTTGTAACAGGCGTTGTCATATAATTGGATGTTTATTACCTACTGTGCATTTATTTGATATTACCTTAAGAAATTTCATATGTACTCCAGCGTAAAAATCATTATTTTCATTAACACACAACTGAATTACTTGCTTCAATGCCCAATCAGCATCGTAATGTTGTAAGGTTTCCCATTTTTCCAAAAGTCGATCTGCGACATTGGTTCAGCACCGTTCACCTATGTCAGCAGGCAGTGGCAGAGACGTATTTTTTATACTGAAGTACGTCTGCTTTTCCTCACATGTCTTTGGCAAGAGAAAGTTGCTTATTAGTTAAAAACTTATATTAATAGATCGATTCATTTGAAGAATTTTTGTCACAAAAATGTGAAAACAAGTATACAAGGTATCTATAGTCGTTAAATCGAACGCCAATGCGTTTTGCTGCTAGTTCACTCGTTACAACATTATTATTAACTTAGCTGATGAAAGTTCAGCCTGTTGAGACGTTCTTCTTCTACAGTCTCCACCGCTACTACTTCTACTTCTTCTTGATGCAGGTTTCTTCTCCATCTGCTCGATCAGGCCGCAAATCTTCGCTGCTTTATCAGCAGGACCACACATTCTGTAACATTAGATGAGAAAAATACGTATTCATAGCTACATTAAAATATGTATAATATACACCATAAGAAAGGAAGAGCTGCCATTTTTGTCGAATTTTCGACTCTGCTCTTTCTCTCTCTCTCTCCCTCTCTGTTGTAACCTCCCCACTGTAATTTTTTTAATGATATTATTTTTAAATGCTAATGGACATTGTGCTAAGTGTAACCTCCCAGAGAAATTTTGAAACACAATATTTAATAGAAATGGAGCCAAGCGTAACCTCCCTAGGAATTAAATTTAATGACAATAAAAATGAGAATAAAAATTAGCAATCTGTCCCTAGTGTAAGCTCCCCACAAAATGAAAGTCAATTCAGTGATAAGAAAATCTCAGTGATAATGATAACTCAATTAGATCGAAATGTCGATCTTAGGCCCTGTTCATTAATTAAACTGAAATTCTTACCTTAGTGAAACTGCATCTGCTCTTATTTATTTTTGCCATAGCTTGGAGGAAATTGATTGCAAAAATTTTGAATTTAAGGGAAGCTTTTCTTTAAGGAATATCAAGGGAATATTTCTTTCATTAAAGAATTCTTTGTTAAAAAATTGCTTTGAAAACCAAAAATTATTATTGGGGCGATTATTGCACAAATTAGTTACAGTTAATTTACATTATTAGCTGAGCGCATTTAAAAATAATATACCTCATCCTGAATCTTGACCAGAGTGCCATGTCGGCGCCCGCCGACTCCTCACACACAACTGTACTGGGCTGCTACTACCGACAGACTCCTCGCAACTGTACTGCACGACTACTACTGACAGAGTCCCGCTCGCAACTCTCGCGCGGTCAAGCGCAGACTAGCCACGATAAATGGCTCTCTGGTCAGAGACTCTGCAATGCCTCGCCATCGCCGCCACACAACATACGTGTTTCATAACCCTCCTCTGGGGGGGCAAAAATTTGGCAGCGATGGTGAGTCATTTGGACTTGCCAAGCACGGCAAAATTTTTTCTTTAATTAAACAACTTGTACAATTTACAGAATATTTAGATACATGAATTAAATGTTGGGCACATGCACCGAGTACAAAACATTTCAGACAAAGACAAGATATGAGTACAAAACATATTCGCAGATCAGAAAAATGTATATACAAATTATTTGACAGATAACAAAGTGCACAGGCACTGAAAAAATTCTTTAGCATTTTCAGAACAAATAAACAGAATGGCAAAAAATCATGTTGACAAGTGACATGAGTGCACATGCACTGCAGTTCAGAACATATCAAATGGCTCTGAGCACTATGGGACTCAACTGCTGAGGTCATTAGTCCCCTAGAACTTAGAACTAGTTAAACCTAACTAACCTAAGGACATCACACACATCCATGCCCGAGGCAGGATTCGAACCTGCTACCGTAGCGGTCTCGCGGTTCCAGACTGCAGCGCCAGAACCGCGCGGCCACTTCGGCCGGCTCAGAACATATCAGCAAATGACGAAATGTATATACAATGAGTAACAAATGACATAAGTGCATACGCACTGAAGTATTGAACATACAGAATGAGTACAAATCATATTGAAAAATGAGAAAAGTGCACAGGCACTGAAGTTCAGTAGAAAACATATTAACACATAACATAAGTGCACATGCACTGTAGTTCAGAACATATCATCAAAATAAAAATGTATATACAATATAAAAGACAAGAGTGCACATATACTGTACTTCAGAACAAATCGAAAAAATGTCTTTAGCATTTTCACAACAAATAAACATAATGGCAAAAAATCATGTCGACAAGTGACATAAGTGTACTCGCACTGGAGTTCAGCAAATCGAAAAAAAATGTATATCCCATGAACATAAATGATGTTAGCAAAAAAAATGATTTTCACTATTAGGATAGGAAAGGGAAGGATTGCATCATGGTTGTAGCACTTTAGATTGCACACAGCTGTTCTGAAAGTCCATATCTTTCCACAGAAGTACAACACCAAGTGAGAGAATTTGAAGTTCTTTTCCCATAAGTATTTATCAGCGTAGCCAAGACACTGAACTGTCGTAGTAATATTCCATGTTTTCATTTTGGCAGTACATTAGGTACACCAAACAGTGGGACCATAATAACGTCTTCATCGCTCACGGTGGTGGACAGCATGTCGTGTCAACACCACGCACTTACAAGGCACACCAACGTATAATTAGTGCAAAAACCAAATATAGTGCTCCATGATCATGAGGATGGACAGGACTAATGGATATTGCAGTAATTCAGGGTAGTTAGCTCATAAGGTGAAGGACATTAAGTCACATAATAGGCTTCATTGAGAATTACAGTAGTAGTTTGCGGCATTCACAGCCCAGTTATTGAACATTTCTGTACCAAGTATGTAGTATTACAGAATAATGTTCATAAAATTAAATTATTGGCATCATGGGTAATCGTATTACAATAAACCGTGGCAGTCCTTGGCCAGTTACAAAGCATATTTAGTATGACAGAATAATGTTCATCAGAAGTCTTAATTGAAAAGGAGAGTCAATTATTGGCCTAGCATTAACATAATACATTGAGTGATACAAATTATTGGCACTCATTGGCCATTTACCAAAACATGAAAAGTCAACATTGAAAACAAGAGCTAATTAATGGCATAATTAATAACATAATTCATTTAGTGACATTAATTATTGGCACTCATTGGCCAGTTACCAAAACATGAAAGGTCATAATTCATTTAATTAGATTAATTATTGGCACTCAGTGGCCATTAAGTATTAAATAGTATAAAACATTGTTCAGCATTCAGTATTATTCAGAACTTTCTTAAATGCGTAGCATTATTTGAAACTGGTGATACACACCATTAAAAAGTCATGATTAAAAATCAGTTAATTACAGTCATAGCATTAATAATCATGGGCATTATAAGTAGTCTCATTACAATAAACAGTGGCAGTTATTTGCCCGTTACAAAGCATTATTTTATATATATATTTTTTTGTATCATTAAGAAGTCATTACTGAAGTGACATACTATTCAGAGCTGATCAGTCTTATTCAGAATTCTCTTAAACTAGTAACATTATTTGGGACTGGTAATACATTTTTTTTGTTAGCAATGCATTGCTTAGGGTAATTATACGGGAAAGCAAGAGAGAAGAATTTGCTTCTGTGTTATTGGTATAAATGAATTCGTCATAAGTCAGCTGTGGCAAGATTATGAAACAAGTAGAGTATATGTAACCACATTCATAGATTTAATGAACAACTGCTTATAGCACATTAATCTCATAAATAATTTCTCCTGCAAAATATATAAAATGGATTATTAAGCTGAAAAGAGAAATGCATTTTATGCTGAAAAGTGGTGAACTTCGAATTAACAGGTAGTGAAATGTGTATAAAAAATGTGTTCCATAGCTGTCCTTTCCAAAACCTTCAGTCATTCTACTGTGCAATATAACACTTGCTGTCAAAACGAACTGCAACAAATACTTAAATAACTACATAGCATAAATATAACTTCAATATTATCCTCATCTGCAAAGAAAACTTCATTATACATCTCATCATAACACCATTATCATCATCACCTGTAAAGAAAAACTTCATTATTCATAGCAGCACATTCTTCTTCATTATTCATCAGCATTCATTATCAGCTGCAAAAAATCACTTCATTACTCATTACACAACTATTCCTTATCTCTAGCATATTTCTTTACTACAACTAAGATGTGTAGTTCTGTCTGACAGCCTGCATCAATCACCTTGTATTCTGAAAGAAAAATTAGTTAAGACTGCTATTCTACGATGAGTATAGTATATTCTTGTTAATGCTTGTTAATCCTGATCCATTTACTCTTCCTCATAAAGTTATTGCATCTTCTTTCGTTTATTCCGTAGGTGAAATTCCCATTTCTGTTGAATTTATTTCTTACACGCATCATTTCTTTCTGAAATTGATGAACAGAGATTAATGCCTTGCATTTAAATCATATACCCATTAAATAATGACTGGTTAATGGTGACACAATTAACCATACAGCATAACATGACAGAAAACGTAATATGTCAAAGACATTGACAGTGTTCAGATGCAAAAATGTACACAGAATAATACAATGCAGCAGCAAAAAAACGTAAAACAGTCACGATCTTGAGATGTCATAGGGCAAAAAGAATGTCAAAATCAACTGGTGTGTTATACCTTAACTATTTCACAGTGCATATAAACAAAACACGAAAACAATCGTACATAAAAAGACAAAATGTGACGTTCGTTGTGTTCAGCTTGTATGTAGTGTAGTTAATAGAGGCGAGAATTAAAGACTTTAATGGAGAAAAATGTAACGAAATTAACATGTCATTAGATAACATTGCATAATTATTCATAAAATACGTAAGTGTCTCTGGAAAAAATGTGCACAGTCAGATGTGTAACGACAAGAAAAGCGACCTGCTAACCTTACCTTGCCGGGCACTTGCCAAGAAAAATACGATAATCATCAATAATTAGTCATGTGAATATAATTGCATTAGTAAATGGCATCATAGTGTGTTGAATCATACAGTGTCTTCATTCAATAAAGGGTTTAATAATGCACCAATGGTGGTTGCCTTTCGATTTTCTGGTTCTCAAAGTTTCGACGTGTACCACATTGGGATGAGGAATGCTGCGAATCCGATATGGTCCTGCGTATAGAAGTTCAAATTTACTGCACTTACCTTTTATTCTGCTGGATAAATAGTGTGTACGTACTAATATTTTTTGTCCAATGTGAAAATCTCGGCGTCTACAAACCTGTTTTTGCTGTCTTCTCCGGCGTTCTGCGGCACGTTTGATGTTGTTCAGCGCAATGTTAATTATTTCATGGTGACGTAGGCGACGACATTTAGGGAAGTTTTCTAATTCTTTAATTTTGTTTGGTGGTTCAACGTTTTTCAGTATAACTGACGGAGATAGCATAGTGGATTCATTTGGAATGGAATTAATTACATCTTGGAATGAGAGTATGTGTGTATCCCAATCAACATGTCTTTTGTGGCAGTATATTCGACACAGCTTACCAATTTCTTTCATTAATCTTTCACAGGGGTTCGAAGAAGCATGGTACGTGGATATATAAATCGGAGAATTGTTTCTAGCTCGTAACATACGTGTCCATGTAGCAGAACGAAATTGTGATCCATTGTCAGAAATTACTTTCATCACATGCCCTACATGAAATAGAAAATGTTTTACAAATGCTTTCGAAACAGTTTTAGCAGTAGCTTTGCGTAACGGAGTGAAAGTAACAAATTTTGAAGTGAGCTCAACAGCGACAAAGATGTAGCAAAAACCTCTGTTAGTTCTCGGAATGGGACCAAAAATGTCTACAGCGACCATGTGTCCTAATTTAACAGGTACAATGGGATATAAAGGAGGAACATGTGAAGTGGTGTCTGACTAGGCTTTCTGGCAAATTTTACAAGACGCTAAAACTCGTCGTATACGTTTTTCCATGTTGGTAAAATAACAGTTCCGTCTCAGTATAAGAAAACATTTTCTGGCTCCGTAATGTGCGTAACTTAAATGAGTGTACCAGATTAATTTGTTAACCAGTTCGTCAGGAATGCATAATAACCAGTTGTTGCTGTCAGGATGAGAGCGGCGAAACAGAATGTCATTGCGTACAGTGTAATGGTTTCTAATAGTAACATTATTCCTATCTTGCCAGAGGTGTTTAATTTCTTTCCACACCTTGTCTTTATTTTGTTCTTGTGCTATGTCCTGTAATGACGACGAAATAAAGTTTTCAAATGCTACTTGGTGAATGTACATGACACTGAAATTTGCTTTGCAGAAGTTGGTTGCTACGTCTTGCTGATTGTTGCTCAGAGAACGCGATAGTGCGTCTGCTATAACATTTTGTGTGCCGGGAATGTGAACTATTGTAAAATTAAATTCTTGTAAATAAAGTTTCCATCTGCTTAATCTGTCGTGAGTGAACTTAGCCGAAAGTAAAAATTGTATCGCTCTGTGGTCTGTGTAGATGGTGGTATGTCTGCCATAAAGAAAGTGCCTAAATCTCGTGAAAGCCCATACAACACATAATGTTTCCAGTTCTGTAACGGAATAATTTCGTTCAGCAGGTGACAAAATGCGACTTGCAAATGCGATGTTTTTAATTACTATTGAACCATCTTCTTCAATTTCCTGGAAAATATGTACGCCTAAAGCGGTGTTGGAACTGTCAGTGGCAATGGAAAAATTTCTAGTAAGATCTGGGTGCGACAAAAGTGGAGCATTCAACAAAGCACGTTTCAGGTTCACAAATTCAGAATGTGCTTGCTTATCCCAAGACCAAATAGTGTTTTTACCTGTTAATTGGCATAATCTGGGTGTGTCTAAAGCAGAGTGATGAATAAATTTACGAAAAAAGTTAATTAAGCCCAAAAAACTGCGTAATTGCTTCTTCGTCGTAGGAACAGTAATGTCACGTAGAGCTTGAAGTTTTTCCGGATCTGGCGCAATGCCTTCTGCTGAAATTACGTGTCCAAGAAATTTTATGGAAGTTTTGCCAAAGTGCGATTTACTAAGATTAACTGTAAGTCCTTGTGCACGAAAAGTTTGTAACAGTTGTTCAAGAATCAGATTGTGTTCAGACCAGTTAGTTTTTGCAATGAGAATGTCGTCTACGTACGTCGTGATTCTGACTTTAATGCAAACGTGTGTCGGATGGCGTCAAAATTAATAACATTTTCGTGAACACGATTCTGCGTGTCTAAATGATTGCTTACGTTACTGGAATATGCAACCTGTACTGTGTCTGGTCAAAATCTGTCGTACGTGCTATTATTTACGGGAGCATGCTGTGGCATTTCGACTATTTGAACTGCTCTGTTATTTCTTACTGACGTGTTACGCTATAGATGACACCTATTGCCTGGTTCATTCATGATTATTTGTTGTTGCTAATGTTCTTGCTGCTGATAAGATAGACTATTATTAAATGTATGCTGATAATTGTGCTCATTATTTTTACGTCTGTCGTAATAGTCATTTCTATACGGTGTATTGCGATAGGAATTGAAATACTGTCTTCTCTGTACGTAGTTGTTTCCTTGCTGCCGTGCGTTACTATTTGTTGGACCAGGGACTATACGTCCACGCGGCGAAACATTAAAGTTTGGTTGACCTTGTAGACTGCATTGTTGGTTAGGTATGCTAAGCGGCTGACTTTCATGCTGTTGTAGTGAAAAACGTCTATTGTTACCAAAAAATGCGTTTGCTGTTAATTTTTTACACATACTGATGATTACGATTTTTACCTGTTATTAATATTCTCGTGGTAGTTCTGGAGTGCCTAATGAAAATTGTCACTTTCGGTAAAAATTTGTCATATCGGGTTTTCTTTAGTCATTCTTCTTAATTCTACATAGAGCAATAGTTAAAGAGCTGTTTTGATAGATATAAAGGATAGTAGAAGAGAAGGCAGCAGTGCAGGAAACTAAAGATGAAACAGCACTACTACAGCTCGGGGCCCTATGCACGCTACGGCACATATTCATTAAAGCGTAATGAATCCCCTGAGGTCTATTACGCACTGCAAATAAATTTTAGCTTTTGCGTTACAGGCAATAGCGGTAAAATTCCAAAAGTAAATCGCTGTATTCTTGCTAATTCCAGTTTCTGCATAATAGGTAAAAAAAATGGTTCAAATGGCTCTAAGCACTATGGGACTCAACTGCTGAGGTCATTAGTCCCCTAGAACTTAGAACTAGTTAAACCTAACTAACCTAAGGACATCACAAACATCTATGCCCGAGGCAGGATTCGAACCTGCGACCGTAGCGGTCTTGCGGTTCCAGACTGCAGCGCCTTTAACCGCACGGCCACTTCGGCCGGCATAATAGGTAATGCTGATGAAAATACAATAGCAAATTGTCGCATCAGGTTCAAAGCTAGCTTCCGCATTACAGGCAATAGCGGTGAAAGCATAAAAACAAATTGTCGTATACAGCTCAAAGCGTGTACCTGTGTTCTGTCATTATTAAATTCTTTACATTTTCTTGCGGATAAAAATTGCTCATAATCTACGTTCTCGTCACTGAATTTGAGAACACGTTCTTGTTTGTGTGAGAATTTGTTTGTCTGTGTCATTTCGTACTTCAAGTTACGTAGCTTTTCAGATTTTAAGTCGCGTGGCTTTTCGGATTTTAAGTCGCGTAGTCTTTGTAAATTGCACACATTATACGCGCTGCGTGACTCTGATAAATGCTCGCAACGTGGCGGATTCTGTGACGTGTTGGTGACTGAAATAGTTTTTAATTCTGTTACTTTAAAACTTTCGACATTTTGGTTGTTCTGTCGTTCACTTTTATTATTGACTTCCGTATACGGAGTGTGTGAAACTTTCAGTGACTCTAAATTAAACTCGTCGCGTATCTGTACTGCGTTTTTAGGGCATTGTTCAGTGACTGCATTAATTTCGTCTTTGTGTGATTCTGTTGTGCCTACACGTGTACTACTTAATTCTTGTGCAACAGTGCCAACTTCTTTATTACTGTTTTTAGCACAAGCCTTAGTACTCACACGTAATGGTTCTTTAATGTCCTGACATTGTACGGTAACAGCTGTACTCTGTTCACTAACTTGTTTATTCCGTTCGTTAAGGTTGTCTTGTTTTTCGTTCGTCAGATTGAAACTTTCTTCAAGTCTTTTGATACTTTGTAGCAACAATGCCAGAATTGGATCCGACACAAAATTAGCATTTATTTTCTCTGTGCTAATTAATGGTGGATCTGGAATTGTCTCGTTTTGTGTGACAATTTGGACATTCTGTAATTTACAAAAAGTTTTATCAGTCGGATGTACACTGTCAGACACTATTTCGGAATTAAATGGATCCGTCGTACTTTCAGTACATTGTTCATTTTCATTAGAAAAATTTGTACATTATTTGAATTTTCCAAACCGGGTGTATTAAGCTGGGCAGCGCACATTACAATAGTGCGCCCCGCGTCATCAATTGTCGTCAAATCAACAGAAGACACAATCGAGTTCGTTTGTTCATCATTAAGGTCTACATCATTATTAATGGTTGGAACGCACTGATTGTCAGTGAACGCAGGATTGTCACAATTACTATCGGTCACGTTGTTTAAGTCGGTAATTTCGTTCATAATACCTCGCGATACCCTATTCACAGTCTTTCGCGGCATTTTTGCAATAGTCACAATTGTTCACAAAATAAATAAGCACAATGCAAAAGCAATACACAAATACAACAGAGCAACGAATTGCCGTTGACCTGTAGAAAGCAAGTCACAAAATTAGTAAAAGCGTTGCGCAAAATCCTAATTATATCTGTGCAAATAAGAGCAGATACCTGACTGTTTTTCAAAAGACTCTCAACGAAATACGATCCTGGACTGGGTGTCGCCAAGTGTAACCTCCCCACCGTAATTTTTTTAATGATATTATTTTTAAATGCTAATGGACATTGTGCTAAGTGTAACCTCCCAGAGAAATTTTGAAACACAATATTTAATAGAAATGGAGCCAAGCGTAACCTCCCAAGGAATTAAATTTAATGACAATAAAAATGAGAATAAAAATTAGCAATCTGTCCCTAGTGTAAGCTCCCCACAAAATGAAAGTCAATTCAGTGATAAGAAAATCTCAGTGATAATGATAACTCAATTAGATCGAAATGTCGATCTTAGGCCCTGTTCATTAATTAAACTGAAATTCTTACCTTAGTGAAACTGCATCTGCTCTTATTTATTTTTGTCATAGCTTGGAGGAAATTGATTGCAAAAATTTTGAATTTAAGGGAAGCTTTTCTTTAAGGAATATCAAGGGAATATTTCTTTCATTAAAGAATTCTTTGTTAAAAAATTGCTTTGAAAACCAAAAATTATTATTGGGGCGATTATTGCACAAATTAGTTACAGTTAATTTACATTATTAGCTGAGCGCATTTAAAAATAATATACCTCATCCTGAATCTTGACCAGAGTGCCATGTCGGCGCCCGCCGACTCCTCACACACAACTGTACTGGGCTGCTACTACCGACAGACTCCTCGCAACTGTACTGCACGACTACTACTGACAGAGTCCCGCTCGCAACTCTCGCGCGGTCAAGCGCAGACTAGCCACGATAAATGGCTCTCTGGTCAGAGACTCTGCAATGCCTCGCCATCGCCGCCACACAACATACGTGTTTCACTGTCTCTCTCTCTCTCTCTCTCTCACACACACACACAGCTGATCAAGATGTTGACAGCTCGGTTGACGAAGCATAAATGCCTTCAGCGATCTGGACGATCTCGCTTTATGACCTCACTTTCCTGCTGAATCAGCAAAGATATCTTGTCTCGTGTACTGAACCAGAGAGTGTGTAAGGTGCAAAATTTGTGGTTTACTTATTCTAGGATTGAAGGCAACTGTGTAAGTTGAAATGTGGTAAACATTTAATATTGTGCCAGAGGTATGTACGTGTATGGCACCATTTTATTATTGTGTTAGATATATATGACTTTCATAGATACAATGCATATCTTGGACTTTACAGTAAGAATTACGTCATATTTTAGTACATATATAACGTCATTTTTACAATATACCCAGATTGGTTGGAGAGAGGAACGCAAAGGGGTATAAAGCACAACTGAGGCAGTTGGAAGTTTTTGACTGGTTCGAGAAAGAGAGGAGGACAACAAGAAGGATGTGGCTTGATGTGTCTTTCGGAAATGATGTAGTTTGACATCATTTTTAATGTATCATTTGAATACTTCAATGAGATTTGCTAGAGATAGGGAAGGAGAGGGAGGGTATTTAATTTCCCACAAGCACATCTGGGCTATTTCTACCAAGATCATAGAATGAAGGCTTTCACGAATTTAACATTATCCTCCTCTTTTATAATAAATGTTACTCTTCTCTAGTTTTCATATTAATCCCAATCGAAGACATGTTCATTTCTTACAATTAAACTTTATGATCTATAACTCAATCGTATCCATGACTTTACTTTGATGTATCTTACTGTCTTATCACTTGTACCTTCGCTCTTCTCTGGACCGGGAATTAGGATTGAAGACCTGTTTAACCTCGTTCTTGTTTAATCCTTTCTTATGGAGTCTTCTTTGCAATTGTTGTCTATTCTTCATTGTAATCGGTTGTTCATCTAGATAAGTTGAACAGCCTTCCATCGTTTTCTTGTTCCGTCCCATCAGTGTTCAGGTATTGTTTGGCAGTTGTCGAATTTAGTATGGTCTGATAACTGTTTCCGCTATTCTGCACATTGAGTTACAGAAATGCGTTTTTTCTCCTTCCTGTGGTGAATCTAAGTCTCCGCTCACCCTCGCCGTAATATTTCCGCCTCCGTTCCGGTTTGTGGATTGGGTTGTTTTGGGGGAAGAGAGTAAACAGCGACGTCATCGGTCTCATTAGATTAGGGAAGGACGGGGAATGAAGTCGGCAGTGCCCTTTCAAAGGAACCATTCCGGTATTTGCCTGGAGCGATTTAGGGAAATCACGGAAAACCGAAATCAGGATGGCCGGACGCGGGATTGAACCGCCGTCCTCCCGAATGCGAGTCCAGTGAGCTAACCACCGGTTCGGTGGTCCTCCATTATCTCTTCATATGCTGCTGCGAATAGTTCGCGATAAAAGTGCCACGTATCGAACACTTTCGCAAAATCATTGTTATAACGCTTGTGTGTGGCTTTCATATGAATAAAGCTTACGTCACGTTACATGTTGATTGTATTCAGGATGCGTTGTAGCTCTCCAAACTTTTCCACAGAGGGGTTATCCTCTAGGAACGTTGCTTCCGCCAAGGCCTCTTCTTCCGTCATCCCTTAGCTGACATACCAGGCACTCACACTCAGTGCCCCTTCCTCTCACACCTAACCGCTCTCCTCAGTCATGTCGTCGATCTGGCCGCAATGACGTCGAACCTTGTCTGCTGACTTCATATCTAATACAGTGTTTCTCTCTTAAATTACGCTCAAACTTTACAAACAATAAACTTCTTTTCATGACTTTACAAAAAGTATTATTACTCTATCCAAAACAGTTTTTCTTATCCCTATATAATTTTTTTCGTTTTTTCACCATTTTCTTTTTTTAATATAAAGGTCATGTAAGAGTGAAATTGATGGTGATGACAGTTGGTAAGTTAGTGACTTTCAAATTTTACTTCTTTTTTAGTTTTCTAACTAGAAGTATGTTATGTTATTTTGAAAACTTTGCACCTTGACTCCGACTCCAGCTTCTCTTTCTCTGCAATCTCTTCTTTTTGTCCTTAACTGTAACAGAACTTCAAAATACACTTTATCTCTGCTATTGTTCTTTTGCCTTTCAAAAATCTTCTCTATTTATCTATTGCATTGTTTTTTAAAGCTTAAAATTTCTTTTTCTCAGTTGTACTTATCGCTTTCTCCTTTCGTTTGATAGTAAACCGTTATATTCCTTTCTTCCCTCATCATACTCTTCCTGATTGAAATCTTTTCTGGATTAGTTTTTCTCCCCACTGTTTACCTCCTTCCAAGAAATAACATGTTTCTTGCTTAACTGCATACTTCAATTCTCTTTCCTAATTATTACCTCCTAACGACTTCTAATATTTATTTCCCTCATATCTCTTATTCAATATCAGATTGTGGTACTTTCCACAAATCATATTTGCTTCTCATATTCCCCCAAAATATCTCCTCAATTATTTGTTCACCATCCTCGACGGAAAAAATTAAAAATGCCTATTTCCTTCCCACCTAATTATCTGTTTCCTTCCTACTTCTTCCTTTCATCTACAAAAATCAACTTCCTCCTCCTTCACACTACATCTAGAGAATCTACTACTATTTCGTCAAACTATACACATGCTGATCTCTATTTTCCTCCTCCTCTTCACTCCTTCCCCAGAACACATTTCATTTGTAGAAGAGTTGCTTTCGTTCTTATTTTCCTGTCATTTCTTCATCATTCTCCATTTACCTTGCTACAAAATTTATTTTATCTATATAGTTAACTGAGATAAGTACAAGTTAAAAGTTTTATCTGGGTGCTTTTTGCTATCTTTCATACTCTTTGATTTCTGGACATTTAATACAACTAAATTTTTGTGTGGAGTTACTTTTTATTGTCTAACCTTTGTATAACTATAAATGACTCACGTGGTGCAAACCCATTGATTTCCCTGTTTTTGGATTAATCAATTCGACTGCATTATCATGGACTACTTTACATACTTCAATGGGGTCTTTGTAAATAGCAAATAATTTGTTTTGAACGCTGTAACCTTCCTATTGCATGGTGCTAATTTTACAAAATGTCGATGTTTTATTTTAGGTACCTGAGGGACTTCACTTCTAACTTGGGTATTACTATTGGTCTTCGTATCGTTCATATCGTCAGTTCTGTCTTTTTACCTGGGTTTGGTGGTCTCACTCGACTTCTTCCACCGGTTCATTTCGCGTGTTTTGCCCCGCTGAAGTTTGATTTTCCCAACCTTTCTGCGTTCTGGCCATTCCATTACCACCTGAATAACCTGGATTTTGCTGCTGAAAATCTCTAAATCTTCCGCTTCGTTCGCACGGGTATTGTATCTCGGATCATAGCTACCACCGTAGTTTCTAGGAACAAATCCACCCTTGTAATTCCGCGGCCCATCAAAACCATAATTGTTATTTGACCTCTGTGCGTTTCCAAAACCATAATTATTGTGGTTATCCCATCGGCGATTACCACTCCTTCCAAAACCATTACCTTTTCCTACGTTATTATTACCATCGGAATTATTATTATTAAAACCTGATCGGTTGCTGTTATGCCCTATATTGGTGTTTTCTCTGATTGTTCTTTGTTTCTTTGCGTCATCTTCAATTAGTATGAACTCAAGTGCTCTTAACATTCCTTTAAATGCTTGTATATTATCTCCTGCCCTACGAACAAATGACTGCTGACAACGTTGCGGTAACTTCATTGTGCACATCCGTATCAGTTCCCCATCACTGTATGGATTATCTAAACACTGATTTGTCATTTCTTCGCAAAAATCGAACTGGTTTCTTTTCTCCTGAATTTTTGAACAACTCTTTCGGTAATAACTCATATTTTATTCTATTTTTAGTTTCTGTGTACCAGTATCGCTGCAAGAATGCGGATTTAAATTGCTCATACCACTGACAGTTTACAACTACTCTTTGCACGGATTCCGCTATTACGCCGTTCATATACCAAGAAATGAAGTCAAGTTTATGGCTAAGTGGCCAATGCTCTGGTAAACCGATATGAAATTGATTTATAAATGTGCGTGGATGTAAACCGTTTCCGCTTTCTTTGTAATGTTGGAATTTTCTGACTGTCAAAAAGTGATCATTGTCAAATTTTTCTCTTTCACCACACGGCGTTTGTGTTTTCACAACATTACGCGTTCCCTTCGACTGTGTCATGTTCTCTTGTACTCGTTGTACCACATTTGGGTCTTGATATGAAGTATTTACGTCCCATCTAGCATCGTATCTACGCAGTGGAGTGCAGTTATCTACACTGTACTGTTCCTCGTGTATCGGACTGAAAGATTCGTTTACATTTCACGGTAATGGTTCAGTGTTTTGCCTTTCTATTATATGCATATTGTATTGGGGTCTATAACTTGTACTGTAACTTGGAAATCGCGAAACTGGCACATGCTCTGCTCTCACGTCGCACGCATACGTTCGGAGGGTCGGCTGCCGCTCTGTTGGAATGCGCGCGTTTAGCGTTTCTCGCTACCTTCTCTGCTGTGACCGCACATCACCTGCTTCGCCCATCTGTGTTAACTGTTCTTTTCCTGTTTGCTTTTGAATCGCTTCCGAAGCTATGGACGCAACCTCTTGTGGATACACGACTGGAATTACATGACGTTTTTGTGTTTCCGCTACTGCTACGGAAGATTGCACAACTGACTTGCTTATTTCTGGATTTCTGTCCATCACTATGTCGGATGATACTACCGATTCCGTCACCTCGCTACTGTTTTCTGTACGATTCTCGATATACTGTTTCAATTCTGTACGAAGGTCTTCATACTGTTTCTGATTTTTCGAGATTATGTTTTCAATGCGTGTGTCGAATCGTTTTAATGCGGCTCGCGTGACACGTTTTCTGACACTGAGCTCTTCCACGATTTGTTGCGACTTACCAGACGTCTTACGTGCTACCTTATCCACTGTTTGATTAACGTTAGACACTGCATCCTACACCTGGTGAACGTCAGGTCACATCTTTTTCTGGTTAGGCATTAACGATCGTATAAGCTCGCGTGAGTCTCTCAAAAAAATGGCTCTGAGCACTATGGGACTCAACTTCTGAGGTCATCAGTCCCCTAGAACCTAAGGACATTGTGATTGTACACACACACACACGTCCATGACCGAGGCAGGATTCGAACCTGCGACCGTAGCAGTCTCGCGGTTCCGGACTGTAGCGCCCAGAATCGCTCGGCCACCTCGGCCGGCTGAGTCTCTCGCCTCTCCGGATTTCAGTAAACTGTTCATTAACTTCCGTTCGTAGTGTTTGCTGATCTTCGCGGACTTTTTCGAACCCAGTGTAAGTTTCAAATGGGAGACTATTTAATGCAGCAATTGTCTCTGTTTTTAAATTCGCCGTTTCGGTTTTTAAATCTTCTGACCTTACATTTGTTTCAGTTTTTAAGTCTGCTAAGCCTGCATTTGTCGTTTGACACGTTTGCTTTACGACGAGAGTGAGTTGCTTCAGTAATGCGAACACACTATCCGACTCTCCGCCATCGTCACCTGTCACCATTTGATGAAAAATTTGCCGTTCTCGTCTTTCACGTGGCATCTCACCGACCTCCGTGCACAGCGCGGACGCACTTACACACATTGTTTCTGTTGGAAACTGTCCTCTTTGATTCAAAATTACTATATTCAGTTCAACGTACCGAAGTTGCTCGTCCTCTAATTCTACTTCTGACCCACTATATCCGTCGTTTGTTCGTTGTTGTGCATTCTCCGACTGTGATACCAATCGTGAAACTGCTACCATTCCCTCTGCACCATCACTACGTTCCGTTCCATGACTCGCACGTGATACGTTATGTTGTACATCAACCTCTATTTTGTCAAGATCTTAAGTTTGATCTATCTGCGCACTCTCCATTCTTCCGCCATCTCTGATCGTCTCGCTAACCTCTGTCTTTCTCATATAGCGCGAGCTTGTGCTCTCGTTAAAACTCGTTGAATAACTTCGCGTACGCCAGTAAGGGCATGCACAAGCTACTTCTACACAATGACAAGTGTTCTTCTACTTGCTAATACAACTTTTCTACACTCTGAATCGCACATTTACTGTATTCTGTCCACTATACATTTACATACATTGGATAACCTCGTCACAAAACAACATTTTTTTTTTCAAAATTCAAAAATTTTTATTTTTATTACTAATTTGGCTAATTGCCACCTAGGCAGACCAACTGCCATCGTGGCACGGTCGCTATTTATAAGATACAATATTTGTGCTTTACTTATTCTAGGACTGAACACAACTGTGTAAGCTGAAATGACATATTTAATGTCGCAATATTAGCACAAAAATACACGCTTTTACACAGTTTTTAATGCGACAGCAAAAAAGAGTTGTCAGGATAATGCATCTCGTCAACATCAAAAAGTGAAATAACCCTAAACACAACAGTATTAAATATTAATTGTCAGAAGGTTAAATTTTCCTAATCACGACAATATTAAAGTTTAACTAGAAGTTTCTTTGCAAAACTGTTTGTACACTTATGTTATGATGTTGGTCAGTACTACCAAAATCGTCCGATTCCGGTTCAAAGTTCGGTACTATTTTTAGGATGACAATCAAGTCTATGGTGGATGGTTAGTTATGTGACAAACTGAGCAAAAGATTACCCAAGGTCGTTCGAGTTTACAGTGGATGCAAGCTGGTGAACCAACACGTTAGACTGTCGTCTGCTAGGCCGCTCTCTTCCGCTGAAATTCCTATAAAACTAATTACATCTTTGCTGAATTTTCCAGCAAAAACTTTCCCTATGTTTCGCATTAGGCGAGAGAATGTGAGCTCATCCCTAGTCTTAGAATGTGGCGATATACACGCACATGGTTGGAGCAGCGTGCGTGTTATAATGCCCTCTCAGTTCTAGCAAGAACAACTAACTAATTGGCTGGTTCGTTTCTCCACAGTTGGAGCTAAACGATGCTACAGCTAATTTCTAGCTGGATATTAGCCGCTGTGAACGCAGTGCTCACACAAATTACTTCTCTGCGTTGTACAGAACATTATACACCCCGTTCTGCACTTGACGCCAGTTAAGGGTCCACGAAAATTTCCGTCTTTTCTTACTCATAGCCGAACTGTCTCTCCACCTGGGTTCTTCCGTTCTTCACGTCACAGCTTTTTTCGACCTATAGGAATGTTCCTCTTATTTTGTGGAAACTCTACCAGTTGCAAGGTTCATACCACAAAATTGCGTCGAAACTTTGGCTCTTTTCTCCTTCCTAGCGCATTTCCGCCAGTCGGTCGATTTATGCCCATTCAAGACGCCTAAATTCGTACATTGACTCTCTCACGTGTGTACCAGTCACTGCAACACATGATCGAAAATGTGTCACTGGTCTTGTTTCGTATTCATTTGGAATTCCAAAACGCAGTTTTTAAAAGCTTTATTTCCTGTCCTCCCTCATATGGGCCATTATACACGCTCTCCCCGTCTGAGTCACCTGGTCGATCATTGACTTTCCACCTGGGAGACCCCTTTAAGTGGTTTCCGTGGCACCCCCTGTAGCACGGCCTTGCCTCTGTGTCGTCCCTCTGAATTACAACTTAAAACGCCTCTCGCTGCTTGTTTCACCTTCTGCTGAATTTTTTTTTCAAATGTGTGTGAAATCTTATGGGACTTATCTGCTAAGGTCATCAGTCCCTAAGCGTACACACTACTTAACCCAAATTATCGTAAGGACAAACACACACACCCATGCCCGAGGGAGGATTCGAACCTCCGCCGGGACCAGCCACGCAGTACATGTCTGCAGCGCCCTAGACTGCTCGGCTAACCCCACACGGCACCTTCTGCGCAAACATGCATTATAGCCACAGTGTGTTAATTACCGTCGATTGAATGTCATCCCTTTTTACATTACATACTGCTAGGCAAATTTTCTCATTACTGCCGAATTAAGTTAGGTACCATATTGACCTTCGTGTTGCGATGTATAAAGCTCTCATCTAAAGTGCTAATCTGACCTTCATTTATTCTGCCTTCTTACAAGTGTACAATCACATTCCTGGAATCATCAGTTTCTAACAGACACCAAGCATTGGGGAACAGTTATACATAAGCAAGTAGAGACTTGTTTTCAATCAAGAAAAAACTAATTGAGAGTTTCTCCTACAAGTTTGCGAAGTTATTGCAATCAGCTGGGCACAGTTTCTCCTACAAGTTTGCAAACTTATTGCAGTCATCTTCTTGAATGCAAGCCTCTAGAAGCAGGGGAGGAGTTTTGCGTTAAACAAGAACTTCGTTCGGAATCAGTTCATGTGCGATTTTTTCGCGCTATTCGCTTCTGCAGAAGAACGCAAAACATTGACCAAATAACGGAGTCTATAATACTCGGAGAACATAAAGTGAGGAAAGCAAAGCGTTCCATGTGACATTCTGAGAGAGAGAATACTGCAGCCTTATCTCTTATAAGGCTCTGACAAGCACTCGCATAACATCACTCAAAAGACACGCACGCTATTACTTTGAATTAACACTGCATATGTTAAAAGAATGCAAAAATATTATTTTAACGCAGAGCAGAGAAGCGATGTCAAGCTGATCTGTTTTCTCATGTCTCCAAGAGATCCAACAGATGTACCTCCTTAACTAGATTGTGGAAATATGTCTAGGAGAGAGATCCTCTTCCGTGGGAGCATGTTGCAAACATTTACTATTGTGCCAGAGGTATGTATGTGTATGGCGCCATTTTAATATTATGTGAGAGATATATGACTTTCAAAGATACAATACATATCTTTGACTTAAAAGTGAGGATTACGTGATATTTTAGTACATATCTAACGTCATTTTTAGAATATGCCCCGATTGGTTGGAGAGAGTAACGCAAAGGGGTATAGAGCACAACTGAGGTAGTTGAAGGTTTTTGATTGGTTCGAGATAGAGAGGAGGACAACAAGAAGGATGTAGCTTGATGTGTCTTTCGGAAATGATGTAATTTGACATCATTTTTAATGTATCAATTGAATACTTCAATGAGATTTGCTAGAGATAGGGGAGGAGAGGAAGGGTATTTAATTTCCCACAAGCACATTTGGGCTATTTCTACCATGATCATAGAATGAAGGCATGACATAGCTGCTGATGGACCTTTCGGGATGTGACGTCGTGGTCCAAGAAACTCTTCTGTTCCTAACGTTTCATCGAAGACTGCGCTGGACATCTTCAGAAGCGCTCTCCTACTGAGTCTTGCAGACTGACCGTGCTCAAAGTATCACACCCTTTCCTACAGTATTAATGTCGCTATCGGACGTCCGACCGGTCGGTCGACGCAAGATTCAGCAGAAGAGCGCCTCTGAGGATCTCCAGCACAATCCTGGACGAAACGTCAGGAACAGAAGAGCTTCTTGGACCACGACCTCACATCCAGAAAGGTTTCCTAGCAGCTGTTTCTACCATCCTCGAGTTTTTGATTAACTCTTTTATCATATGTGTACACTGATCTGAGGCAGAACATTGTGACCAACGATCTACTATCGATAGAAACCCGTCCAGCTGATAGCCTCATCACCTGACGAGGAATGACTGTTAGTCCGATACACGCACGGTGGATGTTGTATCAATGAGCGCGCTGTCTGTGTGTAGAATTACGAAGGCTCGCGATATATCTGAATTTGACCGAGGGCAGATTACAATGGCCTGGAGGCTCGACACGAGCGTTTCGGAAAATGCACGATTTGTCGGGTGTTCAAGGAGTGCTGTGGTGAGTGTCTTCAACAGATGGCGAAGCCAAGGTGAAGCCACGTCCAGGCGCCGTGGGGTTGGACAGCCAACCATCATTACGGATGTCGGACGTCGTAGGCTGGGCAGACTGGTAAAACAGGAGAGGCAGCAAATTGTGGTGGAACTAATATCAGACTTTACTGCTGATCAGAGTACAGGTGTGTGTGACCACACAGTGCACTGAGCACTCCTAACGATGGTCCTCCACAGACGAATCACAGACGAACCACACACGTGCCAATGTTAATACCACGGCATCGGCAACTACGACTGATGAGGGCACATTACCATTGACACTGGACGCTGGCGTTGCATAGTATGATGAATCCCGGTACCCTCTTCATCATACCGATGGGAGGTCGCGAATCCATCGTCTTTCAGGGAAACAGCTCCTTGGCACCTGTACTGCGGGACAGAGACAAGGTGGCGGCGGCGCCATTTATCCTGTGGGGAAAATCCACGTGCGCGTCCATGGGTCCAGTGATTCTCGTGCAAGGCACCATGACGGCCGAAGAGTATCGTACACTGGTTGCAGACCAAGTACAGCCCTTCATGACGATCATGTTTCTCGATAGCACCCCACCCCACCCCAAAGTCGCCAGATCTGAACCTGATCAGACACATCTTCTGGGATGTCACTGAACATGCGTCAGAGCTCATCGCCCACCCCCCTCCCCGGAATTACGAGTATTAGGTGATTTGTATGTGCAGACGTGGTCCCAATCCCGCCAACAACCTACCCATGAATCATTGCTTCCATCCCGCGGTGCGTGGCCACTGTTATCCGTATCGAAGGGGGGCATACCGGCTGTTAGGTAGCTGCTCATAGTGTTCTGGCTGATTAGCGTGTTACAAATGTGCAAGTTTGTGTGTATGTTTGTTACTCCGTCAAGCTGAAACGACTGGGCGGGTTTGGAAGAAATTTAGAATGCAATTAGCCTGTGTCCTGTATTAACACATAGGCTACTCCTAAAACTGTGTAGTACCAGATATTTATTGATGCGAAGGATATAACGCGAAATGTGGAACAATAAATACTCTCTGAAAAAAGCTATTTGCTCTTTGACTTTTGAACTGTAACAAATGTGTGAAAAATTTTTGCTGTTTAAGACGTTCTACATAATAAGATTCAATGTAATGAATACAACGCTTATACAATTTCAAAGTGTTTAATTCAAACTTCCATACAAATCCGTTGCATTTTAGTTGCTGAGCGCCAGGCGTATGTTGTAACTTCTGAGATGCTTGAAGACTCACAACGATAGTGTCATTCAAATGCTGTACGACAGAGAGACCTCATGCTCGCAAAAAGTGATAGGCTGAATTTCAGTGTGATATGCAAACGTATCCGCTGGTAACAGGCACATACGTGAGGGAAGATGATGACGTTGCAAGTAAAACAATTATAAAATTAGCACTACACCGAACTAGAAATTACTTATTTTCTTTTTCGTCGAGTTAGTGTGTTTGTTACTACTTGTTGAAGCGATAGGAAGGATTTTGATGGAATGGAAGTAGTCTATACCCTGAATTAACGTTTAAGCTACCTTTTCTTCCGGAAAAAAAAATCACTGTCCCCGTCGGATGCTCAACGTGACTACTGTTCCCATGCCCGATGGATAACGTGACTAAAAAGTCATTCACGAAAGTTAGCTATCAAATCCACGACGTTTCAGCGTAGAGATTAGTTTTTAACTCCTTTTGCCAAACGAAATTATTGATACCACAAAACCTGCCTTCCCGGTTTAAATGTTTACAATTCTGTTTGAAAGTGACTTTCTCGATCACTATAAATAAGAGTCAAGGAGAAACGTTAAAAGTGGCAGGTATCCATCACAACAAGTCAGTTTTCGCACGGACGGCTCTACGTTTGTTACTGGCATGTATCGAGAGCGAGTAACCTCTACATTTAATTGTTGTTGATGTTGTGGTCTTCAGTCCTGAGACGGGCTTGATGCAGCTCTCCATGCTACCCTATCCTGTGCAAGCTTCTTCATCTCCCAGCACTTACTGCAACCTACATCCTTCTGAATCTGCTTAGTGTATTCATCTTTTGGTCTCCCTCTATGATTTTTACCCTCCACGCTGCCCTCCAATACTAAATTGGTGATCCCTTGATGCCTCAGAACATGTCCTACCAAGCGATCCCTTCTTCTAGTCAAGTTGAGCCACAAATTTCTCTTCTCCCCAATTCTGTTCAATACCTCCTCATTAGTTATGTGATGTACCCATCTAATCTTCAGCATTCTTCTGCAGCACCACATTTCAAAAGCTTCTATTCTCTTCTTGTCCAAACTATTTATCGTCCATGTTTCACTTCCATACATGGCTACACTCCATACAAATTCTTTCAGAAACGACTTCCTGACACTTATATCTATACTCGATGTTAACAAATTTCTCTTCTTCAGAAACGCTTTCCTTGCCATTGCCAGTCTACATTTTATATCCTCTCTACTTCGACCATCATCAGTTATTTTTCTCCCCAAATAGCAAAACTCCTTTACTATTTTAAGTGTCTCATTTCCTAATCTAATTCCCTTAGCATCACCCGACTTAATTCGACTACATTCCATTATCCTCGTTTTGCTTTTGTTGATGTTCATCTTATATCCTCCTTTCAAGACACTATTCATTCCGTTCAACTGCTCTTCCAAGTCCTTTGCTGTCTCTGACAATGTCATCGGCAAGCCTCAAAGTTTTTATTCCTTCTCCATGGATTTTAATACCTACTCCAGATTTTTCTTTTGTTTCCTTCACTGCTTGCTCAATATACAGATTGAATAACATCGGGGAGAGGCTACAACCCTGTCTCACTCCCTTACCAACCACTGCTTCCCTTTCGTGTCCCTCGACTCTTATAACTGCTCTCTGGTTTCTGTACAAATTGTAAACAGCCTTTCGCTACCTGCATTTTACCCCTGTCACCTTCAGAATTTGAAAGAGAGTATTCCAGTCAACATTGTCAAAAGCTTTCTCTAAGTCTACAAATGCTAGAAATGTAGTTTTTCCTTTCCTTAATCGAGCTTCTAAGATAAGTCGTAGGGTCAGTATTGCCTCACGTGTTCCAGTGTTTCTACGGGATCCAAACTGATCTTCCCCGAGGTCAGTTTCTACTAGTTTTTCCATTCGTCTATAAGGAATTCGCGTTAGCATTTTGCAGCCGTGGCTTATTAAACTGATAGTTCGGTAATTTTCGCTTCTGTCAACACCTGCTTTCTTTGGGATTGGAATTATTATATTCTTCCTGAAGTCTGAGGGTATTTCGCCTGTCTCATACATCTTGCTCACCAGATGGTAGAGTTTTGTCAGGGTTGGCTCTCCCAAGGCTGTCAGTAGTTCTAATGGAATGTTGTCTACTCCCGGGGTCTTGTTTCGACTCAGGTCTTTCAGTGCTCTGTCAAACTCTTCACGCAGTATCATATCTCCCATTTCATCTTCATCTACATTCTCTCCATTTCCTTAATATTGTCCTCAAGTACATCGCCCTTATATAGACCCTCTATATATTCCTTCCACCTTTCTGCTTTCCCTTCTTTGCTTAGAACTGGATTTCCATCTGAGCTCTTGATATTCATACAAGTGGTTCTCTTTTCTCCAAAGGTCTCTTTAATTTTCCTGTAGGCAGTATCTATCTTACCCCTTGTGAGATAAGCCTCTACATCCTTACATTTGTCCTCTAGCCATCCCTGTTTAGCCATTTTGCACTTCCTGTCGATCTCATTTTTGAGACGTTTGTATTCCTTTTTGCCTGCTTCATTTACTGCATTTTTATATTTTCTCCTTTCATCAATTAAATTCAATATTTCTTCTGTTACCCAAGGATTTCTACTAGCCCTCGTCTTTTTACCTACTTGATCCTCTGCTGCGTTCACTACTTCATCCCTCAAAGCTACCCATTCTTCTTCTACTGCATTTCTTTACCCCATTCCTGTCAATTGTTCCCTTATGCTCTCCCTGAAACTCTGTAGAACCTCTGGTTCTTTCAGTTTATCCGGGTCCTATCTCCTTAAATTTCCACCTTTTTGCAATTTCTTCTGTTTTAATCTACAGCTCATAACCAATAGATTGTGATCAGAGTCCACATCTGCCCCAGGAAATGTCTTACAATTTAAAACCTGGTTCCTAAATCTCAGTCTTACCATTATATAATCTATCAGAAACCTGTCAGTATCTCCAGGGTTCTTCCATGTATACAACCTTCTTTTATGAATTTGGTATTACAGTAGATTTCTGGCTTTTCCGTGCCAGGCATGTCACAAATAGTCGTGAAATTATTCACTCCTTTTCCTGGGGCATTCTGTCATTCACTACTCGCTCGCATAAAATTTTTTTCCGTAAGTAAGCGAGTGAGTTGTGGGCGTCGTATATTCTGTCAGCTTTTCCTATTGTCGCAAAATGTGTTTTTTTTCCTTTTTTTCCGGGTAAAGGCCAATCCACATGGATTGTGAGTTTCACCATTCGCTTTTCTTTATAAACAACAGTTTAACCACGGTAACACCGCGGGGCACAGCCAGTTTTTAATATTACACTGAGTGGCTACAGGGATAGAGAGGAGTGGAGGGGTACAAAACGCTACTGGGGTAGTTGGATTTTTTAAAATTCATGTTGTTCGGTTTGGATGCATCATTTTAATACTTTGCTGTGATTGGTTAGAAAAAGGAAATTTGTGGTAAGGTCTTATGGGACCAAACTGCTGAGGTCATCGGTCCCTAAACTTACACCCCACTTAATCTAACTTAAACTAACTTACACTAAGGACAACACACACCCATGCCCGAGGGAGGACTCGAACCTTCCACGGGGGGAGCGTTCCCAGGGATTGTTTGTTGACCAATAGCATGTGTTTTGAGACTTCAAGTAACCGCTAAAGTGAAACCATGCTTCGCCTGACTTGAAAGCAATAGTGTTATCGTTGTACGTAACCCGTAGATTTTAGCGCTTGCATCACTCTGCTCTCATATATGTAGCAGCTTCAACTTGTTCTGGCATGACGTTCGTTTGATGTATAGTCGAGAGGATGGACATCTAGTTGTTTTCGGTGGATTTCTTGCCGTAATCTCGCGAACACCTTCAATATTTTCCGGCGAATAGACTTTCTTCGCACGATTACGTTTGACGTTAACAACTGAACCTGTTGCTCTAAATTTTGTGATCAATTTCTGCACAACACTTTTTACGGGATCAACTGTCTCTGGATGTTTTAACTTGAACCTTTCGTTTAAAGTTCTAAATTATTTACACCCAAAAAAATTCAACAATAAACACTTTGTTCGAATAAAAAAGGCATTCTTGCACAATTGTATTCACAAAAAGCTTCAAACTGACTACTGACAACGTAGCCCTGATCACTAAATCGCCGCTGCACATCACGTAATATCACATGACCGCGGTCGAGCGCCGCCCTAGCGTTGAGAAATAACAACACTCAGGTAGCTTCAAATATCACGTGCTGTATAACAGGGGCCTCTTGTATCTTAGCCACCCCGCATATTGTCTGACTGTTTCAGCATTAGTGCTGTGTCGGATAAGTCGATTTCTACTGTTAACCCTTTCAGATCCTCTGGCTACAATTGTGTACTTTAATATTCAGTGTGTATATTAGCTGCAAGAGAAATATTTTTCCTCAATGGCGACCTCATGAACACGTCTGCGAATGTTCAGTCTCTTCATCATGTTCCCATCTGTTGGGTCACTGTAAAAATATCAACATCAGAATGTAGCAGTGCTCAGAAACTCGTAACCTCCAGAATTCACTGAAGTTGTCGGTTAGCTATACTCCAGTATATTACTATTGTTATTTTGCATCGTAATTATTGAATTATCTGTTGATTTATTACAACAGTGAATATTTCAAAATTATTTATTTTATTCCATTAAAATAACCTAAACGTTGAAAATCTGCATTGAAAAAAGGTATATATATTTGTATAAATCATTAAAAAATCTCGCAAGAGCATTACAGCATAAAGAAATATTTTCCTTCCTCAAAAAAAAAAAAAAAAAAAAAAAAAAAAAATCTAGACTGAAAGGGTTAATTTCAGACTGTTTCTGAAGTTTTGTTGCTATCCGTAGTAGGAAGTCACTGATTTTGTAAATACTTTTACTTACATTTGTGAGAGTAGGTCAAGAATTATCGGTTTCAGGCGCAACAGTTTGTAGTTCGGAATTAAGTAGGCTATGGATCTGATCACAAAATCGAACTGACTGTAAAGGAATTGAGAGTTCCCGTCATAAAAGGAGAAGCAGAAATAAAGAGCAGCATCAAAATTTTTCAAACTATACTCGTACAGTGGGTTATTACTTACTAATATTTAGAATACTCGGTAGTTTAATTCAGATATATTTGAATGCCATGTATAGAACATATCTTACGTATTTATTGTGTACAAGTGAACACATTAGCGTTATCGAGACATTACGTCCTAGATAGCAGAAACGTAAACGCAGGGTGACACGTCGCAGTCACAGATACACGCTTTGCCTGATTTGTGACGATGCGCACCAGTACCGGTACCACTGACGAAAAGAAATCAGAAGCGCAGATTTTGATATGTGGTACGACAGAAATTTTGGGGGAAAAAAATGTTGAGACACTTGCAGCTGAACAAACTAGGTGGGGGATCAAACCGTTCCATGAGTACGTTTTTGAGAATTGTGAGAACTTTGACGGAAATTTTGAAAAAAGAAGAAAAGTATCCCACAAATCAGCATCCGTTGACAACTAACAACAAGACAGTTCCAGTGCCATCTAGTGAATGTGAATCTGCTCGTTACTAACGGCAGAGCCTATCTGTTGACAAAAACTGTTTCTTCACTACTTTTTATGAAGTGGAGTGGCCAGCAAGGTAAGATAGAGGGGAGGGACGTACAACGAAATCCTTTCAACGTTTTGGACAGTTATATAAACTGTTAATTAAAGTATTTAATTTTTTCCCTTTAGTTAATATCTTGCACCTCTAGCATACGTGTGTTCAACTTACTGTAGTCTCTTTTTTGTAACTAATCGTGAACAGAGAAATAATGTTTAACTTAATTAAAAAGACATGCAATGAAAGATTGTTGGTGGACATGAGAGTTTTATTTTTTACCAGTGCAAATGTTGTACTCACACTTTAAAATTCCCAGAAAAGCGTTCGAATAACGTTTTTACAAGTCTAAATTTCAAAAACACCCCCCGCAATGTCAAAGTACTTTTTTTGTCAAGCACTGATTATACCTTTGCTGTGGACGCGGAGGAGCCGTGAGGAGAAACCCGAACAACAACGGGCGATCATTCTCGCACCGACGGCCATCCCAATGAGTCACAGTTTTGTGAAACACGTACTTCGGAAATACGGGGTATGCAGCGGAGTTGTTTACAACTGAGGAAACACAGATTACTTGTGCGGCATGTCTTGACCCTTACTTTGCATGGGTTTGCCTGTGTCATTATCTGCTCTAATAACTGGCTCCATGTAGCACCATTTGTAGGTCTGCAAATGTATGACCTTTCTGTGACGATATTTCCTGATGACGAGAAAGCAGCAAATAATAAAATAATGGAAAATGAACCGTAAAACTGTGCTGTCTACCACGTAGTCACTCGTCTGAGTTCGAAAAACACATTACATTTCGCAAGTTATTTTCGTATTACACTGATGCAATTGCGTAGAATGGCACACGGTAGTAATTTACTGATGATCGTGCACAGCATAAAGCTGAAATCATATTTTCAGGAGTTCAACACCACGTAAATATTTGAAGACAGCCATGATTTATCGCTAAGAGCTGCTGATAAAATTCCTTTATTAAACAACCATTAGTAGATTTCTGGAACACATTATGAGTTCGATTATAATACATTTTCTTGAGACCAAGAAGCTTACGTCCACGAATCAGCACTGCTTTAGAAAGCATCGCTCGTGCGAAACTCAGCTTGCCCTTTTCTCACAAGTTATCCTGCGAACTAAGGCGAAGGGTAACGGCCAGATTTCATATTTCTATATTTCCTGAAAGCATTTGACACGGTGCCGCATTGTAGATTGTTAACGAAGGTACGAGCATATCTGAGCGGCTAGAAATCTTCTTCAGTAAGAGACCCGAATACGTTGCCTTCGATGGACAGTGTTCATCAGAGACAAGGCTATCGAGAGAAGGGCCACAGCAAAGTGTGATAGGACAGTTATTATTTTCTATATGCGTAAATGATCTGGCGGACAGGGTAGACAGCGAGCGGTCTGTGGCTGTTCGTTGATGATGGCGTGGTGTCGGGAATATGTCGTTAATGAGTGATTGTAGAAGGATACAAGATGATTTAGACAAAATTTCTAGCTAAAGTGGCAAATGACGGTTAACTCTAAACGTAAGAGAAAAAAAAAGTTAATGTAGATGAATAGTGAGATGCTTGACAGAGATAGGTCTGTTAAATATCTGCGCGTAACTTTGCAAAGAGGTATGAAATGCAATGAGCATGTGAGGACTGTGATAGGGATGGCGAATAGTCGACTTCGGTTAATTTGGAGAATTTTAGGAAAGTATAGGAGACCGCATACAGGACACTAGAGCGACCTGTCCTTGAATACTGCTCGAGTGTTTGAAATACACACCAGGTTGGATTAAAGGAAGACTTCGAACCAGTCTGTTACCGGTAGGTTCGAACAGCATCTAAGTATTACGGAGATGCTTCGCGAACTCAAATACTAATTTCTGGATGGAAGGTGACGTTCTTTTCGAGGAACACTATTGATAAAATTTAGAGAACCAGCAACTGAGGCTGGCTTTAGAACGATTCTAGTACCACAAATTTACATTTCTAGAACGGACGACGAAGATAATTTAGGAGAAATTATGGGTAATATAGAGTGATACAGACAGTCGTTTTTCCAGCGTTCTATTTGGGAGTGGAACAGAAAAAGGAAATGGCTAACAGTGGTACAGGGTATACTAGGTCACCAAATCCAAATACTTCCAGCTGATTTCCACAGGGTATAGCATGATTCATCACGCCAAATCACAAGTTTATACTCTTCCACTATACAATGACGTCGGTCTTTACACTTCAAGCTTCGCTCAGCGCTGACTATAAAAACGTGTGGCGTGTGAGGAGCTGCTCGACCGTTGTACCCCGTACTTTTTTAATTTCCAACGTAAAGTCACTGTGCTAGTTGGAATACTGTTAGCACTATGGAACTCATGAGAGATTTCTTCCGCTGATTTCACGAGGTTTTTTACAACTACCCTCCACAATGCTCAACGGTCCCTGTCCACCAGTATATGAGGTCTGGCTGATCTCGGTTTAGTTGTGGTTGTTCCTTCACATTGCCATTTCACGATCACAGTACCAACAATCGACCTGGGCAGCTGTAGAAGGGCTGAAATGTGGATTTGTTTCTCAGATGCCAATTGGTGACTAGTCGACGATCTAAGTCACTGGGCTCTCTTGACTACCCACTTCTGCTGTTCCTGTTTCTCTACTCACAATATTCCTCGCCTCTCATGACATGTAGGTGTTAATTCTGCATTACGCAGGATTTTCAGATACCTTTGTTCGGACTGTGTATGACAGTGCGGACAGTGCAGAAAAGTAGTGTACCAAAATTTCGTATTGCTAAAGGGCAGTGCAGAATACTTGAGTCCGAAAATTACTTGTCAAAGTTTGCGTGAAAAGCGCTAATGTTTTCTTGTGCTTACTAATGTTGGAAGTTATATGAACACTTTCAACCTGCCCTGCAGCAATGGTGATTACCTGGGGCTCCGTCACAACTCAAAAGAAAATACGCTACCAGTTTTCCCCAAACGGGCCTCTTTCACTGATCAGACTCTTATCTGTATATCATTACTCCCGTCACAGAATTCTTCTTTCACTACCAACACTCCTATGTCTCCAACTACTCTTAGACACTTACCAGTATAGAGTTGTTTGTATTGTATGTTAACCGGGGTCCTGGAAACGACGGAGAGGCTCCGTCCTCGCCGCAGCCGCAGTGGTCCACAACCCCACGACGACCACTGCAATCCACTTCACCCCTCCGCCGCCCCACACCGGAACCACTCTTTCAGGGTTACTGCGCGGTTCGACCGCCGATGCACCCCCAGGGAACGTCTCACACCAGGCGAGTGTAACTCCTATGTTTGCGTGGTGGAGTAATGGTTGTGTACGCGTACGTGGAAAACTTGTTTGCGCAGCACTGGCCAATATAGTGTAGCTGAGGCGGAATAAGGGGAACCAGCCCGCATTCGCCGAGACAGATTGAAAACCGCCTAAAAACCATCCACAGACTGGTCGGCTCACCAGATCTCGACCCAAGTTCGCCGGGGGAATTCGTGCCGGGGACCAGGCTCTTCTTCCCAAACCGGAAAACCTTGCGTTAGACCACACGGCTAACCAGGCGCGCAGTGTAGAGTTACGCAATTATCCCTTATTGTTTCATCACCACGAGGTTACGATTTTCGAGCGTATTAATTTTTGCTTATGATCCTCAGGCATTTCTTTATTGACAGATATACCACAGGTTTATGGAACACGGAAGAACATGCCAAACGAAGCACATCTCCGACTCTTTTTAACAGACTGCTTTCAAGACAGTCACAATTCCTGAGAATATTTCCAAGGATGGAAATCCATATCTCGACTTTTCTGAATCTGGATTCCTCTGAATACAAAATATTGTCTTGCTACATGTATGACTTGCATCTCATTCCAAATCAGCGATAACAGTATTACGCGCGAAATGGAAATTGCAGTTATGGTCTGCCTCAGACCACTTGTCACCAATCGTGCGCGCAGCATTTTGTGAAGTTAGCGTGAGCGAGGAGTAGCTGTTCGGGCCCAGGGCCGAGGGCGTGCTGCAGCCGGTCCGGCTAGGCGAGCCAGGCACAAAGATGACCAGCGCAGCCGGATGTGAGTAAATTAGAGTACAGGAAAGTTTAACGATGTTCATTTACTTAAAAGGACAGACAACGCTCCAAGAAATGGCGGAGGGGTCAGACAATCTTAAAGATGGCTAATTTACAACTCCTGAAGAGTCCATAAATCCGTAACATTACCAGGGAGTGGAGATCTCTTCTGAACACCAAGTTACAAGCCATCCCAGATATGCTCAATAATTTTCGTGGCTGGGGAGTTTGGTGGCCAGCGGAACTGTTTAAACTCAGAAGAGTGTTCCTGGAGCCATTCTGTAGCAATTCTGGACGTTTGGAGTGTCGCATTGTCCTGCTGGAACTTCCCAAATCCGCCGGAACGCACAATGGTCATGAATGGATGCAAGTGATCAGACTGGATGCTTACGTGCGTGTCACCTGTCAGAGTCGTATAGAGACGTATCAGGGTTTCCATATCACTTCAACACCACACGCCCCACACCATTGCAGAACCTCCACCATATTGAACAGTACCCAGCTGACATGCAGACTCCATGAGCTTGTCTCCATACCGGTACACTTCCATCCGCTCGATATAATTTTAAACGAGACTCGTCTGACAAGGCAACATGCTTCAGTCATCAATACTCCGTTGTCGGCGTTGACGGGCCCAGGTGAGGCGTAAAGCTTTGTCTCGGGCAGTCACCAAGGGTACACGAGTGAGCCTTCGGCTCCGAAAGCTCATATCGACTATGTTTCGTTGAATGGTTCACATGCTGTCACTTTTTGATCGCCCAGTATTGAAATCTGCATCAATTTGAGGAAGGTATGTACTTTCGCCACATTAAACGATTCTCTTCAGTCGTTGTTGCCGGATTTTTTCCAGCCACTGCAATCTCGGAGATTTAATTTTTTACTGGATTCCTGATATTCACGGTTGAAATGCCTCGGCGAGTAGGACAAAGCGGATTAGGTTGTGGAAAGGGGCCAAAGTGAGTTCCTGTCAGTTGCACTCAACATTCAAACATTATTTATCAACACAAATATTGAAGGCCACATATCAACAAAATATGTTTAACGGCTTAAGGCCTAGAAAGTGTTTCAATCTAAAAGGCAGAAGGCTTTATCTTAAAATCTCTCCAGTAAAATTCGGCTGAAGGCCCCATATAAAAATATAACAATCTCGTGCCTTAAGGGCAAGACAAGAAAATTAGTTTAAGAGATATTGATATTCGGCTGAAAGCCACACATCAGCCAAATAACTAAAATCCAAACAGGGAAATTACTACATAACACACAAGGAACGGCGCTCAGAAGTTTCCAAGGGTCGGCCTGGGATTGTAACACCAATGCCCGTTTAGGTGAGATAGGCAGCCTGTCCAACGACTTCTTAATCTGGAGGCAACCCAACCGACAGACAGCCGACTGACCAATCAACCAAATCAGTTCCCCTCCACTCAACCAGCAAAACGACTACAAGATTTCAATAAACGACACACAGAATATTGGTGCCCACAACCACCAACGACACCTCAGCTGTCGAACTACACGCCGCACTGGAAAGCAACAACATGACAAAAAAAAAATACACTGCCTAAAATTAGGCCAACTGGAACGTCAATGGCCACAAGACAGAAGATACCGCTGGTGAACGTCTATAACAGGGAATAAATGAAGTTAAATTTCACAGGAAGATGGCTGGAATCTTAGCCAACTTAAATACACACACATTGTTGCTCCTGGGAATGTCCCAGAAGCGATAACCAGGATCAAACGAAGAAATGTAAACAGTTAAGGCTCGATAGTAAGTTAAGTGAGGACTCAACTTTCATGTCAAAGATCGGTGGGCGACGAACTTCGTGGCACTCGCAATCAGCACCTCACACTCCAACTGCGGTTTAACGCCGCCAGCGGCTCCAGCTCGACTCCACGCGATGGGCTGCTTGCTTGCTGCTCCACGCCAACAGACCGACTGGACTGCTGGTCCGCCCGCAACTGCTCCTCCGTCGCGACTGCAGGTGCGTCTCCCACTCACTGACTACCCGACACGCAACGACCAGGAAATACTATCGGTCACTCCAGAGATGGTACGACAGTGCGCTTACTGATGTGCGCTGCTGCTGCCACTCACGGTCAAGTAAGGCAGGAAGTTAGTGACACCAGTAAACGGAATAAGAAAACGAGGCCGCATTACCGTAATAGAAGATGACAAACAATAAATGGCATGAACACGAGCCGTGTACGGCTCAACGGTACACTCATGAAATGGTCGTATAGAAAAATCCCCACTTCATCGCTACCTCGAAGATGCTATGCCCCATCGCTCTTGCGCCGACTGTAACACCACGTTCAAATTCACTTAAAACTTGGTAAGCTGCCATTGTAGCAACCGTAACTGATCTAATAATTGCGCTAGACACTTATTGTCTTATACAGACGTTGCCGACCGCAGTGCTGTATTCTGCCTGTTTACATATCTCTGCATTTGAATACACATGCCTATACCAGTTTCTTTAGCGCTTCAGTGTAATTCACAATCAAGTAATAAAGCAAATCTGAATATACTTGAGATCACGGGAAAATAATGCTGATCTTATGACACAGCAACATTTTCAATAGCTTTAAAACTACCGAAGTTAATAATTCACAGTGAGTAAACATTTTCACAATGAATGTCGGAATTAACAACTTTTAAACGCTTCATGCAGTTTCAACAAATGTCTCAGATGATAATACTGCAGTATAGCTACCATCGCTGTATCTGTATCTAATTTATTTGTTGACTCGTAAAGTCTTTTCGTATCTTTTATCATGCAAATGTCTGTCAGAACATCGTATTGTCCACAATAACACCGCAAATCAATGCAACATTAGTACTTTGTGCCTTGTCGTACTTGAGTATTTATTTAATGAACAGGTTACTATTTTGATAGTACCTTTATTTAAATATTAATTAAACAGACAATAGAAAATCATTGTAATTTAAGAAGTAGTCAATTGCTTGTGTTAGCTGGTGACACTATTAAAAAGAGCGTCCAAAGACCCTTGTGTCAAGCAGGCATAAAGGACTGATTAAATAATATTGTAGCGGCACCACAGTTTAAGATAGGGAAGTTAGATTTGGTGCAATATTTCGGAGCGCACAAGTTACAGCCAGGTGCGGGCTGGATTGCAGTCAGTTATTGTGACCAGCAGTTGCGAAGTGGAATGGTGGCCACAGGGGTCATCAAAACGCTGAAAATAGTAAACGCAGCAGTTCGCATGTCACAAGCTATAGGCAGAAGGGGCCCACTGGGGCAACCAGAGTGTGGGGCGTACGTGACTCGGAGTGATGCGTTAGCGAAACAGAGGCATGCAGCCAAGTATAAATTGGTGTTGTTTTCTAATGGGATTCATTCAAATGTGGCAGCTCTCCTGGATGGTGACGCGTGTCACATTGCCAGGCTACATGCAGCAACAGATGGAGCGACAGCGTCCCAGTCCACGGCGGGTCGTTGGTTCGACCCTCTGAGGCCGACGTGGGGTCCACAGCCACCCAGGGCCGGCCCCTCTTCGGGTTGCTACCGCGGGCAGTCGTCTCGTCTCCCGACACACGCCGGATACTTACAAGCCGAGGGCCGCAGGTTCGGACGCCGGAACGAGAGCGGCCGTTGCCGCCGCGTTCCCAGCTACGCCAGCCGAGGAAGAAGCAGCAGCAGGGCCAGCCTACGGCTCCCAGCGGAGCAGTGCGGAGACAAATGGGACGGTGGCCGCTGAGTCGACCGCTGGCGCAGCCATCCAGACATAATCGGAACTCTATAGCTGGCGAACAAGGCCGGCACGACACAGCGTTGCATTGCACAGGCCGCTAAGGGCACTTCCTCAGCAGTGCGTGGCCTGTGACTCGGACCGAGGTGAACTAAGCTCTTTAGTGGAAACGAATAAACCATATGGAAAGTTCTCGTCCAGTTTTAATACGGCAACTCCTGGCATCCATCCACAACATTTGGTGTCAATACGTCGCATCTGTCGTCTGATGCCACTACAATATATAGCGAAAATCTGCTGTCGAATAATCTGAGGACACTTGCACAAGAATAGTAGCTTCTTTACTTATAAACAAACTGTTACTTATCTTTATCGTAAATGATCTGAGAATGAGCAAATATTTACATTTCTTTTATTTTAATGTTGTTGCAGTATATTAGTTCAGTTCGTGAAGTGCTCAAATTGCGTCAAATGATGTCTGTAGAACGTAATAACGATGCATCTCTTCTGGGGACTGCTTTTAGCAAATGGAGAAACAGACAGAAGCAGAACACTACAGGAGTCAAGAGGAAACTGAGACTTTTCTACATCTACATCTACATAGCTACTCCACAAGCCACCGTACAGTCCGTGACGTAGGGTCCCTGTACCACTACTAGTCATTTCCTTTCCTGTCCCACCCACAAACAGAGCGAGGAAGAAACAACCTTCTATATGCCTCCGTATGACCCCTAATTTCTTGTATCTTATCTTCGTGGCCCTTAGGCGCAATGCGCAATGTATGTTGGCCGTGGTAGAATCGTTTGGCAGTCAGCTTCAAATGCCGGTTCTCTGAACTTTCTCAATAGTTTTTCTCGAAGAGAACGTCGTGTTCCCTCCAGGGATTTCTATTTGAGTTTCCGAAGCATCTCCGTAACACTTACTTGTGCGAATCCACCAGTAACAATTCTACCAGCTCGCATGTAAATTGCTTCGATGTCTTCCTTCAGTCTTTATTGGTACGGGTCCCAAACACTCGAGTGAAGAGCTCAAGGGGGCGATTCTGGACACATTATGTTGAGTTCTGGAAGAAGGTTGAAGTGCCTGTGATGTCATGTGGTATTTAATTGTGTAGACGATAGATTCTGGGCGGTAAACGGCCCGTGTAAGACATTAACTTTTGAAGACACTTTTACGTTTGTGGTTGAAGAAGGCAGGCTTCCTTGTGGTAAGAGTGGTATTCGATCATGTAGGTGACTGATCTGGGCGGCGAACGGCTGTTACCATACTTCGACTTCTGAAGGGATTTTATATTTCGAGAGATCCGAATGTGCACCAGTGTATATCTACCTACCTACATGATTACTCTGCAATTCACATTTAAGTGCTTGGCAGTGGGTTCATCGAACCACAATCATACTATCTCCCTACCATTCCACTCCCGAACAGCGCGCGGGAAAAATGAACACCTAAACCTTTCTGTTCGAGCTCTGATTTCTCTTATTGTATTTTGATGATCATTCCTACCTATGAAGGTTGGGCTCAACAAAATATTTTCGCATTCGGAAGAGAACGTTGGTGACTGAAATTTCGTAAATAGATCTCGCCGCGACGAAAAACGTCTTTGCTTTAATTACTTCCATCCCAACTCGCGTATCATATCTGCTACACTCTATCCCCTATTACGTGATAATACTAAAGAGCTGCCCTTTTTTGCACCCTTTCGATGTCCTCCGTCAATCCCACCTGGTAAGGATCCCAGACCGCGCAGCAATATTCTAACAGAGGACGAACGAGTGTAGTGTAAGGTCTCTATAGTGGACTTGTTGCATCTTCTAAGTGTCCTGCCAATGAAACGCAACCTTTGGCTCGCCTTCCGCACAATATTATCTATGTGGTCTTTCCAATTGAAGTTGTTCGTAATTTTAACACCCAGGTACTTAGTTGAATTGACAGCCTTGAGAATTGTACTATTTATCGAGTAATCGATACTGGTCTTCGGATGACCTTACTAGACGGTAAATTACAGCATCATGTGCGAACAACCTAAGAGAACTGCTCAGATTGTCACCCAGGTCATTTATATAGATCAGGAACAGCAGAGGTCCCAGGACGCTTCCCTGGGGAACACCTGATATCACTTCAGTTTTACTCGATGATTTGCCGTCTATTACTACGAACTGCGACATTCCTGACAGGAAATCACGAATACAGTCGCACAACTGAGACGATACCCATAGGCCCGCAGCTTGATTAGAAGTCGCTTGTGAGGAACGGTGTCAAAAGCTTTCCGGAAATCCGGAAATACGGAATCAACTTGAGATCCCCTGTCGATAGCGGCCATTACTTCGTGCGAATAAAGAGCTAGCTGCGTTGCACAAGAACGATGTTTTCTGAAACCATGCTGATTACGTATCAATAGATCGTTCCCTTCGAGGTGATTCATAATGTTTGAATACAGTATATGCTCCAAAACCCTACTGCAAACCGACGTCAATTATATAGGTCTGTAGTTCGATGGATTACTCCTACTGCCCTTCTTAAACACTGGTGCGACCTGCGCAATTTTCCAATCTGTAGGTACAGATCTATCGGTAAGCTAGCGGTTGTATATGATTGTTAAGTAGGGAGTTATTGTATTAGCGTAATCTGAAAGGAACCTAATCGGTATACAATCTGGACCTGAAGACTTGCCCGTATAAAGAGATTTGAGTTGCTTCGCAACCCCTAAGGTATCTACTTCTAAGAAACTCATGCTAGCAGCTGTTCGTGTTTTAAATTCTGGAATATTCCATTCGTCTTCCCTGGTGAAGGAATTTCGGAAAACTGCGTTCAATAACTCCCCTTTAGCGGCACAGTCGTCGGTAACAGTGCCATCGGCACTGCGCAGCGAAGGTATTCACTGCGTCTTGCCGCTTGTGTACTTTACATACGACCACAATTTCTTCGGATTTTCTACCAAATTTCGAGACAATGTTTCGTTGTGGAACCTATTAAAGGCATCTCGCATTGAAGTCCGTGCCAAATTTCGCGCGTCTGTAAATTTTAGCCAATCTTCGGGATTTCGCGTTCTTCTGAACTTCGCATGCTTTTTCCGTTGTCTCTGCAACAACGTTCAGACCTGTTTTGTGTACCATGGGGGATCAGTTCCATCTCTTACCAATCTATGAGGTATAACCCGGCCCCGGTAGCTGAGTTGTCAGCGTGACGGAACGTCAATCCTAAGGGCCCGGGTTCGATTCCCGGCTGGGTCGGAGATTTTCTCCTCTCAGGGACTGGGTGTTGTGTTGCCCTAATCATCATCATTTCATCCCTACCGACGCGCATGTCGCCGAAGTGGCGTCAACTCGAAAGACCTGCACCAGGCCAACGGTCTACCCGACGGGAGGCCCTAGCCACACGACATTTCATTTCATTTTAGGAGGTATAAATCTCTCAATTGCTGTTGCTACTATATCTTTGAATTTGGGCCACATCTCGTCTACATTTGCATAGTCAGTTCGGAAGGAATGGAGATTGTCTCTTAAGAAGGCTTCTAATGACACTTTATCCGCTTTTTTAAATAAAATTATATTGCGTTTGTTTCTGGTGGATTTGGAAGAAACGGTATTGAGCCTAGCTACAACGACCTTGTGAAGTCAGCCTTCGGCGGCGCAGCGGTTCGGACGGTGTTTACGTCCCTGCCGCACGTCTGCGCGAGAGGTGTTTACGTTACGTGTGTAGCGGTGTGTGGCGGTATACATAGAACGAATCATGGCTTTGTCGTTCCGCAAATCGACACTGAAATTTAGTTTTGCTAACGAATATGCTCGACCGAAGGCTTACGAGATCGAACGTCATTTACGGGACGAGGTGAAAATCGAACCTGACGTTCTAGTTGGAATACACTTATCTATAGTCAGCAGCGTGGTCTATGTCAAGCTCATAAATGAAGCGGCATGTGACGAACTACTACCTCGACACCGACAAGGACTTCGTTTCTGTCATTCGGACGGGAATGTTGGAGCGGTAACTGTTGAACACGCCGGCAAGGGCCTCCGAACGATCCGCGTATTTGAGCTTCCATTCGAAGTGCCAGAAGAATTGGTGACAGACGCCCTGCGTCGTTACGGAACGGTCCTATCCCACGTGGCTGAAAAATGGGCGAGTTTCAAGACGTATCCTGTCCTCAATGGCGTCAGACAAATACGGATCGAACTCCGAAAACACGTCCCGTCATACTTGTACATCGCCGGTTGTCGGGCGATTGTCATTTACGACGGACAACCAAGGACGTGCTCTGGATGTGGGAAGGAGGGACACATACGTTCTGAGTGTGCTCAACGAAGGTTATTACAGCTGCCACGGGATGATCCACCCCTCACGCCGCATCCGACTGTGCTCCCCATGACTTACGTCGCCGCATTACGCGATGACGTGGGCCGCGAGACAGACGCGTACCAGAACACACAGACAGCGACGGATCGTGGCGAGCCACAGAAAGACGACGTTGCGGTGGACCGCCTGCAGCAGTCACAGGACGCCCTCTCTTCGGTTCCGCTTGTGGCCCCTTCAGATAACGCACTTGGAGACGTCGATCATACGACGGCGCATGATTCCGACGTCCCCCACGAACAACTGGAGACCATGCTGACCTCTGATTCCGAGGCCCGGCAACGTAAACAGCGATCACCAAAACGCCGGAAGAAGCGCCGCCTCACGGTGGAGAACGACCACTCTGATCTAGCAGACAATTCTGAGAAGTTTACGGGTACAGAACAGACGACCATGGATACAGAAGAACTGCCTAGCGTGGATGCAACGGTGGCCAGCGGGACGGCGGCACGACCTACCGCTGACGATGCTCCAGACACAGCGAAGGCGCTCGATCGACGGCAACAGGCTACTGAGGAGGCTACGGCGCCTGCACCGCACGACAACGATGGGACACTAGGGGACTGGTCAGAAGACCCACCCCCGTGGGGAACTGATGATGCTAGAGGAACTGCTCCCACGCTCTCTCCCGGTGTAAGACCGGAAGGGTGCACGGAATAACGGCAGACCATATGAGGGTACGGCGGGGGACGTTAGTACGACAGCAGCCTATGTACGGAAGAATTAGCGACCGTACGGTGCCCTATCTACGTTGACAGCCATGCAACAAGCTTATCGGATAGGGTCTGTTAACATCAATAGCATTGGGACGCCGGTAAAAATCAAGATGCTCAGCGACATGATAAAGGCTGCGGATTTAGACATAGCACTACTACAAGAAGTTCGGGTACTTCCCCCTTCGGACTTTACGGTTACGACATTTACTGTTCCCCGTGTGACGAGAGGGGCGTTGGCACAGCTATTCTATTAAAGGAAGGGATACGTGCAGACGAAGTGGAATATTTGCCTTCTGCCCGTGGTACGGCCGTGACCATAGGTGGAATACGTTTGATCAACATATACGCACCGTCAGGCTCGGATAAGAGAAGGGACAGAGCAGATTTTTACGCCCATGAGGTTACACCGTTGTTCCAGGGACGATACGATGGTTGCATACTCAGCGGAGATTTTAATTGTGTGCTCGATAGAAAGGACCAACAACCTAACTATACTACTAGCCAAGAACTTAGGGAGCTGGTCAACGGGATGGAATTAGTCGATACATGGGACCTGAAGTATCGAAACCAACCAGGATATACATTTTTTACTAGCTACTCCGCGGGCCGTTTGGACCGGATCTACGTTTCAAGGGCGTTAGCAACGTCGACGGTGGACGCAGAAATATGGCCGACGGCATTTACAGTCCACGAGGCATATATTTGTACGGTTAACCTTAATAGACAGCAGGTGTGGAGACGGAGGGGTAATTGGAAGTTGAACGTCTCCCACCTGCGAGATGCAGAATGCCGACGCATGGTGGAGGACGCGTGGCATGGCTGCCTCCGTCGACGAAATTCTTTCGGTTCTGTCCTGCAGTGGTGGATCGAGTGCGCGAAGCCAGCTTTACGGAGGACGTTAATAGGTTACGGGAAGGAAGTTTCTCAATGGCAGCGCACGACCACTGAGTTTTACTTTACGGCTCTCCGGGAACTGTTAGCACAACCACCTACACCAGAACGCCAGACGGCCGTCCACCGAGTTAAAGCGCAGCTGGTACAACTTGCGAAGCAGAGGATGGCAGGTACGATGATACGCGCGAGGTCGCAGGATTTCCTGCCCAACGAGGTTCCCTCGATGCATTATGTGATAAAGGAAAGACGAAGAAGACGCAGGAATCTAATACATGAGATCGATCTCGGCGATGGCCGTCGTTTTACAACACAGAGGGGCATAGCACAGGCGTTCACGGATCATTTTAGCAGATTCTATGCGAGCAACGGGGAGGGTCAGAGGGAGCTGGGGAACGTCCTGGAAGAGATCCCAGACGCGACGAGTGTGAACGTGGAAGCGGACGGGTTATCTGAAATTACGTGTGAAGAGCTGGAGGAAGCGATTACACGAGGTGCTTGCAACAAGTCCCCAGGTCCAGACGGATTCCCGTTGGAATTTTACCGTGCCTTTGTGACCATTATGACACCGATGTGGCTATGTATGTTTAATGAGCTTCTGCAGCAAGAAGTACCGGTTCACATTCAATTCACGGAAGGGCTCATGATACCAATACCGAAGCCCCGTGGTGGCAAACGGCCTTGTGATTATCGCCCCTTGACCCTCCTTAATAGTGACTACAAGATCTTCATGCGCATCCTGGGAAGTCGTATCAAAAAGTCGCTGGAGAATCGAATACATGCCGATCAGACTTGTCTTGGCGGCATCAGTAATATCCATACAGCCTTGGGAGACTATCGTGACGTCGTCGCCCTCGCGGCTGCATGCCGCCTCCGGGGGGCGATGGTTGCAGTAGATTTCGATCATGCTTTTGATCGCGTGGATCATGTGTACCTCGCGGCGGTGATGAATAGGATGGGTTTCTCGCCATTATTGACCAATGCTGTGATGCGTTTGTTGCATGGCGCCAGATCAGCGATGGTGGTCAACGGAGGGAGAACTGAGTATTTTAAGATCTTAAGATCAGTGAGACAGGGTTGCCCCTCGTCGATCCTCCTTTATGCAATCGCCTTAGAACCGTGCCTCGCAGGCCTTCGCCGCCGTCTTAGCGGGATCTCCCTACGGCAATTATCATTTAAATGCAGAGCATACGCGGATGATATTGTGTTCCTCGTACGGAATGAGAGGGAGGCTCAAACAGCACTGGATTGGCTACAGACGTATGGGATGGCAGCTGGAAGTGTGGTCAACTACCGAAAATCACAACTCATGCATGTGGAGCGTGGACTAGAACCAGGAACGGAAGGACCCTTACCTGCGGTGGAAACCCTCCGCTGTTTGGGTATCACCTTTCATAAAGAGACAGCGAGAACGGCTGCGGACAACTACCGAAGATTGTTACTCAGAGTCCGCAAGGCAGTACGACTAAACGCCCTACGGTCGATGGATATGCTGCAGCGAGTGTTACTCGTCAACCTTTATCTCGCGCCCATGATGTGCCATCTGACGCACCTTCTTCCCTTGACACGCACGATGGCTATGAGGATTCAGGCGGCTTTTGGGTACTATGTGTGCCTGGGACAACTCTTTAAGGTACAGTACAACACGCTTACCCTCCCAGCGCGAGAGGGGGGCGTTGGTTTAGTGAACGTACACGAGAAGGCGCGTGCCATGTATATTAATACTATGCTCAAACGGTGGCGCAACAGGAATCACTCGCTTACGGGGACGATCATCGAAGAACTCGTACCCACATCGCATCTTCCTCCAGTCAGTGTCGGCCATATATCACCCCCTTTAACGTATGTGCGCACGTTCCTCGTGGAACACAGTTACGTTCGAGAGCGTTTACCGACGACCCGACAGTCGACATCGAAGGACGTGTACCATCTGCTTCTTCGACAGATCGCCCGGAATAGGGTGGAACGCAAACATCCAGCTGTTAATTGGCACGTGGTGTGGAGCGCGGTCCACACCCCCACCTACCTACATCTGTCAGGTCAACATGGTACATTGTCGTCAGCAGAAAATACCCTACAAATGATAAAAAGTACGCAATACATTTGGCGGATTCGCCCTTGTGTCAGCAATGCGGCGTGCTGGATACGGACGACCATCGGCTGGTCTGCGGCGAGGCATTGGCTGTCTGGACTCTCGCAAGAAAGATAATAGCGTTCATGCGGCGCACTATCTATACAGCAGTCTGTTCTGACATAGTATTTTTTCCAGAGGAAACGTATTTTCCGCGTCATAAGACGAACGCAGTGGCGTGGATCACAGGTATGACGGTCCATTACATCTATAGAGACACACGTACGAACTTACTGAACGTCCTGGATTACTGGCAATACTTGCAAGATGGACACACGAAACTATTACGGCTACAAAAGTACAAGGATTGGTATGCCAATTTCCTGGTAACGGTATTTGCGGACCCGCCATATACTTGGGGTGTGCCGGGTGCGCAAAGATGAGCGGCGGTGCTTTCGTTGTGAAACCGACCAAGTAATGTGATCGACTAAGAACACTATGCGAGTATGCGACCTACGAAAAACTCACGCTTGAACAGTTAGCAATTGGATGTACTTCAAATTTTGTTTTCATATCCATAAATACTTTTCTTTAGGGTGGCGGAAGTGGCCTCATTTTGATTTTGTTGTTATTTCATGCTGCATGGTAGGACGGCAGCGAGGTTCCTTCCAGGACAGTTATCATGTGTCAGGACGTACTATGTTTATTTTGTGAATAATAAAGGTTTCTGTTTCTCCTTTCTCTTACCTTCCTTCATATAAAAAAAAAAGTACAAATAAAAAAAAAAGTAGAAGCTTCTAAGTTGTTGCAGTCACCAAGGAAGGAACACAGCAAGTCAAGTGTTAGTTTTTGAAAATTAAATTAAAAACGGAAAAAAAATTAAAAAGAATAAAAAATAAAAAAAAACAAAGGTGGATAGAGCTTCTGCAAAAAAAAAAAAAAAAAAAAAGTTGTCAGCGTGACGGAATGTCAATCCTAAGGGCCCGGGTTCGATTCCCGGCTGGGTCGGAGATTTTCTCCGCTCAGGGACTGGGTGTTGTGTTGCCCTAATCATCATCATTTCATCCCTACCGACGCGCATGTCGCCGAAGTGGCGTCAACTCGAAAGACCTGCACCAGGCGAACGGTCTACCCGACGGGAGGCCCTAGCCACACGACATTTCATTTCATTTTATGAGGTATAAATCTCTCAATTGCTGTTGCTACTATATCTTTGAATTTGGGCCACATCTCGTCTACATTTGCATAGTCAGTTCGGAAGGAATGGAGATCGTCTCTTAAGAAGGCTTTTAATGACACTTTATCCGCTTTTTTAAATAAAATTATATTGCGTTTGTTTCTGGTGGATTTGGAAGAAACGGTATTGAGCCTAGCTACAACGACCTTGTGATCACTAATCCCTGTATCAGTCATGATGCTCTCTATTAGCTCTGGATTGTTTGTGGCTAAGAGGTCAAGTGTGTTTTCGCAACCATTTACAAATCGCGTGGGTTCGTGGACTAACTGCTCGAAATAATTTTCGGAGAAAGCGTTTAGGACAATCTCGGAAGATTTTTCTACCTACCACCGGTTTTGAACAAGTATTTTTGCCAACATATGGAGGGAAGGTTGAAGTCCCCACCAACTGTAACCGTATGAGTGGCATATTTATTTGTTACGAGACTCAAATTTTCTCTAAACTGTTCAGCAACTATATCATCGGAGTCTGGGGGTCGGTAGAAGGAGCCAATTATTAACTTAGTTCGGCTGTTAAGTATAACCTCCACCCATACCAATTCGCACGGAGTATCTACTTCGACTTCACTACAAGATAAACCACTACTGACAGACACAAACACTCCACCACCAATTCTGCCTAATCTATCTTTCCTGAACACCGTCTGAGACTTCGTAAAAATTTCTGCAGAACTTATTTCAGGCTTTAGCCAGCTTTCTGTACCTATAACGATTTCAGCTTCTGTGCTTTCTATTAGCGCTTTAAGCTCAGGGACTTTCCCAGCAAAACTACAACAATTTACAACTACATTTCCGACTGTTCCTTGATCCAAGCACGTCCTGTATTTTCCATGCACCCTTTGAGATTGCAGCCCACCCCATTCTTTCCCGAGGCCTTCTAACCTAAAAAACCACCCATTCCACGCCATACAGCCTCCGCTACCCGTGTAGCCGCCAGCTGAGTGTAGTGAACTCATGACCTATTCAGCGGAACCCGAAACCCCACCACCCTATGGCGTAAGTCAAGGAATCTGCAGCCAACACGGTCGCAAAACCGTCTGAGCCTCTGATTCAGACCCTCCACCTGGCTCTGCACCAAAGGTCCGCAGTCGGTTCTGTCAACGATGCTGCAGATGGTGAGCTCTGCCCTAATCTCGTAAGCAAGACCGGCAGCCTTCACCAAATCAGATAGCCGCTGGAATCCAGAGAAAATTTCCTCAGATCCAAAGCGACACACGTCATTAGTGGCGACATGTTCCACCACCTGCAGCTGGCCACACCCTGTGCTCTTCATGGCATCCGAAAGGACCCTTTCCACACCAGGAATGACTCCACCGGAATGCACACAGAGTGCACACTGGATTTCTTCCCCTCCTTAGCCGCCGTATCCCCAAGGGGCCCCATTACGCGCCTAACATTGGAGCTCCCAACTGGTTGGTTCAAATGGCTCTGAGCACTATGGGACTTAACTTCTGAGGTCATCAGTCCCCTAGAACTTAAAACTACTTAAACCTAACTAACCTAAGGACATCACACACATCCATGCCCGAGGCAGGGTTAGAACCTGCGACCGTAGCGGTCTCGCGGTTCCAGACTGTAGCGCCTAGAACCGCTCGGCCAACCCCGGCCGGCCAGAGCTCGCAACTACCAATAAACCCATCCTCTGCGATTGCCCAGACCTTGAAGGCTGAGAATCATCCTCTGAAACAGGGCAGGCAGCTGCATCTGGCTCAGCCAGAGACCAGTTTGTCAGACGCACCGGGGAGGCTTTCTGATCAGCCTCTGGGGACGTCTTTCGCTGCCTGCCACGCCTTGGAACGACATGCCAATCAACCACAGGCGAGGGCTTAGCCCCACTGCGGGCAGCAACCGGGGCAACCACAGTGGCAGACCGATCTGGGGACGTACGGGACTAGGTTGACATCCCCGTCATACCCAAGTCCGGCTGCCCACAGTGGTGCCCATTGGCAATAGCCTCAAGCCGCACAACCGAAGTCAGCGCCGCCTGCAGCTGTGATCGAAGGGATGCCAACTCAGCCCTCATCCAAACACAGCAATCACAGTCCCTGTCCATTCTAATCTATGTTGAACAACAGTTACTGAAACACGAGTCTGTGCCTAGATAACGCAACGGAAACACGCAAAGAATGTATGAACTAACCTGTACAAATGTGTAACGACTGCACTACAATCTGCCTGAATTTACGATTACAGTAACTAAAACTCGAAATTACACCTCGTATACGAAACTCACACGCAATTTAAGTAAGAATCTACAAAGTAAACACAGAAAAGAAGCTATATACGTATCTTTCTGCGCTGTCGATGTGCACCAACTGGGAGCTCTAAGTTCTGCCACTTTATTTACCGAACTGAGAATAGAGAGAGTGTAGTTTACTGTTCTTTGTATTGCGTGTGTTAATTTGTTAATGCTGACTGGGACTCGAACCCCACACATACCGTTGTTGACTACACAGAAAGAGACGTCAGCTACAGAATTTTTCTCTACCAGCAGCTCGGAATAACATCCTTGAACTTAGAGTGATCTCTCAAATAGTTCTGTGTCTCACTGGGAGTCAAAAACGTCAGATATCGTTAGTGTTGACAACGAATGAAAATGCATTAAAAAGCAAAATATTATCCATCAGCAGATAGGTGTTCTCATGCTAGAGCTTGATAATACATGATGAAAACTTTAGTGCCGTGCCAGCATTCGAACTCATTCACGCGCAATATGTGGAGATGTTGTGGAATCTGCAGTTTTGAACAAACAACAAATTCTAGTAATCGAGCTGTATTGTCACGAAGGGATCAAATTCCGTGTTAAGGGCGGTCTGAGTTGCATTCCAAGTTCAGAACCAATTTTATCGACATACAGAAGCTCATATAAAAGATGTAATAAAGGTCCTGTAACCCTACATAGCGTTTGTTTTGTTACTTTAAATAAGTAACTAGTATAAGAAAGGTTACTGGTGACAGAGTTCCCACATTTCGCCACTCCTGACTTTATTGTGGTGCAACCTAACGACTACTTGGTAGAGAAGGAATATCATGTGTAATGTGAATTTCAGACCACAATGCCATTATACTTTCTTCACTTGGAGTAACCAGAAGAAATTAGAATCTATTTTTCCCTATTAAAAATCAAGGGCAGAAGTTGGAACAGAAACCAGACCATCAGCATGGGAATCTATCATCAATCCAACAGACCACCACACCACCTTGTGTATAATTGATCTTTCTTTCATAACAACCTTGCGGCACACCCGATGAGAATTCTGACACACAGACTCCATGTAGTGGTTTGCAGCATCTTCAGTACATTCATCTACTAGGTTGACCGAGTCGCCATGAACTAGCTGCCTCGGCTACTCAGTGCATACATTCGACTCTATTTTGTAATCACCGAAATAAAATCATGTAACTGCCACCTACACAGAACTGCCAACACAGTGTAGGATGCAGAAATTTAAAGAGGAAGTGTTTCTTTCCATTTGAGCTACTCTATTGCGCTATCTGTTTGTTGAAAACGTCGTGCAGTGGCAAAGAAAAGCTGTAACTGTCTGCCTCTCAGAAGTCTACATCCGGCCATATGCATTATCTCACAGCACAGAGGAATGCGGAAGTTCCTGAGGAACTATTGTTGACTTCTAGAGGTGCTGGAGGTAGATGACAGCTAGTAGCGTTACGGTAAGTGTCACGCACTGTAGATGAGATGTCGCGAGTTCCATTTCATTCAGTTCTACAGTTTTTACAACGCAATTCTGCTGTTTGCTGAAGTTACCAATTTAATGGAACTTTTAACAAAACTACCTTCACTTCCCAACACAAAATAGCCGCATGTGGAAAAAGGGCTAACTTCTGCGACATTTTGTTCTTTTCAGGTTTAATAGAGGGCCAGGCAGCAGATGCATCTCGAAGCTTTTGTATTATGTATGGGGAGAGCACATCGTGCCAAAATAGTCAGAAAAGTATTTTCTACATTAGCTGTCGTCTGGTAGTGGCATTTTATTCTTCTTCAAACCTTGTTTGACAGCTTTAAGTCAGAACAAGTTTTCTACATGCATGTAATGAATAAATTGAATGTGCAATGTGAGACTGTTATAGATCACATCAGAGAATTCGCATATATCGTTGATGATTAATGTCTCTCTCATGTTTAGTATTGTTTTAACAACACTAAAAGAAACCTTACGAAAATTGTGCACTGTATTAAAAGAAATGAAATAAAACTACCCACGATAACCTTACGACGAAAGTCTGTTTTGATAAAACTGAGTATCAGTACACAAGCATGCCTCTATCGGCACGAATTAGTAAATTACTACTCACTTAGATTTCGATTGGGTCTGTGTTTAATTGGTATGCTGTGTCATACTCAACAGGTATGCAAATGTGGCATTTCATAAATAAAGTTATGTATTCCTAGAGACCCAAAGTTTGCTTGTCAGCAGCGGAACAAGGCGTTACCTGTTGTGCAGCATTATAAGTTTTGACCATTGCACTATGAGCTCAAAGTATTTTCTTGCGATTTCCTTATCGATGTTTGATCTGACTGCTTGTAGCTCTTTCACAGAAGGGATAAAAACGGTACATTCAGCGAGACTGGAACCGCGAACATAACAGAAGCTTTTTCGGAGGTCAGCACGTGACCACAGAGCTAGCGAAGAGTTATGTGTTGTACAGTACTCTTACGAAACCAGTAGAGTCTAGAACTCGTAAACTGCCATTTAAAGGACGAGTTTAGTTGCGATTTGCACGTGCAAAGAGTTTCCTGGGCTGAAAACCGTAAATTTACAATATTTTGTTACACCTGAAGCGATAATAACTCAGATTATTCAATGGAAATGACAGCAAAAATCAAGTGAACTTTGAGGCTTAATTCCGTGCACACCATGAAGTAACTCGTCGATCACAGAGTTGCCAAATATACCTTGCCTTGTTGCCAAATCTCAGTTACAGTACTAGCCGGAAGAAGATGAACCGATGTGCTCCTACAGCGGGCTGGGAAGTGACCACAGCTGGCCTTTCAAAGACGCGGCTGCGACGGCCTGGAATACGTAATGCGTCTGATTCGCATTTCTGTAACCAGGTTTAGGGACTGGAGCGTAGTTACTAATAATACTCAGAACTGACTGCGAACTAAGCATCATAAATCAGTAACTCTCATAGTTGTTTTTATATTTCTTTCGGAACTGTACTCAAACCTAAGAAAGTCGTTCACATACGTTTTCGTGCCTCGCCTATAGCCGAATACACCAAACAAAGCAAAATAAAAAAAAGAATGTGTGTGTGTGTGTGTGTGTGTGTGTGTGTGTGAGAGAGAGAGAGAGAGAGAGAGAGAGAGAGAGAGAGAGAGAGACAGAGAGATAGAGAGAGAGAAAGAGAGAGAGAGAGAGAGAGAGAAATAAAGAAGAATGAGAGAGAGGGTAAACAATTGTAAAGAAATTGAATACCGGTATGTAAAGGAATCTTTCATTAAAATAACACGTTCCACATCATTACGAAGTGTCGTATTCATGATGTATGGAAAAAGTATTAATCCAATCTAATCCAATCAATCATTTTGCTGACTAGCCGTGAAGAGTCATTAATAACCGAAATTTTCACCATCATCAGTAACCAAATCTAATCTTGAAAATAAAAGACGACAGTTTTTGTAATAAATCGGGACTCCTATCAAGAACCTTTCATCCCTGTTAACTAACCAAGAAAGATGTCTGATATACCTCCATTGAGAAGTAACAAAGTGTGTATGCATTTAAAGATGAAGTGCATGATGTGAAGTTCTGTGACGGAGGTACGAACCCAACACGTAATCGGATTGTTAACTAAGTAAAATCAAATGTTACGTATCGGTTTTTCTTACCAGCTGCTAGGTGTTTGAATCTGAAATAAGGATACAAATTTTTGTGCCTGAGCGACAATCGAACCGCACTCCTATCGTTCTTCCTTATGGTCCACGAACATAGGTGAAGTATCAATTACTTACTCACCAACAGTAAGATGTGTACGTGTTTGATCAAAAATTGTTGGCAACACATGAACGGACATTAAAAATACACGTTAACTTTCACTAGCAGGTCGGTGTGCACGTGATAGGGCTTGAAATGAAATTATGAATATTTTTGTACTGGATCAGGAATCAGACCCACATACGTACCTTTGGAGGTGACCTAGAGAAGATTGCAGTCTTGAAAAAAGGAACGAAATGATTAAACTATCCTGTTCTGAGAGATTCGGATCTTCGAAAGAGGAGATACGAATTCGAATCATAGTCCAGCACCAAATTTTTCAGCGTCTCTAGCTCAATCAAGTACAAGTAAAATAAGAGCCCTGTTCCTTTAAATGGCTATCAGTTCATCAAATAAAATAACATTTTGTAATGTAAGTAAGTTTACTGGCGACAGTATTTCTGTTTACAGTGACCTCCGCCTACGTCATTTTCCAACCCAAACCGGGTCTGTCCAGTTGGGAAAGAAGTTACGTGATGTTTAATGCAGATTCTGGATTATAACGTCTTTCTCTTTAGGTTACCGGAGGTAAATTAATTCTGTTTGTGCCTCTTAAAAGTAAATGCTTGTACCCACGCATTGCACTTGTGATAGTTCGTTCCACCAGACCACATTTCCGAGCCCCTGGAGTGTGCTGTAACGGATGATGTGCTTAGCTTACAAAATTAGTCACGGTGGAAAAAATGCGGGTCTATTAAAAGGTTAAGTAGAAGGAATCTTCTGACGCGGAGATTATGCTATTCACACGTCAGCACTATGTAAAGACTTTTCTAGGCATCATAGCCTCGATGTGAAGCCATTTTGAAATTTTCACTAATTCAGGAAATATCTTAGTTCGAGAAAATCCACTGTGAAGTGTGAAGTTACCGGATAATTCAATTATTTCTGTAATTATTACTATAATTTTCTTCATACTGCTGCTGGAACACGTGTGCTTGAAGATCATTTAATGTCTTTTGATCATTATGGAAGTAGTTGCCCAAGAACAGGTTCTTTCCCTGTCTACGGAATCCTTTTCATGTTAATATCAAACATCAGCAATTACTCGTAGATTACATTAAAACTAAATTAATTGATGAAGACGTTACTTGATAACAAAAACGGGCTGCCTTTCTTCATTTACTTGCGGCTAGAAATAGCTGTCGAATACTGCCAAACCAAAAGCCAAGGGATCTTACTGCCTTCCGAAATACGTCGCTGTCAGTTCTTCCATATGATTTGGTCGATGTGACCTGTTTCAAGTTGAGTATGACAGAGAATGTTTTAGAAAATCAATTGTATTATTTGCAATAAACAGATTTTCATTCTAAGCTATCCAAGTTCAAAATTTTCGGAATATTAGTTCAAATTTAATATTCGCTTCTATAATGTAGGAAAGTATTTCACAGTTGCAAAACCCGCATCCGACTCATTGTCCTTACACTTAGTCGCTGACCATAAATTCTAGCTCATAGTGACACCAGTTTAAGTAACCTAATGTAGCGAAGACTGTTTCCCAGTGCTCTTTCTCATCGGAAAATATGCAATTCACTCATTGGGCTCCATTAGTACACTGTAACAGTAATTTCTGTGTGTATGAAATGCATACGGTTTGTAGAATTCAGTGGTGCTCTGTCTTCCACTTCTGTGTACAATATGACTGACCTAAACGGACCCTTTGTCAATACAGGCCCTGGACGGTGCAACATCATACTGACAACAGTAATGTGCTTATACTGACCATCTCACTGTTCGTTTTAACTGCTTTCGTAATCATTTAAGTAAAACAGCATGACCTTCCAGTGGGAGACTTCGCGTCCCCCTTTTCCTTGTGTGAAATTTGTAAGAAAGCTTTTTGCCTTCCAACCAGCGAAAACGATTCACAAACCACGATCTAGTGCCGTTAAGACGATTTCTTTAAACAGTGGTGTAGCTGAAGGAATTTGGTTTCTTCTTAAATCGTCTTATGCAGCAACGTTCACAGATATCTCAAATAGGAAAAGCTCTTTATCCAGGTACGAAGGTTGTAAAACAAACTTCCCACAGTTTGTGTCGTGTTGATCTTTTCGTCTGATAGTATTGCGTAAGTATTTTGTCTAAGAGGTATCACAAGTAGTCTTCCTGTAGCTGTGGAAATCATTGGTTGAAAACGAGTTGAACACCAGTGCGTACAGCACTGCTCATTATTCAGAATGATTATCAACCTAAGTCTGAATTCATCCACAAACTGAGGCGTGTTTATAATATTGAAGCTAGACTGTGTATCGTTGTCTTCCTTGAGTGGGCATCGGAAGGCGTTTACACACACGTATACGGGGGTAATCCCAAACGTAAGGCCTCCTAAGGGACACACATGTGCCAACGCAGGCTCAAACGAGAGATCCTTAATGTTAATGCTAAGCAAAAACCACAGTAGTATCTGCATAGTTGCAAAGTGATAAAGAGCAAGAGAACGGATACAAAGGTCTCAGGTTCAATCCGTCGATAGGCCCATGATTTTTATGTGCCATTTTACACTTATTTCCCGACAGGCAGTGTTTGTTGATGTGAAAAAGCCGAGTTGCACTGTGGTCCGAAAGCCACGTTAAGCTGTAGGTTCCGCTGTTAACTGGCTGGGTAAGTCAACTCAAAGGTCGGAGGGAAGCAACGGCATACCACCTCCAACAAGGCCGTGCCTATTAAAGCACTGTGGTGTTCAAACCACTCTTCCGACTGTTGACTGCTTTACTTCCTATGGGTTCTAAAGTTAATGATCTTCGGGTTATTAACATTTTTGTGCTTTCATGCTGTACCTTTGATACCAGTAAACGTAAGTAACCGGCCGAGCACTGTCACCGATCTAGTTGTCAAGGTGGTAGACGACGATGCAGTCGACCCCAGTTACAGTCTTGGTCATCGCTATGTTTCAGTGGAATACCTCCATGTGACTTTCTGCGTATTTCAATAGGTTTCTTCCAACTGAATGCGAGAAGTTCACGAATAGACTGTCAATAACTGGAATTACGTAATAATACACTTAAAAGTTGTATTTTTGCATTACGAATCCCAGTGAAAATAACAGAAAACAGGTTATATGCCTACTTGCTTATTATTCGCGCTTCTCGATGCTTTCCTCAAAAAAATAAAAACAAAAATAAAAAAGAAAGACAGAGAGAGAAAACAGAAATATAATTCAAATATCAGCTCGGTGACGCCATGTTCGTCTCGTGACGTAAAGCAAGGATAGTTGATAGGTACTCGTTATACTAGCGATATGTATGGCTACAGGGTTCTTCCTTTTCTCTCTGCAAACAACCAGAACAGAATTCAGTAACAAATTGGTAAGAACACCTATGCAGTGGGCCGATTAAACACTCAGATTTTCTTGGTTATTTTGTTAATCGTCTGTAATGCAGTAACATCTTTGATTACTGATTCGTTATTACTACCATTTTTATTGTTATTCGTCAGCTCATAACATCTTCCCTATCACTCATTGCTGCCGATGCATGCAACGAATAGCTGAGGATGAATGAATAAGAGACGTTTCGTCACGGAGAATATACATATTTATCTCGGCGTCTTTTGTTCAGGGTAATATGAAAATCTCAATAATGGAAGACGACAACGGGATACCGGTGATGCAGGCAAAAACACCCAACTATTTCTGTTGACTTAACACCATGAAGACAGACAAATTGGCGTCTCACTGTATTTTGACTATAATTCGTTAGCCTTCTTGGGACCTCGTTTTAATACCTCATAATATTTTGCTTTTTGAACACCGAACAATAACACACAAAGATAGTAGATGGAAGGATACAAAGAAACAATCAGATTCATGGGCGTGGATCCAGTTCATCTCTAGAAGACTAAGCAAGGGGGAAACATTACGAAAGCAATGAATACCATGGTTAGTATACATTACTTGCATAGATCTGAAGATGAAAAGGTGCAGATCTGCACACTGCCCAAATCTGCACTTAAGTTTCTGTCTTAATGGGCATAATTTTTAGTTTATTCTCTTCTGAATTTTCAAATGAATTGATTATTACGTGGTACAAAATAATTAGTTAACAGTGTTTCTTACAGCTTCCGTTTGCACCAACATTTTTCTACATTCTTGTACAATTCATGAAATTCTACTTGTATGATCACAAGATTCCACATAGATGCAATCGATTTCGAGGTGCAAAGTGTTTGTTATCTTACTTTTCCTGAAAAGTGGGCAAAGTTGATTTCCAAAGACTTTTTATTGTACTGAAACCATCTATTGTCACAAAGTAACAAGGTAAGTGTTTTATTCGTATATATATTGTGGGAAAGTGTAATCGTGATGGAAGATTGCACACCTGAATGTTTGACACAACTGGTAGGAGAAAACGCTGCATATTAACCAAACCCCCGCCTCCTATCTGTATCCTCCTATACAATCATGAGCACGGGATTCTCCTCCCATAACGCTACAGAGCTGTTCCTAGCACAGCTGAGAACTGGCAACATCGTCACAAACATTTGGCAACACTGTGACAGTGAAATCACTTCCGCGTATGATACTGAATTGACTCACCTATCCACTTGAATGACTCGTGCTACATAATCCTCATGTAATCCAAGACACTGAGTCAGAAAATTCAATTTTTGGCTAAAGAAATGCTATTCTTCATATAAGTGGCAACTTTTATGATATTTCATGATGCATTATGAGGCTGAGCGACCTACACCATGATTAGAGTGGGGTGTTGTTAGCAGTGTGTCCGTAGCCCATTGGTACCGCCCTTGTCTCGTGTCGCAACGGCTCAATAAGTCGTCAGTTCTAACTGTGGTAAGGGCCAGCGTGTGCAAGCTTTTTTCTGATTTATTTTATGGGGCTGCGAATTTCCAGAAAAATTCTGTAACGAAATCAGGAGAAAACCTTTACACATCTAATTCTCGTGGTAGCTCGACACAGTAAGTTGTATTACAGTATATTGATAATTTTTACTTATGGACCGTCTGACAGCAACTGAATAAAACACAATTTTAGTGTCATACGTATTTCGCCTTTATTTTCTGCAAGCCATCATTATATTGTATACGTGTGTGTAAACCCCCTTCCGATGCCCACTCAAGGAAGACAACGATACACAATCAGGCTTTGTATTATAAATACGCCTCAGTTAGTGGATGAACTCAGGTGGATTTTCTCGACCTAAGGTATTTCCTGAATTAGTGAAAATTTCAAAATGGCTTCAAATCGAGGCTATGAAGCTTAGAAGAGTCTTTACACAGTGCTAACGTGAGAATAGCATGATCTCCGCGTCAGAAGATTCCTTCTACTTAACCATTTAATAGACCCGCATTTTTTCCACCGTGACTAATTTTGTAAGCTAAGCATATCATCCGTTACAGCACACTCCTGGGGCTGGGAAATGTGGTCTGGGGGAACGAACTATCACAAGTGCAATGCGTGGGTACAAGCATTTACTTTTAAGAGGCATAAACAGATTTACTTTACCTTCGGTAACCTCAAGACAAAGACGTTATAATCCAGAATCCGCATTAAACATCACGTTACTTCATTCCCAACTGGACAGAGCCGGTTTGGTTTGGAAAATGACGTAGGCGGAGGTCACTGTAAACAGAAATACTATCACCAATAAACTTACTTACATTTCGTTCCTTTCTCCAAGACTGCAATCTTCTCTAGGTCACCTCCAAAGGTAAGAATATGGGTCTGATTCCTGATCCAATACAAGAATATTCATAATTTCATTTCAAGCCCTATCACGTGCACACCGACCTGCTAGTGAAAATTAACGTGTATTTTTTATGTCTGTTCATGTGTTGCCAACAATTTCTGGTCAAACACGCACACATCTTACTGTTGGTGAGTAAGCAATTGATACTTCACCTATGTTCGTGGACCATAAGGAAGAACGATAGGAGTGCGGTTCGATTGTCGCTCAGGCACAAAAATTTGTATCCTTATTTTAGATTCAAACACCTAGCAGCTGGTAAGAAAAACCGATACGTAACATTTGATTTTACTTAGTTAACAATCCGATTACGTTTTGGTTTCGTACCTCCGTCACAGAACTTCACATCATGCACTTCATCTTTAAATGCATACACACTTTGTTACTTCTCAATGGAGGTATATCAGACATCTTTCTTGGTTAGTTAACAGGGATGAAAGGTTCTTGATAGGAGTCCCGATTTATTACAAAAACTGTCGTCTTTTATTTTCAAGATTAGATTTGGTTACTGATGACGGTGAAAATTTCGGTTATTAATGACTCTTCACGGCTAGTCAGCAAAATGATTGATTGGATTAGATTGGATTAATACTTTTTCCATACATCATGAATACGACACTTCGTAATGATGTGGAACGTGTTATTTTAATGAAAGATTCCTTTACATACCGGTATTCAATTTCTTTACAATTGTTTACCCTCTCTCTCATTCTTCTTTATTTCTCTCTCTCTCTCTCTCTCTCTTTCTCTCTCTCTATCTCTCTGTCTCTCTCTCTCTCTCTCTCTCTCTCTCTCTCTCTCTCTCTCTCACACACACACACACACACACACACACACATTCTTTTTTTTATTTTGCTTTGTTTGGTGTATTCGGCTATAGGCGAGGCACGAAAACGTATGTGAACGACTTTCTTAGGTTTGAGTACAGTTCCGAAAGAAATATAAAAACAACTATGAGAGTTACTGATTTATGATGCTTAGTTCGCAGTCAGTTCTGAGTATTATTAGTAACTACGCTCCAGTCCCTAAACCTGGTTACAGAAATGCGAATCAGACGCATTACGTATTCCAGGCCGTCGCAGCCGCGTCTTTGAAAGGCCAGCTGTGGTCACTTCCCAGCCCGCTGTAGGAGCACATCGGTTCATCTTCTTCCGGCTAGTACTGTAACTGAGATTTGGCAACAAGGCAAGGTATATTTGGCAACTCTGTGATCGACGAGTTACTTCATGGTGTGCACGGAATTAAGCCTCAAAGTTCACTTGATTTTTGCTGTCATTTCCATTGAATAATCTGAGTTATTATCGCTTCAGGTGTAACAAAATATTGTAAATTTACGGTTTTCAGCCCAGGAAACTCTTTGCACGTGCAAATCGCAACTAAACTCGTCCTTTAAATGGCAGTTTACGAGTTCTAGACTCTACTGGTTTCGTAAGAGTACTGTACAACACATAACTCTTCGCTAGCTCTGTGGTCACGTGCTGACCTCCGAAAAAGCTTCTGTTATGTTCGCGGTTCCAGTCTCGCTGAATGTACCGTTTTTATCCCTTCTGTGAAAGAGCTACAAGCAGTCAGATCAAACATCGATAAGGAAATCGCAAGAAAATACTTTGAGCTCATAGTGCAATGTTCAAAACTTATAATGCTGCACAACAGGTAACGCCTTGTTCCGCTGCTGACAAGCAAACTTTGGGTCTCTAGGAATACATAACTTTATTTATGAAATGCCACATTTGCATACCTGTTGAGTATGACACAGCATACCAATTAAACACAGACCCAATCGAAATCTAAGTGAGTAGTAATTTACTAATTCGTGCCGATAGAGGCATGCTTGTGTACTGATACTCAGTTTTATCAAAACAGACTTTCGTCGTAAGGTTATCGTGGGTAGTTTTATTTCATTTCTTTTAATACAGTGCACAATTTTCGTAAGGTTTCTTTTAGTGTTGTTAAAACAATACTAAACATGAGAGAGACATTAATCATCAACGATATATGCGAATTCTCTGATGTGATCTATAACAGTCTCACATTGCACATTCAATTTATTCATTACATGCATGTAGAAAACTTGTTCTGACTTAAAGCTGTCAAACAAGGTTTGAAGAAGAATAAAATGCCACTACCAGACGACAGCTAATGTAGAAAATACTTTTCTGACTATTTTGGCACGATGTGCTCTCCCCATACATAATACAAAAGCTTCGAGATGCATCTGCTGCCTGGCCCTCTATTAAACCTGAAAAGAACAAATGTTTCTCGACTATCATCTGACATAAAATTGTCACAATTAACATCTTTTTTCAAAATTTATAATCAGTGTGTAAGTGGTATCTGCCTAAGAAGACTAAATTTTATTAACTAAACAACGAATAAAGTACTTTCTTACTTTTTGCTTTCTTTCTAATGCTTACTTTTATGTTACCAATAGCCAGAGTCCACTGTAACGGACACTCCTGAAAATCATGATTTTTTTTAAATTCTGAAATTTTTGTAAATTCCATGTCACTGTCTTACTTTTAACGGCTACATAAAGTCCGTTTCAAATAAATTCATGACGACTGCCGTCAGGTCTCAGGAGAATGAAATGAATATTAGTGGACCAAAGTTGAAGTCTCTGGGACTCCCTTCGTGATTTCTTCCCAGTCACTAAAATTTTCTCTTTGTATGCCCTGAGTTGCATAAAATTTAATTTTTCTAACAGAGTAATATTATCTATAGTTATACAATCAAACGTCGTAGAAAGATTATAAAAAATACCAACCGCCGATACTTTGTTATTTGAGAGTTGTAATATTTGATGAGTTAATGTCTAAATAGCGTTCTCAGTTGAGTGACCCTTTTGGTTTCCAAATTGTGATGTGATAATTAAATTGTTTTATTCCAAGAATATCAAATTTCATTGACAGAACACTGAGTTTTATAGAAATGTTTGCCGAAATGGTTAAATCTATAAATTTTATCGGAAAACTTCGACAGGTTATAAAGCGTAATATTTGGAGAGGGATGTAATTTTCCTTCGTACTATCTGACGACTTATAACAATGAGGTATGTCAATTTGGTTGTCAGCCATCAATAAATGAAGTCGCTGAAAGATATCGTGAACATGCAGGTCCAAAAATGCACAACGTCTTAATTAATTGCTTTACACACTGTAATATTTACATACTCTCTGAAAATTAAAAAAATAAAGCAACCAACTTTCATTTATCTCTGACTGATATTCCAAATACAAAAATTATACAGAGCTACTTAACCATATTTAGCTCACCAATTGCCAACAATTTATTTAAGGTAATTAGAATGCAAACACTTTTACAAATAGTTTGTCTTACAGACGTGGCAACAGCCATTAGAATGGGACGCAAAATGACTGTACAATATTATACATTTACTCGTAACGTGGTGAGCGAAAGAAGAAGAGAGACGAAGACTCAAAATCCAAGCACATGATACCTCTGGATTCGTATGGTATCGAAAGCAGAGATTGTAATCGTCGAAAATCAGAAAATTATGCTAACGAGGTAATACAAGGTATCATATGTCTCAAACTATATTTTGGTCGCACCCAGCACTTCCACGGAATCCCAGGTTGCGCCAACACTAATCAAGGTTGTTTTGTGGTACCTCTGATGAGAAAAGTGAGTCACATTTCCAAATATGCGAAAAAAATTTTGCGTAATCTATAAATTTTCTGGAAAACGCTCTTATCTCAAAATACGGATTCAAGATAATGCTTGCAACGACGTATATAACAAAAAAATCTCATTTGTGACGCATCTCGCTGTCCCATACCAAATCAGTATACTGCAATTACGTATTATTCGTTCACGCAAAAAGGTTTATACATCTAGGGCAGTGGTTCTCAAACCATCCCATAACGCGGACCCCTGTTTATTCTCAAAGTGATCTGCGGATCCTCTTGCAATGCTACATGAAGTTTCACATGCCATTAAAAATGTATGCATTAGAATTACCACTGACAAGAAAAAGATCAAGAAAAATAATGTAATAAGTAATTTATTCTAAAGAGACGTGATTGTTGACTAGTGAACGAAATTTCAGTTGAAAATACAGTAACTTTCAGTAATACAGGAACTGTACAGTATTACAGTAATACAGAAAATACAGTAATATAGTACAGTAACTGAAAACAAATCTCTCTCTCTTTTTTTTCCTAAGGAAATGCACTTGATGAACAATGTTCTTAAATGTGGGGTCACTAATATGAAGACCGAAATTCTTTGTGTTTTTCCATAATTCCTTTTGGAATATGGAATAAGTTTTTTCACCATCAATCTTAGCTCCGATTCCACATTAATGTTTTTCAAGACTTTAATACTCCAATGGGCAGAAAAGATCTACTCACATGAGTAAGTAGTAGGGAAAGGCATTAAATGCTGCATCGCCTTTTTAGACAACTCTTCACGCTCACAGCGCACACGCTGACAAAAGTCCCAAAGTTCATTTTCTTTGAGAATATTTTTCTATTAAGTATCTCGGGATAGTTCCATTAGTTGTTCTTGTTCCGTATCAAAGAGGTTCCTATCTTGTATGTCTTGGATTTCTACATAGCGAAGAATTTTCAGTCTAACAATTACCAGGTTGTGGCACAGGAAAATATTCTTGAAAACTTGCAGCCAGTGCTCTCAAGTGTCCTACAACTGTTTTTTGCAGTTCAGCGGAGAGTTTTGCACATGAAGAATGAATGAGGTCTTTGAGCACTGTAAATGATGAATAGTTAGTTATTGTTTTGTACTAGTATTTCCTACAGCTGCAGTTTCTTAATTGTAGCTTCAACTTTACTCTCAACCTGAAGATATTAACATTTCTTTTTTGTAGGCCTAAGTTAAGTTCGTTGAGAAAGGAAAAAGTATTCGCCAAATGCCCACTTTACACAGCCAATCAAAATTAAACAATTTCTCGCTTGGAAATGAATGTTACTTGCTAAAAAGAAATAAGAGCACATCGTCGCGCAGCTCAAAGAAACAACATAGGACTTTTTCGCTCTTGACAATCAACGCACATCAGTGTGTAAGTAGTGTGTTCACTGCCACATTCTTCACTTAAAACTGTGAAAAGACGGAAGTTTAGAGACCGTGGTTTAATGAAATTAAAAAGTTTTGTGAATTCATCCAAAACTCATTTCAAATCCTAATGCATTTTTTTTTTCGCTGCTACAGCTTCTCTGTGTATGACACAGTGAGCAGAATGTACTTCTGGCGCTAAACGTTTCACATGAGCCATTAGGCCCGTCTTCAGACCTGTAAAAGCACGTGCTCCGTTCGTAGTGATAGCTAAACATTTATCCTACCTAATACTGTTGTCTGTCATGAACTCATTAAGTGCACAAAACACATCTTATGCCGCTGTTCGAAGAATCTGCTTACAAAACAGAAGCTCCTCAAAATTGTTTCTTTACGCTCAACGCGGATGAAAACCAACAGATTTGCTTTTCCGTCGATGTCTGTACTTTCATCAAGTTGTAAGGAATAATGAGCTACCTTGAATTTTTGAAATTAAATGTTCTTTCACTCTGAAATTCTTCTTTTAACCGTATCTTTGGAAATGGGAACTGAGTTTATTTCCTTAGCAGCATCAACACTTATAATTTCACACATAACTTTCGAAGCTGGTCGGATTAAATTTTCCGCAACAGTAGTGGTTTTTCCAGATGTAGGAATTAGCAGCGACACATGGTACGACGCAGAAGTAGCTTTCGCGTTAGTATTACAAATCATTCAAGTCTTTGACATTACACTTTTACTGCGTTTCATCTCCCTGAGTTGGTTATTAAAAAAATCTGTCGACCTACCAAGTAGTCCCTCATGTTTCTTCTCCAAAAGTCGTCGCTGAAGAGGCTGCTGGCTGTCATTGTTGCCTATGTATGTGAAGACATAACCAAGATGGTCAGCGCAATACCTGCGTAGTTTTCTCTTCTTTCCTTCGCGTTAACTTGTAGTAGCTTGCGAACATTGTCCGATTTACCAATAGTCTTTTGTTTCACTGCAGACAACTGCAACCATCGATCCATTGCGAACTTAACAAATACAGCCACACAAAAGAATGTTGGGCAGATCAGGAAACTAATGGCTGATGACAAATTAGTGTGTATACCTGTGGCGTTTATACTTCTCCACTCACGTGGCATGTGTCATGCCATGAACGCTTGACATCTATGACTGTTTCTAATACCAATTTTCTCCAGTAAGACTTTTTTCTCGTCTATTGTTTAATGAAATGTTGAAGGGGAAAAGCATCGTTGCGGCTGGACGTGTGTGTGGTGACGGCGTACTTAAATCCCACTCTAGTTATATTGACAAAGAAAATGGGCGTGATAAAGCTTTGAAAACGGTAAACTCGTTAAGGGGTTAGAACTGTAAAGTGGCGATAAAAGCTTGAAAAGGAGAGGGACTAGTTCAACCATGTTTTATCTAACCACATGATCTTACTACTGAAGAAAAAATAACAACATCGGGTGTAGTTTCTCTTTACTGTTTAACAATACAGCAATTCCCAAGTTTTATTGTTCTTTATTTTTATTTGATCACTCACGAAAAATTAAAGAAGCAGAGAATTTTTGCTTTCACAATAATAAGATCGCAGTGCCATACTATTGTTTCAGAGTTGTTCTAACATTTACTGAAAAGGAAGCAGTTAAGAATTAATGTTGTGTGTGTATGTCATTGCAATATTTTTTAATATTTTCACAAATAGTATTAATCAAAGCAACGTTCTTACTTCTCTGTTGCGATCTATCACCCAAGACAATTTCACATTAACCGAACCGAACTTGTGTCGAGAGCTACTCGCAGCGACCGATCTGGGAACATATTTTGGGAGTGATTTCTCATCTTTTTTTAGAAAATACGGAGTTGGGGGAGGGAAGGGTGATGTTTATAAGCATAGGAATGTCTAACATTTAGCTCCTTTTCTTAAAAAAATAAATAAAACTGGAATTAATGGTAGTGGTGGGGGCTTTCCACCACTTGAAGATGATATCCACGAAATTCCGAGGCCTTGTAGAGTTAATTTACAACTGCTGTCAGAAAAGTGCCCTAACAAAGAAGGAATTTCTCTCACTTAAAGTAGTCCATTATAAAGGTTGACTAGCTTCAGGGCAGAAACTTAGTAAAGAAGGAAAAATTTTAAAATTACAAACATGGGTATAATTTCTGATTGCTTTCTTTTTAGTGACTGAAGAAATACTTCTTGCATAACAGCTGAGAGTTCCATCTTATTACAGCGCATTTCAATTTTTAGGCGTCGCGGATCCCCTAGCTAAGCCCCCTGACCCCCAGGGGTCTACTTTTCGAAACGCTTCTCTACCGTATTCCTATGTGTAGCGAGACATAGGACGCTAATGTTCAGAATATCTATCTGCTGGTAAACTTCAAGTCTCTGGCTTCTGCGGTACCGTAATCATAGCTTTAAATTGCTCAAGGCGCAAAGAGCGTGTTGCGAAGGCACCGGTGTCGTGAGATGATCATCCCGTCCCCCTTTCACCAGAGGTTACGCAGTGGCGGCGGATTCCTCTGACACAGCAATGCAGTGCTGCATTCTGCAGCTCATGCTATAAATCCACGTGCTCGCGTAGCCTTTATAATGCCGGATCTAAATTCGTCGCAAGGCGAAAACTAGTGTGTTTTGGTGTTTTCTTCGTCTTGCTGGTGTTTGCAGTTTTTAGGCTGATGTATAATATCAAGCTTTTAGGCCTGATATCCAATACTATATATTATAAAAGTGCATGCTTGTATACATGTCCCACATCTCCTTCTACACCACTGGTTCGATTTTAGCTAAACTTGGTACACGTATCATCTCCTGCCTATAAACGACGCCTGTGAGGCTAGGGACCACCAACCTCTCAAAGGGATGCGGGTAAGGGTGAAAAAGAAACGTAGCTCACAACGTGCAGACGGCCAGTATTTGTGAGTAGGAGCACTCACCGACCTGCAACAGACTTTAGGCATAACTTCAAAGACTTACGACACTTTTTCCCGCTGAAAATCCCCCAAAAAATGCTGAAAGGAAGAAGTTTATTACCTACTACATTTTCGGTATTCATTTAGTAAAACTGCCGCTTCAGACATGACCTTTTAATTTATTACTTCTTTACTAATAACTCCATTTCCAATACATTTTGCAGGCAGAATTCATACACCACTGAATGTACCTCCAAAAAATATATCATTGTACGACACTGTGTTCAGGAGATATGATATCATAAACACTGAGATGCGTGAAAAAGCGCCGCATCATGCACGACGTTTCATTTATTTCTTGTTTACTACTAACTCTCTTCGGAGCATCCACCTATAACACTGGATGTAGCTGCAAAATTATTTTACAATACCTAGTTTACGTGCTATAATGTCATAAACATTGTGCTGTATGACAAAGAAACAGTAGGGTGAAATTCCTTAAGGATATGATGATGATGTCCCATACTCCGAGGAGCGAAGGGAACGATGCGGGAGACCCGCACCGCTGACAATGCAAAGTCCTAGCGGAGGTGGTTTAGCATTGCCTTCCTCCGACCATAATGGAGATGAATGATGATGATGAAGAAGACACAACAACACTCAGTCATTTCGAGGCAGGGAAAATCGCTGACCCCGCCGGGAATCGAAACCAGGACACCGTGCGCGGGAAGCAAGAACGCTACCGTAAGACCACGAGATGCGGACTCCTTAAGGATATGGAGGAAATAAATGTGTCTGTGAATTGTTTTTAATGTGTGTGACATTTATGTGATATATACGTATGCCAGCAAAGTTGCAGGTAAAAAGCTCCTCCTAAATGCCTTTCATACAAACTTGGTACACGTATTACTTACTATCGGTAAATAAATAATGTGGGAGTAACAACCAGGAACCTCTTATTGGGGCGAGGGTGATAATGTGGAGAGCGAATGGGGGAGGCCGAGACAGAGAGAGGAAACACAAATATGGAGGATGAAATGGACAGGGAGAAAGTTAGGGGAAAATGGACAGAGAAATGGAAAAGGAGGAAATGGGGTGAGGAGATGGACAGAGAAAGAAAAGAGGAGGAGATGGACAAAGAGGGGTGGAGGAAGAGACTGTTTGAGAGAGGGGGAGGGTGGGATGGGGGAGAGGGATGGACGAGGGGGACTAGGCAGAGGGGGGAGAAGGAGGCGGACAGAAATAGAACGAAGGAGGAGTTGGACTAATAGAAATAGAATAAATACATACCCAGCTAACGCTGTGTACTCAGTTATTTATAAAGGCCATGTATTTTTTTTATTTCTTTATTTTGTCTTTGGATTAAAAAGACCATACAGCCAACAACTTTTACGAAGTGCCAAAGAAACATAATCGCAAAAAAGCAGAATAGCACAAAATTACGAAGTTTTCATAAAAGCACATTCTTAAAGTAAAATAAACGCGCAATTAGACAAAAACCATAGAGCCGGCGGCAGTGATGACAGTGACACTGCAGCAGAATTACGATCAGCACTCATCATCAGTTATCTGCTATATTGGCAGGTCCTTTGCCTCTCCATTTTCTGCGATCCATTGCTTCCTTCTTAAGGCTGCTGCATGTTGTACCGTCCATCATGTCATCCAGTATCTGGAATCTCTTCCTTCCTCGCTTCCTTTTCCCTTCTACATAACCTTCTAAAACTGTTTTTATCAGACCGTCATTCTTTCTTAATATATGCCCAATCCAGTTTCTTTTTCTTCTGTTTATTACATCTAGTAACTGTCTTTTCTCTCCCACTCTTCTCAGTACCTCTTCATTTTTTACTCTGTCCATCCAACTTATTCTTTCCATCTTCCGCCATGTCCAGATCTCAAAAGCCTCCAGCCTTTCTCTGTCTTTTTTCCTCATAGTCCATGTTTCAGCGCCATATAGAAGAACACTCCATACAAGACATTTTATGAGTCTCTTTCTGAGTTCTCTGTCCAGACCGCTGCAGAAGATTCTCCTTTTCTTATAAAACGCCTCTTTTGCCATTGCTATCCTTGTTTTAATTTCTGTGGTGCAGTTCCAGTCGGTGTCTATCCTGCTTCCAAGATACTTAAAATTTTGCACCTGTTCTAGTGTTTTTCCATTCAGCACAATTTTTATTTCCTTATTTCATCCTATTGCCAATACTTTTGTTTTATTTGTGTTAATTTTCATTCCATATTTTTTTCCGTTAGTTGCAATGGTGTCCACCAAATCCTGTAATTCTTTTTCCCCTGTGGCTAGAAGAACCATGTCATCAGCAAATCTCAAGCACCCTACTCTTCTTCCTCCAATTTCTACTCCTTTGTCATCTAATGAGCATTGGTCAATCATATTTTCCAAGTACAGGTTGAAAAGAGTAGGTGATAAACAGCATCCTTGTCTTACTCCTTTCCCTAGTCTGATCCAGTTTGTACTTTCTCCTCTCACTTTAACTGAAACTTTTTGATTAAGGTACAATGAGTTTATAAGTCTTCTGGTTCTCCAGTCCACTCTCTTTTCCCTCATAATAGTCGCCAGCTTGTCCCAAGCCACAATGTCAAATGCCTTTTCTAAATCGATGAAGCACATATATAGGTCTCTTCCGTTTTCAATAAACCTTTCTCCCAAGATTCGTAGGAGCCCTATTGCATCTCTGGTGCCCGTATTCCGTCTAAAGCCAAACTGCTCCTCGCCGAGATTCTCCTCTATTACTTTTTCAAGTCATTTATTAATTATTTTTAACATGACTTTGGCTGCATGTGAAATGAGGCTGATTGTCCTGTGCTCGCTTCATTTCTTGGTTCCTTGTTTTTTCGGTAATGGAATCATTACTGTTGTCAGAAAGTCCTCAGGCCATTCACCACTGTCATATATTTTATTACATAATCTCAATATTTCTCTTATTCCATTGTGGTTCAAGCATTTTAGTATTTCTCCCGGTATTGTATCTGTACCTACTGCTTTGCCATTTTTCATTGTAGCAATGGCAGACTTTACTTCTTCCATTATGATGGTCGGTCCTTTCTCTTCATCACTTACACTGTTGTGTGATTCAAGTTCCAGAGTTTCTGGTTCGCTATTTGTGTCATATAACTCTTTTATATATTCTTCCCATCTCTGGAGGACATCGTCACGATCTTTGTACACTACCTCTTCGTCTTTACTCAAAATTTCCATAGTAGCACTTCCTGCTCTGGTTTGTTTCCATGTCATAGTCTTTACTCTGTTGTATAGTAAGTCGTATCTTCCCTTCCTGTCCAGTTCTTCAATTTCATCACATTCCTCTTTTAGCCATTTTTTCTTAGCCTGCTCTGTTTCTCTTCGCAGTTCGTTATTTAACCTTCGGTATATCTTTCTTGCATCTTCAGTGTTCTTGTTTTTCAATTTTCTTCTCTCCTCCACCTTGGAAATCATTTCATGTGTGACCCATGGTTTTTTTGACCTTTTCCCTTTTACATATCCTATATTTTGCTGTCCTGCTTTAATGATTCTTTTTTTCAGCATATTCCAGTACTCGTTGGCATTATGAGGTGCTTCTTTGTCTCGTAATGTGTTTAGAAAGTCCCGAGACAGCATTTCTGTAATTTGTTCTTTGTTGGACCTTATCTTCTCTATATCCCACTTCTTCACCATTGTCGCCTTTTTCAGTTTTTTCATTCTTATTTCTATTTCTGCCATAAGTAAGTTGTGGTCACTATTAATATCTGCACCTGGTAATGTGTGCACCTTCTTGATTCCATTCCTGTATCTTTCTTCTACCAGTATAAAATCGATTTGGGTTCTATATTTATCCCCTGGTGATTTCCAAGTGTAGAGCCTCCTCTTATGGTTCTTGAACCATGTGTTTGCCGCTATCAGCTGCCTTTCCCTGCAGAAGTCAATTAACCATTCACCTCTGTCATTTCTCTTTCCAAGACCATGACTGCCTACTATGTTTCCCTCTTTCCCTTCTCCCACAATGGCGTTCCAGTCTCCCACTACTATTTTGCAGCATATTTTATTTTCGTCTATTATTCGTTCTATTACATTGTACGTTTCCTCTACAATTTGGTCATCATGTTCTGAAGTAGGCATATACACCTGGACAATCAGTAAATCTTTTTGTGCTCCTTTCAGCCGTACACCAATAATCCGGTCGTTTGCATAGTCTGCATATTCCACACATTTAGCCAATTCCTTTGTCATAATCATTCCTACTCCATTAATTCCTTTTACTTCTCCTCTTGAGTAGTAGAATACATATTCATCTGACTGCAACTCTCCATGTCCATTCCATCTTACTTCAGCAACTCCTACGAGGTCCATATGATTCTTTTCCATCTCTCTTTTAACGTTTTCTAGTTTTCCTGCATGTAGCAGAGTTCTGACATTCCAGGTACCAATTCTCGATTTGATTTTTTGCCTCCTTTCAAGTTGTCCCCCCCCCCCCCCCCCCGGAGATCCGAATGGGGGACTATTTTACCTCCGGACACTGATTTAACATGAGAGGAAGCCATTTTTTGTGCATAAAATGGAGACTGCATTATGCAGGGAATATAATCTGCGGTGGTGTTCCGTTGCCTTCCGCAGTTCTGGAGGCCGCCCCTAACATGGGATACAGACGCCTTTTGCAGCCGCCCGCTCCGGGTCAGACGCTGCATGAGAAGTATAGGCTGGAAAATGAAAGACCCCTAGCCCTCGAAACCTAATAGCGTCAGGGTCAGAAAAGAACAAGAGCTGGCCGGGGATGGCCAGATAGGAAAGATAAAAGTGAGGAGCCTGGCATAAGTAAGTGGAAGCAATGCCAGGACTCAGCTCGGGGCCCCGTGGTCGCCAGCCACGTATCACTAGGTGTGACTCCCTGAGGACACGAACAGCACTATACAGCAATATTATGACATACATACATGTACTCTTCTGGAAAAGACAAAACATTAAAGGTCAAACACCGTACATCACACAATAAGCACAACAATAGTTGAAGAAAAAAGAATTGCAAATCACATCAAATAGCAATGTGAGAATTATAGCATACAGATAGACGCACTTAAAGTAAAAGAAAAACCCAAAATGACGAACACAATACAATCAACGGTATGTACAATAATGGCAATAGGACAGTGACATAAAATTCACAAGAGGGCAACAATGAATATGAAAACAAAATTACGCACCTGATTACGAACCGGGCTGATGCCATTTGAAAATGAAGACCTCGGCAACTCATAAATTAAATTTGGATGTCGGTGGCTTTCAAATAGTATGTGAGCAAGTTATATTTATCAAAACTATGGAGTAAAACAGGAACACTGGTAGCGAGGGGATAAATTTCTGCAATCAGTTTCTTGTACAAGTCAGATTGTGCAGTCGTGTACTTGGAACATGCAAATATGGTGTGGTTACGATCTGCTACTGCGGTTGTGTCGCAGTGTCCAGACGTGATAATCTTCAACCGATACAGGTGCGCGAAGGAACACCCGCGTCCCAGCCTCACGCGAATGATAGAAGCCACATGATGTCTACGAAGCTGCACCGAGGCGAACCATGGTTGAGAAGAGATATTTGGTTGTATGGCCGCAAGGTAGCCGCCCTCAGAGTGCTGAGAGACTTGCCATTAAGTTCCAAGCATGATAAGCAACCATCCGTATCGTCGATGTGAGATCTGTGTAAGGGATCGGCGTAGGACGTAACATGCCTTCTGTAATACTCCTCCCGGCAAGGCAGTCAACAGTTTCATTATGACGAATGCCTTGATGTCCTTTAATCCAGAGTAATTGAACGGTAAGGCCCCAGGTCTGCACGTCTCTTATGGCCGCCAAGAAGTCCAGAACGTACCTGTTGGTCTATTTATCAAACGCCGGATGTTGCAATTTCTGCAGCACACTTTGAGAGTTAGTTATGAGGATGAACTTGAATGTCCGGGTCCCAGATTGAATAGCTTCCCTGATCGTCAGTAGCTCCGCTGTGTAGATAGAAAATTCAGGTGGAAGAGCAAATATTTGGTAGGCGCCTTAGAAGGGCAAAAGAAGACGTATCCTATACACGCCTTAGATTCAGAACCGTCCGTATAGATGTGAGCGTAATGCTACCATTGTGAGAAAACGGTCAAGGTCGCGAGTGATGTTGGTCTCCTTTCGGAAATCGGTCGGTAGGTATGCCACTGGGGCTGGAGTGAAGAATAGACTAAACGAAAAACGAAAACAGGGGAGTTTTGTGTTCTGTAGAACGAGTGGAAAGAGATGGCGCCATTTCTCGTAGCTGCGAAATAGTAACGGAATTATGGTCATTCGTCGTCCATTAGACGCTTTTATGACTCTCCAGAATCGAACCACCGTCTTGAGAGAAGCACAATCAGATCAATTGAGGAGAAAAATATCAGACAACATCTGCTGTCTGATGGACGTCATGACACGTGCTTCCACTAGCAGGGCGTTGGTGGGCATTAGTTTCATGGCTGCGGGGACAAGACGAGTCACTCTATAGTGGACGGCATCGTGCTTGACAAAGTTGATTGCGCTTCAGTGCAGTACACAATGCTACCATAATGTAAGTCAGAACGGATCAAAAACTTATACAGAGTCACGAACATAATCAGACACGCTCCCCATTACACTCGGGCAAGCATACGCAAGGTATTCACAGTGTTATCCACCCTGTTGATGAGGTACGCAAAACGTAGCGTCCATGTGAGTTTCCTGTCGAAGTAGACGCCAAGAAACTAAGCATGTACCCGAATGGGAAATGTGGACAGGCCAATATGAAGTTCAGATGAGAAGTTATTACGCCGTTTCCGCGTGAATATCACAACTGATTTGTCAGGTGAGATAGTGATCCCATTTTTGCACTCTCATGTGGCCAGCATTTCCCATCGTCAGTAGGCCATAGACGTGTCACTCAAAAGCACGACAACTGAGCATGTATACAGATGTCATCCGAATGCTGAAGAATTTTCAAAGTGGGGCTGAACAAAGTCTCTAGGTCGGAAACATACAGGGAATGTAGTAGGGGACTCAGTATCGCGCCCAGCGAGACGCCACGAGACGCTAGACGGGGTCCATGCGAGAGATTGTCCTGGTCGCGGATATATACGACACGACAACCAAGGAAACTGTACATAATCCGTAAAATCACCCCCGGGAGATTCAGCAGTTGAAAACTGGTGATAAGTTCGGGTATCAGGACATTGTCGTACGTATCGATTATTTGTATGTATCAATTTGGTGCCAAATAACGTCAGTGTTACGGACATTTCACAATTTGAATAACCTCAACGACTAGTCACAAAATATCCCGATTACTGTATAACACACCGAAACAAAGCGAGGTATGAACGAGTTCCTCTCAGCAGATGTGTAAATCGTTGGCCGCACCATCACGAAATCCTTTGCACGCAGTGGTTCCCAACGATTCTTACCGCTGAGTCTGATCAGATATTAACTAGTGCCCCACCCTCCTTCCCACCACTAACACGAGCATTAGCGAGAAAATAAACTTTAAAATTACGAAAGATTAATGATATTTTGCTTTAATAGGTGGTTTATAAAACCACTAACTAATGAATCAATTGGTACTACTTATTTCCAACGACCGTTTCTATAGAAAGACGAAGCAATTCTCATTGGATCGGAAGTGCTACCTACAATTCATTCTCAGAAAAGAAAGTTAACTATTCACACTGAGAGTAGACACTTATTACAATACATGCTTTACCTGTACCAAACCACTGCCTGCCGACACTTGCTTCGGCTACACTCTATGCCCTCATTTAAAACATGTAAGTAGGCTGTTTATGTTTTCTTATTGGCAACGTTACATAGCGCTCTGTATGAAAATCACTGGCTGTGCTGTGTGCAGTCTGTGGCTAGTTTGCATTGTTGTCTGCCATTGTAGTGTTGGGCAGCGGCAGCTGGATGTGAACAGCGCGTAGCGTTGCGCAGTTGGAGGTGAGCCGCCAGCAGTGGTGGATGTGGGGAGAGAGATGGCGGAGTTTTGTAATTTGTCATGAACTCCTATATATATTATGACTTTTGATGATATTAAGGTAAATACATTGTTTGTTCTCTATTAAAATCTTTCATTTCCTGACTATGCCTATCAGTAGTTAGTGCCTTCCGTAGTTTGAATCTTTTATTTAGCTGGCAGTAGTGACGCTCGCTGTATTGCTGTAGCTGGAGTAACGAAGATTTTTGTGAGGTAAGTGATTTGTGAAAGGTATAGGTTAATGTCAGTCAGGGCCATTCTTTTGTAGGGTTATTGAAAGTCAGATTGCGTTGCGCTAAAAAAAATATTGTGTGTCAGTTTAAGCACAGTCATGTATAATTGTTCAAAGTGTTTTATCATCATGATGCTATGTTTTACTCGGTCTTGTGTAGCTTGAGACCAATATGCTGAGAGGAAGGCATGATAAAATTCTCCTTCACTGTGACAATCGTGAATGACCGATCGCATTCTTACAGCTGGTTCATTCTCTAAATAGCCACACATAAATTCTAATCTGTGCTCTAATGACCAGTTGGGAGGAAAACAATGAGAGAATTGATGGAGCCTTGCTTGTGGAACCATATGAAACGTCCTCTTTGAACAATTATACATGACTGTGCTTAAACTGACACACAATATTTTTTTTAGCGCAACGCAATCTGACTTTCAATAACCCTACAAAAGAATGGCCCTGACTGACATTAACCTATACCTTTCACAAATCACTTACCTCATAAAAATCTTCGTTACTCCAGCTACAGCAATACAGCGAGCGCCACTACTGCCAGCTAAATAAAAGATTCAAACTACGGAAGGCACTAACTACTGATAAGCATAGTCAGGAAATGAAAGATTTTAATAGAGAACAAACAATGCATTTACCTTAATATCATCAAAAGTCATAATATATATAGGAGTTCATGACAAATTACAAAACTCCGCCATCTCTCTCCCCACATCCACCACTGCTGGCGGCTCACCTCCAACTGCGCAACGCTACGCGCTGTTCACATCCAGCTGCCGCTGCCCAACACTACAATGACAGACAACAATGCAAACTAGCCACAGACTGCACACAGCACAGCCAGTGATTTTCATACAGAGCGCTACGTAACGTTGCCAATAAGAAAACATAAACAGCCTACTTACAAACAAATCAAGTTAAAAATGCGCGCATTACATGTCTGCGAATCACTTCATTGCTGGACTCCTTATTTTCTAACTGGCAGAAATTCGAAGCCTTGGCTGCCAAAGCTTTGTATCTCACCGCTACCACTAATAATAATGACAATAATAATAATAACACTGTAAAGGCCTTAGAGAAATGTAGTTGGCATTACATTACTACTGATGTGCTGTCAATTAGTTCATTTATATGTTACACAGCGACTAATGAAGCAATTTCTGGTCCATTGCGGGAACTACCTACAACTTGGAGAAGGTATTTTCATGAGATATTCAAGAACATATGTCTCAGTTTTACTGTCATAGTTGCACAGTACAGTATAAAAATTAAAAAGTATTGGGTCGATTATATGAGGAACAAGGAAGATGTTATTCATACATTCGTATATCAGCTCCACCATATTGTTCGCGCGTGAGTGAGTTTCAGAAAAGTATAATTAGTGGTAAGTTATAAGCAGTATTACGTCCTACGAAAATGTGACAGTAGCAAAGACCTTTTGAACTGAAAGACTTTTACACACGAGTAAGTTTATTTAACTCAAATGGAAAACCTCGGGATGATTTAAAAGCTGAGAACTGATTTCCAGATAAGAAAAGCAAGAGGACGTATTATCTTCTATGCAAAAAATAACAATCGTAACCAGTTTTTTACATGTGTTAAAATCAGATACACAACTTCAATTTTTACGCTTTTTACTGCAGACGCATAGTTTTGTTAAAATAAAAAGAATAATGAAAAAAAAGGCCCAACACTTCGAAACAGAGCGGGTCGTCTTGGTGTAATAAACTGAAAAAAAGCAATTTAATAACTGATTTAAACAAACTTTCACTGGGGAAATAGTGCGGTTTAATGCTGCTTTCATCTCTACGTTACACAGTGCATGCGATTATGTCACACCCTGAGGCAGAGCCCACGGAAAGACACGCCGCGCCGCGTACGTCAGAGCACGTGACACGGGCCTCGACGTGACACTGCAAGTCTTTCGGGTGCCGGCAGCTGTACTCCGATGGGGATGAAAAACTATTCCAGGCGAGATTAATAATCCTTGCGTGCGCGTTTAACTGCGTGCAACTTCTCGATAGCACTCGTCAAAGTTAAGACCTTTAGTGGGTACCTTTTCAGTTCCACATCGATTTCCCGTAGACCCTGCACGGAGCCGAGCGTTCGCCAAACGTGGCGGACAAGCTGACTAGTGTGACGTCACAAGTTCGTTGGGAGCCCAGTATTCCACGTGGGGCTCACTGAGCCACGTGGCGCAGTCTAATTGCTTGTCCTACTATTTACCACTTATCTATCGTTTCGTCTCTAGTACAGCTTTATCTCGAGGAATCATTACCGTCTTCCCTTCGTTCTTACCTTACTACTTACGGCTGCTGTCACGACCACAGACAACGATCAGACACTCGTGGAGTCACATTACTCTTCTGGCCATGTACTGTTGCACTTCGTGCTGTAAGTTACACTTGAATCTGACTTGCCTTCCAACATGGTGTAACACAAATGAAGTTGTTAACACGTTCGCTGCCACTGTAATTGGCCTTGCGTTGCCACGTAACGAATTATTTTTTTAATAGAATCTCAAACTGTATTGCTAAAAGCAATATAAAATTTATTTATTTTATAAGTAAAAGACTAAATTTACTCTCGTGAATCAATTTTTTTTTATTTTTTATTTTATTTTTTTTTTATTTTTTTTTTTTTGGGCGCACTAAGGCGTCAGCGGCATATCAGGCCACATTCTGTAGCGGGTGGCCATGGACGCGCTAGTGCGTCTCGTTTATTTTTCCTGAAAATTGTGACAGGTTAGAGCACTACATTTTTATTTTATATTCAAAAATAAAACGAAACATCCTATTGATAACGATATATTTATTGAACAAAAAATATAGTAGAAACAGCATTCAAAAGCAAACACGAGATCTTGAAGAAACTTCTGAAATACAATTTATGTCAAATCTCAGAAAAGATACAATCAAAAACTTTACCGATTACACTAAAACAAATAAAATAAATACACAGTTCAAGAATAGTAGCTACACATAATTGTCAAAAAATTAAAGTTCCATCTGCCTTTAGAGTTGGTGAATAACACAACAATTGAAACAATACCCTGCTTTATTTGGGCAATGTGAGCACTCGTAAATCGTGTCTGTTCGTTGTCCTCGGCTGGCGCATGATCTGCACTTTTTTCTCGGTGTTTTCGATTTTCCAGTTGATTCTCGTTTTGCCACAACCTGTTGGGGATTTCTGACTGGCCGTTCTACCTGCTTTTGTGGCAATAGTTCTCTTATAATATTGAGTCTGAATTCTTGGAGGGGCATTTTCGTGCCAGAATATTTTTGTGTAGGGCATGCGTGTTTGTCAGCATCATTTCCATAACGTGGATAAAAAGTTTCTTGTACCACCAGCGTATGTGGTTTTTCGTTCCGAGAGGTAATATGATAACATATGATCGTGCCGATCAATTCCCGACATAAATATATTGTAGTTTACAATGATCAAGGGCTGAGATTTCTTCTCCTTTCTTTTGTTTTCAACCTCAACCGTTGCATTTGTAAATGCATTAGAAATGTAGCAAACCCTCCTCTTATCACGCCACTTACCTGTCATAACTCCATCCGTAAATCTGGCGACGGCTTCACCTTTTCGTAATTTTGCCTTCTGTATTTCCTTGGCTGTATCATTCCTGTTCGCCCTCAGAGTTCTCGTGCAGTGGGTCTTCTTATCCAGGAGCAACTTAGCTACTGCGAAGCTATTATAGTAATTGTCCATGTACACGTGGTGACCAGCATTCAACTTTTCATCCACTAAATGAAGAACAGTTTTTTGCGCAAGGTCTCTTCCTCCTAAATCGTTCAGCAGTACAGTGTATACCGCGAATTTTAGGACCATTCCAGTGGGAGTTGTCAAAATATATAGCTTTATGCCATATTTGTGCTTTTTATTTTTGATGTATTGGCGGTAAAGTTATCTTCCACGCCAAAGGATCATTGATTCGTCCCAGTGATAGTTCCCGTCAGCAGATTGTACGACAATTTTCGCACTTTTCTGCCCACGCTATCTTCTGGATTGTATGGATGATATTTTTTTAGAATGTCTGATGGTATGTGGCCAGATTCATAATTCCACAGACAAACTTGAATAATCGTTTGATTACGCCCTGACGCTAATACTGGATCCCCAATCCCCTATGCCTTCCGTATCAACTTACATTTCTTCCCCTACCACTGTCTAATGACAGTGCCTTCCCCTTGAAGAAGCCTTCAATGTAGTCTTTCTACGTATTCTTTTTTTCCTCTGTGTTTAACAGTAGACTTCGTCTTACTCTCTTAATGTTCGCGCTCTTATTTTTAATTTCGCAGAAGGCTGTGTTAACTTTTCTATATGCTGAGCCTTTCCTTCTGACGATGGTTTCTTTCTCGATTCATCAACGTTTTTTCTGCAATAATTTTGCTCTAGTTTCCCTGCACTTGCTGTTCATATCATTCCTGAGTATATCAAATTGCTGTAATACTGTCTTTTTGTAGAGTTTTGTACTTCCTTCTTTCGTCGGTCGGTTGAAGTACTCTTCTGTTACCCAAGGTTTCTTGGCAGTAACATTTTTTGTACCTTATTTGTCTGTCGGATTTGTGTGACTGCCCTTTCCAAAGAGGTCCAGTCCTCTAAAGCTGAATCACGTACTGTGGTATTCATTATCATTGCTGTAGCATGGGAATATAAAGCTGGTGTAATAAGGGAGCAGTTTCTGCCCAGAGCTACGCTCCTAATGTTACCAGTTCTACAACTCGAGACGCTCTGATAGACCTAGTTCCCCACAGCATTGCACCACTTATTCCGAGCTCTACGTCACAACAAAATATTTCTAGTTTTCGTGGCCCTCGGGATCTCTCCAAGTCCAAACATCACTCATTGCTGTCCACGGGAAGCTAAATTCGTCTTTCAACACTCTCAAATACAATTCCGTGCCACAAATTTCTGAGAGAAGAACTCAGATAAGCAATTAAATTTTGTGCAATGGCCAAAAGGCGCAGTAAAGCAGTTTGAAAATTGAAAAAGGGACCTTGCAATGTGCTCTTAGATCCAATACCATTAATATATTTTCGTTGTTCTAGTAAACTGATGTTTGAAATTACTATCCATGTTCCGAAGAGAAGACTTTCCGATCGATTAACGGCCGCAAGGGCTCTAGATTTGCCTCACACTGCATGGCCGCATTGGAGTCAGAGGGAAAACAAGTGCTGTTTGTCACGACACGGTAACACCCTGTTGGTAGACGGTCGATTACTCGCTAATGAGACAATAAAAGTATGACGTCACCTAAATTATGGTTTGTCTTTGCTGCTGCGTCCAATGGAGGGGTTCTCAGAGGCTACATATGTAGATTCTGTTCACAGGAGCTAGCGGAGAATGACTGCCTTTGTGCCTATGTACATGCCGTAATCTATCTTGTCCTATTCTCAGTATCACTACGCGAGATCCACGATGATGGCGACATAATGGGTGACGTGTCAAAGGCAAATGTTTCATTTTAGTTATCGTCAGGTTAGTTTATTTTTCGTTACCTACTGTTGCAGCACCTGGATTTCCAATGATATGGGTAAATGTTTCCAGAACGAATTTTCATTCTGCAGTGGAATGTGCACTGAAATGAAACTTCCTGGCAGATTTAAACTGTGCGCTGGACCGAGACTCGGGACCTTTGCCTTTCGCAAGTGCTCTAACAACTTTTTTCCAGTGGGACCTTCCCAGCGTTCAAAGTGAGGAGCAGGGTCGCAACCCGAGGCCTGGTCACAGCGTCCCTTTTCCTCCCCCAGGACCCAAGGAAAGGGTAGGGAAACGAGGAATAGCAGAGGTACAAAGTTCGTCAATGAGACAAGGGTTTCCTTTCTAGTATTTAACACCACCACGCATAGCAGGAAACGGACATCGCGAGGAGGAGGGAGGGTCAGTTCGCACACTTGGTGAGACTGTCGATGCGTAGTTTCTTGGAAGAAAACATTACAGGGACCAAAGAATAATCGGTACTAAGAGTGGAAAATGCGTGGATCAACTGCTCATTGTAATAACACCCCAACTCCAGGGCGGAAAAGAAACCACTACAAATATGATTAGAGAAAAGTTGTTTCTATTTGGGATCGAGAAATATTGCACAATGTCGTTCATTCAGGAAGCGTCAAAAATCAAGGACGTTTTTCTCGTCATCAACTAACAAGTAGCTAACCGTGTGTCCACAAATCCACTTCACGGACTTCGTCTCCGTGTGTGGAAATCATCCCGAGTCTGCAAAGAGGAGCAGGTGAGGAGGCATCTGATGAGGAGTCAAACAGGTAATAAAGGCCAGCATCTATCGCACCAAGAACCAGACACTAGTCGCCGATCTGCACCCTACAAGATGCTCGTCCGTGCCCAGAACATCGCAGGCGACACACACTGGAGGGACTGCAAGGTGAATGCCGTGAACGCATGACCGGCATGCTTGCTTTCCATTGACCGTTAAGTACAACGCACACTGGACGTTAGTGGGAAGATAAGGACGGCACACCGATTGCCAAATAACACTCCAGTAGACATGGGGATACTTCCCCTCAATCACATTCAATATCCTCCTGAAGCCATTGATAGCCATCGCGAACAACAAGCACGTTTGTAGTAGCCATTACGAACATGGGTTTGAGGGGGGGGGGGGGGGGGGGAAGCGAAAGGGCAGCGGGACGTCTGAAAGCTGGATAGGGGCTGTCAGAGAGCGTGGACGGAGGACCTCCAGCAACAGGCTGGCGTGGTTTTGGAACAACGGCGTCACAGAACCATCTGAGAGCTGACGAAAAGGGCTATCACTCTGTCAGGGACATGATACAGGCCTAAACCGACACAGTACCACGGAAGGGTGAGAATCTCGTACCGAATCTTGAACAGCGAACCGCAGCGAACTTACGACCCCAATACCTCTAGCGTGCGGCGGGCCATGGATGGCGGAATTGGGGTTGTTTGTGTCACGTGAGGTATACATGACGCCAAATATACACTACTGGCCATTAAAATTGCTACACCGCGAAGATGACTTGCTACAGACGCGAAATTTAACCGACAGGAAGAAGATGCTGTCATATGCAAATGATTAGCTTTTCAGAGCATTCACACAAGGTTGGCGCCGGTGGCGACACCGAAAACGTGCTGACATGAGGAAAGTTTCCAACCGATTTCTCACACACAAACAGCAGTTGACCGGCGTTGCCTGGTGAAACGTTGTTGTGATGGATCGTGTAAGGAGGAGAAACGCGTACCATCACGTTTCCCACTTTGATAAAGGTCGGATGGTAGCCTATCGCGATTGCGATTTGTCGTATCGAGACATTGCTCCTCGCGTTGGTCGAGATCCAATGACTGTTAGCAGAATATGGAATCGGTGGGTTCAGGAGGGTAATACGGAACGCTGTGCTGGATCCCAAAGGCCTCGTATCACTAGCAGTCGAGATGACAGGCATCTTATCCGCATGGCTGTAACGGATCGTACAGCCACGTCTCGATCCCTGAGTCTACAGAAGGGGGCGTTTGCAAGACAACAACCATCTGCACGAACAGTTCGACGACGTTTGCAGCACCATGGACTATCAGGTCGGACACAATGGCTGCGGTTACCCTTGACGCTGCATCACAGACAGGAGTGCCTGCGATGGTTAACGACGAACCTGGGTGCACGAATGGCAAAACGTCATTTTTTCGGGTGAATCCAGGTTCTGTTTACAGCATCATGATGGTAGCATCCGTGTTTGGCGACATGGCAGTGAACGCACATTGGAAGCGTGTATTCGCCATCGCCATACTGGCGCATCACCCGGCGTGATGGTATGGGGTGCCATTGGTTACACGTGTCGGCCACCTCTTGTTCGCATTGACGGCACTTTAAACAGTGGACGTTACATTTCAGTCGTGTTACGACCCGTGGCTCTACCCTTCATTCGATCCTTGCGAAACCCTACATTTCAGCAGGATAATGCACGACCGCATATTGTAGGTCCTGTACGGGCCTTTCTGGATACGGAAAATGTTCGACTGCTGCCCTGGCCAGCACATTCTCCAGATCTCTCACCGATTGAAAATGACTTTTCAATGGTGGCCGAGCAACTGGCTCATCTCAATACACCAGTCCCTACTCTTGATGAAATGTGGTATCGTGTTGAAGCTGCATGGACAGCTGCACCTGTACACGCCACCCAAGCTCTGTTTGACTCAATGCCCAGGCGTATCAAGGCCGTTATTACGGCCAGAGGTGGTTCTCCTGGGTACTGATTTCTCAGAATCTATGCATCCAAATTGCGTGAAAATGTAATCGCAGATGGCTCTAAGCACTGTGGGACTTAACATCTGAGGTCATCAGTCCCCTAGACTTAGAACTACTTAAACCTAACTAACCTAAGGACATCACACACAACCATGCCCGAGGCAGGATTCGAACCTGCGACTGTAGCAGCAGTGCGGTTCCGGACTGAAGCGCCTAGAACCGCTAGGCCACAGCGGCCGGCATGTAATCGCATGTCAGTTCTAGTATAATATATTTGTCCAATGAATATCCCTTTATCATCTGCATTTCTTCTTGGTGTAGCAATTTTAATGGCCAGTAGTGTACATTAACATATTGCGTCCGCCGCAGAAGATCGAGAGCTCGTAAATAATGATCTAGGAGCCCAGCTCGTAAATGAGATAGAAGGCATCGGCAGTTGAGGGCAATCGCGCGCCCAAAATCACCCGTGAAATCGAGTCCTAAGCATCAGACATTGGCAGCTATACATACTGGAGCAGCGCTGTACTCAGGAGGCCCTGCATCTATAGCCATAGCGCTCGATTTGTGGACGTAAAGGCAGCTACCAGAAGCTTCCCCGTAGGTGATAACCCACGCCAAGGACTCCCTGATGTCGGCAGCGTTACGAAGAACGGGAGCGAGAACGTCTGCCTAAACAGTGCAGCAAATACACATCTACCGAGAGACATCCCAGACAGGTACTGACGGAGGAAGCAGAGCAATGATTCCATGGCGAAATTATACAACAGCGTAGATAGCGGGCAACCTTGACTTGTGGAACGGTGAATCAAGACGGGAAGAATGAGACGGCCGTTGAAGAGTACATGGGACGACACTCAGCGAAGGAGACGCCTTACGACGTCGACATTAACATCAGGGTATCCCATATTGAGAAGCACGCCTTCTAGTTAGTCGTGATATACCCTATCGAAAGCCTGGCTGAAATCAAGATCGGGCAAATGCCTAGGTATGGGCGGGTTGTGTGGAGTGGTTGTTTGGTTAATTCGAGGGAGGGGACTAAACAGTGACGTCATCCATCCCATCAGCTTAGGGAAGAATGAGGAAAGACGTCGGCCGTGCCATTTCGGAGGAACCATCCTGGCATTTACCCTAAGCGATTTAGGAAAATCACAGAAAACCCAAATCAGGATGACCGGACGCGGGTTTGAACCGTCGTCCTCCTGAATGTGAGTCCAGTGTGCTAACCACTGCGCCATCTCGCTCGGTTAGCCTAGGCACATGACGAGGCTGAGCAACAGCGAGTGTGTCTCAATAGCAAAAGGGGGCAGTGTGGATGTTATTGGCACCATCCAAAGAGTTTTTATCACTGACAACCACCTACCGACATGTCCGTTTAAGCCATGCAGCCAACAGATGAAGATATTCGTGTCGCTGTTGGAGTACGTAGCTGAGTGGACGGCGCGCCGGCTTGTCAGTCCAAGGGGCCCGGGTTCGATTCCTGGATGGGTTGGAGATTTTTCTCCACTCAGGGGCCGGGTGTTTGTATTGTCTTCATCATCCTCATTTCATCCTCATCGACGCGCAAGTCGCCGAAGCGGTGTCACCTCAAAAGACTTGCACCAGGCGATCGAATGTACCCACTGGGAGGCCCTCGCCACACGACATTTCATTTTATCGCATATCCATGATGTATTCCGAGGCTTGTGGATGGGGATGAGGAGACTGTCGAGGAAACTGTTGGGGATTTGCATGACAAGTGACAAGAAGTCTCGACACATTTCCGTCCACAACGGCGAAATGTCCAATAAAACTCTAGTGGGAGGCCGTCAGCGTCGGGAGACTTGTTTTTAGAACCCGCTTTGAAGGCACCGTGGACCTCGTCCTCTGTGACATCGGCTAGTACATCCATCATTTTAGCCGCAGGAACTGAGCCAAAATAGGTCCCATAAATATTCTGATTTGTATCAGGCATTTTTCAGTACTGATACCTTACAACTAGGGTTGTGACAGCTTTAAGGAAAAACGCATGGACGATGGATCGACATATTTCTTCATTTATTGTTTCACGGAATACACTTCATTGCTTAACAACAATACTATCGTTACAATTTAAAAAACGCTTTTAAAAGAATAACAACTTTCACAATCATTTTAAAAACTTGAACAGGCTCAATGTATTAATAACAAACTTTAACAATTTATACCATTAAGAGCAGGGCTTGAAACCAGAGGTATACATTTCCCAGATACAACAAAGGAGTCACACCATCTAGACGTGGTTGCAAGTGGGTTTCACAAACACTTTTATCAGTAAAATAAATTACAATGACAGGCACTAAATGTACTATTTCCAAGCATGGGTAAGCCGTGACACAAGTGGACAACGCCCATCCAAAATACAGAAAGGGTAAGAAGTCACGCCATTGACTGTGGCTGTTGGAAAGCCCTTAACAATGTATAAGCCGTAATAAAAATCCCTTAAGCAATAAATACACCATCCCCCCCTAAAAAAAAGATTCAGGCGAAGCTGGGAAGGTACATAATTTAAATGTGACTCCCAACTGGCACACTCCAGTAGTAACATTGATAATGACCCTTAATAAAAATACAATCACCAAAATACAAGATAAGTTGGGAGGACATGCAATTTAAATGTGTCTCCCAACTGGTACACACCAGCAGAAATGTTGACAACGATCCTTAACTAAAATACAATTGCCCAAAATGCAAGACAAATTGTGACTTGTAACTCGTACACAGCAGCAGAAACGTTAACAATGACCCTTAATAAAAATACAATTGCTCAAAATACAAGATAAGTCGGGAGGACATGCAATTTAAATGTGACTCTCAACTGGTACACCCCAGCAGAAACGTTGACAATGACCTTTAATAAATATACAATTGCCCAAAATGTAAGTTAAGGTGAGAACCACAGCAGATGGCTGTCACAGCCAACAAGAAACATGCAGGCAAGTTTCACAATGAGTGTAGTTAGCTAATGACTGTGGGTCACAGGAAAGGTTCAACAGTTTATATTGAAAAGTAAAAGGCCTTAAAACTTAACTCCATAAGTAGCAATAAGGTTGCAAGGTTGAAACAAGTAGTTGAAGAGCAGGTATAGAGAGGACGAACTTCGGGCATGCCGAACATGCTTTAAACCCGACGAGCTTAATGAATTCACCAAATAAGACAGACTAATGTTCCCAATTAATCGGCGCCACTCTGCCATGGCACACATCAAACAATCAACTATACTTAATTTGAGCCCCCACAACGCGACTGGTAGAGGCACAAGATTGCCGGCCAACCCAGATGTCATGCAACGACAAAAGTGCCGCTGCAGGAGAAAGCAAACACGTCCCTGCTCCGGGCCCAGGAAATACGGGGTGATCAAAAAGTCAGTATAAATTTGAAAACTGAATAAATCACGGAATAATGTAGATAGAGAGGTACAAATTGACACACATGCTTGGAATGACATGGGGTTTTATTAGAACCAAAACAATACGAACGTTCAAAAAATGTCTGACAGATGGCGCCTCATCTGATGAGAATAGCAATCATTAGCATAACAAAGTAAGACAAATCAACGATGATGTTCTTTACAGGAAATGCTCAATATGTCCCCCATCATTCCTCAACAATAGCTGTAGTCGACGAATAATGTTGTGAGCAGCACTGTAAAGCATTCCGGAGTTATGGTGAGGCATTGGCGTCGGATGTTGTCTTTCAGCGTCCCTAGAGATGTCGGTCCGTGACGATACACTTGCAACTTCAGGTAACCCCAAAGCCAATAATCGCACGGACTGAGGTCTGGGGACCTGGGAGGCCAAGCATGACGAAAGTGGCGGCTGAGCACACGACCATCACCAAGCGAAGCGCGCAAGAGATCTTTCACGTGTCTAGCAATACTTTGTTGCTTTTTTTGGTTCTAATAAAACCCCATGTCATTCCAAGCACGTGTGTCAATTTTTACCTCTCTATCTACATTATTCCGTGGTTGATTAAGTTTTCAAATTTATACTGACTTTTTGATCACCCAGTAGGAACGCGTCGTCCACTGCCAAGCTACCCTGCCAATACACACCAGAAGGGAAGAGTAATCTGGGCAAATAAGCTACAGACGAGAATGCCAAAGATGTAGGAAATCTCAATTTATCGCGTAAGCGACTACATTTAAAAGATACAAGCGTAACACTCCTTAAAATTACTTGTAAGTTAGAACACGGAATATCAGCACCCACTGATGCAATGATTAAGACATAGTCATCTACAAATGGTGCTTTGTCTCTGACACGGATTATGTTACAAATTTAATTCCACTGATTCGATTTATAGCAGAGAATACTCGTACACTTGCATGGGATATGGCCTGGAACAACAAAATTCGATCAGTTACACTGACTGATGATGATACACACAATCGCTAGAAGGCGCGTTATTGCAGCAGGCCCAATTTCACATTAACACAGTTTTGGCCTTGCAATATCAAGAACCCCAAAAACGAGAAAGCAACACTCAGATGTGACGGAGCTGTGATTTCCAGGATTCCAGGTAGGGGCGTTATTGCCTCCAGTTCGTACAGGCGTTCCTCGAGGTGCCATACAATTTAAGCTTATAAAGTAGGCCAGGGACTTAACGACCAGGTTCCACGGGACGTCAGCTGTCATCCCGCAACTCGCCGCTACCAATCCTTATGTAAGCCAGCAAAGTTTGCCTCCAACCTATTTAACCACTCGCGGCTTCTCGAGGCCAATCAAACAGGTGGAGCCCCTCAAAAGCAACAACTTGCCACGTGCCCTCCACCTAACTGCCAACACTAGGACCCGCCGAACCAACAACACACGCTTCGACGAAAGACCCTTGTTTGCGACATATTATCAGATCGATACCGGCAACCCAAGTAGTTAGCGGCACCAGCGGAGTGCCAGGTCGCCAAAATTAAGGCCGCCATGGCTCAAGTACATTGTAAAATCTTGGCTAAGATAATTTATTATGTACTAGTGACTGCAACTTGAGTATATAGTTTCTCAAGTGGAGACTGAGATCGTAATCATTCAGCAGAGCTGAATCTGAAAATATTTTCACAAGTTCTTCCAGCATCGGAAGTCATATCCGTCCAAAAGCTGTACCTATCCCATTAAGGCTTTTGGGATCCAGATGAACAAGTTCCTTGTCCTCAGGTACTTTAAAGCTCCTAGAAGAGTCGACAAAACCACTTATAATGAATTCTACTCTGCTTTTGTAAATGATGAAAGTCTATGTGAATGCAGCTTGCCGCTAACTTGGTGTAATGTTTTGTCTGTACAGAAGTGTATCTGTCGCCTTTATCGCTCTTTCCCTCTCACACATAAATCGGTACAATAAAGTCAGGGCTTCGTGTTTTCTAGTTAGGCTGATCCGTGAAAAGACAGAGAAACAATTATGCTAATGGAGGATTCTCTCACTCTCTCTCTGTCCTTTATCTGTGTACAGTTTAAATATATTATTTACGTGAAATCAGCCTAGTAGAATCTCTGGTGGAGCCCTTCGTCTTAATATTCAGCGGCTGGCTTGCTAGAAAAGATCTTTACATTTGTTATTATTATTAAGCGCTGCATTCAGTTGGGAAAATCGATCGTTTGAACAATTCGTTCAGTTTACGACAGATCTAAAATTTCAGATGTGGACGAAGCCTTTTTGGACGATTTCAAAAAACTCAGAGATTGCAGGCTCTCTTCGTCACAGCTGAAACTTCCCAATTAATTACAGGGCCCAGACAATCATCAATGGTTCAGACAGAGAACTCATTCGTCATTCACTCTAGAATAAAATGGTCACAAACCTTATTTCTGAGGAAAATTGTATATTGAATCCATTTCCGTACATGTTCCGTTTTCTGTTGGTTCCAAGTCTCATGTAATTTTCTTTTACAGGTTTTGCTTTCTCTTTATCTATCACGCTAGCGGCACAAACTTTCCTAGCTCGCTTTAGCGCGAAGAAGAGTAAATAAATCTCCTTTAGCAATCCGACAATCTTCCAACCGATACTTCCGAAGCTGTTCCTCTCTCTCTCTATAATAACCATGGAGCATACATTTCTGTACCTCTGTTGTTCCAAAGAATAAACGTACTAGAAAAATACCTTGGCGTCGACGAGCTGTCGGCGCATATATTACTAGAAAATCTGATCAGATACTTTTCAAACGTAAATACATGTGGATGATTTGGTTGACCATTATTAATTATTGCGTGGTAGAGGGTAATTTTCCGTGGGGAGATTACAATGCCCCTCGCAGCGAGCGAAGTTTGTGAGCTCAATTTTGATTCACCGAACACACTTCGCGAGCTATCTATTAGCGTGGATAACCCGGAAGTGATGATTGTCAGTCCTCCGACTGAAAAAGAATATTATATTTGAGACAGACGAAGAAAAGAAATGTTGAAGACAGAAGAAATGAAGAGACCGGTACCGCGGCTGTATTGCTTTTACGTGCATCTAGGTGTTATATTTGCTGTGCACAACCAAGGAAGATGATCTTTCATGAACTGATGTCAGGGTCTACCCATTCGGGAACTTTCTTAAGCAGGGAAACCTTGGAAAACCTCTTAAGCCTAGACCCCATAGAAGATAGGGAAGCCTATAGAAGAAAAAATATATAATTTTGAAATAGATCTCTAAAGGAAAGGCAGGGATCAATTTGTATCACGATTTGGAGAAGAGTGGTTTGTGCCTCTAGCAAAAAAAACGTTTTACAATAAATAACGTGAATTCTCGTTTTACAATCTTGCTCCTGGTACAATATCTTGCGGTGCTAAACTCCCCCGGGTCTTGCATGTCCCCGACGTCTACATTTGTAGTCGGTCTTCTACGCGGCCCCCTCTGTAGTTGATCTTCTACGCGGCCCACAATGGGAAGAGTAGAAGGAACAGGGATACTCGAATTCACATGCAACATTCATTCCAAAAGAATTAGCAATGACCAAAAGGAAAACTCTTCCTGTAAGAGAACTGATTAGGTTGCACCGTCCAAGATTCTCCTTTTTGAAAGCAAAATCCTTATGGCTTCATGGATCCTTTTTGTTACGACGTACTTCAAGGAATTCAACCATTAACTAATGATGTTGCCAAAAGCATCATCAGATTTACTCCCTTTTGAATACTCCTTTTGACTTTGCCTCCCCACTTGTGCTTATAAGTCCAAAAGTTCTAACACATTTTCTATCACTGATTTGTTCTTCGTAATTTAAAGGATTCATGTAACTTACTATAGATTTTGGATTCAAATCATCGAATAATGGAAAGTGTAGTTCATTTTATACCAAGACATCATCCATATTTCCTTGATAAGTCATATAATTTAGCTATACTCAAAACTTTTTATTCTAAATACATATATTTCTTCGCTTGAGTGCTGAAATGTGAAAGTTATTAGCACTGAGGAATGCGGATTCGCTTCTTTCAATTACTCTCTGATTCATACGGTGTTCATCCATGCTCATATATGGAAATGGATTTTTCACACAAAATTCCCAAACGAACACGAACCATTAAATTACTACTGAATCTATGAATATTACTTTCTTTAATCATTCATTAATAAATTAAAAACTCTTAACTTCTAATTATAACACCTATTCCTTTTAGAGTTCAACATGAATCAGTTTATCCTCGCGTTTGGTGCGAGTCTCTTACAAAGCATATCTGTATCGTCTATATCGATTTTAATTCTCGCGCCGACGTCAACTGTTTTGCGCGGGAAATTATCTTTGCGGCGTTAACCGTCACTCACGATTCACTACCACAACACATCCCTTCAAACGTTTACACATGTAAGCGTTCACATGAGATTATATATGAACATTCACTCGGAACCTCTTTTGATTATTCCTCGTCATTTGCGGGAAACATTTCATTCTTCTTGAAGGTCAGTTAGATCCTTAATCATTCTTGATGACATTAGCAATGCTAAAGTTCTATGTTCACCCAAACCACAGGTGAAGCCTATCTCCACTATCTTCTTTACAACACTCAATAATAATAGTTAGTCACTATTTCTATACTCTATGTCACTGATTAACTATTTCAATTTAAAGGTTTCTATCACTACACACACAGTTTCTTGTTATGTTTTTTACGAGCGTTCATTTCTGTCACTCGGAACACCATTCCTCCCTATCTTCTAATCTTCATTATACTTTTTTAAGTCGTTATGAGAAAATAACCCTTTTATTTTGTTCGATCCCGGGTATGCTAACAGATAAGCCCCCGGATTCGGAATTTGTAGGATAATGTATGGTCCAGTATATAGTAACTCCCATTTCTTTATACTTTTCTTTATTACGGATGATTTGGTATGTCGTTTAACTAGTACCTTCTCTCCGACATGGTATGTCTGTACCCTTTTGATTAATTTGTCATATCGTTGTTTTCTTTGATCAGCCTTTTTCGTCATATTTATGATAGCTTGTCTTATTTTTTCTTCCCAAGGCATCTCAGTTTCCTGAGTTTTGGGGATATGGTCAGTCCAGAAGTTTTCCTCTTTTGCTCCGAACATCAATTCACAAGGTGTATATCCAGTTGAGGAGTGGGGCATGTTATTGTATATCTGCTCAAACTCTTCCACATAATTTGCCCACGCAGTTTGCTTATTATGGCAATACGTCCTCATAAATCGATTGAATTCTCTAAAAATCCTCTCAACCAAATTGCCTTGTGGGTGGTAAAATGATGTTAGTATATGTTTCACACCGACTTGAGACAAAGTCTGCTTCCATCGGAGTCCCGTGAATATTTTAGCATTGTCTGTTATGATCGCCTTAGGTGTACCAACATGTGGAAGATAATCCCTTATCAATCTTAATACAATTACTTTGGCTGTAGCCGCCTTTATCGGGTATAGCTTTACGTATTTCGTACACACATCGAGAAATGCCAACACATATTTAACACCACCTCTTGAAGTAGGTAACGGTCCACACAGATCGCATGAAATTAATTCTTTTGGTTCTTGTACTAATATTGAGCATAATGGGTGCTTAGTCCCTTTTGAATCCGGCTTTGTTTTTTGACGTATTATGCATCTTTTTAAGACATCATGCACTCTGCGCTTTATGTTGGGAAAATAACAGTACCCACTTATTTTGTCTGCACATTTCGTCGCACCGAAATGTCCCCAGGTTAAATGAGTGAACCATACAAGTTTCTCTATTTGTGCCTCAGGTATACAAACACACCAACGGACTCTGTTTGGCCTTCCACAGCGGAAAAATAATACGCCATTTACCAGCTTGTAATAGTTTGCCATCTGATCCGAAGGTTGCTGTTGTAACCTTTGAATGACACTTCCCCATTGAGCATCCTTTTTCTGTAACTGGGCCATATGCATACACAAATTGACGTAGTACGTCTTAAATAGATTTTCCTGCAGCAGCAATACAGGGAATTCTGAGGAATTATTTACTTCAATCTCTTTTGTTAAACCCTGCGGTGACCTTGATAGAGCGTCAGCAATAATGTTTTGCTGCCCTGAGACATGTACGATCTTAAACTGGTATTGTTGCAGAGCGAGCGTCCATCTAGCCAGCCTGGGGTGTAACAGTTTACACGTTTGTAAAAACGTTAATGATTGGTGATCGCAATATACGATAGTCTTCGACCCATATAAATAATAATGACATTTTTTAAATCCCCAGACGACCGCAAGAGCCTCTAATTCTGTCGTCGTGTACGTTCGTTCACAGTTGGACAAAACACGACTAGCAAACGCAATAGGACAAAAGGTAAGCTGTCCATTTATCTTGCGTACTTGGAAAAGGCACACTCCAAGACCCACATTTGACGAATCTGTTGACAAATAGAATTCCTCTTGCATGTCCGGATGGTACAAAAGCGGTGCATTTACTAATTGCTTCTTTATCTCTTCAAATGCTTCTTGACACTCTAATGTCCAGAGCCAGGGCACATCCTTCTTCAGCAAACTATTTAGAGCTGCTGCATCATGGCCTGATTCGTTATAAATCTTCTAAAAAATGAGGCAAGACCCATAAACCCTTTTAATTGCCTCCTATTTCTCGGTGTTGGAAACTTACTAATTGCAATTAGCTTCTCCTTGGTCGGTAAAATTCCCTTTGCGTCAACTATATGCCCCAGGAACTTGATTCTGTTTAGTGCAAAATGGGATTTCTGTAGGTTAGCAGATATTCCCATGGTTTTGAACACGTCCAACACCCGACTCAGTAAGGTAATATGCTCCTCCCAGGTCTTCGATGCAATAAGCATATCATCAACAAATACTGTTATCCTGCTTCTTAGTTCTGGGCCTAGAGCATAATCTAGAGCTGCTATAAAGATTCCAGCACTAATGTTGAGTCCGAAAGGAACTACAGTAAATTGGTAACTTCTTCCGGCATAAATGAAAGCTGTATATTTCCTTGATAACTCATCCAGCTTGACCTGCCAATACGAACTCCGCAAATCGATGCTCGTCAAATATTGGACATCCTGGAACCGTTGTATCAGTTCGTCTATGTTTTCCGGATGTGTTCTCACTGGAATTATGATTTTATTTATTTCCCTGGCGTCGAGTACCAGTCTCACAGTTCCATTTGCTTTTGGCACGACCAACAATGGGGAGCAGTATGGGCTTGTAGAGGGTTCGATCAAACCCCATTTCAACATGCGATCTATTTCTTTTTGAACTTGAGCCTTTAACCTCCAGGGAACAGGATAGAAAGTTCTACAATACGTTTCGTGTGGCTTAACGTAGAGATGGCATATGTATCCCTTAATAACTCCTGGCCTTTCGTCAAACACGTTTTCATACACTAATAATAATTCTTTGAGCTGCTTCTTCTGCTCTTCAATAATGCAGTCGGATTCATTTAACTTCTCATACACTAATTGACCGAAGTCTCCTTTGACTTGGAACTCATTATTTACGTGCTGTTTAGAATTTTGTGCAGTCCTGATTACTTGCACACTGATCCCACTATTATATTTTCTGGTAAGGCTTTCCTTTTTCAACAAGTCCAACTCAATTTCTTGTTTATTTACATTTAACCAAATTTTTCCTGTTTTAAAATCTATTCTGCATCCGTATTGACGTAGGCTGTCGACTCCTCTAATGCAGTCTACCACCAAATTTTTTACAACAAGGAATGTGCTTAATATTGCTACATTTCCGACTTCTACACTAAGTAGTCACTGCACTTTTACATTAGCCGATCTAGCCCCAACGGCGCCTATTATTCTGCAATTTTGAACTGGAAAAATTGGTACTCGTCTTATATTTCTGATCTTGTTGAATAGAGCCTCCGAAATAACATTCGTGGTTGCAGCTGTGTCCAAAACCGCCACTATAGGTACAGTCTCCAAAATGACTTGCACTTGGGCTACTGCCACCTGTTCCTTATCCTCATCTTGGAGTTCTAAGTCCTCGGTCAATTCATCTGCCAGTAATCGTCCATCATTATACGTTAGCATGGGTACACATATCCTGTTGCCCCTCAACCAATTGTTGACCGCTCCTCCGGGGCACGAGTGGGTCCTTACAAGTTTGTTGGATTTTGATTCGCCTGGTGGTTGACATCGTCCGTCACTTCGGTAATTACCGGTTGATTCGTAGATGTCCGTCCCCACTGATGTTGGTTATTTGAATCTATTCCCCCCGGTTGTTTCCACTTTCTATTACTGTTATTGTTCCAGGCTTGCGGTCTGAAATTCCTTTCGATTACTGTTATTGTTCCAGGCTTGCGGTCTGAAATTCCTTTCGTTCCCCCATACGGGATTGTACCGTTTCCCATTCCTGTTGTTCCTTGGATAGCCCCTCGCAAGACTATTGCCGGTATTGTTATTGAGATTTTGAGGGGTTTCTCCACTATTTATCGATCTCTGTGCGTTCCCTTGCCTACCATTTGGCGGAGGTTCTATCTCCCTATATTGGAATCTGTTGTTACAGGCTTTCTGGTTGCTCTCTTCTATAATGTCTATATGATCTAACGTCGTGAGGAACGACTCCAAGTCTTTATCGTTCCCGTAAATTAATTGATTCCGGATGTTAGTTGGTAATCTTGCCTTAAGTATGTTTATTATGTCTGGCAAAGGCATAGGTCTGTCCCAATATCTAGTTTTGTTTATATATTTTTCAAAATACTTCCTAAGGCTTCCTTTTGAAAAAGAGAAAGGCTCTGGGTAAAGCACCTCCTGCCTTAGGCGTTCCTGTACCCCTTCTGACCAGAATTTTGCTAAAAACGCTTTCTCAAAATCGTCATATGTCGAGCAAACAGAAGTCATGTCCGAGGCCCAGATCGCCCCCGAACCTTGTATATACCCAGTCACGAAACTGATTTTCTGCCACTCCGACCAATTTCTGGGTAGCACTCCTCTAAAACTTCGGATAAAAACAATCGGATGGACCCCCCCTTTTGTCAGTGTTAAAAATCTGGAATTGCCGATGCTTTATCATTTTTTCTTCGGCATGGCAAAGGCTTTCGTAATCTCCGTCAGATAAAACTTCACGCGAACAACTAGCTCGTGGCAATGTTCGAGTTACTCACACAAGTCGGTATCGTGTGCGAATGTGCAGTAACTGGCTCTACAGACGCTGCCAACTTCTGCTGCTGGCCGGTATTCATTTGTTCTGAGCCTTGTTGTGAAACGCGTATCGACTCTTCTATCGTTTGTTTCCAATGCTCGAAATCAGCACCTAACTGCTGTCGCACTTCCTCAAGCCCTTTCGCAAACAAATTCTCTTCCTGTTTGCCGCATAGACTCTGGAATGCTGCTTTAACATTTTGCTCAACGTTTTCACACATTAGCCTTTTGTTTTCTAATGTGATTTCGGATAATTTACCCGTTAATACATTAATTTGGTGGTCTATAACGTCTTGACGTTCGGTCAGATGTTCAACACTTTCCTTTAGGTTCGTCTGCGTACGTGCCAATTCAGGAAGTTGCGCAATTGCACATGACATGTACTAATTGCGGAACCATTTCCACCTGTTCCCGTACGGTATCTATCTTAATAGCCACATACTCCTTCATTTCTACACGTACGCGTTGAGTAGATTCCTCACATTGAGCTTTAACCAATTCTATTTGTGCAGTTAATTTTCGTTCCGTCTCTTCGGCCTGATCTTTAAGTTCCTTTGTCTTCGCCTCTATCCGCTGCTCTAATTCGGAAAAACTGTCATTTAACTGCTGCTTAATCTCAGCTTTCAGATTTTCCTGCCCCTCAGTAACTGAGGCTAATTTCGCATTCAAATCATTTTGCCCCTCGGTAACTGAGGCTAACTTCGCATTAATGTCGGTTTTCATATTATTCGTGCTCTCGGTTATCACCTGCATCTGTCTCATGATAATTACTAATGGATCTAATCCATGTTGCATACTTGCTGTTACATCTCCAGCCGTGTCTACCGGGCGTTCTATTGCACTATCTGTAGCGATCGGTTCTACAACACTTCTTACTACATCACTCTTATCCGTTCTCACAGCTGAAGGCTGTTGCGTGTTGCTCTGCTCTGCCTGTAGCGATCGGTTCTACAACACTTCTTACTACATCACTCTTATCCGTGCTCACAGCTGAAGGCTGTTGCGTGTTGCTCTGCTCTGCTTGACTCATCTTAAACATTGCCCTAGTTAAAACCATATGAATGTTCTACAGTCAATTTGTATATATCTCCCTTCACACAAGAATACTTCTGTGGCTACTTTCTTATAGTACTTATACAGGTAAATGCAACTAGGGCAGGTCAATCAAACTATGTCTGGCATGAACACAATTAGTAAATGTTCAAATCTACGTCTACTTCCTCAATACTAGCAAGCTTTAATAAAAAATTACTTATACAGGTAAATGCAACTAGGGCAGGTCAATTAAACTACGTCTGGCATGAACACAATTAGTAAATGTTCAAATCTACGTCTACTTCCTCAATACTAGCAAGCTTTAATAAAAAATTATAGATCTACCCTGTTTCCTGGGCCCAGCGTGCTGCTTTTATTTATAGATCCACTTAATTTGCCTGCGAGTATTTCTTCTCTTTTCCAAGTTAAGTTGTCTCGTCGTAGTTCACATGAAACAGAGAACAAAATTATTTTAACAACGTCCAAAAACGTGTCCTGTCTCGGATTGGCCATTATAATGAATTCTACTCTGCTTTTGTAAATGATGAAAGTGTATGTGAATGCAGCTTGCTGCTAACTTGGTGTAATGTTTTGTCTGTACAGAAGTGTATCTGTCGCCTTTATCGCTCTTTCCCTCTCACACATAAATCGGTACAATAAAGTCAGGGCTTCGTGTTTTCTAGTTAGGCTGATCCGTGAAAAGACAGAGAAACAATTATGCTAATGGAGGATCCTCTCACTCTCTCTCTGTCCTTTATCTGTGTACAGTTTAAATATATTATTTACGTGAAATCAGCCTAGTAGAATCTCTGGTGGAGCCCTTCGTCTTAATATTCAGCGGCTGGCTTGCTAGAAAAGATCTTTACATTTGTTATTATTATTAAGCGCTGCATTCAGTTGGGAAAATCGATCGTTTGAACAATTCGTTCAGTTTACGACAGATCTAAAATTTCAGATGTGGACGAAGCCTTTTTGGACGATTTCAAAAAACTCAGAGATTGCAGGCTCTCTTCGTCACAGCTGAAACTTCCCAATTAATTACAGGGCCCAGACAATCATCAATGGTTCAGACAGAGAACTCATTCGTCATTCACTCTAGAATAAAATGGTCACAAACCTTATTTCTGAGGAAAATTGTATATTGAATCCATTTCCGTACATGTTCCGTTTTCTGTTGGTTCCAAGTCTCATGTAATTTTCTTTTACAGGTTTTGCTTTCTCTTTATCTATCACGCTAGCGGCACAAACTTTCCTAGCTCGCTTTAGCGCGAAGAAGAGTAAATAAATCTCCTTTAGCAATCCGACAATCTTCCAACCGATACTTCCGAAGCTGTTCCTCTCTCTCTCTATAATAACCATGGAGCATACATTTCTGTACCTCTGTTGTTCCAAAGAATAAACGTACTAGAAAAATACCTTGGCGTCGACGAGCTGTCGGCGCATATATTACTAGAAAATCTGACCAGATACTTTTCAAACGTAAATACATGTGGATGATTTGGTTGACCATTATTAATTATTGCGTGGTAGAGGGTAATTTTCCGTGGGGAGATTACACACTGACAGAACAAAATAGTGCAGCTGGAAAGATGACGTCGATTTTTTTCTTATGACGGCATATGCGACCTCGGGGATAGGTGTACTGATAAGAGTTTCACTGTCGTCCCCATAAAACAGCGCAGTGGCATAGCTACAAGTGCGCCATTTGTGTCTAACCATTTAATAGCGAATGCTGTCCGCCCCCGGTAGCTGAGTGGTCTAGAAGGCACACTTACAAATTATTCACGGCACACGTTTGATCCTCAGAGCAAACGGATTAGAGGGAGTCCCCCTTAATTCACTACGCGAAGACGACTCGGAAACTTCTGGTGGCGGTAAAATATATATAAAACTAAATAAATACTTGGGAAATGTATATAGACGTATACTTATAAATAGGTGAATTTGATCCAATAAAGTTCTCTAGATACTATCGAACCCCATTCCTATCCTTGGCGCTGGGAGGGCGGGAACGGGAAAAGAAAGTATGGTCAGCCCGCGTCAGGATGTTAATCCTAAGGGCACGGGTTCGATTCCCGGCTGGGACTGGGTGTTGTGTTGTCCTAATCATCATCATTTCATCCCCACCGACGCGCAAGTCGCCGAAGTGTAGTCAAATTGAAAGAGTTGCACCCGACGAAAGGTCTACCCAACGGGAGGCCCTAGTCACACGACATTTACATTTATATAGCGAATGCTCACAGCCAGAAGGCTCAGTGTGGTGCAAACTTGTGAAGCAAGCAGGCAAACATGTCACGGAGGCGCACTCCTGCTACTTACAGCGAACTAAGCGAATTTGAAAGGGATCAATTACTAGCCTACCGATTGGTAGGATGGCCCTTTCAGAGAATTGTCATACGAGTTGGACGCTCAGCGTCAGTTGTGCAGCGAGGATTGTATCAGTGTTCACGCGAACATTCCGACAGCCATAGACGAGGTTCTGGACGTCCAAACAGCCTTATGGTCTGAGGTGCGTTGAGCTACGACTCTCGAAGGACACTAAACAGCGCTTGGTACGTACAGAACGTTGTTAGATCCGTTCTCTTGCCGTTCTTGGTTCAAATGGTTCAAATGGCTCTGAGCACTATGGGACTTAACATCTGAGGTCATCAGTCCCCTCGACTTAGAACTACTTAAACCTAACTAACCTAAGGACATCACACACATCCATGCCCGAGGCCGGATTCGAACCTGCGACCGTAGCGGTCGCGTGGTTCCAGACTGAAGCGCCTAGAACCGCTCGGCCACTGCGGCCGGCGCCGTTCTTGTAACAGGAAGGTGATGTGTTGATCTAACAGGATAATGCATGCCCAAAAACTGCCATTGAAACTCAACGCACTGTGCAAGACGTGCAGCAAATTCTCTGGGCAGCACAATTTCCAGACTTTTCCCCAATCGAGCACGTGTGGGATATGATGGGACGGGAAATGACTCTTGTAACTCGCAAACCTACAACTATTACGTAACTAAGTGAACAGATCTAGGAGGCGTGGCATAACGTATCCGAGGACAATATTCGCCATCTGCACAATTGACTAGATACCAGAGTCAGCGCCTGCATTGTCCACCGTGGAGGCTCCATTAAGTACAAATATGGTTGTTCCAACATGAGTCAACACCTGGTACCTCAGAACTGCTTGTGCTATTGATCTATAAATGTATCATTTCATGTACTCCGTACGTACTGTTGCAACAATAAATTTTAAGTGAATCGGAAACTTCTAAAAGACTGTATTAGTTCCTTTTCCAGCAGTGTATATTGTTTCCTTCTACGTATATTTTGCCAAAAGACCCTGAAAATATAATTTTGTAGATATGAGCGCACATGGGGGCTTACTGGGAATCATTCTTCCCGCGAACTATTCGCTACTGGAACAGGAAAGGGGGGATGGACAGTAGTAATCCAAGTACCCTCCCCCACACACCGTACGGTGGCTTGCGGAATACCGATCTAGATGTAAATGTAGATGTCCAGCCGGTGACACTCTGTATGAGCGCTAGCTAATTGGTAGATGATCCCCAGTGACCAAATTTGTCAGGGGCTGCCTGGTTCTTTCCTCCTCTCCGGACACGAAAGCATCCGAAAATTGACGGTAAGTGGCTGTCACTCGCCGACATTGTTTCACTCTCAGGCCAGGTCCAGTTGGTAGTTACATATTAGCTTCCTCCCCTGTCTTGTCTGTAGTGGTAGCGGACCACTGTTCATCATCGGTGAGGTTATAGTTACCCTAACTGGACAGTTTCACCTGTCCCTACGAACATATATTTAGGGCTGCACTCTAGCTGCTCGTAACAATTAGTGATCCAAGGTTTACCTTGACCAAGTGATCCAAAGTTTTTCCTGACCACTCGTGCGACGGTACAAAAGTTTCGGCTGTCATCACAGACTTTGATTCGCTTCAACGTATTGACTTAGAGGTAGGCAAGTACAGTATTAAATACGCGATGAAAGGTTATAAATGCACGTGTGTTCTGCGACTAAAATCTGTATGTGTGCAAATGTTGTAGAAAAGCGAGCTTTCGACCGCTCTTGACAGAACGAGCAAGTTTCGGAAAAGGGTCTCCTCATGCCGGCAGCAGCAGGCGTCAGCAGTCCGAGCCAGAGATAAAACATCGAGCTGGCCGCTATTCAGCAAGGTGATGGCCGTCGAAGAACTTACATTTAATTGTTAAAAGCAATGGAATTACGAAGTGATTGTCTAAATTGTTTCTTCTCTGGTTTCTGGGATTTAGAAGTTCAGTTCTGATTTGAGTCTTGCTAGGGAAGCCAACGCTAGAGGTGGTAGGCGCAAGCTCTAAATAATTATCGTGTCTAACAGTCACAGGGAAAGAGAACAGATTGTGGATGTAGATGGGATCGCGACTAATAAATTTTGTGAGAATTCGTCAAAATGTTGTATTGAATTCTTGAACTAGTATTCGGTCGGCGTTGTAGATCAGAACTCAGTATGACCGAGTTGTTAGATGTGTTTAACAGTGTACCTACTTCAGTTTATATTGTTCCGCGAGAGAAAGTAGGGACGTTAAAGAAACTGATTTGAATGTATTTTGAGTCGTGGTGTTAGAGAGATTTTTGCTATGATCGTATGTAAGAAGGAATTTGTTAATTGACGCCGCAATAGCGTGTACAAAGTTTATAGTGATCACGTTGTGTAGGAAGTAACGGGATAGTGTGCTGATTTAAAGTTGCGCTCTAATTTTCATGTAACTGTGTTCCATATTTGGAGCACTTGGAGTTTGAAAGTGCCAATCAGCCATTGGACTGGACTGTCCGCCCCCGGTAGCTGAACGGTAACCGTGACAGATTGTCAATCCTCTGGGCCCGGGTTCGATTCCCGGCTGGGTCGGGGAATTTTCTCCGCCCAGAGACTGGGTGTTGCGCTGTCCTCATCATCATCCTATCATCCTCATTGACTGCAGGTCGCCGAGCCGAAGTGGCGTCACATTGAAAGACCGGCACCCGGCGAACGGCCTGCCCGACGGGGGGCCCCAGCCACACGATTAAATTAAATAAATTGGACTGGACTTATAGTGTGATTGTTGGGATTCCTGGCGCACGCAATACTTTACAAATCGTTGTGGTTTAAGTTGGTGGATGTTGTATTCACGCACGCTCTAAAGTAATTGAGCATTGCGGTAGTTTTGTGATTTTGGGCGCCCACTCTAAGGCAGTTGGTGTTGAGCGGCTCACGGTGGTGTGTTTATTTGAATATGCACTACAGGGTTAGTGGCGCAATACTCGTGATTTTTTATGTTGCTGAGCAATAGCCATACAATAATTTTTAAATGAACGCACCGTAATTTGCAATACATGTTAATGACACAAACTCAGTCACTTGAAAATGGCTTAAAAGGAGGAAACCTGGGTCGTAATTAAATAAACAACAAGACAGTGAAATAGCGTTGTGTTCATTTAAAATTGTAGTTTTGTGTACCATTAAGTTTAAGTCTCAATTGGTGTTTTATAAAGCCAGGAACCAGGATCGGTACGATTTATGTAAAAGATGACACAGTTATTGTAGTCCGTAAAATTTGTGATACTAATCTCTGAAAATAGACTCCGTATCATAGCGGAACCAAATAATATTATTCGCCGATGTCCAATTTCATTGCTTCGTAGGGTGACGATTGGGAAATTTGAGGCACTAATCTATGAAAATAGACTTCGTATCCTAGCGGAACCAATTAATATTATCCGACGCTTTTGAGTTTCATTGCTTGGTAGGGTGACGAATGGCAGATTTGACTTAGGGACTGTTAGAGGGAGTGCGTTTGGCGACACCTGAAGTGGATGACCCTAGATTGTTGTATTAAAATTAGTACAAAAATGGTGGTGGCATATAGGATTTTTTAATTTTTGTTGTGTCTTTTCTGTACCGATTTGTGTGGGGTTTCGATTTTTTGAATGTCACTCTTTCACATGGAAATTTTGTGTGAGATATTAATTTCATTCAGATAAAGAAAAATTAAACCGAATTCTGAGCTCGGAGTCTTATTATATAGTGAAAAGGATTGAATCCCCACTGAATATACACAAATGTCGTAAATAACGAAGAGCTACATTGATGCAAAGTAGTCACAAGTCAGTCTTGCAAAGATAAATCAGTTACTCCATGTCAAAGAACTAGACTCGAAGAACCGATATCATACTGAGATTTTATTACGATTTAAAAATTAGTAATTACAGAAAAGAAATTAAATTAGATTCCATTAAAGAAAACGGATGTGTTAACTTCTTCATTCACTTAACGGTTATTTCAAGGATCAAGGAGAAAGAAATAAGGAAAAGAGACGACATGAAATAACGTTTATAAATCGTAAGAGAATTAATAGCATCGTAGAGTTGGCTCTCGCTATATCGCTGATTTGCAATGAGATTATAACGTTGATCGCTACGTTCGGAATTATGGTAAGAAGAAACCGTTTATTAAATTTTGCTGAAAAGGCAGTACGAAATTGAGATTTACCGTAGGTAAGTGAAACGTTGGTCACTGTAAATGTTTATTACGCGTTTTTAGGTGATTTTGTGTTAGAGTAGTGAGTGAAAGATCTTCGCGTAGCAAACTACACCGATCGTTAGCGTGAATAACGTAAATAACCAGTGATAGCTATAGTTATTTCGGGTTATAAAGTTTTTTGATGTCAGTAAGAGATTTTAATCGTTTGAATAATTAATAATAGCCATAAACGGCGCAAGTTACGAATTATAACGTATGCAATCTTACTGATTTGTTAAACTGTCGTTCTCATTAGCAACCCACGTTACAGCTCATTGAACGAGCGTATATAGGTTCAAATAGTGCGCAATGTACACAAGATTTAATTAAATTCTAATTACTATAACGGTAAGTACTGATACTAAAGTGTGTTGATCCATCACCACTTTAACGCATTCTAACATTATTGACGAGCGTAGTATTGACAGAGTGTGAACAATGTAGAAGAGGTATGTAACCTGTGTACTTGTGTTTAGTCCGATGCTTAGTTTGTGCGCAGGTACTATTACATTCACTCAGTTAAACATCTTGGACTGAAATTTAACGATTTATATTAGTACTGGGACGAGGTGTGCCTAGTCTTGAAGGCAGAGCTATTGTCAGTATACAGATTAGAGTCACGTCTCGACACGCCACTCAGCACAGATCAAAGTGGCATAGCACAGTACACTCACAATACTTATGTTCGTCACTGGTATGCAGATGACTTTTGTGAACCTGAGTAGCTTATTGCAATCGACAAGAGCTTCACGTTTTAACTGTGCATCTCGACTGGAACTCGTCTCTATCATCAACGTTCTTCAACGGCAAGCAACCACTCCGAGCAATCTTTTTTATGTGTGCTTGTTGGAATAGCTTCGTCAATCTGGAAATCTATGTTTGCTTTTGATATAAGTCCTAAAACGTCAAATTCGAAGGAGTGTTCTGTCGTTCATAGTTACGCTTGCAATACATGTTCCTGTCTGCTGATTTCCGATTTGCAATCTTCAGCACAATCGCTTTCGTATCACGGAACATAGTATGCCTTAGCTGGCGACGACAAACTTTCGACATTACAGAAAAAATTATCCTAGCCTGACGAGCGTCTGGAATTTTCGACCGTCGATGATGAGACTGATGAGATTTCCTGTAACCTTAATAACTATCGTCCATGAATTATTTTCATCTTGGGAAGCCACAACTCTGTAGATGATCACCTTGCTTAGTTTTCCTTATTTCGGCGTCTAAGCAAGCGGATGGTACTTCTGCACAGCGATGGAGACCGACTTCGTTCAGGGTTCAGCTATGAGTTTCGGCCCACAGGTCGACTATGTCTACAGTCGACTGGCATGAATTCACCGTTGTGATGGTTGACGTATTGTGGCGTAATAGTTGTCGAACACTCGTCTTCCTTCTCGGCTGTAGTGCGCATCGTGTTCAGGACGTCCACAATGAAAACCGACAGGTGTATTGTCCTGCATCCTCTAAATGATTGTTCTTCTGCAAAGCGCTTTACTTTAAGGACGGATTGGTTTTACAATGGTTGGTCGAACCCTGGTTTGTCGTTTGACGGCGGTGGCGTGAAGTCCGAGTTGATAGAATCAGTTCTTCACGGCGCATCCGTCTGGTGGTGGAGATTGGTGCCAAAGATCGATACACCCGTCCTTCAACCAATTCTCTTCTCTCCTTTTATGTACATGATCCATAAATTGCTGTATATTTTCTGTTACAACGTGGCGTATGAGAGAAGCGAGGTCATAATGGTCTTCCATAACTGGCGTTGGGACCACGTAGGGGAATCGATCACACCTCTTTCGTCAGACTCTTCTTTTTTTCTGTTGCAATTCCTCGATGAGTTCACACAACCTAATGAATGTTTCTGTTGTTGTAACAGTCTTTACCAGAAGAGCTTGGTAAGTTGTTTTGGGACTCTTTTCATGAAATGTGGGATTTTGTTGTCTTCTGTAAATTTTAGATTCTCAATTTTTGCAAAGGGTGAAAACATTCTGTATTTATGACTGCGTCGTTTCGCCACAACGTTGGGCTCTGTTCTTTAATCGTTCTTCTGCTGAGAGGACTTGCTACTGGTTGTCTCCAAGCGTTTTTAAGTTTGGCCTAAAATTTGTCCTAGCTATTGAACTTTTCTTCGTTGGTCTGGAACCACTGCTCGACTCCGACGTCCAAATAAAAGTACTAGTAGGGATTAACAGTTACAGTTGCGTTTGGCAACTATTATTTAAAACTAGATTACACGAAAGACAGCGGTATCAGGTGACTGTACGGCCTCACGCGTCTTTAATGATACTTCGTCAGTGATGTTACATATAATCTTTACCACCAATTAAGTGATCACTACAAAGCCGTTTCTAGAACACCAAGAATCTACCTCACACACTTTGAAATTTGAAATAGGAATAACACAGGGAACAATACGTAATTGGACTTGCACTGCCATAATTAAAATTACTCTGACATGTGGATCCTTTCATAATGATTCTAAAGTAAACTCTAGCTCGTCTGCTCGTAATAACACTGAACAAATAATCAGGATTCAACACTTCAAATGTGCGATTAGTTAGCCATTTCCGTGATTAAACTTTGAAGACTCATCAGAAATTCTCACAAGTGCAAAGCTATGCACCGGAATCACTTACCCATCATTGTGAGACGGCATAATGACATGAGAACGCGATTCTACCGTCGTCTTAAACATCGTCACAGTTGTAAATGATACACGCGCACACGCACACACACGCACACACACACACACACACACACACACACACACACACACACACACACACACATTCAAAGTCACTTCCTGCTCGTACACAACACTTGCGCGTCACATTTGCGGAATAAACTGAAGCTACTGAGATGCTGCTTCACTCTCGGACAAGTGTCCGAAAGGCGTTGGTACTCCGAAAGTACTACTTTAATCCGAAATGAACATTTCTGTTGTAAGAGGTATGCGCTGCCTGCAATAGGCAAGGCATAGGAGAGTCTCTGACCAGAGAGCAGTATGTTGTTAGTTGTTGCTTGTCGGTAGGCTGCGCGTGTCTGCACTTGTCTGCAGTCTGCTATGGTCGGGCCTCTGGAGGATGAGTATTATTGTATAAGGTAAAGAAGCAGCCTTGCGCATATCTAGTACTGTATGTGAACTGTCATCCAAATTTTTTTTAAAAAAATGCCCTAATAATAATTTTTATAATATAAAGTAATTTTTTTAAAAAAAGCGTTCATTTCAATTTAAAGAATTTATCCAATGCATGATCATTCCTTTCACGAATCACAAATGTATAGGCCAGTATTGCACGGAGCTGTGCCAAATTTTTTTTAGGTAAGAGCAGATATATTCGCCGTTTTTATTGAGGTAAGAATTTTTGCTTTTTTATTCAGAATACAGGGCCGTGGCGCAGCGCTGCTGTCGTCCTAAAATTTACCAGGTTACTGAATCTTTTTTTTTAATTTTATTTCGGGGTTTAGGAATTTTTCTGTTTCGAACTTAACATTAAATGAGAAAAGAATTTTGTGGGTACATCAAATGTGAATGCATTTCTGCACGGAGATAATAAATGGGAACCAATTTTGTTCCGAGGTTACATTAAATTAGAATCACATTCTTTATTCATATTTTTAAAATTCGTGTATAGAATCACATTCATTTATTCATATTTAAATTCATTTTATTACTGTTACGTGTGGGGAGGTTACACTTGGCGACATCCGGCCAGGATCGTATTTCTTTGTGAATCTCTGAGAAGTAGTCATATATCTGCTCTTATTTATTTAAACGTAGTTTGCATCTGGCGCAACGCATTTACTAATTTGTCACTCTTTCTTTCACAGATCATCGGCAATTTGTTGCTCTTTGTTGTAACTGTGTTTGTTGCATTTTTGCATTGTCCTTGTTTCATTTGTGCTTAATTTTGATTTGTGAAAAATGCCGCGAAAAACTGTTAACAGTACATCGCGATGTGTAATGAGTGAAATAGCCGACTCGAATAGTTTGACCGATAATACTTGCGACACTCTGTGTAATAGCGATAGTTGTCCATTGACAGACAATCAGTGCGTGCCGATCACTAACATTGATTTTGATCCTAATGTGAGCAAACAAATGCAATTATATCCACAGTAAATGTAACAATTGATGACGCGGCACGTTCTGATACAATGAACGCTGCCCAGCTTGACACACCCGGGTTGCAAAATTTACGTAATGAACAAATAAATGTTTCTAACGAAAATGAACAATGTACTCAAAGTACGTCAAATTTATTTGATTCCGATTTAGTGACCAACAGTGCACATCCGATTAGCAAACATTTTCAAGAATCACAGAATAACCAAATGGTTACACAAAACGTGATAATTGCAGATACACCATTACACAGTACAGAGAATAGAGCCGATAATTTTGGCTGGGATCAAGTTATGGCATTATTACAACAACTCAATGAAAAACTAGACAATGAGCACAAACAACTTGATGAAAATCTCAAACGAATTAATGAATCGTACAAACAACGTAACGAAAATCTCGGACAGTGGAATGAAAAACTAAACAACAATTTCAAACAAATTCATGAAAAACAAGACAACCTTAATGAAAATTCCAAACAGTTGAATGAAAAACACGACAACCATTTTAAACAACTTAATGAATCGTGCAAACAACTCAATGAAAAATACGATGACAATCCTTCAAATACAGACAATCAGCGCATACCTCTTACACTGTGATGCATTTTCGTTCCCTGTCTCTAAGGCAGCCCACAAGCAACTCCCTGTTTCGTGCGCGCCAACACCTTAGCTGGGATCCCCTCCACTGCATATACGCTTCCGCACGGCATCAGTCATGTAAGATGTACTCGCTTGTGAAACTGAATGAAAGCCAACGAACTGTAACAGAGGTACTGTCCTCTATTACGTTCCGTAGATTACTATCAAAATAAATAGTTCTTAACCTGAAGCGTTATTATTATTACTACTATTATTATTATTATTATTACTAAAAATTACTTATTGTTTCTGATGCAATTAAGAAGGAAGATAGAGGGGGAGACATTTATATATCATTCCATAAAGTAATCGCAACCTTACAAACGGGCCGGCCGGTGTGGCCGAGCGGCTCTAGGCGCTTCAGTTCAGAACCGTGCTGCTGCTACGGTCGCAGGTTCGAATCCTGCCTCGGGCATGGATGTGTGTGGTGTCCTTAGGTTAGTTAGGTTTCTAAGTCTAGAGGACTGATGACCTCAGATGTTAAGTCCCATAATGGTTAGAGCCATTTGAACCCTACAAACGTACAGCCAGAACAAAACTGACCAGCTAGACGGAGAATACAGCTATTTATACAAACATCGAATATTTCAGATTGATGGTATTAACAAATAATTGTTGGTGGTCGCGTTCGAACTAGCACCACGCTAGCCAGCGATGCAATCTAAACTACAGTGTTTGCCTAGTTGATACTGTATTGTATTGCGAATAAGACCACTAAAATTTTTAGTCAGTAACACAAATTGCTGTGTCACCTGCAGCTGACTATATCATGTTTGGCAAAGTAAATGGTTTGTAAAATTTTTGTTCAGCGATATTTATTTGTTTTTCATATCATAAGCTTTTCTGGCGATATATGGACTACAAATATGAGAGCATATTTTGATAATGTTACTGTTGTTGAAACGGTTATTTTATCATTCTTCTGCCAACCGCTTTGCTTCGTCCAGCACACCGATTCTCGTCAGGTCACCAAAATTAAGCAACGTAGTGCCCAGCCAGTACTTGGATGAGTAACCGCCTGGGTACGCCGCGTTCTGTTGGCACTTTCCCTTTGCCGTCACGGCAGGGGATGTGGCGTAAAGTCTGTCACTGCGTATTTGCGGCGATGTCCTGGACTAAATTCCGAACCTTTCAACAGTGACTCTTGATGTGAGGGAATGTCACACTGTTGACGGTGATCCGTCCGTCGGATGGGAACTTTAAGCTCGGCGGCTCCCCTGATGCTATTCTAGAGGAGTGGGCTCCGTGGCGACAACGGGTTTCACCCTCTCTCGTCTCTTCGTTATCCGTCACAAACATGAAACCACACTACGGACACACACACACACACACACACACACACACACACACACACACACAACAATTACTTACTAGCTACAGTTAAACACACAACTTTCGTGCCTGTGGGCGCGGTGGATTGGAGCAACCTTTCCAATAGGTGGCTGAACCTTCCCGTCCCAGTTACTCTTGCCATATGACTTTAGCTTGATTATTCGTCTGTGATTCTATGTTGCCTCCCAAATACGCTAACATTACAAGTTCACTAGTACAACAAAATTGTTCAGTGTGTAGCTCAAGGTTAAGCTGCACCGGTACTGCGCTCTGGATAGTGCTAAAGGCAAGTGATGAAAACTGTAGAAACTGAGACATTCATAAAATAATTGTGAACTCTGTAGTACTAACAATTCCACGACGACGTCTAGTTAACGTAAAAGTTTTTTGGAACGGTAATACATAAAGATTTTGTTCAAATTGTTAAAGCTAACCAATGGGTGTATCGTCAAAAATGTTCGTTAAGTAAAGCCATTTGCATGAAGTCATTTTACAGTAATACAAACAGTAACATTATCTTGCGCACGCGCAAACACTCCTGAAAGTGAAGAAATGTTTTCACAAGTTTCGAATGCGATTATCCATCAGCTGTAATTACCATCAGCTGTACAAATGATTATTAACATATGAAAATCTGTGCCGGGTCTAGACTCGAAACCGTTGTTCTCGCATAATGCGAGCGGTCTCCTTAACGACTTTAACTACCCGTGCACGCTTCACGGACAGACCGAAACCTCCTTATGTTACAGTGTTCACGCTCCCATTCTCGTACACTTACTTTTGTGATTCATGTACAAGGAATGACAATGTTACTGTCACCGTGTCTGCCCTGGTGTGGCCTGGATTACAAGTTCGCAATGCCTGTTTTTTACGTTGTTTTGCATAGTGCTACGTATACACCGTAAAAATACAAACATTGGAAACCCGTGCTCCAGAAACTCTTTCTTTGTTACTAACACTACTAAAACACGTTCCGCAGCTGGGTCTAGCTTATTCCATGGCACTAGGCTGGATTTCGACGCTCCTTTCACGAAATCTCCGAAAGTTAAAACGCTTACTCAGGTGCATTGAGGTGAGCTTTAAACCGTCAAAACTGAGGTTCGACAGTTGTGACGTCATTGGGAGTTGTTTCACGGAAAAGACGTTAAGAGCAAGCAGGTTTTGTTAAATTTCGTTTTGAGTTAAGCAGGGGGTTGAGGGCGACTGGCCGCACACAAAACCGTAGCTTTCAAAGGCTGTGTCACTCTCTCGGGGCTTAGAACGCAGAGACTTGGCACTTTCGTGGCGAGCTGGAGGCAACAAAAACATTAAGAGTGGACTCGTCAGGACCCAGCATTGTTTACTCTTAAGATCTGCTGAGAGCAGTAAACTGCCACGGTGACAGTAAGCTTCACCTCTTGCTGTAGCACCATGCGATGTCACGTCTGACTCTTAATTAATACGACATTATAAACACTAAAGGGGCAGGCGTGAAACAGTCGTATTGTTGCGTAAGAAAGTCATACAAGACTCCACGTCTCTCCTAGATTCAGTACGCGCCGATTTCATCTTATGGGACCAACGACTACGCTTGTGGAAGGATATCCCAAATAAATAAGTAAATAAATAAATAGAAGAGAGACAGACCGGTGTTTGCGGCAATGGCACCTTGCAGAGTCCTATAGCTATTACCGATCCAGGTGGCACAGTGGTTAAGGCACTCAACTTACGTTGAGTAGCGGTGTTCTCCAATGACCTCCAAATGAATGAAAAGTTAATCTGTAAGATTCCTCTCTTCTTTACTTTTCTAGTTCGTCTGCTTACTTCCCCACAGCCTTAGTGACCAATCATCCTTGTCCCCTTACGACCTATCTCTTCATCTCTGAAGACCTAACTTCGTCCGGGAGGTTATCTAATAACTCGCGTTCTTTTGTTTTTCCCACATCTCTCAGTAACTTATTACCAGCTCCATTAAATGGCGAACGATGTGACCGTTGTCACACTGTCGTTACCGAGTGTCTTTCCTGCTGTTTCAAAACAATATAGACTATCTGATGAAAAGTATGATAACACCTATTAGTAGACATTAACATGGTGCGTTTCACGTTTATAACGCCTCTGCTGGGACACTTTCAATCACGTGTTTGGCTTTCTATGAGGAAATGGCACCACATTTTTTTCTCAAGAGGTGAAATCAGAGAATGTCGTGATGTTCGACGTTGTGAAGCAAATCAAGCGCTGTATCGTGTGTGAGAATCAGAGGCGAGGACTTACCCCAGTTCACTGCTAGTAGCGCCACGTCACCTTACCGCGTCTGCACGTAGCGCGCAGGTATTGCATCACAATTAAGTATGAAATTAAAAATCAAAATTTATTTTTAAAGCTTTGTTTAGTTCAGTGTAATAATGTCCAAATATCAAGTCTTTATGTTCTAGACTTAAGTTTACGTAAAAAGGCCGTTTTAAGAGAAAAATAAGTGGCGATAAATAATAAAGCTAGAAAGCCAGAATTTGGTCAGAAGGTGCTTTAGAACTCATAAGAAAGTGGTGCAGGTTTCCAAAAACATAAAATAAAAATTAACACCGGAATCCACGTTTTTATGAAAAATCAGAAACACTAATTAATGGACTTAGAAACATGAAAATTTGTTTTATGCTTCAGTTCACCCCAAAAATAATAACTGAGACACCACGTTAAGCTACCTCTTATAGGTTTTGAGTAATTAAGTAAAAACCAATTTTGTAACTAAATTATACCTAATCGTAGTAGATTAAGTATCTGTAATTGCAATGATAGAGAATTTTGGTTAAAGTGAATGATAAAATATACCAAATGATAGAATAACACCAAATTTAAGAGTTGTAGTATTAATAACAGCTGATATAAGTTCTAGTAAAGGTATGGTTCAGAGGTAACGATCTACTGTTAGTTGCACTATAAAAATTCTAGAAGGCAACGTTTTCAGTCTAGCGAGCTGAAACTTTTTCTGTGATTTAAAACAGCTTAACTGTATACAAGTAAAAATTAAGAACTTTCTGAAGTAATTTGTGACTATGTTATTAAAGATTATGTGCCCGAGAAAGCAGTCATTCGGAGGCTGCTGCAGTATGCAGATAACCGTAGACAGTAGATGTTCCCTCGGCCGTCCGCTCCGGCACCTTTATAAATATAGCCCGAGAGGCAGTAGGAAGGTTCACTTCGCCATCAGCCACGGTAAGATCCACGTCTGTTAAACGTCGAAACGCGCTCTGCCTCGGATGACGTCAGAGCCGAACTGTGTCAAAGAGCGTATTTTGCGGTAAAAACGGATAGTGAACTCGCGGGGACTGTACACCGTCCTGGATCGCTCAGAATTCGCCAAATTAACTGTTAGTGGGCCGTCCGTGTGGATTACAATTCCGTGTGGCAAATGGTGACTTTATTTCCACTTTTATGGTGAGCATTAATTTTGATCATTTATGGCATCTTTCATTGAGTAATCCTAGTCAGGGCGAAAGACAATCTGATAGGAACATACCGTAGAGGTCGCCTCTGAACTGCTAAATGTGCTGTTAGAATTTAAGACTTACTTTCAATTGAAAATAGTGAATTTCCAAGTGTTGTATGTGAGAGACCTTACGTAATATAATTTTGATTGGAACTTTAAACTTTTATTTAAAATCATAGTCGTGATCCCGCAAAGAAATAGGAGAATAGAAACTTTTCTTTCAGTAGACTGGACCAGAATGTGGCCGTGCAGGCTGGAAACTAAGGTCAGTATGCTTCCCTTCACTTTCTGGCTGACCACAAAATTAGTTGTCAGGCATGAATAAGAAGGCGAACAAACTAATGTTTAACTTTTACCCGCCGCCACACAGTGGGAGTCTGGCTCGAAGTCGACGTGGAACTCATCTCAAAAGTGTTCCATTGGGACTCTGTGAAACCAGTCCATTTGAGGAATGTATTGTCCACAAACAATTGTCTCACAGATACTGCTTTGTAACATTTTTAATGTTGATACAAACAATCATCGTCTCCGAACTGTTTGTGTACTATACGCAGTACACAACGCTGTAAAATACTTGTACATTAAGCACAATAAGGGTACCACACCATAACCGGAAGCCTCCCCCCCCCCCCCCTCACGATAACACTACCTTCTCCGTTCTTTACCATTGGCACTACACGTGATGGCAGGTAAAGTTTACCAGGCATTCTCCAAATCCAGACCCTAACATCGGGTTGCCGTAGAGTACAGCGTGATTAGTCCAAATCTCTCGTTTCCAGTCATCCCCTGTCCAGTAGTGTTGCTCATTACACCACCTCATGCGTCGCTTAACATTAAGCACAAAAACGTCCGCCCCCGATAGCTGAATGGTCAGCGTGACGGATTGTCAATCCTCTGGGCCTGGGTTCGATTCCCGGCTGGGTTTGGGAATTTTCTCCGCCCAGGGGCTGGGTGTTGTGCTGTCCTCATCATCATCCTCATCGACTGCAGGTCACCGAAGTGGCGTCAAATTGAAAGACCTCTTTCGCATTTCTATTTAACAATCACACCACAAGCAGTTGACCTGGGCAGTTATAGAAGAGGTGAAGTATCCTTGATGGATTTGTTACTCAGGTGACATCCAGTGACTAATCTGCTTTCGAAGTCACTGAGCTCTGCTGGCCGAGCCACCCTGCTGTAACTGCTTCTCTACTGACAACACAATACTCCCTGCCTACTTTTATACTGGCAGGTCCGGTTCTCGTGAGATCTGGTCGTCAGTTCTACATTACATAGCGTGTCCGGATATTTTTGATCACATAGCATAAACTAGACTCAAGTTACCTTCAGAGAGTACTTGTACACGCAGAAATGAAGAGAGGATAAATAATCGAGCTACTAATGGGCCCGAGACAATTCTTTCGCTGCCCTGCGAGTGAATCAAGTTACAACCGGTTTTCCGTTACGTAATGAAATTTCGGCTGCCTCTACGGGTATGTCAAAAAAGTGACAGTGGTTGTTGAACTTTCGTTAATTGGACCTGTTAGGGCAACCGCTTACCAACAGTTTCTTTTCTCTCTTTCCACTTGCGAATTAGTAAGACATTCCTTGCTTAAGTGCCGTGTTTGCGTTGTCACATTTGTGTTTGTGTACGTCATACACAGTATGCCACTGTTCACATGGTTCTACACACAGCTTTTGCCGTATTTGTTTACTGAGAGAAGTTGTGTAGTGGTTAGCACGTTACACTCGGACTGGAGGAACTGGGATCCAATTAATTCCGGACGTACTTAAATCAGTTAGAGCGAATTCTCGGGTGGTTCCTTTAAAATGTCACGGCTGATATAATTTGTCATAATTGTCCAGTCAGAGATATGGGTGCGTATCGAATGAACTTCTCGGCGGGATGTTACGTGGTCATCCTAATTCTTTTCACAGGAACCATCCCGGAATATTTGCCTAAAGCTCTTTAAGAAAATCCCGGTAAATCTAAATCTAATTAGCGGTACAGGGATATGAATCCTCGTTCTCCCTAATAAGCATCAAGTGTCTTACTCGCTGCGCCACATGGTGCAAGGGCAGCATTATGCTCGAACCACGATTTTCTTGACATATTAACGGGCTCATTTTCCATTGGGATTGATACAGTATATTGAAGGACGTCAAGGAAAGCTGATCTACTTGTACGGAGCAGGGAAATGAAAAATCTCATCAGACGATCGCCAACGGTGCATACGGATATTCATGGCAAATTTAGCTTAAGAAATATAATTAAAATAGAATGATGAATTTCATTATACTAAATTTGGCAAATCTAGTTGAAGATGTGAAAATCTAACGTGAAGTACGCCCCATTCAGCTATGCTTCGCGCTGCAGAAACCGATGGAGAATACTGAACTTGGGATAAGATATTATTCACCTCCAGTCCCAGCACTTTAGAACGTAGTAAGAAAATAGATACAACCACTAAACCTCCGATTCTTTAAAGAATCAAATGCCCAACGTCTGATTACTTTACAAATTACTTAGTGAGTTAAATATTTGACGCTAAGCATAACCGAGAAAAAGTTTAGAAAAAGTTTGAAACTGTGCTTAAAATTTGTTGTGAGGCGCTAAGTGATCTCATTATGATACACTGGATGAATATAGTCTCGGCAATTTTCGTTCCATTTTAAGCAAAAACGCATCTCGATATCTGAAACGTCACATCTCCTGAACTACGTTTGGTGCAATGATATAATTATGCAGATACATTCAGTGATATATGTGGGTACTGGCTGCAACTGATTGTGAATAAAGTCGGGAGTAAAGCAGTAATAAATGGAAACGTCATGCCCTATGCTGAAGTTTTACTACATGAATAACGAGTACGTAGTAGGCGATAATTTTTTTATCTCATCATCTTTTTGCGCGGAGAGAGGGTGACCGGGAGGGGGGAGAGAGGGGGGGGGACGAGAAAAACATTCGTGAAGGTTTGAAACTATGTGTAGCGTTTGCTGGAAGTCGCGGAGTGCTCCCATTTTCAAATACTGGGTGAATAAAGTCCGGCTATTTGCTCGCCGTCAGTTAACACTGTCTCAATACCAGGGGTATCCAACCCGCGGCCCAGTCCGTATGCGGTCCAAAGCAAGTTTCAGTGGGGCACACGATCGGAAAAAATCCGTGAAAGTGTGTTTATGTAAAGTTATAATAAAGTGAATATTTTAGATTTGAAATTCCCGCCACACGATGCTCTCTCCCTTTCTGTTCAGCGGTTATTGTTAGTGTTATTTAATATTTTTTGTGCGGCTCAAAAATACTCGTCTTCTCCCAAAGTGGCCCAGGTAAGCTAAGATGTTGGACACACCACCTCAAGAGAAACGCACGGCTTCTAACTGCAATCCTAGTATTACTGTGTCAAACTTTTAACAGAAGATTATACCTTTAAATGAGTAGATTATGACAGCATTTTAAATTTTTAAATTCGGTCAATAATTACGCGAAGTATTGAAAATCAGATTTTTCTTATCCCTTGGGGACATTAGTTAGGCAACCTGCAGCTGGAACGTGGTTCCGGGATAGTCGCTTAGTACAAGTAATATACCTGTAGATTCTTGCAACGTTCGAGGTACTGATCATTTGTGCCCATCGAATCGGAAGCTTAATATTTTACAGTTTAATGTCTGTTGACATACCACATCCTATATTTCATTCATGATGACGCAGCTCTTTAAAAAAAGAACTTACGTTGCTGCTTTCTCCCATAAATCGTACTAACGAAAATATCTGGCCTATTATTACAACGAACTATTATTATCTTATCAAGCGAGGGCGATGCAGTGGTATGGCGCCGATTTCCAATTCGGGAGAAGCTATTTGAGTTGCACGCTGTAGACCACTATAATGGGAATGCTTGCGTGACGATGCGAGCTTTTTCACTCAGTTCTATAATTATCTATTTCGCTGGCAGACCACGTCTGCGGTATAAGTTTGGCGGCACTATTAGAATGCTGCTTGTCGCAATTCTAACTGCTTCTTGCATACATTTTGAAGTCCGTTCACTTACAGGATACACGAAAGACAAGTGTTGTGCCAAGGCTGTTTTCTGGTTGTTACGAAATGTCGCCAACAGACCGCATGTTGTGTGCTCTACAAGTAATGTTCAGCAGCTTCTGGTACCTTTTCATCCACAAAGTATACACTCTTGTGTTTTCTCACAGTTTGCTTCCTGATAATTACTCTCATGACTGCTAGCGATTTCGAAATCTGATGTCATCTTCCTTCCACAGCTGAGCTGCAAATGAAAAACAGAACTGTTTCGTAACTGTTTTCACATTTTCTTGCTGCAACACATTTTATTTCTTACAGACACGTAAATGGCGAAACGTTTTTGGAAGAAATGAAATACGTTGCAGCAAGGAAAGGTGGTTTTTATTTACAAAACGAATAGTTCTGTGCTTGCTTCGAATAATGGCCACACAAACGAACTTGTTACAAAAATAGCAAGAAGAAGAAGAAGAAGAAGAAGAAAAGGAGGAGGAAGAAGAAGGAAAGTGGTAAGACTGACTCGCTAGTCCTTGTGCATAGGGGGATTCTGAAAACTTCCTGACCTGTACAGAAATAGGACAGTTTTGCATCACACGTTTTCAACATATCTCCCCACCCTCCTCGTCTTGCCTCTCACCACCCCCAAACTGACACAACTCTTAATTCGTTGTTGCAGATTATTATCCAATCAATTTAAAAAGAAATCGTGTGATAGGCGATAAACCTAGCTTTCAATAGCATGTTTGCCGTTTTCATTGTCGTCAAAATGACGGTGGGTCAGGTGTTTCTTGAAGTCAGGAAACAGATGGTAGTCCGGAGCGACCAGGTCAGGTAAACAGAGGAATAATAGACCAATTGGAAACGCTGGACCTTCAGTTTGGTGGCCATAATGTGGGACGTGTAAGAAGTTGTTGCATTGGCCTGCAACAAAAGGATACCTTTGGTTAATTATCCAAGGCACTTTGTTTTAAATTCCTCGTTCAGCTGCTCAAGGAAGTTAGTGTAATAGTCTCGGAGTATACTTAAGCACTGACGTAGGTAGTGTGCCATCACAATACCTGCTGTATCCCAGAAAACAGGTGTCATGTCTTTTTCTGGATGCGAGACTTAATGTTCATGAGGACCCGCTGTGGTATCTTTTCTTTGACTGTTCGTCGGTGTGCGGAGCATAAACTTTGACCCTTGTTTCATTCTCAACCAATAATCTAGACAAAAAGTCCTTTATAGCGTCGAAATGTGTCAAAACAGCTCTAAATTGTTCAGGACATGTCTTCTCATCTACGCAGTGTTCAACCATTTCGGCACTCATTTCGTTGAAATCTTCCTCCAGTGTAGGATATTGTTAATAATTGAGGCTACGAGGACCTGCGCAGTATCTCTGATATCTTTTCGTCGAATATTCGCCGATCATTCAGAATCAATTGATGGATAGGATCACCCGTCGTCGGATCTCTTGGTGTTTTGAGCTGTCCACTGTGGGGTTTATGGTCAACGGAGGGCTCTGTAGTTTTGAAACGAGGCTAGTAGGTTTTGAATGTGTCCTGGGAAGGACAATGCTCCCATAGTGGTTTAAACATCTCATTCTGGATGTCCTTTACGGACTTTCCCCGGACAGGCAAATGCTTCATGACACCGCTGAAACTTATTTGAGCCTTGCTCATTTCACCTTCTACCCGATTAAAAATTGTTATAAGAATAAGAAACACCAGATTTTTGCAAACGTACATAACCGTATAGCAAGTTTCATTTGATGCCAAATGCATTTCTCTGTTTCAGTAGGAATGGGTCAAAGCCAGAAACTTTTCAGCACTACCTCGCCGATGGCTTACTGTTAATTGTGTGCAGTACTTCGTATCGGATGAATACGTATTTCGACATCTTGCAAATACTGTATTGGGTGTTGTAGGTGAAAAGGAATCCTCTCTGATGAAACGATCAGATCGTACTGTGACAGATTTAATTGCTTATAATCTGACAGTCGTACGTAGATATCAGTAAGGAGGTAATTGCTTACAAGAGGAGTGAATAGCCCGAATAAAAGAAGACGTGGGAAAAACATAAAACCGCTGATGCTTTTGTACGTATTTTCACAACAAATAATTTTTTTTAGCAGCCGCTTTATCGGTCTCAAAAAACACCGATCAGTCTCCAAGCATTCGTACGTCACATTGTGTGACATAATGGTATCCAACAACTTTTCTAGCTGAAAACATATGACGCTAAATGACCTGTATACACAGCTTAACAATTATGGATGCATACATTAGCAGTAATGAAGCACCAATTGTTTCTCTATAAGCATTTATAGACAGTCAGCTTCAATAAAATTCGTCTTACAAGGTGATGTACTTACAAATTTGAGCCTTTGTTAGATGTTCGCATATGTTGGTCTGAGGGTAGCAACTTTGACTAGTAGTCTAAACCAGTCACTGCTTCTACTTTGCACGTCTGCGCCAACTTTATAAGGCCTTTGTGCGATCCCGGCTTGAATAGAGATGTGAGATTTGTGGGCCAGCAAGGCTTTCGTACCTTAAACTGCTGGATGCAGTTCACCACGAGGGTATTAGGCTGTCAACAGGGGCCTATCGCACGAGCCCTGTTGTTAGTTTGTCTGCTGAGGCTGGTGAGCCTCCGCTGTGTATTCTACGTCTTCTTTTCGAGGTACGCCAAGCATATAGGGGATTGTCCATTCCTACATCGCCATCATCCAGCTACATTGTCCAGCCGCCACTGGAACGACTGTTCGTTCATCGGCCACAAACAACACGGCCATTTGGGATCCGTGCAAGGGAGAGCCTTGAGTTATTACAGATGAGGGGCATTCAAGTCCAAAGCCAGGGGTGGAGTAGGGCATCCCCCTGGCTACTACCAAGGCCCACTTAGCTTTTAGAACTGACTGCTTACAAGAAGCGTTGTTCCCCAGACTATGTTTTTAAAGATAAATTTAATGAGATTTTACATAGCCACACAGACTTTATTACCGTCTACGCGGATGGTTCCAAGCAGGGAGATTTTTTTTAGGTTCTTCTGTTGTGTTCCCCGCCCTTGTCTTCAGGATAGGGCTCCCAGAGCAGTTTTCAGATTATTTTGAGAAACTAACTGCTCTCCTGAGGACAATGGAGCAAATAAACTGGGTCGTGATCAAAAAATGTGTCATCTGCTTCGATTCTCAAAATGCCCTTCTCGCTATTGGACAGATGTACGCAGCATATCGGCTGGTGCAACAGGTGGGGGACGCTCTACCTCTCTTCCAAAGGCAAAGCAAGGAAATCATTTTTGCTGGGTTCCAGGGCACATAGGGCTTCAGGGAAACCAACTCGCTGATGCGGCTGCCAAGGAGGCTTGCTCCCTTCCTCCTCGTGCTCACTGTTCAGTCTCTGCGGGCTTTCTCTTCATTTGTGACCAGGAAGGCCACATGTTTATGGGAGTCTCAGTGGCTGGGAGCGAGGAAGAATAAACTACGTTCCATACAGACTTCAGTGCGACCCTGGATTACCTCCTTCCGCTCGCGACGAGCTGAAAAAGTAGCCCTTACACGACTTAGAGTGGGACATTGCCTATTGACACATGGCTTCCTCTTACGTCGGGAGGAGCCCCCACTATGTCATAGATGCGAGACACAGCTGTCGGTACAACATATTTTAACTGAGTCGGTTTTATATGACGACTTGGGTTTCCCACAAGATCATTCCTCCATTTTAACTGATAACGAGGCGCGTGTTGTCCTTGTCTTAAGATTTTTTGTGGTACCCGGAATTCTTCCCAACATACTGGGTGTGAGATCTTAACGTATCACAGAGTGGCTGGGTCACGTATTATTTCGAAGTCGCCATCCAGCCAAGGTTATCTATCCATTTTAACAGCATCTTTACAGGTATTTTATCCATGATTTTATTTAGTTATTTCACTATGTCTCGCCGGCCGGTGTGGCCGAGCGGTTCTAGGCGCTACGGTCTGGAACCGCGCGACCACTACGGTCGCAGGTTCGAATCCTGCCTCGGGCATGGATGTGTGTGATGTCCTTAGGTTAGTTAGGTTTAAGTAGTTCTAAGTTCTAGGGGACTGATGACCTTAGAAGTTAAGTCCCGTAGTGCTCAGAGCCATTTGAACCACTATGTCTCACTGGGTTTTTATTACGGACTTTTCTGAAGGTCACCTGCTTGGGGACGCTTTACGATTCCTGTTGTGGGATGAAACGTAGTTTCCCAGTCAATTGTTCTTTTTCCATAGATTTTCGCAATCTTCTTCGGTATATCATTAATGCAAAGGCGCTGATGACCTTGCTGTTTAGCGCCCTCTGCCATAAATCGTCATTATCATCAATACCAGCAGTGGTGGCCGAAAACTTCCTGCATACGACATAACACTCGTTCTGCCAACAGCCTTGTCAAAGCAGGAGGGGGAGACGGGGGGTGAGGATCTGACAGAGATCAGGCGATGTTCCATTTGTTGATGATTAATTTTTAGGACTTTTCTCTTCTACATATTGCACTATCGGCTAATGTCTTTCGAATGAATGTGAAGTGTTTCTTCAAAGACACTGAACGTGTATTCTTCAAAAACATTACCTTTAACCCATTTTTATAAAATTTTATTCATGCAGGAACATTATAATTCTGTTTTCTACAGGTCTGACAAGAGAGTGTGCAAGGTGTTCAACCGTCCGGCACTTCTGAATCGCCATGGTTATGGAGTGTGATGCCGCGCTCGGCCGACGTAGTCTCTCTCTCCGTCACGTGGTGTGAAAGGGTGTGAAACTTCTGCAGAACAGCCACAGTCTGGTGGTAGAGAATGCCAGAGGCGGCTTCGTTGGACCAGTAAGCATTTCCAGTTCGAATGTTTCATAGGCTGTAGTATTCCTGCGTTTAGGGAACACGACAAGAGTCGATGCTTTGGTTGCAGGGTTTATACTGGCTCAGGTTCAGGCAGCATTATCTTTTCTCCTAAATTTGTGTTGAGGAGGTTTCTACATTGGGCAGTTCCTTTGGACATCTGCTTATTTGCTGTTTGCTGTGTGTGGCTGTATCTTCCTGCTACAAAGTGGTATGGTCTTGTTGTGAACCATGGGGTTGCTAATGACGTTACAGCTATGAGAATTGACGTTGTACATAAATCTTTGCCCTACTCAGACAACGGAATAGCTACGGACTAAAATAGCTGCGGTTAAAGGTGTGATTCTCATCGAGCACAGGCGTCACAGATAACGTTATGTATTACTTACGTTATTACTTATTATCACACGACATCGTTGCCTGAGCATCCCCGTGCTCTGGAATTGTTTCGCTAACCTCTAACCTTGCTACGAAACAGTCGATTCCATGTTGCTCCTGTGCTAGCGGCCTTAGTTCAGTTCGCCCAAGTGGGCTACCGATGCGACTTGCCGGCGCTAGTCCATTTGGTGAACGATGAGTGATTTAACCTATTTTGTTCATGTCTGAACATTGAACTCAGCTTTGCTTGTATGTGGCTGAAATTTGTCAAGACATATGTAAGCAGATCATTGTGCTGGCTTTTATTGTGGAGGGGCTAACCTATGGATGTACCAAAAGTTAAAGTACTCAGTGATGGCTAGTGCAAATAGCGGTTGCAGCAGTTCTTACGGTTGTTGATTTGGTTACCCGTATTAAAGAACCAGCTTTCTGGTTCCTTGCCAACGGCCTTGTCGCAGTGGTAACACCGGTTCCCGTCAGATCACCGACGTTAAGCGCTGTTGGGCTGGGCTAGCACTTGGATGGGTGACCATACGGTCTGCCGAGCGCTGTTGGCAAGCGGGGTGTACTCAGCCCTTTCGAGGCAAACTGAGGAGCTACTTGATTGCTAAGTAGCGGCTCCGGTCTCGGAAAGTGACATACGGCCGGGAGAGCGGTGTGCTGACCACATGCCCCTCCATACCCGCATCCAGTGACGCCTGTGGCCTGAGGATGACACGGCGGCCGGTCGGTAACCTTTGGGCCTTCATGACCTGTTCGGGAGGAGTTTCTGGTTCCATAAGGAAGCTACAAGTAGCGTGGCCACACGCAAATACGTTGCGTGGGCTCTGTAATTCTAGGCTATTAGTATAAGATCTGAATGGTGAACGGAACTAGCCCCTCAGTATTCATTAAGTAATCCTCGCATAGTACCAGCTCTGGAAAAACATGACATGTATGGGGTCATTTTCGACCCCAAAATCATTTTAGCAACTATATGCCGATAAATATAAAATATTTCCACAAAAATATTAATGACATATTATGAGACTCATCCACATTGTTGTTCGATGCTATAATTATGTTTGAAAAGTGGCAAAAAAAATTGTCAGTGGTAATTTACCTACCACTTTCTCTACTAAATTATGTACCACTCGTTTCCGTTTATTTATTTCCCTCGCTCCAGCAGATTTCCCTGTATACAGTTGTGCATTTATGATATAATTGGTCTCACAATCTACAACAGCACACACTTTTATTCTGTACTTTCATATTTTGAAGGAATGCACACCTTGAATGGACACTGTCCCATTAACGTACACAAGTGCTAATCAACTATAATATAAGGCCCAGTGATATAAGAAGGACGAAAATTTCAAACAAAGCCCGTACAGGTTCAGATTTTGATCCAGAAATGACTTTTGTTTCTTCTCTTGTAAGTTTATCATCGAACTGGAGGCACATCAGAATATCATGAAATCTTGAAAAGCTCATATTGACTCCTCTGGCCAAAATTCACTCAAAGGTTTGTCATGGGTCTTGTGTAAACCAGCATTTATTAGTAGCCCAAAGAAAGCCTTTAGTTGTGTAGAGTCAAGTTCAATCCGGCGTTGAAGATATGGGTGTAGAATTCTGCTGTCTTCTGCAGAATTACTGGTATGCATGAGTATTACACTCTGCCTGTGATTGGTGATAAGAAATCTGAGACAATATACCATTATTTTTAATTAGCGTCTAAGGTGATACAGAAAATGCAGTTTCACGTATTATATTCCATGACGCTCGCTTGCGCGCATCGGATAGTATTACGGCATATATACTGAAGAAACTGATACACCTGCCTATTATCGTGTAGGGCCCTCCAGAGCACGCAGAAGTGCCGTAACACGACGTGGCATGGACTCGTCTAATGTCTGAATTAGTGCTGGAGGAAACTGACACTACGAATCCTGCTGGGCTGTACGAGAGGGTGGAGATCTCTTCTGAACACTACGTTCCAAGGCATCCCAGATATGCTCAATAATGTTCATGTCTGGGGAATTCGATGGCCAGCGGAAGTGTTTAAACTCATATTCCTGGAGCCACTTTGTAGCAATTCTGGACGTGTGGGGTATCGCATTTTGCCGATGGAATTCCCCAACTCCGTCGGAATGCAAAATGGACATGAATGGATGCAGGTGATCAGACAGGATACTTACGTACGTGTCAGCTGTCAGAGTCGTATTTAGACGTATCAGGGATGCCATATCACTCCAACTGCATACGCCCCACAACATTACAGAGCCTCCACCAGCTTGAACATTCCCCTGCTGACACGCGGGGTGCATGGATTTATGAGCTTGTCCCCATACTCGTGCATGTCCATCTGCTTGAAACAATTTGAAACGAGCCTCGTCCGACCACTCAACATGTTTCTAGTCATAAACAGTCCAATGTCGGTGTTGATGAGGCCGGCAGGCTTAAAGCTTTCTGTGGTGCAGTCATCAAGGGTACACGATTGGGCCTTCGGCTCCGAAAGCCCTTATCGATGATGTTTTGTTGAATGGTTTGCACGCTGATACTTGTTGATGGCCCAGAATTGAAATCTGCAGCAATTTGCGAAGGGTTGCACTTCTACCAAGTTCAGCGATTTTATTCAGTGGTCGTTGGTCCGGTTCTTGCAGGATTTTTTTCCTGCCGCAGTGATGCCGGAGATTTGATGTTTTTCCTGATTCCTGATGTTCACGGTACTCTCATGAAATGGCCGTAGGGGAAAATCCCCACTTCATCGCTACCTCGGAGATGGTGTGCCCCATCACGTCGACTATAACACAACGTTCAGATTCACTTAAAACTTGGTAACCTGCCATCGTAGTAGCAGTAACCGATCTAACATCTGCGCGAGACACTTGTCTTGCCGACCGAAGTGGCCGTGCGGTTAAAGGCGCTGCAGTCTGGACCCGCGAGACCGCTACGGTCGCAGGTTCGAATCCTGCCTCGGGCATGGATGTTTGTGATGTCCTTAGGTTAGTTAGGTTTAACTAGTTCTGCGTTCTAGGGGACTAATGACCTCAGCAGTTGAGTCCCATAGTGCTCAGAGCCATTTTTGAACACTTGTCTTATATAGGCGTTGCCGACCGCAGCGCTGTGTTCTGCCTGTTTACATATCTCTGTATTTGAATACACATGACTGTACCAGTTTCTTTGGTGCCTCATTGTATAATCTATCCACTTCTAGGTACAAGATTATGTTTCCTAGTTTCCTGAATACCATTATTCATCGTCTTCACATTCATTTACATCTACCTCGTCTCCGACATGTGTACATTCCTTTATCACATCTACAACAGCATCACTCTCATTCACATTTTCAAAAATTGATTCAGTTAACTCTGTAACTCTTAGTGACCTGTATGTGCTAAACCCTGCTGGAGAATGTAGTCCCTTTTGTAGCGTGTATCATAATCCAATATCAATAAAATATAAAACCACGACTTAGTTCGACAAAGCGCACTTTCTAACTGTGAATCTGTTCCAACAATGCACTTGCATGTATGCTCTACGATTTAGTTACAACAATGGACATATAAAAGTAAATTGGTAAGGTGTATTGTTGCCAAGTCTTTATTTTCGTAAAAATATAGCACTGAAACTCACGTACTGATTGCCTAGCGCATTTTCCGACCCAACTGCAAAAATTTCAAATTACTTGACTACGATCAGTGATATAACCATAAACATTTTTTTCAGTGATAATAAAAAAATTCCATAAAATCATATATGGAGGATGAGAAGCCTACTGTTCCTTTTTAGTTAAAAGAGCCTTGTGGTTTAAAAAGAGCGCAGGCGTCAAACAAGGGTTAAGGGATTACAATTTGCTTCTTTTCCGTCTTTGGCTAGACAAATTACTACCTTCTTAACTCATTATTAATAAGGCTCGTGGCAAAAACCTAGAGCTGCCTAGTACTAAGTTATTCTTAAGGCGCACTGCCCAGTGTTAAGTAGTGCTTTCACTGCTACTGTCGGCGGAATGCTGTGCGCAGAGCTCGGGAGTTCTCCGCAAATATGCATGGACGCTAGGAGGATTTTATCATTTGGGTTTTCATCAAGGTATGTATACGTATAAAGCGTTTTTTCTGTTTTGACTTCAAGTAATGTAACATGGAAACTTTATAACAACTTCCGTACGATAAGAACAGGGCAGCGTAAGACTGATGAAACCGGTAACCTTGGCACAATAAAAGTGTCTGAACTCCGATTTCGGCGTACGGAGTGGGCTCTTCAATTCCCCCTTCAATATTAAAGGCAGAGGAATAAGCGGACAGGTTGCAAGAGTACAATGAAGACTCCTAAGAGGGAGACAACTACACTACTAGCCATTAAAATTGCTACACCACGAAGTGACGTGCTACAGACGCGAAATTTAACCGACAAGAAGAAGATGCTGTGATATGCAAATGATTAGCTTTTCAGAGCATTCACACAAGGTTAGCGCCGGTGGTGACACCTACAACGTGCTGACATGGGGAAAGTTTCCAACCGATTTTTCATACGCAAACAGCAGTTGACCGGCGTTGCCTGGTGAAACGTTGTTGTGATGCCTCGTGTAAGGAGGAGAAATGCATACCATCACGTTTCCCACTTTGATAAAGGTCGGATTGTAGCCTATCGCGATTGTGGTTTATCGTATCGAGACATTGCTGCTTGCGTTGATCGATATCCAATGACTGTTAGCAAAATATGGAATCGGTGGGTTCAGGAGGGCAATACAGAACGCCGTGCTGGATCCAAACGGCCTCGTATCACTAGCAGTCGAGATGACAGGCATCTTATCCGCATGGCTGTAACGGACCGTGCAGCCACGTCTCGATCCCTGAGTCAACAGATGGGAGCGTTTGCAAGACAACAACCATCTGCACGAACAATTCGACGACGTTTGCAGCAGCATGGACTGTTAGCTCGGAGACCATGCCTGCGGTTACCCTTCACGATGCATCACAGACAGGAGCGCCTGCGATGGTGTACTCAACGACAAACCTGGGTGCACGAATGGCAAAACGTCATTTTTTCGGATGAATCCAGGTTCTGTTTACAGCATCATGATAGTCGCATCCGTGTTTGGTGACATGGCGGTGAACGCACATTGGAAGCGTGTATTCGTCATCGCCATACTGGCGTATCACCCGGCGTGATGGTATGGGGTGCCATTGGTTACAGGTCTCGGTCACCTCTTTCTCAAATTGACGGTACTTTCAACAGTGGACGTTACATTTCACATGTGTTACGACCCGTGGCTCTACCCTTCATTCGATCCCTGCGAAACCCTACATTTCAGCAGGATAATGCACGACCGCGTGTTGCAGGTTCTGTACGGGCCTTTCTGGGTACAGAAAATGTTCGACTACTGCCCTGGCCAGCACATTCTCCAGATCTTTCACCTACTGAAAACGTCTGGTCAGTGGTGGCCGAGTAACTGGCTCGTCAAAATACGCCAGTCACTACTCTTGATGAACTGTGGTATCGTGTTGAAGCTGCATGGGCAGCTGTACCTGTACACGCCATCCTAGCTCTGACTTAATGCCCAGGCGTATCAAGGCCGTTATTACGGCCAGAGGCGGTTGTTCTGGGTACGGACTACTCAGGATCTATGCACCCAAATTGCGTGAAAATGTAATCACATGTCAGTTCTAGTATAATATATTTTTCCAACAAATACCCGTTTATAATCTGCATTTCTTCTTGGTGTAGCAATTTTAATGGCCAGTAGTGTAAAACCTGACATGAGGCAACAAGACAGTGAAGTCGATTTTTGATGGCGAGTGGAATCAATTGTGACACTCTGAGTTTGACGGAGTTTTGAGGTCTAGCAATCAAATATGCAGAAGGGACAAAGAACATTCCCACGGAGTTTCTGAAATCATAGGGGAACGACAACCAACCGACTATTTCAACTTGCTGTAAAGTATCTGGGATTGGAGACATGCTATCACACTTTCCGAAGACGGCAAATCCATAAGCGAGAACTGTGACACAATCAGCTTAACAGTTCTTAATCCACGTTAGTGACAAGCGTAATATACAGAGTACTGGAAAAGAAAATTGGTGGTACTGTAGGTGACGATGAATTTGGCTTCGCGAATGGGAAAGGCACCAGAGACGCAGATTTCACGTTACGCTTTGTAATGGTTCCAGTACATAAGAAAAGCAAGTCACTTTCGTTTTGTCGATCTAGAAAAAACGTTCTTTCTCCCCTACTTCTGAATCTGCACGTTGAAGATGCGATGGTGGAAATAAAATTTAGCTTCATGAGAGTGAATAAAATTTAGGGTGAAACAATATCAAAGATATTATTGGCTGATGGCATCGCTATACACAGCGAAAGCGAAGAATTACAGAACATACGGAACAAACTACTGAGAACAAAATGCTGATTAACGTAAGCTGGAGAAAGGTGGAAGTAATGAGGAACAGCGTAAAAAAGGACAGTTATAAACTTCACACGATGTACCTGAAGTGAAGGAACTCTGCTACCTTAAAAATAAAATAGCAAGTGAAGAACGAAGCAAAGAGGATATAAAAAGTAGATTATCGCAACCAAATAAGACACTCCTGGCTAAAAGGTCTACTAGTATCGAACATTCGCCTTAGTTTGACGAAGAAATTTCTTGGAACATATACCTGGAGCATAGCTTGTGTGGAAGGGAACCATGGGATGTGGGAAACGAGAGATGGAGTTGTTGGTCTATAGATGAGGCTCTTCGCAGAATCGACAATCAAGAAATGTCATGTAAACACTGACAGGAAGAAGGGACAGGATGATGATAACACAAATTAAGACTTCAGGGAATAACTTCAGTAGTTCTAGAGGGGAAAAATAGAATAAATAAAAATAACAAAGGTTTAAAGATATGGAATTTAGAAATAAAAGAGGCATAAAGAGACGAAACAGAAATCCTGTTTGAATTTTATACAAACTGCCTCGAAGATTCGAGGGAAAAATACAGGCAACATCGGACAAAGCAAAAGCAATAATAAGGGATGCACATGGGGAAAGCTGAATTAGGTTTCTCATAGAAACTGAAGACGATGTGCATGGACGCATGGACTTCTGTTATAAATTATTGAGAAATCTGAATAAGATGGAGAGAAATACTGTGAGGATGGATGCAATACAAATTCAGGGTTGGATGTGACATTATAAAAATCTTTGGTATAATGATAATCAGTTGACAGAAGACGAGGTAAAGATGGAAACCAAAGGCTTATATACCATAACCAGAGAAGAGCTGGAATACGCAGTACGGGGAACAAAAAACAGAAAGACTCTCGGTCCAGAAGTAACTGTATATATACATCTACATAATCACTTTGCAGTTCACAGTCAAGTGCCTGGCAGAGGGTTCATCTAACCACCTTCAAGCTATTGCCTACCGTTCTGCTCTCAAACTGGATGCGGGAAAAACGAATAAGTCTTTCTGTGCGAGCACTGATTTCCTTTATTTCATTATGATAATCGTTCCTCCATATGTAGGTGGGCACCAACAAAATATTTTCACACACTGAAGAGAAAGTTAGCAATTGAAATTTCATGAGAAGATCCAAGTGGTTCAAATGTCTCTAAGCACTATGGGACTTAAGATCTGAGGTCATCAAGTCACTTAGACTTAGAACTACTTAAACCTAACTAACCTAAGGACATCACACACATCCATGCCCGAGGCAGGACTCGAACCTGCCACCGTAGCAGTAGCGCGGTTCCGGACGGAAGCGCCTAGAACCGCTCGGCCACTTTGGCCAGCTGAGAAGATCCTGACGCAGCGAAAAACGCCTCTGTTTTAACGAATGGCACACCAATTCACGAATTATATCCGTGGCGCTCTCTTCCCTATTTTGAAATATTACAGAATGAGCTATTCTTGTTTGAAATTTCTCGATGTCCTCCATCAGTCCTATCTGATGCGTGTCCCATACCGCACAGCAGTACTCCAGTAGGGCAGTATCGGCAGTCTCTTTAGTAGACCTGTCACTTTTTGTCAGTGTTCTGCAAATAAATCGTAGTCTTTGGTTTGCTTTACCCTCAACATTGTCTATGCAATCGTTCCAATTTAAATTGTTCTTAATCCCTGAGTACAGGGTTATTACAAATGATTGAAGCGATTTCACAGCTCTACAATAACTTTATTGTTTGAGATATTTTCACAATGCGTCGCACACACATACAAAAACTCAAAGTTTTTTTAGGCATTCACAAATGTTCGATATGTGCCCCTTTAGTGATTCGACAGACATCAAGCCGATAATCAAGTTCCTCCCACACTCGGCGAAGCGTGTCCCCATCAATGAGTTCGACAGCATCGTTGATGCGAGCTCGCAGTTCTGGCACGTTTCTTGGTAGAGAAGATTTAAACACTGAATCTTTCACATAACCCCACAAAAAGAAATCGCATGGGGTTAAGTCGGGAGAGCGTGGATGCCATGACATGAATTGCTGATCGTGATCTCCACCACGACCGATCCATCGGTTTCCCAATCTCCTGTTTAAGAAATTCCGAACGTCATGATGGAAGTGCGGTGGAGCACCATCCTGTTGAAAGATGAAGTCGGCCCTGTCGGTCTCCAGTTGTGGCATGCGCCAATTTTCCAGCATGTCCAGATACACGTGTCCTGTAACGTTTTTTTCGCAGAAGAAAAAGGGGCCGTAAACTTTAAACCGTGAGGCATCCAGAAGCTTTAAACTGCGCATATCATCGCCGAATGGAGTTAGCAGTTGGTGGATCTTTGTTGAACTTCGTCCTGAAGTGTCGTTGCACTGTTATGACTGACTGATGTGAGTGCATTTCAAGCACGACATACGCTTTCTCGGCTCCTGTCGCCATTTTGTCTCATTGCGCTCTCGAGCGCTCTGGCGGCAGAAACCTGAAGTGCGGCTTCAGCCGAACAAAACTTAAAGAGTTTTTCTACGTATCTGTAGTGTGTCGTGGCCATATGTCAATGAATGGAGCTACAGTGAATTTATGAAATCGCTTCAATCATTTGTAATAGCCCTGTATTAAGTTGAATTTACAGCCTTTGGATTTGTGTGATTTATCGTGTGCTTCGTCTTAAGAAGTTTCGGAAAACCGTGTTTAATAACTCTACATTAGTGGCTCTGTCATCAGTAACATCACCAGTGTTACCGCGGAGTGAAGGTATTGATTGATTCTTCCAGCTGGTGCACTTGACATAGGACCAGAATCTCTTTGGATTTTTTGCTAGATTTCGAGACAGAGTTTTCGTTGTGGAAAGTGTGAATCATCTCGCATTAAAGTTCGCGCTATATTTCGAGCTTCTGTAAAGTTTCGGCAATTTTGAGGGTTTTGCGTTCTCTTAAATTGGGCATGCTTTTTTCGTTGCTTCTTCAACGGTATTTTAACCGTTTAATGTACCACGGGGGATCAGTACCATGTTGTTGTTGTTGTTGTTGCTGTTGTGGTCTTCAGTCCTGAGACTGGTTCGATGCAGCTCTCCATGCTACTCTATCCTGTGCAAGCCTCTTCATCTCCCAGTACCTACTGTAGCCTACATCCTTCTGAATCTGCTTAGTGTATTCATCTCTTGGTCTCCGTCTACGATTTTTACCCTCCATGCTGCCCTCCAAAACTAAATTGGTGATTCTTTGATACCTCAGAACATGTGCTACCAACCGATCCCTTCTTCTAGTCAAGTTGTGCCACAAACTCCTCTTCTCCCCAATTCTATTCAGTACCTTCTCATTAGTTATGTGATCTACCCATCTAATCTTCAGCATTCTTCTGTAGCACCACATTTCGAAAGCTTCTATTCTCATCTTGTCCAAACTATTTATCGTCCATGTTTCACTTCCATACATGGCTGCACTCCATACAAATACTTTCAGAAATGACTTCCTGACACTTAAATCTATACTCGAAGTTAACAAATTTCTCTTCTTCAGAAACGCTTTCCTTACCATTGCCAGACTACATTTCATATCCTCTCTACTTCCACCATCATCAGTTATTTTGCTCCCCAAATAGCAAAACTCCTTTACTACTTTAAGTGTCTCATTTCCTAATCTAATTCCCTCAGCATCACCCGATTTAATTCGGCTACATTCCATTATCCCCGTTTTGCTTTTGTTGATGTTCATCTTATACCCTCCTTTCAAGACACTGTCCATTCCGTTCAACTGCTCTTCCAAGTCCTTTGCTGTCTCTGATAGAATTACAATGTCATCGGCGAACCTCAAAGTTTTTATTTCTTCTCCATGGATTTTGGTACCTACACCGAACTTTTCTTTCGTTTCCTTAACTGCTTGCTCAATATACAGATTGAATAGCATCGGGGAGACGCTACAACCCTTTCTCACTCCCTTCCCAACCACTGCTTCCTTTTCATGTCCCTCGACTCTTATAACTGCCATCTGCTTTCTGTACAAATTGTAAATAGCCTGGGTGTTGTGTGCTGTCCTTAGGTTAGTTAGGTTTAAGTAGTTCTAAGTTCTAGGGGACTGATGACCATAGATCTTAAGTCCCATAGTGCTCAGAGCCATTTGACCCATTTTTTTGTAAATAGCGTTTCGCTCCCTCTATTTTACCTCTGCAACCTTCAGAATTTGGAAGAGAGTGTTCCAGTCAACATTGTCAAAAGCCTTCTCTAAGTCTACAAATGCTAGAAATGTAGGTTTGCCTTTCCTTAATCTTTCTTCTAAGATAAGTCGTAAGGTCAGTATTGCCTCACGTGTTCCAACATTGCTACAAAATCCTAACTGATCTTCCCCTAGGTCGGCTTCTAACAGTTTTTCCATTCGTCTGTAAAGAATTCGCGTTAGTATTTTGCAGCTGGGACTTATTAAACTGATAGTTCGGTAATTTTTACATCTGTCAACACCTGCTTTCTTTGGGATTGCAATTATTATATTCTCCTTGAAGTCTGAGGAAATTTCGCCTTTCTCACACATCTTGCTCACCAGATGGTAGGGTTTTGTGAGGACTGGCTCTCCCAAGGCTGTCAGTAGTTCTAATGGAATGTTGTGTACTCCCGGGGCCTTGTTTCGACTTAGGTCTTTCAGTGCTCTGTCAAACTCTTCTCGCAGTATCATATCTCCCATTTCATCTTCATCTACCTTCTATTCCATTTCCATAATATTGTCCTCAAGAACATCGCCCCTGTATAGACCCTCTATATACTCCTTCCACCTTTCTGCTTTACCTTTTTTGCTTAGAACTTTAATTTTCCTGTAGACAATATCTATCTTACCCCTCATGAGATAAGCCTCTACATCCTTACATTTGTCCTCTAGCCATCCCTGCTCAGCCATTTTGCACTTCCTGTCGATCTCATTTTTGAGACGTTTGTATTCCTTTTTGCCTGCTTCACTTGCCGCATTTTTGTATTTTCTCCTTTCATTAATTAAATTTAGTATCTCTTCTGTTACCCAAGGATTTCTGCTAACCCTCGTCTTTTTACCTACTTGATCCTCTGCCGCCTTCACTATTTCATTCCTCAAAGCTATCCATTCTTCTTCTACTGTATTTCTTTCCCCAATTCCGCTCAATTGTTCCCTTATGCTCTCCCTGAAACTCTGTACAACCTCTGGTTCTTTCAGTTTATCCAGGTCCCATCTCCTTAAATTCCTACCTTTTTGCAGTTTCTTCAGTTTTAATCTACAGTTCATAACCAATAGCTTGTGGTCAGAGTCCACATTTGCCCCTGGAAATGCCTACAATTTAAAATCTGGTTCCTAAATCTCTGACTTACCATTATATAATCTATCTGAAACCTTTTAGTATCTCCAGGGTTCTTCCATGTATACAACCTTCTTTCATGATTCTTGAACCAAGTGTTAGCTATGATTAAGTTATGCTCTGTGCAAAATTCTACCAGGCGGCTTCCTCTTTCATTTCTTAGCCCCAATCCATATTCACCTACTACGTTTCCTTCTCTTCCTTTTCCTACTGTCGAATTCCAGTCACCCATGACTATTAAGTTTTCATCTCCCTTCACTACCTGAATAATTTCTTGTATCTCTTCATACATTTCATCAATTTCTTCATCTGCAGAGCTAGTTGGCATATGAACTTGTACTACTGTAGTAGGCGTGGGCTTCGTGTCTATCTTGGCCACAATAATCCGTTCACTATGCTGGTTTTAGTAGCTTACCCGCACTACTATTTTTTTTTATTCATTATTAAACCTACTCCTGCATTACCCCTATTTGATTTTGTATTTATAACCCTGTATTCACCTGCCCAAAAGTCTTGTTCCTCCTGCCACCGAACTTCACTAATTCCCATTATATCTAACTTTAAACTATCCATTTCCCTTTTTAAATTTTCTAACCTACCTGCCCGATTAAGGGATCTGACATTCCACGCTCCGATCCGTAGAACGCCAGTTTTCTTTCTCCTGATAACGATGTCGTCTCGAGTAGTCCCCGCCCGGAGATCCGAATGGGGGACTGTTTTACCTCCGGAATATTTTATCCAAGAGGACGCCATCATCATTTAATCATACAGTAAAGCTGCATGCCCTCGGGAAAAATTACGGCTGTAGTTTCCCCTTGCTTTCATCCGTTCGCAGTACCAGCACAGCAAGGCCGTTTTGTTTAGTGTTACAAGGCCAGATCAGTCAATCATCCAGACTGTTGCCCCTGCAACTATTGAAAAGGCTGCTCCCCCTCTTCAGGAACCACACATTTGTCTGGCCTCTCAACAGATACCCCTCCGTTGTGGTTGCACCTACAGTCCGGCTATCTGTATCGTTGAGGCACGCAAGCCTCTCCGCCAACGGCAATGTCCATGGTTCATGGGGTTCTTGTTAATTTATTTGGTATGTGTGTATTTGATAAATATGTGCTGGCTTGCAAGTAAGATACCAGAACAACGGACCGAGCGAGGTGGCGCAGTGGTTAGACACTGGAATCGCATTCGGAAGGACGACGGTTCAATCCCGCGTCCGGCCATCCTGATTTAGGTTTTCCGTGATTTCCCTAAATCAATCCAGGCAAATGCCGGGATGGTTCCTCTGAAAGGGCACGGCCGACTTCCTTCCCCATCCTTCCCTAATCCGATGAGACCGATGACCACGCTGTCTGGTCTCCTTCCCCAAAACCAACCAACCAACCGGAACAATGAAGGATAGCAAACGAATTACCAATTTCCGATAAAGTAGCTGGATTCAGCACAAAAAATTACAGTGCAATAAGTATCTTGAGCACAGGATGCAAAATATATAATAAGGCACTCAATGCTTGTTTGTAGTCAATAGCAGAAGCCAAGTTATATGAAGTTCAAAATAGGTTTAGTAAACGAAGATCTTGATCAGATAATATGCACACAACAAACACAAAGTTGGAGAAGCGGAGAAAATACAGTCTTCCTCGATTTCGAATTGACGTTCTAAAGGTAGATAGGAAGCCACTATGGGTAATTTTACAAAGACATGGATACTCTGCACATCTTACATCTACAATAAAGAGTCTGCATTTTAAATACATATAGTTCTGCAGAGAGAAAGAGAGCAGCAGATATTAATTATAAGCCAGAGAGTAAGACAAGGATGTAGACAAGCTGGTAGACATTAATATCTATTTGGACGGCACCACTTGTGTGTGGCAAAGTACGCTTCCAACACAATGTGTTAACGTAGGACAAAGCGAATTTATTAATTCGCTGTTATTTGCTGACGAACTGCTGTGTATAGATGAAACAGAAAATGTATTGCATAAGAGCATCACATATGTTGCATCTGTTGTTGTTGTTGTGGTCTTCAGTCCTGAGACTGGTTTGATGCAGCTCTCCATGCTACTCTATCCTGTGCAAGCTTTTTCATCTCCCAGTACCTACTGCAACCTACATCCTTCTGAATCTGCTTAGTGTATTCATCTCTTGGTCTCCCTCTACGATTTTTACCCTCCACGCTGCCCTCCAATACTAAATTGGTGATCCCTTGATGCCTCAGAACATGTCCTACCAACCGATCCCTTCTTCTGGTCAAGTTGTGCCACAAACTTCTCTTCTCCCCAATCCTATTCAATACTTCCCCATTAGTTATGTGATCTACCCATCTAATCTTCAGCATTCTTCTGTAGCACCACATTTCGAAAGCTTCTATTCTCTTCTTGTCCAAACTATTTATCGTCCATGTTTCACTTCCATACATGGCTACACTCCATACGAATACTTTCAGAAATGACTTCCTGACACTTAAATCTATACTGGATGTTAACAAATTTCTCTTCTTCAGAAACGCTTTCCTTGCCATTGCCAGCCTACATTTTATATCCTCTCTACTTCTACCATCATCAGTTATTTTGCTCCCCAAATAGCAAAACTCCTTTACTACTTTAAGTGTCTCATTTCCTAATCTAATACCCTCAACATCACCCGACTTAATTCGACTACATTCCATTATCTTCGTTTTGCTTTTGTTGATGTTCATCTTATATCCTCCCTTCAAGACACCATCCATTCCGTTCAACTGCTCTTCCAAGTCCTTTGCTGTCTCTGACAGAATTACAATGTCATCGGCGAACCTCAAAGTTTTTATTTCTTCTCCATGGACTTTAATACCTACTCCGAATTTTTCTTTTGTTTCCTTTACTGCTTGCTCAATATACAGATTGAACAACATCGGGGAGAGGCTACAACCCTGTCTTACTCCCTTCCCAACCACTGCTTCCCTTTCATGTCCCTCGACTCTTATAACTGCCATCTGGTTTCTGTACAAATTGTAAATAGTCTTTCGCTCCCTGTGTTTTACCCCTGCCACCTTTAGAATTTGAAAGAGAGTATTCCAGTCAACATTGTCAAAAGCTTTCTCTAAGTCTACAAATGCTAGAAACGTAGGTTTGCCTTTCCTTAATCTTTCTTCTAAGATAAGTCGTAAGGTCAGTATTGCCTCACGTGTTCCAGTGTTTCTACGGAATCCAAACTGATCTTCCCCGAGGTTGGCTTCTACTAGTTTTTCCATTCGTCTGTAAAGAATTCGTGTTAGTATTTTGCAGCTGTGACTTATTAAGCTGATAGTTCGGTAATTTTCACATCTGTCAACACCTGCTTTCTTTGGGATTGGAATTATTATATTCTTCTTGAAGTCTGAGGGTATTTCGCCTGTTTCATACATCTTGCTCACCAGATGGTAGAGTTTTGTCAGGACTGGCTCTCCCACGGCCGTCAGTAGTTCCAATGGAATATTGTCTACTCCGGGGGCCTTGTTTCGACTCAGGTCTTTCAGTGCTCTGTCAAACTCTTCACGCAGTATCATATCTCCCATTTCATCTTCATCTACATCCTCTTCCATTTCCATAATATTGTCCTCAAGTACATCGCCCTTTTATAGACCCTCTATATACTCCTTCCACCTTTCTGCTTTCCCTTCTTTGCTTAGAACTGGGTTTCCATCTGAGCTCTTGATATTCATACAAGTCGTTCTCTTATCTCCAAAGGATTCTTTAATTTTCCTGTAGGCGGTATCTATCTTACCCCTAGTGAGACAGGCCTCTACATCCTTACATTTGTCCTCTAGCCATCCCTGCTTAGCCATTTTGCACTTCCTGTCGATCTCATTTTTGAGACGTTTGTATTCCTTTTTGCCTGTTTCACTTACTGCATTTTTATATTTTCTCCTTTCATCAATTAAATTCAATATTTCTTCTGTTACCCAAGGATTTCTACTAGCCCTCGTCTTTTTACCTACTTGATCCTCTGCTGCCTTCACTACTTCGTCCCTCAAAGCTACCCATTCTTCTTCTACTGTATTTATTTCCCCCATTCCTGTCAATTGCTCCCTTATGCTCTCCCTGAATCTCTGTACAACCTCTGGTTCTTTTAGTTTATCCAGGTCCCATCTCCTTAAATTCCCACCTTTTTGCAGTTTCTTCAGTTTTAATCTACAGGTCATAACCAATAGATTGTGGTCAGAGTCCACATCTGCCCCTGGAAATGTCTTACAATTTAAAACCTGGTTCCTAAATCTCTGTCTTACCATTATATAATCTATCTGATACCTTTTAGTATCTCCAGGGTTCTTCCATGTATACAACCTTCTTTCATGATTCTTAAACCAAGTGTTAGTTATGATTATGTTGTGCTCTGTGCAAAATTCGACCAGGCGGCTTCCTCTTTCATTTCTGTCCCCCAGTCCATATTCACCTACTATGTTTCCTTCTCTCCCTTTTCCTACACTCGAATTCCAGTCACCCATGACTATTAAATTTTCGTCTCCCTTCACAATCTGAATAATTTCTTTTATTTCATCATACATTTCTTCAATTTCTTCGTCATCTGCAGAGCTAGTTGACATATAAACTTGTACTACTGTAGTAGGCGTGGGCTTCGTATCTATCTTGGCCACAATAATGCGTTCACTATGCTGTTAGTAGTAGCTTACCCGCATTCCTATTTTCCTATTCATTATTAAACCTACTCCTGCATTACCCCTATTTGATTTTGTGTTTATAACCCTGTAGTCACCTGACCAGAAGTCTTGTTCCTCCTGCCACCGAACTTCACTAATTCCCACTATATCTAACTTCAACCTATCCATTTCCCTTTTTAAATTTTCTAACCTACCTGCCCGATTAAGGGATCTGACATTCCACGCTCCGATCCGTAGAACGCCAGTTTTCTTTCTCCTGATAACGACATCCTCTTGAGTAGTCCCCGCCCGGAGATCCGAATGGGGGACTATTTTACCTCCGGAATATTTTACCCAAGAGGACGCCATCATCATGTAATCATACAGTAAAGCTGCATGCCCTCGGGAAAAATTACGGCTGTAGTTTCCCCTTGCTTTCAGCCGTTCGCAGTACCAGCACAGCAAGGCCGTTTTGGTTATTGCTACAAGGCCAGATCAGCCAATCATCCAGACTGTTGCCCCTGCAACTACTGAAAAGGCTGCTGCCCCTCTTCAGGAACCACATGTTTGTCTGGCCTCTCAACAGATACCCCTCCGTTGTGGTTGCACCTACGGTACGGCTATCTGTATCGCTGAGGCACGCAAGCCTCCCCACCAACGGCAAGGTCCATGGTTCATGTACTGTACTCAATTCAAATATAGATGGTTTTTATTGGAAGAAACGCCCTAAGAGCAGAAATAATCATAAACAGTCAACTAATTGAAAAAATCCCTAAGTTTAGCTCCCTTGGATGTAATATATTTTTAAGGATAGTAGAGACGTAGATAATACAGTAAAAGAATTGCACATGATATGCGGCACTATAAAAAGAACATTAAGAGCAAAACGCGGAAGGACGCTCAGGACATGTTCTCTAAGGTAATGGCTGTCCCTGGGCTACTTTATGGAAGTGAGTCATGGATAATGACAGAGAGAGTGAGATAGAGAGAGAGAGAGAGAGAGAGAGAGAGAGAGAGCCATCAACACCCACCCACGTAAGACTGTTGATGACTGGAAACATGTTGCCTGGTCCTACGAGTTTCGTTTCAAATGGCATCTATCGGATGGACATGTACGGATATGGAGACACCCTCATGAATCCATGGACCGTGCATGTTAGCAAGGGGAATGTTCAAGCTGGTGGAGGCTCTATAATGGTGTTTGGCGCGCGCAGTTTGTGATATGGGACTCCTGATACGTCTAGGTACGACTCTGACAGGTGACACGTACATAAGCATCCTGTCTGATTACCTGCATCCATTCATGTTCATTTTGAATTCCGACGGCCGTGGGCAGTTCCAGCAGGACAATGCGACATCCAACATGTCCACAATTGCTACGAAGTGGCTTCAGCAACACTCTTATCAGTTTAAACATTTCAGCTGGCCATCAAACTCCCCAGACATGTACATTATTGAGCAAATACGGGATGCCTTGCAACGTGCTTTTCAGGAGAGATATCCAACCTTTTGTACTCTTACGAATTTATGGAATGTGCTGTAGGAAACATGGCGTGAAATCCCTCCAGCACTAATTCCGACATTAGTCGGGTCCATGCCACGTCGTGTTGCGGCACGTCTGAGTGCTCGAGGGGGCCCTGCACGATATTAGGTAGGTGTACCAGTTTCTTTGGCTCTTCAGTGTATATTGGAACTACAAGAATTTCTGCTGAAGGCTTACTTACTGACCAGTTTTTCGTACCAAGGCGGGTACTGTGACCAGTGCCATTGCAACAGCATACCATGTTTGTTTTTCTGATTCCTGGGCACATTTTGTAGGTGTTATCAAGCCCTACTGTCTCGAAGAATACCAAGAGCAAACGGCAGACCGTTTTCAGTCGAACATTTGTGTTATGCCAAATATAACACAACACTAACAGTTTTAAGTAATATAACTTTATTAATTCAAAACTGTCACAAAGGAACAGAATGGTGGATGATGGTTTTTTATATGTAAGGGTTTTATCGTCCTGGCCACTTTATCACATCTCCTCCTACTGATCTTACTGTCCTACATAAATTAGTATACAATATTAATTGATAACAATAATTGCATTATGAGACACGATCAAAATGTTTACTAAATGTTTTAAGTGTAACATTTCTTTTACTCATTGCATTGTATTACAGCAGCCTTAATTTGATTCCATATTACTTGCTAAAGGCATGTACCACATCGGAAGATCATCCTCTCTGTAATTTACATTCACGAACCCATGTTTCTTCCGGTTGACATTTATACCAAATCTTCTGATCGGTGCTAGTTGCACACGCTCGTGAGCTGACAACATTGCAAGAAAACAATAAATGGTGCTCCCTCTCCTCTCACTTCTATTAACCCTGCAGTGGCCGCGCTAGTACCACTCTCCCCTGACGTAAGCGGCAAACTTTACTTAGCTCACTGCTGAATTCACCAATGTCAAGAATTATTGTTTGTTACTAAGCAAGAAGAATACAATTTTAAGAAGCTCTTAAAATTAGCTGACGATTTTGCATTCGGCTGTTAGTTGATTAACACGTAGTGTTATAAAATACGGCTGAGAACCGCGGGCCGCACCAATACTTGATTGGACAACATGCCGCCCGTGGGCTGCAGTGTGGCGACCACTGATTTAGGACGTACAAGTGAAAGAATATCACCAAAAGCAGCAAATAGCTAAAAGCTAGTCGGAAGAAGAAATGAGGGGCGAGTAAAGAAAATATGGGAATAAATACTATGAAGTCTAAATAGGTCACGAAGGCCTACTCCTTGTTGGGAAGAAGAAGAAGCTGTAACTTAACTTTAAAAATCAAAAAGAATTGTCTTTGAACATATTCATTTTTAAAATAGCCAAAGGTACGTATTTAGTTTTTGTAGGTGTTTTATGAAACTTGTAACTGATGAATTAATGAGATAATTGGTACTGTTTATTTCTAACAACCTTCTTATAAACTGATGAAACTAGCCTCAGAAAAGAAGGTTAGCCTTTCACACTGAAGATAGACACTTGTTACAACACAAGTCCTCTCCTCACCAACTCTTTCTTCGCCTACTCCCAGTACTCCAGTGAATATCAATTGTAGTTTGACCTACTGTTTCTAAATCACTTGACTGGCAGAAATTGGAAGACTTCAGGCTGCCAGAGCTTTGGGTCTGACTACTGCCACTAATAACAAGAATAATACGGCGTAGGCCCCACAGCAGTGTATTATGGTGGTCTTTGTCGTGTTGTGCTGTCAATTAGTTTATTTTTGTGAAGCGAATAATGAAGCAAATTCTGATATATTGTGGGAACTACCTAAAAGGTGGTGAAGGCATTTCCAAGAGATATTTAAGCATACTCGATGTTGTATATATATATATATATATATATATATATATATATATATATATATACTACTGGCCATTAAAATTGCTACACCAAGAAGAAATGCAGATGATAGACGGGTATTGATTGGACAAATATGTTATATTAGAACTGATATGTGATTACATATTCACGCAATTTGGGTGCATAGATCCTGAGAAATCAGCACCCAGAACAACCACCTCTGGCCGTAATAGCGGCCTTGCTACGCCTGGGCATTGAGTCAAACAGAGCTTGGATGACGCGTACAGGTACAGTTACCCATGCAGCTTCAACACGATACCACAGTTCATCAAGAGTAGTGACTGGCGTATTGTGACGAGCCAATTCCTCGGCCATCATTGACCAGACGTTTTCAATTGGTGTGAGATCTGGAGAATGTGCTGGCCAGGGCTGCAGTCGAACATTTTCTGTACCCAGAAAGGCCCGTACAGGACCTGCAACATGCGGTCGTGCATTATCCTGCTGAAATGTAGGGTTTCGCAGGGATCGAATGAAGGGTAGAGCCACGGGTCGTAACACATGTGAAATATAACGTCCACTGTTCAAAGTGCTGTCAATGCGAACAAGAGGTGACCGAGACGTGTAACCAATGGCACCCCATACCATCATGCCGGGTGATACGCCAGTATGGCGATGACGAATACACGCTTCCAACGTGCGTTCACCGTGATTTCGACAAACACGGATGCGACTATCATGATGCTGTAAACAGACCCTGGATTCATCCGAAAAAATGACGTTTTGCCATTCGTGCACCCAGGTTCATCGTTGAGTACACCATCGCAGGCACTCCTGTCTGTGATGTAGCGTCAAGGGTAACCTAACCGCAGCCATGGACTCCGAGCTGATAGTCCACGCTGCTGCAAACGTCGTTCTACTGTTCGTGCAGATGGTTGTTGTCTTGCAAACGTCCCAATGTGATGACTCAGGGATCGAGACGTGGCTGCACGATCCGTTACAGCCATGCGGATAAGATGCCTGTCATCTCGACTGCTAGTGATACGAGGCCGTTGGGATCCAGCACGGCGTTCCGTATTACCCTCCTGAACCCACCGATTCCACATTCTGCTAACAGTCATTGGATCTCGACCAACGCGAGCAGCAATGTCACGATGCGATAAACCGCAATCGCGACAGGCTACAATCCGACCTTTATGAAAGTCGGAAACGTAATGGTACGCATTTCTCCTCCTTACATGATGCATCACAACAACGTTTCGCCAGGCAATGCCGGTCAACTGCTGTTTGTGTATGAGAAATCGGTTGGAAACTATCCTCATGTCAGCACATTGTAGGTGTCGCCACCGGCGCCAACCTTGTATGGTTGGTCTGAAAAGCTAATCATTTGCATATATGACAGTGAAACATATATATATATATATATATATATATATATATATATATATATATATATATATATATATATGTTTCACTGTCAGAGATTCATGGTGCAAAATATGTATGTAGCGGATGGAGTAACCTCCACCACGTTGTGCTGCGTGCTAATGAAAGCATTTGAAAAAAAAAAAAAAAAAAAAAGTTTCTGGTAACTTATGTAATCGGTATTACCGTCTTACGAAAAAGTGATAATGTTCAATGTTAATGATCTTTTAAAAATAATTCAATTTTTTGACGGGAATACAATTGAACCTTTCTGTTTTTCCCCCTTTGAAAATTACATTTTACCCTTCAAGGGATGATTATCAGGTTGGGGACCACTATTCTAGGAGGGGCTGTCGAGGGTACAATCTATAGGGGAAGACAGAAACTGGAATAAGTTCAACAAATAATTGGGTACGTTGAGAGGAAGTACTACAACGAGATGGAGACGCTGGCATAAGACAGGAAGCCGTGGTGGGCCACATGACTCCAGTCAGAAATAAGATGTCTGTGCGGTATTTTTGGCCGGGCGATAGTATATAGGATAATTCGGCAGTCTGGTGCAAGTGTTTCTATTTGACACCACTTCGACGACTTGCGTGTCAGTGATGACGATGATGATGATGATGATGAGGACAACACAACACGCAGCCTCAGGGCGGATAAAATCTCTGAAGAACGTTTTCTCGGAGTGACAAAACACTGACTATACATCTACATCCACATCCATACTCCGCAAGCCACCTGACGGTGTGTGGCGGAGGGTACCCTGAGTACCTCTATCGGTTCTCCCTTCTATTCCAGTCTCGTATTGTTCGTGGAAAGAAGGATTGTCGGTATGCTTCTGTGTGGGCTCTAATCTCTCTGATTTTATCCTCATGGTCTCTTCGCGAAATATACGTAGGAGGGAGCAATATACTGCTTGACCCCTTCGGTGAAGGTATGTTCTCGAAACTTTAACCAAAGCCCGTACCGAGCTACTGAGCGTCTCTCCTGCAGAGTCTTCCACTGGAGTTTATCTATCATCTCCGTAACGCTTTCGCGATTACTAAATGATCCTGTAACGAAGCGCGCTGCTCTCCGTTGGATCTTCTCTATCTCTTCTATCAACCCTGTCTGGTACGGATCCCACACTACTGAGCAGTATTCAAGCAGTGGGCGAACAAGCGTACTGTGACCTACTTGCTTTGTTTTCGGATTGCATTTCCTTAGGATTATCCAATGAATCTCAGTCTCGCATCTGCTTTACCGACTGCATTTCCTTAGGATTCTTCCAATGAATCTCAGTCTCGCATCTGCTTTACCGACGATCAACTTTATATGATCATTCCATTTTAAATCACTCCTAATGCGTACTCCCAGATAATTTATGGAATTAACTGCTTCCAGTTGCTGACCTGCTATTTTGTAGCTAAATGATAAGGGATCTATCTTTCTATGTATTCGCAGCACATTACACTTGTCTACATTGAGATTCAACTGCCATTCCCTGCACCATGCGTCAATTCGCTGCAGATCCTCCTGCATTTCAGTACAATTTTCCATTGTTACAACCTCTCGATACACCACAGCATCATCTGCAAAAAGCCTCAGTGAACTTCCGATGTCATCCACCAGGTCATTTATGTATATTGTGAATAGCAACGGTCCTATGACACTCCCCTGCGGCACACCTGAAATCACTCTTACTTCAGAAGACTTCTCTCCATTGAGAATGACATGCTGCGTACTGTTATCAAGGAACTCCTCAATCCAATCACACAATTGGTCTGATAGTCCATATGCTCTTACTTTGTTCATTAAACGACTGTGGGGAACTGTATCGAACGCCTTGCGGAAGTCAAGAAACACGGCATCTACCTGTGAACCCGTGTCTATGGCCCTCTGAGTCTCGTGGACGAATAGCACGAGCTGGGTTTCACTTGACCGTCTTTTTCGAAACCCATGCTGATTCCTACAGAGTAGATTTCTAGTCTCCAGAAAAGTCATTATACTCGAACATAATACGTGTTCCAAAATTCTACATCGTGTAAAACGTGCGGGGACAATGCGGATATGTATTGCAAAGGACCGTAATACAAGGGAATGTCTGGGCGATGTGATAATGTAACAATGAATATCAAATGACTGATGATGACGTCGCAGACGACAGTTCTCTTTATTCCTTTAAATTACGGCGATGTAGATATTCCATATTTTTAGATTTCCAGAAGGAGTATGACGCCGTTCCTCACAAGCAACTTCTAATCGAATTGCGTGCCTACGGGGTATCGTCTAAGTTGTACGACTGGATTCGAGATTTCCTGTCAGAAAGGTCACAGTTCGTAGTAATTGACGAAATGTCGTCGAGTGAAACAGAAGTAGTATCAAGCGTTCCCCAAGTAAGCGTTCCAGGCGCTCTGCTGTTCCTGATCTACATAAACGATTTAGGAAAGAATCGGAGTAGCACTCTTATATTGTTTGCTGATGATGCTATCATTTACCTTCCTGTAATAGACAGAGCAATTGACAGGAAGTCAACATCTGGTGTTCCCTGAAGAAGTGTTATAGGCCCTTTGCTGTTCCTGATCTACATAAACGCTTTAGAATACATTCCGAGCAGCCGTCTTAGATTCTTTGCAGATGATGCTGTCATCAGCCATCTTGTAAACTCATCAAATGATCAAAATAAATTTCAAAATAATATAGACACGGTATATGTATGGCGCAAAAATGGCAGTTGACTCTAAATATTGGACAATATGAAGTCAGCCATGAGTACTAAAAGGCTTCCGCTAAATTTCTATTGCAAGATAATTCACACAAACCTAAAGGCTGTCAATTGAACTAAATACTTACAAATTACAATCACGAACAAATTAATTTGGAACGATCGCATAGATACTGTTGCGGGGAAAGCGAACCGAAGACAGCGATTTATTGGCAGAACACTTACAAGGTTCAACAGATCTACTGAAGAGACTACCTGCACTACGCTTGACCGTCCTCTTCTGGAATGTTGCTGCGCGTGTGGGATCCGCAACAAACTGAATTGACGGAGGACATCGAAAACGTTCAAAGAAGGGCAGCTCGTTTTGTATTATCGCGAAATAGGAGAGACAATACCACATATTAAATTATGCGAATTATGGTGGTAGTCATTAAAACAAAAGTGTTTTTCGTTGCTCCGAGATCTTTTCACGAAATTTCAATCACCGACTTTCTCCTCTGAGTGTGAAAATGTTTTACTGTCGCAAAGTTGCGTAGGGGGAAATGGTCATCACAATAAAGTAAAAGGAATCAGAGCTCGCACAGATTTAAGTGCTCATTTTTCCCGAGCGCTGCTCGAGACTGGGACGGTAGAGAACTAGCTTGAAGGTCGTCGAAAAAACTCTCTGCCACTCACTTAAATGTGAAATGTAGACCAATCATGTAGATGTAGAAAATTAGGGGAATCTTAAAATGTTTCACTCATGTTTCCAGTTCCATTTTCCTCTCAGTACATGAATTGTTCCATCTGCCTCCCTCTGAATTACAACAAGGAAAAGCGCTGCATTTATGTCCAGTATACGACGCGCTGCCTTTTTTGATATGTATTTGTTTTATTTTTCTGGAATTTGGTGAGTATACAAAGCAGCTAGAACAATTTTGCTGTAGTAGTATATCTAATGACTATAACAAAATTAAAATTTTGCCACTACATACAAATAAATGATCAAAGCAGCACGTCATGCTAACGGGCAACACATTCCGTTTTTTGGAAAAGATTTTCTGGAGTCCTATCGGGGCATTATATTCTGGTTATACCATGGATTCCAAAAAATTAAGCAATATATGCGTATGGCACTGTTGCCTGATAGGCAGTTCAAATGTTTACCGTGGGATTGCGCTCAACTAAAAGTGAAAGTTATAGTCTCTTAAAAAGTCTATGATTATTATGGAAGTATCGGTATTTTCTACCGCTAACGTAGAGTTGATATTATCTGAAACCGATGTTTCAGTTCGTTTTTTTCTCCCTCACACGAAATCATTTGCTGATCGCAAGAACACTCACACTAAAACAATGTATGATCTAAATTGTCTTCTGAAGTAGAAGATGGGGAGTCTGTAACGCCTATAGAGGATAGGTGGCTGGAGAATTCTCCACCATGGTAAGTATGTAGCTACCAATGCACGTGCACTGGGCGAGCATATTCTGTAACCTGTCTTTCCCCTTCAGCGGTGGGCAGCAGGCACCTTCTACAACATGCCTTCGCGTCACGCCTTGGTTCGCGGCCGGCTCACCCTGACCTGCAATTGTATTAATTTGATCTCCTTTGACAGACTGCCTTCCCTCCAAAGAAGGCGAACACATCTAAAAAGTAAGCCGCGCTTACTGAAGCGTCTTTCCGATCGATCAAGGGCAGTTAGCCCCTGGCTGTTAACTTGACCAAGCCGTGTTCACACGGTACAGTACGAAAGTTTTTTTTTTTCCTTTGACCTTCCTCTTGGCCAGAATGCAGAATGCCGAGTAAGGGAAAACTTTCCACTTCGACCTTGTTTTATTCCTGGCGTCGGCGACATATAACCCACGACGTACGTCATTGTTCCTGACCTGGCGTGTCTTTACAAATATTTTACTAAGTGAAATACAACGCAGTAGGTAATTATTCGGCTAAGTACAACAGTTTTACTGCATCTGCACATATAATACAATACTCATAAGCCACTTGACGCAATTGTATTTTAAGTGGACCAATTGTATCACTGTGAAGTGGAAACTCACGAACACCATGTTCCATTGAAATGAGAACCTCTTACAATAGCTATGACGGGCAAGATGTTACAGCGAAGCAACTCGAGGTTAGAAAATTTTTATCGATGTCCAGAAGAAAAACCTCATATTCCTCACTATTTTTTTAAATTCTCACTCACAAAATAATGTGATATATGATAGATAGGAATATTTGTATTAAAAAATAAAGGGAGAAATTACATCTGCGGTCTTCAGCCAGTTACTTAAAATTAGGTTCACGTGGGGAGCAGCTTATGCGAATAGTGTCTTCGAGGTGGAAGGCCAATACATATTCTACAAAAAATTCATTTTTGAAAATTAAATTTCACAAATATATGTGGAGCCAAACATAGTACTCATGTATATGGCTAATTTTTTATTTTTTGCAATTTTCATGTTTTTCTGGGACATGTTTATTAAAAAATTCTTCAGCGGATGCAGTTTTATACGTTTGCAAGGAAACATCTTCCAGTAAGTAATTATCTCCGTTTGGAGTTAAGGTTTTGAAAGCAGAACAATTTCACAGCCATATCTGTCCACTCTGCAGCTGGAAAACTTCAAATGGCGATTTTGAGAACTGCGACAACTTCTCTATCTCCGAAAAGTCTTGGAATTTTGCAGCAAACTTCTGCTTAAGATATGACACAGAATTTGAGAATCCTAAAACGTCTGTTTCAGAATTATTTTTACATCCAAGAATTGTTGGAAAGTGAAAAAAGTCGTGACTTGGAATGTCTTTTTCAAAGAAATCCAGCTGCGGCGGAAAGATGAAACATTTTGTATCAGATCGTATATTAATTTGCCATTTTCTTGTAGCTCGGCATTGAGCGCATTTAAATGTTCCAGAATGTCTCTTAAGAAAACCACAGCTAGCGTGTTGCTTTCGTTTGCTAGTATCTCCAAATAGTTTCTTGCCTCTTGTGAATGCAAGTTTTCTAAGAAGGATGTTACTTCTCCTTTTATTCGTCAGAAACGTCTCATCACTTGACCTTTACTTGGCCAACAAACGCCGTTGTACTGCTGTAAGTCAGAAACGTGCCGAATCACTCTCAGAAGAAACTCTTTGAAATGTCTGTGTTGAAGAGCAGAACGAGACCTCATAATATTAATTAACTTGGTCAACTTGTCCATTATGTCTTTCAGAGTCACACTAAGTTTTCCACAAAGGAGTGTCTGTTGAATTGTGCACTGGTTAGACAGTAGCCCAGCATTCTTATCTTTGATTCTCTTTAGTAGTCCTTTTTCTTTGCCGATCATCGCTGGGGCCAGTTAGTCGAAAGAGACACCATTCCATCATATTAATGTTTGATTTTGTCATGAAGTCATCAAAAGCCTTGAATAAATTTTCTCCGCGAGTCTCGCCTTTCAAACGGCAATATTTTTAGCAATTCCTCCCTAAATTCTTTACTCTCAATATCGAAAAATCCCACTAGAATGGGCATTTGTTCTTTATGAACAACGTCGCATGATTCATCTAGTGCTATGGCGTAGCAAGGCGCCTTCTGCAGAAGTACGAGCAAACTACTTTTTATGTCAGCAGCCAAAATTTCGGTTCTTCTTGTATTACTTCCTGCCGACAATTGAATACCTTGAACTGCGACAACAACAGCCTTTTTCTCATCAAAAAATACCACGCTCACTATCAACATACACTTTTTTTTCTAAGTTAGAGCCATCCTCGCTAAGGAGGATCTCTCAGTGCCGATACTAACAGCGTACGACTTAGGTTTTTGTTGAGGCATTCCGACGGAAAAAAAGATTACAACACCAAAAAACTAGTGTACAGTAATGAAACTGTAGGTATAAATTTGTCCAGGTAACATTTAAGTTATCAACTTTGTTAAGATCACAGATTAATATCAGTGCGAGATAAGCCATTGCAAATGTGTAATCCTGGTACATTAATAACGGGAGTAACCGCCAGGATGTTGAATGATGATGGATGCAAGCGTCAGTTTATGGGACGGATTTCGATGCCTGTTGCACTTTGTCGGACGTTAAAGGGCCTGTTAACACTTTGCCTTCCGCACGTCTCGTGCAAATTTATTCGCTTGGCGCCGGCGGCGCTAATTCGGATTATTTGTCTTGTCGCCGGCCGCTTGTCACCTTTCCGTTGATGACAAGCTTTGAACACATTGACATTTGCGCGCTTTAATTTTTTCGGAAATCCTCTATTTTGCCGTATCGTTCCACAAACTCTAATTTCCTTTTCAAGTAACTTCTCTGCAAGTTCTACACTGTTATAATAATTATCCATGTAGAGGTGATGCCATTTTCCATAAGAAGGTGTCAATAGTTCCATCACTGTTTTTGCTAAAGATTGTCCAGCGCCGGAATATATCTTGAACGAGGAAACGTATCCGGTACTCGAATCACACAGCATCCGAATGAGTATCACATATTTCGTAATTTTCGAAGGATTGTAAACTTTAAAATTTAACGGTCCACGCCACGGTATCATTCCTTCGTCAACTGAGATGTTTTGGCTTAGATTAAACGTTTCTTTAGCCCGCCCGGTTGGCCGTGCGGTCTAACGCACGGGTTTCCGGGCGGGAAGGAGCGCCTGGTCCACGGCACGAATCCGCCCGGCGGATTTGTGTCGAGGTCCGGTGAACCGGCCAGTCTGTGGATGGTTTTTAGGCGTTTTTCCATCTGCTTCGGCCAATGCGGGCTGGTTCCCCTTATTCCGCCTCCGTTACACTATGTCGGCGATTGCTGCGCAATCAAGTTCTGCACGTACGCGTACACCACCATTACTCTACCACGCAAATATGGGGGGTTACACTCGTCTGGTGTGAGACGTTCCCTGTGGGGGGGGGGGGGGGGGGGGGTCCACCGGGGACCGAACCGCACAATAACCCTGGGTTCGGTGTGGGGCGGCGGAGGGGTGAAGTCGACTGCGGTAGTCGTCGTGAGGTTGTGGACCACTGCGGCTGCGGCGGGGACGGAACCTCTCCGTCGTTTCTAGGTCCCCGGTTACAATACAATACAATCCAAACGTTTCTTTACGCTTTTTGGAAAAATAATCAGTTGCGAGTTGCACTTTGAAAAGCCGGTCGGCATTATCCGGTTTATTGTTGTTGTCAGAAAAATGTAAAAATGATAATATTTGTCTGAATCGGTTGCGGAACATCGTTCTGCGAAATATCGGTGTGTCTATCAACAGATTCGTTGACCAGAAATCATCGATCCTTGCTTTTTTTTTACAATTCCCATAAGAATAGCAAACCCAAACCATTTTCTAAGTTCGGGTCCCGTAACGTCGACAAATAAGGCATTTTTTTTTTAAATCCAGTTTCCTTGTGTTGCAATTTTGACTGTAATACTTGTTGGTTTCGTTGCTAATATATTCAGATAGATCGTTCCCAATATATAATTCTACGATATCCACGACGCTCTGTGTTTCTTTGAGAAGTATGTGTGGACCCGGAGATCCTTCAAATTTATTATTGGTCCTCAGTAAATCATAGTCTGTCTTCTTCGTCTGATTCATCCGAATCAGATGGCAACCGCAGCGTTCGCCGAATTCTTCTTGGACGTATTTCATTATCTTCCGACGATTCTGCTTCACTTTCATTTTTTTTTATATCCAATGTCTTCTTCCCAATCGGCCAAATCGTCCGGAACGTCAGACAAGACGTCCGGAACGTCAGACAAGACGTCCGCGCATTCATCGTAAATAATCGTATCGTCTCTTTCGTATGCCATGACGAAAGTGCGCATATACTTACAAAAACAAAAAACTTGTTGACGTGTGTAACTTATTGTTACCTAAACAAAACACCAACAGAATGAAAAAGATACTAAAGTGCTGTCACCTGCCACCCACTGCCCGATGCTATGCTCACGACACCACGGTGGTGTCGCCGGCCGTTGACCTCTATTTCGCGCACGACACCACTGTGGTGTCGCCGGTCGGCAAAGTTTTAATGTTGACTGTGGATGACAATGAAGTTGTTGTCGGATGATGTGCCGTACGTGCTCGATTGGAGAAGGATCTGGCGATCTAGCGGGCCAAGGCCTCTGTAGAACGTGTTGTATTACAACAGCGGTATGTGGGCGAGGGTTATCCTGTTGGAAAACAATGTTGCAATGCTGTACATGAAAGCCAGCACAACAAGTCGAATCACCAGACTAACGCACAGATTTGCAGTCCCGTTGCGTGGGATAACCACGAAAGTACTCCTGCTGTCATTCGAAACCGCACCCCAGACCATAACTCCAGGTGTAGATCCAGTGTGTCTAGCATACAGACAGGCTGCTTGCAGACCCTCAACTGCCCATAACTGGCAGAACCAGCTTTCATCATAAAACGCAACAGACTACCGCGCTGCCGTCCAGTGAAGTCACGCTTGACATCACTGAGGCCGCCAATGGCGGTGGTTTGAAGTCTGTGGAAATGCGCGCAACAGGGTGTCTGGCTCACAGTTGTCCTTGAAGTAACCGATTAACAATAATTCGTTGTGTCACTGTGGTCCCAACTGCTCCTCAAATTGCTGATGCTGATGCAGGTGTAGTACGCTGCGCCAGAGCCACACTCGATGGTCTTCACTCTCGGTAGTGTTTCGTGGCCGTCCGGTGCCCGGTCTTCTTGCGACTGTACGTTCTCGTGACCATCGCTGCCAGCAGTCATGTACAGTGGCTACATTCCTGCCAAGTCTTTCTTCAGTATTGCAGAAGGAACATGCATCTTCTCGTATCCCTGTTACGTGACCTTGTTCAAACTCAGTGAGGTTCAAATGGCTCTGAGCACTATGGGACTTAACTTCTGAGGTCATCAGTCCCCTAGAACTTGGAACTAGTTAAACCTAACTAACCTAAGGACATCACACACATCCATGCCCGAGGCAGGATTCGAACCTGCGACCGTAGCGGTCGCGCGGTTCCAGACTGCAGCGCCTAGAACCGCTCGGGCACTCCGGCCGTCAAACTCAGTGAGGTGTTGATAATGTCGTCTTTGACGCCTTAAAGGCATTATTGTCTAACGTCAAATTACAACATCCAATGTCATAGGTAACTAATGCTCACGACCGTTACAGCGTGTATTTAAAGCAAACCTGATTTGTATCCTCATAGTGGCGCTACAATCACTATCTTCGAGCGATTGGCGTCAAATTTGAATACACATCACCTTTCAGATGTAGAAACACGCCTCCCAGCTTTCGTTTACGTCGCACGACTCCTTTTTGATGTTGTGATTTTTTTTCCCACCAGTGTATAACCTCCGACGGGTATGTTTCGTCCTCTACAGTGGCTAAAGCAATTACAGTAACATACAGGAACTCACGCTGCCACGTTTGCATTGTACCTGCTTCAGCTTTGTCGACTGCATGGATGGCGGAATCACATTCAGTCTTTTTACATTCCACATCCACGGGCTAAAGAAACTGCTCCTTTTCCGCAAGAGTCAAACAGTAGTATTAATTTTAAGTCACTTTTGCAACTGACTTTCTTGATGTAGTTCGTTATGCGTTGTTAAGTAAAACAAAGGAATGTTGCAAGAGTTGAGTGACGAGTTAAATAAGGAAACAATTTACGAAACACTTCGAATTACGGAGCTTTATAAACCCGGTAACTTCGAATTATAATGTTTCCTGGTTGTCTGGTATGGCAATCGCTTCGATTTATCGACTGTAACAAAACCAACAGGATTGCACTGCTCTAAATTTTGAGGTTACCCAATACACTGAGAATACTTAAGGTTTTTTCTGATGTTCTGCACCTAACTCGTATGCGACAGCTGCCAGTTCATGTTGATTCTTTGGAGACTGATCATGTAATGCGTATAGCTTGTTAAGGAAAATGAAAATATGATTTATTCCAGGGATCTCTTCAAAACATCAGCAACTGCTAATTCAGTTCGGTAGCACAAAAAAGCCATTTGAATAATTTCTTGTACTTTTCCTCAAGTCGTTATAAAACACCTGAATTCGTACCTAGAATTACACTTGTACCATCACTGCATGCTCCATTCAAATTGTAATTCAAATAACTTGAAGTAAAACCATGCTTCGAGAGCCATTTTAAAAGTTCTGGTTCTATTATTGCTATCTGTGTTTTGAAATTCGTTTATATCTAAGAAGAAAGTATTTAAGAGGGGATGCTGAAAAGTAATGCCTCCGAATTTTTCATGTTAAAATTCTTAAAGATTTTTAAATAAAACGGATGTTATTAACATTCTACATCTTTATTATTCCTGTCTACATATTCATTTCTCAACGTAGTGACCTCGGCAACGAACACATTTCTCTCAACGAGAGGCCAGTGTGTCGATACTGTCACTGTAGAATGTTTGACTTTGTTGTTGCAACCGAAACCTCACCTCTGCTTACACAACTTCATCACTTACAAACTGAAATTATCGAAGGTGTTCTTCAATTTCGGAAAGAGATGGAAATCGGATCGGGCACTGTACGGAGGATGATCGATGACTATGAACCCAAGACATCGGATTGTTAGAGATGTCGCAGGGCTTGTGTGTGCTCGTGCATTGTCATGCTGAAACACAGGGTGCTCCCTGTGTGGATGAACTATACGAATTCGAAACTATTATAGCAGCCTGTTTCTCAAGTACTGACAGTTACGTTACACGCCGCCATGTTACACGCTACAATTCGGAGACCTCTAGCGGCAGAGAATAAAGATGTAGAATGTTAAAAACGTTTGTTTTATTTAAAAAAAAAATGGCTCTGAGCACTATGGGACTCAACTGCTGAGGTCATTAGTCCCCTAGAACTTAGAACTAGTTAAACCTAACTAACCTAAGGACATCACACACATCCATGCCCGAGGCAGGATTCGAACCTGCGACCGTAGCGGTCTCGCGGTTCTAGACTGCAGCGCCAGAACCGCGCGGCCACTTCGGCCGGCTATTTTAAAAGCTTTGACAGTTTTCTCATAATAACTTCGGTGGAATTACTTTTAGTACTCCGTCGTACATTACCATCACTGATTTCTTCACTTAAATATAATATTGAAGTTGATTGTGAGGCCAAGAATGTAAACCCATCAATGAATATAGAGATCTTGGAATTCTTCGATAGTATGGGTGGAAAGAGCTTCTTCCTCATATTGTTCCCAATGCAGTCTATGATGTTGGAACAACTGAGTTTACTGTACACTGTTTTGCCCGGGTAGAGACCACTTTGAATTTTCAAAAAAAAGATGGTTCAAATAGCTCTGAGCACTATGGGACTTAACTGCTGTGGTCATCAGTCCCCTAGAACTTAGAACTATTTAAACCTAACTAACCTAAGGACATCACACACATCCAGGCCCGAGGCAGGATTCGAACCTGCGACCGTAGCGGTCGCGCGGTTCCAGACTGTAGCGCCTTTAACCGCTCGGCCACTCCGGCCGGCGAATTTTCAAATTTACAAGCTTTCGAATGTCTGTATACAATATGTTAATTTTGGTTGTGCGAAACACTTCCTTGTACTTTCAAAAATGTCTTTCTACTGTTCAACTGCAAGGTTTTCTATAACATTGTCTTGTATATTTTTCGTTGTCTGCATGCAGGTAAATGGGTTTTGGAATTCTTATGTTTATGTATCATACATCGCATTGATGTTAAATGAGCCTGTTTACTTAGCCAAACTGAATTCGCCCGAATATTAGTCCATTCTTTATGAATGTGCCCTCCCCGTGATTTACTCACTCTTATATTATGGAAATCCTTACACACTGAGCCCCCCAACTTGTCTTCCCTACACACCAGAATTTGTCTTTTTTTTAACATTCTTTCCATTTACAGTCGTTCCAACGAACAGGATACTTGGATACATGGTAACCGAAGAAAACTTCACAAGCCAAGATCGCTAAAAAGCATTTTCTTGGACGACCGCTTTCGACAGAGCTATGCTGTCATCTTCGTATCTTATGCTTCAAAATATTACAGCATAGCTCTGTCGAGATCGGACATCCAATAAAATGCTTTTTTATCGATCTCGGCTTGTGAAGTTTTCTTTAGTTACACATTGGAGATCGACCCCGTTCTGACAGTGTCAAGAATATACAATAATTAGATGTTTAACGAGGATACATGATAGGCTTTTATCTCCCTCAATACCCGTTCCGGTGCTACTATTCGTTTAAGATGTAGATATGCCGCTATCAGTTTCACGTTCTGTTGAACCACTTGGACCATATTCTGTAGCTGAAACGCCGGAACTACATTTCTGAAATAACCTGCTATACTGAGTGTCCGTCTGAAAAATTACTCTTTCAATTATTATCACTTAAAATACATTATTTCAGGTTTTAAAACAGCAAAGTAATACCTAAAGCCGTAGAGGTCAACAGAAGTGTTGGCTACAATACCTATAACTTCACTGAGAAAAAAACTGAGTCGCAGTACCCGTGCCGTAACTAACGATTAAAGCTGCTAACAATCAGACGCACAAACGAAGGGCGAGATGACAACAGAAAATAATAAATAGGCCTACTGTTAAGGTAATAATATCACAGCAGACGGTCAGGTCAAAAGGCGATATTTGACATTGCTGTTATATCCTTGAAGAATGCATGTCTTACACCATAGATTTCAGTTAGGGGTCAAGTTTGGTAGCATTGTTAAAGAATGCAGCATCAATGCGACGAAGAACATTATTTATCTTACACCATGTTCCTAAAGTGACATCGTGCACTAGCTCGGCGTATGCCCGACCCCACGTCCCTCATGTTCGTTGTTCTTTTTTTATTGCGTTGATCGTCTGGGCCATTTATCAATTCTCAGTTGACTTCGCAGCTAATGTGATCTATGAGTTATAAATCAGCACTGAGAATAATTTAACTAAGAGAGACGATGAAAGTGAATTACTATGTAAGAAAATCTTCTCCATATAAAGCAGTACTGGAACGGGACACCCCTCATGGAAAAATGGGGACACGACGTCCACCCTCTCCAATCCGGCCCTGGATACATATAACGTTAAACTGTAACCTTCTTATATCCATTATTCCGTTTCTTCTCTCTTTGACGCCCTATTTCACTCAAGGCAATGCTTGGCATCAAATACATAGTGTGCGAACACGATAGCATCTACACCTTCATCTACATCTACAGACGAACTCCGCAGGCTACCATCCGGTGTATGGCCGAGAATACGCTGTACCGGTACTAGTCATTTCCCTTCCCGAGGGAAAAACGACTGTCTATACGTCTCCGTATGAGCCCTAATTTCTCTTATCTTATGTTCGTGGTCCATATGCAAAATGTAAGTTGGCAGCAGTAGGGTCGATCTGCAGTCAGTCTCAAAAGTCTGAATGAGTGCTGGCTGTAATAGGCAAGTCGTATTCGAAATCTTCATTGGACGTCAGCATACGAAACGTTCCTGGCGAATTTCCAGATAGCACAGCAAATGGCTGTGCAGCATATCACTCTGCCATAGAATGAATGTGTTTTATTTGATAGTTTCACTTACAGTTCGCTTGGATATCAGAAAAGTTCAGTTCCTTGTCGTTTTATATTAAAGACGTTAAGAGTTTGGTTGATAAAGGGAATTGCACAAAATATTACATTAGTTCATGCTCTGTATGTTCAAGGCAGTTTGCTTTCGATGGCGGAATATTTACTGTATTGTATCGGTTTCTGTATTCACTTTTCTAGGACTTCTGCTTCAGTCATCATTCACGTCGCTAATCTCTCAAGTAGTGGACGGCAAACTTTCCACACCGCCTGAGAATCCAGCACAGTTCACCGTGGCCAGGATATCCGTTACGTAAGACCCCTTTTGCCTCAAAATGAGTCACATTTACGTAACCACTCCATGCACGGTACAGCAACAGACTGCTGGAAACGTGAGATCACAAGGTATCTTGTCAGTCCTTTCATGCCTCACCAAACAACAGCATAATTTAATATTTTTTCCAATAAGGAATGAATCAACACATTCTGTGCTGGTAACTGCGTTGGACGTTGTCTCCGTCCCGATATCGCAGGATTACTCGTAGATACGAACAGACGGTTTTAATAGTCAACAAGTAAACTCATTGTCCACGTTTATATCATCTCTGGAAGATTTGTGACTTCCTCACTCAACGATACACCACATATTTTCTGGTGCTGTTTTGTTTTTTTACATTAAGCACTGCGTGGATGTGAATATTTTAAAACTATACTACCTTTGAGACTTTCCACTGACAAACTGCTACCAACGGTTTTGAAAATAATGAATATAAATTGTACAATGGAAATCCAACACTATTCAAGGACTTAAGCGCACATCGATCTGAAATTTAAACATCGTATGTTTAAATTTCAGATCGATGTGCGCTTAAGTCCTTGAATAGTGTTGGATTTCCATTGTACAATTTATATTCATTATTTTCAAAACCGTTGGTAGCAGTTTGTCAGTGGAAAGTCTCAAAGGTAGTATAGTTTTACATTCCGTCTCACGTATCGAGGTACGTTCTTATGTAAACTGGCAGACACGCATTGGATATTGTAGTGCTGACAAAGCATGGTTTTTCATTCGAGTTCGTGTGCATTTTCATATACAGTCAGTGTGTCATTTGAGTGGGTGGAGACAGAATATTAAGATGGTCACGCTGGAACAGCAATAGTAGTTAATGTAGCCAATGCGCAAAAAATTGGAAACAGAATGAAGGCAAGAGTATCAGTTACAGCAATACGGATTTAAAGATTGTGCAGTGGACTTATTGAAGAAGTAGTGTTCTGATTAAAAGAGCCTGTGCTTCACAAAGGTTCAAATTTTAATACTCTAAAACACAACTCGAAGTCTAATAGCTTAGTCTAGCAGCAAAAGCAACATAGATATTCGTCGAGACGCGGTAGCTGCTCAGCCACTCGCAAAATCTGTAAGGATAGGCTCATGGCACAACAGCAGTTCTTTGTCCTGAGACCACAAACTGTGAAAGTACGAGGGAGCATGAACAGACACGCCCAATAAACCTACGGAAACTACATCGTCCCAGCTTCAATGTATCCGGCAAGAACTAAGCAAATTGGTCTACCACTCACATTTAGAATAAATTAAGGCTTTAATTATCATGATAGTGACGCTTTTAGCTAATATGAGACTAGCGCCAATCTTCGCTGGTCATTTTCCGACCTCTAACGTTATCCTACACGTACTTGTTGGTTCGTTAATAAACAATAAAAATACTTCTTTCGGACACATATGCTCATCGCTTTAAACAGTAGAAGTCCATTAAATATTTAAATATAAATAAATATGGCCTGGTTATATTGAGCAACTCTTTGAGGTCTTTTGAATGGTGTTCTCAGGATTCACACAGGTTGCGCCATATTCAAATGAAATTCTTTAGTACTGGTCAGAATGAAAAATGACTTATTAACCGCAATATATATCCCTTTTCCGACATATTCATAGCGAGAGAATTCAGCAACTATGTTGATATTTAAAAATTTTTATTATTTTATTTTTTCTATCTCAGTTGCACATTTTTGTGATATGTGCAACAACAACGAAAAAATAAACGTTACATTAAAATTTTTTGATACTAAATATGTATTAAATCTATATGATACATCATCAGGAAAGGGTTGGTTAGGGCTACACAGTGGTGTACAGGATAATGCTGGCATTGAAACCTTTGGTGAGCTGCGGATTTCATTCACGTTCGCGATCAGCCTCGTCACGTGACGCAACAGAAGTGCTCCTAGCGCATAAAGTGGAAACTATAAGGCCCATGACGTCAATGTTCATAGAGTAACATATCGATATGAATGGAACCTCTTTCCCCACAAGCCACGTAAACAAATTATACCCCAAAACCGGCTTTTTAGAGAGTACATTCATTTTCTTTCACCAGTCTTCAGATTTTTACATTGCTTTACGCGTCAGAAACGTTGTTCCTTTACTTCTGGTGTTTTACAATAGCTGCCTTAAAAACTTTTGTAGCAAAATCTTAAACGTCGTTAGCAAAAAACAAAAGTTTCAAGACAAGTAAATACCGAGTGATCAAAGTCAGTATAAATTTGAAAACTTAATAAACCACGGAATAATGTAGATAGAGAGGTAAAAATTGACACACGTGCTTGGAATGACACGGGGTTTTATTAGAGACAAAAAAAGACAAAGTTCACACAATTTCCGACAGAAGGTGCTGGACAGCAAAACTGCTACCGTGACGGGTGAGAGGTACGCCGATATGCTACAGAATCGCATCATCCTCAGCCTGGCTGGTAAACACCTACTGGAACGTACGATGTTTATGCAGGATGGCGTTCCGCCCTATATTGCTAGACGCGTGAAAGATCTCTTGCGCGCGTCGTTTGGTGATGCTCGTGTGCTCAGCCGCCACTTTCGTCATGCTTGGCCTCCCAGGTCCCCAGACCTCAGTCCGTGCGATTATTGGCTTTGGGTTTACCTGAAGTCGCAAGTGTATCGTGATCGACCATCTCTAGCGATGCTGAAAGACAACATCCGACGCCAATGCCTCACCATAACTCCGGACATGCTTTACAGTGCTGTTCACAACATTATTCCTCGACTACAGCTATTGTTGAGGAATGATGGTGGACATATTGAGCATAACTGTAAAGAACTTCATCTTTGCTTTGTCTTACTTTGTTATGCTAATTTTGGCTATTCTGATCAGATGAAGCGCCATCTGTCGGACATTTTTTTGAATGTTTGTACTTTTTGGTTCTAATAAAACCCCATATCATTCCAAGCATGTGTGTCAATTTGTACCTCTCTATCTACATTATTCCGTGATTTATTCAGTTTTCAAATTTATACTGACTTTTTGATCACCCAGTAAATTTAAACATTCGAAGATGAGATGCCAAGCATCTTGAAATGTCATCATGGAAAAATAAATGCCTGTAAAAGCAACTGCTTGCAGCTAATTCATTATAAATTATCATCCATTTCACCAACTACAGTCTACGCGTGGAGTACAATGCGAGCGCCTCGCTTTCTGTCCAACGAATTTTGATCGCACTCCGAACTAAAAGTAACTGCAGGCTGGATCCCGCCCGCGGGCCGCTAGTTACCCGCCCTTGGTATAATGCATAATCAAACATAACTAATATATGCGGAAATATTTATTGTACTTGAAATAATTATACTAGGCGATCAGTGATGACGATCGACCCGTTCATCTATCGCTTGACACCTCATTTGTGATTTTCTTCATTTTCCTGGCATTAATTTTTAGGATTCCGTATCTCAGTCGGTAAAAACGGAAACCTTAAAGCATCATTTTGTTGTCCGTCTGTCTCTCCGAAAGCTAAAAACGGTTTTTCTCAGGAATGGGTAGACGTATGAAGTTGAAATTTGTGTCACATATGGAGGTCTGTTGTCTCTTGGCGTGTAAATCATTGAAGCTTGTTAGACCATGTAATAAAAAGATGCGACTCACTCGTCAAAACCTATAGGATACTTATCGTTGGACTAGAGTAATGAAATTTGGTAGAAAGGAAAGCTTCACAGCACAACGAAATAAAGTCCGCCCCGGTAGCTGAGTGGCCTCCCGCCTTAGATTCGAGTCCTCTCTCGGGGATAGGTGTGCGTGTGTGTGTGTGTTGTTCGTAGCATAAGTTGGTTTAAGTAATGCGTAAGTCTAAAAATGCCGGCATGGTAGCTCAGCGTGTTCGGTCAGAGGGCTAGCTGCCCTCTGTAATAAAAAAAAAAAAAAACTGAGTTAATGGATCAACGACGAACTTAAACGGATGTCTTACGACGTCCACCCCGAGCAGTAGTAACGAACGAAAACGAACAAAATCAGATTACGAAATAAAGTGGTCAGCGCGACGGAATGTCATGCTAAGGGGCCCGGGTTCGATTCCCGGCTGGGTCGAAGATTTTCTCCACTCAGAGACTGGGTGTTGTATTGTCGTCATCATCATCATCATCTCAACCCCATCGACAGGCAAGTTGCCGCAGTGGCGTCAACTGAAAAGACTTGCACCAGGCGAACAGTCTACCCAACGAGAGGCTCTCGACACACGACATTTACATTTTTAGCAAAGAAAAAAATCCGAAAACTATAATTTTGTAATTATATCACAGGAAAAAATTGTTTTGTCGTTTTTGATCTAACTCTTCGTCTCTTCGTCCGCCTGTTAGGTCTCCCTTCTCTTAGGAACCAGTGGACGTATCAAGCTGAAATTTTTGTCACGTACTAAAGCCTATGGTCCCTTGAGGGTGTAATAAATTGGAGATTGTCAGTCAAGTAGTCAAAAGATACGGCCATTAATGTCATATATTTTGATAATCACGAAATCACTCATCAGAGCCTGTAGGGTACTTCCCGTTGACCTACAATAATGAAACGTTGCAAGGAGCAATATTTTACAGCACAAGTAAAGGAAGATGGTTGGTTGGTTGGTTTTGGGGAAGGAGACCAAACAGCGAGGTCATCGGTCTCATCGGATTAGGGAAGGAAGTCAGCCGTGCCCTTTGAAAGGAACCATCCCGGCATTTGCCTGGAGCGATTTAGGGAAATCACGGAAAACCTAAATCAGGATGGCCGGACGCGGGATTGAACCGTCGTCCTCCCGAATGCGAGTCAGTGTCTAACCACTGCGCCACCTCGCTCGGTAAAGGAAGAAATTCGAAAATTGCTGATATGTAATTATATCGCACGAAAAAAAAATTTCTTTTGTCAATTGTTATCCGACATCAAACTTGAAATTAAAACAATCGGTAGTTCTCCAGTAAACCTTACTGGATCGCAATGGGAAAAGTCGAACATGAGGCATGGCATGACTTTATTGCACAATGTCGTTTCAATGTTGTTTAAATATTGTGCGAATGTTTGTTTCGCATACATGTCAATGTGCAGTAATCGCTCCTGGATATCTGATGATGATTAAATTCCGAAACACGTCACACGAGCTACAAAGTTATTTCCTGCCTGATGTTTGACTTTTACCATAGCAACCGAGTCAGCCTGACTGGAGAACTACTCATTATTGTAACACTGGTCGCCTGCCTCCTACAGGGCTTTATGTCACATCTACATCTACACTGATATTCCGCAAGCCACTGTACGGTGTGTGGCGGAGGGTAACGTGTAGCACTACTTGCCATTTCCACTCCTGTTCCATTCGCAAATAGAGCGAGGGAAACACGACTGTCTGTACGTACTCGCATGAGCCCTAATTTCTCGTATCTTACCTTCTTGGATGTATGTTGGCGGCAATAGAGTCGTTCGGCAGTCGGGATCAAATACCGGTTCTCTAAATTTTATCAATAGCGTTTCTCGAAAAAAAAAAAAAAACGTCGCCTTCCCTCCAGGGATTCCCATTTGAGATCACGATGCATCTCCGTAACATTTACGGGTTGTTCGAACCTACCAGTAACAAATCTAGCAGCCTGCCTCTGAATTGCTTCGATGTGTTCTTTCATCTCGACCTGGTACGGATCCCAAACACTTGAGCAGTACTAAAAATAGGTCGCACTAGCGTCCTATATGCAATCTCCTTCACAGATGAACCAATCTTTCCTAAAATTCTCCCAATAAACTGAAGTCAACCATTTGCCTTCATTACCACAGTTCTCACATGTTCGTTCCACCTAATATCGCATTGCAATGTGATGCCCAGATATTTCAACGATTTGGCTATGTTAAGGAGGACACTAATAACACTGTATCCGAATATTTCAGGTTCGATCTTCCTACTCACCCGCATTAACTCACATCTTTCCACATTTAGGGCTGGCTGTCATTCATCACACCAACTGGAAATTTTGTCTAAGTCGCATTGTATCTTCCCAGTCACTCAACTTCAGCACCTTACCGTACACCACTGTATCATCAGCAAACAACCGCAGATTGCTGCCTACCCCGCCAAATCATGTATGTACATAGAGGACAACAGCGGTCCTGTCACACTTCCCTGGGGCACTCCTTACGATACCCTTGTCGGCCGGCCGAGGTGGCCGAGCGGTTCTAGCCGCTTCAGTCTGGAACCGCGCGACCGCTACGGTCGCTGGTTCGAATCCTGCCTCGGGCATGGATGTGTGTGATGTCCTTAGGTTAGTTAGGTTTAAGTAGTTATAAGTTCTAGGGGACTGATGACCTCAGAAGTTAAGTCCCATAGTGCTCAGAGCCATTTTTTTGAACACTCGCTGTCTAGAACAACACACTGGACTCTATCATTTAAGAAGTCTTCGAGCCACATTTGTATTATTGAAATTAAAACATTGTCGAAAATCTCGGAATCCCTGGAACCGATATCTTGGCAGTATCAGCGTCGATAACAGACAAAAACGGCCGGCACTCTCGATTCCCGGAATGGGTGACCTGTCTGTATACGTATTTATGTCCTACTCGCACCTGGCGAATTTGTTTGTATATGTTTTGTAAATATATTGATTTATGCAAACAACAAAACAATCAGCAAAGATCAAGGATTTTTTTCAGTGATGCAAATAATTTTATTGTATCTGAAACTTCTGTAATATTATTCGAAGGTGTGAAACTTGATATCAGTACATTCGACAAAGCTTCTTTTCATAGCTTGACATGAGCTCCGGCATTATACACGGCTGGCCATTAAAACTTTAATACCGTGAAGGCGGCATGAAACAAGCGCAAACTGTCAGGATATACTTGGTTATGTTGAAATGCCTAAGTCAGGTTTAATGTGATACATTTCATACGTCACTGTTATTATATCAATTTATTTAAATCCATATAAAGATTTTACCCACTGCTAGATCTCTGTGCTGATATCATGGACTGAGTCATTGATTGCAAAAATCAAGTCGCTAATATGCACTTCAGTTCATTTTGCATTCTGTATGAGTGTTCCGTATCTCAGTCAGTAAAAACGGAATCCTTATAGGATCACTTCGCGGTCCATCTGTCTGTCTATCCGACTATTCACAAGTGTTTTTCTAAAGAATGAGTACACGTATCAACTTGACATTTTTGTCACATATTGAGGTCCGCGATCCCTTGGCGATGTAAAAAGGTGAAGCTTCAACGTCAAAGGTTCAAAAGATACGGCCATTTATGTCTCATATTTTGATATTTGCAAATTCACTCATCAAAACCTTCAGTGTACTGCTCTTTGACCTAGAATCGTAAATTTACCATGAAGCAAGGTTTCACACTACAACTAAAGGAAAAAATTCTAAAACTGTAAATTTGTAAATATATCCCACCAGAAACGATTATATCTTCATTTCTTATCAGACTCTCTGTCTGTCCGTCCGTCTGTTGCGATACCGTTTTCTTAGGAACGGCTCGATGTATCAAGTTGAAATTTATCTCACGTTCTAAAGTCTATGGTTCCTTGGTGGTATAATAAACGTTAGCTTCTAAGTCAGTGCAGTCAAGAGATACGGTCATTTATGTCACGTATTATGATGCTCACCAACTCATTCATAAAATATTCATTTTGTAAACAAAAACAGCCTTCAATGTATTGTATTTGCTCCAGACAACTTTCGTTTTTTACTTTAAGGCATCTTCGATGGAATTTAGAATGCTACAGTTTTGTTTTGATATGCGATATTTGTACACTGTAAAACAGATCACGGCCGGCCGGGGTGGCCGAGCGGTTCTAGGCGCTACAGTATGGACCCGCGCGACCGCTACGGTCGCAGGTTCGAATCCTGCCTCGGGCATGGATGTGTGTGCTGTCCTTAGGTTAGTTAGGTTTAAGTAGTTCTAAGTTCTAGGGGACTGATGACCTCAACAGTTAAGTCCCATAGTGCTCAGAGCCATTTGAACCAAAACAGATCACGACTTGTTTTTTACGTAAATACGTGATTAATTACAGCTTTTCGAGTTTTTGGCTGGCATCTGGTCACATGCTGAAGGTTGCACTATAACTTCAGTTATGAAACTGAACCATTTTCATATTACGAACTTCCGCCCTCCCCAGTTTCCATGTTCTTTGCGCTAATTACTGGAGCACTGTTAGTCTTCTGTCACTAGTTGTAAACGTTTTACCGAAACCTGCGATTTAAAGTCGTAACTACTGTGTATTCACTTTATTTCTCTTCCTGTTTTGGTTTGTTTGTTGTGTATGCTATATCTAAGCTCTGTCTTTTGAAAATTTTGCTAATTTTATGTATGAGTTTGTGTTTGTATGTCATTGTGTACCATATTGGGTCTTCTCTTACTTTTTCCTGATTATTCAGTGTAGTTGTTACAGTACCGAGTGTATGTATTTGGTTGTGTTGTGTTGTAGCCTGTGGTATGGTGTTTCCTGTTTCTATTTTTCTTTTAATTTTGGTTTTTAGGTTTGTAACTATGTTAGTACTGTAACAATTGTACTTGGATATGTGCGTGATTATGTCAAATCCTTTTCGATAGTTACTGAACGACAATGTGTTGAGTTTGTGGAGCATGTGTCGAAGTGCTGCTTGCTTTTGTGAGTGTGGGTGGTTCGATGATTGGGGAGCAATAATGTCGGTTGCTGAGAGTTTACGGTAAATTATGGTGGGAAGCTATGGGACAGTCATAGTTAAAAACATTTTTTCTACTACTAGTGGTGGAGGTTTGGTGCCATTATAAGCCGCTTGCAAATTTCTGTTTCTCGCAACTCAGGAAGGCCGGTCATTGGTTAACTTAAAAAATATCAGCTATGTGGAGTTTGCAACTTTGTAAGTAGGCTGTTTAGGTTTTTTTATTGGTAACACCACGTAGCGCTCTGTATGAAAATCACTGGCTGTGCTGTGTGCAGTCTGTGGCTAGTTTGCATTGTTGTCTGCCATTGTAGTGTTGGGCAGCTGGATGTTAACAGGGCGTAGCGTAGCGCAGTTGGAGGTGAGCTGCCAGCAGTGGTGGCTGTGGGGAGAGAGATGGCGGAATTTTGAGAGCGTATGATCTGGACGTGTGTCCATCAGAGACAGTACATTTGTAAGACTGGATGTCATGAACTGCTATATATGACTTTTGAACACTTTTAAGGTAAATACATTGTTTGTTCTGTATCAAAATATTTCATTTGATAACTATGCCTGTCAGTAGTTAGTGCCTTCAGTAGTTTGAATCTTTTATTTAGCTGGCAGTAGTGGCGCTCGCTGTATTGCAGTAGTTCGAGTAACGAAGATTTTTGTGAGGTAAGTGATTTGTGAAAGGTATAGGTTATTGTTAGTCAGGGCCCTTCTTTTGTAGGGATTATTGAAAGTCAGATTGCGTTGCGCTAAAAGATATTGTGTGTCATTTTAGTATTGATCAGAATAAGTAAAGTTGCTGTTTGAAAAGCAAATAATGTAAGAGGTTTATCAGCACAGTAATTCATTAATTTTTCTTAGGGGACGTTTCATATGTCGACCCTTAGCCGAGGATACTTCACTGGAATCTTCTGATTTTTTCTTGTTGTTTATGTAATTAGTGTAACTTTTATTTATTGCTAGCGCGTAATTGTAGAGAGAAACTCCTTTGTAGTTGCAGTCTTTCATTGTTGTACAGTAAAACAGTTGTGTCATGCATGTAGATTTGCACCAAGTATTTCGCAGCTGCGCTTGCAATTAACGAGATATTATTTTCAGTGTTATGTTAATGTGTTTTCTTATTTTTGCTCTTCAAATTGTGCTTTTCTGTGTTATCGTGTGAAATATTGTGACAATTATGGCGTGTGAAAAACGTAATACTAGGCTCCAAAGTAAACTGAGAAATGACAGTGAAGACGAAAGCAGTGTGTTAGCGTCACCGTGTAATGAATTAACTAATGTTCAACATAGTAATTTGGTAATTGTGCATAGGCAAATGGAGCGGGTGGCAAACAATGGTGTAGACAGTGAAACAATTAGTGAACAGGGAAGCATTATCGATCGATCGGTCAGCAACAGCCCGCTTCAGGAATCGGAAAAGACAGGATACAATCTTGCAAATACTGCCGATTCAGGTTTTGGGTCCTTACCGTTTTCTCAAATAAGTCAAGACACATTTTCTGCTTGTTAAAATGTGAATGTTGCCGGTGCAACTTCACTGCCGAAAAGCACTGAGGAACATGTTTCAGACACCAGTGCATTGTTATTACAGTTAATGGAACAAAGGCTACAAATGTTAGACACAATGGAACAAAATCTTCAAAAGTTAGACACAATGGAACAAAATCTTCAAAAGTTAGACGCAATGGAACAACACCAGAGACAAACACAGCAACAGTTAGACGGAATGGAACAAAAGCTTCAAAAGTTAGACTCAGTGGAACATAATGCTTGAACAAACACGTGAAGATTTAACTACTGAGTTACATAAAATCGAATCGAAATGTCAAAGAGTCTGTAATGACGAAAAAGCACAAATTTGTGAGCATTTCCAACCTATTTTTTCGCGGCATGAAAATACATTACAGAATCACGAAGCAGCCATAAAAGAACTGCATACTATTGTTCATGAAAATCATGAGACCTTGCAAGCTAAAATTGACTCAGTTGCATCTACCGATTCGGTTACGCACCTTGCAAAATCTCAGGAAAACTTAAAGGACGCAGTAGATACGATTTCAACACAAACTTTGTTCAGAAAAACACACTGAGGAAATAAGTACACTATCGGAGAAAGTAGCCGAAATTTCGGATCATTTCACTAACTAATCTGCAAAGGTAGATGATGATCTGAATGACACAAGACCTGTAGCCATCACTGACACAGAAGAGTATGAACAAATTAAGAAATTCAAACAAAATCAGAATCAAATTAATACGCAACACAAAAGAGAAATCCGGGAAGTACAAGATCAGTTGGCACATGTAATACAAAAATTACATATTTCAGAGGACACTCGCGCTTCAACACGGGAAGAGGGACTTAGAAATACGGAAAAGCCGCAAAATAGTAACACAGGGCATTTCGGAAATTATGAAAGAAGTTGGCAAGGTGTACCGAATTTTGAGATGGAACCGCCGACACGACGTAACAATGACCGATATGCTACTCGCCGACACGATGATTTTGACTATAAGCTGTTCATTACTACACGTAAATTCAAAACATTTAAGAATTCCGGCAACGACATTCATCCACAAGCGTGGCTCCATCAATTCTCTCATTGTTTTCCTCCCAACTGGTCATTAGAGCACAGATTAGAAATTATGTGTGGCTACTTAGAGAATGAACCAGCTGTAAGAATGCGATCTGTCATTCACGATTGTCACAGTGAAGGAGAATTTTATCATGCCTTCCTCTCAGCATATTGGTCTCAAGCTACACAAGGCCGAGTACAACATAGCATCACAATGATGAAACATTTCGAACAATCTGAATTTTCCAGTCTTGTGAAATATTTTCAAGACATGTTGCATAAGAATCAGTACCTGTCAAACTCATACAGCCCCTCAGAACTCATCCGCATTTGCTTAATCAAATTGCCTGAGCATTTACGACACATTATTTTGGAAGGACGTTGCAAAGACGACATTGAAGCTTATCAGGGACTGTTACAAGAACTGGAAATTGACACTGATAATCGCGGGACGCGAAAACAGGAACACAGCAATTACAGGTCACATCCATCACGATTCCGCGATGAAAGAAATAATAACTGGACACGACAAGGCTATTCTTACAACGCAAATCGTGACAAAACAGACACCACCAGTATGACAACCTTTGGCAGAGTAGTAATAATTACAGAGAAAGAGCGCATTTCCATAGTTATGAATGTGACAGAGACAACCATAGAAACAGACAATATGGGAACCAAAACAATTATCATCAAGGGAGACAGAATAACTTCAGACACAACGGTCCACCGCGCAGTTACGACTCAGGGAGAAGTTCTCCACCACGTGACCGACAAGAAATTAATTACAGAAATTACCGACATGACGACAGACGATATAACCATAACGACAGACCTGAATTTCATCAGAACTGGCGAGATTCAAACAGGGCAGGGCCTTCTCGTCAAGGTGAATTTGTAGAAGTTAGATTTCCAAATTCCAGGAACGACGCACGCCAACAAAGAGACAGACAATGGCTCGCACCGCAGGCAGCCACGTGCGCCGGCTGGCTCAGAGAAAAATAACATAGACGCTAACCTTGAGAAAAATTTTAGCATTCCTTACTGACGTATACAACATGATAATTACTTTGAAGCTGAAACTCTGCGCACTAGAAAGGGTAAAGGATTGCAGCACATTTCACATGTAAAACCGTTTATTGAGAGGTAATCTGTTTTTTAACTTAGTCTTTGCCATACAACTTTTCACTTCACGCTACTAGTACAATTTGTCACACTGAGAAACTGTTAACATGCAACAATGTTTTGGAGTTAACTATCCAGTCTAGAACCTAGGGAACATTTTTAAACAGAAATTACGAATGCATTGTTATTGTGAACAGACGACATAGTGTTGTTATTTGTACATTCTTGCTTGTTAGTTGCACGATTACGTAACGATTATCAGGCTTACATACTTAGAACATATACTGGTACTGCTAATGAGATTTTAATGCAACATTTTGGTTTACTTGAAAATACATTCTGGATTTAAAGTACTTTCTGTGAGATACCAGATGACACAGTTGTTAGTTTATGTGACAGCTACACGATTTTATCACGACACTACTAATGAATGACAATTTATAATGTTGCTTTTGCGGTATTTCTGTTTTATATCTGCACAGTTTTTCTGAATTCTTCTGGAAAGGAAAACATGTTTTAGTAGTAACTTTTGTGGTATAGCTACAATGAGACAGCCTTTTCCATAGCACAACAATACGTTACAGCACAACACTTTCTTCATCACGGCAATAACCGTAATAAGTAAGATATCTATACGCAAAGCATTTCACTTTTGTTTATCATGAGGTAAGTACATTGGCTTCTGCAGAACTTAGCTTTCGGGGGACGATAACTACGACACTTCCACAGAGATTATCTTACAAAAAGACGCACAGTTTAGCGGTACAGGACACTCATTTGAGTGATTAATCTTGCACTTAAAACATTTATTTTTAAAGATTTTTGAATTACAATGATACAAAGGTTTTCCGTGATACATTTCATTTCATTGCTGTAATCTGTAACACCTGAGGGTATAATTACATTATTCCTCAGGGGGATACACGCTTACTTTGTGCACCATGTGTTTGGCAAGCACAAGGAGCCCTAGCTAATATGATATATGCTTATACAACTATACACATCGGTACCATATTTCTCTAACACTGAATTACACAGCTATCTGATTATTTAACAGAGAAACAAAAATTTTTTTACTATGTCAGTGACACATGTTTACGCAAATACACAGTTGGATAATTTCACACTTATGAAATTGTATTTTGTCTGCACTGTGTGAACTGTTCATATTTTTTTTTTCAGAACCATTGTGATACTATGAGAGCTTTGAATGATGTATTTGGTATGGGATCATGATTTTTAAAGTACGTTTAATGTAGATGACACTATTGAAATGAGCAGAGAATTTTTTTTTAGGTTTTGAAATTATTGGAGGAAGCTACGACGATTTTGAGATTTGACTGAGTTTTTATGATGTTATTATTACGATGACAATGTGTATTATGCTGTTGAGGTATGTTTATGATCAATAAGCTGATGCTATATGAGGAATTTGGTTATGCTACGTATTTATTATGGTGAAATATTGAAGAATTGTCAACGAATATGTATATGTGTAATAAGGTAAGGAATAATGAGTAGTGGTTAGGGACTCTGACTTGTGAAAAAGGATGTTGGAAACCAAGAATCATACTTTAAGAGTTATGAATGTGTGTAAATGCGTGAATGTATCACAACGCCGGCAAAAATTTTTTGGACACTGTTATATTTATAGGATTTTGTCTCTACAGATTTGCAACGCAAATTCTCGACCCATGAAATTTTTATATGAGACTGTCACTGTAGTGCAAACTGGTGTCGTAAATATTTCGGTAAGAAAGTTAAGTGAACACCTTCACGTAATGCGTAGTGGGCACCCAGCTGAGCGACAGTCGCCTGGAAAAAAGTCATTAGTGTGTGCCTTTCAGAGGTACAGGTGGAGAAAAAAGGAGGCCATTATCCTCGCTGTTGACATTTCTTTGTAGAGAGCATCGCAAATACGACACGCTCAAACTTGAAAACATATTATTATACTGTGGAGCTCTTAATTTATGATATTTACTAAAATGCCTAATGAAATGATGAGAAACATTTTACATCTATTGTCTTTCTAGTTGAGAGTTTGCTCATTTTGTTTAATATCTAGTTTCTAGCTGCACTGCAGCATTGGTTAAAGTAAAATTTTATATATGTACTAATATAGATATTTTATTCCTACAGATCCAGCAAATAATAACTTTATGATCTACTTAAAAAAAACGAAGGAGCACAAAAAGACATTTCCCTTTACAGGACTAGCATACAAAATTTTCTTTTCAACTACTTGGTAATATTTCTCGTAGAATAAGTTGTGGTGCACCACTTTAATTACATAGACATTAACATGCGAATAGACATTTCCCTTATATGCATTGTTGTCTTTAGTGTAATATTTTTTCTGCTTGAGCTTTGCCATGTTTAGGTATAAGTTATAGCATTTGCTGCTGCTGTTTGCCATGCATAGTGCTACTGAATGTCACTTAGTATTACTCTGTTAAGCTAGTCTTACTACTTATTTACTTTTCTTGTTGCTGCACATTGGCTCATATTAGTTGTAATGTTACATTTGCTCTGCTAATTTAGATTTGCTGCTGCTTGCTTTGACAATTTCCATTTTTTTCATTGCTGTTTGCATTAATTGTTTTGTGCTGCTGCATTGCCTCGTCCCTTAGTTTATGCATCTGATGTCAGTAGATTTAAGTTAGTTTAAGATGGGGTAGGCTATATAAGAGAACGAGTTGTGATGAATTGGAAGAAATGCATTGAGAAGCTATAAGAAAATGGTTTGGCCAAAAAGGTATTTTGAAAGAGGATATGAACAAAAAAGTAGGGTTTAGGGACAACAGGTTTAGGTAGGATTTTCTTGGAAATAAATGATGAGGTAAGATAATGGAAAATAATTAATGAGGTAAGAAATATGTGAACATAAATACAGAAAGCATACTTGGATTGGATTTTGGGTTGGACTACAGTACCAAATGTTACACTGAAAACAAACCCTGTCCTTTCCTCCTGTGTTATTCCGCTATGTGTTTGTGTACTCTTGTGTATTTGTGTTTTTCCTGTCCTTATTTGTTTAGCTAATAAGATTTATGTTGTAGAATTTTTCTAATACATTCACTATGATGAGGAATAGTGTTATTCTCAAATATAATTTGCATTTAAAATATGTTATTTAATTTGTAAAGATGTTTAGACATTATTTATTCTGTTTTGTTGCTCATGTGTGAAGTTGATGTTTCAAAAGTTATTCTGATCTTTTATGTATGTACTTATATCATAATTCCTGTAACACTGATGTATATGTTATTTCGATTCTTTTGTAAATCATGTATTACTACAAATGTTATCTGTACTGTTATGTTCTTTAATAATATATTTTGTACCTTTGTAATTGTATTCTTATGTTGTAAATTTATAATTGTATAGACGTAAGTTCTTCAAATTAAGTTTCATTTCAGTGCACACGTTTCTGTTGGTCATAGTATATGGGCAATATGTGAGAAGTAGGGACTGATAGTGTTTGCACGTGTGTTAATAATTCAGCAAGGGACTGGATAGCAGCATTGCTGGTTCTAAGGACATTTAAAAAAAAAGTTTTGTGAGTGCATGAGTGGTGGTTCATGGACTTGCTATATCCTCTGCAAGACTATTCAATGGTGATTGTGCACCCGCAGTCACAGCAGATGGCTGCTAGCCATCTCTACAAGGACTACAGTGGGTCTACACCTTTGATGACTCACCAATACCATTATTTCTATAAGGACTACAGTGGGTCTACACCTTTGCTGACTCACCAGTACCATTATTGCTACAAGGACTGCAGTGGGTCTGCACCTCTGGTGGCCCACCAATACCATAATCTCTACCAGGACTACAGTGGGTCTGCTCTGTGATGACCTACCTACCAGTATTCTATAAACTTCGACTGACTATGCTGTGGGTTTGCTTTGTTGTCGCCCATTACCTGTCTGCATGTCAAGAGTCAGCACTGTCTTTCCATCGGAAGGACAACACTACTTCTTCAAGACTGCATGGAAATCCACTACTTCCGTGTGCATTTTCTTTTACTGCTCAGACTTTGAGAAAAACACTGAACTTTTACTGTGATGAACGATCAGGACTGTCTTTATGGACTGTGAGAAAATTTTAGCTTTTGACCAACATTGTATCAATAAGTGTGTGCATACGATTTCTTTGTTAGTGTAATTGCGAAAATTTTTTTAACAAATACGTATTGGCCAGTGCCCAAAACAGTTTGTAAAATTTTTTGTGGGGAGCATGGGGGCTATGTAAGTAGGCTGTTTAGGTTTTCTTATTGGTAACACCACGTAGCGCTCTGTATGAAAATCACTGGCTGTGCTGTGTGCAGTCTGTGGCTAGTTTGCATTGTTGTCTGCCATTGTAGTGTTTGGCAGCTGGATGTCAACAGCGCATAGCGTTGCGCAGTTGGAGGTGAGCTGCCAGTAGTGGTGGATGTGGGAAGAGAGATGGTGGAATTTTGAGAGCGGATGATCTGGACGTGTGTCCATCAGAGACAGTACATTTGTAAGACTGGATGTCATGAACTGCTATATATGACTTTTGAACACTATTAAGGTAAATACATTGTTTGTTCTCTATCAAAATATTTCATTTCCTAACTATGCCTATCAGTAGTTAGTGCCTTCAGTAGTTTGAATCTTTTGTTTAGCTGCTAGTAGTGGCACTCGCTGTATTGCAGTAGTTCGAGCAACGAAGATTTTTGTGAGGTAAGTGATTTGTGAAAGGTATAGGTTATTGTTAGTCAGGGCCATTCTTTTGTAGGGATTATTGAAAGTCAGATTGCGTTGCGCAAAAAAATATTGTGTGTCATTTTAGTATTGATCAGAATAAATAAAGAGAGAAATGTCTGAGTACGTTCAGTTGCTGTTTGAAAAGCAAATAATGTAAGAGGTTCATCAGCACAGTAATTCATTAATTTTTCTTAGGGGACGTTTCAACTTCAGTTTCCAAAAATTCATGTGCAGTAAGAGAGTTCATTCGGCGACTAGAACGACATCTTCTGGGTAGGACGTTAGAATGCAGTTTAGGAAAATCTTGTAGGTTAATCGTTGGCCCACTGGTGGAAACTCAACTGCGCAGATGTAAAGTGTGGAATCTTAAGGACGCTGTTTATGGGAATGTGATAGAGGACACTCAGGCTCTAGGCACGTATGCAGAGAGGACATACTTGGTTGGGAGGTTCGGCCAGAGTCTCAGACTGGTATTTTGAGAATCAAGTCTTCATACCATTACTGACGAGCTGCAGCCACTGGCAGACCACAGCAGATTAAGATCTTGTCTCCACTAGTCGTCGATTCTGATGAGAGTATCTGGGTATCACGGGAGGATCAGGATTATATGCTTACAGTTTGTCCCCCATTAAATATAATTAGCCAGCGGAGTTCAGCCTAGTCTCATAGCCGTGGGCTTATACACGACTGAAGGGGCTGAGATATCTGCATGTGCAACCTGCACCTTGTTTAAATACGCATCCAGTTGTGATTATGAATTTTAGAGAACGGCCTGTTGATGTGATGGTTATTTGCATCCTACCTATCCCTTGTTGGCCTTGCCAAGCCAGTGCGATATTCAGTTAAATTGTGCCTATGTTTAATGCTTGTCATCCTTTTGGTTTGTTTTGTATCCTTTCTATTTTTATTAATGTGTACAGTCTTTTCCTTTTTCACTTGTGTACTGACAAAGAGCAAATGAAACTGGAGTCAATTCGGAGCAAGATATTCAATCCAGTAGATGGTCGACTCCCTTCAATTTATAACCCACAACCCATATACGAGGATCAATCTTTCTCACTATTCAGAGAGTTGCGCAACAGATCTACTTCGATATATGGGGAGCAATCTGTCTCTCTGTTGACCCAGGCGGGACAGGTTATTTAAATGACTAGAAGGTTGATTAGCTCAACTAGGCCTCTTGCAGTGTAAATGATTAGTATTTCACCACAGCTGCACAAAATAAGGGTTAACGCCATATTACACAGCAGGTTCCTCGTTCATAACTGGTATTACAATATTGAGTGTTTGCGAGAAGATCATGTTATGTCTCATGTAGGGAAGAGGAAAGTCTACCACCAGGTTTCTGAGTTCGACTGCAGCAGTATCGTAACCTGTGGAGACTGCGGATTATCGTTTCGCGATATTTCTGCTTACGTTGGTCATGTCCCTCGACAGTCACGCAAATATGGAATTAACTAGTTCAAGAGGGCCATACTCACGTTATACAACAACGGCCCCAAGTGGTTAGCCCCGGTGAGGACACAGACATTGTTTGCTTTGGCAAACAAGATCGAAAAAAGGAAGAAAGAGAGCTGGGGTTTGAAATCCTATCGATAATGAGGTCCAACTTCGAAACATAGAAATGTTTTGATTCCACATTCTTTATTAAGCGTTATGCACTTCAAACTTTCATCACCAGATTGAAGTTATGGAATAAAGTGTACAAAGAAATTAAAGTTAGCAAACATGTACATAATAACGTAAGTATGCATCTTAGTAACCAATGTACAGAATTTTCAATTAATATTTTACTTACAGTTAAATCAAACTTTAATAAAAAGCTCACGAAAGTGAGCCTGTATCTGAATATAATACAGATGTCACCTCATATTGGGATATTTCACAGTGCTGCTGTCTATCTGAAGACAACCAGTGCCATACTCACTGTGGCGACTAAGCTGTCTAAAAAATAAACGAATGATGGTAGGTGGCTCAATCATTGACCATAGAAATGAAGTCAAGGAGCCATCTTTACAAAGAATTACACATTGCGGTGAACTACATGGCAGATCGTAGTGAGCAAAGATAAATTCATGCTACTTTTATGGACGAGTAACTCATATATTGACAGTAGATCAAATTTAGATAGCTTGAAATGTGCGTCTTTAAGTAGCATGGTGAACAGCGTAACAGAGATAGCCGTTAGTCAGTAATCAAACCAGAAAACATGTTTGCAACCATTAACTGGTGTAGTACAATGTAAACATGAAACCGATATAGATCAGAAAGGAAATACAAATTGTGAAGGAATAAGTTTACAACTGTCACAAAATAAAATGTATAAAATGTAAAAATAAGTATCACCAAATGTGGTCATATTACAATAGTCGAACATATAATAAATGACATACAACGGAATCATTTAGCTAAGTTTAGATTAGTGGCAACAATTTGAAACAAAAAGGAAGCTATTACTACAGTTAAAAGGATTTCTTTAATTTTTTAAAAACATCTTAATGGTATAGTATTAGATCATAAAACAGTCTAGCTTTTATCCGTTGAAAACCATCAGAGACTAAGATATTATAACAGTATGATCAACTGTAGTCAAATTACAATAGTTGATTATGTAATGGATAGCATACAATAGAACCAATTAGGCAACACGAAATAAGTGGCAACAATTTGTAATAAAACTGAAATTTGATTCAACTGAAAATTCTGTATATTGGTTACTAAGCTGCATATTTATGTTATTATGTAAATATCTGCTGTAGATATTATCATTGTACTCTTTGTTACACAGCTTCAGTCTGACGATTAAATTTTGAAACATGTATCGCTTAATAAAGAACTGTGAGATTAAGACCTTTCTATATTTCAAAGTTGTGCCAAATCTGAATCGTCGCCTGCCTTTACCATGGATCTATTTCGCCATCAAGTAATGATGTACTGAGGTCGTCAGAGACAGAGTGCAAGTTTGGAATGTTTCAAGGACAGGGAAAGAATTCGGCCTTGTCATTTCAAAGGAATTATCGCAGAATTTGCCTGGAGCAATTTGAGAAAAACCTGTATCGGGATGGCCGAATGTGGATTTGAACCCTCGTCCTCCGAAATGCGAGTCCAGTATGCTAACTACTGCACCACCTTGCTGAATAGGATCTCGACGTCGCGGCACGCACCTCGAGTTAGGAAATGGGCTTTTTTTGCTGGAAGACATATTCACAGCGATGTTTTTTTGTTTACTTTCTTATACACTACAGTGACGTGGTCGCTAGAACGATATAGCAGATCATAACTGTATATAACATTTGCAACTTTAAAAAAAGAACACAATTGTACGTGATATACGTTATGTATAACATAGCATGTACTACAATGAAAACTGAAACTTACAACTATTCCACATCTATACTGAACTCAATGAAACTAATGGATGCCCTGGAACGTGTCTCAGGTCTTGCCATTTCCATCAAATGCCCGTTACACTACGACCAACAGCTGTACTACTACGAACTTCTGGAGTGTGTTTCTTGGGAGAAGCCACTACAAGGTCTTTGAGGCCCACCTCTGTGTCTACAGCTCTTTCTAGAACTACTATATAGGACAATAAACAATGGAAATTTTCACAGTACGGTTTATGTACTGTCCTCGTCTTCTGGAATGTTTAAATCATTGTTTGTCTCTTCAAGTTCCAAGATTTCGTCGGCCTCATGGAGGATGCAAACCTCCTCTGAGTGTGACCCAGAGGAAGCGTTTGCGATTCGCATACATCAGCACTTGTGCTGTCGGAGCTGCAGGAGGCTATGCAGGAGGCCCAGCCTTCTAGCAGGACTTGTTATGACAGTACATGGCTCTATAATGTTTCCCTCTGTCTTCTATGATGACTCCTCAGACACCACTTCTCACAAACTCTGATGACTTAAATTTATTCTTAAGGTACCTTATTTTTGGTGGTGTCTACTCATATCAACTGCAGATCCGTTGTTATATTGCATGTTACTGTCGTTCTGACTGCATCGTAGTTCGTACACTGCAGCATAACGTGACCTGGTGTTCCCTCGTGACCACAGCCACAAAGCTTTGTGGTGCCCTTTTTAATTCTTTTTTAAGTAAATGGGATCTGGGGTATGTCCTGTTCTGAAGTATACCCCTACTGAGATTGATATGATTCAATTTTAGTATTTCTCTGATGTTCTGAAATATAGCGTGAACGCTGCACCCTGTATCCAATGGGGCCTACCCACACTGCCACTCCTATATCTTCCAGTTCCGCAGGCCTAGCTTGATATCCACTCTACTTTTGATAATACAAAAGACCTTCTCCTGGTTTCCCATTTTTAGCCACTACCTATCTGTTTGGTATCGAACAGTTACGTCCACAGGTTCGGTTCCTATTATAACCAAGAATACTCCGCAAGAACTCATTCAGAAGACACCAGTCAGCCGAAGAAGTACACCATCTGGGCCAATTTTAGGACGCTTCTGTAACATTGGCAAAATGGGACTGGTGCGCCCAGTCTCTTTCTTCGGACAATGCCATTGCAGAGAAAATGGCACTATAATATGTTCCCACACCATTCCGTGAAAGTTTGCATTGAGGTGCGGTTATATATGTTAATTTGTGCATAATGTGCTGTGCTTTTTGTGTGACTGTCGGTGTCATAAGAGCCGTGAAATCCAGTAGCACGCCGAGACATCGGGTTGTGTTAGTGGGACTACTTGGAACGCGTTTCAGTTTAATGCGGAATTTCTCGTAGATGACAAATTTGCCTTTAGTAACACATATGTTGTCCTATGGACAGCGTTGATTTATAGTCAGTGCACGAAGCTTGTATCTCAGAGAGCGTGCGACTTGCTTTCCTCTCAGTTTGGTAGTAGAACTTGCATACTACTGCTAAAACATCATCGGCGTACGTCACCACATCGTCTGCGTCTTCATCGTTTTCGAGTACTTACAGAAGCGCCACAATAATTGCATCCCGAAAGATGGGGTCGCAAACCGACGCCTCTGGTCAGGCTTTAGTAAGTTTCTTGAGTATTTTGGTCTTCCGTTAGTCCTGCAGCCCACTCTACAGTACGGACCCTACAATACTCCAAAAGACTGCAGTAGAGCCATTTAGGAGTCTGGATATTACTGAGTGCTTGAAGGATTCTCGGTCACCATACATCCACAAAAGTCCCAGCTATATCTGTAAATATTGGAGTCGCATACCTGTGGAGGATCGAGTCCACTACTTAAAGAGCTTGGCTGATGGGGTCTTCAACGGATCCTCCATTTCGAAAACTAGACTGAGTCTGACTGAAGCCTAAGAGTTCCCTGTGCTACTTTAGCCTGTCGCAAAAAAGACGCTCCTGCATTTTAGGCAGGTTATTAAGCAGACATATCGGTCTTTAACTTTTTGGTTCGGTAGGATTCTCGTCTTCCCCTTTCTTTATTGACACAGCTCTAGCCACTTTCCGAAGTTCCGAAGTGCTTCGTTCAATACTATCGCTAGTAAGGACCAAAGTAGATTACCATATTGTGTAGTACTTCGCATGCAGCTCGTCGGGACCTGGTGCTTTTTCCTCTTACGCGTATGTTGTTGTTGTGATCTTCAGTCCAAAGACTGGTTTGACGCAGCTCTCCATGCTACTCTATCCTGTGCAAGCCTCTTCATATCCGAATGACTCCTTCAAGCTTTTGTCCGTCTAAATCTGCTTACTGTATTATTCTCTTGCTCTCCCTCTACGATTTTTACCCACCACGCTTCCCTCCAGTACCAAATTGGTGACCCCTTGATGCCTCAGTATGTGTCCTACCAACCGACACCTTATTTTAGTCAGGTTGTACCACAAATTTCTCTTCTCCCTAATTCTGTTCAGTACCTCCTCTTTAGGCACGTGTTCTACCCATATAATCTTCGGTATTCTTCTGGAGCACAACATTTCAAAAGCTATTCTCTTCTCGTATAAACTATTTATTGTCTATGTTTCACTTCCATACATGGCTACACTCCATACAAATACACTCCTGGAAATGGAAAAAAGAACACATTGACACCGGTGTGTCAGGCCCACCATACTTGCTCCGGACACTGCGAGAGGGCTGTACAAGCAATGATCACACGCACGGCACAGCGGACACACCAGGAACCGCGGTGTTGGCCGTCGAATGGCGCTAGCTGCGCAGCATTTGTGCACCGCCGCCGTCAGTGTCAGCCAGTTTGCCGTGGCATACGGAGCTCCATCGCAGTCTTTAACACTGGTAGCATTCCGCGACAGCGTGGACGTGAACCGTATGTGCAGTTGACGGACTTTGAGCGAGGGCGTATAGTGGGCATGCGGGAGGCCGGGTGGACGTACCGCCGAATTGCTCAACACGTGGGGCGTGAGGTCTCCACAGTACATCGATGTTGTCGCCAGTGGTCGGCGGAAGGTGCACGTGCCCGTCGACCTGGGACCGGACCGCAGCGACGCACGGATGCACGCCAAGGCCGTAGGATCCTACGCAGTGCCGTAGGGGACCGCACCGCCACTTCCCAGCAAATTAGGGACACTGTTGCTCCTGGGGTATCGGCGAGGACCATTCGCAACCGTCTCCGTGAAGCTGGGCTACGGTCCCGCACACCGTTAGGCCGTCGTCCGCTCACGCCCCAACATCGTGCAGCCCGCCTCCAGTGGTGTCGCGACAGGCGTGAATGGAGGGACAAATGGAGACGTGTCGTCTTCAGCGATGAGAGTCGCTTCTGCCTTGGTGCCAATGATGGTCGTATGCGTGTTTGGCGCCGTGCAGGTGAGCGCCACAATCAGGACTGCATACGACCGAGGCACACAGGGCCAACACCCGGCATCATGGTGTGGGGAGCGATCTCCTACACTGGCCGTACACCACTGGTGATCGTCGAGGGGACACTGAATAGTGCACGGTACATCCAAACCGTCATCGAACCCATCGTTCTACCATTCCTAGATCGGCAAGGGAACTTGCTGTTCCAACAGGACAATGCACGTCCGCATGTATCCCGTGCCACCCAACGTGCTCTAGAAGGTGTAAGTCAACTACCCTGGCCAGCAAGATCTCCGGATCTGTCCCCCATTGAGCATGTTTGGGACTGGATGAAGCGTCGTTTCACGCGGTTTGCACGTCCAGCACGAACGCTGGTCCAACTGAGGCGCCAGGTGGAAATGGCATGGCAAGCCGTTCCACAGGACTACATCCAGCATTTCTACGATCGTCTCCATGGGAGAATAGCAGCCTGCATTGCTGCGAAAGGTGGATATACACTGTACTAGTGCCGACATTGTGCATGCTCTGTTGCCTGTGTCTATGTGCCTGTGGTTCTGTCAGTGTGATCATGTGATGTATCTGACCCCAGGAATGTGTCAATAAAGTTTCCCCTTCCTGGGACAATGAATTCACGGTGTTCTTATTTCAATTTCCAGGAGTGTACTTTCAGAAAGTACTTCCTGGCACTTAAATCAATATTCAACGTTAACAAATTTGTCTTCTTCGAAAACGCTTTTCTTGTCATTGCCAGTCTACACTTTACATTCTCTTTACTTCGACCATAATCAGTTATTTTGCTTCCCAAATAGCAAAACTCATTTACTGCTTTAAAAGTATCATTTCCTAATCTAATACCCTCAGCGTCACCTGATTTAATTGAACTGCGTTCCGTTATCCTCATTTTTCATTTGTTGATGTTCATCTTATATCCTCCTTTCAAGACACTGTCCATTCTCTGCAATTGTTCTCCCAAGCTTTTTGCTGTCTCTGACAGAATTACAATGCCATCAGTAAACCTCAAAGTTTTTATTTCTTCTCCCTGAACTTTAACTCTTCCTCCAAATTTTTATTTTGTTTCCTTTACTGCTTGCTCATTATACAGATTGAATGACATCAGAGATAGGGTACAACCCTATCTCACTTCCTTCTCAATCACTGCTTCCCTTTCGTGCCCCTCGACTTCTTATAAGTGCCATCTGGTTTCTGTATAAACTGTAAATATCCTTTCGCTCCTTGTACTTTATCTCAGTCACCTTTAGAATTTGAGAGAGAGTATTCCAGACAACATCGTCAAAAGCTTTTTCTAAATCTACAAATGCTATAAACGTAGGTTTGCCTTTCCTTAACCTATTTTCTACGACAAGTCGAAGGGTCAGTAATGCCTCACGTGTTCTTGCATTTCTCCAGAATCCAAACTGATCTTCCCCGAGGTCGGCTTCTACCAGTTTTTCCATTTTGCTGTAAAGGATTCGTGTTAGTATTTTGCAGCCGTGACTTATTAAACAGCTGTCAGTACCTGCTTTCTTTGGAATTGAGATTATTATATTTTTCTTGAAGTCTGAGGGCTATCTGTTACATCTTGCTCACCATATAGAAGAGTTTTGTCATGGCTAACTCTCCCAAGGCTATCAGTAGCTCCAACGGAAAGTTGTTTACTCCTGGGCCCTTGTTTCGAATTAATTCTTTCAGTGCTTCGTCAATTTCTTCTCGCAGTAACATATCTCCCTTCTCATCTTCCTCTAGGTCCTCTTCCCTTGCCATATATTGTCAAGTACATCTCCCTTGTATAGACCCTCTATATACTCTTTCCACCTTTCTGCTTTCCCTTCTTTGCTTAGGATTGGTTTTCCATCTGTGCTCTTGATATTCATACAGGTGCTTCTCTTTCCTCCAAATGTTTCTTTAATTTTCATGTATGCAGTCTCCATCTTACCGCTAGTGCAGTATGCTTCTATTTCCTTACATTTGTTATCTAGTCATTCTTACTTAGCCATTTTGCACTTCCTGTCGATCTCATTTTTGAGACGTTTATATTCCCTTTCGCCCGCTTTATTTATTGCATTTTTATATTTTCTCCTTTCATCAATTAAATTCAGTATCTCTTGTGTTCCCCAAGGATTTATACGAGCCCTCCTTTTTTTATCTACTGGTTCCTCGATTGCCTTCAATAATTCATCTTTCAAAGCTGCCCCTTCTTCATCTACTGCATTCCTTTCCCCGTTCTCCTCAACCGTTCCTTAATGCTCCCTCTGAAACCCTCTACAAGGCCGGTTCTTTCAGTTCATCCAGGCCCCATCTCCTTAAACTCCTGCCTTTTTGTGGTTTATTCAATTTTAATCTGCGGATCATAACCAATAGATTGTGGCCAGAGTCCACATCTGCCCCTGGGAAGTCTTAGAATTTAATAGCTGGTTCCTAAGTCTTTGTCTAACCATTATGTAATCAGTCTGAAACCTTCCGTTGTCTCCAGGTCTCTTCCACGTATACAACCTTCTCTCATGGTTCTTAAACTAAATGTTAGCTATGATTAAATTATTCTTAGTGCAAAATTCACCAGGCGGCTTCCTCATTCATTCCTTTCCCCCAGTCCATACTAACTTGCTACTTTTCCTTGTCTTCCTTTTCCTGCTATCGAATTCCAGTCCCTCACGACTATTAAAATTTCGGTCCCTTATCTGAATAATTTCTTTTATCTGATCATACATTTCCTCAATCTCCTCCTCATCTGCGAGCTAGTTGGCATATAAACTTGTACTACTGTGGTAGGTGTGGGCTTCGTGTTTATCTTTGCTACAATAGTGCGTTCACTTTGCTGTTCATAGTAACGTACCGACGCTCCTATTTTTCTACTCGTTATTAAAGCTACTCCTGCATTAGCCCTATTTGATTGTGTATTTATAACCCTGTATCATCTGATCAGAAGTACTGTTCCTCCTGCCTCCGAACGTCACTAATTCCCTCTATATCTAACTTTAACCAATCCATTTCCCTTTTTAAATTTTCTAATCTACCTGCCCGATTAAGGAATCTGACATTCCACGCTCCGATCCGTAGGACGCCAGTTTTGTTTCTCCTGATAACGACGTCATCCTGAGTAGTTCCCGCCCGGAGATCCGAATGGGGGACTATTTTACCTCCGGAATATTTTACCCAAGAGAACGCCATCATCATGTAACCATACAGTAGAGCTGCACATATCGCTTTACTTACCTCTTTTTGCCCTAAGGGCTTTACTGGGGTGTTGTTCTGAAACTCTTCTGACAAAAAATCGCTAAGATGTTTTCGTTCAGCAGTGTCAGCAACTGGCGTGTCAGCGGATAGAAGAGTTGTCAACAGGTATGTCGCCGAGTCACTTCACCATGAGTCATGATCCAATTTTCCTTCAGCGTCATTAGTAAGTCTAGTGACCACCACATTTTTTTCCATAAACAGCTTGTAGGGCTGCGTCCATACGTTGTATTCGACGTATGTCCGCATGTACCATTCCCAGAATTTTCGCTAAGTTTCAGAAAATGTGTTTTTGTACACTCTTGGCATTCCTATACAAAATTAGTCTTTTCTGACGCTCCTCTTGTCTAATTGATCGCTGGTATTCCTTCTGGTTGCTCTCATATTTCCCCAAAGATTTTCCAGCTCAGATATCCAAGACCTTGATGACACACACCTGTGCAATCTAATTGGACTAGATTACAGTAATGCTTTTTGCAGCAGACTTGTTAATACGTGGAAGTGCCGATCTATGTTGCCACTAATCTTCTCTAATGGGAAGTCTTGCATTACACCTACCATCTTATCCCTGTCGGAGGTAATCACAGAATTGTTTCTGTTTCCATAGAGTGCTGCGGCATTTACCTTATCGACATATGGACCTGTGTCGTAAGAAGATTGCATATAGATGTTTAGAATAATTCACTTACATTTTCTGTTAGTAGATTCAATAAAAGTGCAGTGTTCATCACGCAACTTGGAAATATTAAAAAGTAGAATACGATTGTTTAACGCTACAACGGCTGATTTAGCATTTTCATATCTTGTTATCAGTGCAGCCGTTGGAAAATGCACCACCTACTACCTTTACAGTACCGCTAATGTCATTCCCGAGCTCTTCCCACCCCTTACGTGCCTCAGCCAAATCATGGATGTCGTATGTGTACAAATCACGTAGTAGACGGCAACTTAGGATCGACATACATGCGATCACGGGTTTTTGCAAAATAAACCCGTTCCATATCTAAAGTTTCTTGTCTTTGTGTGTATGTACGCAGCAGTAAAATAGGAACTCCCTCTACTGCTGTCGGTTTATTATTGCACATCAGAAAAATTCTATCTAACTCTTCTGCATCTGGAAAAGCTATCCAATTTCCGTTACGATGTGCCACACAAGTGATAAAACGTAGAGCAGTTTCTAGAGGTTTTGAATCCTCAAGTGTCTAGTATAGCATTGCTTCAAAGTTATATGTTCTAAAAGAGGGAAAATGTGGGGAAACTGAGTATCCTGGACAGGGCGAGTCAAATGAAAGGATCTACTGTTATGAAAGGGGTAGAAACTAAATGAAAGTGAGCTGTTAGTACTGATTCTACTAAAGATGTAATATAAGGGGTGCCAGATGCCTAAGAATCAGTTATTAATACCAAAAGTAAAGGATTATATCGTATGGTCTGTAGGCTGATCGGAAGCTATCTGACTGAAAAGAAAACTTACGCCACGGAATTGTCATGAGCAACAATGTCCCTCACATATATGTATGACTGAAGGTCTTAGTTAATATTTATTCAAGCGAAGTGGTGGTTAACCAATTATCGAAATGATATTGAATGGAATTCGATTACTGCACGTTTACTTTTCCAGGATCTACACACATAAAAGAAAGTGAACATAGCAAAGCTCTTAATTAAAAAAAATAAAAGGAATACATGCAACATTTAACTGTCTCAGTTACAAGTAATGCCCATATGGTGGTCCGCAATGTGGCGGGATACACAATGTAAAAGAGTCGTTACGTACAGAGATCGCGAACTGACTCGATTTTAAATGCTGTGGCAGAAATAATTTCGTTATCCATGGATTTAAGGAGTGGTTCGTCCTGCAGCAGAATTAATACGTGCAGCAGGCGAGTTGACGAGCAAGTCAGTGGTAACTAAGGATTCACAGAAACAAACGTTGTATCACTAACAGTGAAATAATTAAAATGACAACTTAAGAATCATGACTTCAGCCGTTCAACGACTCTGACTTTACACACCATCGCTCTCAGTTAAATCCTAACGCTGCACCATTGTGGCCGCTGCCTCGGATCCTGAACAAAGACCAGCAGCTCCCCAACAATTTGAGAAACAGCAACCGGCATCCACCACCGCCCTCAGACTCACTGTCAGAATCGATCTCCAGGACAGAATGCTCTCTGCTCCACTCCCCGAAACCGAATGTCCTCTGTATTCTTTCGTTTCTCTAACTCTGGTGGCCCAACAAAATAATTCCGCCAACCATGGCTCGTGCCTATTTGTTTCACCTATCAGAAGAGGGAAAATTTTTCACGTGACTCCCCTCGTCTCGTCTTACGGGTCTCAGAATGATTCACGCCAGATATTAGCGGCTAACGAAGGATCTAGTCTTGGCCTTAGCCTCTGAGGCATGAGCAAATACTCGGTTCTTCCCTTACCATCCCGCTTATCTTTCGAAAGCGTCTCAGTTTTTGTCGCAGTTTCGATAAATACGAGGGTCATTCCAAAAGAAATGCATACTAGTTTTTTAAAAATACAGTTTTTATTCTGCATGTGTGAGAGTTTTACAGTGTGTGGATACATCCTTCCCGCTTGTTTTCAAACTTAGTTCAACCTGTTCCCGTGAGTGGCGCCGTCACAGCATGTCTTCAAGGTGGCTGCTACACTTGACGTTCGTCAGAAGCAACGTGCTGTCATAGAATTCCTGTGCTGTGAAAACGAGGCAGTGGGAAACATCCGCAAGAGGTTGAAAAAGGTGTATGGAGATGCTTCTGTCGATCGCAGTACAGTTAGTCGGTGCGCAAGAAGGTTACGTGATGAAAGCGGGCACGGAAATATTGAAGATTGTCCTCGCAGCGGCAGGCCTCGTACTGCACACACTGCAGACAGTATGCATAGAGTTAACGAATTGGTGTCTGCTGACAGACGCATCACAGTGAACGAATTGTCACGCTACGTTGGGAGAGGGGAAGGAAGTGTGCAGAATACAGAAAGTGCTGGCGTTAAAAAAGGTTTGTGCCAAGAGGGTTCCCATGATGTTGACATTGGCTCACAAAGAAATAAGAAAAACGATATGCAGCGAACTTTTGGAACAATACGAGAATGGCGGAGATGAATTTCTTGGAAGAATTGTGACAGGTGATGAAACATAGCTCTATCATTTTTCACCAGAGACGCAAAGGCAATCAATAGAGTGGTATCATGCAGATTCACCCAAGAAAAAAAATTCAAATCCACACCTTGTGCTGGAAACGTTATAGCTACAGTGTTCTTCGATTCCGAAGGACTCTTGCTTCTGGACATCATGCCAAGTAGAACCACCATAAATTCTGATGCATATGTGACAACACTGAAGAAACTTCAAGCTCGACGGAGTCGTGTTGAACCACATCGGCAAACGTAGGATGTTTTGCTGTTGTACGACAGTGCACGGCCACATGTCAGACAAAAAACCATGGAAGCGATCACAAAACTCGGATGGACAACACTGAAACACTCGTCTTACAGTCCGGACTTGGCGCCATGTGACTATCATCTCTTTGGGAAACTGAAAGACTATCTTTGTGGAACAAGGTTTGAAGATGATGACTCCCTTGTGTACGCTGTCAAACAGTGGCTCCAAAAGGTTGGTCCAGAATTTTACCGTGCGGGTATACAGGCGTTGGTTCCAAGATGGCGTAAGTCAGTTGAGAGGGATGGAAATTATGTGGAGAAATGAAAATATTGTTCCTAAAGGATGTATCTACACACTGTAAAACTTTAAAACACGTAGAATAAAAGATGGATTAAAAAAAATAGTGTGCATTTCTTTTGGAGTGACCCTCGTACCTTTGGCAGTGATATGCCTGTCCGGGACATAGCTTCGTGCCTAATCAGCGGGTTGTCAACCTTCGATCGGCCCCAGTATGTCGCCTGGGGGCGTAAATAGACATAAGTTTCTAAGACGTTCCTGGCCTGGAGCCACCGAGTTTGATACGGACCCAAAAAAGGAAGGATAAAAAGGGGTGAGGAGCAGAGTGACACTTAACCTTGGAGCTGGTTTGTTTGGATGCAGTGGCCCCAGAGTGGAAAGCCAATGAGCTCTTACACAATTTAACATCGGAGCACAAAGTATATACATAAGTATTTGAGCAATACAGGAAAAGACGTACATTATTAAAAACCTTTCTTTCCAGTAATATAAAGCATCAAAATAGTTAATTCCAATGAACAGTACGATTAGAGATCTTGCGTTGGGAAGAAATAGTTTCATTTAAATGGCTTGTATTAAGTTTCTTGACTCCAGCAAGTTCTAGACAATTGCTCTTTTCTCAAAGAATTCAAGTCTACTAATTCAAAACAGCCGTCTCGATTCTAACTTCTCGTAACATTGGACGTTACTTTGCTAGAATTCTGTATCCCAAAGGGTCATGACTGACCAGTGAAAGAGTTAATTAAACAGTGATTGAAAAACCTCATAGCATTAAGTAAGCGGCCACGATTAAATATTTAAAACAAATAACGCAGCTTTCAGCAAGCAGCCATTAATAAGTATCAGCTAATAAACAGATATTCTTTAAACATCGGCACCCGTAACTGACCTGTGAAAGAAATAATTAGATTAAATATTTAAAAGTTAGTGACCATTACTGACCAGAAACTAACTTACTTACGCAATACAAGACATTATGTTACTGATAGAATGTCCAAGAACAACTGTCGGTATGAGTCTACGAGCCGGCCGGGGTAGCCGAGCGGCTCTAGGCGCTACAGTCTGGAACCGGGAGACCGCTACGGTCGCAGGTTCGAATCCTGCCTCGGGTATGGATGTTTGTGATGTCCTTAGGTTAGTTAGGTGTAAGTAGTTCTAAGTTCTAGGGGACTGATGACCTCAGAAGTTAAGTCCCATAGTGCTCAGAGCCATTTGAACCATTTTTGAGTCTATGAATAACCAAATATTTCTTAGACATAGACGGACGTAACTGACCAGTACAAGAAACAATTAAACATAGTATTTACGAGTGATGTAGTATTAACGACGCGGTACTCACACATGGCACGCCGAACTTTCAGTCAGCTTGCATATAGTGAAAGGCGCCGTTTTAAGTCACCTTTTCCAATTGACAATGCCTCCCCACACCATACAAGGTAATTTCAGGAGCTACGAAAAACACAGAGAGGACTATAACAGACAGAAAAATGCAGTCAGATTCATCGTAATTTACAATGTCCGTTTGCCAAGGCGAAAGACACTCTATACACAACAGAGTTTAACATAGAAACCCAGTCCCAGCATGCCTTTCAAAATTGCGGTACTACCTTAAGCGTGGGAAAACAGCGTCTTCGCGTTTCCCTCCCTTTCACAGCCCAAAGCAGACCTTAAACTCTTAAATGCATAGCAATGTTAAGGCGACTCTTAAACTTCTACTAGGCTTCTACAGCGACCGTCCTGTGCAGCGCCTCCTCTGAATGTGCTACGCGAAAGTACTGCATCGTCTGAACGACACAAAGATGGCTGCCTTGCTGGGAAGGGCACACGACCCGCGTGTGAAAATCGGCCATCCCAAAATCTATTCGTAAGAATGAAAAAATATTATTTCAAGAAGATCTAACTTGACCTGTACCCAGGAGTATCAAATTCACTATCTAAATTATATTAAAAGAAGCTGACTACGAGAGTGGCTGCAAATGTTTCTGTACTATTCAAACTGGAATTACTGGTGGGAACCCATGTTAACTATGAATAACAATGGGCAGTTGTCTCATTCAGACTACAAGTAGTGGGACACACTTCAGCAGCTTCATATGTTCCTTTTATTTGTCTACCTCTTTGTCGTCTATTATCAGATTGTATTTTCACATTAGTTAGATTAGGAAGGAAGTGAAGAGTGTGGACCCAGAGAATCATTTAATAAACTTGTAAACCTAAAGAAAACAATGATACATCTCTTTCTGGAAGGTGGTTTATATTAGCAAACATTCAGCAAGTGGCAGAAGACAAAGGAGAGTTTAGAAAACCAAAAAGACATGCTAGATACCTGACAGATCTCTCTCATCCTTTCTACAGGTTGTCCGAAAAATCTTTCGAAAAACTTCGATGGTTTGTAGAGGGAGTCTTGAGAAACAAATCGAGAATACGAATCCGCGTCCTGAAACGTTACCCTACACAGCGTCAAGTTAAAGGCTACTAGACCTGGCACTAGGCTACCACTTCGGTAGCAAACGTGACTTTCTTTTACGACACTGATAGAGGGTAGGTGGAAAGTTCAAATGGTTCAAATGGCTCTGAGCACTATGGTACTTAACTTCTGAGGTCATCAGTCCCCTAGACTTAGAACTAATTAAACATAACTAACCTAAGGACAACACACATCCATGCCCGAGGCAGGATTCGAACCTGCGACCGTAGCAGCCACGTGGTTCGGGACTGAAGCGCCTAGAACCTCTCGACCACAGCGGCCGGCCAGGTTTGCATCCGTAGGTTATTTTTGTCCTGCATACCGGAAAAGACTGGAGATCTTAGAGGGCTCCAGGAGAAAAATAAACTGCAGCTAGCAACCTGTGTCTGAAATAGCCATCCATCGGGGCAATAGAGTATCGCATTCGTAGGAGACAAGGCTTTTATACACACCGGCTAGCTCCATTTTCTCCATTGGCGATCGTTGCAGTACATCGCGATCACAGAATAACTAACAACGTTGCGAGTCATTCCGTCTATGTTCCGTCAGCGTACAAAGTCACGTTTGCGGCCGGCAGGTGGCATAGTCGCAGAGTCCGGTGACTGTAACTTCGACGTTCTGTAGCGTCGTTCGCTGACGTTTCCATACACGGGTTCCTATCGTAGATTTATTCCTCAAGACACCCTCAAGAACCCCTCGAACTTTGTCGCAACTTTTGTGGATTTCTGGGCCACCCTATACAGTTGAGTACGTTCCATTTGGGCCGAGAGAAGACTCACTTTGCCACATTACTGTTGCATCGAGTGATGTATCACATGCAGCACAGCTAGCAGTACTCTGCTCATGTTTGTCCCTGCATTCGTATTCACTTCCACCTTCCTTAGCTTCATAAAACTTCACCGACGACCTCTTCTGCCACCTTCTTCACTTCTTTTCATACCATTTTTATAGACGCCTGGAAGGAAGTGTGTTCTGTATTACCGCGCTGCTGCTACGGTCGCAGGTTCGAATTCTGCCTCGGGCATGGATGTGTGTGATGTTCTTAGGTTAGTTAGGTTTAAGTAGTTCTAAGTCTAGGGGACTGATGACCTCAGATGTTAAGTCCCATAGTGCTTAGAGCCATTTGAACCATTTTGTTCTGTATTACACTCAAGCGCCAGAGAAACTGGTATAGGCATGCGTATTCAAATACAGAGATATGTAAACAGGCAGAATACAGTGCTACGGTCGGCAACGCCTATTATAAGACAAGTGTCAGGGGCAGTTGTTAGGTCGGTTACTGCTCCTGCGATGGCAGGTTGTCAAGATTTAAGTGAGTTTGAACGTGATGTTATAGTCGTCACACGACCGATGGGACACAGCATCTTCGAGCTAGCGATGAAGAGGAGATTTTCCCATACGACTATTTCACCAGTATACCGTGAATATCAGGAATCTGGTAAAACATCAAATCTCCGACATCGCTGCCACCGGAAAAAGATCCTGCAAGAACGGGACCAACGACGACTGAAGAGATCGTTCAACGTGGCAGAAACGCGACCCTTCTATAAATTTCTGCAGATTTCAATGCTGGGTCATTAACAAGTGTCAGCGAGCGAACCATTCAACGAAACATCATCGATTTGGGCTTTCGGAGCCGAAGGCCCAGTCGTATACCCTTGATGACAGTACGACACATAGCTTTACGCCTCGCCTGGGCCCGTCAACACTGACATTCTACTGTTGATGTGTGGAAACATATTACCTGGTCGGACGAGTCTTATTTCTTATTGTATCGAGAGGACGGACGAGTACGAAAATGGAGATAACCTCGTGAATCCATGGACCCTGCGTCTCAGCAGGGGACTGTTCAAGCTGGTGGAGGCCCTGTAATGGTGTGGGGAGTGTGCACTTGGAGTGATATGGGGCTCCTGATGTGTCTAGATACGACTCTGACGGGTGACACGTGCGTAAGTATCCTGTCTGATCACCTGCATCCATTCCTGTCCATCGTGCATTGCGACGAACTTGAGCAATTGCAGCATGACAAAGAGACATCCCACACGTCTAGACTTGCTACAGAGTGACACCAGAAAAGCTCTTCTGAGTTTAAACACTTCGGATGGCTACCGAACTCCCCAGAGGTGAACATTATTGAACATATCTGGGATGCCTTGCAACGTGCTGTTCAGGAAAAATTTCCACCTTCCTGTACTCTTACGGATTTATGGACAGCCCTGCAGGATTAATGGTGTCAGTTCCCTCCACCACTACTTCAGACACTGGTAGAATCCATGCCACATCGTGTCGCGGCACTTCTGCGTGCTCGCGGAAGCCCTATACGATATTAGGCAGGCATACTAGTTTCTTTGGCTCTTCAGTTTATGTGCATTGTGTGTGCTTCCCGTTTGACGAATTGGATTGGTTTAATATGACTAGGCATCGTAGAGGAATCACAGTAATTGTCACTAAAACAATTCAGTATTGTTATTATTTTTGGCCGGCAGCGGTGGCCGAGCGGTTCTAGGCGCTACAGTCTGGAACCGCGCGACCGCTACGGTCGCAGGTTCGAATCCTGCCTCGGGCATGGATGTGTGTGATGTCCTTAGGTTAGTTAGGTTTAAGTAGTTCTAAGTTCTAGGGGACTGATGACCTCAGAAGTTAAGTCCCATAGTGCTCAGAGCCATTTGAACCATTTATTATTTTTATTGCCATTTAACTCAGAGAACATAGATTCTCAGAGCTGTTGTGCTCTCCGCTTATTAGCCTCTTCCAACGTCTGTTTCAATTAGGTTATCGCTACCTTACTATAATGTAGTTGACTTAGATGTTGGAAGAGAGCTGGAAAGAAAATTTTACGTTGGGTTATTTTGCAATGACAATTATCATCAAGAACTGAGTGACTTGAAACACAGTTTATGCTAATTGGCCATTAGCGAAACACCTCCTAAGAAACAGGTTCTCAAGTGGTACACGGTAAAGTCACATTAAAGTGACTGCCAACTTTGTTCAATGTCAACGTGCAATAATCACTCACAGATGGCAGAACCAGCACTGGTAGTGGAGAGTATATGAAGTGTATCGGGGGACGTGGAAAACAGTGCAGACAGTCATAACGATTCATCTGGCGCCCAAATGGGGTATAATCAATGGCTTTCAGACCGAGGTTGGAAGCATTTCCGAAACGGCTAAATTTGTAAGCTATCTGCGTGCCGCTGCGGTTAAAGTATACTGTGCATAGCAAAATGACTCTATCCAAAACTTAGGGGTGAACGACGTCTGCGAGGATGTGTATGGACGAATAGACTTGTAACTGTTGAGAAACTGACTGTCCAGATGAACCAAGGGACTACCAACTGTGTCTCTTCACGACCGCTCAGTGAATGTTGCTGCATATGGGCCTATTCAGCAGGTGCCTGGTTCATGCGCCCATGTTGACTGCTGTTTATCAGTGATGAAGGTGGAATTTGCACGCCATAACTGCAACTGGACATCCACTGAGTGTGGCCTCTTCAGGTGAATCACGTTTTATGCTCCATCAGACTGATGCCCATTGGGGTGCATGGGCCTGCAATAATCGTCGTAAGGTTCTGGGCTGAAGGATGAACAGTTTCGGTGTGGAAAATGCATTTGTGACATTCCCTCAGTGATCTCGCCACTCTGGAAGGCACAGCGCATCAACAGAAATATTCATCTATCATTGGGGTCAATATCCACTCCTTCACGCATCTTGTTTTTTCTCCGCACGATGCCACCTACCTGCAGGACAACAATGCAACGTGTCACACAGCTCGCAGTATGAACACGCGTAGTTCCAAGAGCTCCAGGATGAGTTTACTGTACTCCTCTAGCCACAAAACTGCTCGGATTTAAACTAAATCGAGAATCTGTGGGACCACCTCGATCGGGCTGTTCGTGCCATGGATCCTCAACCGAGAAACTTAGCGCAACTGACCCCGGCAATGGAGTTGGCATGTCTCCACATCCCTGTCGGTACCTTCCACACTCTCTTTCAGTACGTCCGCTCAGCAAAAGGTGTTTATTCAGGCTTTTGACAGGCGGTCACGTCAATGTGACATGACTGTGTAAATGGCAACAGAAAACACAGCAGCCATGAATCATTAAATCGCATTTATCCAAGATCCACCGCAGGGAATTATTATGTCTCTGGGATGTCTAGTCACATTAAATCATATGGACAATGCAGCTGTGTCTGTAGTACCACCGACTGGCAGCACAGCGAATACTGTTGTGACTTCCCTTGACGCGCCATTATTGAGAAGTCCACCGTCGTGCTGCGCCCAGCGACGACACTGGACCTGGCAGAGGCACCACATCATCTTTTCAGACAAGTCCCGGTTCTGCGTACGGGAGCACAATAGACGTATCCGTGTGTGGAGGCTCCGAGGAGAACTAATGTTGGCAGATTCCATTCATCAATGACGTATGTCCCCTGGCACGATGATATGGAACACCATTAGGTACATTCGATTACGTCTGCTTCAGTAGCCGGCAATTCTGACACCAGCTGTTACATTTCCGTCGCGCTAGGACCGGTAGCTATACCCTTTCACAGAGATATCTATGATAGGGTTACAGCCACGGGTCCTAACGCGACGGAAATATTACAGATTGTCTCTTCGTGACGTTCACTTTCAAGAATATAACGCAAGACCACACGTCGACCTTGCCGTCCTCACCTACCTCAGTACAGAGACTATACGAACATTGCCCTGTCCAGCATCCACTGAAAACATCTGGTCATGGGTTGTTGAGAGACTGGCACGCCACCACTCGAAAGCCACTGTAGCTGACGATCTCCTGCAGAAATTTGAAGCAGCAAGGACTGAAGCTCTTGTTCCTGGCATCCAAGCTCAAACTGATGCACCTGTGTATGAGGGTGTACTAATTTTCTCATCCTGTATCTCCCGAAATTATTAGAAATATAATCATGAATCCTTCTTGCTATTCTATATACACCCAGTAAGTAAATTTTTAATATTTGCTACCCTTCTCGGTGTTGTAATTTTAACTGCCAACAGTGTAGTTTCGCACGTTCACCTGATGCTATACCAGTCACTTAGCCTCTTCCCGGGCAGCTGAGAAATTCTAGATCTCTGCTGGACTCTGTCTCCCCGAGACAGCCACTCTTGCCAGCTCGTACCCCATCGCACACTCCATCCGGAATGCGTCGGCCACACCCCTATATTTACTATTATCAGCATTTGTTGGCCAAGAAGTGGACGTTGTCTTACAATTACACCTTTAGTGATGTTTTCACCACTGGTCATACTACTATTTAATACGACTGGCCATGCCACATGGCTAGAATCGTGCTGCAGTAGTTCGAGAAGCAATGAGAGGAATTCTAATCCTTATTTTAGTCCAAAAAATCACTATATCAAACCTGCTGAATATATTTATAATGTCACCGATCTCAGTAGTAACGAAATATGTCCATAATTTTCAATCGCATTTATATTTCACGCTTAGCATAGAGAGAATGAGAAGATTCCACAGGTAACGATTCACATATTGGTGCAATTTGTATCGATGGCGCTAGGGTAAGGTACGGTTATTCACAAAAAAATGTTCAAATGTGTGTGAAATCTTATGGAACTTAAGTGCTAAGGTCATCAGTCCCTAAGCTTACACACTACTTAACCTAAATTATCCTAAGGACAAACACACGCACCCATGCCCGAGGGAGGACTGGAACCTCCGCCGAGACCAGCCGCTCAGTTCATGATTGCAGCGCCCCAGACCGCTCGGCTAATCCCGCGCGGCGGCCGTTCACAATACCAATTTGTCCGTAAGTGAGTCAGGAGAGGTTGCAGCTCATTATAATCAGAACAATCTTATACAGTCACGGAACGTTCTCTATCCTAAACAACATCTCCACTGTGCAGATGGAAACCATCATTACCGTTTGGTTCAGTCCGTACGGAAATACACTGCCTTCTTAAAACTAAGGGAAAATAAAAAGAGTCAGAGCCTGTTACGATATCAAACATTAGACGTGACAACTGGAAATTTTAACACTACAATTCGCCTTGAAGCCACAACATGCATCGCAGAGGCGATGCAATTTGCTTTCGTTGGATGCGCAGAACACACAACGCAGGATCGAAGTTCGTTCTGCGAAAATAACGGAAGATAGTTGGGATAGCTGACATCGTCGAATGCCACCAGAGCATCATTTATCGTATGACGAAACAATGAGGACCGTTTGCAGACTGCAGACACACCACACTCACACAGTAATGGTAGATGGTGAAATGAAATGTTCGTCTTTCTGTTTTCCGTATCCTCCTTCATCTCGTGTTTTAGGCTATTTACTATTCGCCAGAACTCTTCTCTTTCTCGGTCTTTTGCTGGAAATCTTTGAGGACCCATTCTTTGCATATATTCATTCCACCTCCACTTAATTTCTCAAAAGTTTTCATTTACGCTTCTTATATTTAGGTTGTGTCTGATAACAACCGTTCTGATACAGTGCGTTCTTCTCCATCCATTGACACTTGCTTCTTCTTCACTGCCCGCGGTTCGCTTACTTATAATAAGATCTATAGGGTGATAGCACTAAAACTTTAATTTCGGGAGTTACAAAGTTTCATTTTTCAGATATCTGCTGGTTCTTCCGCAAATATTACTGCTCTTGTTTCATTTACATCTATATGAATGCTCTACAGTTCACACTCGAAAGCCCGGCAGAGGCTATATCGAACAGCCTTCAGACTACTTCTCTATCATGCCAGTCCAGAACAGAGTATGGGAAAAATGAACACTTAAACCTTTCTGTGCGAGCACTACTCTTATTTTATTACGATGATCATTCCTCCCTACGTATGTTGGCACCAATAAAATAATGTCGCATTCAGAGGAGAAAGTTGGTGACTGGAATTCGTGAAAATATCTCGCCGCAACGAGAAACACTTTTGATTTGATGATTGCCACCGCATTCCCATATCATATATGAGACACTCGCCCCCCCCCCGCCCCCGCCGCCCCCCACCGCCCGCCTGTTTCTTAAAAAATGAACTGCTCTCCTTTGAACTTTTTTCGATGTCCTCCGTCAGTGCTATCTGATCCCATACCGCACAGCAATACTCCAGAAGAGGACTGACAAGAGTTGTGTAGGCGGACTGTTTAGTACAACTGTTGCATCTTCTAGGTGTTCTAGTGTGATCCGTACAGCTTTCCAGTCTTTGGTTCGCTTTCCTCACAACAATACCTATGAAACTAGTTCAATTTAAGTTATTCGTAGTTGTAGTCCCTAAGTGTTTAGGTGAAATTACTGCCCTTAGATTTGTGTGATTTATCTTGTAGTCAAAATTTGGCAGATTCCTTTTATTACTCAGGTGTATGACCTCATACGTAAATCATTTAGAGTCAACTGCCACTTTTCGCACCATAGAGATGTCTTGTCTAAATAATTTTGCGACTGTGTTTAACCTTCTGATGACTTTACAACACTGCAAATGACAGCATCATCTACAAACAATGTAAGAGGGCTGCTCAGATTGTGTCCTGAATCGCTGATATAGATTAGGAACAGCGAGGGGGATAACGCTTCTTGGGCAACGCCAGATATCACTTCTGTTTTACACAATGACTTTCTGTCAGTTATTACGAACGTAACCTTTCTGACAGGAAATTCACGAATCCAGTCGCACAACTGACACGATACTTTCTATGGGCAAACTTGTGAACTACGGTGTCAAAAGCCTTCTGGAAATCTAAAAAGATGGAATCAATTTGAGATCCCCTGTAGATAGCACTCATTACTTCGTGTGAATAAAGAGCTATTTGTGTTTCACAAGAATATTATTTTCTGAAACCGCCCTGACTCTATATTAATAGATCGTTTTGTTCTAGGCAGCTCACAGTTTTCGAACACTTTACATGTTCCAAAACCCTACAGCAGATCAGTGTCAGTGACATGGATCAGTAATTCAGCAGATTACTCCTATATCTTTATTTGAGTACTGGTGTGACCTGTACGACTTCCCAGTCTTTAGGTATCTATCTTTCGTCAATTTTGTTACTTTATTTTATATATCTTTACGATAATCATACGTTTTATTACAAGCAAGAAATTTGACGTCCTTAATTTTTCTGTGAATTTGTTGTCGATATCAATTTTAGTTCGGTATAACTGCCTAAGTCGGGGTTACAGCTTTGTGCACCGAAGTTTTTAGATTATTTCGTAACCTATATTATTCCATTCATCATCAGCTAATTGTAGATCATCTTCTTTCCTAGAAATCAGTGTAGCCTCAGCATACAGGAGTGCTTTTAATCCTGACAGATCATTCAGTGTTGTTTTCTAATCGCCACCTAGTAATAGCATCGTCGATTTTGATGATTCTCTCAGTTTTGATGGTTTGGACTATGTCTGTCAAATTTCCTCCTAGATCCAACACAAACGGTGAGTTTTCTTAATTGCTCTGTGCTAGTTGTATCAGATGTAAAAGTATCCAACATACTTCATTGTATTTCATATTATTCTACGAAAGAGTAGTAAATTAAGTACTATAAATATCTCTGGTATGATGCTAACATTGAAGCGATACGGATCTGGTTGCAGAGTGATAAGGTGCTAAGCAAATTAAATCGTATTTCCATAAATGATTTATTATCTCTTAAACAAAACAGTTTTTAATAGCAAAGGATAAGAATTAAGGTGGAAATTCTGTGACCTTTAAGCAAGAATTTAACTCAAAAGCAATAAAGTGTGATTTTCAAAACTTTAAAATCACATATCAACTGTTTAAGTATGGCAGTCCTTGTGTAAAATACAAAAACAAGTCAAGGCAACGTCAGCAATTTGCGACCGAGAGCTGCAGGTCAGGTGATAACAATATAGCAAGAATAATAATTTTGAACAACTACACTCCTGGAAATGGAAAAAAGAACACATTGACACCGGTGTGTCAGACCCACCATACTAGCTCCGGACACTGCGAGAGGGCTGTACAAGCAATGATCTCACGCACAGCACATGGACACACCAGGAACCGCGGTGTTGGCCGTCGAATGGCGCTAGCTGCGCAGCATTTGTGCACCGCCGCCGTCAGTGTCAGCCAGTTTGCCGTGACATACGGAGCTCCATCGCAGTCTTTAACACTGGTAGCATGCCGCGACAGCGTGGACGTGAACCGTATGTGCAGTTGACGGACTTTGAGCGAGGGCGTATAGTGGGCATGCGGGAGGCCGGGTGGACGTACCGCCGAATTGCTCAACACGTGGGGCGTGAGGTCTCCACAGTACATCGATGTTGTCACAAGTGGTCGGCGGAAGGTGCACGTGCCCGTCGACCTGGGACCGGACCGCAGCGACGCACGGATGCACGCCAAGACCGTAGGATCCTACGCAGTGCCGTAGGGGACCGCACCGCCACTTCCCTGCAAATTAGGGACACTGTTGCTCCTGGGGTATCGGCGAGGACCATTCGCAACCGTCTCCATGAAGCTGGGCTACGGTCCCGCACACCGTTAGGCCGTCTTCCGCTCACGCCCCAACATCATGCAGCCCGCCTCCAGTGGTGTCGCGACAGGCGTGAATGGAGGGACGAATGGAGACGTGTCGTCTTCAGCGATGAGAGTCGCTTCTGCTTTGGTGCCAATGATGGTCGTATGCGTGTTTGGCGCCGTGCAGGTGAGCGCCACAATCAGGACTGCATACGACCGAGGCACACAGGGCCAACACCCGGCATCATGGTGTGGGGAGCGATCTCCTACACTGGCCGTACACCACTGGTGATCGTCGAGGGGACACTGAATAGTGCACGGTACATCCAAACCGTCATCGAACCCATCGTTCTACCATTCCTAGACCGGCAAGGGAACTTGCTGTTCCAACAGGACAATGCACGTCCGCATGTATCCCGTGCCACCCAACGTGCTCTAGAAGGTGTAAGTCAACTACCCTGGCCAGCAAGATCTCCGGATCTGTCCCCCATTGAGCATGTTTGGGACTGGATGAAGCGTCGTCTCATGCGGTCTGCACGTCCAGCACGAACGCTGGTCCAACTGAGGCGCCAGGTGGAAATGGCATGGCAAGCCGTTCCACAGGACTACATCCAGCATCTCTACGATCGTCTCCATGGGAGAATAGCAGCCTGCATTGCTGCGAAAGGTGGATATACACTGTACTAGTGCCGACATTGTGCACGCTCTGTTGCCTGTGTCTATGTGCCTGTGGTTCTGTCAGTGTGATCATGTGATGTATCTGACCCCAGGAATGTGTCAATAAAGTTTCCCCTTCCTGGGACAATGAATTCACGGTGTTCTTATTTCAATTTCCAGGAGTGTATATTAGGTGCCTGGGTCCGATCAGGTTATTACAGAACATATCACTACAATACAAGAAGGCCCACCAAAAGTATGTCCGTAATGTTAATCCAAGTACGCCGATGCCGGAGGAAAGGCTACACAATATTCTTTTTTTTTTTTTTTTTTTTAACGCAATTGTCAAGCCCACGGCTAATCAAGTCTTTGTGATAACTGAGATCTCTCAGAATATTAAACATGCCAAGAGTACTGAGTTTAGGTACAGGCCCACTGTGAACGCGAAAGTGATTTTAAATTTTAAAACACTATGGGGCGCTTCGCGGAACTCATGGACTTCGAACGTGGTCAGGCGATTGGGTATCACCTGTGTCATACGTCTGTACGCGAGATTTCCGCAAGGTCCACTGTTAGCGATGCATTGTGCTGCCACCTATTGCCAGGTAATATACCAACAGCCACCTCTGGATGACGCTATCAAAGATTTTCACAAACAGCTTTAGCAGCAGGATTTGACATCAACAGCTATTAATAATTAATCTTAGTACCATTCATTTACATCATTAAAAAAGTTATAAAATTAAGTGTAAGAATTTCTAGATGTTATAGCAAAAGACCTTCTGCCAGCACGGCATTGAAATTAAAGTAGACCAGTCTTGAGGCAACTAAATTAAGTTAAATGCTCAATTAGAGAAAATAACAGCTAAAACAATTCATACAATATGTGATCAAAAGTATCCGGACACCCCCAAAACATACGTTTTTCATATTAGGTGCATTGTGCTGCCACCTATTGCCAGGTACTCCATATCGGCGACCTCAGTAGTCATTAGACATCGTGAGAGAGCAGAATGGGGCGCTTCGCGGAACTCACGGACTTCCAACGTGGTCAGGTGATTGGGTGTCACCTGTGTCATACGTCTGTACGCGAGATTTCCGCACTCATAAACATCCCTAGGTCCACTGTTTCCGATGTGATAGTGAAGTGGAAACGTGAAGGGACACGTACAGCACAAAAGCGCACAGGTCGAACTCGTCTGTTGACTGACAGGGACCCCCGACATTTGAAGAGGGTCGTAATGTGTAGTAGGGAAACATTCATGGCCGAGCGGCTGCTCATAAGCCACACATCACGTCGGTAAATGCCAAACGATGCTTTACTTGGTGTAAGGAGCGTAAACGTTGGACGATTGAACAGTGAAAAAACTTTGTGTGGAGTGACGAATCACGGTACGCAATGTGGCGATCCGATGGCAGAGTATGGGTATGGCGAATGCCCGCTGAACGTCATCTGCTAGCGTGTCTAGTGCCAACAGTAAAAATCCGAGGCGGTGGTGTTATAGTGTGATCGTGTTTTTCATGGAGGGGGCTTGCATCCCTTGTAGGTTTGCGTGGCACTACCACAGCACAGCCGTACCTTGATGTTCTGAGCACCTTCTTCCTTCCCACTGTTGAAGAGCAGTTCGAGGATGGCGATTGCGTCTTTCAAAACGATCGAACACCTGTTCATAATACACGTCCTGTGGCGGAGTGGTTACACGATAATAACATCCCTGTAATGGACTGGCCTGCACGGAGTCCTGACCTGAATCCTATAGAACACCTTTGAGATGTTTTGGAACGCCGACTTCGTGCCAGGCCTCACCGACCGAGATCGATATCTCTCCTCAGTGCAACACTCCATGAGGAACGGGCTGCCATTCCCCAAGAAATCTTCCAGCACCTGATTGAACGTATGCTTGCAAGAGTGTAAGCTGTCATCAAGGCTAAGGTTGGGCCAACACCGTATTGAATTCTATCATTACCGATGGAGAGCGCCACGAACTTGTAAGTCATTTTCCACCAGGTGTCCGGAAACTTTTGTTCACATAGTGTAGCTATCTACAGACAGCAATACAGACACTAAATACGTCAGCAGTAGAGGGATACAAACCAGCATGCAGTGAGATAGTAACACAAGAGGCAAACACACTCAAATGCAATAGAACACTAAACAACTCACAGTAAAGTGCATACACGAAATTAGCTGGCCAGCTGTTTTACAAAGACATACAGGAGAGTACAGCAAGGCCTGCTTCTGGCCTCCCTGATAAATTCAATACAATAATAATTATGAAATGACCATAGCTCCCCAAAAACATACAAACTGCGTTAATCCTAATGTCGCTAAAACAATAAAACACAACACCAACGGGTGGGGCAAGGTTGGAGCGCACAAGAAATAAAACTCCCAAGAATGTTTTAGAACAATTACTCAGGTATGCAGCTCCATAAACAATATAAAACAGCGCAGCTTGTACAGACACTAACAAGCCATGCCACTCAGCAGTACGACCACTGGCTGCCAAACCTGCCAATAGAACATCTACATCTAAATCGGTACTCTGCAAATCACACGTAAGTGCCTATCAGCTGGTTCATCGTTTCGCCTTCACAATAATTCGCTATTATTCCAATCTCGAAGAGCGTGCGGAAAAAACGAGTACCTATATCTCTGATTTCCCTTATTTTTTTATGATGATCGTTTCTCCCTATGTAGATCGACGTCAACAAAATATTTTCGCATTCGGATGAGTAAGTTAGTGAATGAAATTTCGTGAGAAGATTCCGCCGCAACAAAAAACATCTCTGTTTTGATGGTGTCCACTCAAAATCCTGTATCATGTCAGTGACACTCTCCCCCCTATTTTGCGCGAATACAAAATGTAAATTTAATGATTAGCCCACGTTCGCCGCAAGACGTGAAAAGTGCCCAAAATGGCTAGCGCAATATAGAAACAAATGAGCGAATGCATGCTCAAAATGGCTATGAGCACTATGGGACTTAACTTCTGAGGTCATCAGTCCCCTAGAACTTAGAACTACTTAAACCTAAATAACCTAAGGACATCACCCACATCCATGCCCGAGGCAGGATTCTAACCTGCGACCACAGCGGTAGCGCGGTTCCAGACTGTAGCGCCTAGAACCGCTCGGCCACCCTGGCCGGCCCACATGCATGCCCCAGAGTATATCAGAACAGCTACAGGAAAATCATTCATAAAATAGAACATTCCGAGGATGCGTAAGGCCAAAACACTTGCTTATCAATTTCAAATTGCAATCCGTAGTTGGAAACGGTCGCTCAAAAATAAAATCCACGCTCCTGAGGTGAGACAGATTCCCAAGCCAAGTTTGCTTCCTTCAAATGGTTGAGTGAATTACAGTTTGAATTCCAAGGGGCGTCCCAGCGCCAGCAACACTCATCGCAAAGCCGACTTCATGTGATATTCAGCCGACAGAGATGTCAACACGTGCGCTGGGATAGTAGACGCCGAGCTGTACACAATTCTGCAGACAAGACTTGTTAATTGGAAGCAGTTAATTGGGTTGGGTTGGGGTTGTTTGGGGAAGGAGACCAGACAGCGAGGTCATCGGTCTCATCGGATTTGGGAAGGATGGGGAAGGAAGTCGGCCGTGCCCTTTCAGAGGAACCATCCCGGCATTTGCCTGGAGTGATTTAGGGAAATCACGGAAAACGTAAATCAGGATGGCCGGACGCGGGATTGAACCGTCGTACTCTCGAATGCGAGTCCAGTGTCTAACCACTGCGCCACCTCGCTCGGTGCAGACAAGACTTCCCGAGTATGCAGCACAGGTCCATATATTGCTGCTCGGCACTGTCTCTCTGCTACGTGGCGGGAAGGCACCTTCGGTTACCCAGCAACTGGTCAGAGACATTCGCCATGAACGGCTACTATCCATATAAGGGAGCGGCCTGATATGGAAAGCGTACTGTTCAAAAATGGAAGGGAAGAAAGAAAAAGAACCGGAAATAGAAAAAAAGGCTAGACGCAAAGCAATAAGAGAACTCCCAGAAGTTTTGAAAGACACAAGAAATAAAAAATCAACAGGTTTGGATTCAACTAATGAAATGTTAATTAAATATGGATTAATGTCTCTAGACATTACAGTGTTACATTGTTTAAGATATACTGGAAACAAAAGGTTGTAGCACGAAATTGCAAGAAAGGAAAAGTAATATCGATTTTTAAAAATGGAGAAAAAGCTGTGTGTGAAAACCGCATGTCGGAGTTGTCTACTGGTTTTCCACAGATTTCTAAGACTCTCTTGTACGAGATAGTATCCGATTGTGGAAAAAAAACTGGATCTAAACAAAAGGAGGGGAATGAATATATAAAAAGAATGGATGCAGAGAGACTGCTACGACAGTTAACGAATTTTAAACCAAAAGGGAAAAGAGATCCTGACATACTAGAAGGAGTATGGGAACCATGACAGATCACAAACGGTCTAATGCGGAAAGTGCAGAAGAAGAAGAAGATTGTTGTGTATTTCATACTGTTCAGATAAGCCATATCCAACAGTTACTAACTACCAGTTCCGATATCGATTACATCGGGCTGCGATGTCCGATATATTCAGTTAAACAGCTAAAGAAATAGGGATACAGCCCAATTGAAACAGAGATCTGCCGTTGCTGCAGCCGACGGCAGATTGATGAATTTTATCGTTTATTGTGCGCAGTTGTCTTAAAAAAGTGCTGTAGATAGACTGTGTACCAATCCCTCTGCTGTCTTCACATATTTCAAGTAAATACCTAAAGGACGAAATAAGCTTTCACTGCGCCGGTGACAGCATGTAGTGGGTTTGCACTCACTCCTGACATGAGTAAAATAGGACTTTTACCATTAGTGTATTGTACTCTCCGCTCTTCCTGTAGTGTCTTGTGTATAAGTTGGTGTAGTTTAGAGTTCTATTCACTGTGCTCAGCTATCGTCCCCTTTCCTGGATAAAATACAACCAAAATCGGGTTTCATCAAAACTCGTTACAATTTCCGGTTGTTCAGAATCAAGAAGTGTAATTTGTCTTTTCTACCAATGCTTGCAAGAGATCCTTAGTTCTTTCGTTCATAAGTGTTCTTACGAACGTTCCGTAAGAATTCACGAGCGGTACGGCAAATACGAAACTACTAAATGAGTCACTGTAACAATGCCATAACCGTACTTATACATGTGAGTCAGGACGAATTCATCGATTACGAATGTGACAAGCAGGGAATTGCGAAGAAATATTAGCTTAAGATTTTTTTAAACTTGCGCCTCGCTGATTTATGAAAGTGACCAACGTATTTCCTTGCAACAACACAAGTCAATGTTTCTCAGGTAATGGCGTTTCTTATCGCTGCAGTAACTGCGCAATCATTGTAGGTGTGGCTCGGAATTACCACATATAATCTCTAGATACCTACTCTCGCTAGTACTCAGGTGACACACGTGGCGTGTATCCTGTTCAGCGTAGTCGTGTGTGTGTGTGAGTGTGTGTGTGTGTGTGTGTGTGTGTGTCCTCTAGTCGTTCACTGACACGACTGTGCATGACCTTGGGGATACGGTGATAGGATAACTCACATTCTTGAATCGTAACAGCCCTTTAGCGCAGGAATTCCGTCGATCTACTCCTACATTCATACTCCTGAAACAGAAAAATACTATACAACAGAGGCCGAAAGATATTTAGTACCGAATTAGTGGTCCACGCGTCGCCTCTGAAAGAAGAGACCCACAATGAGTGCATCTGTAGGTCCATACTCATTTTCTAAAACTTACCATCTACCTTAGGCAAAATAAACGTCTACGACTTCAAAACTTGCTGTTCAAGAACAATGAAATTTTTATGCTATTAACGATTTTTCTCAGTCGAATACTTAAAAGTTTATCATCACTTCGTTATAGTCTTTTATTTTTTTCCTACAGTAAAAATTGTTATGGGTCAAAGAATTTCGGACAGTATTCAGAAATTAGTGAGCAGAATTCTGTATACGCTGATTTCTCAGATATGTCGCGTGCACTTTCTTTATCATTTAAAATGAGGTTTTCAGTGTCTTTTCTTACACTCATTTCACTCGCCTTTTCTATTCGGAAGGTTATCCTGTTGTGCATTACCGAAGAGACCTAATGTAGTTGACTGGTGCTGTTAAAATTTGATTTCTTCTTCTATAAATTATTTTGCATTCAAATACTATAGAAGTAAGGATTTTTTTACTCAGCCAATCTTGATTTCCTTTTAGTGTTACGGCTGATAACATCTTAAGCAGCTAAGGCAAGAGATCTACTCCGATAGCTCGTTTATAATCACAACGGACGAAAAATTGGTCAACCCCAGGAAACATCACGCTGAAATTATGTAACAAATCCTCTAGCCTTGACAATGGCCTTAAATGATGGGAAATTTATAGATTATGTGGCACATTTGCGTAGGAGTATTTCGTCACTCACGACCACTTATGTGCAGAAAACACCTCTGAAGGTGGCATTTTTGTACGTACACACTAGAATTTGAAAATCAAGACAGCATGAAATGTGCACCGAATAATTATGACTTCTGTCTATATGAAACTGTATAGTGAAAATGAGTGCTTAAATATCTGAAAACATTATACTCGTATATTAATTCAATATTACCGTACATTACTGGCATCTGTAAACTTAGCGTTTTATTTCTTGTTAGATTAGTGACACTCTCAAGCTTACTGTCACATCTAGTATGTCGGTTTTTGTAATTCAAATTTCTAGTTAAAATAATGTTAGTAGCTGTCATTATCAGTTTTCTTGAAACATTTGTTTTGTGCTGAATTTTTTCAAAAGGAGGAAATATTCTAGTACTAACTACAGAATTCAGCAAAACACTTCATATGCACCACAAAGGGAAATCTAGAGGTGTTCAGTGGGTGATCGCACTTGTCATTTCACTAATAGGTGGTAATAAAACAGTAGTTATGCTATTACAGACTTGAGATAAGTACTAATTGACGCCTTTTCATCACCCCACACATAGACAAATATCATAGTAATTTCAGATTAAAAAACTTTTAGATGTTTTCAGCAGTAGATTACTGCCGGTATTGGTCCAAGAGTTGCTTACATCAGCATCAGGGTTCCTGGAACTGATGACATCAGTATAAGATCTTTTCACGGAATCGCGACGCCAGCATCCGGTGCTTAGGCAATGACATGCCCCTTTCCCCTTCCCCTGTAACCAATGGCTAGCCCTGATTTTATTCGACTGCACTTCATTATCCTTATTTTACTTTTGCTGATGTTGATGTTATATCCTCGTTCCAAGACACTGTCCATTCCGTTCAACTGCTCTTTCAAGTCTTTTGCTGTCTGTGACAGAATTTCAATCATATTGGCAATTCTCAAAGTTTTTATTTCTTCTTCCTGAACTTTAACTCCTACTCATATGATTCTTTGGTTTCCTTTATTGCTTGATCAATGCATGGATAGAATAACGTTGGGGACACCCTACAAGCCTCCCTCATTCGCTTCACAACCACTACTTCCGTTTTGTGCCCCTCGACTCTTATAATTGCCGTCTGATTTTTATGCAAGTTATAAATAGCATTTTGCTCTCTGTATTTATCCCTGCTACCTTCAGAATTTCAAAGAGAATAGTTCAGTCAACATTGTCAAAAGCTTTCTCTACGTCTACGAATACTATAAACGTAAGTTTGCCTGTCCGTAATCTATATTCTTAGCTAAGTCATAGGGTAACTATTGCCTCGTGTGTTTCTGCATTTCTCCAAAATCCGAACTAATATTCCCTTATATCGGCTTTTTCCAGTTTTCCCATTCTTCTGCAAGGAATTCGTTTTAGTATTTTGCAACCATTGCTTATGAAACAGATAGTTCAGTAATTTTCAAACCTTTCAGCAGATGCTTCCTTTGCAATTAGAATTATTACGTTCTTCTGAAAGTCTGAGGGTATTTCGCCTGGCTCATACATCTTGCACACCAGATGGAAGACTTCTTTCATGGCTGTCTCTCTCAAGGCTCTCAGTAGTTCTGAAAGAATGTGGGTATCCTTCTTGAAGTGTATATCCATTCTCACACTCCACAAGAAGTAGTTGTGAGCTGTGCTTTAAATGCCTATTGGTAAGTATTTCTTCATTTACATGTCTACGTGGAAACTCAGCAAATCACACTTAACTACTGGCAGAGGGTTCATGAAACCACCTTCACAGTAATTATCTATTATTCAAACATCGAACAGCGCGCGGGAAAGAGAGCACCTATATTTTTCCGTGCGAGCTCTGTTTTCCCTTATTTTATTATGATGGTCGTTTCTCCCTATGTAGGTCGGTGTGAATCAAATATTTTCGCATTCGGAGGAGAAAGTTGGTGACTGAAATTTCGTGATAAGATTCCGTCCCAACGAAAAACGCCTTTGTTTTAATTATGTCCACCACAAAATGTGTATCATGTCTGTGACACTCCCTCCCCTATTTCACGGTAAGACAAAACGTGCTGCCGGCCGAAGTGGCCGTGCGGTTAAAGGCGCTGCAGTCTGGAACCGCAAGACCACTACGGTCGCATGGATGTTTGTGATGTCCTTAGGTTAGTTAGGTTTAACTAGTTCTAAGTTCTAGGGGACTAATGACCTCAGCAGTTGAGTCCCATAGTGCTCAGAGCCATTTGAACCATTTTTTGAACAAAACATGCTGCCCTTCTTTGTTTTAAATACACACACACACACACACACACACACTTGACACTTACTCTTACGACAGAAGAAGACATACCACGAAGGTATTACCCGAATGGGACAGTAATTGATAGATGCAAAAGTACAGACAAACAAATCATTAGTTTCAGAGAAACTGTATGATTTATTCAAGAGAAATGCTTAACAAATTGAGCAAGTTAGTAACAGGTTATTCGGCTGGACATTGATTGATAGAGTTGCCGGATGCCCTGTTGAGGGATATCGTGCCAAATTCCTTCCAAGTAGCGCGTTGGATCGTCAAAATCTCAAGTTGGTTGGAAGACCCTTGCCCATAAAACTCCTGCTCTCAGTTATGGAGAGATCTAGCGACCTTCTATATTATACATATTCGTGAAATATATTATATATGTTTGTAAAGTCCTTTTTGACTCATCTTATGTAATTTCTGCTGTTGTTGTTCTGTATCAGATTAAAAAACACGGAAACACGCTGGAGACACGTGCACCAGTCTGTTTTTTTTTCCTGTTCTTTTTGGTCGGCGAACTTAGTGGGGCGGGGTCCTTGTTATGCAGTCGACCGACGCAATAACAAATTTACTCACAGTGATGCACTGGCACTGGCTACATCTTTGCTGCTCTACGTAAAAATCGTTTTCACCGTAGTCCGAAGTTGCTGTATCACAATTCGAGTCATTCGCGGGCACGTTCTACTGTGGTAATGTTACGAAAACAACTGTTTAGCTATATGACTCGAACAGCAGACTAAATCTGTGTGCCAGATAGAGACTCGCCCTGTGGACCTTTGCCTTCGCGAGCAAGTGCTCTACCAACTGTCGTAGACGAGGTGTTGCCGGAGCTCCTGCTGCTCTAAAGACATTTGGGAAACAGGAAACGAGGATTAGCAATAATTCTCGAAGCAGCGCAACCAAACATACACATACACATACACAGTGTAGTGTAATTGGACCAAGAGTTTATAACTGGATATGCGTCTGGTTTAGACATATCCATGTTGAATAGCACCTGCAAGGATGTAGCATGCTTTGTCTAAGTGGTTTGCTTTGTTCGAATGCTACATGTGAATAACATGGTACAGACTTCATCCGCGTTACGTAGTATAACAGCACGTGTACTGTGCAATACTAGTGGCATTCGCAAAACGTCCCAAGTCACAGCAATATCACATGAAAAGATGATTCCGTAGTGGATATAAATTCTTATAACTAAGATTTAATTTTAGTGCAGGGCCCGCCCCTTCTGTATTATAACGTCAATCATACACTGCGTTCAGTTCTACGTCGTTCATAATCGAATTCTGAATTACCATTTAAAATTTAAACTCGCTTACACATTGTCGATATCGATAGCTTACAAGGAAGTTTTAGCAGAGCTCTCAAAAAAAAATTTTTTAGCTGCCGATATTTATCGCGTACGTTTAGTGTAATTTGCTGATTCGTCGCTGTATCTGAGCTGTAGGGAAAGTGGTCAAGTGAATTCCTTCGCGACGGTATGTGGACTAAAAATACCACGCCGTTTTCATTATTTGGTTTTGTACCTCGCCAATAATTTTGTTCAGTAGCGCACCAGTCCTCTCTCATGAGATGATGAGCATATGCTTCTTTAAGATAAGAGTCTAGGGAAATTTCGCTCCCCAGACTGATGACTTTTTCTGACAATGTAGGTGGTGTAGTGGTTAGCGCACTGGACTCGCTTTCGGGAAGATTATGCTTCAAAATCCGTGTCTGCAACAGTGCTCTTTATAGTAACGAGCGCATTCTATATGTCTTGACGCCTATGTTCAACCATGAAATGCCCGAAAGACGGCGTATAATCTGTTGAATAGGATTGCGAAAATTTTAAAATAAGCCAGCGAGGTTACTGAGCAGTTTACTCAGCAGAAAAAACTGAATCACTGCCTACTACATCATTCGATGTGTAACGCGAATTTTTTGTCGTAAGAAAAGAAAAAACACAGTAATTGCGGCAGCAGCCCTTCAAACCAAGTTCTGACTATGTGTTGCTTTCTTGCTTTCTTCGAGATGTTTCATAATGTAGAAACACAGTAAATGCTTTGAATCTTACTGCAGATTTGATTCAGTGATACATTCGTCGGTAGTGAACAACTCTCAAGTCTTTGGCTACACATCTTCCTTTCAGTTAGGGGCTGTATATGATTATTAAATCTTAAACTCTCCAGTCTTTTGCGGTGCTGCGAACGGTAGCTGTTCAAAACATGGCAAGTGGAGGTATGTTTCAGGAGTTTTTCCCACAGGTTTACGCATCTGGGCAAATATAGCAATAGTTTATTTGCCCTATAGTCTCAATATTTGCCGTGAGCTTAACGAAAAATGCCATATACTCTGCTACTAGATACCAAAGGCATTAATTATAGTAATCCTGCCAACCATTTCACCTAGAAGAATGGGTGGACTGGCTTTCAGACTGTGTGCAGGTACCTGGTATCATTTAACTGACGCTAGAAGAGCACTGGCGCTGCTTTGGACTACACAATAGACGGAACGTTCGTCATAACAAGCTGGGGCTTCTAAAACCACCTGGTCAATGCTTTTAGCTTTTTTGTCGTATACGTAACACATTAACCGTGCTTAGGGACACAAAGTATCCTACGTAAATGTTTACCACCGCTCTGCGGAGCATGCTACGATCTGACACACAACACTGTCAAAGTATCTCACCTTTTTTATAACTCAACATGTATCGACTCTTTGATGGGTACTCAAAATTCGCCTTTCTTCCAAGTGGAGGCACTGCCCCCCATTGCGTTATCTTAACATCTACGATTTTCGTCAAATCCACCACCTTCTTACAGCTGGTTACACTTGACAAGCTCCGCTTCCAGCGTCATATAGAATAGGAAACATGTCCGTCTGCCAAGCACTTAAGTGTGATTTGCAGAGTATCCATGTAGATGTGGACGTTTGTTATTCCAGAATGAAATTTTCACTCTGGAGCGGGGTGTGCGGTGACATGAAACTTCCTGATTGATTAAAACTGTGCGCCGGACCGAGACTCGAACTCGAGACCTTTGCCTTTCGCAGAAAAGTGCTCTGTACAGGGTGGCAGTCAGTCAAGGAATATTTGAGAGTATTGGTTAAAAACATTTATTACAAAGGCCTCAGTCTTATCTTTACAAGTTTTCTTCCAGTGTGACTTCGGCTGTGCCTATGTGACACGAGCTGCCTGCCTTTCAGAACCGACACAGTTCTGTCCGGTAAAAGCTGCAACCCTCTGCTAAAATTGCTAGCGAATCCACGCAACCGTACGTAGCTAGTAACATGCGTGGGAGGCAGGTCACGTGTGTGGACTCTGAAGGGTTCTGCAAGGCTGAACACAGCTGTTTCTCTCCCTTCTGATCCAAACCTCGAGCAGGGAAGACGTCTTTCTTGGGAGGCAGAGCCTCTGGCTCTTCACTCGTTGACCCTCCACCAACAGAACTTAAAATGAACCGCCTCCTCTCCCGTTGCCCACTTTCATTAGTTGTTCCACCTCCAAGACTGACTCACAACTGGTAACGTCCTCCATAGACGCGCCCTTTGTATCCCGTACACTGAAATATGTTCTCTTTATTTTACCTGATTTCCAGTTCTATCATTTATCGTCAGTCTTGGTCGCCCGCTCGACCTCTCGTACATTGTCATCGTAAACAGATACGCCAAAACTTCTTCCCTCTCACCGCACATGCACTTGGTGTTAGAACCGCGATACGTCCCCACTGTTCGGTCCATAGGGCGACTGCTTACTTTTGTTTCATGTTTGATGTTGTAGCAGGCTCTGTTGTTGTCGCCGGCCGTGGTGGCCGAGCGGATCTAGGCGCTTCAGTCTGGAACTGCGCGACCGCTACGGTCTCAGGTTCGAATCCTGCCTCGGGCATGGATGTGTGTGATGTCCTTAGGTTAGTTAGGTTTAAGTAGTTCTAAGTTCTAGGGGACTGATGACCTCAGATGTTAGGTCCCATAGTGCTCAGAGCCATTTGAACCATTTGAGCCATCTGTTGTTGTCGCCCAGCTGCGTGGCGCACCTGCCGCCGCGCCGCCCAGAGGCGCCGCCCACGTTCGCCGCTGCACATCCTTCTTCTGCCGCCTAGATTAGGGTACTGGCCTCAGCCCCTGGGAACGTACTTCCACCGCCCATGCCGCCGCTACGCTAGTACCACATATGTGCGGCACTCAGCTGCCGTCGCCATCGCCGCCTCATTTCGCGCGTCGCGACACGACAAGTATACTGTAAGTGAGTGTTGCTATGTACTGAGGTACTGAGGCCATTTGCTCAGAGAAGAGCGTACAGTGCGAATAGGGACTCTCAGATTAGTAAATTATCGTATAGAGATAAATTTTCCATTTTATGCCTGTTATTTGAAGGTGTCTTTATTTAGAAGTTCGATTTGAACATTAGATTTTTGTGAGTATAGTTATTGCAGGATAAGCTGAATGTGTATTTGTTCCTAGGTAAGCACTTCAGATGTATGTTCGTTGGATAGTTAATGCCTGTGTAATTTAAACACATACTACAAATTTGAAAATTTGTGGTAAGGTCTTACGGGATCAAACTGCTGAGGTCATCGGTCCCTAAACTTACACACTACTTAATATACTCTAAACTGACTTACGCGAAGGACGACACACACACCCATGCCCGAGGAAGGACTCGAACCTCCGACGGGGGAAGCCGCGCAGTCCGTGACAAGACGCCGTAGACCGCTCGGCTACCCCACGCGGCAAACACATACTACCGTTGGACTTGTGTACTGCAGTGGATTTGTTATCCTTGTTTTAAATTCTATTGCCGTTGAAGTGATTCAGGGTTAGTTGCCTTGATGAGAAGTTCCAGTAGGTATGTTTTTGAGAGTTTTCAGTTAGTCTCCAGGAATATGTAGATAGCAAAATGTATCTGTCAAGCACAGAGTCTCCCAGCCGTTCATGGCGTTATCTTCAGTTGCCTTTTCGTGTTACGACCCATCCTACTTTGTTTCAAGTATGTTACTACTCCTTGCTCTACAGAGATGAGCACCTTAAGGGCTCTATATCCTCCTGTGCCTCCAACCGCGTCCGCAATGTTTCCGAAATTGTACTTTCATGAGAGTGTGTTTTTATTGCAAGATCATTCAGAGACGCGAAATCAGCGCCTGCATCTTATAAGAAAAGCAACAAATTGTTGAATTTTGACGAACCTGGTATTGTCTATCAGTTTACCACTGGTGCTAGGCGATTTGAGGCCACTAGCGCATACACGGTCGTAAATACACGATTAGCACTTGTGTTGTCGAAACCGACAGGACGCTGTGTGACATGCTGGATTGCGAAACGACAGGGATGAATTTTGTTCGTCTTCTCTTTCTCTTCTTTTGCGATTTACTGCATTTTCTCTCTCCATTTTAAAGTCTCTCTCTGCCCATGCCTTCTGTTTTCCGTAAGTCGTAGTTGGTTAATTGGTTAAATCAACGCACGAAGCTAAGATGTATTACGTGATGTACCGTAAGAAGAGTTATGATGAATGGTGAAGGAGAATTGATTTGCTGGTAAGTAAGGATATATGGTGACCTTCGGCTGTTAGTCCCCTGAGGGCAGTGAAGTTTTGTTCATATGACGAGATGTATGAGGTATTTGTGAACAGGAAAGAGGTCCTGTGGTCAACATGGCTGAAGGTAATCATATGCAGGCAAGAATTCCTGTGCCAGTTGTTTTAAGTGATTTTTTTGTTGTGTAGATAGTATTATGTGGTGGAAGTCGAGGAGGTTACAATGAATGCTAATGAAGCTGCTAATTGTATCAGAGAAGATGACTGAGTGACGTTAATTGATCTATTTTATGCCTTCGCCCCCAAAGGTCATGCAGAACCATTAACAATGATTCATTTTACCGCGCAGCGAGTTTCCTGTTGAGGCACAATTTTTTTGCAGTCGTCTAAGTTGCATCTACTGTTACATGTTAACACTTACTATATCTAGAGTGGTACAACACAAGACATGGAACGGCACAGTTGTCGCCTTGGTGTAAGCCAGCCACATAAACACGCTACCACTACACTTCCTCTTCTCCGTCTTAGCTATCGTAATGGCACAGGTTTTGAGTGAGCATAAACTGTAATGAACTTTGTGGGAAAGTATTCCGTAAGCTTTTGAAAGATGTTTTGTCTACTGCCTGCGTTTTAAGTCGTAGGTTTCCTCTAAGACTTTATTTGGAACAATATACTTGCTCAGTTGACTGTTATATAGAGAATAAGATTCAAATGGTTATTAACGTTAGTATTTTTGTGAGAAGAATGGACCAGGTGTATACCTACTTGTATCTTGTGAAAAGTTTAAATATTTCTGAAGATTTTGAGGTGTTTAAAGGTACCCTCCCTCATCGACTGTATAGATCTTTATTGTTCGATGATATTAGGAAACTTGCGTTATTCAGCTTTGTTGTAGAATTTGGATGTACTGTAGCTTTTTGTTGACAAGGATTTTGTGTCTTTCCTTTCGAAAGAATACATTAAGTGTACCTTATCAAAGCCTTTCTACAACGATACTTTTTACAAATTTGCTTTGTCGAGTGTTCCGTTTTGTTGTCAAATATAATATGGGCAGCGAAACCTCTCTTTTGACGTCTGTGTTCTGTCTGTCTTTTATTGTTCAATAGATAGTTATACTTCGAATTTTCATAACTAATTTTACACTGCTCTGCAAACATGCTAAATCCATTGTCAGTTTAGAAGCATTTATTTCAGTATTTCCTTTCAAGGCGCCACTCATAAGGGTTAAAAATAATTGTGCGTTTTTAATTCATGCGTCCACTGAAATGATCACTTGCCTTCAGTCTTTCTTTATAAAATTTTTTGACCTATGTCCAGCAAAATAATAAGAAATCTTTCACTGTTTACTTGGCGTAACTAGTGTAGCTTTGATCCGAAACTTAAGTTGTGGTGTTCCTTGAAACCCCGGTTCTTTTCGTTTCAAAATAAGTTTTATCCTGCAGCTTCTCTGTTGTGTGTCAATGGAAATAATAAATTCCCTATATGGTGACCAACGTTTCCTGAATTTGACGTTGTTGAGATTACACACAGAAACTAATTATTAAACTGTGTATTCCTTATTTACTGTCTGAGGCGTTACACCTTGCATTATTGTAAAGACGCAATTTTACTGTACAACTCCATTTCTGATATTTCTGTTTCAGAATTGAAACGAGTACTGAACTGATCCCTCTTAAACGTTGTTTCGGGTGCTGCCTTGCAATTCGTTTTGTCATACAAATTTCATGTATGAATTTGGCGTCGCTCTGTGCTGATTATTATCGCTGTTTAACCTGGTCTCAGATGCCATAGTTACTCGCGGTTTTCACTCATAATTCCTGTTATACCGCCGGTACACGCCTCAACACGTGTTTCCTTCAAGGACGCTTGCTAGCACACTAGTGAACGTCTCCTACACCTTGCGGTGCTGTACTTCTCCGCTCTCTCCTCTCATGCAGGAAGTGCATTATGCCGCAGATAATACCCCCCCCCCCCACCACCACCACCCCTCCACTCCATCGCCCTACTGGAGAGAAGCGCCATTAAAGCACATATGCACATCTCTTCTTCTCCGCAGTGCAAACCACGTGCTCTTCTCTCGTCAGTCGGAAGTTTGTTAACAAATGTTTTGTACGCTTCTGTGGTGCTGAACCACATTCTACTTATTTTATGAACTGATTATAAACTCAATTCATTCTTTCTGTTCTTTTATGTGAAGTTGTATGAATAGGACGAGAATATTTTTAATTGTTTTGTTGTTGCGGACGCATACTTAATTTACCATTTCTGGAATTTTGCCTGTGTATTTCTCTATGCCTATAACTTCGTTTTATAATCTTATTTTATACCATATGAGGGCCCCCTGATAATTTGAAAACTGTAAACTCTAAGAACAGTTGACAAGAAAGATATTTTTCTTGAACTTCGTCGTCTTAGAGGAAAAACAAGGTTGTAATTGATACTCATTTTCAATTGATAATGCAATAAGTGCTGTCTTTGGTCTTGTCCTTCAGTTGTAGATTATAGTGGTTGAGTGACACCAGCACTAAGATCTTACACTTCCTTCTTGTATTTTCACGTTTTACTTCCTTAGTTTAAAGAGCATTATTAATTTTTCGTGAGTTTTCCTGTCAAAGGGACCTAGAATAGTACCATGCTTTTGGTCAGATAGTGAGTAGTGTTCTTCCGCAGGATAATGGACATGAACGGTTTACCACAGATCTGATCCCTCAACTACTTTTACTGTATGTTCTTTTTATAACTGTGATGTAACGACGTGATACATGTTGATGACTTTATTTTGTGGTTCTGGGAATCCGATAATAATTTACAGTAGTATGTGTTTCCTACAATTAATGAATAGAAGTTGAAATTGCATTATGACTAGGAAGTTCTTACACTAGGTGTATTCTCCACAAACATATAAAGTCATACGAGAATCTCATTTTGCAGTAGGACAATATTATGTCGAATTTTGAGCAGTAACTTACGAGAACTCAAGAATTTAATATTATTTGTTGTACAAACCAATAACCATTCAGACCACAAATTGGTCACATTTCAACATTGTTAATTTTCATTTGGCTCAGTTATGACTAATTAATTTACGTAATTTAGGTAATTTTCAAGCCAACGAGTATATTTTTTCTTTTGTTTTTCTCAGATTTTCACTATTACTGGGCCGTATTGGCCATTTCCAGTGATGTATCCACGTTGAGGCACTGACAGTTTATCAGATTTTTCATCTAGTTTGTACTACTATTTTTTCCGTGAAACTACTCTCTCACTTTGCTCTAGGTGTAATATTACACTGTGTCTCTCTTTCTGTGTACTCTTATTACAATATGCCATCTTTTTAAGTACTGTTACTCTTTGAGGTAATATAAAATGTCTTAAAGTGAGCAAGCAGTTTTAGTATCAGAAGTTCGTGGTTCTTGTTGTGTAGACTTGGTTGTAGTTGTGGTCTTCAGTCCTGAGACTGGTTTGATGCAGCTCTCCATGCTATTCTACCCTGTGCAAGCTTCTTCATCTCCCACTAACTAATGAAACCCACATCCTTCTGATTCTGCTTAGTGTATACGTCTCTTTGCCTCCCTCTACGATTTTTACCCTCCACGCTGCCCTCCAGTACTCCATTGATGCCTCAGAACATGTCCTACCAGCCGATCCCTTCTTCTAGTCAAGTTGTGCCACAAACTTCTCTTCTCCCAACCCTATTCAGTACCTCCTCATTAGTTATGTGATCTACCCATCTAATCTTCAGCATTCTCCTGTAGCACCACATTTCAAAAGCTTCTATTCTCTTCTTGTCTAAACTATTTATCGTCCATGTTTCACTTCCATACACGGCTATACTCCATACAAATACCTTCAGAAACGACTTCCTGACACTTAAATCTATACTTGATGTTAACAAATTTCTCTTCTTCAGAAATGCTTTCCTTGCCATTGCCAGTCTACATTTAATATCCTCTCTACATCGACCATCATCAGTTATTTTGCTCTCCAAGTAGCAAAACTCCTTTACTACTTTAAGTGTCTAATTTCCTAATCTAATTCCCTCAGCATCACCCAACTTAATTCGACTACATATGAAACGTCCCCTTTTGAACAATTATACGTGACTGTGCTTAAACTGACACACAATATTTTTAGCGCAACGCAATCTGACTCTCAAAAATCCCTACAAAAGAATGGCCCTGACTAACATTAACCTATACGTTTCACAAATCACTTACCTCACAAAAATTTTGGTTACTCGAGCTACTGCAATAAAGCGAGCGGCACTACTGCCACCTAAATAAAAGATTCAAACTACAGAAGGCACTAACTACTGATAGCCATAGTTAGCAAATGAAAGAATTTAATGCAGAACAAACACTGTATTTGCCTTAATAGTCATAATATATATAGCAGTTCATGACAGTCTTACAAATTTCAAAACTCCGCCATCTCTCTCCCCACATCCATCACTGCTGGCGGCTCACCTCCAACTGCGCAACGCTACGCGCTGTTCACATCCAGCTGCCCAACATTACAATGGCAGACAACAATGCAAACTGGCCACAGACTGCACACAGCACAGCCAGTGATTTTCATACAGAGCGCTACATGGCGTTACCAATAAGAAAACATAAACAGCCTACTTACATAGCCCCATGACCCACAAAAAAAATATAGCAAATTGTTTTGGGCACTGGCCAATACAGATTTGAAAAAATTTTTCGTAACTACAATAACAAAGAAATCAAATGCACACAATTATTGATACAATGTTGGTCAAAAGCTAAAATTTTCTCACAGTCCATAAAGACAGTCCTGATCATTCATCGCAGTAAAATTGCAGTGTTTTTCTCAAAGTCAGAGCAGTAAAAGAAAATGCACACGGAAGTAATGGATTTCCATGCAGTCTTGAAGAAGTAGTGTTGTCCTTCCAACGGAAAGACAGTGCTGACTCTTGACATGCAGGTAGTGGGTCACAACAGAGCAAACCCACAGCAGAGTCATTCGAAGGTTTGAAGAATATTGGTAGGTGGGTCATCACAGAGCAGACCCACTATAGTCTTGGTAGAGAGTATGGTATTGGTGGTTCATCCAAGGTGCAGACCCACTTCAGTCCTTGTAGAGACGGCCAGCAGCCATCTGTTACGACTGTGCAAGTGCACAATCACCATCGATGAGTCTTGCACTATATAGCAAATCCATAAACCAGAACTTGTGCACTCACAAAGTTTTTGAAATTATCCTTAGAACGAGCAATGCTGTTATCCAGTCCCTTGCTGAATTATTAACACACGTGCAAACACTATCAGTCCCTACTTCTCGCATATTGTCCATATACTATGACCAACAGAAACGTGTGCAGTGAAATGTAACTTACAAATTACTTAATTTGATGAACTGGTGTCAATTACAATTTTATAACATAAGAATACGATAACAAAGGTACAAAATACATCATTAAGGAACATGACAATATGGATAACATTTGTAGTAAAACAGGCTTTACAAAAGAATAGAAATAAACATGTGCATCAGTGTTACAAGAATTATGACATAAGTACATACATAAAAGATCAGAATAACTTTTGAAACATCAACTTCACACATGAGCAATAAAACAGAACAGATAAATAATGTCTAAACATCGTTACGAAGTAAATAACATATTGTTAATGCAAATTATATTTGAGGATAACAGTATTCCTCATCATAGTGAATGTAGCTTAGGGCTAGAAAAATTCTACAACATAAATCGTATAAGCTAAACACATAAAGACAGGAAAAACACAAATAAACAAGAGTACACAAACACATAGCAGAATAACACAGGAGGAAAGGACAGGGTTTGTTTTCAGTGTAACTTTTGGTACTGCAGTCCAACCCAGAACTTCATTCCATAGATCGTCCCTCTTATTTCAACATTTGCTCCAGCCAAAAAAAAAATCATATCCAAGCATGCTTTCTGCATTCTGTTCACATCCTCTTTCAAAATTCTTTTTTGGCCAAACCATTTTCTTATAGCTTCTCAATGCATTTCTTCCAATTCATCACAACTCGTTCTCACATATAGCCTACCCCATCTTAAGCTAACTTAAATCTACTGAGCTCAGATGCTAAACTAAGGGACGAGGCAATGCAGCAGCACAAAACAATTAACACAAAGAGCAATGACAAAAAAATGGAAATTGTCAAAGCAAGCTGCAGTAAATCTAAGTTACCAAGCAATGCAACATTACAACTAATATGAGCGAATGTGCAGCAACAAGAAAAATAAATCAGTAGTAAAACTAGCTTAACAGAGTAATACAGAGTCAAATTCAGTAACACTATGCCTGGCAAGCAGCAGCAGCAAATGCTACAACTTATACCTATACATGACAAAGCTCAAGCAGAAAAAATAGTACACTAAAGACAACAATGCAGATAAGGGAAATGTCTATTTACATCTTAATATCTATGTCATTAAAGTGGTGCACCACAACTTATTCTACAAAAAATTACCAAGTACTTGAAAAGAAAATTATGAATGCAGTTCCTGTGAAGGTAAATGTCTTTTTGTGCTCCCTCATTTTTTTGAAAAAAATTATTATTTACTCGATCTGTAGACAGAAAATATTTATATTAGTACATCTATAAAATTTTATTTTAACCAATGCTGCAGTGCAGCTAGAAACTAGATATTAAACAAAATGAGTAAATAAATACATAAAGCAAGCCATATGGCATTTCATAAGGTAGTAAAAAATATCTCTCAACTAGGAAGACAGTAGTCATAATCAGTCGTATAGACATAAAATATTTCTCATCATTTCATTAGGCATTTCAGTAAATATCATAAATTAAGAGCTCCACAGTGTTATCATATGTTTTCAAGTTTGAGCGTGTCGTATTTGCGATGCTTTCTACAAAGGAATGTCAATAGCGAGGATAATGGCCTCTCCTTTTTTTTTTCCTCCACCTAATGGCTTTCTTTTGTCAGGCGGCTAATTCTCAGCTGGGCGCCCAAAACGCATTACGTCAAGGTCACTTAGCTTTCTTACTGAAATATTTACGACAGCAGTTTCCGCTACAGTGGCAGTCTCATATAAAAAATTTCACAGGTCAAGAATTTGCGTTACAAATCTGTAGAAACAAAATCCTGTTGATATAACAGTGTCCAAAAAATTTTTCGTCGGCATTGTAATACATTCACACATTTACACACATTTCATAATTCTAAAGTACGATTCTTGGTTTCCAACATCCTCTTCCACAAATCAGAGTCCCTAATCACTACTCATTATTCCTTGCTTTATAACACGTATACATATTCGTAGACACTTCTTCAATATTTCATCATAATAAATACGTAGCATAATCAAATTCCTCATATAGCATCAGCTTATTGATCATAAACATACCTCAGCAGCATAATACACATCGTCGTCGTAATAATATCATAACACCTCAGTCAACTCTCAAAAACGTCGTAGCTTTTTGCAATAATTTCAAAACCTAGAAAAAAAAATTCTCTGCTCATGTCAAAAGTGTCATCTGCCTCAAACGTACTTTAAAAATCGTGATCCCATACCAAATATATCATTCAAAGTTCTCATAATATCACAATGGGTCTGAAAAAATATGAACAGTTCACAAAGTACAGACAAAATACAATTTCGTAAGTGTGAAGTTATCCAACAGTGTAATTACGTAAACATCTGTCACTGCCGTAGTAAAAACGTTTGTGTCTCTCAGTTAAATGATCAGATAGCTGTGTAATTATGTGTTGGAGAAATATGGTACTGATGTGTAAAGTTGTGTAAGCAAATACCATATTAGCTAGGGCTCCTTGTGCTTGCCAAACACATGATACACAAAGTAAGCGAGTACCTCCTGAGGATTAATGTAATTATACCCTCAGGTGTTACAGATTATTGCAATGGAATGAAATGTATCACGGAAAAACTTCGTATCATTGTACTTCAAATATCTTTAAAAATAAATGTTTTAAGTACAAAATTAATCACTCAAATGCGTGTCCTGTAGCGCTAAATGTGCGTCTTGCTGTAAGATAATTCTGTGGAAGTGTCGTAATTATCGTCCTCCGAAAGCTAAGTTCTACAGAAGTCAATGTACTTACCTCATGATAAACAAAAGTGAAATGCTTTGAGTATAGATGTCTTAGTTATTACGCTTATTGCCGTGATGAAGAAAGTACTGTGCTGTAACGTATTGTTGTGCTACAGAAAAGGCTGTCTCCTTGTAGCTATACCACAAAAGTTACTACTAAAACATGTTTTTCTTTCCAGAAGAATTCAGAAAAACTGTGCAGATATAAAACAGATACACCGCAAAAGCAACAAGGTAAATTGTGTCACACATTAGTAGCATCGTGATATAGTCATGTAGCTGTCAAATAAACTAACCACTGTGTCATCTGGTATCTCTCAGGAAGCACCTTGAATCCATAATGTAGTTTCAAGTAAACCAAAATGTTGCACTAAAATCTCATTAGCAGTACCAGTACATGTTCTATGTATGTAAGCCTGATAGTCGTTACGTAATCGTGCAACTAACAAGCAAGAATGTACAAATAACAACACTGTGTCGTCTGTTCACTATAACAATGCATTCGTAATTTCTGTTTAAATAAGTTCTCTTGGTTCTTGACTGGATATTTAATTTCAAACATTGTTGCATGTCAACAGATTCTAAGTCTGACAAAACATACTAGAAATGTGAAGTGAAAAATTTTATGGCAAAGGCAAAGTTAAAAAGCAGATTATCTCTCAATAAGCGGTTTTACATGTGAAGTGTGGTGCAATCCTTTACTCTTCATAGTACTCAGAGTTTGAACTTGAATGCAATTGTCAGGCGGTATATGTCGGTAAAGAATACTGGAATTTTTCTCAAGGTTAGCGTCTATGTTATTTTTCTCTGAGCCACCTGGCGCACGCGGCTGCCTGCTGTGCGAGTCATTGTCTGTCACTTTGTTGGCGCACGACGTTATTGGGATTAGGAGATCTAACGTCTACAAATTCGCCTTGCCGAGAGGGCCCAGCCGTGTTAGAATCCCGCCAGTTCTGATGAAATTGACGTCTGTCGTTATGATTATATCGTCTGTCGTCATGTCGGTAGATTCCGTAGTTTCTTCCTTGTCGGTCACGTGGTGGAGAATTTCTCCCTGAATCGTAACTCCGCGCTGAACTGTTGCGTCAGAAGCTATTCTGTCTCCCCTGGTAATAATTGTTTTGGTTCCCATATTGTCTGTTTCTGTGATTATCTCTGTCATATTCATTACTACTGAAGTGCGATCTTTCTCTGTAACTATTACTACTCTGGCAACAGTTGTCAGACGGGTGGTGTCTGTTTTGGTCACGATTTACGTTGAAAGAATAGCCTTGTCGTGTATTATTTCTGTCATTGCGGAATTGTGACGAATGTGATCTGTAATTGTTGTGCTCCTGTTTTCGCGTTCCGCGACTGTCAGTGTCAATTTCCAGGTCTTGTAAGAGTCCCTGAAAAGCTTCAATGTCGTCTTTGCAACGTCCTGCTAAAATAATATGTCGTAAATGTTCAGGCAGTTTGATTAAGCAAATGCGGATGAGTTCTGAGGGGCTGTATGGGTTTGACAGGTACTGATTCTTGAGCAACATGTCTTGAAAATATTTCACAAGACTGGAAAATTCAGATTGTTCGAAATGTTTCATCATTATAATGCTATGTTTTACTCGGTCTTGTGTAGCTTGAGACCAATATGCTGAGAGGAAGGCATGATAAAATTCTCCTTCACTGTGACAATCGTGAATGACCGATCGCATTCTTACAGCTGGTTCATTCTCCAAGTAGCCACACTTAAATTCTAACCTGTGCTCCAATGACCAGTTGGGAGGAAAACAGTGAGAGAATTGATGGAGCCACGCTTGTGGATGAATGTCGTTGGCAGAATTCTTAAATGTTTTGAAATTACGTGTAGTAATAAACAGCTTATAGTCAAAATCATCGTGTCAGCGAGTAGCATATCTGTCATTGTTACGTCGTGTTGGCAGTTCCATCTCAAAATTCGGTGCACCTTGCCAATTTCTTTCATAATTTCCGAAGTGCCCTGTGTTATTATCTTGTGGGTGTTCCGTATTTCTAAGTCCCTCTTCCCGTGTTGGAGCGCGAGTGTCCTCTGTAATATGAAATTTTTGTATTACTTGTGCCAACTGATCTTGTACTTCCCGGATTTCTCTTTTGTATTGCGTGTTAATTTGATTCTGATTTTGTTTGAATTTCTTAATTTGTTCATACTCTTCTGTGTCAGTGATGGCTACAGGTCTTGTGTCATTCAGATCATCATCTACCTTTGCAGATAAGTTAGTGAACTGATCCGAAAGTTCGGCTACTTTCTCCGATAGTGTACTTATTTCCTCAGTGTGTTTTTCTGAACCAAGTTTCAGAGTGTCCAGTTGTGTTGAAATCGTATCTACTGTGTCCTTTAAGTTTTCTTGAGGTTTTCGAAGTTGCGTAACCGAATCGGTAGATGCAACTGAGTCAATTTTAGCTTGCAAGGTGTCGTGATTTTCATGAACAATAGTTTGCAGTTCTTTTATGGCTGCTTCGTGATTCTGTAATGCATTTTCATGACGCGAAAAAATAGGTTGGAAATGCTCACAAATTTGTGTTTTTACGTCATTACAGACTTTTTGACATTTCGATTCAATGTTGTGTAACTCAGTAGTTAAATCTTCACGTGTTTGTTCAAGCGTCGTGTCTAACTTTTGAAGATTTTGTTCCATTGTGTCTAACTTTTTAAGATTTTGTTCCACTGTGTCTAACTTTTTAAGATTTTGTTCCACTGTGTCTAACTTTTGAAGCTTTTGCTGTGTTTGTCTCTGATTTTGTTCCATTGTGTCTAACTGTTGCTGTGTTTGTCTCTGATTTTGTTCCATTGTGTCTAACTTTTCAAGCTTTTGTCTCATTTGTTGCATTAATTGTAATAACAATGCACTGGTGTCTGAAACATGTTCCTCAGTGCTTTCGGCAGTGAATTTGCACCGGCAACATTCACATTTTGACAAGCAGAAATTGTGTCTTGACTCATTTGAGAAAACGGTGAGGACGCAAAACCTGAATCTACAGTATTTACAAAATTGTGTCCTGTCATTTCGGATTCCTGAGGCGAGCTGTTGCCGAGCGATCGATCGATAATGCTTCCCTGTTCACTACCTGTTTCACTGTCTACGCCATTGTTTGCAGCCCGCTCCGTTTCCCTATGCACAGTTACCAAATTACTACTTTGAACGTCTGTTAATTCATTACACAGTGGTGCTGGCAAGCTACGCTCGTCGTCACTATTATTTCTCAGTTTACTTTGGAGCCTAGTGTTACGTTTTTTACACGCCATTATTGTCACAATATTTCACACGATAACACAGAAAAGCACAATTTGAAGAGCAAAAATAAGAGAACACATTAACATAGCACTGAAAATAATATGTAGTTAATTGCAAGCGCAGCTGCGAAATACTTGGTGCAAATCTACATGCATGCCACAACTGTTTTACTGTACAACAATGAAAGACTGCAACTACAAAGGAGATTCTCTCTACAATTACGCGCTAGCAATAAACAATAGCTACACTAATTACACAAACTACAAGAAAAAAATCAGAAGATTCCAGTGAGGTATCCTCGGCTAAGGATCGACAAATGAAACGTCCTCTTTTTGAACAATTATACATGACTGTGCTTAAACTGACACACAATATTTTTAGCGCAACGCAATCTGGCTTTCAAAAATCCCTACAAAAGAATGGCCCCGACTAACATTAACCTATACGTTTCACAAATCACTTACCTCAAAAAAATCTTGGTTACTTGAGCTACTGCAATAAAGCGAGCGGCACTACTGCCAGCTAAATACAAGATTCAAACTACAGAAGGCACTAACTACTGATAGGCATAGTTAGCAAATGAAAGAATTTAATGCAGAACAAACACTGTATTTGCCTTAATAGTCATAATATATATAGCAGTTCATGACAGTCTTACAAATTTCAAAACTCCGCCATCTCCTTCCCCACATCCATCACTGCTGGCGGCTCACCTCCAACTGCGCAACGCTACGCGCTGTTCACATCCAGCTGCCCAACATTACAATGGCAGACAACAATGCAAACTGGCCACAGACTGCACACAGCACAGCCAGTGATTTTCATACAGAGCGCTACATGGCGTTACCAATAAGAAAACATAAACAGCCTACTTACATACATTCCATTATCCTCGTTCTGCTTTTGTTGATGTTCATCTTATACCCTCCTTTCAAGACACTATCCATTCCCTTCAACTGCTCTTCCAAGTCCTTTGCTGTCTCTGACAGAATTACAATGTCATCGGCGAACCTCAAAGTTTTTATTTCTTCTCCATGGGTTTTAATACCTACTCCAAATTTTTCTTTTGTTTCCTTCACTGCTTGCTCAATATACAGATTGAATAACATCGCGAAGAGGCTACAACCCTGTCTCACTTCCTTCCCAACCGCTGCCTACCTTTCATACCCCTCGACTCGTATGACTGCCATCCGCTTTCTGTACAAATTGTAAATAGCCTTTCGGTCCCTGTATTTTACCCCTCTCACCTTCAGAATTTGAAAGAGAGTATTCCAGTCAACATTGTCAAAAGCTTTCTCTAAGTCTACGAGTGCTAGAAACGTAGGTTTGCCTTTCCTTAATCTGTTTTCTTAGATAAGTCGTAGGGTCAGTATTGCCTCACGTGTTCGAATATTTCTACGGAATCCAAACAGATCTTCCCAGAGGTTGGTTTCTACTAGTTTTTCCATTCGTCTGTAAAGAATTAGCGTTAGTATTTTGCAGCTCTGACACATTAAACTGATAGTTCGGTAATTGGTTATCCCCTGATCTTTTCCATAATTCCAATATTCTGTCAGTATGAGAAAAGGTATTCTACTTATATAATTTAACATAGATTAATGTAGTTAAGTTTTTCATGTGATTTATGATAGACCATCTCTTTAACTTGCTAATAGCTTTCTACATTTTAGTGAAATTGCAAATATTTTGTAGCCTGCGAAACTAGTGCAATTATTACCCATAACTAATAGGCGGAGGACGTAGCATGATTTCACCTATGTTATTACTATTTTTCAAATGTACTTAATTCAATTCTTACCCAAGTAAGGTGCTAATGCTTTTAATTGAGACGATGTATTATGTTTGTCACCCAATACGACTTTCAGAAAATTAAGTATTCTGCAATGCTGATGATACATTTTATATTTTAATATTTGTTCGCTATGTAGCAACGAGATTAATATTTGCCAGAGAACACATTTTTGGAGGCGCCTGTAAACCATTAAATGATCAGTACTGATTCAATTCGGGCAGTATCTACTTTGTACGACACTGAGTTTGGTACTGCAAGTGTAAAGCAATATTAGATTTTTTCCCTCAATCTAACAGAAACTGTAATAGTTCATTCCTCTTCTGTGAAGCTCTCTGGCATGAGTTACCTTCGTTTGTTTCGTTTATCTTAAGATCTGATTATTTGAATAATGATGATTTCAATTATTACAGATGCTATTGTATTTATGCACAAAATTTGAACATTTAATATTTTATTGTTTACTTATATGACGAAATATGATAAACTTCACTATATGTAATCCCCTTCAACTCACACAAAATCCAAACGATTGTAACAGACCCCTACCATAAATTTTAAGGCCCCTACTATGGCAAGCTGTCATTCTGGAGAGTGACTCACACCTTTTTGTAAGGGATGTGAGTCACACACCTCTGGAAGGTGGAAGAATGTACAAGGTGGCAGGCATTCCGAAAATATTGTAGGGAAATGGTTTGAAAATTTTATTACAAAGGCCGCAGTCAAGTCTTTATAAGTTTTCTCCCCACGTAATTCAGCTTTGCCCACGTGACATAAGCTGTCTGCTTCTCAGAACGGAGACAGTTCTGACCGGTTAAAGCTGCTGTCAAGAGACGCCTGCCGCCCTTTGCTTAAATTGTTAGCGAATTCACGCCACGCTAGTAGCGTGCGTGGAGGGTTCACGTGGTTCAAATGGCTCTGAGCACTATGGAACTTAACATCTGACGTCATCAGTCCCCTAGAACTTAGCACTGCTTAAACGTAACTAACCTATGGACATCACACACATGCATGCGCGAGGCAGGATTCTAACCTGCGGCCGTAGCAGTCACTCGGTTCCAGACTGAAGCGCCTAGAACCGCTCGGCCGCAACGGCCGGGGCGAGTCACGTGTATGGGCACTGGAGGGTTCTGCACGGCGGAACAAAGTTGATTCTCTCTCATGTGATCCAGACTTCTAGCACAACAGACGTCTTTCTTGGGAGGCAGAGCCTCTGGCTCTGCGCTCCATGACCGACCACCAGCAGAAGTTAAAATAAACCGCCTCCCCTCCCTTTGCCCACTTTAATTAGTTGCTCCATCTCCAAGACTGGCCTACAACTGGTAACGTCTTCCCTAGGCGCACCCTTTATATCCTGTGCACTGAAATATATTTTCTTTACTTCACCTGATTTCCCGCTCTATCTTTTAACGTCAGGCTTGGAAGCCCACTCCTAAGGCCTAGCGGCTCGACCTCCCGCACTTTGTCGTCATTAGCGGCACGCTATAACCTCCCCCTCTCGTCTTTCGTGTAAACACATTGAACTTAGTTACATCAGAATCAAGCGAAGAAACTAGTCAGACGCAAACAACCGTTCTGTCGTAGATGATGCAAAATATGAAACGGAACAAAATTGGAGAGAAATATCCAGATAAGAATTGGAAGATAGTCTGGAAAAATCTCGCCACAGACCTTTTATCAAGTAAAGTGAAGGGCTCCTGCTACGAAGTCACCAATAATGTAATAAGTACAAATGAGAAACACTATGCTATTAGTTTATGTGACACAAATCTATGTCAAAAATGCCTTCTTGTTGACACGCTCTCACACAGGTTTACATGTGGTCGTTATTTGGATATATGGAAGGACATCAAAAGAAAAATAATTTTGCTAAAACGAATTGATAATAAATATGTAGGTAGCTTACGCCTACATGAAAAACGACGCCATAATGTGGCTTTCCGGGAATTATGTCTATCATATTATTAACAGGAAAGGAGATGACAGCGTACTGGAGTTTCGAACGTACATCGAAAAAGAGTATTTTTCATTGAAAGATCAGAAAGTACAATTTGGAAATATGTTAAACATCCATTTCCAAAAGTCGGGTGTACGATAAGAAACATGTAACTGTTCAGTTTATTATTGTGGTACGCGTACGGATGATGGCAACAAGTAGGGGATAGTTGCTGAGGGCGAAATACACTCCTGGAAATTGAAATAAGAACACCGTGAATTCATTGTCCCAGGAAGGGGAAACTTTATTGACACATTCCTGGGGTCAGATACATCACATGATCACACTGACAGAACCACACGCACATAGACACAGGCAACAGAGCATGCACAATGTCGGCACTAGTACAGTGTATATCCACCTTTCGCAGCAATGCAGGCTGCTATTCTCCCATGGAGACGATCGTAGAGATGCTGGATGTAGTCCTGTGGAACGGCTTGCCATGCCATTTCCACTTGGCGCCTCAGTTGGACCAGCGTTCGTGCTGGACGTGCAGACCGCGTGAGACGACGCTTCATCCAGTCCCAAACATGCTCAATGGGGGACAGATCCGGAGATCTTGCTGGCCAGGGTAGTTCACTTACACCTTCTAGAGCACGTTGGGTGGCACGGGATACATGCGGACGTGCATTGTCCTGTTGGAACAGCAAGTTCCCTTGCCGGTCTAGGAATGGTAGAACGATGGGTTCGATGACAGTTTGGATGTACCGTGCACTATTCAGTGTCCCCTCGACGATCACCAGTGGTGTACGGCCAGTGTAGGAGATCGCTCCCCACACCATGATGCCGGGTGTTGGCCCTGTGTGCCTCGGTCGTATGCAGTCCTGATTGTGGCGCTCACCTGCACGGCGCCAAACACGCATACGACCATCATTGGCACCAAGGCAGAAGCGACTCTCATCGCTGAAGACGACACGTCTCCATTCGTCCCTCCATTCACGCCTGTCGCGACACCACTGGAGGCGGGCTGCACGATGTTGGGGCGTGAGCGGAAGACGGCCTAACGGTGTGCGGGACCGTAGCCCAGCTTCATGGAGACGGTTGCGAATGGTCCTCGCCGATACCCCAGGAGCAACAGTGTCCCTAATTTGCTGGGAAGTGGCGGTGCGGTCCCCTACGGCACTGCGTAGGATCCTACGGTCTTGGCGTGCATCCGTGCGTCGCTGCGGTCCGGTCCCAGGTCGACGGGCACGTGCACCTTCCGCCGACCACTGGCGACAACATCGATGTACTGTGGAGACCTCACGCCCCACGTGTTGAGCAATTCGGCGGTACGTCCATCCGGCCTCCCGCATGCCCACTATACGCCCTCGCTCAAAGTCCGTCAACTGCACATACGGTTCACGTCCACGCTGTCGCGGCATGCTACCAGTGTTAAAGACTGCGATGGAGCTCCGTATGCCACGGCAAACTGGCTGACACTGACGGCGGCGGTGCACAAATGCTGCGCAGCTAGCGCCATTCGACGGCCAACACCGCGGTTCCTGGTGTGTCCGCTGTGCCGTGCGTGTGATCATTGCTTGTACAGCCCTCTCGCAGTGTCCGGAGCAAGTATGGTGGGTCTGACACACCGGTGTCAATGTGTTCTTTTTTCCATTTCCAGGAGTGTATGTTGGGGACTTCGTGGGCCCCGAGGCCACTACAGTAGCCATGAAGGCCTCAGCAGGATCCTGAAATGTTATCGTTCACACGCTGGTTGGTTGACACTGCAAATAATTACGAACGAAAATGACAAAGTACTCAAAAAGCAATTAAAACTCGAACTAAAGACTCGAAAAATTTAGGTGGACGGTAGAGGTTCTGTAAGCAGAAATCCATAGGTCGCCGGTTCGTATCCGGCGCGGAAGAAACATTTTTATAGCTGTACCTCGGAAGGAAAATTGACACACAAAGTGACGGTTGTTCTTCACATGGCACGGGAATTCTCCTTTACCAGACTTAATCTTCACGACGGTCATTATCGCAAGGAGGAGCCCGAAGCCTTGACGTGCAATGATACAATTGTGATTATTCTAGAGACAAAAGAGTAATATATGAATGACTGAATATTAATACTGTAATCAGTTACACTGTGGCTGTGATACGGCTTATATATATGTTTTCCATTACTGAAAGTTTTGCAATACGCGGCAATATTTTGTGCTTTGTGGCGACAAATTAAACCAAGTTGATTAAAAAAAAAAAATTGTAGAGTACTTTCCTCAGCAACGCAAGATTCCGAGTTCGAGTCCTAGTCTGGTATACAATTTTAATCTCCCCGGGAGTTTCATACAACGCACACTCCGCTGCAGAGTGAAAATTTTATTCTGGAAACATCCCCCAGGCTGTCGCTAACCCATGGTCTCCGCAGTATACTTTCATCCAGGAGTGCTAGACTTGCAAACTCCGCAGGAGAGCTTCTGCCAAGTGTGGAGTGTAGGAGGTGAGGTAGTGGCTCAAGTAAATCTGTGAGGAAGGGTTGTGAGTTGTGCTTGGATAGCTCGTTTGGTAGCCCACGTGCATGCAAAATGCGAAAGTCCCAAGTCCGAGTCTCGGTCCGGCACATAGTTTTAATCTGCCAGGATGTTTCATGACAGTGCACATTCTGCTGCAGATTGAAAATTTCATTCTGGAAACATCCCCCAGGTTGTGTCTAAGCCATGTCTGCGCAATATCCTTTCATTCAGGAGCACTAGTATTGCAAGTTTTGCAAGAGACGTTCTGTATATTTTGGAGGATAGGAGGCGAGGTACTGAGGTACTGACGGAAGCAAAACTGTGAGGACGGGCCGTAAGTGGTGCTTGGGTTACTTAGTTGGTAGAGCATTGGCCCGCGGAAAGAAAAGGTCCCGCCAGTACATTCTTTCCTATGTATGTGAGTTCATCATCTCGACATGTACTGTTATAATCGATACTTTCTTAGTAATAACTTATTCACTGACTCGGTAGATAATGTAGAAAATGCGAGTTCAGTCGAATGTTTTTAATGTAGATGGGCGCAGAGGACAGAGCAAGACATCTTTCCTCGATACTCATATCCTAATTCTCTCATCATAGAACACGGGCCTAGAGTGGAGAGCAAACTTCCAAACAGCAGTGGAGCAACAGCAAATTATTGATAAATAATTTAGATACGTCCAAGTAGATTATTTTGTGATACTGCAATCAACTCTTGCTCGGGTGCTACACTTAACGTAAGCCAGGCAGTTATTTACATTACACTTTTTTTTCTACGTTTACACAGTAAGCACATTCACAGTTGAAAACTATGGAATTATTTTTTTATTGTCAAAGTATCTTACCCCGACATATGTGCGACGTATGTATGATGTATAAGTGGTGTTACTGTGGGGTATATGCTGGCGTAAAATATTATGCAGATGTGACGCGCGGCTGGTTTGATGCTGTCGCGACGCTATGTATTTCCACATGCACTGGTGAAATGCCTTTGTGGGGCAAGAACCTTGCCGGCGTAACGCCAGTGTGCCACCAATGGAAATCTGGAGTGTCATCGACGCGATGCTGGTGCGGCGCCATCAGAACATTCGGATACTTTTAATGCACTACCTACAACGGAGAGCATATTGCCCCTTCATCCTCATTATTTATAAAAGACCCTGATTTTACAGACCATGCTATGATATTACTATTTTTGTATTGTCAAATTATCTTACCACATTGACAATTTCTATCTATTACATTTCTAGTTCCCAACAAAAAACAGTATTTTCAATATCCTCGTCCACGTTGTGATGTAAATTGTAATGCAGTCTCCAATAAAGACTAATAGGAGAACAGGCAACGGTCATGTCAGCACCAATGATAGTAGCAGCGTTAAAACTATACATTATGCATGTTTAAAGAAAGCCCTTTTATAAACTGCGTGTCTTGCTGCTAACGAGTCAGAATAGCTGGAGAGGGCTGGAGGAAAATAACAGCAGTATTTTTTGAAGGGAATATAACGGTTTTTGGTTTAGTTACTTACATACATTTATTTTGCAATAATTCCTTTGTAGCACAGTATTTCAAGAAAAGTTGTCGTCAATATGCATTAAATTCGGCCTGTATTGCATTGAGCCCTTGGGCGTGAACACATACCTGGAATACCTTTCATGAACAGTCTCTATGGACTGGATAAATTCTACACTTAAAGACTTTGGTACAGGGGGGATACAGGCATTTATGCAGGTACTTATTGTGCAAATACTCAACAAATTCATATTATTTTCCTCTTACAGATGGGCACAAATGACACAACCTGTGATAACGCACAATCATAGCTTTAAGTATTATAATACTTGAATGTTTTAGATAAATGTTCGTTCAGGATGAAGTTAATTCCTTATTATACATTTCTGCTACAGACACATTACGACCAAGCATGTGAATGTCAATCAGAATGTGAAATACGTCATATTCGTCTGTCATCTTCATCTTTATATATTACCTCATACCACAAATATAGTCCCTCTCGAACCATTAATATAGACATTAGCGCTAACGATTTGTGCGTTTTCCACTTCTATTACCACACCAAAGTCACAGACCAGTAATAGGCCCACATTCGCACGCTTAGATTCACTTGCAGTCACGTTATAAGTGTTGGCGAAAAGCAGAACTCTTCTGCGGCACAAGGTCCAGCTGCGGTTGTGGTGCTGAATAATTCAACAACACCGAGTTTGAAAGCTCGGGAAGAAATTCTATGGACTGCTGGCACTGAGGCTATGCTAAAACATAGTCGAACAACATCAGGCCTGAAAGGTCGGGAAGACATCCTGTGGAAAGTTTCTGCTACTGATACTGCTGCTACTGCTGCTGCAGTTCAGACAGGAACTTCTGCGAGTCCTATCTGTAATAATAACAACAAAAACCCAAGTATAAATGTTTTTAATTTATGACAATAGATCAGAGCATCAGTAAAATACCCGTGCATAGAAGCAGCATAACATTAACACCACGTTGGAATGCTGTGATGAACGCATGCAGAATTGGTGGATTTATGCTAATAAGAACTACACTGTTAAAGCAAAAACAACTGACAAACACTTACTGATAGTCTTCTTCTTCTGCTCAGGTGATCGCTGCTGCTACTGGTGGCACTTCATACTGGATTGACGTACAGATGGTAAACGACAGCACTTGCGCAATCAAACTTTAAATATTAAAATTGCCCGAAGAGTAGGGCGCCATTGGTGCACTGGAGCTAGTCGGCATTTTCGCAAAACGCGTAACGCAATTGGCCACAGCGGTGAGGGGATGTGGAGAATTCCGCGAATAATAGCATTGCCCAAGCGCCGGATGCCTGCATCAGGGGAAAGAGCTGATGATGATGTCGTTAATTCCAAGATTGCTGATTTCAGACACTTTCGGACCCATACAGGCAGTGATCATCTACTTCCAACGAGGCCTAAATTTCTTACGAACATAAAATTGCATGCGATAACATTTTTCGATACAACGTTAGTCAATCAAGTGCATGTTTATGACGAATGACAAAATCCCACAATGACAATTATAAGCAACTGCGTGTGAAACTATCATATAACATGCAAAACTGACCACATTTTTAATCGAATACTTATCTTCCAGTTCAAGTAAGGAACATTATGCCAAGTGAAACTCCTAAAAATAAAAGTAGAAGTTTTCTTTTGTTTTACGAAAACTAAATCTTTGCTTTAAAAACGATCTCTAGAAATAAGCAACCCGGTCTCATTTACACCAAATATTTTCACAGTTAGACGATACTCACAACAAACCGGTTCCCGAAAACATACACAGAAGTCGATCGATAAAGTCGGTTGCATTCAAATAACGCCTTGCACAGATTTTATTTAAATGATGACTTGTCACTAACCAGTTCTTGTTGTTGGTCGAACAGAAAAAGAAATAGACGCAAAACAGCGTGAGCAATAGATCAAACCGGCTATAAACCGTGTAATTTGAAGCGATTAGACGGAAACCGATGACGTTGCTCATTATTAGAAAAAATAATGAAATGGCAGGTTGTTGACTGCTATCTGCACGTTTGTGATCTCATAGTCACAGAGTTTCTCAATCAATTCCATCACAGATATAACAATACGCACATGTAGCGTTTCACAAACGAATAAAACTACTCGGCAAAATGAATTTCTGACTGGGTTGCTTGACTCCTGAATGACACGCCGAACGGTTTAGGTTGCTTGATAAAAATTATTTTCTTTGTGAGTTCCATCGTCCTTTTAAGCTGGTAGCAGCCGGCCGGAGTGGCCGAGCGGTTCTAGGCGCTACAGTCTGGAACCGCGCGACCGCTACGGTCGCAGGTTCGAATCCTGCCTTGGGCATGGACGTATGTGATGTCCTTAGGTTAGTTAGGTTTAAGTAGTTCTACGTCCTAGGGGACTGATGACCTCAGAAGTGAAGTCCCATAGTGCTCAGAACCATTTCAAACCATTTTTTAAGCTGGTAGCGGAGGTTCGTGCACACTCAATTTGGTTAACTCACGTATCATTAAGATATCTGCCTTTCGAGAAGAAAACTGCCATTTTTAAGGTATTATGTAAAGCAAAACATCACCAGCAAAGGTTTCAAAACATTATAGCTCGAGAGAAAGAACTGTATGTCTGTGTCAAAATCTTTCTACATCAATGCAAAATGAGATATAAGAAAAATGAGAAAACTCTATACCAGCCTAAAGAAGAGGCTGTTAGAACAAGAGAAAAGACTGACAGACAGAAATTCCCAAAAGTCTGAAAGGAAGTGATAAAAAAGTTTTTATCTGATAGAAAGTAAATTATTGGGAAAGCGCTGGTTCACGCTTTTCTGAATAATTAGGCCAAGTACGAAAGAGGGAGAAATTCTATAAATGCCATTATACAGCGAGCACAGGCAGATTCATGCGGTAAGTTCTTAAGTAAAAAGGGCTATGAAAATGTTGGCTTCAGAACAAGTAGAACTGAACTAACTAGGAGAGGTAAATAGGTCTAACATAATAAAAAATTCGAAAATGAACGTGATGTACCGTAATGTACGCTTTCAATAATCAGTAAATTCGATCTACATCGTATAAATACTAAAGATTTTCAAAGATCTATAAAGAACGTGAGGAACAGTAACAGGTCTTAAAATTTTATAGCATTGTGGGTATGAATTTCGTCCTGAGTGTCGACTTCCATCTTTGCACTTCCGGCCGACGTCTGCTTAGAGATTTGACGTGCGTTTTGTCAGCACGAATGGCTGGTCCGAGCCTGCCACTCGTGCTGGCCAAACGTCAGGAAGATCATTAAGCAAACATTGTCCGAATATCCAAAGACAAGTGGCCACTAACGCCTCGACAATTTTGTACGAATTTAATAATCTACTATTTTGCCTCTTGCATATTTGTTCGAAGATTAGACCCTTGTACCGTGTCAGACTTCAAATGAAATTAAGTACCGATCGAGATATCGATGCCACGTTTCAAGCCAATACCTCAGTCAGGCATGTAGAACAATATGATAAGAAAGAAAACGATGATACCGTTCCGCAAAAGAGCTGCTATTAAAGTAAACTTCATGAGGATACTCTGTGAAATGAGGTTTCTTCGAACTGTGAAAGAAGGTTTTAGAGAAACCACCGACAAAGACATACGAAAACAGTTAACTGTAGACACCCTAATGGATGAAGTATTTGCGTACAGAAAAGGAGATATAAGTAACCAACAGGAAGCGATCCCTCGGAAAGCTTTTTTACATCTTCATACGTACTTCGCAAGCCACCGTACAGTGAGCGTCGGGAGGTACCTTGTACCACTACTAGTCATTTCCTTTTCTGTTCTACTCACAACACCGCCTGTCTACATGCCTCAGTACGAGCTGTAATTTTTCTTATCTTACCCTCGCCGTCCTTACGCGAAATGGATGTTGTTTGTAAAGTCACTTTTAATGCCAGTTCTCTGTATTTTCTCAACCGTATTCCGTGAAAAGAACGTCGCCATCCCTCCAGGGATTCCGACTTGAGTTTACGAAGCGCCTTCGCAATACTCACGTGTTGTTCGAGCATACGGGTAACAAATCTAGCAGGCCTCCTCCAAATTTGTTCGATGGCTTCCTTTAATCCAACACGACGAGTATCCCAAACACTCGAGCAGTACCCGGAGATGGGTCGTACAGGTGGTGTATTTGCGCTCTCCTTCCACCTATCCCTCAAATTCTCCAATAAACCGATGTCGACCATTCTCCTTCCCTAATGCGGTGTTTACGTAATCGTTCCATTTCAAATCGTTTTGCAACCTTACGCCAAGATAGTTAATCGACGAGACTGTGTCAAGCAGTAACTACTTGAGCCGTGCGTGGCTCTTGTTCGTGCCATACCTCATTTGACATCCTGTTTTTACTGTACTACCACCTCGTTATCTCAATTACTGGTGTCACTGAGTTGCCGCCTTCCTGCCCGTGAGCGGCAGCAGCGGCGCTTATCGATATAATCCCTGGCGTATTATTTTTGCTGACTGCTATTACTTCCCGGTTGTTGTGTGTTCGGAGTTAGTTCGGATCTGCCAGTAAGTTGGGAGGCGATAGCAGTGCAGTTCGGACCTGGCAGTGTTTGAGTAAGGACGCGGCAGAAGTTCAGTCGGGGCGCGGCTGCAGTAAGGTTCCGATAGCCATGACTCGCCAGGCGGTTGCCGATACATATCACTTGAGTGCGGACCACCTTGGTTGGTCGTCGGTCGGCCGTCTTGTCGGACGACGTGTATGTTGGCCGGCGATCGCTTATGGGTTGCCTGCATGTGCCGACTCGTGATTCGTCCTTGTAATTGCAAAGTCGCTGCCGTTAGTATTGTCTAGTCCTTCGTGCAAGTGTTCGTGAAACTGTGTGCAGCATGTGATGTTGACTGCTCAGTTATTTTAGTGCTGCCTCCGTGCTGATGTGTGGAGTCGGTCGGTTGGCGTGGAGCAGTGAGGAATTCTCGGCGGGGCGTAGTTTGACCGGGGCCCACTGGCGGTCTCTACACGTTGTCAGAGAGCGTGGCGCTGTTCCTATTGGAGTTGGTCGGTTGGCATGGAGCAGTGAGGAATTCTCGGCGGGTCGTAGTTTGACCGGGGCCCGCTGGCGGTTTCTACGCGGTGTCAGAGAGCGTGGCGCTGTTCCTATTGGAGTCGGTCGGTTGGCATGGAGCAGTGAGGAATTCTCGGCGGGTCGTAGTTTGACCGGGGCCCGCTGGCGGTCTCTACGCGGTATCAGAGAGCGTGGCGCTGTTCCTATTGGAGTCGGTCGGTTGGCATGGAGCAGTGAGGAATTCTTGGCGGGTCATACTTTGACCGGGGCCCACTGGCGGTCTCTACACGGTGTCAGAGAGCGTGGCGCTGTTCCTATTGCTACGAGGTTCGTGGCTCACCGACCCTGGACACGAAAGTTGAGTTTTGATTTAACCTACCAGCAAGTCAAGACTGTACACATTGTGTCGTTTGGAGTTCGTTGTCGACTGTTGGGATATTCCCGCGAGCAACAACGTGGATTGTTTTCAAGTTGGAAAATTCTGCCCACCCTCCAGTGGAGTTTCACTGTATTTGGTGATTTGAATTGAAGTGCACCAGCGGAATCTTTTGCCTTGCGGCCGTTAACGTTCCGGTTACCTGCCCTGGCCGTTGACGTAAATTTCAAGCAGTGTAGTTTCCTCATCGAGTTGTTGCTATCCAGCACTGTGTGTAGTTTGACAGCAACGTGTATGATTGGTTGTGGGCGCCAATATTTCTATGTTGTTCCTTTGAACTCCCTGTTGTGCCCTGGTCGGGTGAAGTGGAAGTTATCTTGTCGGTGGTTTCACTGACTGTCGGTCGGCTGGGTTGTCGTCGGATAGTGAATGGTTGGCCCGACTGCCTGTCTAAGCGAGCGTTAGTCTTTGAATTATAGGCCAACCCTCGAACATCTGTGCGCCCTTGTATGGACTACCTCATTTTTTTAAATTTGTTCTTCTTGGTTCTTGTATGACTTCTAGCCGGTTTTGTGTTTTAAATTAGAGTTGTTTTACTCTTAAGGCCTTCAGCCTAGTTTAAAGTACTGTTTCACATAAGCCCTATGGAATTTTAAAAAAGTTTTGAATTTCTAAGTCTTCGGACTTCAGCCGATTTGAATTTAACTTGTTTACTTCAACCTACTGAATTTTTAAGTCTTTGGCCTTCAGCCAGTTTGAGTTTCTGTTGTTTGTTCTTAAGGTCTTCAGCTTAAATTAAAGAACTGTTTCAGGTAAGGACTTCGGTATATTTTTTTTAAAAAATTAATGTTTTGGAGTTTTAAGTGTTCGGCCTTCACCCATTTGAATTTAACTTGTTCATTTCAGCCTAACTAAAGAACTGTTTTAAGATAAGGCTTGCCTTATAAATTTATGGTTATGCTTGCTTTTTAAGTTATTGGCCTTCAGCCGTTTTTAAATTAAAGTGGCTTTGAGCTGGTAATTAAGTCCCAAAGATTAAAGCTGTGTGTTTAAAAAAATTTTTTGGGCTCTTGTAATGTCTGATCAAATAATAAAGTTGTATGTTCGAGTGTAACTGACAGTCCCTTATTTTGGCCCCTTTCCACAATTTGTTCTATCTGTCCTGTCCTGCGGGTTAAGGAGGGCATTTCACTACTAATTCTGTATTCGAACATTACAGGCTTGTTTTTCGTACTCATTTTCACCAACTTACACTTTTCTTTACATTTAAAGCAAGCTGCCGTCCGTCTCACCAAACAGAAATATTATCTTCATCTTGTATTCTCCTACAGTCACTCAACGACGCCACCTTTCCGTACACCATAGCATCATCAGCAAACAGACGCAGATTGATACTTACCCAGTCAGTCGCATAATTCCTGTATATAGTGAATTAGAGGGGTTCTGTCACACTTCCCTGGGGTATAACTGAAGATACCCTTGTCTGTAATGGACATTCGCCTTCGAGAATAACGAATTGGGCTCTGTTACTAAACACCTGTTTGAGCCACTTAGCTATGTGGGAACTTATTCCACATGCTTATTTAACAATCAGCAGTGGGGCACCGTGTCAAACTCTTTGCGGAGATCTAGGAACATGGATGGAATCTCCTTGTTACCCTTCGTCCATGGTTAGCAGGATATCATGTGAGGAAAAGGCAAGCTGAGTGTCACAAGAGCGATGCTTTTTCAGTCCGTGCTGATTTGTGGACAGAAGCTCTTCCGTCCCTAGGAAATTTATTGTATTCGAACTGAGAATATGTTTAAGAATTCTGCAGGAAAGCAATGTAGTTTTGTGAGTCCGTCATTTTACCATTCTTATATACAAGAGTCATATGGTCTTTTTTCCATTCGCTTGTGGTTTAACACTGGACGAGAGGTTCACGATAAACACAAGTTCATTCAAAAATGGTTCAAATGGCTCTGAGCACTATGGGACTTAACTGCTGTGATTATTAGTCCCTTAGAACTTAGAACTACTTAAACCTAACTAACCTAACGACATCACATACATCCATTCTCGAGGCAGGATTCGAACCTGCAACCGTAGCGGTCGCACGGTTCCAGACTGTAGCGCCTAGAACCGCTCGGCTACTCCGGCCGGCACAAGTTAATTAAAGGGCCAAAACCGTAAGGTACTTTCTGTAAAACCGGATTGGGGTTCCATTCGGACCTGGCACCTTATTTGTTTTCAAATCTAACAGTTGCTTATCTACGCAAGGGACACCTATCACTGTGTCCTCAGTATGTCAGTCTGTACAACGGTCAAACGACGATATACTTTTACGGTCCTCCAGCGTGAATCATTTCTTAAATGCGAGATGTAAAACTTAGGCTTTCCTTTTGCTGTCTTCTACTGCCACACCAGAATGGTCAACGAGTGACTGGGTACAAACAGCACCTCCTAAGGTGCTCATAGAAGCGCCCGACCCGCTTAGCGATTTTACTTAGGGCCAGAACTTCTTCGGGTTCCCGACAAGATCTTACACTAAGTTATGACGGTGGTAGTTTTTGTATTCTTCGCGCATCGATCATTTTACAGACGCACGAATTTCTTCTAACTGTTGCCTGTCGTTATTTGCGTGTTCTGTTTTGAACCGACAGTGTAATAATCTCTCCTCCCTCTTGTTTCCGAATTCTGTTATTAAACCACGGAGAGTCTTTTCCGTCCTGAATCTATGTGTTTACTCGGCACATACTTCTTCAGGGTACGATTTACAATTTGCGTAAAGGTTGCTCATAATTCATCTACGACAATGCAACAGTCTTTTCTTCCTCAGCAGTTTCCGATTTTCGTTATGAAGCCACGGAGCCTCTTTTCCTTCCTTAATCTATTTCTCGTCACATGCTTCTTCAGCGTTCGGCTTACAATCTGTTTAAAATTTGCACATAATTCCTCTACGTACATCATACTGAAACTAAATGATATTCATTCATTTATGAAATGGGATGCTAACGACTGCTTATTCCCTCTTTCTAACAAAAACACTCTCCTAGTCTTCTTCATGATTTATCAACTTTAACAATCATCTTCGCTGTGATGACGTCTTGATGACTAATCTGTGTCTCTTTACTGACAACGTCGATAAGGTCAAGTCTGTTTGAAGCTACATGGTCTAAAATAATTCCATTATGTTGGGATGTCGAACTAGCTGCTCGGGATAGTTTTCGGAAAACGTGTTCAAAAGTATTTCATAATACTTTTTGTTTTTATCCCCTGCAATGAATCCACAGACGTGCCAGCGCACATCCATGTGCATTCAACAAGTACACTGTTACCCGAGCAGATGCTTACTCTGTGTGCTCCACCCCTGGCCTATCAAGAGGTGTCCTACAATTCTTCACCCCGTAACGCAAGTCCAGAAAATGCTGCCAAGACGGAGAATTGATTCAGACCTTCCACTCTGTTCCAAACCGAAGGACCCGCATCAGTTCTGGGAAAGATGCTGGTAAGTTATCTCTACTTGTACTCCGCATACGAGGCCAGCAGCTTCTACCCGAGTGCATGAACAGAGGATGGCCTGAGAACCCAAGTAACAGATGTCATTGGTGCCGACGTGAGCCACAATTTGAAGAAAACACACTCCATGCTCGATGGCTACAGGCAGGGCCTCCTCCGTATCTGGGAGGAGGTCCCCCAGCAGACATACCAAGAGTACATTAGATCTTTTTCCACCACTGGACGCCTTTCCCCAAGGGGCTGGGCAACGCGCCTAACATTGGTGCTCCCGGTAACTAGCAAACCACTCCCCTGTGTGCCTGTGGCTATTGAGCATGCAGGGTACAGTCGTCTGTAACTTGTGGCTCACGTCGGTACCAATGACATCTGTCGCTTGAGCTTTCAGACCATCCTCTGGTCAAACGGTTGGGTGAAGACTGTTAACCTCACGCACGGATTGCAAGCGGAGCTGGCAATTAACAGCATCTTTCCCAGAGTTGATGGGGCTCCTTTGGTTTGGAGCAGAGTGGAAGGTCTGAACCAAAGTCTGTCTGTTTTGTAACGGCATTGGCAGTACGTTTCTGGACCTGCTTTATGGGGTGAAGGAGCGGTTACCTATCTATTCACAGAAAGAATGTGCGACCAGACGACCGGTCTCCACTTTGCCTCTCCACCTCGAGCGACGCAAACGTTAACCACCAGCCATTCACCCTGCGGTGACGGCGGTCCATCACGTCGGGGACAGTGCAAGGTGCCTCGACCGCAATGCCCGAAGGCAAATCAAGCGACATCTGAGGCATTCCACGCGAAGCGCCAGATTCGCTGCCACCGCTACATCCCTTGGCAGCAGTCTGAATTCGGCTGACCGTGGCCAAATGCGTCTTCAGCTGTTCACGAATTGAGGCCATCTCCTCCAGCGTCCGCATCCTGTTTTTAGATCTCGGACTACCAGTAGGCGAGACCAGGTACGACCAAGAGAACGACGGGCATCGGTGGCGGCTCTTTAGCGTACCCCTGAATGAAGATGACGATGTAAAATTTATAGCTGTTTAACATGATCAGATTAAGGCAAAGACAACTCCTTTTACCTTCTGTACTAGGTCATGGACCACCATTCACTGTTGCCGGTACCGTGGTTTATCATATACAGGGTGATTATAATTATACTTTCGCTACTTGAGTCTGTGTGGATTGGAAACTACTTACCGTATGGGTACTCAGCAAGATAGTAATGATGCTAAGACGATGCCCTGCAGGATTTGCGTTGTTAGTAGCGTTAGTGTCATAGTTTGCCGTTAGGCAACGGTACTGGCACGGCACTGTAGGGTCGAAACACAAGCATCACAGTGCATTACAGCGGCAGCCAATCAATAAAGGTCTGGACAAGGTGAGCAGAGCTTTACTCGCAAAGCTGTTTTAAGAGCGTTGCTCTTCACGAGTATCTACGCATTGAAGGAGTGCAGAGAGGTCCTCTCCATCATTCGGATGTTCTAATTAACTGGCGATTTGGGAATTACTCCGGGGAGAGGCCAACGGCCAATTGTACCACAAATTGTTGAAGAAGTGTCTGTTCGCATTGTTGAGAATGTTGGACGCAACGTGCGTTCTTCAAACAGTACACGAGCTTTGTTACTAGAGCCTACCGTTCGAAAAGTGCTGCGAACGGTTGTGAAATAGTATGTCTAGTGTGGCTCCAGAGCGTGTAGTAGCTCGACGACGCATGGACTCAACAAGTCGTTGGAAGTCCCCTGCAGATATATTGAGTCATGTTGCTTCTATAGGCGTCCATAACTGCGAAAGTGTTGCCGGTGCAGGAGTTTGTGCACTAACTGACCCCTCTAGTATGTCCCATAAATGTTTGATGGGATTTATGTGACACATTCGCTTGGATTTTCCAGAATGTTCTTCAAAGCAACCGCAAACGATTTAGGCCCGGTGACATGAAATCGTTGTTTGGGAACATGAAGTCCATGAATGGTCGACGATTGTCTCCAAGTATTCTAATGTAATCATTTCCAGCCAATGTTTGATTCAGTTGGGCCAGAGGACCCAGTCCAAATGTGCAAATGTGTGTGAATTCCTAAGGGACCGAACTGCTAAGCTCATCGGTCCCTAGACTTACACATTACTTAAACTAACTTATGCTAAGAACAGCACATACACCCATGCCCGAGGGAGGACTCGGACCTCCGGCGGGATGGGCCACGCAGTCCGTGACATGACGCCTCAAACGGCCCAGCCACTCCGCGCTGTCGACCCAGTCCATTCGACGTAAAGACAGCCCACACCATTATGAAGGCACCACCAGCTTGCATAATGCCTTGTTGACAACTTGGGTGAATGGCTTTGTGGAGTCTGCGCCTCACTTGAATCCTACAATCATCTCTTACGACTGAAATCGGGACTCATCTGACCAGGCCACGGTTTTCCAGTCGTCTATGATCCAACTGATATGGTCCCGAGTCCAGGAGAGGCGCTGCAGACGATGTCGTGCTGTTAGGAAAGGCGCTCGCGTCGGTCGTCTGCTGCCAATAGCCCATTAAACCGAAATTTCCTCACACTGTCCTAACCGATACGTTCGTCATACGTCACCTTTAAAAATACTTCCTAAAATCTATACCTATGTTTGATGTAAAAATATTTCTCTTCTTCAGAAAATCTATTTTTCAATTGCATGTCTGCATTTTATACCCTCTTTACTTCGGCTAATGTTAGTTTTTTGCCACCCTAATAGGAAAACCCGTCTATTACTACTTTTAGAGCCTCATTTCCTAGTTCCCTGAACATCGCCTGATTTAGTACACCTGTTTTCGATTGCCCTTTTTTTCTTCCGCTGTACATCTTGTAACGTCCTTTCAAGACACTATCTATTCCGATCAACTACTTTTGCCATTTCTGGCAGAATTAAAGTATCTTCGGCAAATCTCAAAAATTTTATTTCTCCTCGCCGCACTTTAAGTCCATTTCAAACGTGAGGGTAGACTTGCTTCTCAGTTACTGCCTTTCTTTCAACTCTTATAACCGCGGTCTGGCTTCTTCACTCCCTGTGTTTTACTTCTGCTTGCTTCAGTATTTAAAGCTGTTAATTGTGACGTTACTAAAATTTGTGAGCGCTGAGTATTTGACTTGGGGGGCTAGTGGCCGGCAAGTGACTGTGCTGTCGCCGAGCCGTGTGTACCGATAACGGCAAGTGGTCAGCCCAGGTCGGGCGAAGCCGAGACAGGCAGGCGGCAACGAGTCTGCGCTATGGAAAATCCAGTCGGTGGTGCGTTCGTGAGCCAGATTAGTGCCCTACCCACACGTGATGCTAGTATTGTTTGAGCGTTTGGAGCTCTTATCAAGAAGGTCTGAGAACGGACATGAAATCCAGGTGCAGTGTTAGGATCTTAACATGTTCATACAAAATTCTCAGGGACCTTCAGTGAGATTCCTTGGAATCTGCTACTGTTATGGTCCGTAATATCAGTCTTAACAGACTTTTAACGGGGACAGATAGGAGACGACAATAGTATATCAGTGTATGTTGTGGTGCTCTTTGTTTACATTTGTGACCGTGTGAGCCAGATTAGTGCCGTATCCCATAACGTCCCAAGGTCCATCCTTCATATCAGCGATGTCATCACTCGTTTCAGCCCTACTGACGTCATCATCATGCTCTAACAAGCCATACCCCCTTCTCCCCTCCACACCTCCAGCAAATTTCAGAGTAGTATTAAAGTGAGGCAGCCTGCTACACAGTAGTCTCAAAATGAAGTAGCTAATCAGAATGTAACTGTTTAATCAGGCAAGATTCATCTGCATTGTTGCCCTTTTCTAAAATATGCAGTATTTCCGAAAAAAATTACGTAACCTTCACTTGAATAGCACCTGTTATCTGCAGAGGTATCCAAAGTATCAAACCTTATATGGACAACATTCATGATATCCCCGTATGGTGTTGTGTAAAAAATTAAGCTGTCCGTGCCTGTGTAGCACAGTTTTACACGATTTGCCAGAAACTTGTTTAATATGTACCCATAATGAAAGTCGTCAAGAAGGGTTCTCAAAATATCCAGAATGACCATTCCTACGGCAAGCAACTAACTTTTCGTTAAAAATTACACTCCTTTCAAAATTTGGTTTAGCAATTATTCCAGCCGCTCCATATCTACCTTCCCAGGATGGTGCTAGTATTATGTCCCACATCTTTAGTATATTTTGCATGATTTTTTCAAACACATTCTTACTCATCACTTTAATAAAGCTCTTCCCGAAATCAGAGCTTGCACTCATCAATTTTTGTGCGTTAATCTCAATGTGCCGGCCGGAGTGGCCGAGCAGTTCTAGGCACTACAGTCCGGAACCGCGCGACTGCCCCGGTCGCAGGTTCGAATCCTGCCTCGAGTATGGATGTATGTGATGTCGTTGGGTTAGTTAGGTTTAAGTAGTTCTAAGTTCTAGGGGACTGATGACCACAGCAGTTAAGTCCCATAGTGTTCAGAGCCACTTGAACCAATCTCAGTGTATGGCTTCATCCAGGGATGCTGCCTAAATGATACAATTCGATGAATATTTTTAATTTATGTTGCTAACATTATTTCAGATCTCTGCAATGAATAATGGCTTTCCTTGTCATATGTCTTCGAAAATAATTTCTTTGTTTCTTACTATCATATGGGGACAACATTTTTTCTGGGCATGGGCAAATCTGAATCAAAACCGTAAATAATATTCGAGGACCACTTCTTAAGTGTTTCTTTTTTATTTCGGAATCGTCTTGTATAATTTCCATCACAAAAGTTTCAGTACTCTCCTGAGAGAGATACAGAAAATTGAACATCGGAAGATACTGCGACATCACCCAGCTGTATAGGCTATTCACTTTATGTAATGTTACATTCGTCAGTTTCGTCATCGCAATTGATCGTGAATCAGTTGCTGTCAACTTACTATCTGCAAGAACGATGCAAAATACCTCCCCTAATTCCTCTTTCGGCAAACTGTACTTGTTTAGTATCGGTCATAATCTGCAATTCCGTTTCAGTAATATTCAGTTGATTATCGAAAGGTAAGCCAGGATGTGAGGAAACGGGCGAGTTGTGGAGCCCTGGAAATATTCTATGCTCGGAGGTGGGGCGGCCGCGCAGGACGCTCGTCAAAGCCCCGGCCCGGCAGCAAACACGTGGTGCCGAACGTTAGCAGAGCACGAAGGGAGCCCCAGCACGTGGCTGGGAATTCCTTGGTGACACTCTGTCGATGAAAGATACTTGTGTGCCGGCAGGGCCAAAGATGGCGGACTTTGTGAAACCTTAATGGCAGACATTTCACAGTTCATATAGAAATTAATAGTAGCCAGAGGAATCATTATACCTCAAAAAGAAACATGTACATTACTATTATTTGCACGAAGATTCTGATGGTGTAATCAGATGTTCAATATCTATATTAGTTTAAAGTTTAGTATCGGATGATAAATTATACAAGTAACACCAAGCAACAAATTTCCAATATCTAAATGGCTCATCCGATTTTGTCGATCGATGTATCTTTAGAAAACTACACTCCTGGAAATTGAAATAATAACACTGTGAATTCATTGTCCCAGGAAGGGGAAACTTTATTGACACATTCCTGGGGTCAGATACATCACATGATCACATTGACAGAACCACAGGTACATAGACACAGGCAACAGAGCATGCACAATGTCGGCACTAGTACAGTGTATATCCACCTTTCGCAGCAATGCAGGCTGCTATTCTCCCATGGAGACGATCGTAGAGATGCTGGATGTAGTCCTGTGGAACGGCTTGCCATGCCATTTTCACCTGGCGCCTCAGTTGGACCAGCGTTCGTGCTGGACGTGCAGACCGCGTGAGACGACGCTTCATCCAGTCCCAAACATGCTCAATGGGGGACAGATCCGGAGATCTTGCTGGCCAGGGTGGTTGACTTACACCTTCTAGAGCACGTTGGGTGGCACGGGATACATGCGGACGTGCATTGTCCTGCTGGAACAGCAAGTTCCCTTGCCGGTCTAGGAATGGTAGAACGTTGGGTTCGATGACGGTTTGGATGTACCGTGCACTATTCAGTGTCCCCTCGACGATCACCAGTGGTGTACGGCCAGTGTAGGAGATCGCTCCCCACACCATGATGCCGGGTGTTGGCCCTGTGTGCCTCGGTCGTATGCAGTCCTGATTGTGGCGCTCACCTGCACGGCGCCAAACACGCATACGACCATCATTGGCACCAAGGCAGAAGCGACTCTCATCGCTGAAGACGACACGTCTCCATTCGTCCCTCCATTCACGCCTGTCGCGACACCACTGGAGGCGGGCTGCACGATGTTGGGGCGTGAGCGGAAGACGGCCTAACGGTGTGTGGGACCGTAGCCCAGCTTCATGGAGACGGTTGCGAATGGTCCTCGCCGATACCCCAGGAGCAACAGTGTCCCTAATTTGCTGGGAAGTTGCGGTGCGGTCCCCTACGGCACTGCGTAGGATCCTACGGTCTTGGCGTGCATCCGTGCGTCGCTGCGGTCCGGTCCCAGGTCGACGGGCACGTGCACCTTCCGCCGACCACTGGCGACAACATCGATGTACTGTGGAGACCTCACGCCCCACGTGTTGAGCAATTCGGCGGTACGTCCACCCGGCCTCCCGCATGCCCACTATACGCCCTCGCTCAAAGTCCGTCAACTGCACATACGGTTCACGTCCACGCTGTCGCAGCATGCTACCAGTGTTAAAGACTGCGATGGAGCTCCGTATGCCAAGGCAAACTGGCTGACACTGACGGCGGCGGTGCACAAATGCTGCGCAGCTAGCGCCATTCGACGGCCAACACCGCGGTTCCTGGTGTGTCTGCTGTGCCGTGCGTGTAATCATTGCTTGTACAGCCCTCTCGCAGTGTCCGGAGCAAGTATGGTGGGTCTGACACACCGGTGTCAATGTGTTCTTTTTTCCATTTCCAGGAGTGTATTAGTGTAAAGCTAAATTGGTATAAATTACAGGCGTGTAACTTGTATAGTACATGAGTTATTGGAGATCAAAGTGGCCGATTACTATCGATCGCATCAGGCCATAAGTCTACATCTACATTTATACTCCGCAAGCCACCCAACGGTGTGTGGCGGAGGGCACTTTACGTGCCACTGTCATTACCTACCTTTCCTGTTCCAGTCGCGTATGGTTCGCGGGAAGAACGACTGTCTGAAAGCCTCCGTGCGCGCTCTAATCTCTCTAATTTTACATTCGTGATCACCTCGGGAGCTATAAGTAGTGGGAAGCAATATATTCGATACCTCATCCAGGAACGCACCCTCTCGAAACCTGGCGAGCAAGCTACACCGCGATGCAGAGCGCCTCTGTTAAAGAGTCTGCCACTTAAGTTTATTAAACATCTCCGTAACGCTATCACGGTTACCAAATAACCCTGTGACGAAAGTCGCCGCTCTTCTTTGGATCTTCTCTATCTCCTCCGTCAAACCGATCTGGTACGGAAACCACACTGATGAGCAATACTCAAGTATAGGTCGAACGAGTGTTTTGTAAACCACCTCCTTTGTTGATGGACTACATTTTCTAAGCACTCTCCCAATGAATCTCAACCTGGTACCCGCCTTACCAACAATTAATTTTATATGATCATTCCACTTCAAATCGTTCCGCACGCATACTCCCAGATATTTTACAGAAGTAACTGCCACCAGTGTTTGTTCCGCTATCATATAATCATACAATAAAGGATGATTCTTTCTATGTATTCGCAATACATTACATTTGCCTATGTTAAGGGACAGTTGCCACTCCCAGCACCAAGTGCCTATCCGCTGCAGATCTTCCTGCATTTCGCTACAATTTTCTAATGGTGCAACTTCTCTGTATACTACAGCATCATCCGCGAAAAGCCGCATTGAACTTCCGACACTATCTACTAGGTCATTTATATATATTGTGAAAAGCAATGGTCCCATAACACTCCCCTGTGGCACGCCAGAGGTTACTTTAACGTCTGTAGGCGTCTCTCCATTGATAACAACATGCTGTGTTCTGTTTGCTAAAAACTCTTCAATCCAGCCACACAGCTGGTCTGATATTCCGTAGGCTCTTACTTTGTTTATCAGGCGACAGTGCGGAACTGTATAGAACGCCTTCCGGAAGTCAAGAAAAATAGCATCTACCTGGGAGCCTGTATCTAATATTTTCTGGGTCTCATGAACAAATAAAGCGAGTTGGGTCTCACACGATCGCTGTTTCCGGAATCCATGTTGATTCCTACATAGTAGATTCTTGGTTTCCAAAAACGACATGATACTCGAGCAAAAAACATGTTCTAAAATTCTACAACAGATCGACGTCAGAGATATAGGTCTATAGTTTTGCGCATCTGCTCGACGACCCTTCTTGAAGACTGGGACTACCTGTGCTCTTTTCCAATCATTTGGAACCCTCTGTTCCTCTAGAGACTTGCGGTACACGGCTGTTAGAAGGGGGGCAAGTTCTTTCGCGTACTCTGTGTAGAATCGAATTGGTATCCCGTCAGGTCCAGTGGACTTTCCTCTATTGAGTGACTCCAGTTGGTTTTCTATTCCTTGGACACTTATTTCGATGTCAGCCATTTTTTCGTTTGTGCGAGGATTTAGAGAAGGAACTGCAGTGCGGTCTTCCTCTGTGAAACAGCTTTGGAAAAAGGTGTTTAGTATTTCAGCTTTACGAGTGTCATCCTCTGTTTCAATGCCATCATCATCCCGGAGTGTCTGGATATGCTGTTTCGAGCCACTTACTGATTTAACGTAAGACCAGAACTTCCTAGGAATTTCTGTCAAGTCGGTACATAGAATTTTACTTTCGAATTCACTGAACGCTCCACGCATAGCCCTCCTTACGCTAACTTTGACATCGTTTAGCTTCTGTTTGTCTGAGAGGTTTTGGCTGCGTTTAAACTTGGAGTGAAGCTCTCTTTGCTTTCACAGTAGTTTCCTAACTTTGCTGTTGTACCACGGTGGGTTTTTCCCGTCCCTCACAGTTTTACTCGGCACGTACCTGTCTAAAACGCATTTTACGATTGCCTTGAACTTTTTCCATGAACACTCAACATTGTCAGTGTCGGAACAGAAATTTTCGTTTTGATCTGTTAGGTAGTCTGAAATCTGCCTTCTATTACTCTTGCTAAACAGATAAACCTTCCTCCCTTTTTTTATATTCCTATTAACTTCCATATTCAGGGATGCTGCAACGGCCTTATGATCACTGATTCCCTGTTCTGCACTTAAAGAGTCGAAAAGTTCGGGTCTGTTTGTTATCAGTAGGTCCAAGATGTTATCTCCATGAGTCGGTTCTCTGTTTAATTGCTCGAGGTAATTTTCGGATAGTGCACTCAGTATAATGTCACTCGATGCTCTGTCCCTACCACCCGTCCTAAACATCTGAGTGTCCCAGTCTATATCTGGTAAATTGAAATCTCCACCTAAGACTATAACATGCTGAGAAAATTTATGTGAAATGTATTCCAAATTTTCTCTCAGTTGTTCTGCCACTAATGCTGCTGAGTCGGGAGGTCGGTAAAAGGAGCCAATTATTAACCTAGCTCGGTTGTTGAGTGTAACCTCCACCCATAATAATTCACAGTAACTATCCACTTCTACTTCACTACAGGATAAACTACTACTAACAGCGACGAACACTCCACCACCGGTTGCATGCAATCTATCCTTTCTAAACACCGTCTGTACCTTTGTAAAAATTTCGGCAGAATTTATCTCTGCCTTAAGCCAGCTTTCTGTACCTATAACGATTTCAGCTTCGGTGCCTTCTATCAGCGCTTGAAGTTCTGGTACTTTACCAACGCAGCTTCGACAGTTGACAATTACAATACCGATTGCTACTTGGTCCCCGCATGTCCTGACTTTGCCCCACACCCGTTGAGGCTGTTGCCCTTTCTGTACTTGCCCAAGGCCATCTAACCCAAAAAAACGCCCAGCCCACGCCACACAACCCCTGCTACCCGTGTAGCCGCTTGTTGCGTGTAGTGGACTCCTGACCTATCCAGCGGAACCCGAAACCCCACCACCCTATGGCGCAAGTCGAGGAATCTGCAGCCCACACGGTCGCAGAACCGTCTCAGCCTCTGATTCAGACCCTCCACTCGGCTCTGTATCAAAGGTCCGCAGTCAGTCCTGTCGACGATGCTGCAGATGGTGAGCTCTGCTTTCATCCCGCTAGCGAGACTGGCAGTCTTCACCAAATCAGGTAGCCGCCGGAAGCCAGAGAGGATTTCCTCCGATCCATAGCGACACACATCATTGGTGCCGACATGAGCGACCACCTGCAGATGGGTGCACCCTGTACCCTTCATGGCATCCGGAAGGACCCTTTCCACATCTGGAATGACTCCCCCCGGTATGCACACGGAGTGCACATTGGTTTTCTTCCCCTCTCTTGCTGCCATTTCCCTAAGGGGCCCCATTACGCACCTGACGTTGGAGCTCCCAACTACCAGTAAGCCCACCCTCTGCGACCGCCCGGATCTTGCAGACTGAGGGGCAACCTCTGGAACATGACAAGCAGCCATGTCAGGCCGAAGATCAGTATCAGCCTGAGACAGAGCCTGAAACCGGTTCGTCAGACAAACTGGAGAGGCCTTCCGTTCAGCCCTCCGGAATGTCTTTCACCCCCTGCCACACCTTGAGACGACCTCCCACTCTACCACAGGTGAGGGATCATCCTCAACGCGGGCAGTATCCCGGGCAACCACAGTCGCAGTCCGATCGGGAGATGCGTGGGACGAGCTGGCCGTCCCCGACAAACCCCCATCCGGACCCACACAGTGATGCCCATTGGCAACAGCCTCAAGCTGTGTGACTGAAGCCAACACTGCCTGAAGCTGGGAGCGAAGGGATGCCAACTCAGCCTGCATCCGAACACAGCAGTTGCAGTCCCTATCCATGCTAAAAACTGTTTTGCAAAGAACGTCTGAACTAATCTACAGAGAGCGCAAATAAATCGACAACATTTAAACGGTTATTAAAATACAAGATTGCCTAGTAAATGCAGTAATGCTGCTACTTGCGCACTGCTGACACTGCTCGGCGGGGGAAGGAGACTACGCGAATTTACACTATTCAGGTACTAAAACGCGATGCTACAACTCTCAAATACTATAATACGCCCGAAATTTATGAATTAAACAATGGAAGTACCAAAAACACGCAAAGAAATTAAGAATTAAACTATGCAACAAATGAGTGAGCTAGGAGTATACGACTTGCTGCTGCAGCTGCTTATCCAACGGCGGGTGGCCGGAGTGGCCATGCGGTTAAAGGCGCTGCAGTCTGGAACCGCAAGACCGCTACGGTCGCAGGTTCGAATCCTGCCTCGGGCGTGGATGTTTGTGATGTCCTTAGGTTAGTTAGGTTTAACTAGTTCTAAGTTCTAGGGGACTAATGACCTCAGCAGTTGAGTCCCATAGTGCTCAGAGCCATTTTTTTATCCAACGGCGGCAGGGAGCACACTGACTGTGACCAACCGACACTGGCCGTTCAAAACAAAAACAGAAGACAAACGACTACGCGAATTTGCACTATTCAGGTACTAAAACGCGATGCTACAACTCTCAAATACTATAATACGCCCGAAATTTATGAATTAAACAATGCAAGTACCAAAAACACGCAAAGAAATTAAGAATTAAACTATGTAACAAATGAGTGAGCTAGGAGTATACGACTTGCTGCTGCAGCTGCTTATCCAACGGCGGCAGGGACCACACTGACTGTGACCAACCGACACTGGCCGTTCAAAACAAAAACAGAAGACAAACGACTACGCGAATTTACACTATTCAGGTACTAAAACGCGATGCTACAACTCTCAAATACTATAATACGCCCGAAATTTATGAATTAAACAATGCAAGTACCAAAAACACGCAAAGAAATTAAGAATTAAACTATGTAACAAATGAGTGAGCTAGGAGTATACGACTTGCTGCTGCAGCTGCTTATCCAACGGTGGCAGGGAGCACACTGACTGTGACCAACCGACACTGGCCGTTCAAAACAAAAACAGAAGACAAACGACTACGCGAATTTGCACTATTCAGTTACTAAAACGCGAAGCTACAACTCCCAAATACTATAATACGCCCGAAATTTATGAATTAAACAATGCAAGTACCAAAAACACGCAAAGAAATTAAGAATTAAACTATGTAACAAATGAGTGAGCTAGGAGTATACGACTTGCTGCTGCAGCTGCTTATCCAACGGTGGCAGGGAGCACACTGACTGTGACAAACCGACACTCCACAATTACACGAAAAATCGGTAGCAGCATGCTTATAAATATATTTATTCGTCTATGTCTTTGTTTATATCCGATATATACTATTCATGAAGAAGTTGGTTAAATATTTACTGTGTTTTAGAAAGCACAGAGACATTAGGCTAATGGCCTACCTTTTGTTGCTATTCCTTTGATGTGTTTATTTAATTTGTGTATGTAAATGGTTCAAATGGCTCTGAGCACTATGGGACTTAACATCTGTGGTCATCAGTCCCCTAGAACTTAGAACTACTTAAACCTAACTAACCTAAGGAAAATCACACACATCCATGCCCGAGGCAGGATTCGAACCTGCGACCGTAGCAGTCGCGCGGTTCCGGACTGAGCGCCTAGAACCGCTAGACCACCGCGGCCGGCTTGTGTATGTATTTAATAATGTATGTTAGAGCGTGTTTATAGTCCATCCGTTGAAATAATTATTTAATTTCAAGTCATTTAAATGTAAATCCAGTATTTCGAATGTGTTTCTTTATGTTTGCGTGTGCGTTAGCTTGGAGACAGGGCGGGAGCGCTCTAGCCAATCACAGCGATCGTTCCAAAGAGGAGCAAAGAGGATACAAGGCAGTTCTGAACAGGTGTGGCGTGAGGAACAGTACGGCACAGGACACGGGAGGACGACGGTTCAATCCCGCGTCCGGCATTCCTGATTTAGGTTTTCCGTGATTTCCCTAAATCGCTCCAGGCAAATGCCGGGATGGTTCCTTTGAAAGGGCACGGCCGACTCCCTTCCCCGTCCTTCCGTAATCCAATGAGACCGATGACCTCGGTGTTTGGTCTTCTCCCCGAAACAAACCAACAGGATACGGGAGGGGCTGGACGCGACGGCGCGACTGACACACGGTCTCAGGAAAGACTCGGAGCGTGTGGAGCGGTTTGCGCGTGATCGCGGGACATAGAAATGCTTCCGAGTGCCGACTTCTGAAGGTGTGAGATTTCCGTGGTTTCTACAGTGAAGATGTAGTATGTGTTTAGACGTGAATATCTCGCGAGCTATGTTGTCGTTCATAACCAATTACGTGAAGTAGTAATCTATTGTTTCCCTGTTATTCAACTTACATTTTATTCAATTGCTGGACCATCGACGCCAATAAGTGTTTTGCAGAAATATACCGCATTCTCAAAAGTACTTCTACTATCGTACTCATCATTTAAAGTCGTTAAGATAGTAGCCTCGCCGGATTAGCCAAGCGGTCATGGGCGCTGCAGTCACGGACTGTGCTGCTGGTCCCGGCGGAGGTTCGAGTCCTCCCTCGGGCACGTGTGTGTGTGTGTGTGTGTGTGTGTGTGTGTGTGTGTGTTTCTCCTTAGGATAATTTAGGTTAAGTAGTGTGTAAGCTTAGGGACTGGTGACCTTAGCAGTTAAGTCCCATAAGATTTCACACACATTTGAACATTCGTTAAGATAGTACCTGCAGATTTTATTTATTGCAATCTCTTATTTATAAATTTTTACGTTACATTCGCTATTGCCTAGTGATAGGAACCTTCGACCATTAGATTCATGTGTATATCCATATTGTATACTGTAGACTCAGCAATATTTGGCTTGTAATGCGACAACTGCGTATCCCAGCCCCTAGACTACGAAAGCAGCCAAAACTTTTAATATTTCATCTTTGAGTCTGAGGGTACGTAGTCGAGGGCCACCACACTCATCATTTCATTTATTATTGAAAGCCCGCAAGGCGAAGTAATGTAATGTGCAGGGTCCATTTAGCATGTCTTAAGGAAAAGACTACGAAAGTTTTTGAACTCATCTGCAAGGAAAAATACGTCAATTTTCAAGCATGATTCGGAATAGCCTCAAAGCGTTTTACACGTTAATAATGTGCCTCGCGTCGAAACTTCCGCAAAGTTTTGGTATTCTTTGACTTTGTGACTCTGGTGGAACCGCTGGTTGTGTAGAGTCTCCTTGCCAGATAGGCCTGTGGTGCGAATGTAGTCCGCGAGGAGGCGACGGGAGTCTTCAGTTAGCAGCGGCACGAGGAGCGTGGCTAGCGGGGCCCTGTGCTGGGAGCAGCCCGTGTGTGCCGGAAAACGACTTGGCCGTACCTGGAGAGATAGCGCGGCCTAGTTGTGGTTGAGAGCCGTTGTCCGGAAAGCTGTAATTTGGAAACAAGGTCCCCTTTTGCATGCAATAGCACTTCGCTTGCACAATATTGATGTTGTCCGAAGGAGATCGGCGGTTACAGCAACGGCTGGAGATCTGTACAGCCGTCACTATACTGTCACTGCCCCCTGGTTGCATTTAAAAACGATTACTGGATAACTTCACGTGAATCTGAGTAACTTTACTATTGACTGCTTATACATCGATGTATTTTAGTTGATCCTCCTGCAAAATTGTAATTGATTCTGTCCTTCTGGGCTCGTTTAGTTCCACTATTTTGTGACTGATCATTTGTATGTTTAAACGGTTTTTGTTGCAAGCTTGTCATTGAATTTGCTGTGGTGGGAGCCATTATTTTATTTTTATGTGTGAGACCAGTGGTAACTGATTTATGTTTCAGGTCTTATTACGCCAATTTAATGATGTATGAAATGTAGTACTAGAAAGCGTGCGCAAGACTGATGTACGAAATCAATTAAGATTGCAAGACTGCGGCTCTGAAAACCCACTCAGGTGTCAGCGACGATTTCTAATGCTGCAGATTTATTCTTGATAATTAGTTAAGTAATTGCTATTCGTTATTGAACAGTTCACGTCTCTTAGTTTGGCGTTCATTTTGCACCTAAACTTGTTCTAAAATTGTTCGGTATTCATGTACAGTAAGTCAGCAAATTTTAAATTGTGGCACAAGAAAAGTAAGGTGGTCGCGCTGTATTTCAAGTGTTTTTGCTGAACTCTGTTCATTTGAATATTGTTTTTAATATGTGGATTGCTGTCAGTTTGTTGTTAAAAATTTGTTTAAGGGCTACTATATGCACTTTTAAGATAGCATTGGGGCTCTTACATTTATCACAAGTAGTTACCGAGATTGAGTTAAAACTTGTAATTCATGTTGTAATTGCTTTGGGCTCAAATTTGACACTACTGTATCACCGGGTTTTTTACACTTGATGTTGATTCAGTGTAAATATTATTAATTAAGAGTAAGCCTTTAAAAGAAGAAAAAATAAAAAGGATTGGAGAATACGTTTTTTAATAACTGCTGAATAAGAATGGATTGTTAATAAATTTGTTTTAAAGGATATCTGATTTAATGTTCACCCGGAGTCCTACCGCTCCTTCATAGTTGCTACCATACCAAATAGCCTATATTCCATGCACCTTCGGTATTCAGCATCTTTTTTCGTTTCGTCTGTTAATGAACTTTGAAACTTTTCATTGCGGGTAGGCGATATTCGTTGCTCACATACTCATAAAAAAATTTCCTCTCTTGTTGACTAGATTAAACTCTCAATCATCGGCAAAATATGTCCTCCATGTCGTCATTATCTTTAGTTCATCTTATTCAGGTAATTCGTATACTTTTCGAGTGAGCACGTCAAGAAATTTAAGGAATTGATAAATCGGAATTTATACTGCAGTGCAAATACTTTTCGTATTTATATTTCTCCATATTAGATGGCAGAAGGGAAATGGTATCGTCATCTGTTGGTTTATTTCGCAAACATACGTGATCAAATAATGCCCTTAGTAATCTCTGAGATTCTGTAAAATGACGGAGACTGTATAGTGAAGTGTGCAGTTCATGTTGCAACTGAAATTTGCTGCACTTCGGAATGCATCGGTGAAATGACAATGGTCTCTGTGTTTAATATCACATTACTCAAATAGTTCCTGACAAATATGGGAAATTTCTGCTGAGCAAAATTATAATTCTCCTTCAGGTCTTATTTCTATCTTTATTTTGCAGTAAAAAGTGACAACACTCTGAGTGACTGCGTACAGCTGTTGAACCATTCCATGCAGTCACTGACTCCATACAATTTAAGCTTTGAGCATTCCTGCTCAGAGCCATGCTGTATGTAGTAGGCAGAACTGAGTGGCTTATACGAATGTATCTGATCGAAATAGGAAACAGAGACAGTGCTATGACTGCAAGTAGCAGTTGACTGTAATATATGTAAACAGGCAGAATACGGCGCTGCGAACGGCAGTCAAGATGGTGTACTCAGTAATGAAACAAAGCAATAGGCTCTGCATGAAATATCGACTCTTAGACAGTGTGTCTAATAGTGTGTTTTAATAGGACAGCACGCCATCTTAGGCAATTTATAACACTTAAAACACTTGATAATGGCGGTCTAAAGCCGATATCATAACTATGTAAGTGTAAATGTGGCACTACAAATAAACAACAGTCTAATGGCGGTACTGACTTTAAAGGAGGACTATACAAGACAACAAGTACCTGGCGCAATTGTTAGATCGGTTACTGCTGCCAAAATGGCAGGTTGTCAAGATTTAAGTGAGTTTGAACGTACTGTTATAGTCGGCGCACGAGCGACGTGACTCAGCATCTCCGAGGCAGCGACGAAGTAGGGATTTTCGCGTACGGCCATTCACGAGTGTACCGTGAATATCAGGAATCCGGTAAAACATCATATTTCTGACATCGCTGCAGCCGGAAAAATATCCTGCAAGAACGGGACCAACGACAACTGAAGGGAATCCTTCAACGTGACGGAAGAGCAACCCTTCCGCAAATTGCTACACGTTTCAATGCTGGGCCATCAAAAATATCAGTGTGCGAACCATTCAACGAAAATTCGTCGATATGGGCTTTAGAAGCCGAAGGCCCACTCGTGTACCCTTGATTACTGCACGACACAAAGTTTTACGCCTCGCCTAGGCCTGTCAACAGAGACATTGGACTGTTGATGACTGGAAAAATGTTGCCTGGTCGGACGAGTCTCGTTTCAAATTGTATCGATCGGATGGACGTGCACGTTATAGGGAAAACCTCATGAATCCATGGACCCTGCATGTCAGCGCGGGACTGTTCAAGCTGGCGGAGGCTCTGTCCTGGAGTAGGGCGTGTGCAGATGGAGTGATATGGGACCCCTGATACATCTAAATACGATTCCGAAAGGTGACATATATGTAACCATACTATCTCATCACCTGCAGCCATTCATGTCCATTGTGCATTCCGAAGGACGTGGGCAATTCCAGCAGGAAAATACGACACCACACACGCCCAGAATTGCCACAGAGTGGCTCTAGGAACACTCTTCTGAGTTTAAACACTTCCATCAGCCGCCAAACTCTCCAGACATGAACATTTTTGAGCATAACTGGGATGTCTTGCAACATACTGTTCAGAAGAGATCTCCACCCCCTTGTACTCTTATGGATAGCCCTGCAGGGCTCACGGTGTGAATTCTCTCCAGCACTACTTCAGACGTCAGTCGAGTCCATGCTACGTCGTGATGCGGCACTTTTGGGTGCTCGCGGGGGCCCTACGCGATATAAGACAGGTGTACCAGTTTGTTTGGCTCTTCAAAATGTTCAAATGTTTGTGAATTCCTAAGGGGCCAAACTGCTGAGGTCATCGGTCCCTATACTTACACACTACTTAAACTAACTTATGCTAAGAACAACGCACACATCCATGCCCAAGGGAGGACTCGAACCTACGGGCGGTGGGGACGTGCAATCTGTGACATGGCGCATCAAACAGCGCGGCCACTCCGCGCAGCTTTTGGCTCTTCAGTGTAGATTGTTGTAGATATGCAGAGATGGTGATGGTGAAGTTTGCGCATAACAGACTAGCTTGATGAGCGACACCAAACATCTTCGGACTGTAGACAACAACAATAACAACAACAACATATAAAAAGGCATATAGCTCAGCAAATATCAGAGATGTCAAGTTGAAGGAAATTTCAGACTTTATCAGCTCTAAAAGTGAAGTAGCCTACTTGTTAACTGCGATGAAAGGGAACTTCCTTGAGGAAAGTGATGAGAAGGAAATGTGTAGAAGACTCTAGAAGAGGCAAATGGAAAACTAGTTGCCGGTCTGTGTCACCGAGTGGTTCTAGGCGCTCCAGTCTCGCACCGCGCAACCGCTACGGTCGCAGGTTCGAATCCTGCCTCGGGCATGGATGTGTGTGATGTCCTTAGGTTAGTTAGGTTTAAGTAGTTCTAAGTTCTAGGGGACTGATGGTCTCAGAAGTTAAGTCCAATAGTGCTCAGAGCCATTCTAGTTCTAGATCTTTCGAATATTTTTTATTTCACCCGTTTGCGAGTTTTATTCTGCAGCATGTCTCGAATTACACGGTAATCTTTCTTCCATTTATAAAATCAAGTTTACATTTTACGAAACGAAACAGACTTTGCACACTGCTTAAGTTTAAGCGTTTTCTAACTCTTTCATTTAACCAAACAATTTACAGTCTTTACTGTTTCACAGAAAATTTTCTTTGGACTTGGTAGCTATTCTCTTTTAGTTCTAGAATTTAATTAACACAACAATCATCCTTCCAATAACAGTTCACAGAATCGTCAAAGTTATTTCCTGTTCCTTCTGATCTTTCCACAATTTCTAACCAAATGTCTATGTCATGCGAATGAAAGTCCAAGAAATTAGCTAATAAATAATACATATGTAGGTATTCGGGCAAGTAGGTGATTTTGAATGCATGCCTTGTTCTTCATACTTCATCTTTGCAAGGTTGAAAACATTACTATGTAACAAAGTAGTTACTTCCGGTTGCAGTTGTTTGGTTTTGAGTCTTTTTCCGGATAATGTGGCCTATTCGATTGTCATTGGGATCCGTTCTAGCACCATCCGAATTTACTGTTACGTGCAGAGAGACGAGACACAGACTTATGAAAAAAGATGAACCATAGATTTTTACTAAAGTACGGATTTTGAATAGGTGAACGTTTTTATTTCTTTCAGGTGATGTGAATACCAAGTACTCTTTCTGTAAGAAAAATTAACTGTGATCAGATCATAGTTGAAGATCTATACTTAGACCCCTTGCTATGCCTTTCAGACTTCTTTATTAAAACGTCGTAGAAACGTATTGTCAAATACCCTGATCCATTCCTTGTCAATGGATTTCGTGCTGTTAGGCTGGGTGAGAGGAGCGCTGTAAGGAAGCAGAAATATGACTTTTATGACATCATATTTCACATCGAAGTCGTCTTCCTTCATTCAAAGACGAACAGGAACGTTGTCCGTAACCAGGAGATACTTATGATGTAATTTAGTTTACTCAGGTACTTCTTGACAGTTCACGCAAAATCTTCAGTCAACCACTCCATGTTCGTATCCATGCCGGGCTATTTTTCCTGAGCACCGTAAGTTACCTCTTTTGTTTTCTACTGTGTTTAAGTAAGCTGTTTTTTCAGGCTGGTAAACTGAAAGAGGCGTACTCTTACAATCGCCACTCGGGTTACCGTACAAGTAAACTCCTTCATTGTCTATCGCTAGGCACAGTCTTCTACACATTTCATTCTCATCACTTTCCTCAAGGAAGTTCCCTTTCATCGCAGTTAACAAGTAGGCTACTTAACTTTTAGAGCTTATAAAGTCTGAAATTTTCTTCAACTTGACATCTCTGATTTTTGCCGAGCTATATGCTTTTTTACATGTTGTTGTTGTTATTGTTGTTGTCTACAGTCCGAAGACAAGTTTGGAGCAGCTCATCAAGCTAGTCTGTTATGCGCAAACTTCACCATCATCATCTCTGCATATCTACAGTCTACACTGAAGAGCCAAAAGCTGCGCGGAGTGGCCGCGCTGTTTGATGCGCCATGTCACAGATTGCACGTCCCCACCGCCCGTAGGTTCGAGTCCTCCCTTGGGCATGGATGTGTGCGTTGTTCTTAGCATAAGTTAGTTTAAGTAGTGTGTAAGTATAGGGACCGATGACCTCAGCAGTTTGGCCCCTTAGGAATTCACAAACATTTGAACATTTTGAAGAGCCAAACAAACTGGTACACATGTCTAATATCGCGTAGTGCCCCCGCGAGCACCCAAAAGTGCCGCATCAAGACGTAGCATGGACTCGACTGACGTCTGAAGTAGTGCTGGAGAGAATTCACACCGTGAGCCCTGCAGGGCTATCCATAAATCCGTAAGAGTACAAGGGGGTGGAGATCTCTTCTGAACAGTATGTTGCAAGGCATCCCAGTTATGCTCAATAATGTTCATGTCTGGAGAGTTTGGCGGCTGATGGAAGTGTTTAAACTCAGAAGAGTGTTCCTAGAGCCACTCTGTGGCAATTCTGGGCGTGTGTGGTGTCGTATTTTCCTGCTGGAATTGCCCACGTCCTTCGGAATGCACAATGGACATGAATGGCTGCAGGTGATGAGATAGTATGGTTACATATATGTCACCTTTCGGAATCGTATTTAGATGTATCAGGGGTCCCATATCACTCCATCTGCACACGCCCTACTCCAGGACAGAGCCTCCGCCAGCTTGAACAGTCCCGCGCTGACATGCAGGGTCCATGGATTCATGAGGTTTTCCCTATAACGTGCACGTCCATCCGATCGATACAATTTGAAACGAGACTCGTCCGACCAGGCAACATTTTTCCAGTCATCAGCAGTCCAATGTCTCTGTTGACAGGCCTAGGCGAGGCGTAAAACTTTGTGTCGTGCAGTAATCAAGGGTACACGAGTGGGCCTTCGGCTTCTAAAGCCCATATCGATGAATTTTCGTTGAATGGTTCGCACACTGATATTTTTTGATGGCCCAACATTGAAATCTGCAGCAATTTGCGGAAGGGTTGCAATTCTGGCACGTTGAACGATCCTCTTCAGCCGCCGTCGGTCCCGTTCTTGCAGGATATCATTCCGGCCGAAGCGATGTCGGAGATTTGATGTTTTAGCGGATTCCTGATATTCACAGTACACTCGTGAAATGGTCGTACCAGAAAATCCCCACTTCATCGCTGCTGTGTTCCATCGCTCGTGCGCTGATTTAACAGTATGTTAAATCTTGATAACCTGCCATTGTAGCAGCAGTAACCGATCTAACAGCTGTGCCAGACACATGTTGTCTTATAGAGGCGTTGCCGACCGCAGCGCCGTGTCCTACCTGTTTATATGTCCCTGTATTTGAATGCACATCCCTATACCAGTTTCTTTGACGCTTCAGTGTATATCCGTTTGAACCTGTTTATCGTATTCATGTCTAATCTCACTCTACAATGTTTACTCTTCAGCCTTGCTCTATTACCAGATTGACTCTTCTTTGGTGCATCAGAATGTGTCCCATCAACCGATCCCTTCTTTTAGTCAACTTGTACTGTAAGGTCCTTTTTTCCCACATTCGATTCAGTGTCTCCTCATTAGATATTCGATGTACACATCTAACATTCAGTATTGCTGTGGAACTCTATATTTCAAAAGCTTCTGATCTCTCCTGGTCATAACTGTTCGGCATCCACGTTTCACTTCCGTATCAGACTACACCTCATACAAATACCTCCAGAAAAAGAATTCTAAAAGTTAAAATTATTTCGATGTTATCAAATTTCTCTTCTTCAGAAACACTATTTTTTTTTATTGCCAGTCTGTACTTCATGTTCTATCTACTTCGGCCTTTGTCAGATATTTTGCTCTTCATATAGCAAAACTTTCGATTACTTTTATTGTCTCATTTTCTAATCTCATTTCCTCAAAATCATAAGATTTAATTCGCTACATTCGATTACCACTGTTTTACGTTTGTTGATATTCATCTTATGACTTCCTTTAACACAATATCCATTCCGTGCAACCGCTCTTCCAAGTGCTTTCCCATCCCTGACAAAGTTATAATATCATCCGCAAATGTGGAAGTTTTCGTTTCTTTTCCCTTAGCTTCAACACCCGTTCCAAATTCCTCCTTGGTTTCCTTCATTGCTTTCTCAATATACAGCCTGAATAACATGTGCTACAACCCTTTCTCACTCCCTTCTCATGTAATGCTTTTCTTTCAGGTCCTTTTGCTCATACAATTGCAATCTGGTTTCTGTACAAGTTGCAAATAACCTTTCACTCCTTGTATTTTATTGCTGCTCCCTTCAGAATTCCAAAAGGTGTCATCCAGTCGACACTGTCAAAAGCTACAATTGCTACAAACGTAAGTTTGCCTTTCTTCTACTTATCTTCTAAGTTAACGCGTAGAGTCGGTACTGTCTAGTGCGTTCCTACTTTTCTGCGGAAACCAAACTGGTCCTCCCCGTTGTCGGCTTCCATAATTTTTTCCATTCTTCTGTGAATAAATCTCAGTAGTTTGCAACCATGACTAATTAAACTGATGGTTCGGCAAATTCACATCTGTCTGCACTTGCCTTCTTTAGCATTGGAATTATTATATTCTGATTATTTAAGTATAAGGATATTTCAGCTGTCTTATATTTCTTGCATTCGAGAAGGATTAATTTTGTCATCGCTGGCTCTTCCAAGGGGCTCAATCATTCTGAGCGAATGGCGTATATTCCACGGGACTGGTTTCTACTTAAAACTCTCAGAGCTCTGTCACATTATTTTCGCTGTATTATATTTTTCATCTCATCTTTACACAATAATTTCTTTATGTTCAGTTTCCTTTTGTGACTCTTCTGTGTCATCATCATCATTATCAGTTATCTGCTATATTAGCAGGTCCTTTGCCTCTCCATTTTCTGCGATCCATTGCTTCCTTCTTAAGGCTGCTGTATGTTGTACCGTCCATCATGTCATCCAGTATCTGGAATCTCTTCCTTCCTCGCTTCCTTTTCCCTTCTACATAACCTTCTAAAAGTGTTTTTATCAGTCCGTCATTCTTTCTTAATATATGCCCAATCCAATTTCCTTTTCTTCTCTTTATTACATCTAGTAACTGCCTTTTCTCTCCCACTCTTCCCAGTACCTCTTCATTTTGTACTCTGTCCATCCAACTTATTCTTTCCATCTTCCGCCATGTCCAGATCTCAAAAGCCTCCAGCCTTTCTCTGTCTTTTTTCCTCATAGTCCATGTTTCAGCGCCATATAGAAGAACACTCCATACAAGACATTTTATGAGTCTCTTTCTGAGTTCTCTGTCCATACCGCTGCAGAAGATTCTCCTTTTCTTATAAAACGCCTCTTTTGCCATTGCTATCTTTGTTTTAATTTCTGTGGTGCACTTCCAGTCGGTGTCTATCCTGCTTCCAAGATACTTAAAATTTTGCACCTGTTCTAGTGTTTCTCCATTCAGCACAATTTTTATTTCCTTATTTTCTCCTATTGCCAATACTTTTGTTTTATTTGTGTTAATTTTCATTCCATATTTTTTCTGTTAGTTGCAATGGTGTCCACCAAATCCTGTAATTCTTTTTCCCCTGTGGCTAGAAGGACCATGTCATCAGCAAATCTCAAGCACCCTACTCTTCTTCCTCCAATTTCTACTCCTTTGTCATCTAATGAGCATTGGTCAATTATTTTTTCCAAGTACAGGTTGAAAAGAGTAGGTGATAAACAGCATCCTTGTCTTACTCCTTTCCCTAGTCTGATCCAGTTTGTACTTTCTCCTCTCACTTTAACTGAAACTTTTTGATTAAGGTACAATGAGTTTATAAGTCTTCTGGTTTTCCAATCCACTCTCTTTTCCCTCATAATAGTCGCCAGCTTGTCCCAAACCACATTGTCAAATGCCTTTTCTAAATCGATGAAGCACATATATAGGTCTCTTCCTTTTTCAGTAAATCTTTCTCCCAAGATTCGTAGGAGCCCTATTGCATCTCTGGTGCCCGTATTCCGTCTAAAGCCAAACTGCTCCTCGCCGAGATTCTCCTCTATTACTTTTTCAAGTCTTTTATTAATTATTATTAACATCACTTTGGCTGCATGTGAAATGAGGCTGATTGTCCTGTGCTCGCTGCATTTCTTGGTTCCTTGTTTTTTCGGTAATGGAATCATTACTGTTGTCAAAAAGTCCTCAGGCCATTCACCACTGTCATATATTTTATTACATAACCTCAATATTTCTCTTATTCCATTGTGGTTCAAGCATTTTAGTATTTCTCCCGGTATTGTATCTGTACCTACTGCTTTGCCATTTTTCATTGCAGCAATGGCAGACTTTACTTCTTCCATTATGATGGTCGGTCCTTTCTCTTCATCACTTACACTGTTGTGTGATTCAAGTTTCAGAGTTTCTGGTTTGCTATTTGTGTCATATAGCTCTTTTATATATTCTTCCCATCTCTGGAGGACATCGTCACGATCTTTATACACTACCTCTTCGTCTTTACTCAAAATTTCCATAGTAGCACTTCCTGCTCTGTTTTGTTCCCATGTCATAGCCTTTACTCTGTTGTATAGTAAGTCGTATCTTCCCTTCCTGTCCAGTTCTTCAATTTCATCACATTCCTCTTTTAGCCATTTTTTTCTAGCCTGCTCTGTTTCTCTTCGCAGTTCGTTATTTAACCTTCGGTATATCTTTCTTGCATCTTCGGTGTTCTTGTTTCTCAATTTTCTTCTCTCCTCCATCTTGGAAATCATTTCTTGTGTGACCCATGGTTTTTTTGACCTTTTCCTTTTTACATATCCTATATTTTGCTGTCCTGCTTTAATGATTCCTTCTTTCAGCATATTCCAGTACTCGTTGGCATTATCAGGTGCTTCTTTGTCTCGTAATGTGTTTAGAAAGTCCCGAGACAGCATTTCTGTAATTTGTTCTTTGTTGGACCTTATCTTCTCTAGATCCCATTTCTTCACCGTTGTCGCCTTTTTCAGTTTTTTCATTCTTATTTCTATTTCTGCCATAAGTAAGTTGTGGTCACTATTAATATCTGCACCTGGTAATGTGTGCACCTTCTTGATTCCATTCCTGTATCTTTCTTCTACCAGTATAAAATCGATTTGGTTTCTATATTTATCCCCTGGTGATTTCCAAGTGTAGAGCCTCCTCTTATGGTTCTTGAACCATGTGTTTGCCACTATCAGCTGCCTTTCCCTGCAGAAGTCAATTAACCATTCACCTCTGTCATTTCTCTTTCCAAGACCATGACTGCCTACTATGTTTCCCTCTTTCCCTTCTCCCACAATGGCGTTCCAGTCTCCCATTACTATTTTGCAGCATATTTTATTTTCGTCCATTATTCTCTCTATTACATAATACGTTTCCTCTACAATTTGGTCATCATGTTCTGAAGTTGGCATATACACCTGGACAATCAGTAAATCTTTTTGTGCTCCTTTCAGCCTTACACCAATAACCCGGTCATTTGCATAGTCTACATATTCCACACATTTAGCCAATTCCTTTGTCATAATCATTCCTACTCCATTAATTCCTTTTACTTCTCCTCCTGAGTAGTAGAATACACATGCATCTGACTGCAACTCTCCATGTCCATTCCATCTTACCTCAGCAACTCCTACGAGGTCCATATGATTCTTTTCCATCTCTCTTTTAAGGTTTTCTAGTTTTCCTGCTTGTAGCAGAGTTCTGACATTCCAGGTACCAAATTCTCGTTCTGATTTTTTGCCTCCTTTCAAGTTGTCCCCCCCCGGAGATCCGAATGGGGGACTATTTTACCTCCGGACACTGATTTAACATGAGAGGAAGCCATTTTTGTGCATAAAATGGAGACTGCATTATGCAGGGAAGATAATCTGCGGTGGTATTCCGTTGCCTTCCGCAGTTCTGGAGGCCGCCCCTAACATGGGATACAGACGCCTTTTGCAGCCGCCCGCTCCGGGTCAGACGCTGCATGAGAAGTATAGGTTGGAAAATGAAAGACCCCTAGCCCTCGAAACCTAATAGCGTCAGGGTCGGAAAAGAACAAGAGCTGGCCGAGGGTGGCCAGATAGGAAAGATAAGAGTGAGGAGCCTGGCATAAGTAAGTGGAAGCAATGCCAGGACTCAGCTCGGGGCCCCGTGGTCGCCAGCCACGTATCACTAGGTGTGACTCCCTTCTGTGTATTCACCCAAATTTCAGTTTTCCCTTCTTTGCTTAATATCAGCTTGGTCTCCTTCATTTTCCTGTAGGTGGTTTGTTTCTCTCCCCTACTCCTGTATGCTGAAGTACACTATAAACTTCAGTTCGTAGACGAAATCTCTGGAAACAATTTCGACTAACCTTAAATTGGGATTCGCTAGCATCGTTTGTATTTGCTTTTACAATAACGTCACTAAATTACCAAGCTAAACAAATGTCTTCTCCCATATTATATTTTGTTTCAGATGCTGTTTCTCATTAACACTGTATTTTCTAGTTCTTTTGACAATTTAAAATATATTTTTGTCAAGAGAACCAGTCCTTAGCAGCATATATAACACCGTTTTTACTACTTGTCAAGATGAGAAACTTGGACAGCATTCTTATAGTTAATTTTACTATAATACAATTAGTCTTCTTTGACTCAGTTTCACTAACACTTTTCATGCTATTTGGATCCATATTGATTGTTAATGTGAAGCAAAAAGGAGAAAAAGTAGGTATCATGGACACAACAATAAACAGGGTACACATATCACGCAAACACTGTTCGCGAAAAGGAAACATTTGAAAGTCATATTTGTGTGGTGGTGTGGCGAGGTATTCATCTTCGTATGAGTTAAAAATCGTCCGTAAGCTGTTTTTGTGGGTCATTTTATTCCTGACTAGTGGCATTTGTGACATGTTGTAATAGTATATGTGTGATGGCACACGAAAATCTGTGTCAGATATGATGTAGATTGGAAAAGTTGCAGGCGAGAAAGCCTAATCCTATTGCATGTTGTATGTATACGTTATAACATGTCACAAACGCCCCAAGTCAGGAACAAAATGACCCACAAAAACAACTTTTTGCATTTTTATCTGCCTAAATCGATGGCATACTTGGTGTTTGTTGTGTCTAGACAAGACAGCCTAGACACAATGAGAGGAGGCCGAAAGGCACGCGCTTAAACTCACGCAGGCTGGCGTGAGGTCTGAAACAGGATACGTAATGAATGCTATAAAGAAAAGTACGTAGCTCCTGGAATACTTAACTTTAATCCACATTTGTAGAACATCGCTCTTGATGATACATGCTTCACACTATTAATTATTAAAGCTATGGCGCCTTGCTAGGTCGTAGCAAATGTAGCTGAAGGCTATGCTAACTATCGTCTCGGCAAATGAGAGCGTATTTGTCAGTGAACCGTTCCTTGCAAAGTCGGCTGTACAACTGGGGCGAGTGCCAGTACGTCTCTCTAGACCTGCCGTGTGGTGGCGCTCGGTCTGCAATCACTGACAGTGGCGACACGCGGGTCCGCCGTATACTAACGGACCGCGGCCGATTTAAAGCTACCACCTAGCAAGTGTGGTGTCTGGCGGTGACACCACAGTGTTAGTCATTTATTATGTCAATGAGGAACAGTTTGAGATACGAAATCGTAAATCAGCGAAACCTCTTGTTCAGCTGGTAGTGAACACTTCAGTCGTAATACAGAAGTATGATGTAGACAGATGGACGAGGATGTTCGAACATAGTGCAAATAAGAAATGAATGAAGTTTCGTTAGTCTCGCGTTCAAGGAAAACCGATGTGAGAGGCAAGAAAAATAAATTAACGAATTTTACTAATGACATTCGGCGGAACATTCGAGGTTAATCGAATCAGTCCGGAACAAGTTTTAGAACAGAGTAGACTCATTAACAACCAGGTCCAGGTCGACGTAGTTCACCTTGACTAGTATGTCCTTGCAAGCGTGCGATTGTTTGTTATTCACACGACGCAATGATTGCTGCGGAAGGACGTCGGAATCTCTTAACAACGACAACAATAACGATGTAAATATTGGATATGAGGCAATATCGGCATAGAACTTCGAAACGCCCTGCAGGGAATAACCGGTTTTTCACATTGGAGCTCCTTGGAAAACACTGGCAACTCGCCTAGGGAGCTTTCAGCCGACATGTTACAATGAGGGAGGGCACTAGCAGTTTGATGAACAGAACTCGAGATTATTTCTTGCGTGACGTTTTATGATTATGGAACCTTGTGATGAGGTCAGTGACCTTACGTTTGCGGTTCCCAACTTGGGGGTAAATACCCTCTAACAAAAGGGTTCGATTATATTTTGGTCATGAAACTACATTATTTTTAAATATTATTACTATTATCACTATTTCGTAAGGAAGTTACATAAGTCACCAATACTTACGTATTGTTTCGAATACAAGCATTAAGCATACAGTCTTGTGTTGGGGGGAAAGGGGGATTACAGCTTGTGAAACGTAAGGATGAATGTCATCTTCCTCACATAGTACCGACTATACACATTTTTCCCCTGAGCGGGAGGTCGTGCCGGTCCCCAGCACGAATCCGCCCGGAGGATTAGTGTCTAGGTCCGGTGAGGCTGCCAACCTGTGGATCGTTTTTAAGGCGGTTTTCCATCTGCCTCGGCGAATGCTGGCTTGTTCCCCTTATTGCGCCTCAGTTACACTACATCGGCGTTGCTGCGCAAACACTGTCTCCACGTACTCGTACACCGTAATTACTCTACCACGCGAACATTTGGGGTTACACTCGTCTGGAATGAGACGTTCCCAGGAGGAGGAGGAGGAAGGGGGGGGGGGGGCATTCGGAACCTAACCGCACAATAACCCTGGGTTCGATGTGGGGCGGCGGTCGGGTGGATGGACTGCTGTGGCCTGTTGTCGGGTTGTGAACCACTGAGGGCTCCGGCGGGATGAAGCCTCTCCGGCGTTTCTAGATTCTCGGTTCCATACACAATGCACAATACACATTCGTTTGTACTATGCACCTAAGACTGTAAAAATTGAGATATATATCACATATGCTTAAATATCTTGTGAAAATGACTTCTCAGAGTTGTAGGTAGCTCCTGCAATAGACTAGAAATTGCTTCATTATTCACTTCGCACCAACAAACGAACTAATTGACAGAACAACATTTGCTATGTATTGGCTGCTACACTGGCATACGGCCTCCATTGTATTATTATAATTACTAGTAGTATTAGTAGTAGTAGTAGTAATAGTAGCAGTAGCAGCTGGCAGATACAAAGCATTCCAGCCTGAAGTCTTCCAGTTCAAAAATGGGAATCCAATGAAGTGATTTACAAACAGTAGGCCTATGTGTAGTGCGCACATTTAATTTGTTTTTAAAAGCGTGTGCAGGGTGTGAGTGAAACAAGTGTCGCTAGGGAGAGGATTGGTACAGAGAAAGCATGTTTAGTTAGCTTCTTTCTCCGAGAGGGAACAGCACTGAGAATTCCTTCATAATTCTACAAAAACTTTTTGTTGGAAATAAACCGTACCAATGGTCTCACTGTCTGAAAATTTGTACAATAAAACATTTACAAACGGTAAATATCTCAGTAGAACGAAACACCAGTCCAGATTGCAAATATTTTGTTTCTCATTCTATAACTAGTTTCCGGCAGAGACCCATTTTCAAATCAACATAACAAAGCAAAAAATGGCATTTCCGAAGATGTCAACAAAATGTGTAATATACATTCACAGTGTCAATTATCTGTATGCACTGTGAATGTGACTTTGTTATGTTGGTTTGTAAATGGCTCTCGGACCGAAACTAGCCACCGAATGAAAAATAAAATATCTGCAACTTGGACTAATTTTTCGATATATTGATTAACAGAATTTGCTGACCTAAGTTACTCCAGCATGCTGGAAGTTCGTAAATATTTCGAGTTTTTAAAAATGGAAATCTTAAAACAAAATTATTTATCACTCTAAATTTTAATGCTGATGACGGTGGGACGATTATTGGAGCGCAGGGGGGGAGGGGGGTGGGTTGCTAAATCTGACTACACCAATCACTCCGACACTGGATCTAATCGTCTGTAAGGAAGAGCAACAATCGAATGAGAAGTTAGAGACGGAAAAGAGCACTTCGAAACTAACGAAAACGCCAAAAATAAAACGTTATCCTCGATGAGAGATCCAAGCCTATTAAAACCTAGATCAGAGAATCCACGCCTATTAAAATCTTGATACATTTATTCGTAAGACCTTGAAAGCGTAAAGCGTAGTTCCTGTAGTAGATATTGGAACTTCCAGATTGTTTAACTGTTCACATTACGACTAGCAGGCGGAAACGAAAGGGGTGCGATGTGGTGTCCGGCCTTACTTTAGGATCAAGTTTTAACTAGTTTTACAAATGGTTGAAATTACTGAGCACTATGGGACTTAACATCTGAGGTCATCAGTCCCCTAGAACTTAGAACTACTTAAGCCTAACCAACCCAAGGACATCACACACATCCATGCCCGAGGCAGGATTCCAACCTGCGACCGTAGCGGTCGGGCGGTTTCATACTGAAGCGCCTAGAACCGCTCGGCGACACCGACCGGCAACTAGTTTTCCATTCGCCTCTTCTAGAGTTCTGAAATTACACTATAGAGCTTGCGGGGTTGCCAGTGTGTAGTGTTGAAAGATACATGTTAAGTAGCTCTTTCAGCTCCTCACCACACGTATTATTTCTTTTTCGTGATTTGTAATTTTGTAATATTTTGCAATATTTGAAGGAAGATGAAAGTACGTTTGGAGCACAGCATTGTTCGGTAGTGAATCGTGGACTGTAGGGAAACCATAACAGAAGAGACCTGAAGCGTTTGAGATGCAAAATAATGTTCAAAATTAGGTGGACTGATAAGGTAAGGAATGTGAAGATTCTCCGCAGAACTGGAGAGGAAAGGAACATATGGGAAACACTGAGAAGAAGAAGCGACGGGATGATAGGATATGTGTTAAGGTATTAGGGAATTACTTCCATGGCACTAGAGGGAGTTGTGTAGGGTAAGAACTGTAGAGAAGGTAGAGATTGAAATGCAGACAATCATTATATGAGGACGCAGGTTACTCTGATATGCAGAGGTTGGCACTGGAGGGGAAATCGTGGTCGGCTGCGTAAGACCAATCAGAAAACTTGTATCTATGAAACCTGCATACTCGGTTCGCTAGACAAACAATCAAACAACTCGTATTAATAAGTTTTATTAAAACAAGACAAGTACAAAATACTTAACTTTGATAGATATGTCGCAAGTAAAGGGTAACATTTAAGGTAATTAGCCTTCTTCAGAACAGACAAACACAAGTCTGTGCTACATAGAGATTATTAGTGGTAAAGGCTACGCTGCGTCGACTAACGAAGTGGCTAACATTGAAGTCGCTATAAGAGTTGGCTGCTTCCAGTCGGGCGCGGCCCTTACGTCCTCTTTATCTAGGGATCACCGCTGTCGTGTTGTCGTCCTGTAGTTAGGTCGGCCAGTGTGCGATTGATTGACCTCTTCTCACAGCCGTCTCTTCTCTGTCGTTCCCGACTGGCGTGCCAGCGCTGACTTTACGCCGTAACATTCGTCTCCTCCCTCTCCTCTCCCCCCCCCCCCCTCCCCACACAAAGCGACGGACCGTCATCGTATATGGAGCATGACACAGGGGGCGGATGGGAGGGAGGGGGGGAGGGGTATGCAGGAACCCAGGAGCGTGGCCGCTCTGATGAACCGGAAGCTGTGGATGTAGGGTCTAACAACCCTATCCCAACAAAGGTCAAAAATTAATTATGATTTGTAGTTTTGCTCACGCTGCTAAATATGGCATTTTCGGGCAACAACAAAGTTATATTATGAGGCAGGTGTCATTAGAGCACAGTTAATAAAGTCATTTCATGAAATAATGACTAAACTAGGCACTCATCTTTTCGTGTTTCCCACACTGGTCTCGTTGTGAACTCATGGCTCAATCGTTGAAAAATCTAGGTAGTGATGATTCCAAGCTCGGATGCAAAGAGGCCTAGGTGTTATTCTGCGGTATTCAAAAGTTTTATACATGTGTTTCACAAAGCATTGTTGAAGAATAAACTTTTGCAAGTTAAGACAATAGTGATGTAAAAAAGTAACCAGCACTCAGAATTTAAGTTACGCTTCTTTTTTTATTACTTTTGTTGCAATATCACTTCACTTCACAAAATAAAACATGCTTGAAAATATCTTCCTCACTGTTAAAGTTGATATTTTATAAACTGACTACAATTTGCGTCTTTCCAACATGACGTCCAAGACTTGACTCTCTAATAACCGCTTACGCGCCCAAAAGTCAGAGTTACAAGAACGTCAAAGATCATAGTGACAAAAGGGAGAATTCACATAAGAATAATACCATTGCAATATAAACATATCGATGTATCAAAGTACCTCTACATTAATGAAATCAAATCTGAATGTTGTCTCAGAAATATGTTAACTACTTTACAGAAACACAGTAGAATATTGCTGGTATCGAGAGGTTGAGTTGAGGTACCGTAATGGTTGCGTAATTCAAGTGCCATTACAAGGGGACGTCAAACTTCCGGTCGTACCCCGCCATCCGGCCTTCGATGTGTCCACCTTCTGAGGCCCATAACAAGATGTAGAACAGGGATCCCCAAACTATTTTGGACAAGTGACCCCTTTTCCAAAATGAACTGTTACCTCAGACCCCCAAGGCCAAATTACTTACTTTTAAGATCAACCCCCTTATTCATAATGCTCCGCTAACTTAAAACATTATTGTGTTTACCACTTTTTCAGTCACTTTACTTCACTTAGTTTAGCTATGTAATAACTTTGTAATCTCTTGAAATAAAAGATTACTTATATGAGTTATTATCGTTCAAGCTCCAACGAATTTCAAAACGCAAATGAACTTTCAACCCAAGTGCAAGCTCATTAAATAGTAAAATATCAGGAACATGTTTGGACTTGATCATGAATTCGTTCGTGTTAAATCGCGTAAGCGTCAAATAGAGAGCTAGTCAAAACGCGCGTGAAAGACGTACGCTCGAACTCATTATCTTGCACAAACTTGTCCACACGGACTTCCCGAGTTTTTCATCTTGTACGAACTTGAGACTTTACATTACTACAACAATGCTATTTCCTACAAACATATTAATTATTCTTAGTACACGTAACACAACATAAACAATACAGTACCTATCTATCTTGAAAGTTTTAAATAAGAACTTGTGTTAATTTAATAGGGGTCGATTTTTAGACCTCGTCGACCCCCAAAATCAGTTTTCGTTTATGTGGACCCCTAGAAAACCGATATCGACCCCTTGGGGTCGATATCGACCACTTTGGGAATCCCTGACGTAGAAGAAGGTGTCGGCTGCTGCGGTGTGGGCGGGTCCAGTTCCATCGGTAGGATGAGAGAAGGCGGAGAAGGCGAAGGCTCTGTCTCCATGGGGCCGTCCCGCGGTGTCGTTATGACACCTCCTGGGTCTGCTGTGGCCGCACTGTGCTCGGAATCCGTGAACCTGGAGGAAGTGATACAGAACGATCACCGTGCGCACGACAGTGGTGAATTTGATTGCGATGTCGGTTCTGCAATCCGTATGGGCCTGAAATGAGATACATGCATGCGCCAAGTCGCCTTGTGCCACTGTCTGCTACCGCCAAAAACCCGGAAAAACACAGTATCATGCGGCACGAAGCGATACTTGCGGCCTTCCTTCGGTCCCAGGCGCTGAGGGTGGAGCAGTGTCCAATGGCGGCGGGCGTAACGCAATTCCGCCGGCGATGGTCCTTCTCGTGGATGCCAACGATAAGAGACGAGAAACAGTTGCAATGCCTGATCCCTGGCGTTTGTGGTGGGAAGTTGGACCATCTGCTTCTTGAGGGTCCTGAAAAAACGTTCCGCTTCGCCGTTTGACTGTGGATGGAACGGTGCACTAGTTAGATGCTGTATACCATTGCGTTCACAGAATGTTTCAAGTTTATTTGAGGTGAGCTGAGGGCCGTTGTTCGACACAAACCTTCGAGGCAAAAAATAGAGGACAACGCCTGAACTGTGCTACGTGATGTTGTCGCGTTAATTGGCACAGCAAAGGAAACTTGTTATAAGAGTCTACCACAATCCAAAAAGGTCCCGCAAAGTCTGTGTGCACACGTTGCCATGATGATTGTGACTTAGGCCAAGCAGAGAATTTTCGTGGTGGAGCGGACTAATTTTCCGCAGATGCGTGGCATTGTGACGTAATCTGTTCTACTTGGATGTCCATATCTTGCCAAGTACAGTGTCGACGCGCTAACTGTTTAGTAGGAACCATCCCCCAGTGTCGTTGGTGAAGTAAGTACAACACTTCTTTTTGCAAAGCTTTGGGGATCAGCAAACGTGACTGTCCACTGTCATTTTGAAAAAGAATCACACCTTGCTGTATAGCGAGGCTATGCCGACGTGCAAAGTATCGGCGCACTACAGAGTTCTTTATGCTATGCAATGAGCGAGGCCAAGATGTGCGAATGTATTTTAGCAAAACGTTCAAATCAGAATCAGCTTCCGTTGCCTGTGGAATTTTCCTGCAGTTCAGAGAAGAGGATTGAAGCAATTCAGAATCCTGAGCATCGATATGACAACAAGATTCAGCAGAGGTGTCAAAAACTGTATCAGGGCCAATCGGAAGACGAGAAAGTGCGTCCACATTATCATGTTGAGCTGTCTGACGATACACAATCTCGTACTGGTTTCCAGACAAACTTCAAGCCCGTCATTACAATTTTTGGACAGTTCATACAGAAACAGACTTCATCGGATGAAACAAGGACTGAAATGGCTTGTGATCGTTACTAAGTAGAATTTCCTGCCATACAAATAGTCGTGGAATTTGGTGACACCATACGCAATAGCCAATGCCTCTTTCTCTATTTTTGGATAGTTACACTGAGCTTTGGACAACAATACTGATGCGAAAGCAATAGGCCTGTCTTTACCTCTAATTCTGTGTGGAAGAACTGCACCGATTACTTAAGAAGAAACGTCAACTTGCAACACAACCGGTGTGTCAGGATCAAAGTGAACCATGCATCGATCACTGAGCGATGCTTATTTAAGTTTTTTGAAAAGCTTCTTCGCACTCATGTGTCCAAACAAAGGGGGCATTCTTGCGATGCAATGGAGCAGCGATTTGTGCATGAACCGAGTATAGTAGTTCGGCCAACAAATGTGACTGAAGAGGATGTACACCTTGACTCTTTATTACGTGACCAAGATACTGCAACTCAGGTTTAGAAGTATCACACTTGTCCAGTCGACACTCTAGTTCTGCATCAGATAACACACGAAACATAGCACGCAAATTTGCAATGTGTTCTTCATGTGTACGACCTGTTACGACGGCATCGTCAAAATATTTTGAATAGTTTGTTACTTTAGCAGTCAGTTGTTCTTAATACCGTTGGAAAATGGCGGGTGCGGAAGCAGTGCCAAAAGCCTAACGCAAACATTTAAACAAGCCTAAATGAATGTTCACGGCACACACTTCGAGATTCTTCATTTAGTGGATGCTTCGCGCAAATCAGTTTTTGAAAAGTAGCGACCAGCTCCTAGTCTGTCCATGAGATCCTCTGGGCGTGGCAGTGGATAAGCATCAATCACAGTTTGTGAATTGACTGTAGACAAAGTCAACACAGAGGCGAATGCGACCTGAAAGTTTGGGGAGCAAAACCAGTGGACTTGCCCCTTGACTAGCTTGTAGGGGTGGAATACCTCCGCTATCTTGCAATTCTTTAAGTTGATCAGCGACTTTGTCCCGCAGTTCAATGGGAACAGTTCTGGCCCGCCAAAATTTCGGCTGAGCATTGTCTTTCAGATTAATATGTATAACAAGATTGTTAGCCTTGCCTAACCCTTCAGAAAAGTGTTCCGGGAATTCTTTCAGCAAGGTAGCTGCACTGTCTTTGGCACTGAATGCAGACACTCATGGCACAGTGAAAATCACAGTTCGCATATGCGAGTGATACATGGCAGTCAAAGTACATTTTCCAAGAACGGGAATGTCGTGTCCATTATAAGCCTTCAGGTCCATGCTAGTTCTAGACAGGCATGGGGAGCCTAACAGTTCATATGTGTTACGCTTCAGCAGTGTAACAGAGGCACCCGTGCCCAACTGAAATTTTGCGTGTTTTCCACCAAGATGCAAATGAACAAAGTTTGTTGGACTGGCATAGCACTGAAGAAACTGTTTGCTTGCTAGTTTTGTTAATGCCTGCAGCATTGCATTGATTACATGGGCCTTGTGACTAGATTTTTGTGAGTGGGCAGAATTCTTATTTTTGTTCCGTTGCAAACAAAGATTGCATGTGACCTTTCTTGCCACAAGCATAACACTGTGCTTGTCTGGATGGGAAATCTTGGTGTTTGTGCCGTGAATAGCTCTGCGGTATTACTTAATTCTATTCGCTGATGTAGCTGCCAGTTTAGGGAACTGTTTACTTGGCATGGCACGCGTGTACTGTTGCTGCCTACCGGGACACTCGTGAACAATGGACAGCTGAACCTGACAAATTGGTGGCAGCTTAAATTTATCGGCCACCTGATGCGAGCTGATCTACAATTTGCACTACGTGATGAAATGATGGATCTGACTATTTCAAAATCTGTTCTCCAAGGTTGATATCAGTTACATTGTACACGATCGCATCACAACATAAAACACCACAAGCACATTTGAATTTCCATTTCGTCATCATACCCTGCAAATTTGTTACCCACTCGTGATAATTTTGTTCTGACCATTTCTTGCAACGAAAGAATTGTTACCTAGCTGCCACCACATTCACTTGTTGGTCTTAATAGTTAGAGAACCTAGAATCTGATCATAGGAAAGTTCACTAGGAGTGGCGTTAGGAAACAATTTCTGAATGAGGCGAAAGACTGCACTTCAACTACCGTTGACAAAAAGTAATGTAGTTTCACAGTAGCTGATACTTTGTGAGTAATGAATGATGTAGGCTTTATACTGCTACAACCACTTCAGCCATTCCTCTTCTTTGTTGTTAAACTGGCGAAAAGGCGGTATTGCCTTTGGAGCTACAGTTGTTGCATGTTGGTCGGTTGGTCGTGCTGCACTCGTTGCTGTACCATGTTTAGAAGGGTTGTAATCTGCTGTATCTGAAACTGAAATATCTGTGTTAGCTGCATTGCATATAACGCTTGCAGCAGAGCCGCCTGAGCAGGGGATGGGAGAGGTCGGTTGCTCATTTTGAAATAGCAAATGCAATAACAGATAGCCGTACCGTAGGTGCAACCACAACGGAGGGGTATCTGTTGAGAGGTCAGACAAACGCGTGGTTCCTGAAGAGGGGCAGCAGCCTTTTCAGTAGTTGCATGGGCAACAGTCTGGATGATTGACTGACCTGGCCTTGTAACACCAACCAAAATAGCCTTGCTGTCCTGGTACTGCGAACGGCTGAAAGCAGGGGAAACTACAGACGTAATTTTTCCCGAGAGCATGCAGCTTTACTGTATGAACTTGACTAGAAGAATGGATCGGTTGGTAGGACATGTTCTGAGGCATCAAGAGATCACCAATTTAGTATTGGAGGGCAGCTAAAAATCGTAGAGGGAGACCAAGAGATGAATACATTAAGCATATTCAAAAGGATGTAGGTTACAGTAGGTACTGGGAGATGAAGAAGCTTGCACAGGATAGAGTAGCATGGAGAGCTGCTCAAACCAGTCTCAGGACTGAAGACCACAACAACAACAACAACAACAACATTATCAGACAATGCAAGCAATAAAAATAAGCACACAAGAAAAGATAAATTCTACCATGCCCCCCTGAAAACACTGAATATAAAAAAACGCTATAAATGAGACTGTTAAAACATGTAAACACACCCCTGCAAAGAAAACACAAGGTAGAATTAAGGCGCCAGCAAAACACAAAATCCCACGACAGACCAAGACAGACAGCTGGTAGGTCTTGGTTCGAAACGTTAACAGGTTGTCGCTATGTTATGACTCGGCACCATGTTATTCATTCACCCCGTCACCATGTTGTTGTGTCTAGGAATTCTGCATACTCGGTTCGCTAGACAGAGAATCAAAGAACTCGTACTAATGAGTTTTATTAAAACAAGACAAGTACAAAATACTTAACTTCGATAGATATGTCGCAAACAAAGGGCGACATGCAAAATAATGAGTCTTCTTCAGAATAGACAAACACAAGAATGTGCTACTTAGAGATTACTAATGAAGAGGCTACGATGATTCAGCTGACGAAGTGGCTAATGTTGCGTTGGCTAATGAAGTGTCTAACTTTGAAGCTGCTATCGAAATGGACTGCCACCAGTCGATCGCATCGCTAATTTCCTCTTCACCTTGGGGCCGCTGCTGTCGCGTTGTCGTACTGGAAGGAGGTCGGTCAGCGTGCGATTGGCTGACCTCTTCCCTCAGCCGTCTCTTCTATATCGTTCCCGACTGGCGTTCCGGCGCTGACTTTACACCTAACAAAACTAATGACAAAAAAATGTGAGAACGAAATCTTTTGCGATGGCATTCTTGGACTTTTAGCTGCGTCATTTCAGGGTAAAACTTCAAAATTTGACGACTACCTTCATCGTCTTCGTTAGGAGCAACTGACTGTCCAAACTGCTGTGGTGGCCTTACAGGGTATATAGTCCACAGACGATGTTCACTGTCGAGACATCGAAAGAAGGAAGGCTGCCATTTTTAGATGTTTTGGTACGAGGAGAGTCGGATGGACATCTCGGCTGCACATCGTGCAGCAACCAACGCTATCTGATTTATATCTCTGCGCCCAGAGTTTTCATCATCCAGTCCAAAAGACAGCAGTTGTACATACATTGATACAAAGAACAAAACCTGTTTCTGATGCGGACCACTTGGATTTCGAAATTAATCATCTGAAGTACTTGCTCCGAAATATCGGTTTTGGTTCATGGTCAGCGCTCTCCAAGAAAAGATAACCTGAAAATGTTGTAAATCAGGTGATGAGCCGCTGACTGTATTCCTTCTTTTCCGCTGCGCTATATCCAGCAAAACAGGCAGTCATGGGAAGACGAGGTATAAGACTTATTATCCGTCCTCCTAAGAAGCCTTTCGCGGGCAGAAGTAAAGCTGTGAGTACCGGGCGTGAGTCGTGCTTCGGTAGCTCAGATGGTAGAGCACTTGCCCGCGAAAGGCAAAGGTCCTGAGTTCGAGTCTCGGTCGGGCACACAGTTTTAATCTGCCAGGAAGTTTCATATCAGCGCACACTCCGCTGCAGAGTGAAAATTTCATTCTGGAAACATCCCCCAGGCTGTGGCTAAGCCATGTCTCCGCTATATCCTTTCTTTCAGGAGTGCTAGTTCTGCAGGTTCGCAGGAGAGCTTCTGTAAAGTTTGGAAAGTAGGAGACGAGATACTGGCAGAAGTAAAGCTGTGAGTACCGGGCGTGAGTCGCGCTTCGGTAGCTCAGTTGGTAGAGCACTTGCCCGCGAAAGGCAAGGGCCCCGAGTTCGAGTCTCGGTCGGGCACACAGTTTTAATCTGCCAGGAAGTTTCATATCAGCGCACACTCCGCTGCAGAGTGAAAATTTCATTCTGGTGTCTAATTGTTTACAAACTATCAAAGTTATTTTCACACATCAGTAAACTTCCACATGAGCACCCTTGGTAGCACGTAGCACATCTAGGCGATATTCAATTTCCGTCCACACATCAGCCAACATCACTGGAAGGATCGATTCAACGACTGTGGTTATCCGTTGCCGCAGGGTTTCAAGATCTGGTACACGTGTTCGGTAGACCTCGTCTTTGACATAACCCCATAAAAAGAAGTCTAATGGGGTTGTGTCAGGAGAGCGTGGAGGCCAAACCGTTGGCCCATCACGACCAATCCATCGCCCAGGAAAGGTCATATCGAGATAGGCACGGACGTCCAAACCCCAATGAGGCGGTGCACCGTCTTGCTGAAACAAGACATCGGGGTGATACTGACGCAGCTGAGGAACAGCATATAGTTGCAACATGTCCAGATACACTGCAAATGTGACGGCAGCGTCAGCGAAGAAGAATGGCCCGATAATTCGATCGTGCAATAGCGCGCACCAAACATTCACCTTTGGACTGCCTCTGGTGCACTCCATGACCTCGCCAGGAGGTTGTGAACCCCACATGCGCACATTATGGCGATTCACTACTCCACTGACAAAAAAGATCGCTTCGTCGGAAAAGGCAATTCGTCTGAGATAACCATCATCGCCCTCAATACGTGATAGCATTTCGACTGCAAAGTCATATCGACGTGCACTGTCATTGGGCAACAAGGCCTGAACGATTTGCACTTTGTATGCACGAAACAATAAACGTTTGTGTAAAATGTCATGGAGAGAGCTTTTTGGCATCTGTAATTCACGTGAGGCCCTGCGCACCGATTTCTTCGGACTTCGCAGAAAAGACTGCCTTGCAGCTTCCACCCTGTCTGCTGAGGTTCTTGGTCGACTAGACCTCTGAAGGTCAGCAACCGATCCTGTGTTCTTGAACTTCTCATACCATGCTTTAATGCTCTTGACATCAGGTGGATTCCTTCCAAATGTTGTCTGGAAGTGTCTCTGCACTGTGGTTGGTGATCGTGTCTCATGCTACCACAGGACACACTGTGTCTTCTCCTGATTGGTTAACATGGCTTCTTGGGCACTGCACCTTATCCACTACTTACGTACTGCGAACCTAAAACAGAAAAAAAACTTTGATAGTTGTAAACAATTCGACACAAGTTTCATATTTGTATCTTACTTCTAGCCTGAGTTATCAATTTATGTAATCAGGGAAAGTCTTTTCGGACACTCTGTATAACGAGAAGTTTTGGGTGGATTATTCTCACGAAGTTGTAAACTGTGTGATTTGTTCTTAATAAGAAGCATGATATGGGCGTATGCAGAAGTTGTAGTGTTAGTGATTCATTTGTCACTGTCATCGGTGATTAGAAGGCGCTCCTGAGTCCTGTCTGTGCACCCTCTGTTTTGACTCTGCAAGGAGTAACTGTGTCGAATGCAGAGGTGAACAGTGATTGAAAAGTTTCATTCTAGGGCACGACCATGCCTCACCGTCGTGTATGTATTCTTGTTGATCGGCTTCAGCCATTTTAGCGGTGCCGTATTGTTGGTCTGCTGGAAACTGAATGAACGTATCGCTGGATTGCTGCACATGTTAGGCACAGTGTATCAGAGGTGTGTCACTGCTTTCAAATGTATTCTGTGGAACATCGCAACACCTGCAAACAAGGTTCTGAATGCCCATGTAGTACAGACGCACATCAAGATCGACACACTGTGCGAGCAGCAATGGTCGATCATCCAGGGGCAAAATTCTGGCATATGTTACATCTGCTGTGTCGGCAGAGCCCATTGGGAATTGTCTGCTTGAAGGATTAAGATAACGTATGCCTCTGGCTATCATACCATTGACACCACGACTGCTAGGCATGGCTACTCTCGTGTCGTGAAAAAGTTGACTGCTGGAGAGTGGGATTGTGCTCTGTCGTCTTCAGTGATTGAGAGTAGGTTCTGTCTGTATGTGAGTGATGGATGTACACGTGTACGGAGCAGAACTGGGGGAGCTACCTATTCCAGTATGCTTTTGTTCACGAGACACAGCTGCAGTTCCAGGCTTCACGGTGTGGAGGACCATCAGTTACAATTCGCGGTCACATTCGGTATTTATGCAGGGTAAAGTAACCAGTAACTACGACACTGCACACACTGTTATCCTGGTGGCACTTCCTTTTCTTCGACAGGAAGGTGATGTGCTTTTGTCAGCACGTCAGTACACTTCCACATGCGGCTGCTGCAATGCAGCGTGCTCTTCCTGGCGTACAACAATTACCCTGGCCCGCAAGATCACTACATCTCTCGCCTATTGAAGACATACGGGACGTTGTGGAGCGGGGACTTGTTCGTTCTCCAAGGCCTGCAAGAACTAATGCCGAAAGCGACAAAAGGCGTAAAATGCTTGCGGGAGTTTATTTAAGGATGCCAGTCAGCACCTTCACGATTGTTTGTATGTGAGAAAACACACTTGCGTTTCCGCCGGGGGGAGGTACGCTGTGTGTTGATTAGACAGTGCGGGTACTCTTTACTGTGACATTTGATTTTCAATTAGTCCGAATCTGTTATCATGTAATCCTACAGCGATGAACCACCTGCCACCTAACTTGCGAATAAAATGATCAAGTCCTTAAGGGTGTTGCGGTTTTTTTTTCTGGCAGCCTGCAAACTTATTTGCCAGAGACTTATTCTCCCATATATGTTTTATTTGAATGTGGCACAGTACCGCACCGTCGTCTTGTGTTGCCATGATATTAAAGTATGCCATTCTTAGTCAATTTCAACAACCAATCAATACTCAAATGCAGAGTAGTGGACACTGATTATTGTAATTAAGTACAATCTCTCTGCAGCCAGCCACTGGGGATTTGTTTGAGGTAAGGCTATGAGTGATCCTGTGTTGCTGGACACTGATATAAAGTAGGTCGTAGCACTGCGTCACTGAACTGTTCTCATTTTACGGTCAATAAAATTTCAGGCTTAGGTTTAATGACCTTTCAACTATTTACCTATTTTCTGCATCCTGAATTTATGTGTGCATAGCTGCAGAAACTGCGCCATTGTATAAATGGACGCTGGAAGCGTAAATCTAACATATACTGACGCAACCTGTTGCTTTCATGACAGTGTACATTCATACATTACGTACTGTTTTCAGATATGCAAGCCGCTTTTCTCTCGTCCTGTTGCACAGAATATATGAAAACCCATTTTGTGTGAGTACTTTGTAGATGTTATTCGAATCAGGTAGCTTTAGAAACTTCTTTGTGTGTGTGTGTGTGTGTGTGTGTGTGTGTGTGTGTGTGTGTGTGTGTGGTGGGGGGGGGGGAGGGAGGAGGGAGGGGAGGCATCACATGTTTCATTCTGCGTGTCATTAACGTGTCAGTGATTGCTTGCCATTTCCTATGGGAGTGCTATGAGCTTTTTCTAGGACACACACACCTGTCAGTGTGGCGTAAGGAAAGAAAATCCTCAAAAGTATCTTACGATATTAAAGTATAGGACCAAATAACTAAGTCATTTGGCACTTGACTGTAAGTGATTTGGGTCTATAGTGCAGGATATGGGTGGAGTGGGGTTTAGACTGTAGATTGTGCAGACGTGGGCTCGTTATAATGATAAACATATATTAAGCTCAAACAAATTTTCCAGAAGTAGAAATTAACTAGAGTGACCTCAAGTATATTGCCCATCTATAGGGGTTGAGAAACTGGGCCCCAAACTAACTTAAACAAATTATAATTTCTTCTATATAATAGTAAGTCAATCTGATATTAAATACTGCCCCAGTGACTGCAAAATCGGGAGCAATAACAAAACAATGTACAATTCACAATATTCGGGCTTTTGGCCGTCTAAAACACAATGTAGCAGATTACAAGAACCAGCACTCGATCAGAACAAAATAGTACCAACCATAAAATCACAATCGTAGCGCTCAGCAGTGCGTATATTCACTCACTATAATACAGAGCGAGGTGGCGCAGTGGTTAGCACACCCGTCTCCGGCCATCCTGATTTAGGTTTTCCGTGATTTCCCTAAATCGCTTCAGGCAAATGCCGGGATGGTTCCTTTGAAAGGGCACGGCCGACTTCCTTCCCCATCCTTCCCTCACGCGAGCTTGCGCTCCGTCTCTAATGACCTCTTTGTCGACGGGACGTTAAACACTAATCTCCTCCTCCTCACTATAAAATACGCCTCTACTTCTATCAATCACTCCCTCCACCAGCTACTCACTACTGCGAACACTGTTACCAAAAAAATCTAGAATTCTACCTATCCTAAAGTCACAGCAGCTACATAAATCTCCAAACAAAAATGAAAAAAATTAATCTTAATCATGTTCGCAATGTAATAATCACAGCAGATTTTACAGAGCTCTTCTCACGAGAGATATTAATGCACATCCACTGTGTACAAGAAGAACACGTCAACGAAACACACAGTATTGAGTGCGAAATATAACTGCCAGTAACCGTTACACTGAAACCGCAATGCTTGTTCCATTCACTGTGTATTCACTCCACTCGCACAACTCAGAATTCGACCAGCTGAGCACAATTACCGCCCACCACTAAGGCACACAAATAGTGCTCCTTTTCTCTTGCAACAACCTAAGTCCTTGTCGGCGTATCTTCTGGAGCCGCTGTCCTCTCGCAGTAGGAAAGACACCAACCGCCCTCTTGGTCAACTGCGTCGACATCGCTTACTATGGCATCACAGCTACTAGCTGGCAGTTGACTTTCTTCAAATTTGCTCCCCACCGTTTGGTTGCTCGTTGTTTCCGTTCGTCTCAGTACCTCCACCCCAGCAATGTTGGCGTCGATACCCCCACAGACAGTGTCTGTTAGCTCTTTGGTGCTGGAGCATCTGGGACATAGATTCACTACAGTACGTAATCATGGAGTCAAGTGCTGTTACTGTGAATGCAGTCGATACCAGTGATCACAGAGTCAAGTGCTGTTACTGTGAATGCAATCGATCCCAATGATCAACTCATGATTATTTAAAGGGAGCTATCATGGGACTTGGACGCAAGGCTCGGCTCGTAATGACCGGATGTGTCCTTATTCTGCTATACTCACTTAGTAGGCTGTTAGCTGCTGTATCGATCCCTCACTATGTGCTCTTATAAAAGAGATCAAGTCTCTTGCAACATGTCTCAAGAGCTAATGAACATGCGATACCAGTGATCACAGAGTCAAGTGCTGTTACTGTGAATGCAATCGATCCCAATGATCAACTCATGATTATTTAAAGGGAGCTAGCATGGGACTTGGACGCAAGGCTCGGCTCGTAATGACCGGATGTGTCCTTATTCTGCTATACTCACTTAATAGGCTGTTAGCTGCTCTATCGATCCCTCACTATGTGCTCTTATAAAAGAGATCAAGTCTCTTGCAACATGTCTCAAGAGCTAATGAACATGCGTGTCTCCCTTCCTTTCGTTTTCGGTCGCGTCTACTTTCTCCTGAATGCGTATCCTTACTGGGCAGACAATGTCGTCGACCAGACCCACTGCAACATACTGGCTCGCTTCCTGCTTCCGCCTCTGTCTCTGGCATGACTTGAATTAGCCTGTCGCAGTGAGAGTGAGCTTGTGGATTTTTTCTCATTTCTGTCCTTTACATTTCTGTGCTGCAACAGCGTACTCAGAATGAACGATCGTAAAAATCCATGCGTCCCTGCCACTGGCGAGAAACGTGGAGAGGCTGACCGCCGTCCTTGTACTAAGTGACTTCTTCTTCTTCCTCTGTCTTCTAAGAGACTCGAAGCTCGTATGCCGATCTCACAATTTTGCTTCCAAATGCTTCTCTCTTGTGCTACTTCCTGCCAATTACTTATGCCCGTCCTGTTGCATATTATTTTAACTTCACTTACTCAAGTACTCCTGAGTGTCCATGTTTCTGTTCTTCTCCATGAATATCCTTGAAACCACTAGGACCTCTCTTATTCTCACCAGATGGCCTGCCCTTGACATCTTCTGGACTTTACTATGACGATTATTGTTGCTCGTTGTGATAGCACGTCTTTTTCAGTGTTGCGTCTTCTCTTCCAGCTTTGCGCTTCATTATCATAGTATGGACCAAAGATTTTCCTGTAAATTTTGGCCGGCCGTTGTAGCCGAGTGGTTCTGGGCGCTTCAGAACCGCGCTGCTGCTACGGTCGCAGGCTCTAATCCTGCCTCGGGCCTGGATGTGTGTGATTTTCTTAGGTTAGTTAGGTTTAAATAGTTCTAAGTCTAGGGGACTGATGACCTCCGATGTTAACTCCCATAGTGCTCAGAGCCATTTGAACCTATAAACTTTGTCTTTAAATGCTTGTAATTGGTGTTCTTCCCTTTTAGTTAAATTCCATGTTTCTGTTCTGCAGGTTAGGAATGGTCTGAGAATGTGTTATACAGTTTCATCTTAGTTTTCATTGTCAGTTTTTGTATGGAGTAATAGAGTCTGTTAGCATTATGCAATCTTATTTTAACATCTACTTGTCTCTGGTTTTGTTCATATATCATTGTGGCTAGAAGTTTGAACTTTTCGTTCAAATTCTTGTTTACCGATTATTACATGCAAATAGCTTGAGGACGACTGCAGCTCGGTTCCACTGCCATCAACGCTCATTTCGCTTAAGGACTACGAAGATAAGATGAGAGCAATTATTGCTTGTGCGGAGGCTATTAGGCAATCCTTTTTCGGTCGCTCTGTTTGTAAGTGCTACAAGAAGGGAAATGACACGTGGTAATACGTCGTATCCACCGCCACGCACTGTACGGTGGCTTGCGTAATATGTGTTGTAGATGTAGATGAACACCTCTTCATGTGACGATACTGGAAATTGGTCGTTATTGTCGTTATTAGGGCTGCTGCTGGAATTTTTAATTGCTGATTTTGGATCAGAACAGTTTAGCAGATTCTCAAGATATTCTACCCTTTGTTGATAAAATTTTGCATGGTCAGTAGTCATATTACCATCCTTTTCGTCCATCACCTCAGATTAGGAATTAAAACCTCTTTAATGCGCCATTCGCTTTTTGTGGATATTATTATTTGGGTGATCTCCGTGCTTACACTCAATCTGTTATTTTAGGTGTTGTTTCTTTTTCTTACGATTTATTTTATGAGTCTTCTTTTGTGCCCGTGCCTGCCAATAAGTAAATTCTGTTTCAGGATTCTTATTTGCTGGTGGTCTTTTCTCGGGTGATTTCACAGCTTTGTTTCTAGCTTCGGGGTGTTCTTCATCAAACCACTTTCTCCTCTCTTTTTTTACTCTCTGTAGGTTTTTACTTGCTGCTGTGGAGACGACGTCTTTTATTCCATTAGAGTATTCATTACTGATCATATTATGATTTCAAATAGGGTTGGAACATCAACTTCATATTTTAGTATCTCTTCTGTCCCTATTACATTTTTCATATGAAATTTGGTCACGTTTCCCGACATCATTTTCGTTTCAGGTGCTGCCTTCAACTTAATTCTCATTATACTTCCTACTGGATTGGGGTCCGACCTCATTTCCGCTTCTTGGAAGGATCGTACATCTGTCATTGCCTTTCTGTGTCTGTTATCTATGAGAACATGGTCAGTTTGATTTACTGTATTCTCATCATTTGAATTCCAGGTTTCTTTATGTATACCTTTATGAGGGAAGTCAGTGGGTGCTAATAATCACATCCGTCGCTGTAGCGAAATTTATTAGCTGAAGGGCACTGTCATCACTTGTAGATTTGAAAACATTAAAATCCCCTGTTTGTAGTCTTAAAGCTTTTCCGTAATCGGATCATTAGCCCTAAGTACAACCCCCTTCCTGGAGGACTCGGCCTTTTTCGCTAGGGGCCTCCCTCCTTTGCCTTTGTAGATTCCTCGACCGACTACAAGGCAGCAGTGCTGGTTCTGTTCCACCCTGAGCATTTTAGCTCCTCAGTACCCCTCATATCTGATGGGCATTCCCCTATCCACCACCTGGGGAGGCGTCCGATGGGAACCATCAACTGCACACTAAGTGAGTAGAACAAATTTTACGTAAGGCAATAAAAACTGTTTCAGATTAGTTACTGAGATGCCGGTAACATGATTATAAAGACAAAAATAAGACCAATACCTAGGTAAAAATACGCCCTCGTATTTAAGCTATTAGTGCTGCTGCTGGAATTTGTTCAAATGGTTCAAATGGCTCTGAGCACTATGGGACTTAACATCTGAGATCATCAGTCTGCTAGAACTTAGAACTACTTAAACCTAACTAACCTAAGGACATCACACACATCCATGCCCGTGGCAGGATTCGAACCTGCGACCGTAGACGTCACGCGGTTCCAGACTGAAGATATTTAATGTTAAAGGTTTGATGTCTAAAAGGATCTTTGAAACTTGACAACGCATGGTGAGATTTTCACATTTATGAAAAACCGGAAACGGCAATTGAAGACTAACGAAATTTGCTTACTTACTTATGTACGACACACGTATAAAACAAAAAAACGTATAGTTTTTAAGCACGTTCTGGAAGTGGGAAGTATTTGATCTTGACTCTTAGCCAACCGAGAGCTTAAAGAGCCGGCAGCTACCTTGTCCGGTGTCGTTCGGTCAGTGGAGGTCAGCCGATGATACGATGCTTCTCAGGAGCAGTAGATCGGCAGACGTCTTATGGGAGACGGCAGTGTGTGCGAGCGACAGTAGGTCGCGTCTCGAAATTTTTGTAAGTGTTGAATCGCAGGCATTCGATATTCGTGTGTGACGCTATCCAATACTCTCAAATTTTTCCGCTTGTGTACTTTAAATATTTCACATTAGGCGAACTAGTCTGAACCCTGAAAACTTACTGCAGTTGTCTGCGAGTGAGATTATCTTATAATTTTAACTACACACATCAAAAAAAGTTTTTGCATCACCTCGGTTCAGAGAGTTCCGGAATCTGTACAGAAAATTGGAATACAGATCACCATAGATATCATTTCCGCCCTTTTTATTGCTCATGAAAACCACACACTACAAGTTGTACCACCATACTGCGAGACCTTCAGAAGTGGTGGTCCAGATTGTTGTACACACCGGTACCTCTAATACCCAGTAGCACATCCTCTTGCATTGATGCATGCCTGTATTCGTCGTGGCACACTATCCACAAGTTCATCAAGGCACTATTGGTCCACATTGTTCCACTCCTCAATGACGATTCGTCATAGATACCTCAGAGTGGTTGGTGGGTCTCGTTGTCCATAAACGGCCCTTTTCAATCAATCCCAGGCATGTTTGATAGGGTTCATGTCTGGAAAAATATTCTGTCGTTATCCTGAAGGAAGTCATCACAAGATGTGCACGATGGGGGCGGGAATTGTCGTCCATGAAGACGAATGCCTCTCCAATATGCTGCCGATATGGTCGGAGGACGGCATTCACGTATCGTACAGCCGTTACGGCGCCTTCCATGACCATCAGCGGCGTACGTCGGCCCACACAATGCCACCCAAAAACATCAGGGAACTGCCACCTTGCTGTTCTCGCTGGACAGTGTATCTAAGACGCTCAGCCTGACCGTGTTGCCTCCAAACAGGTCTCTGACGATTGTCTGGTGAAAAGAACGTGATGCCAATCCTGAACGGTCTATTCGGCACGTTGTTGGGACCATCTGCACCGCGCTGTATGGTGTCGTGGTTGCAAAGATGGACCTCGCCATGGGCGTCGGGAGTGAAGTTGCGCATCATGCAGCCTATAGCGCACAGTTTGAGTCTTAACACGACGTCCTGTGGCTGCACGAAAAGCAATATTTAATATGATGGCGTTGCTGTCAGGGTTCCTCCAGAGCCATAATCCGTAGCGAGAGGTCATCCACTGCAGTAGTAGCCCTTCGACGGCCTGGCGGAGTAATGTCATCGACAGTTGCTGTCTCTCTGTATTTCCTCTATGTCCGAACAACATCGCTTTGGTCCACTCCGAGAAATGTCATCGACAGTTGCTGTCTCTCTGTATTTCCTCTATGTCCGAACAACATCGCTTTGGTTCACTCCGAGACGCCTGGGCACTTCCCTTGTTGAGAGCCCTTCCAGGCACAAAGTAACAATGTGGCCGCGATCGAACTGCGGTATTGACCGTCTAGGCATGGTTGAACTACAGACAACACGAGCCGTGTACCTCGCCGGTGGAAGTGGCCGTGCGGTTAAAGGCGTTGCAGTCTGGAACCGCAAGACCGCTACGGTCGCAGGTTCGAATCCTGCCTCGGGCATGGATGTTTGTGATGTCCTTAGGTTTGTTAGGTTTAACTAGTTCTAAGTTCTAGGGGACTAATGACCTCAGCAGTTGAGTCCCATAGTGCTCAGAGCCATTTGAACCATTTTTTTTTAACCGTGTACCTCCTTCCTGGTGGAATGACTGGAACTGATCGGCTGTCTGACCTCCTCTGTCTAATAGGCACTGCTCATGCATGGTTGTTTACATCTTTGGGCAGGTTTAGTGGCAACTCTGAACAGTCAGAGGATCTGTGTCTGTGATACAATATCCACGGTCTACGTCTATCTTCAGGACTTCTGGTAACCGGGGTGATGCAAACCATTTTTTGATGTGTTTAGTTCGCAGTTGCGGAACTTGAACTTTAAACGTACTCTAAATGAACTTATATTTATTTTCCCAGATTTTTCCGGAAGTTTACGAGATTCAGAATGCAAGATTTTGCTCCAGTTAGATTTAAGCTCTCGCCCAGACATTCATTAAAATACAAATAAATAGCTATTGTGATCGCTCCTTAGCTTTGGATACTGATAATAACTTGATACCAGTGCCTATGAGCTTAAATTGTACACCACAGCACTGAAGATGATCACTATGTGATTGAAAATCGATTTTGCTACCAATAAACCATCAATATTACGGCCAACGCTGACCTTCCTTCTAATTTCACGTACACTACTGGCCATTAAAATTGCTACACCAAGAAGAAATGCAGATGATAAACGGGTATTCATTGGACAAATATATAATACTATAACTGACATGGGATTACATTTTCATGCAATGTGGGTGCATAGATCCTGAGAAATCAGTACCCAGAACACCCACCTCTCCGTGATAACGGCTTTGATACGCCTGGGCATTGAGTCAAACAGAGCTTGGATGGCGTGTACAGGTACAGCTGCCTATGCAGCTTCAACACGATACCACAGTTCATCAAGAGTAGTGACTGAGGTATTGTGGCGAGCCAGTTGTTCGGCCACCACTGACCAGACGTTTTCAGTTGGTGAGAGATCTGGAGAATGTGCTGGCCAGGGCAGCAGTCGAATATTTTCTGTATCCAGAAAGGCCCGTACAGGACCTGCAACATGCGGCCGTGCATTAGCCTGCTGAAATGTAGGGTTTCGCAGGGATCGAATGAAGGGTAGAGCCACGGGTCGCAACACATCTGAAATGTAACGTCCACTGTTCAAAGTGCCGTCAATGCGAGCAAGAGGTGACCGAGACGTGTAACCATTGGCACCTCATACAATCACGCGGGTGATACGCCAGTATGGCGATGACGAATACACGCTTCCAATGTGCGTTCACCGCGATGTCGCCAATCACGGATGCGACCATCATGATGCTGCAAACAGAATCTGGATTCATCCGAGAAAATGACGTTTTGCCATTCGTGCACCCAGGTTCGTCGTTGAGTACACCATCGCAGGCGCTCCTGTCTGTGATGCCGCGTCAAGGGTAACCGCAGCCACGGTCTCCGAGCTGATAGTCCATGCTGCTGCAAACGTTGTCGAACTGTTCGTGCAGATGGTTGTTGTCTTGAAAACGTCCCACCTGTTAACTCAGAGATTGAGACGTGGCTGCACGATCCGTTACAGCCATGTGGATAAGATGCCTGTCATCTCGACTGCTAGTGATACGAGGCCGTTGGGATCCAGCACGGCGTTCCATATTAACCTCCTGAACCCACCGATTCCATATTCTGCTAGCAGTCATTGGATCTCGGCCTACGCGAGCAGCAATGTCGCGATACGATAAACCTCAATCGCGATAGGCTACAATCCGACCTTTATCAAAGTGGGAAACGTGATGGTACGCATTTCTCCTCCTTACACGAGGCATCACAACAACGTTTCACCAGGCAACGCCGGACAACTGCAGTTTGTGTATGAGAAATCGATTGGAAACTTTCCTCATGTCAGCACGTTGTAGGTGTCACTACCGGCTCCAACCTTGTGTGAACGCTCTGAAAAGCTAATCATTTGCATATCTCAGCATCTTCTTCCTGTCGGTTAAATTTCGCGTCTGTAGCACGTCATCTTCGTGGTGTAGGAATTTTAATGGCCAGTAGTGTATATGGTCTTGGTGCACACAGCATTCCATGGAGTCGCCAATCAACAGTTATTAAGCTATGATAAATATTGAATAAAAGTTAATACACCCAGTTCTGCTAATTCGTAAAAATGCTGTATGTTGTCAACACGACTTTACGCCACTGATTCGTGCTGGTGTATATTATGAACTTTCTGGCTAGATTTTTATGATAAATGCGACAAATGCGTTCGTTGGCCCCAAGACCTTAGCATAGCCATCACCCAGCAATTCAACCATGCACTCAGAGGCCCTTATGAGCAGTAACATCCAACTTAATTTCAATTTATAATTTATGAAGGTATATGTGGGAGCTCATGAGGTAATGTTTATACAATATCTTTTTTAATGAACAAGTTTGCAGCATTTAGCAAACAAAACATTTCGTACAGTATGAAGGTCTAAAATTTCTTTCGGTGAACTTACTCCAAGAAATTGTGAAATGGCTCCAATTATTGTAAGATTTCTGTGTTTTAGAACACATCACTTACCTCTTGTGTCGAAAGGAGGAAGGCCAAACTAAATCTGCTAGATGAAAAACAACATATCAAAAACATGCACTTGAAATACGAAAGGATCATAACAAACAGAAACAACCATCAGAAATCGTCGCATTTTTCTTTAGTGGTCTGTGCGTCATTTTCAGTCGATGTACGTCGTCACCTTTTCAAAGCTGTCCTCAAAAGTAGTTTAGTGGAAACCAAGTAGAATGGGGTAGGCTCCTAGACAACCAACTGCCCTCGCTCAAAGCCGCAGACATCTCTATAACATATACAGTTGAAGTTGTTGTTGTTGTAGCTGTGGTGTCACCGCCAGACACCACACTTGCTAGGTGGTAGCCTTTAAATCGGCCGCGGTCCGTTAGTATACGTCGGACCCGCGTGTCGCCACTGTCAGTGATTGCAGACCGAGCGCCACCACACGGCAGGTCTAGAGAGACTTCCTAGCACTCTCCCCAGTTGTACAGCAGACTTTAGTAGCAATGGTTCACTGACAAATACGCTCTCATTTGCCGAGACGATAGTTAGCATAGCCTTCAGCTACGTCAATTGCTACGACCTAGCAAGGCGCCATAGCATTTGATATTTATCTTATGAAGCATGTGTAATCAAGAGCGATGTTCTACAATTATGGATTAACGTTAAGTATTACAGCAACTGCGTCCGTTTTTCTAAGTTCTCATTTCCTTGTAATGTTCCAGACCCCGCGCCAGCCTGCGTAAGCTTAAGCGCGTGCCTTTCGGCTTCCTCTCATAGTGACTTGGCTGTCTTGCCAAGTCACAACAGTAGCTATTGCTGTTGTCTTCATTTTGAGGATAGTGATGGTCTCCAAGCTAGTGTATCTTGGCCAGGTCTCTTTATCCTGCATAGATTGGTCTTCATGTACAATGTTTTCCCCCTCACACTTACCTCCATAACCAAATGGACTATTCTTTGACGTGCCCCGTCTGCTGATTCGATCTTCTTGTCAAGTAATACTATAAATTTCCTTTCTCCCGAATTCTATTCAGTATCTCTGGATCAGTTATCTTGTCTACTCTTCTCTTCTTGGCTGACCTGCTTACCTTCCACGTTCCATTTCCATATTACACTTCGCTCCAGAAAATTCCTTCAAAAAATATGTCCTGATACTTGAATTTATATTCAGTACTAAGTGACAAACCCGACATTGTAAGCGCATTCATTTTCCGAATTTTCTATTAGAGATGAAAAAAAGAACTGTGGTTGTAATGAAGTACCGAAAAAATTTCGTTTCCATGTATTCGTGAAAACACCTTTTTGAAATTATGAAACAGAAGTGCAAAGAAATATGCGTAATGTAAAAATTTGTAAGTACAGTATCAAAATTAAGAAACATAATACCGGACAGTTACTGCACGCTGGGCGCAGCTGTTTCACGTGTCTACAACGCTATTTGGTAAACGTCTCTATACCACTGAAAGCTGTCAAAAGCGCAGCCAGGTGTCAGGGATTTTCTTAATTTCACTCGACTGTAGGAGAGTCTTCGTAGTAAAGAATAAATGTGTTAAAAGGAATGCATGACGCATAAAATTTTCACGCATCTCCGTGTTTATAACGTCGTATCTCCTGATATATGTCACAAAATGGTATCAGTTTATAGGTACATTCAGAGACGATGTGGATACCACCCGAAAATTCGTTGAGAACAGAGTGTAAAGTTCTTTAAAATATTTAAGTGGTACGTTCTTTAAAAATATATCTTTGTATTATCCACTTTTACTGTGTGATGTGTTGTTGAGCAGATGGTGTGCTTAATCAGTTTTACTGTAAGCCAAAGAAAAAGTAAACAACTTATATCTCCTGAACTATGTTAGGTAGCTGGTTCTTACCCCAACAGCCATTGTTGCCTGACAATAAAGAATATGTGCACCAAGTCTGGTTGAGGTCCGTCCAGTTGTTTAGGAGGAGATGACGAAAACACAGTCTCTCTCTCTCTCTCTCTCTCTCTCTCTCATGCATCCATTAAATAATATGAACGGATTAACACATTTCACTTTCAGAAAAAAGATTTTCCTGCTATTGTTACCTTGTACTTTATATCATATCCTCTCAACTTTGGTCATTGGCAGCTATTTTGCTGCCCAAATAGCAAACTTCGTCTACTTTAGTATCTCATTTCGTATACTAATTCCCTCTGTGTTGTTTGATTTACTTCGGCTGCATTTCATTACTATTTTTTTTTACTTTTGTGATAGGGTTCAAACGATTTCATACCTAATTTAACTCATTCAATGGTCAACGCGAAATAAGTGCTGTGCCAACTTCTCTGAAACGTGTTAAGTCAACTGAGAGATTGGGGCATGCTAAATTTTCAAAATAGTATCGTTAATGTCTCGAACATTTGTCTTCCACATTTTACAGTCAAAGTTACTCACTATAGCATCCTCTGTCCGCAGCTCGTAGCCCAGCGGTTTGCGTCGCTGACTCTAGTTCAAGGGGTCTCTGGTTCCATTCCCGGCCGGATGTGAGAGATTCTTGGTTTGGGAACAGAGTATTTCTGTTCCCCTAACCATTTCATCTCATCTTCATCACCAAGATGTGCAAGTCGCCGAGATGGCGTCAGATAGAAATAATTACGCCAAAAGGCTGGTCCATCAAATGATTCAAATGGCTCTAAGCACTATGGGACTTAACTTCTGAGGTCATCAGTCCCCTAGAACTTAAAACTACTTAAACCTAACTAAACCTAAGGACATCACACACATCCATGCCCGAGGCAGGATTCGAACCTGCGACCGTAGCGGTCGCTCGGTTCCAAACTGTAGCGCCTAGAACCGCTTGGCCACGACGGCCGGCGCTGGTCCATCCTAGACGGGGTTGCCAAATCAATAATTTCATACGATTTCTTTCTTTCTTTTTCTTCAGTATAGTTTGTTAGTGGTTGTCGCAGTGGAGCCAGTTCGGAACTTGAAAATCAAATAAATTTTCTTCAGCATTATTTGATGGATAAGGGGAGGAGAGGACGTGATATTACATGGTTGATGGTCATATTTTGTAGCAAAGTCCTGGATTGGAATGTAAATCGCAGTTTGTCTTAAAACGAGACAATGTGACACTGTGACAGGCGATCCTTTCGTCGAACGGGGATGATGGGGTCAGCAGATCCGTTAGTACAGGAATAGGCTATTCTGGCACCGAATTTAAACTATCTCTCGATTGCGTCTATACTGGTTTACAGGAATACAAGCACAACAGTACAAAGGACAAATAAATAATCATTACATTCATTCAGATGACAAAGATATACGCTTCATACTTCAGACTTGATCAAACTCGATCAGACCTTTGTTCAGGCTAATTTGATGACGGTTCCAAACCCACAAGCAAGAGAGGCAGTCAATAAATGTTTGGAGGTAATTGGTCTGCGGAATCTTTCTCTCTTTTTCATCAGTCTTCAGGCTCCTTTGATGCAGCCCACCATGACTTCCTCTCTAGTAACAACTTCTTCATCTCTGGATATACTCCATTTTGTATCTCTCTTGTTTCTGCCCCACACGGATCCCTTTAGTAGGACGCCAATTATTCACTGATGTTTTACGAAATATGCTATCATTCTGTTTCTTCCACTCATAGTCCACATATTGCTTTTCTCGCCCATTGTGTGGAGACTTTCATTTATTATTTTATCAGTCCACTCAATCGTCATTCTCTTTCTATAACGCCACACTCACGCACTCCAGTTTTCTTCTTTTTCGGTTTTCCCAAAGTCTATCATTCATTTCCACACCACGCCGTGCTTCAGGTGGACTTTCTCAGAATTTACTTCCTCAAATTACGGCCTCTGTTTGACACCAGCAGTTTTCTCTTGATCAGGAACGCTCTCTTTGCTAGTCTGCTTTCTATATCTCCCTTACCTCGTCCATCATGCATTTGCTTTCAAGGCAAATTTCCTTTGGTTTTCTACGACGTGATCCCCAATATTGATGTCAAGTTTATCCATAATTTCATTTGTTACTCCTCACTACTTTCGTCTATTCTGAGCTCATCTGGCTGTTAATTCCTGTAACTCTCCAGAACTTTCACTGAATATAAAAATTTCATCAACGAATTTTATCAATACTATTCTTTGAGTCTGAATTTTAATCTCATCCTGAATTGTACCACTTTAGATCTCTTCGGAACATGGTCACAGGCGAATTAACGTACATTACTTATTTCAGGAGATTATCACGGATCCTGAAAAAAAAGCCAAGATTTTTCACCATGTTCTGTGTAGTAACTTGTGTACTACACATTTCCGTCGACCTTTGATTTGTTATACCTAAGGAAAAATTTATTTTCGTTTTATTCCAGTCACTTACTAATCTTCAGAAATGGAAATTTCTTGAAGACAACAGAATAGTCCGGAAACAATATGCAAGTACTTGTTGCTCTGTCAGAACAAATCTTTTATGCTGTGGACGCCTATGCATCATTTCTTGGTATATATCTGTACTGATGAGCCAAAATATTATCACCACTTGCTTCACAGCGTGTTTATACACCTTTATAACGCAGTACAGAAGCGAACATGAGTGGTTTGGGTTCGACAAGTCATTGATAGGTTTTCGAAAGTATGTGGCACCTTATGTCTATGCATCAGTCACGCAATTCCCATAACTTGAGGACCGCTGCTTAGTGGGTGCAGAACTGGCGCCCAGTAGCATCCCAGACGTATTCTGTCGGATTCAGGTCGGCCGAATTTGGTGCTAGCAGACGTCCGTAGACATGGTTTAAGGAGAGACGTCATGAAAAACACTCTCTATTTAATAGATGCACCAAATCTACTATTTCTAAATTTCTAAAATAAAGCAATGAAATTTTGTAACATCCTTTACATGATATTATCACATTTATCGCTAATTTCCTTGGGTTACATATATTTAACTTTTTTATGTAATTTAAAAATTTTATTTTAAAAAACAATAATTGTACCTTTTTCTCAGAAACTACTCAAGAGACTTCTACAAAATTATCTCTGTTAAATATCTTTGCATATATTACGTCTCTGTCGCAAAATGTTTTGAATATATCGAACAGAAGAATTTTAATAAATTTTAATAACAAGTTTGTAAGTATAATATAAAATTCATGCAAAATTCCAAACAGTTTGCTCAACATTTCAGTCTACACTCATAATTTCAAAATTTTCTCTTGAGATAAAATTTATTGGGCTTATACAAATAAGTGAATAAAATTTCACAATTATGTCGATCACTGTTTCTTAGAAAAAGGTACATAAACTATAAAAACCATATTTTTCAAGAAATTTAATTTAACGTTCAACCTAACGTTTATTCTTGTGTCACCTCTTCATAAGGTCCCATATTTGACTCACAAATCTCTTTCCTTTCGAGACTTCTCTTTTGTTTTCTTGTTTTCTGCCTTCTTCCCTTTAGCAGGTCTTCAACTGCCTTTTCACCTGCAGAGAGGCGCTGTAAATCCATTTTTCTCATTATGTATTGAGTGAAAGTTCCTATCTTGAAGCTTATTCTCTCTATTACCTTAATGCTCCCTACGTTCCCGTCATTAAATACAAGATTGGCATCATAAGCTACAATTCTGACAACTGTAGCAGATGAAAATGTGATAGCACAACAATTGCTTCTTCATGAACGAAGCAGTGGTTTGTTATTTTTTCTAAGATACTGAAAAGAGTCATAGATGATCTATAAAACCAAAGAGTATATAACACAGCCGTCTCGATGTATCCCGTGCAAGTTTGCTTGAATTTAACCCATGGAACTGTTGTCAAACGAGGTAGTATCGAAGTGTTGCTTCAAAAAGTGGACGTGGCAGGAAGGTCGCGTCACACATTTAATTATTTGTCAGCCACTTTAGATGCGATTTCATCATTGAAACTCTGGGAACCTATTGTCCACGAGTTCTACTGATAAATAAAACACAAATTTAAAACTGACATTTTCGGTCAATTTCATGGACGTCACCCCTTAACAAGAGACGCGACTCATCCGACCAGGTGACACGCTTTCATTAATCCACGGTCCAATCCTGATGATTCCATGCCCACTGCGATTGTAGTTGACGACGTATACAAATATGGCTTGCCTGATGCGGAGCGTCATGTTCAACGATGTGCGCCGAACAGTGTGCTTCGAGAACTTGTGCCTAGACCTCTACCGTCAGATGGCCCACAAATCGCTGCCTGCACGGCTTTGATGCGGAAGCCTCCGTCGTTCATGTTTTGCGATGAAGCGTGGACGCCCGACACCTTGTCGCCTAATCGTGGTTTCACCGTCCTTCAGCCACTTTCCATACATGCATGCTTACGACAGTAGCACCGTACCGTTTCCGAGATGCTTACTCCCTGGCACATGACTGTAACAATCTCTCAAAGTGCCTTATGTCAGCGAGTTTTCCAGTTTTCTGACCGTATCGTCAGTCGAATGATTTCCCATTCGTCTTGGTCAGCTTATTTACTTTCATTACTGCGTCACGTGGCCGCAACGCCACCAGAAATTCAGCTTCGCATTGGGCAGTGTTCACGTTGTTCTATCTCATCAGTGTACATTTCTTATTGAGGCCAATTATTCAGGATAACTGACTGGGATGTGCCTACCAAGAATCCGTAGAGTCAGTGGCATATTTGAGAGATAAAACACATAGTCGAAACGGTGTTATCTCACATCGTTCGATGTCCCAAATGTTTTCAGAAATGTAATCTTTTGCCTGCGTCCTCGATATTGTGGAAGATACACGCTTCCCACATTCTTCGTGGAACATTATTAATTCTTTTTACAGAGAGCGTTTCCCACAGTTTTGCCCAGGGGGTAATTTTCTTTTAACTTTCCTTACTGTCGTTAATATACCCGTAGCCCCTTCGTACAGTAATTAAAATTTTTCACGTTACATTTTCATATTGCAGTTTTCTTCGAACTGCATGTTTTGTTCATTTGTACTTGCATAATACTAGTTTTACTGCTTAGTAATTGTTATTCTCCATTCTCAACCGCCTCAGGAATACTCCATTCGTATGTTTGTCAGACTTACTTTTTTATTTGTTCCAGCAGGAGATTTATCGAAATCTCACCCTGCCCGAGGCGGTGCAGCAATCTGCGACCTTGTGGCCACAATCGTCATACCTCAGTAATCGTAGAAATCCGATTTGCCATTCAGCTGTACCAATGACACTGCTTCCAGGGTTATTCGTTTCTACTTTTTCTTGCCTTTCCCACTTCTTTAGAGATATGAAGAGCACAAACGAGAGGAATATTCATTATAACAAAGAAGAAATATTCAGTCCGGCGCGAACATATAACTAAAGTGATGAGGCAATCAGACTGCCGAGACTAGAAGAGTGACACCCTAATGATAGTTCTTAGGCCTGTCGCAAAACAAAATTATTTCCTTCTCTAGAGCTCAGTGACTATTCAACTAAAAGTAAGAAATTTAGCAACAGAAATAAGAGACCTGGGGGAGCCGCTGGGAGATGTTTTTGGTATGAGAGAAGCTAGAGGGTGCATTATCTACGCAGATGAACTTCTGCTGGTCGTAGCAAGAGATTCAACATGCTAACTAGACGATATCTACAGTTACGTGCTATGGACGCTACCTAGGCGCGCTTAAACACAGTTTATTAGTGCTTAAAGGGCGTCTTCAAGAACCATTCCTCAATAAAAGCGGAATAGTCTCTGGTCGATTTTATACTTTTTTCCATATTCTACTTGTCTGTTCAAAAAAAATTAGGCCCTATGGAACAAAAATGTGAAAATCTGAATATGTCATGAGGTCATTTCAACAGCTAATGCAGGGAATGGAGAAACCATCTGGGCTCATAGGTTGCAATTGAAACAAGCACCAATTCTGATACGTGGGCAACGACACGTGATTTTGCACATTTCAGATGGATATAGAGTTGTACCGGCCAGATGCCTCTTAGTTATTCTGGGATCACTGGTATTAGTCCATCGAGTTACTAAAAAGGGGGCAACGTACTGGTTGAAGAACCGAGACGCCCAAAGAACGAAGAAAAATGTAGGAGCAACCATGCTATCCGAAGAAGACATTAAAAAGTACGGTGTCTGCAGGGGTGGCAGCGTTCTTGGGACACATCAATAACGGGAAAACGTAAGGAGCAGCGTAATCCAAAATAAATACAGCCCACAAGGAGACAATGTATCTGATTGGACACGAACTGTACGTTAGCTCCGTGACAAGGATAAACCAAAGACCGAGTAATAAATTTGATTATAACGGTGAAGGACCTCCGGATCATGTCGGATGACACACAGTCAGTAATGACAGATGGTGATACGAATTTCTCTCAGAATCAGACAGTACATATAATATTGAGAGACGAATGGCTGTGGGAAATACTGTACGAATTTGCTTTCATTCAGTGAACTAGGAATGTACCTGAAGGGATGGAGAGGCTGAGAAGTGTCTGGTTACAGTAACAAAAATCAGAGAGCGGGAAGGTAAAACAACTATGGGATTGAAAAATAGGAGATCGTCAAATGGAGGAGGACGTTGCGTGAGGAAATTTCTTCTGATTGGCTACAGTGGAGACTTTATGTGGATCCCCTAAAAGTTGAGGCTGCAAGACCATTAGCCATGGCAACTACTGTTGCGGTACGTGTCCCCGATGGCACATGCAGGACCTTAAGAAGGAGACCACATCACCAACCATTTACGTAGACTGATGAAGGCCACTTGCCCATCTGCGGATGATTGGCTGCTTCCTGTACAGCACTTTACGTGTGCCGAGGCAGGCATACATCTTTGAGTCCCTGAACTGGTGGACGAGTGTGTCAGCACTACCAACAAAGACGTTCATTTGAGTGTCAAGATGTCTGTGATCCGCCAATCATCTAGAATGATATCCGCAAGTTCAGCATTGCAAGAGTCACAACTGTGTGTGGCCAGCCGGCACGCGGAAAATCGGACAGGATTGCGCGACCTCGTTAAGATGATGACATGCCTCGCAAAACGACTCACCTTGCTTTTGTTCGCACCATGTCTTCCCAGACATTCTACAAGTGCCAGTGAATATCTGCGATGGTCTGGTTTTCCGCCAAAAGAAACTCAATGACAGCTCTCTGCTAGGAACGCACCTCCGTTTACAGATGACATTTTGAAGGATGCGTATAGTGCCGCTACCTGTCGGAGCGTCATGCAGCTGTAGAGGATGAAGCGGGAATATTCCACGATGTCTCACAACAAATTCCGTACTTTTTCAGTCGAAGTTTTCCAAGAAAAAAGTGGTGCATTACTTGCTGAAAGACCCTCGTACGTTTGATACAAAGTTATTAAATTGTCGGTCCATTTTTGCTTGTTATTTAGTAGTGTAATTTGTTTTAAGCATTATGAGTTCATGGAAGTTTCAAGCTGTGGGAGTATGTATAGCAAAAATGCGAAATTGCTTTCAAACTTATCTCATGAAATTTTGGATGGTTGAAAACTGTATGTCCCAGTGGTCCCAACGTAAAATTACCTCCTTAAAAAAAAAGTTTCCGTTTTGCCAATTTCTTCTTGTGTTCGTTGCTAACTTTGACGATAAAGTTCAATTTGAGAAAAATTTAAATTTTTTTTATATTGTTGAGACACAAAGGGTTAAGTACGTTACATATAAAAGTTAAAATCTTTACGTATTATTAAGTCTCTCATCGCTTTATGTCCATACGTGAAGGGTAATTCACGAACTACCATAGGGATTTTGATTCTATTTTCACTAATAGGTAGATCGATTTATGAGGAAGGTCTGTATATAGACTCCAAAGCTGCTTCGCCAGACGAGTTGTCCGGTCATATATACTGCGGAGCCAGGGTGGGTCGCTAGTTTAATTACATATTTAGAAATGTACAGTGCACAGTAACTAAGGGCTCCAGACTGTTCAGTTGTATGTCACCTCATCAGTGTCGTATACAAAACAATTTACTTTGGTAACAATAATAACAATGTTAAACACATTTTAAAAAACTTCGTATGACTCAACACACTTAAGTAGAAATCTGTGGACTGGATTTTCAATGCTGCAGCTATGTTTCATTCCGAACTCAGTACGAAGCCTCTCATTCCAGTAATGTTCATGTGTCTTTGGTGTACAGTCGCAATGCAACTTACGTCGTTTGGCAGACTTACATGTAAGCCCGCAACGCTTCTAGGTATAACAAAAGGTACGCAAAGAGTGAATAGTTGCTGTTATTCTTCACGTTGTTCTCCATAGGTACTGAGGCCCATTTCAAACAATGTCTGGTAGAATAAAAATGTTTGGTATCTGAACACTGCAAGCACTCTAACCTTCGCGATTTAACTTCAGTTGTTAAACTCCGTACTTTATATACACCGATAAGAAAGGCTGGAAATCCTTGTGTAGAGGCTCCACACGTTTCAGAAAAACGTATCTGAATGTTATTGTGTTGAACAGTTTTATCTGTCTTATTGATGTTGTAAGATGCGTACGCCATTCAACAACTATGTCGGGCTCGTTGAACCTGCAATTTGTGTACTACATTTTCCTGAGCATTTCTGTTCCTCAGAGAAATACGTAGATCAATAGCTGCGTGAATATCACAAAGAAAAAACGCCGAAACGCATAACGAGACCATACGGCAGCGTTAAATACTGAATATTCCCGCAGTACTTCTTTCTGACACGTAACGTGAATCCACAGGACATGTGGCCTGTAATTGAAGAAGTGTCATGATGATCTCTCCATTGGCAAAACATTCCGGAATAGTCCCCCATTCGGATCTCCGGGAGGGGACTGCCAAAGGGGAGGTTACCATGAGAAAAAGACTGAATAATCAACGAAAGGATAACGTTCTACGAGTCGAGGCGTGGAATGTCAGAAGCTTGAACGTGGTAGGGAAACTAAAAAATCTGAAAAGGGAAATGCAAAGGCTCAATCTAGATATAGTAGGGGTCAGTGAAGTGAAGTGGAGGGAAGATAAGGATTTCTGGTCAGATGAGTATCGGGTAATATCAACAGCAGCAGAAAATGGTATAACAGGTGTAGGATTCGTTATGAATAGGAAGGTAGGGCAGAGGGTGTGTTACTGTGAACATTTCAGTGACCGGGTTGTTCTAATCAGAATCGACAGCAGACCAACACCGACAACGATAGTTCAGGTATACATGCCGACGTCGCAAGCTGAAGATGAACAGATAGAGAAAGTGTATGAGGATGTTGAAAGGGTAATGCAGTGTGTAAAGGGGGACGAAAATCTAATAGTCATGGGCGACTGGAATGCAGTTGTAGCGGAAGGAGTAGAAGAAAAGGTTACAGGAGAATATGGGCTTGGGATAAGGAATGAAAGAGGAGAAAGACTAATTGAGTTCTGTAACAAGTTTCAGCTAGTAATAGCGAATACCCTGTTCAAGAATCACAAGAGGAGGAGGTATACTTGGAAAAGGCCGGGAGATACAGGAAGATTTCAATTAGATTACATTATGGTCAGACAGAGATTCCGAAATCAGATACTGGACTGTAAGGCGTACCCAGGAGCAGATATAGACTCAGATCACAATATAGTAGTGATGAAGAGTTGGCTGAAGTTCAAGACATTAGTCAGGAAGAATCAATACGCAAAGAAGTGGGATACGGAAGTACTAAGGAATGACGAGATACGTTTGAAGTTCTCTAACGCTATAGATACAGCAATAAGCAATAGCGCAGTAGGCAGTACAGTTGAAGAGGAATGGACATCTCTAAAAAGGGCCATCACAGAAGTTGGGAAGGAAAACATAGGTACAAAGAAGGTAGCTGCGAAGAAACTATGGGTAACAGAAGAAATACTTCAGTTGATTGATGAAAGGAGGAAGTACAAACATGTTCCGGGAAAATCAGGAATACAGAAATACAAGTCGCTGAGGAATGAAATAAATAGGAAGTGCAGGGAAGCTAAGACGAAATGGCTGCAGGAAAAATGTGAAGACATCGAAAAAGATATGATTGTCGGAAGGACAGACTCAGCATACAGGAAAGTCAAAACAACCTTTGGTGACATTAAAAGCAACGGTGGTAACATTAAGAGTGCAACGGGAATTCCACTGTTAAATGCAGAGGAGAGAGCAGATAGGTGGAAAGAATACATTGAAAGCCTCTATGAGGGTGAAGATTTGTCTGATGTGATAGAAGAAGAAACAGGAGTCGATTTAGAAGAGATAGGGGATCCAGTATTAGAATCGGAATTTAAAAGAGCTTTGGAGGACTTACGGTCAAATAAGGCAGAAGGGATAGATAACATTCCATCAGAATTTCTAAAATCATTGGGGGAAGTGGCAACAAAACGACTATTCACGTTGGTGTGTAGAATATATGAGTCTGGCGACATACCATCTGACTTTCGGAAAAGCATCATCCACACAATTCCGAAGACGGCAAGAGCTGACAAGTACGAGAATTATCGCACAATCAGCTTAAGAGCTCATGCATCGAAGCTGCACTACAAGAATAATATACAGAAGAATGGAAAAGAAAATTGAGAATGCGCTAGGTGACGATCAGTTTGGCTTTAGGAAAAGTAAAGGTACGAGAGAGGCAATTCTGACGTTACGGTTAATAATGGAAGCAAGGCTAAAGAAAAATCAAGACACTTTCATGGGATTTGTCGACCTGGAAAAAGCGTTCGACAATATAAAATGGTGCCAGCTGTTCGAGATTCTAAAAAAAGTAGGGGTAAGCTATAGGGAGAGACGGGTCATATACAATATGTACAACAACCAAGAGGGAATAATAAGAGTGGACGATCAAGAACGAAGTGCTCGTATTAAGAAGGGTGTAAGACAAGGCTGTAGCCTTTCGCCCCTACTCTTCAATCTGTACATCGAGGAAGCAATGATGGAAATAAAAGAAAGGTTCAGGAGTGCAATTAAAATACAAGGTGAATGGATATCAATGATACGATTCTCTGATGACATTGCTATCCTGAGTGAAAGAGAAGAAGAATTAAATGATCTGCTGAACGGAATGAACAGTCTAATGAGTACACAGTATGGTTTGAGAGTAAATCGGAGAAAGACGAAGGTAATGAGAAGTAGTAGAAATGAGAACAGCGAGAAACTTAACACCAGGATTGATGGTCACGAAGTCAATGAAGTTAAGGAATTCTGCTACCTAGGCAGTAAAATAACCAACGACGGACGGAGCAAGGAGGACATCAAAAGCGGACTCGCTATGGCAAAAAAGGCATTTCTGGCCAAGAGAAGTCTACTAATATCAAATACCGGCCTTAATTTGAGGAAGAAATTTCTGAGGATGTACGTCTGGAGTACAGCATTGTATGGTAGTGAAACATGGACTGTGGGAAAACCGGAACAGAAGAGAATCGAAGCATTTGAGATATGGTGCTATAGACGAATGTTGAAAATTAGGTGGACTGATAAGGTATGGAATGAGGATGTTCTATGCGGAATCGAAGAGGAAAGGAATATGTGGAAAGCACTGATAAGGAGAATGGACAGGATGATAGGACATCTGCTAAGACATGAGGGAAAGACTTCCATGGTACTAGAGGGAGCTGTAGAGGGCAAAAACTGTAGAGGAAGACCGAGATTGGAATACCTCAAGCAAATAATTGAGGACGTAGGTTGCAAGTGCTACTCTGAGATGAAGAGGTTAGCGCAGGAAAGGAATTCGTGGCGGGCCGCATCAAACCAGTCAGTAGACTTATGAAAAAAAAAAAAAAAAAAAAAAAAAAAAAAAAAAAAAAAAAAAAAAAAAAAAAAAAAAAAAGACGACTTATCGGAGTTACAGGTAGACACTCCATAAAGCGCTATGGCGAGCGGTGTTACTCGATGTGAAATAAAAAACAACTTTTCAGTTGGCAAAAGGCATGAGCTCCAACCTTATTCATTGCATGGATTCTTCTACCGTGCGTGGACTGGAGTGCATGAATGGGTAAATTAGTAGTGACACTGTTGTCAACTGTTCATAGTTACTTATTACTTAAACTTCCGAATTCTTACACAAAAGCGGAGGCGAGATTCCAACAGTTCATAGTCTCGTAAATTTGATAAGGCGCCTGCGGGAAATATTATTTTTGCTCTTACTAAATTATGCTTGCAATTTTCTTAAGAAAAAAAAGTAACTTCAGTTTAATCCAATAGATGGAACTTAACGCTCTTTGTTGTTTAAGGAGACATCACAGTTAGTGCTCTGCTTATTGTTATTCGATAGGAGTATGATATATGCCGGCACAGAGTTTCCCCTCTCCTTTCTCTGATCACAAAGACACGATATTACACTCTACAGTCATCACAATGATGTACACTAGACAACTGCACTATCAACAGTACTCAAATTTTGTGAAGAAAAATTACCAATCTACGACAAAGAAGAAATACACCCCAAGACGTAAAGAACGACGTACCACGAAGGTTTAAGAAATGGTTCAAATGGCTCTGAGCACTATGGGACTTAACTTCTGAGGTCATCAGTCCCCTAGAACTTAGAACTACTTAAACGTACCTAACCTAAGGACATCACACACATCCATGCCCGAGGCAGGACCTGCGACCGTAGCGGTTGCGCGGTGCCAGACTGGAGCGCCTAGAACCGCTCGGCACACTCCGGCCGGCTACCACGAAGGTATTATCTGAACCGGACGTAAATCGGTAAATGTGATGTAGATGTTCAGACAAACAAATGATTATAGTTTCAGAAAAGTTTGAGGTTATATTCAAGAGAAAGAGCTTCACAAATTGAGCAAGTCAGTAGCTCGTTAGACCACGTCTGGCCCTTACGCAAGCAAATATTTGTCTTCGCATTGAGTGAGAGAGTTGTTCGATGTCCTCCTGAGGGATATCGCTCCAAAGTGTGTCCAACTGGCGCGCTAGATCGTTAAAATCCCAAGCTAATTGGAGGGTCCCGCCCATAACGCGCCAAAATTTCTCATTTGGTTAGAGATCTGGCAACCTTGCTAGCCGTGGTATGGTTTGGCAAACATGGAGACAAGTACTAGAAACTTTCGGCGAATGCGGACAGACATTATAGTGCTGAAATGAAAGACCAGGATGGAATGCCATAAAGGACAAGAAAACAAGGCGTAGAATATCGTCGATCTACTACTGTGATGTAAGGGTGCCGTAGATAACAACCAAAGGGGTGCAGCTATGAATAGAATTCGGCCGCTGAGGCCGAGCGGCTCCAGGAGCGTCAGTCCGGAACCGCACTGCTGCTACGGTCGAAGGTTTGAATCCTGCCTCAGGCATGGATGTGTGTGTTGTCCTTAGGTTAGTTAGGTTGAAGTAGCGGACTAATGACCTCAGACGTTAAGTCCCATAGTGCTTAGAGCCATTTGAACCATTATGAATAGAAATGGAACCCCAGACCATCACTTCTGTTTGTCAGGCCCTATAACGGGCGACAATCAGGTTGGTACGACCATCAGGTTGGTGTCCCACCGCTGTCCATGGCGTCTCCATACACGTCTTCGGCCTGAACTCTCATTGCCTGGAGTAGAACTGTATTCAGTGAGTCCCGCTTCGAGTTGAGCCCTGATGACCAGTGAAGAAGTGTCTGCAGACGTACTGGACATCGTTGGAATATCAACCTAACTGTCGCCCGCCATACGGCCCCCGACCAGGAGCGAGGGCGTGGGGTGTCATTCCTTTTTCGTAATACGACTCCTTTGGTCTTCATCCGCAACACCCTTACAGCACAGCGGTACGTCGAAGATTCTCTGCGCCCCGTTTTGTTGCCGTTTATGGCAAGCCCTCCTGGACCAACGCGTTATTGACGCGTTCATTTTGTGGAGCTCTTTCTGTTGAATAAATCATCCAGTTTTTCAGAAATTACAGTTATTTGTACATTACATCTATCGAATTTCGTCCCATTCGTGTAATTCGTTCGTGGTGCGCCGCTCGCTTTTTTTCTCTTAGAGTGTACTTTCCAATTTGGATGTTAAGCAACATCCCTGTTCGACTCACAAAACAATCAGCGATATTATAGACTGTGGGGTGTAGTTTAAGGAGTGTAGAATATCTCCTATAATCTTATCTTGGAACTCTTTCATTTGGTCCGTGTTTGCACAGAAAAACAAGAATATCAGAAATTGAGTCCGCCTTGATGCAAAACACCTTGTTATTCGTTTACTCGTTTAGTTTCCCAAACTAGTTTCGGTAACAAATATCACCATCATCAGTGGGTTTTTTAAATATAAAACAGGCAGAAAATAGCATGGTTATACAAACGCCGTGGCACATTATTACATTTTTGCTATTCCTTTTTTTGAAAATATAGTTTTCTATGGATACTTTCATACTGCCTTATTTATTGTATGTTACAGCATGTTTTTGAGAATTATTGTCGCTGTTTGCGACATATTTTCTGTGCGCTTTTTTTTCTGTTGCCGTTTTTACTCAGCGAATATCATGTCATCTGCAACTGTGTGAGCGGCTGTTAGTAAACAAAATACTGAAAGGTGAACTTCGTATGACAGCAATATACACTTGGGGTTGCGGTAGAGTAGTGGAATCCAGTTATTTGGTGTGTACTGAGCTGTTACTTCGTTGGATGGTATGCAGCTGATACTACACACACAAAAACAAAACTTTCGCACTTTGTTTATGATCAAGAATATTACGCCGTCTTGCTGTTCGCGTATGTTGCGAGAGGTGTATCGCATTTGGCGAGAAAGGCTTTGAAAACTGTAGCGCGAGTTACGACGACTTCTGTTCCTTATTTATGTCTCTGTGCGTGATGGGGAAGTGGTTCTTTTGCGTGTTTGTGCTTTCTGTTCTGTGTCCTTGGACAGTACTCTCAGAGCGATAAGGAGTGTTGTGTTTTCGTTTATTACATCTTTCCCTTCGACTATAGCCTTTAGTATGTAGTAATTTTCGTCCGTTGTTGGTTGTCAGTATAGACTGTTGCTGTTTTTCAGAATGTGTAGATCGTTTCCGATATCAGTGGCGTTATGGTTTCTGTTCATTAGATGTTCTACAAAAGTTGAATGTGTGCTGTCACTCTTTATAGCTCTTATGTGCTCTGTGTACCTCGTTCGGAAGTTTTTGCTTGTTTGCCCTATGTATTGGTCCTGACAGGAGTTGCAAGTGAGTTGATATATTCCAGCGTTTCTGAATTAGTCTGCGGTTTTTCTGACTGGTCTTAGTACTTTCTGAAGTGTATTGTTTGTTCCGAATGTTATTGGAATCCCTTGCTTTTTCAAGATGTTTCCTATTCTATGTGATTTTATTGTTAGTGTAAAATAGTGTGTACCAACTCTCTCTTTTTCCTGTGTTGTCTGTGTGTACTGCATGTTTCAGTTTTACCTTGTTGTTAAGTTGGTTTATGATGTCTGTTTTGTAGTCGTTTTCAACAGCAATTTGTTGGATTATATTTAGTTCCTGTGTGTGGATTTCTGGTTTAAGAGGTGTTCTGTTTATCCTTTGGAGCATGTTTTAGTTTTAAAAAAATCACTGATGGTGGTGATATTTGCGCCGAAACTAGTTTGGAAAAATAAACAAATAAACGAATAACAAGGTGTTTTGCGTCAGCGGACTCAGTTTCTGATATTGTTGAATATCTCCGATCTTTCGTATTTGAGCTGCGTTCATTGTGAAATGTTCGGGACGGCTGCATGGAGAAGGTGAAATCCTAATATCCCATTCTTTTTTAACAAGTAAGGTACTGATCTGAAGATCAAGCAGCGCATGCTGGATTGTTGTTATTACACTTACGCTAACTGAGCTAGTGTACACAGAAAACTATCTACCACATGGGTAACTGAGTTTATAGGAATGCTGCTCAGTCGGCCGGAGTGGCCGAGTGGTTCTAGTCGCTACATTCTGGAACCGCGCGATCGCTACGGTCGCAGGCTCGAATCCTGCCTCGGGCATGGATGTGTGTGATGTCCTTAGGATAGTTAGGTTTAAGTAGTTCTAAGTTCTAGGGCACTGATGACCTCAGAAGTTAAGTCCCATAGTTCTCAGAGCCATTTGAACCATTTTTGAATGATGCTCAGATTGCGTTCTGCCGGATTTGCGTTGTTATTAATGTTACTGTCATGACTTGCCATTAGGTACTGGTACGGCGACGTAGTGCAGAAACACAGGCATCAGTGTTCATTACAGGTTCAGACGGTCTATAAAGCTATAGACAATATTGCTACTAATACAGAGAACTATGTAGGCGCACAAGTCGTCTTGCACGGTCCATCAGTTTTCTGTGGTGTAGTTTTGAACTTTACCCTTAGTGACAATGATGCCAATCAGCAGGGTAATGGATAGGTAACGAGGTGAACAGGGCTTTACTCGTAAAGCTGTTTCGCAAAAGCAACAGCAGTAATGCTGCTCTTCGTGAGTATCGATGCATTAAAGGAATGCGGAGAGGTCCTCTCTTCGCACCGAGGTTGAATAACAGACATTTGGAAAGTTCAAATTAACTGGGTATTTGGGAATTGCTCCTGGAACAGGCAGACGAAGTTATTGTTGCCATGCTGATAATTCTCAAGACAATGTGCGATCATCAAGCGGTGGACGAGTCTTGACACGACAGTCGAACATTGCCTGGTTCATCGTTCGAAAAATGTTGAAAAGAACTTTGAAATGGTGTCCATACAAACATGCAGGCTGTCGTGAATCCAGATGGTCGTTACATTGAGCAGCGTTTGTATCCTGGAACGTAAACTACGAGGGCTGTCCAGAAAGTAAGTTACGACTGATCGCGAAATGAAAATCACAGTGAAAATCAGAAATGTTTCATTTGTAACAGTTAGCTACACCTTTCAGCTACTTCTCTACGTAGTCACCGTTCTGACTCAGACATTTGTCGTAGCGCTGTACCAACTTTCCAATACCCTCATCATAGAAGGCAGCCGCCAGTGCTTTCCGCCAATTCTCTACGCTGGCCTAAAGCTCGTTGTCTGTGCCAAAATGTTGTCTTCATAGCCAGCGGTTCGTTTGAGCAGAGATGAAACTCAGTGGGAGACAATTACGGGCTGTATTGTGGGTAACCAAACATTTCCAATTGAAACGATGCACTAACATCTTCATTGCCCCTGCAGAATGAGGCTGAGAATTGTCTTGAAGAAGAAACCGCACGACAGTTATGTAATGTTGGTTGCATAACTTCAGGGGAAAATTCTCCCCAGGCCCTCGTACTTGGCGGGAGACATCTTTACGCGCTCACTAAGACCTCAGGAATGAAAAGAGCGACATAATTCTACCTAGAGTCATACTAGAGACACTGCCCAACACACCTTTGCAAAGCTTTATCGAATTTTCATAGTCGTTTCCATTTCGCGACCGATCGTAACTTACTTTCTGGACAGCCCTCGTATTAACAAATGTTACACTCTCACGTGGAAATTAAAATGTGTTTCTTTCAATCGTTTACTCGTTATGTCTCTTCCACATGTCCTTATAAATGTTTCTGAAAAATTTAATTTTTCTATCCTCACTTGTTTTTCATGGGTGCCCTTTCAAGTAGCGGAAGTGCAATTATAATCACCCTCAACATGAGCAGATAATAAAGGAAACTGAAAAAAGATATAATGCAATAAACTATGAAAAAGAAACCAGCACAGCATAAAGTAGTATCAGTTTAGAAGAACATAATTGTGTATTTGCTTAGTAAGAAAATTATGTTTCAGCCAGTGGTAGGCTCTAAGAGGCGCTGTATGGAATAGATCGATGTCGCAGAGCACTTCGCAAGCAACCTAAGGATTTTAAATCACATGATAGACTGCTACCGCATGCGCAGTACACCAACACAGCAGTTGATGCAGATCTCTGTCACCTTGAAACGACCATTAACAAAAAGTAGGACTGAATGTCACTTTCACTACATAATAACATTTTATATAACCACAGTTGCTGCAACCTATGGCAGCTGCAGACAAGACGGCTGAATGGTACATGATGTCATATGTGCCGTTCACACAGCGCGATCGTTATAGGAGTACTCGTGCTAGATACATAGCCCATTGCATGAACCGTAAGTAAATGAAAAGCTCGGTGGGTGCACGAATTTTTCCCCTGTTTTTAATTTTTACTCGCATTCATGGTGAAGGGCGTAAATCATTATGCCTAAATCATTATGACGTATGGATTCCAGCTAGTGAAGGACATAGTCATCTACGGAATATTACCAAGTAGAGGGGAGATGAAGGCGTACAGACCTGATCGCCAAATTCTGTATCAATGCCTCAGGGCGCAATTTCAAGCTCTGTATGATGCCTTACGAAACATCTACATAAGGCACTGCTGACGTTTTTTCATTCATTTGACGGAATGTTACATCCTGCGAGCTCCTTTATGCTTTCCGAAATGGGCCTCAAATTTCATTGCGTGCATTGACTTCAGTTATTATGTATGGACTACAACACAAAGAACGCTTACACAACGTAAGCATTCACACAGTCATTCATGCTACATAAAAACGAGGAACCATCTAAGTAGTCAGATGGCAAAGGCGCCATTTTACGGTGGCTGTCGTCATGGAGGTATTCAGTACGAAACATGCTGGTGGAAGAACTTCCAGTATTTGACCAGCAAAGGCTGGAGAGGTAGTGGCATTCAGTTCCTAGTCATCAGACTTTACCGCAACGTCCTAGATAAATTTCATAGCACTTCGCCATGACTGACGGAGGAAGGGCATGAGCCACTGTTGATGGTGGTCCATCCGTCTGATGGGGAGATTAAGATTGGCGATCCTCCTGCCCCTATTCAAGAAGACTGGGCTATATGTGACGCCGCCCGTTTTCAGACTCTCTCTTCCCCTACTCATTCTCATCAACAGCACAAAACACGACAGTTAAGATTTACGTGCACTCGCCACAGTCACACACACTGGGCAGATACGCTTGAAACACAACACCACGCTTTGCGAAGAAAAGGCTCCTTTATGATCTGAGAGGGAGAGCCTTTCCAAGCAGGCGGGTGGGCAACCCCTCGAGTCTCCCAGTCTACAATGCGTTACGACTTTACCGTTTCTAAACATGAAAAGATCTTCAGCCTCTGGCTCCGAGCGAACGAGATACAAACTGCTTCTGCACATACTTAGTTTTGATCTATCAATTTCACCACGTTTTTTAAATTTTTTTTATTAAGTGGCGTACGCTTTGTATCGATAGAACGATCGCATGGAATATCTAGCGCAATTTCTGACTGGATTGAGAAATTCGTGGTAGGGCAGACGCAGCATGCTCTCTTGGATAGAGACTCATCGACAGACGCAGAAGTAATGTTGTTCATGAAGTACATTAATGACTTTATAGACATCATTCTAACTGCTCGTGGTCTCGCGGTAGCGTTCTCGCATCCCGAGCACGGGGTCCCGGGTTCGATTCCCGGCGGGGTCAGGGATTTTTCCTGTCTCGAGATGACTGGGTGTTGTTGTGTCGTCTTCTTCATCATCATCATTCATCCCCATTACGGTCGGAGGAAGGCAATGGCAAACCACCTCCACTAGGACCCTGCCTAGTACGGCGGTGCGGGTCTCCCGTGTCGTTACCCTACGCTCCGTCACGGAGTATGGAACTTCATCATCATCATCATCATAGACATCATTAACATTTAGACTTTATAGACATTATTAACATTTATAGACATTAAACTCAGACGTTGGTATATGTTGTAGTTATCTATCATGAAGTAGTGTCTAAAATATAGCTTTACAAGTACGCAGTCCGATCCTTATTAGATTCCAAAGTGCTGCAAAGATTGGCAACTTGCGTTAAATTTTCAGAAATATAAATTTGTGCGCTGCGAAAAACGAAAATAGTAGTAGCCTTCTACTACAATACCAATGAGTTGAAAGAAATCCCTGGGTATAACAATTTTTTGGAATATAATATGAAACGATCACAAAGGCTCAGTCTTACGTAAAGCAGATGGTAAACTTCGGTTCATTGGTAGAGCATTATGCAAATCCAGTCTTTCTATTAAACAGATTGCTTATAAAACACAGAAGCGACCCGTTCTAGAATTTTGCTCAAGTATATGGAACACATTCCAGACAGGACTAAGTGGGGATATTGAACGTACAAAACGAAAAGTAGAATGATCATGGTTTGTTTCGCCCATGAGAGGCGATGAAAAAACTGACCTGGTAGGCGTTTGAAGACAGAGGCAAAGTATCCCGTGAAAGCCAGTGGTATGCACCCACCAGAACTGAGACTAAAGCCCGTGACCTACATTCTGTTCTGCTTTTAGATCAGGGTATTGCATCCTAGTTCTAGTTTTAGCCTACTTACTTCCTAGAACAACTCTATTTTAAGCTGTTGCATACGTATATGCTATTTTCTACCCATGATACATTTCCTGGGACGTATCTGGCTTTCAAATCTGTTTTAACCTAGGACAAATTCTTTTTATCCTTCAATAATGAATTACCAATCACAGGGCCGCTAGTGAAGTGCTTCTTTCTAAGTTCAGAGTTTTTAAAATCGTGTTTTAAAAATGCCCTTGCTGTTGTTACTATTTGAAATTGAACTTGAAGAAAGACATATGCAGCTGTAGATGCAGATATCGCAAGATGATCCAACAGAGCGCAGTTACTCCTGTAGCATAACGCATAGCACATTGGACTCAGACGCGAACAGAAGCGGCGCGGCTGACTAACGATTGTGACTGGAACACCGGCCGGCCCCTTGTGGGTTCAAGGCAATTTCCTACGTCCGTTTAGGCAGATTCTGGGCATTTCACTACTTTCCGCCCCGTAAAATACAGTGCAAACAGTTGAAACACGATGACACACAGAACAAAGTTCACAAAATTCACAGACAGGCGAGGCGCACGACTTTCCACCCTTACGTAACTGACGACTGCGGCGATAATAAGGGCAACCAGCCAGAATGTTAAATAAAATAAATTGGCTAACTTGAGTACAGCGGAGCTCGTACTAGACGGGCTAAGTGGTAACGAAAATAAGAGGAAATCCAGGAGAGCGCAGATCATTCCGAAAATAAATCTCCAATGAAATCGTGTTTCAACTTGTTAACCTGTTAGTCTGAACCGGTTGTTGCGCACACTTTCACATGTTTCCCTTGTTACAGGTCATGTTTATAATATGGTCATTCTACAAGGACTCAGAAATTCACTTAGATGCAGAATTCTACTGAGACGTCTTCGACTTGTGGTTAAGGTGCCAGCTCGTAGTAAACGTTTCATTCACTTATTGTATTACCGAAGTCCGTCACTAGGAACGACAACAAGTTGAAAATCAAAATGGCAGACTTCACAGGATATGCTGAATAAAGTGTGGCAAGAAATTCGCCATACGTCCAACGGCAGTCACATTTAGCCAAAGTGAAAGTTAAAGAGGAATGTAAAGTCAAAGTGAATGTATGGGATGAAAACTGCAGTATTTTGCAGCGAGATAACAAATCTGCTGCGTTTATGGGCCTTCTCAATAAACTTCTGTAAGTAACTCAAGCTGTAACGTTCTTTTAGAACCATCCTATGTAAGATTTATAATATGTTATGGTGAGTTAATTGTTTTGACAATTCCATGGGTGAAGTTAAGGTCTTCTCACAAAAATAACACTGTAAGACAAAAGAAAGCACGATGGACGTGAAGGAATTATCCGAATGGGACATTTATTTCAAGATGTGATGCACATGTACAGACAAACAAATGATTACAATTTCAGAAAAGTTGGATGATGTTTTCAAGAGAAAGAGCTACACAAACTGAGCAAACAACCTCTGGCCTTTATGCCAACAGTTATTTGGCTTGGGATTGTTTGACAGAGTTGTTGGATGCCCTTCTGAAGGATACTGTGCAAAATTCTGTTCAACTGGACCGTCAGTTCGTCAAAATCTCGAGCTGCTTGGTGGGGCCTACCCGTATTGCCCCAGACGGTCTTAGTTAGGGAGGGATCCAGCAGACTTGCCGGTCAGTAGGGTTTGGCAAGGACGAAGGCAAGCAGTAGAAACTCCCGCCGTGCACGCAAGGGCGTTATCGTGTTGAAATGTACCCTAAGATGGCTTGGCATGAAGATCAATAAAATGGTGCGTAGCATATCGTCGACGTACCGCTGTGCAGCAAGGGTGCCGCGGATGACAACCAAAGAGGTCCTGCCATGAAGTGAAATGGCACCACAGACCAACACTCCTCGTTGTCGGGCCGGCCGTAGTGGCAGAGCGGTTCTAGGCGCTTCAATCTGGAACCGCGCCACCGCTACGGTCGCAGGTTCGAATCCTGCCTCGAGCATGGATGTGTGTGATGTCCTTAGGTTAGTTAGGTTTAAGTAGTTCTACGTTCTAGGGGGCCACAGATGTTAAGTCCCACAGTTATTTCCGATCTAGACTGTCATTTATCGATGGGTACTGACTCATGTAGGACACTGACGATTTTGTTGCTAAGTGTTTTCTTTCGGGGAAAGGGGGGGGGGGTGTTTGTCAGCCATCTGATTGGTTTAATGCCATCCTACATGCCTACATAACTATTTACGCCCTACGCAAGGCCCTCCTTGATCTGTTATTCTTTTTTCTTTACAGACGACTACACAAACATGACCCTGTGCCCTACACGCACAGATGACACCCAATTACACGAACACTTACGCGAAAGACACAACAGTAATACACTATCTGATCAAAAGTATTCGGACACCCCCATGTAATGCGGAATCGGCCACTAGATGCCGCCGGAGGAGGACCCGCCAATATAAAAGGATAGGGTAGTATCGTGCTGTCAGTAGAGGAGCAGTAACAGTAGAATGCGAGGGTCAGGAGAGCTCAGGGACGTGGATTAGCCAGTGGATGCCATGTTGGTAACAGATCCGTCAGGGACATTTTAAACCATCTAAAGCATCCCTTGTAGATGTGATTGTAGAGTGGAAACGTGAAGAAACAATCACAGCTGAACTAAGACCAGGTAGATCTCGTGTACTGACGAACAAGAACCGGTGAGCATTGAAGAGAGGGAAAAAAATCACGTGAAATCAGCGAAAGGAGCAACTCTTGAGTTCCAAAGTGTTACCTGCAGTCCAGCTAACATATCGAGTGTGCGTAGAGAGTTAAAATGATCAAGGCATCTTGGTCAAGCAGCTCCTCATAAGCAACATTTCTGTAGCTAAAGCTAAGCGAATGCCTGGAGAATGTTAAGTCTCATGATGTGTAGTGCCAATAGTCAAGTGCGAAAGTGGTGATGTTACGATACGGGGGTGTTTTTGGTGGTTACGTCGAGAGCCTGTTATTGAGCTAACGAAAATGCTGAATGCCAAAGAAGGATATGAACGCATTTTATAGTACTGTGTACTGTATACAGGGTGGTCCATTGATAGTGACCAGGCCAAATATCTCACGAAATAAGCATCAAACGAAAAAACTACAAAGAACGAGACTCGTCTAGCTTGAAGGGGGAAACCAGATGGCGCTATGGTTGACCCGCTAGATGGCGCTGCCATAGGCCAAACGGATATCAACTGCGTTTTTTTAAATGGGAACCCCCCCCCTTTTATTACATATTCGTGTAGTACGTAAAGAAATATGAATGCTTTAGTTGGACCACTTTTTTCGCTTTGTGATAGATGGCACTCTAATAGTCACAAACGTATAAGTACGTGGTATCACGTAACATTCCGCCAGTGCGGACGCTATTGGCTTCGTGATACATTACACGTGTTAAAATGAACCGCTTATCAATTGCGGAAAAGGTCGATATCGTGTTGATGTATGGCTATTGTGATCAAAATGCCCAATGGGCGTGTGCTGTGTATGCTGCTCGGTATCCTGGACGACATCATCCAAGTGTCCGGACCGTTCACCGGATAGTTACGTTATTGAAGGAAATGGGAAGTGTTCAGCCACATGTGAAATGTCAACCACGACCTGCAACAAATGATGATGCCCAAGTAGGTGCTTTAGCTACTGTCGCGGCTAATCCGCACATCAGTAGCCGACAAATTGCGCGAGAATCGGGAATCTCAAAAACGTCGGTGTTGAGAATGCTACAACATCGATTACACCCGTACCATATTTCTATGCACCAGTAATAGCATGGCAACGACTTTGAACGTCGTGTACAGTTCTGCCACCGGGCACAAGAGAAATTACGGGACGATGACAGATTCTTTTGTGACGAAGCGTCATTCACCAACAGCGGTAACGTAAACCGGCATAATATGCACTTTTGGGCAACGGAAAATCCACGATGGCTGCGACAGGTGGAACATCAGCGACCCTGGCGGGTTAGTGTATGGTGCGGCATTATGGGAGGAAGGATAATTGGCCCCCATTTTATCGATGGCAATCTAAATGGTGCAATGAATGCTGATTTCCTACATAATGTTCTACTAATGTTACTACAAGATGTTTCACTGCATGACAGAATGGCGATGTATTCCCAACATGATGGATGTCCGGCGCATAACTCATGTGCGGTTGAAGCGGTATTGAATGACACATTTCATGACAGGCGGATTGGTCGTCGAAGCACCATACCATGGCCCGCACGTTCACCCGATCTGACGTCCCTGGATTTCTTTCTGTGGGGAAATTTGAAGGACAATTTGCTATCGTGATCCACCGACAACGCCTGACAACACGCGTCAGCGCATTACGGAAGGCGAACTACTCGCTGCTGAGAGGAATGTCGTTACCCGTATTGCCAAATGCATTGAGGTTGATGGACATCATTTTGAGCATTTATTGCATTAATGTGGCAAATACAGGTAATCACGCTGTAACAGCATGCGTTCTCAGAAATGATAAGTTCACCAAGGTACATGTATCACATTGGAACAACCGAAATAAAATGTTCGAACGTACCTACGTTCTGTATTTCAATTTAAAAAACCTACCTGTTACCAACTGTTCGTCTAAAATTGTGAGCCACATGTTTGTGACTATTACAGCGCCATCTATCACAAAGCGAAAAAAGTGGTCCAACTAAAACATTCATATTTCTTTACTTACTACACGAATATGTAAAAAAATGGGGGTTCCTATTTAAAAAAACGCAGTTGATATCCGTTTGACCTATGGCAGCGCCATCTAGCGGGTCAACCATAGCGCCATCTGGTTTCCCCCTTCAAGCTAGACGAGTTTCGTTATTTGTAGTTTTTTCGTTTGACGCTTATTTCGTGAGATATTTGGCCTGGTCACGATCAATGGACCACCCCGTATAGTGGACGAACAGCTTAGAAGCGGTGGGTGTCAGTGTCATCTTGACAGTGCACCCTGCCATAAAACACCATCTACGAGGCAATGGTTTGAGGACAATGACATTCCTGAAATGGACTGGTCTCTCCAGAGACCTGTTCTGAAGCCAAATTAACAGCTTTGGAATAAGTTATCTGATTACTCGGCTGACCCAGAGTCCAGCATCACTCCTTCTCTTGTTTCTCTCTTGAGGAAGAACTGGCTGTCTTTCCTCGATAGACATTCAGACATGTCACTGAAAGTGTCCTCGGCAGCCGGCCGTTGTGATTGAGCGGTTCTAGGCACTTCAGTCCGGAACCGCGCTGCTGCTACGGTCGCAGGTTCGAATCCCACCTCGGGCATGGATGTGTGTGATGTCCTTAGGTTAGTTAGGTTTAAGTAGTTCTAAGTCTAGGGGACTGATGACCTCAGATGTTAAGTCCCATAGTGCTCAGAGTCATTTTTTTGTCCTCGGCATAGTTGAAGCCGTCGCAAGGGCGAAGGGTGACACACCTCATTTTGATGTCCACTAATAGGTGTCACGATACTTTTGATCACAAAAGAACGGTGTCAGTAGATGCGAACACAGAAGACGTTCCCAGTTTAACTTCACTTCTCAGCCTACAATGCCATTCTAGATTTACATTTATTTTTTGCTGGTCATGGTTCATATTTTCAATAAGACAGTCCTTCACTCATTACTTATCATTGGCAACGGCGTAGAATTATTTACGTCACCATTAAAACGCCCACCTGCAGATCGCCGCAATTAAGGTAATAGGCACACAGGAAACATACCGCTGAAGGTCACATCTCTAACGCCTGCGTTCCCAGACTGCACTTCAGAGTTTTATCGCTTAATGCCACAAGACGTAACATGCTCATTTACATGGATTCCTAGTGCATCTTAATACTATTCTCGTAGGAACGGTTCGCCATGTGCAGGTGTTCTAGGGAAGGCTAAGATCATTAGTACCTACTGGATTTGAAACTGAGACAATAGACAAAACATCCTGTCCTCAACGCAGTTTGTCGGTTCTCTCTACACTGTTGGCACTCCAGATTCAAAGCCGTTACGAATAGTTTTGTTAGTTCATTATTGCATGGTTATAATTGCAAACAGTAAAATGGCGCTTACGCACTCATGACATAAAGATACTAGAGAAATACCCATGAATTTACGTACAACCCCCGATCACCATGTAAAACAATGTGCGCTAAATGGTGGCTCAGAGATAGAGATGACGTTTATCGCTGAAACTACCGATTTTCGGTTACATTTTTTTCCAAGCCAGTTCTAATGTGACTGTTAGAAGCGCTCAAAATAACCTTTTCTTGAAACAAACGATTTTAGTTTTTTCATTCGTATTGGTTCCTGTAATGAACGTAGAAATCGTACAAAGATTTAAACATTTTGAGACTCTCACAGCTTCAAGATACATAGAATTAAAATATTTAAGGCAAATAAAAGAAACCTTAGTTCGTTGCTTTTCTCGAAAAATGATAATTGGTTAAATCATACAAAAATCACCAGTATTCTTCTGTTGAATTTCAGTTTTTGAAACTCAGCTCAAAATCATTTGTAATCGGGGATCTTATCACTCTATGGGCATTATGAATAGTCGTTGCTAAAGCGTGAAAACTGAGGCCGAAGAGCTCTCTTTTTCGTGTTTATTACTCCGTTTTTCAAGGGCTAAAAGCAGATAAAGGTATATAGACACAGACAGCAGACCATTGTTAAGTTTTTAATTTATTACTGTTGCCGTAATTTCCTTCCTCGTTTGTTACTTCATAGAAATGGCAGACAAATCTTTAATCTTTTAAAATAAATGAAGCACTGCACTTCATTGCTACGACACATCGTAAAAACACTTCCAGACTAGGGTTCGCGCCATACTGCAATACAACGGATGTCTGCAAACGACAGCGAGGAACTACCGTATAGAACAGATGGGGGCAACTCTTGCACACTGCATTTGCACGCTTACTTTAAGCCTTGCCGCACGGCAACAGGGACACTGTCAGAGCAAGGCTGTGCCATTTCATATGCCATGTATTTGTTTCCCTTTTCTGTCGGCATTGTTATTAAAATAGCACCTATCACTTTTCCCATTTTCTATAACAACGCAGTATTTCAAACCAATGTACACACATCAAAAAAAGTTTTGCATCAGCCCGTTTCCCAGAACTCCTGAAGATAGACATTGACTGTTGATATTGTATCACAGACGCAGTCCCTTTGACTGTTCAGAGATGTCACTAAACCCGCCCAAAGATGTAAACAACCATGCATGAGCAGCGCCTATTAGACGGAGGGGGTCCGACATGCGATCAGTTCCAGTCATTCCACCAGGAAGGAGGTACACGGTTCGTGTTGTCTGTTGTTCAACCATGCTTAGACGGTCAGTACCGCAGTTTGATCGCGTCCGCATTGTTACTTTGTGCCAGGAAGGGCTCTCAACAAGGATAGTGTCCAGGTGTCTTGGAGTGAACCAAAGCGATGTTGTTCGGACATGGAGGAGATACAGAGAGACAGGAACTGTCGATGACATGCCTCGCTCAGGCCGCCCAAGGGCTACTACTGTAGTGGATGACCGCTGTCTACGGATTACGGCTCGGAGGAATCCTGACAGCAAGCCACCATGTTGAATAATGGTTTTCGTGCAGCCATAGGACGTCGTGTTATAACTCAAACTGTATGCAATAGGCTGCATGGTGCGCAACTTCACTCCCGACTTCCATGGCGAGGTCCATCTTTGCAACCACGACACCATGCAGCGCAGTACAGATGGGCCCAACAACATGCCAAATGGGCCGCTTAGGATGGGCATCACGTTCTCTTCACCGATGAGTGCCACATATGCCTTCAACCAGGCAATCGTCGGAGACGTTTTTGGAGGCAACCGGGTCAGGCTGAACGCCTTACACACACTGACCAGCGAGTGCAGCAAGGTGGTTCGGTTCCCTGCTGTTTTGGGGTGGCATTATATGGAGCCGACGTACGCCGCTGGTGGTCATGGAAGGCGCCGTAATGGCTGCATGGTACGTGAATGCCATCTTCCAACCTATAGTGCTATCATATCGGCAGCATATTGGCGAGGCATTCGTCTTCATTGATGACATTGATGACAAATCGCGCCTCCATCGTGCACATCTTATGAATGACTTTCTTCAGAATAACGACACCGCTCGACTAGAGTGGCCAGCATGTTCTCCAGACGTGAAACATATCGAACATGCCTAAGGTAGACTGAAAATGGCTGTTTATGGACGACGTGACCCACCAACCACTCTGAGGGATCTACGCCGAGTAGATATAAACATATTAATTAACTGTACTGAGAATCAGCTATCTCATAAAAACAGAATTTGCATATAATACCTTAGAGTTTTCTACATATTGCATAATTGTGGACATAGTGCCTATGGGTAATGAGGTGAACTTACATCAAAGTTATTCCGTAGCTATACAGAGTAATACGGACACGTGTACTTATAGGCTGGTGTACCATTTACATTGTGTAGAGATCTTAATTGGTAAATAATCACAAAAGGAAAACAAACTACAGGGCACTCTTCAGTGCTTCTACTTACAGAGAGATTCTAACTACGAGATGAAACTACAACACATATGACACAAGGTTATGGGAAAATAAAAGTGATCATCATGGCTCTGGTAACTACTACGTGCACATCATCTGAGTAAATATTACAGTTACAGAAAACGTCGGTCAGTCGTCACTCAATATTCTTATTTCTAAATGTATATTAACTTTGTGCTCAAGTGTAGTAACGTCTTATCATATCGTAAGATAAAATGTAGACTATAATTACTCTATTTGTGTGGCAGTGGGCCGGCCGGAGTGGCCGAGCGGTTAAAGGCGCTACAGTCTGGAACCGCACGACCGCTACGGTCGCAGGTTCGAATCCTGCCTCGGGCATGGATGTGAGTGATGTCCTTAGGTTAGTTAGGTTTAAGTAGTTCTAAGTTCTAGAGGACTTATGACCACAGCAGTTGAGTCCCATAGTGCTCAGAGCCATTTTTGTGGCAATGGGAGCGCCATCAGCCCAATGGCAGTTTGAATCTTACCTTTTTTGGAAATCTATTGCGAGAAACAGACCAGAACAACAAAGCTACTCTCTGATACATCACTAAATTACCATTGTCTTATTTCATGCACCAGAACAATCTTCGATTTCTTTAATTACTCATGAAGAATTTCTCTCGCCAAGCTTCAACATACCTAGTGCTTTTTATCCTTTTTCATATCCTACCATATAAAATTTGTAATAACCGTACCTTATTCTTCTCAACATACTGTTTTCTCTCGATTTCATTATATATACTCCCTCCATTTCATCATTACTCATGTCTTATAATATATACTCACAGCAGTATTTTTTAATTCATAATATAAACTTCATTTTCTCTCACCTCATTGCTTCTTTACCTTAAAATCTCCTCTTTCAGTTATCTAACCCTTTTTTACCTTGTATGTGCCTATATCTTTTCACGCCTTCAGCCAAGCTGTATTTCACTTCTCTCTTCCTCACAAGATCAACCGGAGTTAGCAAATATTCCAAAACCAAATGTCATCAATTATAATTCAAGAAATTTTAAGTCATGTCCTCGCACACAAAATTAACAAATGATCCAGCAAAGAAAGTGCTGCAGCATGAACATACTATACTAACATTATCACAGGAATATCCTTATTATTTGCTATAGTGTACTTCTTGTACGTAATTCTAGTTGCCATATTATTTTCAACCAGTTCATATTACTTATTAGACATTTCTTTACTCTTCCTCTGGATGGTTTTCCAAAGTAATTGCCGCTATTATCCTATTCTATAAACAATAAAAAGAGAAGAACAATGTATCTGGAAACCGAATAAAGTTCACTCATCTGGAACAATAGAGTCCGCACAGGATACTGTGGTCGAAGCGCAGCGACCAGTTTTCGTCCGAAACCGCACGAAACTCGAAAAAGTTTGAAATGAAAAATAAGGGTCGCCATGATTTTGCGTTTGGTGCATATTACGTAATATGTTGCTGCTTATGAAATTTAGTTAACATATTGAATTTTTCTTTACATTTGTGGGGGTCTCTATTTATTAGCATTCTCGAGAAAATTGATCTGATGTGGCACACTCATTTGCGATCGCGTCACGCCAGCGATAAAGCCAGTGAAATATACGCAACTTTGCTCGAATTTCATCAACGGATTGAGATATGGAAATGAGATTTTGGCAAATGATAGCACACCAAGAGGATAATATTTTGACGTATGGTTGTTATGTAACACTCATTAATTACCGTGTCATTCCACTAACTACAGAGTTTTTCAATGAAAGAATTACTTTTAAGGGCCATCGATAACTGATGAAACGAGAAATGCAATGGGTTTTGGAACAACGTAAGTGAAGATAGGATACATAAATTTTGGCAACGAGGGTTTGTTTTTTCATAAGCTACTGACCTTTTTTTTCTCAATTCCTCACTTAAAAATTTTAATAAGCCACTTTTCCAGAATTCTCTCACAACTGCGTCTGCACAACACATTAGGGAGGTTGTAACCTCCCAACAGATAAATTATACAATAACCTCCCAACAGTAATAAATATAATTATATGATTCACATTCAGTGTTACCTCCCCACAGATAAATAAAATTTATAATAAACTCCCAACAGTAAATTTTATAATTATATAACATTCACATTTAGTGTAATCTACCAATAATACAATGTGACTAACCTCCTAATAAAATTGTGGCTTACTTATAACCTTTCAATAATTAACTGACTGTGAATCTAAACTGGTGAATTTGGACGTCAGCAGTGCTGCGTCATGGCCCTGAAAGATCATTCTGAATAAACTGAAATTCAAGCTCGCCGGATAACGCATATATATCTGCTCCTATAAGAAACTTTTCTAGCACAGCCCTGTGCAATGCTGGCCGCTAGATTTGTCATGTATAAAAAGAAATAACTGGTTTTTCTTTACAATAATCGGAATGACCATGGATTGGAGAAATTAGTAAATTCTTTAAATTGAGATCAATGATTGTCAAAAGTTAATTTTTATAAGAAAGATTATTATTAAGAGATTTTTTAAAACATTTACATGGGACTTGATATAACAATAATACATATGCGCGAGGCTGCTTTTACCTTATACTACAACGCTCAGGCTCTGCCATCGCTCCCCACGACCGGCTCAGCCAACTCCATACACAGGACTGCTCGCTACTACTACTACAGCTGCTACACACTGCTCTTACTGCATGCAACACTGCTCTCTGGTCTGAGATTCTCTTATAGCTTACATATCGCAGGCAGCGCGTGAGCAATCCATCGAAATTACATCTGCTCGAGTGCGCTAGCAACAAATTCCTTAATCATGGACCTCTTACAAGGTGACACTGTGTATACTCCGCTGTGTTTTGGCAAAAGAAGCAAATTTTAACATGGCAACGAGGGAAATGTGTAGGCTTTACCCAAAATTCACCGCTCATGGCGCTTCTCCGGAAGTTAAGAATGGTTAGCAAGCTAGGCGAAAGTAAGTCACTGCTTTGTTGCATTTTCAGCGGAATTTAGTTTAGATAGTAACCAGAGTAGGGCTAGCATCTTTTGAATGGTCACCATGCAAATGTGGGTGTGGAAGGGCCCCACTTAATATTTACAAAAAATGTGAGTGTAAGCTTCAGTTCAGAAAGGCACTTTCCCTCCAACACTCGGCATTTCCGCTACAGCACCTGCCCGTTGTCCGCTCTCCTAACACAAGCCCCACTGATTGCCCATCTACCGACCACGTTATTCTGTGTGGACTCTACCGTGCACTACTACAACATGCCAACAAAAACAAGGCTGTTAGCTCCACTCAAGACTATTCCTATTCCCTGTCAACTCTTCTTGTTCTATAATACTTTCATCACATCTGATATCAACCAGAAATCTTGTCATCTTCCTGCCAATTAAAAATGTCTATTTCCTATTCTTTATTATTCTCATCGTGATCTTGATTGTTTTGTTTATCCCATCTTTTACCAGTAACCACCCTTATATTAAGCCTCCTATTTCATCATTTATGTCTGTTTCTGATAAAACTACTACAGTGATATTCTTTCTTAAATCACTATTCCTACTCCTCGAGTTTTCAGTGTCTTTCCCTAACGCATTCGCTAATCCTCACATATTTGCTTTTGCCGGCCGAAGTGGCCGAGCGGTTCTATGCGCTTCAGTCTGGAACCGCGCAAACGCTACGGTCGCAGGTTCGAATCCTGCCTCGAGCATGGATGTGTGTGATGTCCTTAGGTTAGTTAGGTTTAAGTAGTTCTACGTTTTAGGGGACTGATGACCTCAGATGTTAAGTCCCATAGTGCTCAGAGCCATTTGAACCATTTGAACCATTTTATTTCCTTTTACTTCTGGTGTTATTTCAGCTTGTATTAATTTTGTATACCAATCTCGACTTGTCACTAACTACGTTTCATGTGTGCATTTCTGAAACCTACGGATAAACTGAGTGCTTTCTGTCTATGACTCGGCAATCTCACCCACAGTAGAAAACGTTTTTTGACTACTGTCATTCCGCTCTGGTATAGCATTGCCGGTGTTTTCTGAATGTACTATATTTATTGTTTCTTTCCCGTCTGACAAAATATTTCCGGTGTTTTCTACATGTAATATACTTATACAGGTGGTCGTAATGTTTTTTGTGTCGCAAACGTATTGTTTGTCAGTGGGCTAAACCTTGTTTGATGTCGCCCGTTCTGATATTGTCGTTCGCCGTAGCTGTCGCGGCAGAGGTGACTCCTGTTTCCGTAATTACTTCATTTCCAAGGGGCGCGGTCCCTGCTTCTGCATTCGTGACCTCCGTGATTATGAAAACCACTTCTGGAATGCGAATTGTTTTCCCTGAAGGCTGATGTCTCACTCATGTCTATCGTCATCTCGATTATCATAAAATTGCTCTCTCGAATGTCAGTGTAGCAGCAGCTGGTCACGCTACGGGCGGTAATTTAGTCTGTAAGTACCACGGTAATGATTGTTACTCGGTGGCAGTTCCGCATTATGCTGCGGGCGGTAGTTATGCCTGTGACTGTTATAATGGTTATTATGTGGCGGCCGTTCATCCTTATCAAATTCAAGTTCTTGCAACAAGCCCTTGCGTGTTTCGATGTCGTCTTTATAAAGACCCACCAGCACTGTGTGTCTTAAGGCTCGTCCACACTTATAAAAATTTGCGCCGAACGCGACGCACAGCATAAAATTTTACCCCTGCGCCTATATGTGGACGTGACAACGCACGCAAGAATTTTTTTGGCATTCAACCCCCACTCTCCAGACTGTGTCGGTTTCCTGACGAACATCAAAGGAATTTGCGCCGCATCGAGCTCTCCATGTGGACGCTTCCATTTGTTTTTGTTGCGCGAGTGTATCTGTACTTCATTATTTACGAACGAGTGAGTTAACTATGTCTGAAGCAGGGAGAAAGTATACAGCCTTTATCGTGTTGTGTGATTTACTAAAAAGGGACAGAGAGAAAAAAAGACGCTAGTGGAACGGATGCATAGAGAAAAGGAAGATGTGAAGGTGATGCTAGTCTGTTAAATATATTGGCTGTGGACGAAACTAGAGGCATGTGCAAACAAATTTTGTGTGCATCTGGGCAAGATTTTGAATTTCTTATTAATTTGATTGGACCAACAACTGCAAAACATACCACTACATTTAGCGAGTCAGTATCAGTCAAGGAAATGTTGGTTTAACATTACGATTTCTAGCAACAGGAGATTCATACACAAGCCTTCAGCATCTCTCCAAAATATCGAAATAATGTACATCTCTCGTTGTGCACACAGTTTGCAGAACTCTAGCTGAAGCACTAAAGGATTATATAAAGGTGAGTAATAGTCAGTTATACTACTATACAATTAAATTTTCATTTAATATTTTGCGAAGATGTGAAATGCACAAATACTACTAATGGTAATAAAGTGTTCTCTTCCAAGTTCGTAGGCGAAGATGAAACTGATGTCGATGGATTCACAAATTCTTCATCGCTCACTATGTTCGAGCCATTTGTTGAATTTTATGGTGTACCTGTACTTGCAGATGGGGAATTTGAGTACATGATCATCTCAACTTCATACAACAGGTTATCAAATTTATGAATCTAATTTGACTTTGTCACAGAATCAAAATTATTTAATTTCTCTGCAAGGTATTTAGCATATTTTCTTGTGGCGTCTTCTGCTCCCACAGACGTTGCAAAATTTTATAAGCCTCTTCGTCGCGGGCCGGTATTCATTTCCTCTTTGTTTTTTGACGCTTTATAAAAGATCCATTTTGCTGTTCCTCTGATCTGCAAGAAGGGGCCATTAATTTCTCGGCGCTCTGTCCTGTGGCATCGCTTTAGAATAGTCTGAAATTTGAATTTGAGTGTCTGTCTCATACAAATAAACAAGTTACATAAATTAATACAGAAATTATGTGATTATAAACTAACTAAAACAATAATATATTTACACTAAACTAGGTAGATAATGAAAATCAGCAAAAATCGTATCTGGAAAACAAATAACTAATGAGGGGACTTCCTACAAAATACAATGTTTCATTGCTGCACTTTTTTTCCTTTGTTATTTGAGCAATTCTTTTTCCAGATGCCAAAACTGCTGAAGAATGATTGAAAATATCTGAAGATTTTGAAAGACTCTGGCAGTTTCCCAGCTCTCTTGGATAACTTAATGGTAAGCACATAACACTTCAAACGCCCTTTACTAGTGGCAGTGAATACATAAATTACGAAGGCTTTTTCAGCATAGTGTTTTTTGCCCTGGTTCACGCAAATTTCAGATGGAGGAGTGCTCCGTAGTAGTGAGTTACATCCCAAGATTGTGTATCACACTTCAAAACTAGCGCCTACAAAGCCCCTTCCTCAAATGCGTGAAGATGTCACTTACGTATTTGTTGGTGAAGAGGCTTTTCGATTAAGCAAAACTGTTTTGAAGCTATGTACAGAGGTGCAATGGACAGTTGCTAGAGGGTAGTTGGAGAAATGGACAATATTTAACGTAGAGCAACTTTACAGCAAAGGATATCAGAGAAGAATTTGTGAGTTATTTTTCTACAGCAGGAGCAAATTCAAGCAATCTCTTTATGCATAATCAGTTGTTCATATGCATAAATAAAAACAAATCTGTATGGGCGTGAATTATAAATGATAATTAACTCTTAACACACCTTCAGGATTTATTGTTTCTCTGGGTTCGTTTTTATCCAAAAGAAAAGCGAAACCCTTGAAGGCAAACCAGTCTGATTTGTATGTCTCTGTCGCTCCTACAAACTACACAATGAAAGTGTTTCAAAAATGAGTCACAAACAAATAAATTAATTACTAATTTAGTACTACCTAACATTTGTTTACTTATATTTATCGTTGCCAACTGATTTCCTCCCTTTTTTCTCTCTCTCCTGTAAGATCCCAGGAGGACAGCAATAGTTTTCTTGGTATCTTCGATGCAGATTCCTATCGATTCGGTTATCTCTTGCCACACATCGTTTTTCTTTATTTTATTGAAACGTTATTAATGTTTTGGGTCCCACAGTACATTTCGCTCTTCGTATTTGTGCATTAAGTGTTCGTCGAAAATTTTTGTAGGTGTGAACCTGGCTTTACACGGGTCGGTAGCTTCGTCAGACAGGTTCGTCAAAAATTGGTTCTTCCACACCATGAACTTGCAAAATCAAATTGATCGTAGTTCTTGAGCATAACATTGCTGTGTCTAATACGGTCCTGCATTGTCTCTGACCAATACGCGAACAAGAATGCGTGATAGAAATCACCGTAAGTTTCTCAGTCTTGTACGAAATAACGCATTCTTGTGGCTGGTTGCTCTTTTAAAAAGCTGAACATAAATTCCAATTTATGAGAAGTTGGCTACGTAAGTGGAGGAGAATGGCTAAATTGTTATAGCCACTCTCAAGGGTGAATTCATCATCAATATTTTTGAAAACCTAAAACTTCCTAACAGTCCAGTGTGGAAATGGTTGTAATATAAACTATCATTACTATGTGAACATGAATTTGCTCTCACGCCACAAGCTTTCTCCCAGCTATCTTATCTCCGAAATCTGCTACATTCACGAATAGGCTAACCCGCATACTGAGTCCATTCGTTTGTCCGAATCTGCCAAATGAATACTGTTTCGCCTATTGTCGTCACCTGTTTGGTCGATTTTGTTTTCAACATGCGAAAGCTGTTGGCGCATTATCTTTAATTCCTGCTTGGTTTACCGGTTAATTGTCACCTGACCTTGTTTAACTCGTTTCAAAGATTGAAATGGGACAGGCTGCGCATGTTCAGATTTTTTTATCAGAATTTGTCGATCAATGTGCCACACTCATAGTGAGTTCCTCAATCTGATTTATGACGGTGCTCAGATGCTGATTAATTTTACTTGACTCTGTTTGTAATTGTTGTGTGTCTGTATTTTGCTGACCCCCTTGTTTCTTTAGCTGCGCTGTTTCCATACATCCAGCTGTTCAAGTGTGGACTCAGTTTTATTTAACTCAGACATTTTTTCCTAATCTGCTTCGATAATTCCTTAAAGTTAATTACGCGTTCATCTCTGAATTTTTGACTACCCTCTTCTAGCCTCTCAACAAATTTCTCTTCCTGTATTTTGAAATTCTCTTCCTATGCTTTGCTATTTCCTGTAATCTGTTTAAACATGTCAGATATATTTTGGACAATATTCCCATTCCCAACTGTAGGATTACTATTTACTAAGAAATGGGTTACATTCGTCTGTGTCACTTGCAAGGTATCCTTCATACCAATCTTCACATGACTACTGGAAGGCGGTAAATCATCGATTTGCATTGGTATCACAGTGGCAAGACCTGAGTCTTCGAGCGCTGAACTTGTATGTTGTGATAAATCGCATCCTACAAAAGTATTATCACGTGTGGAATCTTCTACCACAGTCTCGCCTTCATCTCTAATTACTAATATATTTTTCCCTGATCCTGTCTGTCTGCCATCATTGCATCTGCCTGACAATCATTACTAGTATGAGCAGGCCTCTGTTCGCCCATTGTTTCTGCATTTAATAACTCATAAGATCAGCTTCCCCTAAACCTCAAACATTTGATTTGGATGTGGTGGATATCGACATGTTAACACAGTTGTAGACGATAACAAATAAAAAGTCAAAATTCTTTCAACACACTCAATGAAGAATAATTAATTCTCGGATAAATAGTTAACTGCAAAAAAAGAAAAAAATATGCTATGCAGCGTACAGGCACGTTATTACTAATACATGAAATATAAGAAAAAGGTCAAACCACATCAACAAATTTACGTTGTAGATGCAGTTGCAGAACAAAGCTTCATCTAACCACGAAACTGAAACAACTACCAAAAAGAACGTATTCTGAGCAGAAAGGTCGACAGATGAAAGCTGTATGTATGTTAAAAGTTGTATGCGGAAACTGTGTGTAATTGAATTTTTCACGAACAATCTGAAAACTGCTTCTAAATACCGATTACAGATTCTGATCTAGAATCGGCGTAGCTACGCTTCTTTTGAACGTGGACTTATTTAAGCAAATTACTTTTTAGGAATATGATTTTAATTAAGCTGTAATACATTCGACTGTCTCAAAATCATATTGCATAAAAAGAATGATTCATAACAATACTCAGAATGACTAACTGTTACGTAATTTTAATGTGTCCTTTTACAAAAAACGCATCTATTGAATTTACATGGCATTACACTAACTGATAAGTGCTCCAAATATGTTGTCAAAATGTTCACTAAGCTTGTACAACAAATTCTTACCTTACAACGGATAACTTGTCTCTGCTCTGGCTGCGCTGTAAGAATGACGAGCTGAAGTGTCACTGCACAACTGGTTGCCTTCTTATTCATATTTCTTTTAATTTGCTGTTTTATGAATTAGTTTTTTATCCTCTCTTCAAAATTATTAACTACTTTTGAGGAAAAATTGCTAGGCGAGACAGTGTAAATTTTACCAAACAAAAATTATTTTACAGTGGGGATATGCTGTCTGAAATAATTATGAATGACAACAAGGAATACTTTGAAATTATATTCAGTCCTTTTAATGACACAAAATTAAACGTAGACTAATGTGAAGAATCAGGATTGTCTTTCTCAGTATTATCATACACAATAATTTCTGTTTCTACAAAACGTTTCTAATACAAAATTTGTTTTCTTGGATTCTTAATGCAATAATATTTAACTAATCTAAATGACTGATAGTTGTCCCTGATTACCAACATGTACATATTATTATATACAATGAAATTTTGGCGCTGCAGTAATTATTGAACTCGCACTTGCAGATAGCAAACGCCAAATAAATTACTTTTTTCTGAAGTGCTGTCTCTTTATACATTCGTCTTCCTCCTCAGGTTAAACATCATGGAACACCTTAAACATAAATATCTGTGCAGCTCATGTGCTTTCCGAGCTCCTCGTTCTGTCATAACACAACACCATCTCTCCACGACTCTACAAATACTAGTACTCAGGGGCGCAACTCGACTCGACTCTTACCTACTTGCTTGCCCGCACTGTACATAGTAATGCTATTCCTGGAAACCAGAGATTGTGAATCGGTCATGCTTTCAGAATGCAAAGACGTTTAAAGTGGTAACATTCCGAATAAACTGATAATTTTTATTAACATTCCATAGTTTAGTAAATGAGTCTTTAATAAATCAACCTTTTGGGGTCATCAACTGCCAATACATATAAGGCTATATTTTAAAGAAAACAACTTGTCATTGGTTTAATTAAGATGACTCTTATATTAAAAATACAAAATGTACATTTCACAATAAAAAAAGTGGGCCACTGATGAATGCAACCACCATAACATAGTTGTGTCGAATGCCCTCTAAACGCCGAAACCCTGTGTGGTTCAATCGTTTGACTATATGCAGTGGTTATCACAAGTGACCACTAGAGAAAACTGCTCATTATGGCAGTTAGTCCAGATGTAAACTAATACCATCATCTATTAAATATTCAAAATACACGTTCTTAGAGACGAGACAGTCCTTAATGCTTGTAAATTAAACGTCACTACAATAAGCGACGTTTCAGAAGTCTTATCACACTCATTAAACGTAATGATGAGTTGCTGTTCGTGATCCTATTTTGAACCCACTGTTCACCAAACAAAGCTTGCATGTTTGATCGAGAGTCGACTAGGCATAAAGAGACGTAAAATATAAAAGTGTTCACCAGTATCAGTTTACAGAGCCGAATGTCCGAACCTGGAAATAAATGACGACACGTTTAACACTGCACTGGGAACCCCATTAAGCTTATATTCCCCCTGAGAAATAACCACGAAAGGTATATGATAAAGTGCAATGCACATGTGTGAATCGTCATGAAGTAAAGTTTTGGTGATGGATGGAGAGTATAAAAAAGTACCTATATGAATTGTTAACCAAGCAAAATCAAATGTTAGATATTAAAAGTGTTCACCAATTGGATATTGGAATGTGAAACGACGATACAAATGATTTTTGCCTGCCAGGAATTCGAACACGGCACATTTTCCATTGTCTTATAGCTACGAATAGACATGAAATATGTTCCCCCACCAGTAGCGAGACACATACATGTTCAGCTAGATGTAACTCAACGAATAGTTCTGTGCTGTCTGGGACTCCAACCCCTCGCATATCGTCGCTGTTGACCCCGCAAAGGGGTACTTAGGATCGCACCGTTCGTAGAGACTTGGAGGAGTTTGGCACTACGAGGAAACAACAAAATGATGACACAGTATCATCTCGAAGGAATCGGATTCAGAGAAAGATTGGAATCAGAGCTCGAATCCCAATCCTCAGTCCAATCAACCGCAAGTGTTATCATCATTTTTTTCTTAATAGGACACGCAGCAGACTATTCCATCTGTCAGCCAAGAGAATCCGTCCGGCAGAAGGTCAGAGACAGTTTCGCTTATTGTCGAACTAGCCAGTAATAGAAAAGTCTTGCGGAAACATTTTTGTGAAAGGGCTCGCTGGCAAGCTAATTTCAGCGCCATGAGCAGCGACTTGTTGATTGAGACCTGCATCCCCCCAAGTGATCACAACGCATAGGGCATACAGACTACGATCTCCAGCGAACTTTTCTGCTCTCGAATTAGCAAGTATAACATCATGTAAGTTGCGTTTGATACAATACTATGTTTCAGCATGCTCTGTGGCGATTTTGTATGGCATTTTGCTATAAGCGTATTTAACTATGGTCTTATTTTGTTCAAGTTTGTAGCATAGCTCGTGCCGTGACAACTTGACTATTTCTCATTGTTGACGTTATGAGGAGTGTCGTTAACGGATTGAAAATGAATTCTAAAATGGAGTTAAGTCTAAAATTTGTGACATTGTGTTTTGTTTGTGTTTTTAATAAAAGGGTAAAATCAGTGGAGGCAATTCGAAACACCTGTGCACTGTATGGTCCAAGTGCTATTACGAAAGTCAAGCTGTATCGTTTCAAGTACGATCGTTTTCATTAAAATTAACTATCACATTCAGGAAGATAAACAGGCTTAGATGAAGGACATTTCTGAGATTTACAACTATGGTCAATGACAATGTATCCGATAATGGTCAAGTGTGACGACCAATTAACCTTCCTCTGACAATTGCCTTCATTAGTCGAATTAATATTAAAAGAAAGGAAGCAGGATTATGTGTGTGTGAATTACTAAGGGACCAAAATGCTGAGGTCATCGGTCCTTAGACTTACACACTACTTAAAATAAACTAACTTATGCCAAGAACAACACACACACACACACACACACACACACACACACACACACACACACGAGGGAGGACTCCCAACCCCCGGCGGGAGAGGCCACGCAATTCGCGTCATGTTGCCTGATGCCGCGCGGCCACTAGAAAACGAGATTAGCCACGAATCAGAATCTCGAACTGGGAAGGATGGAGAAGGAAGTCGTCTGTGTACTTTCAAAGGGCTGATCCTGGCATTTGCTGTAATAGATTTAAGCTCACCGTAAATCTAAATTAGTGCGGCCTGATGGCGATTTGAAGTACCGTATGGTAACTTCAAAAAGCGAAAAAAGTGGGTAAGCCGAAATAAACATTATCTCAAATTATGGCCTGTATACGTCCATAGAAAAGCAATGTGGGTGGAAGCCGCTTATGAGGAATGATATCAAAAGCATTTTTGGAACTCTGTAAGTACGTAATCAATTAGAGAGCTCCAGTATGAAGTAAGTCTTGCGAATAAAATGCCTATTGCATCTCAAAAGAGTGATGCCTTCCAATCCACGTTGGTTTGGTGTCAACAGATATTTTATAGCGTTGGAACAAATTACTTGCTCACACGTCCTGCTACATTTGATGTCAATGAAATGGATCTTCAACTCAGTTGATTACGCTTATTTTCTTTCGTACGTATTGCGGTGGTCTGTGCCACTTACCATTCTTCTCCCTCACCACAAATACTAAAATGCTCCTCATGACGTCGTAGGAAAAGTAATTAAGCCGCTGCATCGTTGATGCGTAAGTGTACTCCTAAATAGTTAGCCCACTCATGAAAGACGTTGCCTGCTACGACTATGATAGGTTCATGACAATACAGTGGGACATGTCTGGTGAGGCTGTGATAGTGTTGTTACTTCCTGGAATGACAGAGAGTTATCCTGCAAGATTCGCTATATATATTTATGGTACACCAATCATGCATTCTGAATGAAATCCACTTTGGTGTGTCATCGACTTATCAAATATACACTCCTGGAAATGGAAAAAAGAACACATTGACACCGGTGTGTCAGACCCACCATACTTGCTCCAGACACTGCGAGAGGGCTGTACAAGCAATGATCACACGCACGGCACAGCGGACACACCAGGAACCGCGGTGTTGGCCATCGAATGGCGCTAGCTGCGCAGCATTTGTGCACCGCCGCCGTCAGTGTTAGCCAGTTTGCCGTGGCATACGGAGCTCCATCGCAGTATTTAACACTGGTAGCATGCCGCGACAGCGTGGACGTGAACCGTATGTGCAGTTGACGGACTTTGAGCGAGGGCGTATAGTGGGCATGCGGGAGGCCGGGTGGACGTACCGCCGAATTGCTCAACACGTGGGGCGTGAGGTCTCCACAGTACATCGATGTTGTCGCCAGTGGTTGGCGGAAGGTGCACGTGCCCGTCGACCTTGGACCGGACCGCAGCGACGCACGGATGCACGCCAAGACCGTAGGATCCTACGCAGTGCCGTAGGGGACCGCACCGCCACTTCCCAGCAAATTAGGGACACTGTTGCTCCTGTGGTATCGGCGAGGACCATTCGCAACCGTCTCCATGAAGCTGGGCTACGGTCCCGCACACCGTTAGGCCGTCTTCCGCTCACGCCCCAACATCGTGCAGCCCGCCTCCAGTGGTGTCGCGACAGGCGTGAATGGAGGGACGAATGGAGACGTGTCGTCTTCAGCGATGAGAGTCGCTTCTGCCTTGGTGCCAATGATGGTCGTATGCGTGTTTGGCGCCGTGCAGGTGAGCGCCACAATCAGGACTGCATACGACCGAGGCACACAGGGCCAACACCCGGCATCATGGTGTGGGGAGCGATCTCCTACACTGGCCGTACACCACTGGTGATCGTCGAGGGGACACTGAATAGTGCACGGTACATCCAAACCGTCATCGAACCCATCGTTCTACCATTCCTAGACCGGCAAGGGAACTTGCTGTTCCAACAGGACAATGCACGTCCGCATGTATCCCGTGCCACCCAACGTGCTCAAGAAGGTGTAAGTCAACTCCCCAGGCCAGCAAGATCTCCGGATCTGTCCCCCATTGAGCATGTTTGGGACTGGATGAAGCGTCGTCTCACGCGGTCTGCACGTCCAGCACGAACGCTGGTCCAACTAAGGCGCCAGGTGGAAATGGCACGGCAAGCCGTTCCACAGGACTACATCCAGCATCTCTACGATCGTCTCCATGGGAGAATAGCAGCCTGCATTGCTGCGAAAGGTGGATATACACTGTACTAGTGCCGACATTGTGCATGCTCTGTTGCCTGTGTCTATGTGCCTGTGGTTCTGTCAGTGTGATCATGTGATGTATCTGACCCCAGGAATGTGTCAATAAAGTTTCCCCTTCCTGGGACAATGAATTCACGGTGTTCTTATTTCAATTTCCAGGAGTGTATGTTTACTGTGTAGATTACTTTCACGTAGCAACTACAACTAATCTCGTTGTCTACCTTGCATCAGCCATAGCAAGGGTAATGAGCAGGTGCTGAACGCTGCGGTTGTCGCTTGCTCCATCAAAATGTGACACACTCCAAAGAGTAAGATGCAGTAGCTCTCAGTTCGGAACTGGTGTGAGAGTAGCATTTTACCCCCTTTCCGACAGAGCTACAAACAGCTATAGCGAACTCAGAACGACATCTTTAGAAATTTTGTCACCACAAGACGTCTCGCAACGTTCAGAAGCCAGGTTAGAAACATAGAATACTGCGGAACTGCTACTAAAAGTACGTAATTCTCATGATGAAATCGTATTACTGAACACTCTGTTAAGCGTGTTTCATACAGCAAGTACTCTCAGAGCCACATTGTCGTATTTACGTTGCAGTCCTGTAAAGCTACGCAAGTATGTCAAAAGACTTAATGCTTACTTAAGACAGCCATTCGTTGTATGCTAGTATAATGAGACACCAGTTGTATTAGTATAGTGCGTATTAATAGCGTTTGCCGCTACGTTATTGAACAATACATACACAAATATCAGAGAAACTGTCAATAATATATTCCACCTAATCATCGAAAATCGTGTGACGATGCGCAGGTAGTTTTTCGACCCCACGCGTGTAGCGACTTGCTGATTCTGAGTTAAGCCAAGTTTAAAGTGCAATCGCCAAAACAAACAGAAAAAAAAAACTTTCTTGGTGTTTGATCATTAAGGGACGAGAAAGGCAACACAAGCGTGTGCCAAATTAGAAGATGTGCAGTAAACATGTTTGCCAACCAGGTTCCTTGGTATTGTATTCCGGGTCGCATTTGAAAATCTGCGACTTCAAGGCATCTCATTTGTTGGCAACAAATGTCAACTGCGAAGGACACATCCCTGTGAAGCAGTTCGTAACGCAAAACATCTTCTTTGTGCCGCCAGATGTATATCAGTAACATTAAATTTTGTGACATATACAGGCCATCATTGGAGATAATGTTTGTTGTGGCTTACCCACTATTTTCTCCTTATGAAGTAATCATACGGTACTTCAAATCGCCGTCAGGCCGCACGCATATGGGTTTACGGTGGCCTCCTTAAAATAGCAAATGCCAGGATCAGTCCTTTGAAAGGGCACAGACGACTTCCTTCCCCATCCTTCCAGTTCGAGATTCTGCTTCGCGTATAATCTCGTTCTCGACGAGAAGTTGTACCACAATCCTCCTTTCTTTCTTTTAACTTCAATGAGACTAATGATGTCAAGTTTCACATGAATGTTAAATGGTAGTCACACTTGCCAGTTATCCGATACGCTGTCATTGACCACAATAGTAAATCGCAGAAACGTCTTTCATCGGCGCCTCCTTGACTTCCCACATGTGGTGATTAATTTGTCTCAAAACGATCGTACTTGAAATGATACAACTTGACTTACTCATCAGCACTTCCACCATACAAGGCACATGTGTTCCGAATTGCCTCCACAGCTTTCACCCTTTTATTAAACACAAACGACGCACAATGTCACAAATTTTAGTCTTAACTCCACTTTAGACTCCGTTTTCCAATGCATTAACGACACTCCTCATAACGTCAACAATGAGAAATATTCAAGTTGTCATGGCACGAGTTATACTACAAACTTGGACAAAATAGGGCCATAGATAAAAACACTTATGGCAACATGCCACACAAAATCGCCACAGAGCAAGCTGAAACATAGTATTGCATCATACGCAACGTTACATAATGCTATACTTGCTAAGTCGAGCGCAGAAAAGTCCGCTGGAGATCATAAGGTCTATGCCCAACCCGTTGCGATCACTCGGGCGGATGACTGTATCAAGCGGTCGCTGGCTAACGGCGGTGAAACTGGTCTTACCTTAACAGACACCCACGGAGCCTTTCACAAACATGTTTCCGCAAGATTTTTCTATTAATAGCTCATTAGAAAATGAAGGACACTGTCTCTGACCTTCTCTCAGACTGATGCTCTTAGATGAGAGATGGATACGGTTTATAAAGGAAAGAAAATGGATGGGTTTGATATGATGACTTCGCGTTCGCACTGTATGATGTTGACTTCTAGACAACGTATAGGTTATTCACAACAACAGCTCAAGTGGAAGTCAACACTTTTCGTACCCTGTGTTGCATACCCATTGTGACAAAGACATGATACTAAAACATGTGAAATTCGGTGATTGATTGGACAGAGGCTACCTTGTAATGGCTAAGGCGTGGGTTCGATTCCCACTGGGGGTACCAGCTATAACAGGCACAGACATACCCTCTTCACCTTCAATAACGCCAACTAAAGAACGCAGAACTGTGTCATGGTTCCAAATCAACATTAAACATGTCCACCCGGTACTGGCTGGAACAGAGTTGGATTAGTTTTGGCTGTCAGAAGCAGAAGTCCTTGATTGCAGAAACTCTGTCGCTATTAAGCGTTCCTATACTAGTGGTGGTGGTGGTTAGTGTTTAACGTCCCGTCGACAACGAGGTCATTAGAGACGGAGCGCAAGCTCGGGTTAGGGAAGGATTGGTAAGGAAATCGGCCGTGCCCTTTCAAAGGAACCATCCCGGCATTTGCCTGAAACGATTTAGGGAAATCACGGAAAACCTAAATCAGGATGGCCGGAGACGGGATTGAACCGTCGTCCTCCCGAATGCGAGTCCAGTGTGCTAACCACTGCGCCACCTCGCTCGGTGTTCCTATACTAGTAATGTTATTTCAGTTCACGAACAAATCGTCATGTAAGGTCATAGGACCTTCATTTCTGATGTTAAATGAATCTGAGATTTTGAAAATATTGTCACTGGACAGGGATACGAACCCGATTCCAATTTTTCTCTGAGTTTCAATCGTTTCGAGATGACACTGTCTCATCACTTCGTTGTTTCCTCATGAATCCAAACACCTCCAGGTCTCTACAAACGGCGCAATCCTAACTACTAGAGGAAGACAATTTGATAGTTGACACCTCGTCGTGTGGTGTCAACTACGACGATATGTGTTGGTTTTGAGTCCCAGGAATCGCAGAACTATTCGTTGCGTTACATCTAGCCGAACATGTGTGCACCTCGTCTATCCTTAGCTGTAAGACAATAGTGAAAGGTGATGGGTTCGAATCCTTGGCACGAAAAAATCATTTGAATCGTCGTTCCACGTCCATTATCACGCTATTGGTGAACATAATTAACACCTAACATCTGATTACGCTTAGTTAGCAATTCACATAGGTTCTGGATTCTATCCCCGTTCATAACCACAACTTAACTTCATGACGTTTCACACTTGTGCATTGCACTATATTACATACCCTTCACGGTTACTTCTCAGGGGAAATACAAGCTTCATGGAATTCCCAGTGCAGTTTTAAACGCATTATCATTTACACACATAAAAAATTTTGCATCACCTCGGTCACCTGTAAAGAAAATTAGAATAGAGATCAACATCAACATCATTTCCGCCCTTTATATTGCTCATGAAAACCACACATTGCATATTGTACCACCATACAGCGAGACCTTCAGAGGTGGTGGTCCAGATTGCTGTATACACCGGTACCTCTAATACCCAGTAGCACATCCTCTTGCATTGACGCATGCCTGTATTCGTCGTGGAATACTACCCACAAGTTCATCAAGGCACTGTTGGTCTAGATTGTCCCACTCCGCAACGGCGATTTGGCGAATATCCCACAGAGTGGTTGGTGGGTCACGTCGTCCATAAACAGCCCTTTTCAATTTATCCCAGTCATGTTCGATACTGTCGTGTCTAGAGAACATGTTGGCCACTCTAGTCGAGCGATGTCGTTATCCTGAAGGAAGTGATTCACAAGATGTGAACGATGGGTCGCGAATTGTCGTCCATGAAGACGAATGCCTCACCAATATGCTGCCGATATGGTTGCACTATCGGTGGGAGGATGGCATTCACGTTTAGCACAACCATTACGGGCCTCCATGATCACCAGCGGCGTACGTCGGCCCCACATGATGCCAATCCAAAACAGCGGGGAACCCCCACCTTCCAAAACAGCAGGGAACCCCCACCTCGCTGCACTCGCTGGACAGTGTGTCTAAGGCGTCCAGCCTGACCAGGTTGCCTCCAGACACGACTCTCATCGGTGAAGAGAACGTGATGACAACCCTGAGCGGTCCATTCAGCATGCTGTTGGGCCCATCTGTCCCGCACTGCATGGTGTCGTGGTTGCAAAGACGGACCTCGCCATGGACGTTGGGAGTGACGTTGCGCATCATGCAACATATTGCGCAGAGTTTGAGTCATAACACGACGTCCAGTGGCTGCACGAAAAGCGCTACTCAAAATGGTGGCGTTGCTGTTAGGGTTCCTCCGCGTCACAGTCCGTAGGTAGCGGTCATCCGCTGCAATAGTAGCCCTTGGGCGGCCTGGGGGAGAAATGTCATCGACAGTTCCTGTCTCTCTGTATCTCCATGTCCGAACAACATCACTTTGGTTCACTCCGAGACGCCTGGACACTTCCCTTGTTGAGAGCCCTTCCTGGCACAAAGTAACAATGCGGACGCGATCGAACCGCGGTATTGACCGTCTAGGCATGGTTGAACTACAGACAACACGAGCCGTCTACCTCCTCCTGGTTAGATGACTGGAACCGATTGCCTGTTGGACTCCCTCCGTGTAATAGGCGCTGCTCATGCATTTTTGTTTACTTCTTTGGTCGGGTTTACTGGGTTTACTGACATCTCTGAAAAGTCAAAGGGACTGTGTCAGTGATGCAATATCCACAGTCAGCGTCTATCTTCAGGAGTTCTAGGAACCAGGGTGATGCAAAACTTTTTTGATGTGTGTATCTCTGCCTCGTGATGGCTGGGTGTTGTGTGCTGTCCTTAGGTTAGTTAGGTTTAAGTAGTTCTAAGTTCTAGGGGACTGATGACCATAGATGTTAAGTCCCATAGTGCTCAGAGCCATTTGAACCATTTTTTTTTTTTATGTGTGTATTTCCCGGTTCGGGAAATTTGGCCTTGTTAACTGATACTGGTGAAAACTTCGATATCTTACGTCTCTCTATGCCTTGTTCAGTTTCGATCACACACGCAAGCTTTATTTGGTTAACAGTGAGTTCAAATCTGGATCACGAACAATAACTCATCATGTCATTTAATAAGTGTGATAACAGTTCTGCAATGTCACTTATTGTAAAGAAGTTCAGTTTACAAACGTTAAGGACTCTCTCATGCCAAATAGTGTCTTTTCTAATATTCGTTGTATGGCGGTATTAGTTTACATGTAGACTGACTGCCGTAACGAGCAGTTTTCTCTAGTAGTCTCTTGTGGTAACCACTGTGTACAGTCAGTCGACTGTATTGCAGAGGGTTTAGATATCTGTGACACAGTTATGCTATGTTCTTTGCATACAGTCAGGTGCTTCCTACACATTGGTACTGAGGGGTGGCCCGTTTCTTTTGCTATCAAGTGTACATTAATGAAGCCGATAAACTGCAGAGACGGATTTCTGACTCTAAATTGAGGAAAAAGGTCTTACTAACACATTTCCGTAAATGCATTGTTGCCATTGCCATGTGTTTCTTGTGTGTTGCAGGCTATGTAATTGACACATCGTAGTGTAAACAGCAGGATGGTCCGGTATTTATGTTGGAAACAAACCGAGATAGCGTTTCTGTACGGCCAGGCAAATGGAAATAGCACAGCTATGCCAAAAGAAGTACATTCATGGACACCAACCACATCATACAACATTTCAAGCCCTTTTAGGGCGTTTGTGTGATCGTGGACCCTTTCAGACAGACGAACATTGTTTGATGGGGTTGGTGTCTGTGGGTACTTGTTCTGTTATAGCCGTGCTGCCTCTTAATCATTTCTATCTGCTTGGCCGTACACACAGACATTCCCGGCTCGTTCCCGAAACGAATACCAGACCATTCTGCTGCCTATAGTATGCTACGTCTATCACACATTCTGGTTGGTTGGTTTCTTTGGGAGAAGAGACCAAACAGCGATGTCATCGGTCTCATCGGATTAGGGAAAGACGGGGAAGTTGGCCGTGCCCTTTCAAAGGAACCATCCCGGCACATGCCTGGAGCGATTTAGGGAAATCACGGAAAACCTAAATGAGAATGGCCTGACGCGAGATTGAACCGTCGTCCTCCCAAATGCGAGTCCAGTGTGCTAACCACTGCGCCACCTCGCTCGGTCACACATTCTATAACACGCAAGGAACACACGGCATGTGGTAAGAGGAACTTCCATTCGCCAGCGCCATCGTGGCAACGATGCATTTCCAGACACATGCTCATATGACATTTTTTCTTTCATTTACAGTCAAGAATTCGACCCCACAGTTTGCTGCTTTTATTAATGTTCATCCTGTATAGTACACAGTATAACCAGACTTTTTAACTGAAAAAACTCTAAGCAGCTATCTCTTATTATTAACTGATAACACAGTTTTCATTCCTTAGAATCAGTTATAGGGCTGGAGTTACATGCTTGGTTACCACGTGTTGTTACTCTGAAAAATCTGCTTTGACGGATGCTATTTGAGAAAATCTGGAGAAAGTGACTTTCCTATTTAGATTAACTTTACAATTTTTTGTTAATGTTATGCTTTTCATCAGAAAGAAACACATTTTTATATGGCAAACTTTTCTTATAACTTTTTGTGTTTCTTCTTATACAGGGTCGTCCGTTGATCGTGACCAGGCCAAATATCTCACAAAATACGCGTCAAACGAAAAAACTACAAAGAACGAAACTTGTCTAGCTTGAAGGGGGAAACCAGATGGTGCTATGGTTGGCCCGCTCGATGGCGCTGCCATAGGTCAAACGGAGATCAACTGCTTTTTTTTTTAGATAGGAACCCCCATTTTATTACATATTCGTGTAGTACGAAAAGAAATATGAATGTTTTAGTTGGACCACTTTTTTCGCTTTGTGATAGATGGCCCTGTAGTAGTCACAAACATATGGCTCACAATTTTAGTTGGTAACAGGTAGGGTTTTAAATTAAAATACAGAACATAGGTTCGTTTGAACATTTTATTTCGTTGTTCCAATGGGATACATGTACCTTTGTGAACTTATCATTTCTGAGAACGCGTGCTGTTACAGCGTGATTACCTGTAAATACCACATTAATGCAATAAATGCTCAAAATGGTGTCCGTCAACCTCAATGCATTTGGCAATACGTGTAACGATATTCCTCTCACCAGCGAGTAGTTCGCCTTCCGTAATGCGCTGACGACATGTTGTCAGGCGTTGTCGGTGGATCACGATAGCAAATATCCTTCAAATTTCCCCACAGAAAGAAATCCGGGGAACTCAGATCGGGTGAACGTCCTTCGACGACCAGCCCACCTGTCATGAAATATGCTACTCAATACCGCTTCAATCGCACGCGAGCTATGTGCTGGACATCCATCATGTTGGAAGTACATCGCCATTGTGTCATGCAGTGTAACATCTTGTAGTAACATTAGTAGAACATTACGTAGGAAATCAGCATTCATTGCACCATTTAGATTGCTATCGATAAAATGGGGGCCAATTATCCTTCCTCCCATTATGCCGCATCATACATTAACCCTCCAGGGTCGCTGATGTTCCACTTGTCGCAGCCATCGTGGATTTTCCGTTGCCCAAAAGTGCATATTATGCCGGTTTACGTTACCGCTGTTGGTGAATGACGCTTCGTCACAAAAAATCTGTCATCGTCCCGTAATTTCTCTTGTGCCCAGTGGCAGAACTGTACACGACGTTCAAAGTCGTCGCCATGCAGTTCCTGGTGCATAGAAATATGGTACGGGTGCATCGATGTTGTTGTATCATTCTCAACACCGACGTTTTTGAGATTCCCGATTCTCGCGCAATTTGTCTGCTACTGATGTGCGGATTAGCCGTGACAGTAGCTAAAACACCTACTTGGGCATCATCATTTGTTGCAGGTTATGGTTGACATTTCACATGTGGCTGAACACTTCCTGTGTCCTTAAATAACGTAACTATCCGACGAACGGTCCGGACTCTTGGATGATGTCGTCCAGGATACCGAGCAGCATACATAGCACACGCCCGTCGAGCATTTTGATCACAATAGCCATACATCAACAGGATATCGACCTTTTCCGCAATTGACAAACGGTCCATTTTAACAGTGGTAATACATCACGAAGCAAATACCGTCCGCAGTGGCGGAATGTTGCGTGATACCACGTACTTATATGTTAGTGACTCTTACAGCGTCATCTATCACAAAGCGAAAAAAGTGGTCCAACTACAACATTCATATTTCTTTACGTACTACACGAATATGTAATAAAAAATGGCGGTTCCTATTTTAAAAAAGGCAGTTGATATCGTTTGACCTATGGCAGCGCCATCTAGCGGGCCAACCATAGCGCCATCTGGTTTCCCCCTTCAAGCTTGACGGGTTTCGTTCTTTGTAGTTTTTTCGTTTGATGCTTATTTCGTGAGATATTTGGCCCTCTCACTATCAATGGACCACCCTGTATACTTCAAAAATATTGATTTAAATAGAACAAAGTTAAAAGATTTTGTATGAACGAGCATATATCTGGCATGTGTTCTGCATCTGAAAAATTAGAGATTATGGGAGAAAACTGGTACAATTTTTTGATGTCAGCATTGTTAGTAAACTTGGAAACATTTAAGTTTGGCCTAACAACATGTTTGTTGGTCAGTGGGGCTTTGTCGCGGTGAAAAATTATGTGTTATCATTTTATTACATCCATTTAATTGACGGGCCGCTCCATGAATTACCACCACTCGTAGTTTTTCTTTATCGAATCTGCAGAATCAGAATTGACTCCCACCGTTTTAAAACTGTTATCTGAAGAAATGTCGTCTGTTGGCTTCCTGGACTCACTGTGTTGTCTCAAAGCCAAAGGAAAAGAGACAACAAACCTCCTCCTACTTACAATTCCTTTAGCCAGAGCCTGAAGAACCACCTCAGGGTATCCTGCAGTTTGACCTTGGGCGTGCGCTTGTAATCACGCAGACAGCAGTGAACAGAGTCTTGTATTAGTTACAAATCAAAAACTTAGAAGGGTGAGGGGAATATCTGACAAAGAGACTATAACAAGCTCGGGAAAACAAGCGTTTAGATCGAGAGTGATACGCGATTACTGGCAATAGAGTAGTGTATTTATCACATACCCCAGCGCACACTTAACAAACCTACACAAATTACAAACAAACAATAACGACAAGGGTTACACAGAGACTTGTTTGAGCGTAATGAGCAACCTAAATAATACCAATTCTTAGGGTCGGACCATACTGTATGTGGGAATTACAATACCAGAAAGGTGTAATCTTTCAATCATATTTATCCCTCGTATATCTTAGCTTGTTTGGTCTTCCTGCTTGCTTGTCCTGAATATACTCGGCTGATCTAAATCGATGGAAACTGTATACGTATTCTGAACAGTGTCTGATCCCAGCATCAGTATTTTCGGTTGCTGAATAAGAATTCATCTGAGATCATAATGCAGAACCTGAATTTCACTGCTAGAGAACTGTGTATCTGTATCGAAGGATATAAGTATTTCATAACAATACATTGTGCAGTTTTAACTGACGAAACAATCCCGTTATGTGTGTGGTTTTTGTAAGTTATAAAAGCTTTTAATAACAGAGTTCCGTCACTGACTGTCAGTACCAATCACGTAACACCGAAGGTATTCAATGCATGTTTATCTTTCGTTATTAACCAAGCCTGTGAGAAAGATAAGGAACGAGTAAATAACGTCTAGGATATTTCTGATCGCCTGCATTATAATTTCACTGAAAAAGGTAAAAAAGGGAAAACATGGTGTTTTAACGTCTCGTAGGAATCAATGGAGCGGAGCACTAGTTTAATCAGATGATAATAAATTACGAAAACAGCTGTAACTTCGTTGTTAGAGGCCACACTCGAACTGAGAGAATTCAGAAGTTTGCACGACCATGCCAATAAACTCTTCCATTGCTTCTCCAAGTATCTTAAGAAGGGTTCTGCTGAGTCTCTGATAACATATGGGTCGACAGGACGTTGTATTCTAAATCTTCGTCCTTCCTTTTCAGAGGAAAGCCTTGGAATGTCACATGAACGTCGCTAGGAGGTTGTTGTGAGTGGAGTAGGGTATCCCACATCGACAATACGATACGCCATTAAAAACTACCCTCGTCACACTCCGAAATACACCGAAACGATGTTGGCTATCATTGAGGACATCACTGTCCAGTCTGCTAATCATAATCAACTTACCACTTTCATTTCCGTCATCCGAGCAGCCAAGATTCCCGCAATTACGTTATCGTGATTCAGACTGGGTAATCTTCGCACAAGTCTCCTGGTTGAACCCTTACAAGGAGAAAAAGAGGATTAGGGTTTAGCGCTCCTGTGACGGCAAGGCCATTAAGATAGTGTACAAACTGAGATCGGGGAAAGAGAGAGAAGAATAGCGAAGGATATTAATCCCTCCTTTTCAAGGAACCAACCAACCATTTACTTAAGCGATTTAATTAAACTACCGTAGTGACCTCGTTACGAAATGAAGTATTACAAAAAACTTTTCGCACATAGTGTATTACTTCTTTTTAGCTGTTTTGTTACTCATTACAATATTTATCGTAACTATTTATTTCAGTCAGGAAACAAGAGATATTCAAGAAAGCATACATGAGAAAACTATAAGTACAAGTTATGAGTGTATACACCTTTTATGTCTAGTAGAATTCAATCTAGCAGCAGTGTTCTTGTAATTAACAGAACAGCAATTAACGACTGTTACTGCTTACGGCACTAGTTTTGAGTAAAGTAATCACTACTAACCATTGCCTTTTCCTTACTTGTGAGGCTTCTTGAGCGTATTGTGAAACTTAAGTGTTTGGCAGACTTCCGTTGCTTCTTCTGTATCACTAGTGCTCAAGGCACCGTTAACTGCCAGGTGAAGGATGCCAAACATGGGTAGTATTCTTTCTCTTTTATGTTCACTTCGCGAGTGGGACAAGGAAAAAAATTAACTGTCTTTTTCTCAATGTCATGACGAATGAAATTCGCTGCAGTTGTATTTTCCGCATTTATAGACATACAACCTGTCGGCGATAGAATGAGTTGTTCACTTAAGGCGGTCAATAAAACCGCTCAAACCTATCAATTCTCACTCAAGCCACATCTGTGATCTAACAACACTGTAGGACGTGGGAGTATCTGAAGGAAGTGCCCTCTCCCTCTCGAACTCTGACAGTCTTCTGTCAGCATGTGCTCTAAAGGTAAATGTTATGCAATGTACACACAAAGTCGTGACTTTGAGTCCACTTTTCCTGCTGTTTTTAAACACCAGTTCGGCTGCACGCTACGGTTGTCAGTCTGATGAAACCGCAAAGATAATTCATTTCAGTTTCTAACTCACAAGAAATAGTAAAAACTTCCAGAAACAATTTCGCAAAACAACTGTGGCTATGTCAAGATCAGAACAGATTACGATCGATAGTTTGACTTCGAGCTACCAGCCACGTGTGAGGCCACACAATAGCAGTTGTGCAGTATCATAAGGTTTTCGACCTTGCACTGTGAGGAACTGGAAGTTGAAGGACAACTTTCGATGGAGTGTATTCTTAAGATTTCCTTATTGAATTTTAATGTGGATGCTTCCAGCTTTGTCATGGAAGGACTAAAAAATATGGTATTTTGCGTGACTCACACTGCAAGCCAAAGCAGCCTTCACTTTATGAGCGACGACATTACCTCATAACTAGTGAAAAAGAACTTATGTTTCTCTCCCTTATTATCGCAGTTATGGCTGGGACAGACAAGTCGCAGTATACAACACGAGATTAGCAGCAATGTCAGCGTGGAACGGCTTTCCTAGACACAAAATTATACATTGATAACCTTATAACACACCTTATGTGAAAATCACAAATATTATTCAAAGGAAATTGCTCGAAAAATCAAGTGACCTGAAAGCAGAATATTTCTGTGCCAACCATGAAGTAACGCATGGGCCACGGGGTTGCCAACTTCATTTTGAGTAGATGCGTGTATCAGCAGGAAGAATACTAGCTGATGTGTCCTTTGAGTTGGCTAGGGTATGACTCTCCCTTGCATCTCAACGCAGCTGTTAAGAGCCGGAGTACTCATACTACATGTCAAAGACTTTTATTTCTGTTCCTGTAACTAGGTTTAGGGACTAGATTGTAGTTACTAACAATACTCAGATGTACCGGCTGCAAAATAAATATCATCAATCAATAACTGTCACAACTGTTGGAGTTTTTCTGTCTTGAGTATACTGAAAACTAAAATCCTGGTTAAAAAGAGGAGATACAGGTTTTGGAAGCGTTGCAGTGGTTATACTGTAAACGTTATGGGTAAGTCATAGTTCTGTTGATCATTACAGACTGTGAAAATATTTTTCTTAAGAACGCTGTCTTTGGCACTATTTCCAAAACATAGAAACACAAATAAATAGATAACAACCCAAGGCTGATTGCATAACGTAAACATTCACAGAGAGACTTCGTAGGCTATGAATAGCCTAAAGTTCCAAATCAAGGTAGTCTACTGTGAACGAAAAACATTCGCTATCACCGAAAATGCGGGCTCGAAAAGGAGAGTAGGAAATCAAACCATGTAATATGAAAGGAGAAGCAGTTCTCACCAGGACGTGTAATAAGGAACACAGAACAGTGAAATTAATGTTTACCGTAAGTCATCCTTAAGCATAGCTGCTATTCACTCTATAAACACTGAAAGAATGACTAAAGATCACCTGCTGCTACTGTAGATAATATTATCACTTCTGACGCTTTCTCAAACAAGTAAAGCTTCTATGTTAAAGAATTTCGCAACTTGTAGTACGCCGAAGACATCGAGAACCAAACTGGGCGCGGTGCTAATTTTCTGTGCAGCACTTTGCAGTCGGTGGGGAGTGTTATTAATTTAGTCCTTAATAGTTTCAAACAAAGGACGCCTCTAGGCTGCCACAAAACTCATATGAGAATTATCGAGGTATAATGCAAAGACTGTGGTAAGTAAGTGTTTTCCTCACAAGATGGTGGGCACAGAATCATCACATGCAGTGGCGATCCTGTTCTATACGACCATTTGTTCTTCATCACCTCTATATCCTGAGAAAAACATGCCCCAAAAACCCTTATCTGTCCAAATCTCCATAATTCCTATTGAAACTTCCACCTCAATCTATGGAAAGAGACAGTTCAAATCTTCGTCAGTCAAAACGTCGGACATTAAACAAGCACACCACAGGCTCAGAATCTCTCACTGAATCCGCAGTCTGCCCCATGGATACTGGGGAGAATGAGGGTGGCGGCAAAAAACTGACTAATAAAATTAAAGAACAAAATAAACACAAAGGAAATAGGAAAAACTTCAGCAAATCATTTTATTCTGCAGGTTATACTGTTTCGCTCAATGAGATTCGAAGAACATCTCGGCTGTGAGGAACATCAATTCCAGAGCATCAAATGGGACGTAATCGGATTCAGGGTGACGAGGTTCAAAGGTGAATCGACTGTCATCCCCGTGTCTCTGTATCTTTCACTTCAGAATAACGCAGACGTAAATTCGCATATTGGTGGCGTAGCTCTGCCAAGTCATAACAGGAGGGAAGCCTTTTCATCAAGACCGTATCCATTTCAGACAGAGTGGCGAAATCATTTATACCTGCCCTATGGGCTTCAATTGCAGAACGTTGTCATTCGTATGAACAATTCGAAAATGTCTTTTTAGAAACGTATTGGTCAAAATGCGTTCAAGAAAAATTAAGAGAGGAACTGTTTAATCTAGACATATACAATTCTAAACAGGTAAGCCTAATAACGTATTTTGAGAAACATTTGAACAAGACTCGCTTCTGCGATGAACCTATATTTTCAAGGCAAGTCGCCGATTCACATCAGAGAGAAGCTAGTGGAGGTACTTGAATCCAATTTTGAATATGTTGTATTGGCTGAAGAGCCAACACCGTGTTACGAGAGGAGGCCGAAATGCATGCGTTTTAGCTCTCGCAGGCTGGCGTGAGGAGGGAAGAACTATACTGACGTGAGGTCTGGAACATGTCAAGGAATTTGAATTCAGAAAGCGGACGTAATTAGTTTGATACTTAACTTTAATCCATTAATTATGAAGGTCGCTCTTGACGGTAAATGATTCACAATATTATCTGTTCAGAATACATTCTAGTACTGAATATGGCGCCTTGCTAGGTCGTAGCAAATGACGTAGCTGAAGGCTATGCTAAACTGTCGTCTCTGCAAATGAGAGCGTAAATAGTCAGTAAACCATCGCTAGCAAAGTAGGCTGTACTACTGGGGCGAGTGCTAGGGAGTCTCTCTAGACTAGACCTGCTGTGTGGCGGCGCTCGGTCTGCAATCAATGATAGTGGCGACACGCGGGTCCGACGTATACTAACGGACCGCGGCCGATTTAAAGGCTACCACCTAGCAAGTGTGGTGTCTGGCGGTGACACCACAGAGTACTTTTTATTTGTACTAGACTCAGAGGATGATTCTCAGCCTTCAAGGTCAGGCCAATCGCAGAGGGTGGGCTTATTGGTAGTTGGGAGCTCCAATGTTAGGCGCGTAATGGGGCCCCTTAGGGATATGGCGGCTAAGGAGGGGAAGAAATCCAGTGTGCACTCCATGTGCATTCCGGGTGGAGTCATTTCTGATGTGGAAAAGGTCGTTCCGGATGCCATGAAGAGCACAGGGTGCAGCCAGCTGCAGGTGGTGCCACATGTCGGCACTAATGACGTGTGTCGCTTTCTTTGCCTGCCTTGCATATGGGGGATACTGTCCTACATTTTAGACTCCAGGTTGTCATGGCTGCCACACCTACGTGACTTGAAGCCAGAACGCTGAAGGCACTGAACATCCTCAAGAGCCTCAGCCACAGATCTTGGGGCGCGGACAGGGCGCGTCTCCTACAGTTTTATGGAGCTTTTGTGCGTTCACGGCTGGACTATGGGTGCACAGTATATGGGTCAGCGAGGCCATCTTATTTGCGGATCCTTGACGCTGTTCACCATGCTGGGAACCGACTGGCCACGGGTGCTTATCGGACCAGTCCCGTACCCAGCCTCTGTGCTGAGTCTGGCGAACCGCCACTTACCATCCGGCGGCAGCTCCTGCTGGTCTTCCAGGCTTGTAAGTTTCTTGCAGCTCCCAGATCGCCTGCTCACCATCTTGTTGCCCATCCACCTCTGGACCGCCTTTTTTCCCGCCGTCCCCGGGCTACGTTGCCGTTTGGGATCCGTGTGCAACGTGTACTAGAGTCCCTCGGTGTGGAGTCTGTACAACCCCAAATCCAAGGTTTTAACCGCCTGCCACCCTGGTTACTGAAGAGGCCCGGAGTGATTTTAGATTTACTGCAGTACAAGAGAGATTGCACTCCTGCCACAGTTTTTAATGCAGCATTATCTGCCATTTTATCTGAGCACCACGACTATGTAGCTATTTTTACGGATGGGTCGAAACAAGGGAATTCTGTTGGTTGCTCAGTTGTTTTTCCATATCGTGTCCTCAAGGTCCGACTGCCTCAGACTTTTACTGTCTTTGATGCAGAATTGTTTGCGATCTTGCGGGCACTGGAGCACATGAGACATTCTTCCTCTTCTAAATTTCTTGTCTGTTCCGATTCACTCAGTGCCCTTCACTCATTGCAACGTTTGTATCCGGCAGACAAAATTGTCCAGACCATCCAGGATGCCCTCCTCCGACTACAGCGACTGGGGAAGGTTGTAGCTTTCTGCTGGGTTCCGGGGCATGTTGGCATTGCTGGGAATGAAAGGGCAGATCTCCCAGCCAAGGAGGCGTGTCTTGTCCCACAAGTATCTCAGTGTGCTATCCCCTTGCACGCACTCACCTCGCTGTTGAGCTCACGGGTCATGCAGATTCCTTGACTTGCGCCATAAGGTGGTTTGGTTTCGGGTTCCGCTGAATAGGTCAGGAGTTCACTACACTCAGCTGGCGGCTACACGGGTAGCGGAGGCTGTGTGGCGTGGACTGGGCGGTTTTTTAGGTTAGAAGGCCTCGGGAAAGTACGGGGTGGGCTGCAATCCCAAAGGGCGCATGGCAAATACAGGACGTGCTTGGATCAAGGAACAGTCGGAATTGTAGTTGTAAATTGTTGTTGTGCTGGGAAAGCCCATGAGCTTCAAGCGCTAATAGAAAGCACAGAAGCTGAAATCGTTATAAGTACAGAAAGCTGGCTAAAGCCTGAAATAAGTTCTGCGGAAATTTTTACAAAGTCTCAGACGGTGATCAGGAAAGATAGATTAGGCAGAATTGGTGGTGGAGTGTTTGTGTCTGTCAGTAGTGGTTTATCTTGTAGTGAAGTCGAAGTAGATACTCCGTGCGAATTGGTATGGGTGGAGGTTATACTTAACAGCCGAACTAAGTTAATAATTGGCTCCTCCTACCGACCCCCAGACTCCGATGATATAGTTACTGAACAGTTCAGAGAAAATTTGAGTCTCGTAACAAATAAATACCCCACTCATACGGTTATAGTTGGTGGGGACTTCAACCTTCCCTCGATATGTTGGCAAAAATACTTGTTCAAAACCGGTGGTAGGCAGAAAACATCTACCGAGATTGTCCTAAATGCTTTCTCCGAAAAATATTTCGAGCAGTTAGTCCACGAACCAACGCGAATTGTAAATGGTTGCGAAAACATACTTGACCTCTTAGCCACAAACAATCCAGAGCTAATAGAGAGCATCATGACTGATACAGGGATTAGTGATCACAAGGTCGTTATAGCTACGCTCAATACCGTTTCTTCCAAATCCACCAGAAGCAAACGCAAAATAATTTTATTTAAAAAAGCGGATAAAGTGTCACAAGGAGCCTTCCTAAGAGACAATCTCGATTCCTTCCGAACTGACTATGCAAATGTAGACGAGATGTGGCTCAAATTCAAAGATATAGTAGCAACAGCAATTGAGAGATTCATACCTCATAAATTGGTAAGAGATGGAACTGGTCCCCCATGGTACACAAAACAGGTCCGAACGCTGTTGCAGAGGCAATGGAAAAAGCATACGAAGTTCAGAAGAACGCGAAATCCCGAAGATTGGCTAAAATTTACAGACGCGCGAAATTTGGCACGGACTTCAATGAGAGATGCCTTTAATAGGTTCCACAACGGAACATTGTCTCGAAATTTGGTAGAAAATCCGACGAAATTCTGGTCGTATGTAAAGCACAAAAGCAGCAAGACTCAGTCAATACCTTCGCTGCGCAGTGCCGATGGTACTGTTACCGACGACTGTGCCGCTAAAGCGGAATTATTGAACGCAGTTTTCCGAAATTCCTTCACCAGGGAAGACGAATGGAATATTCCAGAATTTGAAACACGAACAGCTGCTAGCATGAGTTTCTTAGAAGTAGATACCTTAGGGGTTGCGAAGCAACTCAAATCGCTTGATACGGGCAAGTCTTCAGGTACAGATTGTATACCGATTAGGTTCCTTTCAGATTACGCTGATACAATAGCTCCCTACTTAGCAATCATATACAAACGTTCGCTCACCGATAGATCTGTACCTGCAGATTGGAAAATTGCGCAGGTCGCACCAGTGTTTAAGAAGGGCAGTAGGAGTAATCCATCGAACTACAGACCTATATCATTGACGTCGGTTTGCAGTAGGGTTTTGGAGCATATACTGTATTCAAACATTATGAATCACCTCGAAGGGAACGGTCTATTGATACGTAATCAGCATGGTTTCAGAAAACATCGTTCTTGTGCAACGCAGCTAGCTATTTATTCGCACGAACTAATGGCCGCTATCGACAGGGATCTCAAGTTGATTCCGTGTTTCTAGATTTCTGGAAAGCTTTTGACACCGTTCCTCACAAGCGACTTCTAATCAAGCTGCGGGCCTATGGGGTATCGTCTCAGTTGTGCGACTGGATTCGTGATTTCCTGTCAGGAAGATCGCCGTTCGTAGTAATAGACGGTAAATCATCGAGTAAAACTGAAGTGATATCAGATGTTCCCCAGGGAAGCGTCCTGGGACCTCTGCTGTTCCTGATCTATATAAATGACCTGGGTGACAATCTGAGCAGTTCTCTTAGGTTGTTCGCAGATGATGCTGTAATTTACCGTCTAGTAAGGTCGTCCAAAGACCAGTATCAGTTGCAAAGCGAGTTAGAAAAGATTGCTGTATGGTGCGGCAGGTAGCAGTTGACGCTAAATAACGAAAAATGTGAGGTGATCCACATGAGTTCCAAAAGAAATCCGTTGGAATTCGATTACTCGATAAATAGTACAATTCTCAAGGCTGTCAATTCAACTAAGTACCTGGGTGTAAAAACTACGAACAACTTCAGTTGGAAAGACCACATAGATAATATTGTGGGGAAGGCGAGCCAAAGGTTGCGTTTCATTGGCAGGACACTTAGAAGATGCAACAAGTCCACTAAAGAGACAGCTTACCCTACACTCGTTCGTCCTCTGTTAGAATATTGCTGCGCGGTGTGGGATCCTTACCAGGTGGGATTGACGGAGGACGTCGAAAGGGTGCAAAAAAGGGCAGCTCGTTTTGTATTATCACGTAATAGGAGAGAGAGTGTTGCAGATATGATACGCGAGTTGGGATGGAAGTCATTAAAGCAAAGACGTTTTTCGTCGCGGCGAGATCTATTTACGAAATTGCAGTCACCAACTTTCTCTTCCGAATGCGAAAATATTTTGTTGAGCCCAAACTACATAGGTAGGAATGATCATCAAAATAAAATAAGAGAAATCAGAGCTCGAACAGAAAGGTTTAGGTGTTCGTTTTTCCCGCGCGCTGTTCGGGAGTGGAATGGTAGGGAAATAGAATGATTGTGGTTCGATGAACCCTCTGCCAAGCACTTAAATGTGAATTGCAGAGTAATCATGTGGATGTAGATGTAGAACTAATTTGATAAATGAAGATGCAAGGGCTAATAGTAAAGAAAATAATCATAGGAATGGGAATGGAACGTATCGATCTACGCAGCCGCGTCACCAGTACGGCAACAATCACGACCGCCAGCGTCGGATTTGTTGCCTCAAATGTCAGTAGTTGTTAAGTATGTAAATATTGACACTCCACAGGAGGAGGAACGATGACAGACACTATCCGAGTTATAAAAAAGAATGGTGTACGCCCCTGGTATAACCACGATAACCGTAATCCGTGGCAATCCAATGCTCAGTTCATTACAACACCAAGTAATTCAAACAACCAGTGGCATTCTAATCAGCAGAATCAGATACCCTTTAATGTATATAGTAACACTTATCTATAGCAGATTCCTGCAGTGTGAATCGTGATGTTGATACTGGTCGGCGTAATCAAAATCCTACGGTGAATATTGTCGAAGTCACAAATGAGACTCGTTCGTTAGTGACTAGTTCAACAAATTAGTGTCGCCTGTCAGTCACATCTAACCCCCCCCCCCCCCCAATTCTGGCCGTGGGATTGAGTGGAGTGAAACTGATTTATGTGATTTATGTAGATTTGAGACACGAATTAATAGATAGTTTTCACATACGTGCTGAAGGTTCAAGGGAAATAGTGCAAGCATTTATCAAAGCTTCTGTAGAAACTATTCCAATCGTTATCTTGGTCGACACTGGGGCAATGATTAAGGTTATGTCTAAAGTATAATTGGTTGAAATAAGTCAAATTCGAAAGCTCCAAAGTTAGCCAGTTCAAAATTGCAGGTTTGTTGGTTCAGCGGGTAATTAGTTGAAACAGTAAGTAAACATCCAAACCCATTTAACGTGACGGTAGGAGGCATTGAGTTCTGAAGGCAGAAGTGTGTCAAAATTGACGTAGAGATGCGTAAATGCTATATTCGTGTTGATGAGGAGGAAGTGCTGTAGATTTAATCAAAATTCCAAAGCCCCACGATAAGTATTGTCACAACATTCGATTACAGCTTGTCAAAACGAGATCGTTACTGGTTGATTATTCGTTTCATCAGAGTACTTTGAATTGTGAAGACGAAAAATTAATTCAGGATAAAATCTTGGAATCTACCGATATTACTCGTCAACAGCAGGACTAGTGGAAAGATTTACTGTCAAATTATATTCAGGTGTTTGACAAGAACCCAGGATTAATTAAAACCTATGAATACCTCATGGAGGTGAAGCTCCATGAAACTTTTCGTAAAAACCACCTATTCAATTCCGCTGTCTAAGAGAGAGGCTGTGACTCAAGGAATACGATATATGTTAGAGAGAGCGAGAGGGGGAGGGGCGGGGGAGGGTCCTCATCTAGCTTTGTTTCTCTCCTTACTATAGTCTATTTCTTCCTGTGGCTAAGCCCGATGGGGAAGTACGCCTCATACTCAACAGAAGGAAAATAAATCGCGTCCTGAAAACTTGGAGAAGCAACTACAGAAGTCTTTCGGTGTTAGGTATTTACCATCATCGACATGCGATCTTCATACTGGTGGGCTTTGGTCTCGGAATATTCGAGGAAATATACTGCGTTTATGTGTGCTTGAAGATCTTACCGATCCCACTTCGTGTGTGAATGAGATACGAATTGTCACTCCCACTTGGCAGGAACATATTGAATTGTTACAAAAACACTGCAGAAATTTTTATCTGCTGAGTTACTGCAAATTTATCAAAATCAAGATCAGTTTCCTATGACATGTAATTTTATACGAGGGTATAACACCAGATCCTGCGGAACTGCATCTTACTACAAATGTATCGTTTCCAAGGAACAAACGACAACTGAGAGCCATTATAAGGTTATGTTCATTTTTGGGCGATTTGTCTCACATCTGATGTTCAATAAGAATGGTTTATTAGGCCTTTTAAAGAAAAATAGTCCATGGACCTGGATTGAGCATTACGAGGAAGACTTTGAGGCTGTAAAGCATGCATTAGTACACTCCAATATATTGTATCATCCCGACATGTCGAAAGACTTCTACTTTGGCTCCGATGCCTCACATTCTGGGTTGGAGGTATACCTTTTTTAACTTATAACCAATGAAGGAAAAGATGAGTAAGGATAATCAGCTTCACCAGCCAGACATTATTCTAGAGCAAACGAGGATATTCTGCAACTGGACTAGAGGCCTTGGCTATTGTTTGGGATTTTAGAAAATTTAGCTATTATTTGTTTGGGAGAAATGCCAAGGTTTACTGTGATCACCGAGCCTTGTATTTCTTAATGTCGTGTAAACTGTTACACAATCGTCTTGCCCATTGGACAATGTTTCTTCAGTCATATGACTTTGAGATTATTTACATAAAAGAAGTGACAATATTGTTGCTGACGCCTTATAGTCATTGCCTCAAGGTTTAGCCGAATTTGAAGATCTGGTAGAACACAGCTCCGAATTCAATATTGTACTCAAAGTATAAGCAATATTTTCTAGACTTGTGTAAGAAAATGAAGGAGTAATGAAGTAATGGCCGTAGGTGGAGTAAGGTGAAGCTTCCTCTTCAGCAAGGGAATAACCCCAAGATACATCATCATCAGTTATATGAAGGAGAGATTCTCTATCTGACGAGTGGTATGTGTGTGTTCACACAGCCTATCAAAAGGTTCTTGTATGGCATGATCATTGTATGTGGGGGCATTATATCACGAAGAAGTGTTGCAGGAAATTGAACCATTACTGCTATTTCCCAAATATTTTGTGATAGGCGCAACAAACTCCGAAAGTTTGTCTACTTTTCCAAAAGGTAAAATCTTAGAACCTGGGTATTAGGACGGAAATGCATCCGATATTACCTACAAAACCTCTGAGAATTCTTTATATTGCCCATTCAAGGCCGCTACCTTCTGTCTGTGGGGGCGTTAAATACATTGTTGTCTTATGTGACATCTTTTCTAAGTATGTTAAATTCCATGCAGCGAAATCAGCTGCTAACCTCTGATTAATTAGGAGGATAGTAAATGACTTCATTCCTATGGTAGGAAAACGTGAATCGATTTTGTCCAACAATACACTCAATTTCTCTAGACATAAATGGACGCAGTTTTTGAAAGATCAGCCGATTAAGCAATAACTGGTCTCGCGGTTCACGCCAAAAGCCAACCTCATGGAGAGGATTTTTAGTAAGTTTAATCATTTTATGAGGATCTGCGCCCCTCACAAACAGACCAAATGAGTAGAATTTCTAGGTATTTAAGAATAAATAGTGAATAATCTTCTTCTATATTCCACCTCACGCACTTCAGATGATTTAGTGAAAGTGGTAAAGGAAAAGAATGAGTGCTTGAACCCATTCCATGTCTGCCACGAGCGGAGGAAACCCTGGAAGGACAGATAAATCAAATGTCGACCTCTGTCATAGAAAACGCTAATTTCGGAAAGGAACAGTATAGCAAGAGACTAGGCAGAATACAAGGATCCTCCGTATGCGAGGAAGTGATGATGAACACCTACTGTAAAGAAATTCCCATATACTGAACCATTCCAGAATCTCCAGATTCCCCATGAAAGTAGTTATTTGTTGGCCTACCCAACTATGAGGAAAATCAGAAGTCTGTATTCTCATCATTACTTGAAGAAGTATTTCCAATAGCTGAATGCATATATTGACAGAACCAATGAAATAGGATGAGTATAGCCTTTAGTAATACAACTCTGCTAATTACAGTGAATATAATTTAATGCTCAATTAATAATGTTAAGAAATTGGGAATGTAAATTACCTCGACCAATTAAGTTTTCGTACAGGAAATGGCTTGGCTGTGAGTACGTCAGAATGTGTATCTAATCCGTATGCAGGTGTTCTTGGTGTAGCAACAGGAACTTGGACATAGACGACTGGTCTCCCATTTCAGTGAAAACATGCACTTGATGTGTCAGAGGAGAATGTTCGAGTAGCATGACCACTGCAACCTTAGGTTAATACTGATTAAGGTAATCGGAGTCGCTGAACACAACCCGTTTAGTATGCAAATAAAAGCATTTGGTCATTTGTGTATTGGTTAAGAGGAAACGAAGAATTAACGGCCCTATACTAAGTACACATGTGTTTTGTACAATGAGAGAGGGAGTGTACGTAAAAAATACACTCCTGGAAATGGAAAAAAGAACACATTGACACCGGTGTGTCAGACCCACCATACTTGCTCCGGACACTGCGAGAGGGCTGTACAAGCAATGATCACACGCACGGCACAGCGGACACACCAGGAACCGCGGTGTTGGCCGTCGAATGGCGCTAGCTGCGCAGCATTTGTGCACCGCCGCCGTCAGTGTCAGCCAGTTTGTCGTGGCATACGGAGCTCCATCGCAGTCTTTAACACTGGTAGCATGCCGCGACAGCGTGGACGTGAACCGTATGTGCAGTTGACGGACTTTGAGCGAGGGCGTATAGTGGGCATGTGGGAGGCCGGGTGGACGTACCGCCGAATTGCTCAACACGTGGGGCGTGAGGTCTCCACAGTACATCGATGTTGTCGCCAGTGGTCGGCGGAAGGTGCACGTGCCCGTCGACCTGGGACCGGACCGCAGCGACGCATGGATGCACGCCAAGACCGTAGGATCCTACGCAGTGCCGTAGGGGACCGCACCGCCACTTCCCAGCAAATTAGGGACACTGTTGCTCCTGGGGTATCGGCGAGGACCATTCGCAACCGTCTCCATGAAGCTGGGCTACGGTCCCGCACACCGTTAGGCCGTCTTCCGCTCACACCCCAACATCGTGCAGCCCGCCTCCAGTGGTGTCGCGACAGGCGTCAATGGAGGGACGAATGGAGACGTGTCGTCTTTAGCGATGAGAGTCGCTTCTGCCTTGGTGCCAATGATGGTCGTATGCGTGTTTGGCGTCGTGCAGGTGAGCGCCACAGTCAGGACTGCATACGACCGAGGCACGCAGGGCCAACACCCGGCATCATGGTGTGGGGAACGATCTCCTACACTTGCCGTACACCACTGGTGATCGTCGAGGGGACACTGAATAGTGCACGGTACATCCAAACCGTCATCGAACCCATCGTTCTACCATTCCTAGACCGGCAAGGGAACTTGCTGTTCCAACAGGACAATGCACGTCCGCATGTATCCCGTGCCACCCAACGTGCTCTAGAAGGTGTAAGTCAACTACCCTGGCCAGCAAGATCTCCGGATCTGTCCCCCATTGAGCATGTTTGGGACTGGATGAAGCGTCGTCTCACGCGGTCTGCACGTCCAGCACGAACGCTGGCCCAACTGAGGCGCCAGGTGGAAATGGCATGGCAAGCCGTTCCACAGGACTACATCCAGCATCTCTACGATCGTCTCCATGGGAGAATAGCAGCCTGCATTGCTGCGAAAGGTGGTTATACACTGTACTAGTGCCGACATTGTGCATGCTCTGTTGCCTGTGTCTATGTGCCTGTGGTTCTGTCAGTGTGATCATGTGATGTATCTGACCCCAGGAATGTGTCAATAAAGTTTCCCCTTCCTGGGACAATGAATTCACGGTGTTCTTATTTCAATTTCCAGGAGTGTACTTCACATTTCACATGTATAGCCCGACTAATATTATATCCTTAAAAAATAGTCTGCTAAAGGTTTAGTAGTCATAAAATTTAGGCAAAAGATCATATTGTAAGCCTACCAGCCATCTGCAGCTAAGATCTAATGTAAATGCGCTAGACTATAATCAAGGAATTTTATGCAGCCATCATGTACCTGAATCTGGGTCAATAAGTGTTCTCATTACATCGTAGTATAAGTTTTCTGTCATGCAGTTTTAAGCCTGATGAGCAAGAATTTGATAAACATTTATCGTGTCTGGAAAGTGAACAATAATTGCGCTCTCAACGAGTATGGAAAGTGAAGATTTATAATGACGGAATGAGTGTCATATAAGTAAATTCGTAGGAATATTTTTGTAATGGACAATTTCACTTTCATGGTTACATGAAATGCAAGTAGTAAAGATTGTCCACCTTGTCGGAAATTCAGTAAAATTTGTTAAGCACACAGTGAAGAGCAAGCCCATGATTGAAATTAACTGTATTACCAATAAGGGTAGAACGCAGAATATTACTATAGCGTTGAAATAGCGACGAAGAGGTAGCATTAATCTTATGAATTACCACATCAAAGTATGTTTGTACGTTTATATACGTAAATGTGTCCGCCGATCGTGGTCACGCGGTAGCGTTCTCGCTTCCAGAGCACGGAGTCCCGGGTTCGATTCCCAGTGGGGTCAGGGATTTTCACCTGCCCCGAGATGACTGAGTGTTGTAGTGTCGTCTTCGTCATCATCATTCATCCCCATTACGGTCGGAGGGAGACAACGGCAAACCACCTCCATTAGGACCTTGCCTAGTACGGCGGTGCGGGTCTCATTCATTGTACTCCTACGATCTGCCAAGGGGCATGGGACTTCTTTTCCATTTCCATACGTATATGTAGCAATAAGTTTTGTCTCGCTAAATAGCAATGAACTATTACATATGATAAAAGCAATGCAAAAGACGAAAGTAACGTCACACAGCAGGCACTCTAGGAATATTTTGATGCGTGCATTATGTACAAAGAATGGTGTAACCTAGTCCAAGATCTAGGATTAATGTAAAACAAGTCTCACTCATAAAATTTTTCTTTTCCTTTCCCAAAGGAGTTACGCGAATAGTGATTTTACCACGTGTCTCCGATATTGAGACTTATTTTTTGCACATGCGTAATGGTTTTGAAAGTTGCGAGCTCTATCTTCTTATCTCGTATTTTCTACTGAAAATCTCTAGCTTGTACTCTTGTTAACTTTACTATTACAGAGATCGCCAAAACTTTATTTTTTTTATTGGACCTGTGCGCAACAAATATCTTACTTGGTCTTTCTGCTGCCACTGCTTGATCTGCTGCATTCCATTATTTAACAAAAACATAAAAAAACCTATTATTTTTGCTGAGTGCAATGCATGTTCTGTATGGCGGCTCCTGCTGTTGCTGCAGCTGCTTACTACAACTACATATAATTCAAGAGAAAGGGTTTGGTCAAATCTAAACTCGATCAATGAAAGCGATTCTTTCTCATTCAATTAACAAAACGCTAGAAGCTCTTTGAACAGTCGCTTCGTTTAAAGCATTAAAGCAATATTACTAATTAATCAAACTCTTGAGACAGACTGAAATACTTCTCAATTGAATACATAGTGAAACAATTCCCTGACAATTACAAAAGAAATCAATGACAAAAATCAATAATTTAACAATGGTTTCCCCTTATGAATTCAACTGCTATCATTATCAAAATAACCATCTGCTGCTACACACATACACAAACCCTTTCCTTTAAATTAATAAGCGCGCTGCAAATTATAAAAAAAATACCAACTAAATACCAAATCCTGTGTCGCTGCTGGCGGACACGGCAGTACGGCGACGACCCCTCGCCCAACACACCTGCGCACCACAGCAGGCGGCCTGCTACACTGGCCTCCAAATTGCTACTCGTTAATCCGTGCGCTGCGAGGCGCGACAACAATATCTTAGATTCCAGAGCTTGTGTATGCGCGCTGTAGCTAATCTTTACGTCCTAAGAGAGTATCGCCAACTCTCATAATCCCCAACCTCATTTTTGAAAATTTTGCGGTGTGATTCTTGCCTAACATATTGGCAAGGAACAGTAAATTTTTTTTTACAAAACGACGAAAAAATTAGGCAAAGAAAAAAAATTTTCTTGCATGGCGTATAGGCAAGAGATAAATGTTAAAATTTTATACAAAATGGCAGAAATGTTGCTTGCCAAATTGATTGGAAAGGAGAAAACATGGCTCCTTTTACAAAAATAATATGAAAAGTTTGCTAGCCTAGTATGTATGTAATAAGAAACCATCAAAGGAAATATAACAAGTTTCTTACATAAGTAGATAAAGAGCATACATGTTTTAACAGACGTGTAACAGTAACAACTCAAGCATGGAATAGTCTTCAATAAGCTAACATAACCTAATAACCAGTAAAAATATATATATTTTTTATTTTCTGCATTTGGGCACTTACGTTTCCATGACATTAATCAGTAGTGGTCTGACTACATGATACTGTATGTTTTTATGCTCGCAATTCCCTTTGGTGAAAAGAAACCAGGTCTACATGTTTTAGGTGCAGTAGACTCAGGGACTTCCTATCCACTATCAACCACACTAATATTCCAACATCAGTTAATTTACGGTGTAGTCAGACTCAGGGACTTCATATCCACTGACAACCACACCTGAAGTCAAATTTTCCTCTGGTGACACAGTTTGACAACGTAGGCAGACTCAGGGACCTTGTGTCCACTTACAACCATACGTAACGTCCATTCTCCCAGGATGACACAGTTTGACAGTGTTGGCAGACTCAGGGACCTCGTGTCCACTGACAACCACACGTCACTGCGTTATTGCATAAGTACCTCCTCAAACGTATGTAGTACAGGTCTCGGTCGAGTATTTCTGTATACTGAAAACGTCATATTTTATAGAAAATAGATTCTCCATTTAAAATACGATATCTCTAACCTAATTACAGAAATGAAGCAAGGAATAATATTATATCATATAAACAGGCATGTGAGCTCTAACCTCATTTAAATGTTTTCTTTAACTCTATTGCCACAGCAATTACAGATTTGTGGCATATATCTCCAGTCATGAATAATGTGAGGCTCACCACACGGTGGCAAAGTCAATTTTCTTTAAATTTCTCGCCACAGCAATGACCGATTTGTGGCACGTATTTTTCAATTCAGTCATAATATGAGGCTCACCACACGGTGGCAAGTTAATTTTCTTACGATTAGTTTGGCCAATTACAGTGGCAAAGTTTTGATTGTGACCACGATTCATTACAAATGTGGCACCACACAAAAAAAATATCATTTTAATTTCAAGGCATAAATCCTGTGCTGTCGAACTCTAAATTACCTACTATTTTTACATTACTAGTGATGCTGAAAAAGAATGTTACAATATTTGTTATAATAATTGTTAAGTACACTTTGGTTATAAAGTATTTAAATAATCCTATAAATAGAAAAGTAATTCCATAGTGATGCTATTATATATAATAAAAGTTACAGAATCATTTACAAAAAGTATAGCCAACGGCTCGCCAAATCACTTCATGAATATGTACAAAATTTAGTGAATAATTACGTGACTTTGCGTCAAAATTTTTACATTCTAATTACTAAGTTATACCAAATTTATAATTATTAGTCTGTAATGACTGTCAATATTTCTGATGTCGAACGTCAATGTCTGTGGTATAGCGTCTCAATCGTTTTTCTATGGAGTCCTCATTGTCTCTGTTTGGAGGCCTCCCTAGTCTTTGTATGAATATGTGTGGCCATACCTTGGACGGTCACAAAGAACAGGAATAAGAAACAACCTACAAAGTACATAATTAAAAAAATTATTTACACACAAAACCCCTCCATCTGTCCAGTATAAACTGAAAGAAATGGTTTATTCATCAAGGTGACAAGAAATAAATTTATGAAGAGAGAAATCATCACCTTCCAATTAGCCTCGTGCTGGAATCGGCACTGCATCACTATATTACAATCATGAAATAGAAAAACACCACAGAAATGGACTTATGTTACACTACTATTTACACATTCATAAAATATGGCAGATACTCTCGCCTCTTGGCGTAAGAGTCATTTCACTCTGGAAAGAGAAAAGAAATCGTTTAATGCACGACATAATTATCTAGGTCGTAGCTCCGCGTTTTTGTCACGGCCGACTGTTTCTGGAACGTCTTTCTTCTCGCGACCCTTAACGGTAAGCGTGCTACGCTCCGATCTGAAAATATCGTCTACTACACAAAATTACGTCACGTTAAGTGCTTTCGTTTCTACAATGGAGAAAACTTCCGTTGCGATCATGTTTCCTGTAAAAAATGCAATAAATTCAACCTTAACAACAATAAGAAGAGAAACAACACTATCATTCTTACCATTCCACAATTTCACAGAGAAAAAAAAATTATTGGCACTCATTCATCACATAATTCAACACTTCGCTGTGTATTTGTATCAGAACCCCTTTCGTGACTCATAGCCATGTCTTTACTGTGACTTAGATTTTAAGTAAGTGTGTACTCTACCTTAACATTACTGTGACTTAAATTTTACGCAAATGTGTATAAGCTATATCTACCTCCATAAAATACCGTTGTCGGTTTCTTCGTTTATAAGTGTATCTTTCTTACCTTCTCTTGTTCTATAAATGTCTGCAAAGTGCTTCCTCATTGTGTCACACTATTCATGAGTGGTCCATCAATCCTAATACACCTTACCTGGCAAACTAATAAACACGAAAAATCCACATAAATCATCACTCTTCAAACTACCTCATAAATTAGAACAAGTGCCAGTTCGAAGGTTTCCTAATTATACTATTGCCCATCAAATATACCTTCTAAATTCAGAGCCACTTATACACTATATTATTCCTGAAGATAATGTCAACAGATTCTGTTATTTCATGTTATTTCTCCCTAAAAACGTACATAGTTATTTCTTGCATTTTCCTTCAAATAAGTCACGAAAATTTCATTGTTTCAGTGAACAGTCGCAAGCTGTCAACAGCTGGTATAATCCTCTCGTCAGAAATGCCCCTTTGCAAAGTTCTCAATCTCTCAAACAATACAAATCATTCCATAATCATTCATTCTTGGTCTTTCATACAGGATAGATTGGTAGTAAAAGATTAATAGATAAACAGGTTACTCAAAGATTATGAAACAATACTGAAAATTAAAATCGGAAGAATATACTGTAACGGCTGGGGCACCTATGCTCGCCAAACATATATTTACTAAAGATCAGTAAACCCCCTTATTCCTTGAAAATTTTAATGTGTGAAAAGTGATGAAGACCTCGCGATTCATGTGTTCGTATTGTCTCAAGTTCCACAGCGTTTGTGTGTGCAATGCGTCGTATACGGAAGGGTCCTTCATACACCAAGAAGAGCTTCCTACTCAAATATTTTCCCTTATGAGATAGTCGATGCGATCTAAGCAATACTTTTTGATCTACCTGTAAATTCTTGACGTTGACTCGTGGATTATGCAGCTTCTTTCTTCTGTCTGCAGCTTTCTTGACGTTCTGTAATGCTATACTTACCCCTTCATGGTGTCTTAAACGTCGCTGTGCAGGGAAGGCTACTAATTGTTTTATCTTATCTGGTGGTTGTTTATTTTTCAACACAAGCAGTAGGGCAGGGTAGTGGAATCATTAGGTAATTCATTGATAATGTTTTGGAAATCGGATAAATGTACGTCCCAGTTTCTAAGTTGGCGATGGCAGTGCAATCTGCAAAGTTTACCTAACTCCTTCATGATACGTTCTGATGGGTTACATGATAACATAAAACGTGATATAAATACTTGTTTAATTTTCCTGCGTCGCAAGGTTTTCAGCCAACTGTTGGAACGGAATTGTGGGCCATTGTCAGAAATCACCTTGTCAACATGCCCTACTTCCTTCAAGAAATTCTTGACGAATGCTGTGGAAACTGATTTTCCTGTAGCTTTTCGTAAAGGTGTGAATGAGACAAATTTCGAAGTAAGCTCAACAGTTACGAAAACATATGAATGGCCTTGTCTAGATCGTATTACTGGTCCGAATATGTCCACGACAGCCATCTCTTTTAATTTGACTGGGATGATTGGAAATAGTGGTGTTCTGTGTGTCACTGTTGGTGGTTTTGCTTTCTGACAACTTGCATATTGCCAGGACTTTACGAATTCTCTTTTCCATATTGTAAAAATAACATGTGTCTCGTAATTTTTGAAAACATTTCTTCGCACCAAATTGGGCATAACTGAGATATGTGTACCAAATGAGTTTATTTACAAGTTCGTCTGGTATGCATAAATCCCAAGAAGGACTGTCAGGACGTCTGCGTCTGAATAAGATGTTATCACGTATGATATAAAACTGTCTTATAGCAGGATGTGACTGACTCTCCCACTTCCTTTTCATATCCTTCCAAATCGAATCCTTTTCTTGTTCACGAGCAATGTCACTTAATGAGGATGAAATGAAGTTTTCAAAAGCAACCTTCTGCATGTAGAGTAAGTTGTAATTATTTTCTAGGCAATCTTTCTCATTACTTTGAGCTAAACCAACAGGTGCTCGTGAAAGCGCATCAGCAATGATGTTTTATGAACCTGGAATATATAAAACAGTGAAATTAAATTCCTGAAGAAACAAAGCCCAACGTTGTAAACGGTCGTGATTTAATTTGTCCGACATGAGAAACTGTAATGCCCGATGGTCGATGTATACTTTTGTGTGCTTGTCTTGCAGATAGTAACGAAATTTATCAAACGCCCATACTATGGCTAATGCTTCCAGCTCCGTGACTGAATAGTTGCGCTCTGATTTTGTTAATACTCGACTGGCAAAAGCTATACTTTTCTGAGTAAGGATTCCATTTCCAACAACTCCTTGGAACAAATGGACACCAAGCCCAGATCTTGAGCTATCTGTCGAAAGGCAAAAATCAAGTGATAAATCAGGATGTGATAATATAGGTGCATTCAGTAGTGCAGTTTTCAAATCGTGGTACTCTGTTTGAGCATCATGATCACAGTCCCAAACTGTGTTCTTACCTGTTAGTTGACATAATCTAGGTGCTGACAAGCTTTGTAGGCTAATAAAACGACGATAAAAATTTATTAGTCCCAAAAATCCTCTTAATTGTCGCTTGTTTGTTGGTAGGGGCATTTCTTTGATTGCATTTAATTTTCCTGGGTCAGGTAGAATGCCTTTTGTTGTAACAATGTGGCCAAGAAATTTGATTTGTGTTCTAGCGAAGTCCGATTTCTCTAAATTGACTGTAATGCCATGTTCTCCAAATGTTTGTAACAATTCACGTAATACTTGGTTGTGTTTTGTCCATGAATTTTCTGCAATCAAAATGTCGTCAACATAAGTGGTGATCCTGTCTTTTAAGTGTGTCGGTAATATTGTATTCAAACCACGGATAAATGCAGCTGACGAAACGTGAGATCAAATGGCAATTTTCGAAATTGCTAACAGTTTCCAAAACAGAGGAAAGCTGTATATTTCCAACACCTCGGATTTAATTCTATTTGCCAAAAACTACTTCGTAAATCCACTTCACTCCATGGAATTTTTGCAATAGTTCATCTAGTGTCGGTTTCAGGTTGGGTTACTGTGTTAATTTGTCTGGAATCGAGAACCAGTCTAATGGAATTATCCCATTTCTTAACCACGTGTAATGGGCTGTTATATGAACTCACAGCAGGTTCGAAGATTCCCTGCTCTAACATGGATTGTATTTCCTGTTTGACTTAGTCTCTGTATGTCAATAGGACGACGTATGGTGGTACAAAAAAATTATTACGTTCCTTGACCTTGAATTCATGAAGAAAGTTACGTATTGTTCCTGTCTTTTGAGAAAAAACATTTACAATTTGTTTGTAATATTTCAAATAACTCATCAGTGCCTGCATTAGGATCTACTTCGTCTCGGTAAACTTTCCTTTTAATTAATTGTTCTGTACTAATGGGTTGTTCTGTTTCACAATAAAACGTAGTGATGGTATCTGTGCAACTATTAGACAAATTCATTGATTGTTGTACCTCAAGTGGAAAGAGAAAATGCAGATAAGACACTTCCTCAGCCTCCTTTGTTAACCATCCTTGAAATTTAAGCCTAACTAGCATTTGATTTACTGGTAACATGACTTCAGCATTAGAAAAGTTTAACACTGCTTTATATTCACGTAGAAATTCCACACCTAAAATCATTTCTGTTGATAAAAGAGCGACTACTAAGAAATTTGCAGAAAACTCGTGTCCTTGACACCTGAAAACTAAAGAAGTCTGATTGCGTACGTCTACACTCTTTCCTTGAATGACTCCCTTTAATTTGGTCTTTAATAGTGGCAAGGTTGGACAAACAGATGCCTGTTCACACTTCTTAAACATTGTCTCGCTAATTACATTCACAGGGCTGCCAGAATCAAGTACAGCTGAAAGTAGAATATTTCCTACCGAGATTTTTATAATTGGATGAGCATACATAATTTCGCTGTTATCATTTCCTTGTAATAATGTGTCTCTAATGTCCTCCAGTCCAACAAAGTTAACATAATTTGTGTGTCGGCTTTCCGCCGCTACAAGCGGTTCGTTTGTAGTCCTTGATGCTAGTCATTGTTGTGCCGGCTCGTATTGCCGCGATTTATTGCTTGAGTTGGGTGGTCTGATTTCGACATTGTCCCCACGCTATAAATTGGAATTTCTGAGATCCTGCCATTCCTTGTAAAATAATTTTCATTTCCATAACGCCTTTGCTCTCGCGGTCCGCGATCTCTATTACTGTACTGAGAGTTCCTATGATCATAAAAATCATTTCTCTGGCGTCTATGATCTGTGCTATACGGTTGATGCCGCATATCGCGCCTATCTTCTTCCGCCCCGTACGCGTGAGGTTCGTCCGAGTTCCATACGCTTTACGGTCACGCCGCGGATTATTATTTTCCCAATAATGATTACTATTATCTCTTTGTGTGTTATCATAGTTGTCAAATTCTAATTCTTGCAAAAGAGCTTAGAATGCCTCCAAGTCATCTTTGCACCTACCTGCCAAAATTATGTGGCGTAATCTGATCGACAGTTTTGTCAAACAGATACGAATTGATTCCGACTGACTGTACGGATTCGTTAAATATCTGTTCATGCGCATCATGTTTTCAAAATATTGCACTGGAGTTGAAAATTTCGACTGCTCATAGCTTTGCATCATAATGATGTAATGTTTTACACGATCTAGTGTAGTCTTTGACCAGTAAGCAGATAAGAATGCGTGATAAAAATCCCATATGTGTGACATTCGCGTACTGTTGAGCGCATTCTTGTCGCAGGCTCTCCTTCAAGATAACTGCAAATGAATTCCAGTTGGTGGTAAAGAATAGTCACATTGTTGTAACCACTCTCGAGGGTGGATTTCGTGACTAGCATTCAGAAAACTTTTAAATTTCCTAACTGTGAGAAAATGCTGATAGTCAAACTCGTCATTTTTCTTAGCGGATGAGTCTTCTTTTACAGCATGACTCACGTTTCCTTCATTACGTCCCGCAAACGTGTCATATCCACGAGAAAAGTGGTCAGCATTTCCATAATTAACGCGCTCATTGTCGTTACCAATTTGGTAATTATCGGATCTACCCGTGTCATTGCTGCGATGGATCTTTTCTTCGATGCTGGCAAGCTGTTCCTGTATATTTTTTACGTCACGTTTGTTTTGCTGATTAGTTGTCATCTGCCCTTGTTTAAAACGTTGCAGAGACTGAAATTCTTCGGTATCCGCGATCGGTACTGGCTGAGTGTCATCTGACCTCGTATCTAACCCGCTACTCAGTTCCGTCACTTTCATGGATAATCCGTCTACCTGTTTAGCTACTGTCGTTAATTGAGGTTCTATCTTTGAAACTTCATTGGTGGTCTGTAATTGCAATGACTCAACATTTTTCGGTAATTCCTCTACTTGCAGTTCTTGTTGTGACATCTGTCGTTTCACTTCAACAATATCAACATTTTGTACGTGATCAAGTCGGGATACAAGATTATTAATATCTGATTTGAATTCTTCACGTAGCTGACTTTTCAACTGACTGGTCATTTTTTCAAATTTACTATTTAAATTGTCATTCATCTCACCCTGAAACAATGTGAGATTTTCGTTAATCTCGTTCTGAAGCGATTTGAAATTCTTTCATTATTGTTATTAAATTCAGCGAGTTTACTCTTAAATTCAGTGAGTTTACTCTCCTGTCTGTTATTAAATTCAGTGAGTTTACTCTCCTGTCTGTTATTAAATTCAGTGAGTTTGCTCTCCTGTCTGTCATTAAATTCAGTGAGCTTAGTCTCCTGTCTATCATTAAATTCAGTGAGTTTACTCTTAAATTCAGTGAGTTTACTGTCCTGTCTGTCATTAAATTCAGTGAGTTTACTCAGTAATAATTGTAAAACATCATTACTGGGGGCAGGGAGTACAACGTTACTCTTATCTGTTAAAGCAGAAGCAGTACCTGCCTTTCCACTAACAGAAGGAAAGGCAAAATTACTCCGCTCTATCGAAGTGCCAACCAGACCTGAATTTCCGCCGAAAGTGGGGAAAACAAAATTACTCTGCACTTTAGAGGCGGAAGCAACGCTGGAATTTCTCATAATGAGTTCGGTTTGTGTCACTGTATTGTCATGTCCTAAGTTGCGTGTAGCACACAGTTGTTCATCACGCATCGTTGGCAAATGATCGCCTACATTCCGATTCTCCGCAGTATTGTTCGAAAATTCCCGGATTGGCAAATTATCGCCTACATTCCGATTCTTCGCAGTATAGTTCGAAAATTCCCGGATCTCAACATTCTCAAAAGAATTTTCTACTCTCAGTTCCGAATTTTCGGAAACTGCGTTTAAAACCGCTCCTACTTCATGTTCGCAACCGTATCTACGTTCGAGTTTGCAGTAGCATCTGCATTATTTTCCATTTTCTTTTGTGCTCGCGTCCTCATTGTCGCAATACGAACGAAAACATGTCACTAAATACACCGTTATCCTAAAATTTCCACTGTTCAATTAACTATTACACGATGCACCAACAAATTCAAAGACAATACTGCTGAAATAAAATTTTGTGTTAAAACAAAGCAGTGCGCAAGCGATCAAAATGCGGTGCCTCCACTAATGATTACTGTTGCGTAAGCTTGCAGTTGGCAGTAGAAAGACGAAGCATATCTAACTACGACTCATCCAAAAATAACGTATCTGGCAGGCATATCGACAGGTGAAAGTCGCGAGCTCTATATGTTCTTATCTCGTGTTTTCTACTGAAAATCTCGTGCTTGTACTCTTGTTAACCTTACTATTACGGAGATCGCGAAAACTTTATTTTTTTTTTATTGGTACTGTGCGCAACAAATAACTTACTTGGTCTTTCTGCTGCCACTGCTTGATCTGCTGCATTCCATTATTTAACAAAAATATAAATAAATCTATTATTTGTGCTGAGTGCAATGCATGTTCTGTATGGCGGCACCTGCTGTTGTTGCGGCTGCTGCTGCTTACTACAACTACACATAATTCAAGAGAAAGGGCTTGGTCAAATCTGAACTCGATCAATGATAACCCAAACAAAAAACTATATTCTGAAAGCGATTCTTTCTCATTCAATTAACAAAACGCTAGAAGCTCTTTGAACAATCGCTTCGTTTGTAAATCTGCCTCCAGTGGCATTAAAGCAATATTACAAATTAATCAAACTCTTGAGACAGACTGAAATACTTCTCAATTGAATACATAGTGAAACAATTCCCTGACAATTTCAAAAGAAATCAATGACAAAACTCAGTACTTAATCTAACAATGGTTTCCTCTTAAGAATTCAACTGCTATCATTATCAAAATAACCGTCTGCTGCTACGCACATACACAAACCCTTTCCTTTAAATTAATAAGCGCGCTGCAAATTATGAAAAAAATACCAACTAAATACCAAATCCTGTGTCGCTGCTGGCGGACACAGCAGTACAGCAGCTCGGCGACGACCCCTCGCCCAACACACCTGCGCACCACAGCAGGCGGCCTGCTACACTGGCCTCCAAATTGCTACTAGTTAATCCGTGCGCTGCGAGGCGCGACAACAATATCTTAGATTCCAGAGCTTGTGTATGCGCGCTGTAGCCAACCTTTACATCCCAAGAGAGTATTGCCAACTCTCAGTTTTCATAGAAGGACTAAAATGACTGTAAGCGTCTGGTGAGTGATGGCAAACGTTAATGAGTGATCCTGCTGTGTTACGAACAATTTATGGTGACACTATCCGTAAAAAAAATTGTGTTTACGTAAAATGAGAATGAAATATTAAGACAATATGTAAATTTGTAAAATTGTTGTAACGAAATGTTAAGGCATTAGACACGTCAGTGACTGTTTTCCGACCGGATTTCACGTGAGTGAGGCCTAGAAACGTGTATCCATATCAATACAACAAGGCGGAGATGAATCATGATAGTAATCAATTTCAAGCAGCCAGTATTAAAACTTCCTTGCAAACCGAACAGTGTAGGTAAATAGTACAAATAAGGCTGCCATATCTTGCTGGCACCTCGTCGAGACACTCTTATATTGGGATGCGGAACCGAAATGGAATGGAGCTGAAGTCCCGTGCTTCTTGACAGAGCGTAGGGGAACGGTGCAGGAGACCGGACTGCCGCAATACGCAAGGTCCTAATGCAGGTGGTTTACCGTTGCGTTCCTCCGACCGTAATTGGGATGAATGATGATGAAGATGATGACGACACAACACCAGCCACTCGGGTAGGGTGAAATCCCTAATCATCTCCGTGAATCGAACCTGGGACCCCGTGCTCGGGAAGCGAGAATGCTACCGCAAGACCACGAGCTGCGAACAGAACCGAAATAAAAAATTTATTTAGTGTACTTACTTTTTATTTAGAAGACAATTACGTGGAACGTGTTGCGGCTGAAGTAGTTGGTACACCATATTTTTCGGAATATTTCACGTTTTCAGCAGGCCTTTTTCCCTGTTACGTATTTATAAAACTTCATACAAGACAGCTTGCAGTTAAACTGGCGCTGTAAGATTGATTCAACAGTATCTGCCAAGAGTCGATTTCTTTTATCAGTCCACTGGGCCGACGTCAGCTAAAATATTCTTTGCACAGTTCCGTTGTTGCGGAAATAGAAAGCAAATACTCGTAAAATTTTAGCAGTTGGCATTGCATTCAGGATTTTAAATTTCCTTAATAAAGTAAATGCACCTTTCATCCATGCACTGTTTAGACTTCCATTCTTCCGAGTCACGCTTAATTTCTAAGAAGCTCTTCAGATACATAAACTCCTGAAAACAGTTGTTGCCAGAGATCTTCACACGATTTTTAGTCAGATATACAATAGTGTTTTCACTCACCACCCAATCTGGCATTTCAGACAGCGTTATCCAGTCGAATACTTGATAAATGTTAAAAGAAATAGCCCATTTCTCTAAATAATCAAAAGCTATGGTACAGAGAGCCATTGTCTCTTCCTCACATTTCAAAATAAAATTAATTATTTCTTGGTTAGGGTTTTCTTTCTTTACGATTAATTCGTCCGGATTCGTCTTGGTTTGCATACCGATAAAACTGGTAATCTTCCTTTCATTGAGTCATCTTTGAGTGTCTATTAATACATTTCTTATTTCAATTATCGAGACATTATTCAGCTCCACGCTTTTTATAATTTTTTTCAAATAGAGCCAAGTTTGACTGCAGAAACGCTAAGCAAATTTCACAGATCGGACTACTGAAAAAATTTGAAATTATATTAGGTGCCTTGTCTTCGGCGTCAAAAAATTGTTTTAATGGAATTTAAACCTTAAGACCTCTCTCAACTGCTGCGATTAACGACAGCCATCTTATTTTTGAGTGATATAGAAGAGTACGATGATTGACGTCAACGTATAAGCAGAACTCTTCCTGCTTCTTTGTCCTTACTGTGCATACTGAAAACTAATAACATGTTCTCATGACTGTTATTTCAATGCCGACAGTAAGGACTCCAGTTGCGCTTGATACAATATTGTGAAGAATGTGAGCAGGGCATCCAATTCCTTCTATATTTTTCCGCAGGCTGCGTCGATGAAGGCCTCCGACTTGGCATTGGTGTTTTCTCCACAAAAGCGATTAGTTTGTCTGATGGAATTTGCAGTTGCCTTAAAGTGTGTGGACAAAACATTGCACTTGTCTCCGACGTTTCGATATGAAGCTAATCAAACTTCAACAACTTCTCTTAGATTCCGTCTGTTTCAGTTAAGTATTGAACAACTCACGGAAACATCTTTTCTGCCTTGTGGTTCGATGTGTCGATGCCTATGCCTTAAAATGAAACTTCTTTTAATTGTTTCTACATCTACATCCATATTCCGCAAGCCACCTGACGGTGTGTGGCGGAGGGTACCTTGAGTACCTCTATCGGTTCGCCCTTCTATTCTAGTCTCGTATTGTTCGTGGAAAGAAGGATTGTCGGGATGCCTCTGTGTGGGCTCTAATCTCTCTGATTTTATCCTCATGGTCTCTTCGCGAGATATACGTAGGAGGGAGCAATATACTGCTTGACTCCTCGGTGAAGGTATGTTCTCGAAACTTCAACAAAAGCCCGTACCTAGCTACTGAGCGTCTCTCTTGCAGAGTCTTCCACTGGAGTTTATCTATCATCTCCGTAACGCTTTCGCGATTACTAAATGATCCTGTAAAGAAACGCGCTGCTCTCCGTTGGATCTTCTCTATCTCTTCTATCAACCCTATCTGGTGCGGATCCCACACTGCTGAGCAGTATTCAAGCAGTGGGCGAACAAGCGTACTGTAACCTACTTCCTTTGTTTTCGGATTGCATTTCCTTAGGATTCTTCCAATGAATCTCAGTCTGGCATCTGCTTTACCGACAATCAACTTTATATGATCATTCCATTTTAAATCACTCCTAATGCGTGCTCCCAGATAATTTATGGAATTAACTGCTTCCAGTTGCTGACCTGCTATATTGTAGCTAAATGATAAGGGATCTTACTTTCTGTGTATTCGCAGCACATTACAGTTGTCTACATTTGATTCAAATGCCATCCCCTGCACCATGCGTCAATTCGCTGCAGATCCTCCTGTATTTCAGTACAATTTTCCATTGTTACAACGTCTCGATGTACCACAGCATCATCCGCAAAAAGCCTCATGCAACTTCCGATGTCATCCACAAGGTCATTTATGTACACTGTGAATAGCAACGGTCCTACGACACTCCCCTGCAGCACACCTGAAATCACTCTTACTTCGGAAGACTTCTCTCCATTGAGAATGACATGCTGCGTTCTATTATCTAGGAACTCTTCAATCCAATCACACATTCGGTCTGATAGTCCATATGCTCTTGTTGTTGTTGTTGTTGTTGTTGTTGTGGTCTTCAGTCCTAAGACTGGTTTGATGCAGTTCTCCATTCTACTCTATCCTGTGCAAGCTTCATCTCCCACTACCTACTGCAGCCTACATCCTTCTGAATTTGCTTAGTGTATTCATCTCTTGGCCTCCCTCTGCGATTTTTACCCTCCACGCTGCCCTCCAATACTAAATTGGTGATTCAATACCTCCTCATTAGTTATGTGATCTACCCATCTAATCTTCAGCATTCTTCTGTAGCACCACATTTCGAAAGCTTCTATTCTCTTCTTGCCCAAACTAGTTATCGTCCATGTTTCACTTCCATACATGGCTACGCTCCATACAAATACTTTCAGAAACGACTTCCTGACACATCTATACTCGATGTTCACAAATTTTTCTTCTTCAGAAACGCTTTTCTTGCCATTGCCAGTCTACATTTTATATGCTCTCTACTTCGACCATCATCAGTTATTTTGCTCCCCAAATAGCAAAACTCCTTTACTACTTTAAGTGTCTCATTTCCTAATCTAATTCCCTCAGCATCACCCGCCTTCATTCGACTACATCCCATTATCCTCGTTTTACTTTTGTTGATGTTCATCTTATACCCTCCTTTCAAGACACTGTCCATTCCGTTCAACTGCTCTTCCAAGTTCTTTGCTGTCTCTGGCAGAAATGCAATGTCATCGGCGAACCTCAAAGTTTTTATTTCTTCACCATGGATTTTAATTCCTACTCCGAATTTTTCCTTTGTTTCCTTTACTGCTTGCTCAATATACACATTGAATATCATCGGGGATAGGCTATAACCCTGTCTCACTCCCTTCCCAACCACTGCTTCCCTTTCATGTCCCTCGACTCTTACAACTGCGATCTGGTTTCTGTACAAATTGTAAATAGCCTTTCGCTCCCTGTATTTTACTCTTGCCACCTTCAGAATTTGAAAGAGAGTATTCCAGTCAACATTGTCAAAAGCTTTCTCTATGTCTACAAACGCTAGAAACGTATGTTTGCCTTTCCTTAATCTTTCTTCTAGGATACGTCGTAGGGTCAGTATTGCCTCACGTGTTCCAACATTTCTATGGAATCCAAGCTGATCTTCCCAGAGGTCGGCTTCTACCAGTTTTTCCATTCGTCTGTAAAGTACTTTGCAGCTGTGACTTATTAAACTGATAGTTCGGTAATTTTCACATCTGTCAACATCTGCTTCCTTTGGGATTGGAGTTATTATATTCTCCTTGAAGTCTGAGGAAATTTCGCCTGTCTCATGCATCTTGCTCACCAGATGGTAGATTTTGGTCAGGACTGGCTCTGCCAAGTTTGTCAGTGGTTCTAATGGAATGTTGTCTACTCCCGGGGCCTTATTTCGACTCAGGTCTTTCAGTGCTCTGTCAAACTCTTCACGCAGTATCGTATCTCCCATTTCATCTTCATCTACATCCTCTTCCATTTCCATAATATTGTCCTCAAGTACATCGCCCTTGTATAGACCCTCTGTATACTCCTTCCACCTTTCTGCTTTCCCTTCTTTGCTTAGAACTCGGCTTCCACCCGAGCTCTTGATATTTATGCAAGTGGTTCTCTTTTCTCCAAATGTCTCTTTAATTTTCCTGTAGGCAGTATCTATCTTACCCCTAGTGAGATAAGCCTCTACATCCTTACATTTGTCTTCTAGCCATCCCTGCTTAGCCATTGTGCACTTCCTGTTGATCTCATTTTTGAGACGTTTGTATTCTTTTTTGCCTGCTTCATTTACTGCATTTTTGTATTTTCTCCTTTCATCAATTAAATTAATTATCTCTTCTGTTACCCAAGGATTTCTATTAGCCCTCGTCTTTTTACCTACTTGTTCCTCTGCTGCCTTCACTACTTCATCCCTCAGAGCTACCCATTCTTCTTCTACTGTAGTTCTTTCCCCCATTCCTGTCAACTGTTCCCTTATGCTCTCCCCGAAACTCTGTACAACCTCTGGTGTAGTCAATTTATCCAGGTGCCATCTCCTTAAATTCCCACCTTTTTGCAGTTTCTTCAATTTTAATCTACAGTTCATAACCAATAGATTGTGACCAGAGTCCACATCTGCCCCTCGAAATGTCTTACAATTTAAAACCTGGTTCCTAAATCTCTGTCTTACCATTATACAATATATCTGAAACCTTTTAGTATCTCCAGGGTTCTTCCATGTATACAACCTTCTTTTATGATTCTTGAACCAAGTGTTGGCTATGATTAAGTTATGCTCTGTGCAAAATTCTACCAGGCGGCTTTCTGTTTCATTTCTTAGCCCCAATCCATATTCACCCACTATGTATCCTTCTCTCCCTTCTCCTGCTATCGCATTCCAGTCACCCATGACTATTAAATTTTCGTCTCCCTTCACTATCTGAATAATTTATTTAATCTCATCATACATTTCATCAATCTCTTCGTCATCTGCGGAGCTAGTTGGCCTATAAACTTGCACTACTGTAGTAGGTGTGGGCTTCGTGTCTATCTTGGCCACAATAATGCGTTCACTATGCTGTTTGTAGCCAGTTTTCTTTCTCCTGATAATGACGTCCTCTTGAGTAGTCCCCGCCCGGAGATCCGAATGGGAGACTATTTTACCTCCGGAATATTTTACCCAAGAGGACGCCATCATCATTGAATCATACAGTAAAACTGCATGCCCTCGGGAAAAATTACGGCTTTAGTTTCCCCTTGCTTTCAGCCGTTCTCAGTACCCCAACAGTAAGGCCGTTTTGGTTAGTGTCACAAGGCCAGATCAGTCAAACATCCAGACTGTTGGCCCTGCAACTACTGGAAAGGCTGCTGCCCCTCTTCAGGAACCACACGTTTGTCTGGCCTCTCAACAGATACGCCTCCGTTGTGTTTGCACCTACGCTACGGCTATCTGTATCGTCGAGGCACGCAAGCCCCCCCTCCAACGGCAAGGTCCATGGTTCATGGGGGGGGGGGGGCATATGGTCTTTCTTACATTGTTCATTAAACGCATTTGGACACAGAGTGTGGTGTGACAATACTTTTATCAATCGCTGTAGACTGCTTTGCGGTCACTTTGGAGTCAGGATACATAGCGGCATTCAGTTTTACGGTACTGTCAAGAGAACTGAATTTTTGACGATGGCCGGCCAGGGTGGCCGAGCGGTTCTAGGTGCTACAGTCTGGAACCGCGCGACCGCTACGGTCGCAGGTTCGAATCCTGCTTCGGGCATGGATGTGTGTGATGTCTTTAGGTTAGTTAGGTTTAAGTAGTTCTAAGTTCTAGGGGACTGATGACCTTAGAAGTTAAGTCCCATAGTGCTCAGAGCCATTTGAACCATTTATTGACGATGCCTTACAACTTGTTACTTCTGCAGCAGTGACGAGAAATTCTTCCTGGGTATCTTCTTTAAGCATGAATGCAGACATTCTACTTAGAAATACATCTGCCTTACCTCCGTGTGTGTGTGTGTGTGTGTGTGTGTGTGTGTGTGTGTGTGTGTGTTACTGAGATGAAACAGCTACGAGTCTCACGCAACGCTTCCTGATCCGTACGTCCTTTTTTAAAAAGGACCACTCTTTTGTGTCATCATCCGAAAAGTGACACTTTCTCTTTCTGTCTTGAAGCATTTTCATAAGCTATAATAAGTTTATTAGACGGTAAACAATCGAGAATAACACTTAAGTCATCGAAGTACACGTCACTATACACTCCATGCCTTATACACCCGCAGTAAACACTTCAAACATTACTAAATTGCAATCGTTGTTCATATGACATTTACAAAGAAACGTCTTATCAGATCGCTATTCAAAAGGGAACTGCCCGATTCTTCCGCGTGGCGCTGCTTAACTAGCTCTGTCCTACTGAAGTCTGGTATTTTCACGAATGATGGCCCCAGATCTAGAAGGTGTTTGCATCGTCGATACGCCACGTGCAACGCCACCTGTGAGACGACCTTGTCAACATAAACTTGTTGACATAAATAAAACTAACTGAGGCTGCATTTTACATCTTGTACTAACAGATAGCGTTGCTTCAGTATTTGAGCCAAGCTCGTAACAGTATTTTGCAAAATCGGGACTTTCGTGATGTCGGGACAAGGAGGTCTATAAAGGTGACGGTCCCGATATATCGGGACGGATGGCAGTCCTAGGTACAAGCGTAGACTACAGTATATAACAGATTGGGAAAGAGCGCCTGGTCCCCCGCACGAATCCTCCCGGCGGACTTGTGTCGAGGTCCGGTGAGCCGGCCAGTCTGTGGAAGGTTTTTAGGCGGTTTTCCATCTGCCTCGGCGAATGCAGGCTGGTTCCCCTTTTTCCGCTATGTCGGAGATTGCTGCGCAAACAAATTCTCCACGTACGCGTACACCACCATTACTCAACCACGCAAACATCGAAGTTATACTCATCTGGTGTGAGACGTTCCCTGGGCGGTTCCACCGGGGGCCGAACCGCACAATAACCCTGAAACAGTGGTTCGGTGTGGGGCGGCGGAGTGGGTGAAGTGGACTGCGGTAGTCGTCGTGGGGTTGTGGACCACTGCGGCTGCGGCGGGGACGGAACTCTCCGTCGTTTCTAGGCCCCCGGTTAACATACAATACAAATAACAGTAATGTGCCATTTGTGTATTTGTCATACGCTATGGCGATCTTGAGATAAGCTCCCGTCGTCCACTCGGAATGTTATTCCATTCGAGAGACAACCGGTGTTGAGAAATGCACGCACAGAAAACACGAATCTTTCACGAGTGCTGCTACTGCCTAGCCTCCCGGTGGCGTGAGCACTGAACCGGCCGCTGCGGCGGTTTAGCTGTTATTGTTGGCGGTGCCTTGGATGTGGAAACCGCATTCCTGATTTTTAAATCGATGAGTGAAGACAACTTAGTAGTCTACGAATGATGTAAACAGGCGATGCCACCTATAGCATCTGTTTCTGCTATTTTCTGTTTAGCTGCTATCAAGTGAATAAATAAATCCAAGAGCTACAGACAGCATTTTGTAAGCAAAGTATGTACAAGGTGAGACCACTACAATTAGCTAATGGTAACACGGCCTCTCTTACACTCAAGGGGAATAATATGCAAATCAATTCATGTATCACCAAGAAAGTTCTGCAAGGTATGCAGGAGAGCTTCTGTGAATTTTGGAACGTAGGAGATGAGGTACTGGCGGAATTAAAAGTGTAAGGACGGGTGCCTTGGTAGCTCAGTTGGTAGAGCACTTGTCCGCGAAAGGCAAAGGTCCCGAGTTCGAGTCTCGGTCCGGCACACAGTTTTAATCTGCCAGGAAGTTTCAATAAAGGTCAATGCCTAAATATCATCAAAGACCGAACAAATAAATCACTAATGATATTTATTCTGCTGCACGCGCAAGTAACTCGAGTGGGGTATCACCCAATTCCCATTTATATGTCTTTTCTACGTGAACAACCAATTCTGGGCGGCGACGCAACCTCCCGGACTCCTATCCAAAGCGGCATTTAAGCTTCTAACGTGATTGTCCTGACAGACTTTTCTGGAGGTTTCTGATTCTGCCGGCGGATCCTTGGTCGTTACATAATTGCACCTGCGATTCGTCGCTCCTGATCCATGTCTACCACGAGCATCTCCACAATCCAATGTGAATGAGGTACATTTTAGTTGAAATAAATGATTAAGGTACTATTTCTCAATTTTCTTTCTATAGAAACACTCAAAATAATTTTTTTAACTTTCTGTTAAATTAAGTGAACACACTAAAATCGAGGGATGTAGTCTTTCGCCCCTGCTGTTCAATCTATACATCGTAGAAGCAGTGACGGAATTAAAAGAAATGTTCAAGAGTGGGATTAAAATTCAAGGTGAAACGATATCAATGATTAGATTCGCTGTTGATATTGCTAACCTCAGTGAAAGTGAAGAAGAATGGTAAGACACACTGAATGGAATGCATTGTCAAATGAGTTCAGCATATGGATTGTGAATAAATCGAAGAAAGTAATGAGAAATGAGAACAGCGAGAAACTTAACATCAGAATTCGTGATCACGAAGTAGATGAAATTAAGAACTTCTGCTACGTAGACAGCAAATTAACCCAAGACAGACGGAGCAAGGAGGACATAAAAAGCAGACAAGCACCGGCAAAAGGGGTGCTCCTGACAAACAGAAGTCTACTGGTATTAAACATAGATCTTAACTTGAAAAAGAAATTTCTCAGAATATATGTTTGGAATACAGCGTTGTATGGCAGTGAGACCTGGACTATGGGAAAACCAGAATAGAAGAGAATAGAAGCATCTGAGATATTGTGCTACAGAAAAATGGTGAAAATTAGGTGGACTGATAAGGTAGGGAGTAAGGAGGTTCTTCGCAGTTTCGACGAGGAAGGGAATAATTGAAAAACACTGACAAGAAGGGACAAATATAGGACATCTGTTAAGATATCATGGAATAAATTCCATGATAAAGTGACCTGTAGAGGGTAAAAACTGTAGAGAAAGACAGAGATTCGGATATATCCAGCATATATTTGAAGACTTAGGTTGCGAGTGCTACTCTCAGACGGAAAGGTTGGCGCAGGATTGGAATTCGTAACTGGAAGACCAAGAACGAAATGCACGGATTAGAAAGGATGTAAGACAGGGATGTAGTCTTTGGCCCATGCTGTTCAATCTATACGTCGAAGAAGCAGAGACGGCATTAAAAGAAAAAAAATGTTCAAGAGTGGGATAAAAGTGTAACTCTGACGACTCAAAAGAAAAAAAAGGGGGGGGGGGGGGGAAGACGAAAATTGGAAGCGAAGAAACCATGAGTAAAGACTAACTATGAGCTAACGCAAAAATGATCTAGACAAAAAATTGTAATTTTTCATGTTGTATCTAAATCATTACGTCAAACGTATAGCAAGTTGTTTTACATATGAAATACGTGTCCTACGTAGGCACTCCTTGCAGTGAAAGGATACACCAAGCGATTTGTATTTTGTATAGCAGACGCTATTAAATATATGTGTTATATATCATTGATTACGATGAAAATCAACAAAATGCAATCTCTGAATTTCTTGTAAGTTGTTCATCACTTGTTTTCGAGACACTCTCGCTTCTTCTTTAAAGACAGACACTTCGCTCTCTCTCCTGCTTTGGCCACTCCTTGTGTAAGCATTTGTAAGTTTCGTTAATAATAAGTAAGTTAACACGAAATTGTGTAAGTATGTTTATTTCAAAGAATAATAGTCGCAATATTCATAGCTGACGTACCTGGTGTTGAGTTTTTGTAAGTGCTTGTAACGCTTTCCGGAAAAACGGTTTGTCGACTAACAATTAACAACTATTTCTTCCCATCTCATCCAGATCGCTACTAGCGATAGCAAACTTTTTCAGAGCCTGAAATTATTAGTTCTCTACAAAGTCCGATATCTCAGCGCTGTCAAATTGACGTGCCTGTAATTATTATTCACGGGCTCACGAATTAGAAACTGTGTGCCCATTATTACGGCAACGGACAACGGTTCTACATATCTCAACCTGAGAATCACAATAACTGACAATATTTGTTCTTTTGCCTACATAATTCTTGTTCTATGTCTGAAAGGGAGAGTAATAGTCTCTTTATTTGCGTGCGTCTCTGTCCGTGTTTCGCCTTTATCCTATCTATTCTGTTTCGAGGCTAAACCGGGGATTTTTCCGTTTTTGGAGTACACTGTACTGTTTTTCAAATACTGCTGCTAATTTCTATCGAGGATACGCTCAGTTCTAGTCCCCTCATCTTTTCTGATGGTAGATTCTTGTCTATGCATTGGTTAAACTGACTTCTTTTCTCTTTCAGCTCCTTTATTTTAGGCCGGACCTTTCTTTCCAACATGCCTTTCTCTCGAGCTGAGTCTTAATATAGATACCGTCTCTGACTAGCCTATGGCAGCTACTGACTAGCCTATGGCAGCTACCTATGTTAGAGCGATTTATAATTGACATATCTGAAGACATTTAGATGTTCAAGGCAAGGATGTAATCAATTCCATTCTTAACTGTGCAGCAAAGTTGTGTACAGGTTCACTTCCTTTCCGGATTTGTCTTGTAAAATGTGTTCATGCAGTATAAATGTTCCTTGTTACTAAGATTTATCATCATTTGTCCTCTTTGACTTCGCATTGACAAGCTAAATTTTCCAATGAAGGGACCGTTTTTTGTGGACTTCAGTCCTATCTTGATATTAAAATCAATTCTTATGGAAAATGTAGAGGTCTCTGAACTTTCTGCTGTTGACAGATCTTATAGAAATGTTCTAGCTCTTTATCAGTAGACGTGTAGGCACAGATTATGTGAAAGCTGTCTTAGCATTCATCTCAAAGATCATGTAGAACACCTTGTCTGAAATGGACGTGGCCTTCGTGATAAGGTGTTTCCGCCTTTTATGACTTAGCAGATCTACGCCACCAATATGAGACATTACGTCCGAGACTTGAGGTTATTAGTCGCTTCATCTTTTGATCCTCCTCTCACTAAATCCGAGTATGTCCCGTTTGATGCCCGGCAACTAATGCTCCAAAAAGATGAGATTTTCGTCAAGTCTCATGGAGCGAGTAGTATATGCTGCGGTATAGGAAGATTTGTTTGTTCCTATTTCCTTTGTTTTCATTTTGTTGTTTAATTTGATTAGTCAGTTTTTTGCAACCACCATCACTTTCCTCAGGACCCAAGGGGTAAAGTGACGCTTCGGTGCGAGATTCTGAGCTTCTAGCTCTACTTGCGTGGGCTGTGTTTGTTTTAAAGTTCAACTTTTTCACTGAGGGACATTTGGACCAACTGTTCTCATTGGATCCAATATGAGTGGAGGTGGAGGGTTCGTAGAAATTAATAGATGTTTGGATAAATAAGGGTTTTAGGGTATGTACTTCTCAGGATATGAAGACGACCAAGAACAGTTGCTCGTATGTGAGAGGGTCGCCACTGCCTGTGATGATCTTTCTGCCACCATGATCTTGTAAGGGAACGACTTTCTTTCACAGCTGACGCATTGCAGCTCGACAATATTCATATGAGTAGTATGGTAGAAAAGAGTTTGTGTGATAACACTCCAGGCCGACCGCGAAGTACTGCATAGAAAATAAGCACCACGCTCAGTGTACTGCAAGCTGAAATGCTCTTCAACACAGACGGTTTTCGTTTTTATTGAGAAAGCACCAGAAGTGGTATTATTGTCAACATTAGGACTAGCTGATCTTTTCGTTCTTTCACTATCCATAGAGTGAATGGCAATTAAGCTTCAGGAAGACTTTTGCTAGACATTACTGTAATCGTTCTGTGCTCCTTATTACACGTTCTGATGACAACTGCTTCTCCTTTCATGTTAGCTGGTTTGACTTCCTCCACTCCTTTTTAAGCTCACTATTTTTGTCATGGCGTATTACTTCCATACACAGTAGACTATCTTGATTTGGAATTTTGGGTTATTTGTAGCTTATGAAGTCTCTCTGTGGATGTTTATGTTTTTCTATCAGTGCCGTGTTGTTCTGTTCATTTGTTTCACTAGATTGTGGAGGTAGTGCCAATAGCAGTGTACTAAAGTAAACATTTTGAAAGCCTATACTGATTAAGAGTCATGTGATTTACTCATAACGTTTACAGTATAATGTCTGGGTCGCTCTAAAACTGAGAGTCTCCTCCCATGAATGAGCTCTTTAGTTTTCAGTATACTTAAGACAGAAAAACATATACAATTGTGACAGTTTCTGATTTATAGTGTTTATTTTGCTATCGGCGCATCTGTGTATTGTTAGTTACTATACTCTAGTCCCTAAACTTAGCTACTGAAATGATGATAAAACTCATTGACTCAAAACTTATGTACTTTGAGTACTCCGGCCCTTGACAGCTGTGTCTTTGAGATGCAAGCTGTAGTCAATTCCCAGCCAGCTGAATGAACACATTGGCTGGTATTCTTCCTGAGGGTAGTATAAATAAATCTTGGCAACAAAACAGAATAAATTTACCAGCGAATTGCTCCTGGTTAGTATATATGAACTCCGTGCTCAGTTCACTTGATTTATCATCTAATTTCCATTGAATAACCATTGTGATTTTCATTGAAAGTGTGATATAACGTTATCAGTGTATGTATTTGAGTCTAGGAAAGTCGTTGCACATGGAAACTGCAAATAAACTCGTATTTCACACTGTGATTTATCTGCTCTAGCCACAGTACGACAATAAGGGAAAGATATACACTGCAGCTGTTTGCTAGCGCTGAGGCAATGTGGTTTCCTGTGAAGTGAAGGTGTCTTTGGTTCGTGGTTCCTGTTTCGCTGAAGGCCTGCAAATACATCGAATATCAACAAGTAAATTTTAACAATACTACTCCATCAAAACTTCTTCCACTATTTGCAGTAGCCCTTATAGTAATGGCGAAGTAAGGGTAGAGCATGATAATGCACAACTGATAATGCCTTTTTGCACTACTGCTGACATAATTTTTGGTTTTTGTGATTACACATTTTTATTTACAAAATGCCATATTTCCATAGCACTTGAGTGTGACACAGGATAGCAAGTAAACACAGCTGTTTCGAAGTTCAAAGTGAGTAATATTTTACTAATTTGTACCCATATAGGCACACTCATGTTATAAACTCTTAGTGTTACGTGAAAACAGATTTTCGTTGTAAGGTTATCGTGGTAAGTTGAATTTAATTTTTATTGATACAATGCAGTGTCAGCCGACTTGACGCCACTGGAACTGAAGTTCGAAAATAATATTCAACTAATTTCCCAGGCTTCTACCGCAAAGCTAAACCAAGAGCCTCCACCTGAATTTGCTTAGTTGCATGCATCTGATATTACACCTACACTGATTCAAAGTGAAGTATCATCCATGTTTAGGACATGCGATAAAAGGTACATTTTGTACTCTCTGTCAGTTATAATTAAGATGAGAATAAAGACAAACAAATTGATGTTCGCAGAGTGATCTTCCCTCTGTGCATGGGAAATATGAATCTGAAAAAAAAGATACCCTGCCTATCTTGATAAGACCAAACCACCAAAATTACGTGCGAGGCAGATTGACTTACACCTTTCAAGTGGATAAATACACTCATAGCGCAACGACATTGTCATCTGACCAGCTGGTGCTTGTCAAGAGGTGTCCAGTGGTGTGTGGCCAGTGGCCGCTGTAGGCGTGGAAACTCTCAAGGTTAAACCTTATTTTTCTGCACGTTTTTGCTATTACTGGTGGCCTAGAAGCTGAAGCGAATTATCTTAGAGGTTCCACGAGACTGTTAATTCTAGGTGGCAGCCGAAACGCTTTTTAAAAAATAGCGTAAAGAGTGGACGCGAACTCACGATTTTTACTCTACATTCGACGTTGTTCATGACTAGACGATGCGCTGATACTGCACTCTAACAGATTCTCCAGACACTTGTGCAACCTACAGTTCTGCCAGATTGTTCACATGGCCGGACTTAGTATTCTGAAGATCGACCCATTTTATTGGCTGCCTTAAGTGAATGACTCAGATTTAATCACTATGGTAGCCGGTCGGTGGTCAGGTTTTGTGTCTAAGACTATACATTGTCTGGTTTTCAGAACACTAGTTTCATCTTCAGGTGCCTCTGTAAGTCTAGGTGGCACACTAAACAAAGTAAATGAACAGAAGAGGGCGGTTAAGACTGTGAACCAACCATACGACCTAACTGTGAATGACAAAATGTGCAAGTTACATGGAAACATTAACAAAATATTTATCCAGTAGTGTGAGACAGCTTGAGCAGGTGAGGAATGAAAACTGTGAGGTCAGCTGACGAGACTGATCAAGAGAACAGGGTTAAATCTCTAAATATGCACTGATGGACGGAAGTGACGGAACCAGACGACCTGCTGCAGATAACCAGATGTGTGGCATAGACTAAAGAGAGGCAACATCAAAGCAAAAACGGTTTCACAAACAACCAAAATGCCAATTGCAATTCAAAAAAAGGTATTTACCATATAAGTGCTCTAGCAGCCATATATTGAGTACAGCCAGTATGACCAGGATAACTGACGACCTTGTGAAGTGCAAGCAGGCGCCATCAGTACACACACTCCGTAATGTGGCTATGCCATACACTAGTACCGAAAGAAGCGTAATAATACTGAGAAAGTGCAGCTAATAACGTCCACGGTTCACCCCCACGATGTCTCAAAGCAACGCAATACATATACGGAAAAATAGTACTACTAAAAGAAAGGCATATGGCTTAGCAAAAAATGTGCAGTGCAGTGCACTGCAGTAAATGCATTTGTTGAGAAACATATACAGCGAAACGCAATAAATGCAGTTGCCAGGAAATGGTAACAAAACAATAGTATAAGATACGTAAAATAGACAAAATAGTAATACCGAGAATGAAGTTTTTTCCGTCTAGAATTCCCTCTAGAGACCACGGAAGTTATTCCCCAATTTCTTAACTTATGTTCTGTCATCCTGTACCCTCTTCTCGTCAGTGTTTCCCATATATTCCTTTCCTCACTGATTCTGCAGGGAACCTCCTTACCTTATCAATCCACTTAATTTTCAAAAGTCTTCTGCAGCAGCGCATATCAAATGCTACGATTGTCTTCTGTTCCGATTTTCCCACAGCCCGTGCTTCACTAACACCCAACGCTATGCTCCAAACGTACATCCTCGGAAAAGTTTTCCTCAAGCGGTACAAGATACATAAAAATATACGGAAAACTGCAATATCAAAAATTTCAGAGTATGAGGACGAAGATGTTGCGGCCTGTCACATTAGGACAGATATACGTATCAAACCAAAACCTGAACACAATTTGCTTAATCATGGAGTATGTGTACTGGGGGCGGCTTCTTGTACACCGTACGGCTGTTAGTCAGGTCATGTTGGCTGTACTCGACATGCGGTTTTCAGAATGCTTATATGGCATGTTGCACTTTGTACATCGACAGTTGGCATTTTGGTTGTATGTAGAGGCAATTTGCCTTGATGTCACCTTAACTGCCTGCGACATCTTTGACCGTTTGCAGTAGGACGTAAGTTTGTATTATTTTCGTCCATCGTTGCATATTTATGGAGTTATTGCTCTTTTCTTGGTCAGGCCCAGTTTGTGACGAGTCTCACCTGTGGACCTCACATTTTGCATGCCTCACCTGCACAGCCTGTCTGATAATACTGCACGAATTTATTAATGTTCCAACGTGACTTGTACGTTTTGTCGTTCACAATTCAGGAATGTCCTACTGATGGTTTACTGCCTCAACGAGCCTTTTATGTTTATGTATGTTGTTTAGTGTCCTATGTAGGCTTTATTAATTCTGTAGTAGCACTGAAGATGGAATGATTGTTCTGAAACCTGGGTAGTGTACAGGCCTTCATCCAAATACAGGCACATTGAAATTAAAACTAAAGTGGATTTTATTTATCATTAACAAATCAAGTAACAGCTGTGGATGTCCCAATAAGAATATATCTCGTGACTGTAATTGCAGTCTCCCATGAAAGACATATCGTCTTTATTTCAAAAAGCCTGCGTCGCACTCTAGTGTTGGGTGAATGTACAGATTATGATAATAAACATTAACGTGTCCTTAAATTTATTTGATCTTCTCACTTAGTTTGGCATGCAAATACACCATGAATCCATAATTATGTTACAGATTTTCAGGAACGATGGGAAAAGGTAAATCTATCAATCCGAGGTAAAGGACACTGGCCCGGTAAAAGCAATAAGCGAAAATCGTTCTCATTCCTCTAACAGCAGTATGTGTAATGGTACTGTTGTTGCTAAGACTCTAGGGTAGGTAACTTCCGGAGGCGGTAGTAAGGGCCAAAACAATAAAAAAATGTCTGGTAAACATGGGCTCTGAAATGCATATCGTAACCTTTTCAGACCTGATTTTTTTTCTGAGAACAGGGAATTTCTCTTTATGCACTAATGCCATTAAGTGATTATTTCATGATTGTAGATGCAAGATTTATACAAATATATGTACCCATTTTCAACGTATGCTTTGTATACTTGGCTTCTTTCTGTGGACTAAAATGATTACTGTCAAATATTCACAGTTGTAATAAATGCACTGATAATTCAATAACTACTATGCAAAACCGGTAATAATACACCGTTATACAGTGGAACATGATTAACCAACATCTCCCGTGAATTCTAGAAAGAAGCGTACGTAAAGTTTCCGTTGAGGAAAAATACTTCTGTTACAGATAACACACTCTAAAAATTAATGTACACAATTATATCCACATCGTCTGAAAGGGTTAAGAATTATACACTGTTCGTCTTCCACGCTATGAAACACATCTTTTCTAGTGCAAGCTCTTTGGAAATTAGAAATTTGTGGTAAGGTCTTTTGGGACCAAACTGCTAAGGTCATCGGTCCCTAAGCCTACACACTACCTAACCTAACTGAAACTAACGTACACTAAGGACAGTACACACACCCATGCCCGAGGGAGGACTCGAACCTCCGACGGGGGACCCGCCCGGACCGTGACAAGGCGCCCTAGACCGCGCGGCTACCCCGAGTGGCAAGCTCTTTGGTTTTCGCATATTTGTAAGGGATAGTACAGATAAAAATAAGTAAAAATTGACCAGTAAGGAAGAGCTCTAAAGTGCACAAAGAGCACTTGTTCATCTTCACTATTGTGAAACTATTGAGAAACACATCTCTTCTGCTGAACAAATGCCCATACTCTTAAAGGACACATTTTAGAATCCATATTTACTGGACTTTTTTCCTTGTTCTGGTCCATGCTATCTCCTCCAAAAATATGGAAAACAAAGAGCTTGTAGTAGAAGAGAGATATTTCACAGAATCGAAAATGAACAAATGCTAACAGCTCTTAAGATATGAATTTTAATACCCAGGTTTATTAGACATTTTTTTCTTATTTTGGTCCATACAACCACCTCTGAAAGTTGCCTATTGTACAGTATTGGCAATAGCAGTACTGGTACGTGTATTTCGCTGTCAGAAGAATCAGAACGAGTTTCGCATATAACTTTCGACTCGGTCGTCTCTGGACCAGGGTCCATTGCCGCTAATTAATACATTTACCTTTCACCATCATCTCTGAACGCTTGTAACATCATTAGGAAATCATCCTGTATATTGCGTCTTTTATTAGTACGAAAACGCAAGGACATTTTAGTGGTAAATGTTCCGCCGATATCAGCTGCAGATTAATTTTAGGTGGAACAGAAAAAGATTAAATACTTACGCAGCGCAGGATCTATTTTTTCCTTTATTGTTGTTTCTTCTCCCTCGCCCCCATAAAGAAGACCTCCCCCTCCCCCCCCCCCCCCCCCCCACGGTCAGCAATGCAGACTTCCCACCCTCCACTCTCCAACGAGAACATTCCTTTTCGTTCATTTTTAAACTGAAAACAGTAATAATAAACAACATTTAAAAAAATATGGTGTAGGAAAAGGTAAGATCTGAGTAAGAGGCATAGTAGTTCATCTGAAATTTGAATAGGGCACACTGGGATGAGATGGAGTTAGGAGAGACAAGGTTAGAGTTTTGCAGGGTTGTAGGATGCGAATATAAACAAACGGTTCAAATGTTGAATGGTAGGGAACAGAACTGGTGTAAGGGACTTGGGTGAGGACCAGACCATGGCGGAAAGAGTAAAGGAACCGGAAAATATGAGGAGTGAGAGGCGAGCCCTGATGTGGTTTGAGATAGGGAGGTATGAGTTACAGTGCATAAATATAAGGGTGGATTTTGTTGCCTGGAAGAGGGAGTCATTCAAAACATGATTGGCAGAGGGTATAGAGTGTGTGCAGATGGTATAGTGCGTGTGCAGCTGTGAGGTTGGTAGAATGTGTCGGCATCATACCAGAATTGGAAATTAAAGGGGGAACAAGGGAGTGAAGATAATGTTGCAGATACTTCAAGATGTACAGAGGTGTTCTGTATGGGTGAGGGAAAAGACGTGGAAACTTGATGACGCGGTGAAGTATCCATGTAAAAGAAGGTAAATGGATGCGGTTGGTACAACCTATTACAAGAAATTCAGGGATTAGGATGGAGTGATATAACTTTGGTGGAGTCAATATCTGGTTAAGACTGATGTAGGAGAATGTACGTGAGATCACGGTTTTGTAGATGGGAATAATAGAGAAAAACTGAAATTCCTATGTTCAACTGGTCAATAGTTTTAGTAGTTACTAGATGACGTCAAGCTTTAGTGTGAGGTAAAGTAGAGTGTTTGTTAATTGGATAGAACGATGCTAAATGGTTTGGTAATAGTCATGAACGCCGAAACTGCAGATAACTTGTACAGTAATTATTGCTGAATTTCGAGGGATGCATTTTGAGGAGTCACTGGCTTCATCAAGAGGTGAAATGATTGAGACAGAGTTGAAGAGACTCTTGGGAATTCTGGAGGACAACAGAGAGAGCTAGGAAAGCGGTGTCATCAGCATGGTGGAGTAGGTGAGCAGTTTGTAGTGGTTTTAAAATATTAGCAGTGAAAGGGAGACATGAGAGTGGAGAGAATACAGAACCTTGGGACATCCCTGCAATGGAATGTAAGATGCGGGAATTTATGTTTTTGATGCTGACACAGGCTTTTTGGATAGGAAGGACGCAATGAGGCGGGCATAATTGATTGGAGGTGCTTATTTCTGGTATTCGTAAAGAAGACTGGAATGCCGTACAAACTCATAGGATTCTTCGAGGTCAGTGGACATAAATATCGCGGATATTTGATTGTTCCGCTGATGGTATGTGAGACAGGTGAGGTACATTAGTTGATCGTCGAATGAGTAAGTTGGAGGAAAACAGAGAGCATACTACATCAATTGTGAAACATCGCATAGAAACTCCACCCCTCCTTTTTACATGTTCCGAAGACAAGTGTTTCTCTTTTCATTGCCACTAGAGACTGAAATCGAACTTGTTTTTCATACTTTCACAAGTTTCATTTCTTCAGGTTATTTGTAGCTTACATTTTTCGGTCGTTGTGGATGGTTTCCTTTCACAATTCACTTTCTTTAACTGAAATATTCAAAAACGGTTCAAATGGCTGTAAGCACTATGGGACTTAACATCTGAGGTCATCAGTCACCTAGACTTAGAACTACCTAAACCTAACTACCCTAACGACATCACGCACATCCATTCCCGAGGCAGGATTCGAACGTCCGACCGTAGAAGCTGCGCGGTTTCGGACTGAAGCGCCTAGAACCGCTCGACACAGCGGCCGGCAACTGAAATATTGCATTACCGATAACTTGCGTTATTTCTCTGTAGACGTTCGTATTTTCCACTCCCAAAGGAAGTCTCTCATTTCCAACAGGAATTCCGTGTTCCAATTATATTTACAAGCTTTACGTACCACTGTCATTAGGAAGGTGAAAGCACTGGATTGTGTTACTCTTAGTTTGCCCACTTTCGGACTTGGAAAAAGTACATGAGGTTCCTCAATAAAATGTATGAAACCATAAGCCGAATCACAGTAGGCACTTTCGGCGAAAGCAGTATCTGCACAATCCTCAGAATCACATTCTTGAGCTGCAGTATCAAATGCCACTTGAATCACGTTCTTGAATTTCATAATATGTTCGGGGGGTATTGCACTGAAGCACTTGCAAGGAGTATTGAAATATAGGCTGACACACTGAATCAGACCCCTGGTTACGAATAACAGAATGTATTTTTCACTACGAAAATTCTGTTTCCTAATCAAATGTCGAAGTCACTACAGAGAGTCCTTATAGAGCTTGATGTCCTTCTTGCATAAATTTCAAAGTGGTAGAAGAAATATACATCCAAACGCTGTACGTATTCTTTTTTTTTTTTTTTTTTTTGACAGCATGATCATGAATTCAGTGTCTTTACACAAATGAATCATTTATTATTACCATACCTATACAACAGATCTAGGACTTCTACTGAGTGTACACATAACCAAAAAAACTGTATATTTGTCTTCAGGGAAAAACTTTCGGCCAGAGAGCCTTTTTAACTTTACTGTTAAACGAAAAAAAAAATAAACCCTGAAAGAGGTCACTTGCAAAGTGCCCGAAACGTCGGTAGTTTTACATACCGACAATGCGGTCCCAAACCCAGAAAAAATTTATTCACAGAAAACAAAAGTCTTATTCTAAGCGTTGGCTCTTGTTTCGAGCGAGTAGATAAAGCAACGGACATCTCGATCGGAAGACTTCCTCCTAACACTTCCGTAGTGTTGTGCCACTTTGTGAAGATAACCGGACTTGGGGTTCTGAAGGCAGCCAGCTCTATGGTCACCTCAAATAAATAGCTTGGTGTTAGTCACTAAAACTGCCAGGTTTGCTGTCAAAGACTCTACAGCACATTCTCTAGGAAGTCCTCCCAGAAAAAATTCAACATACCTTAGAACAGGTGTACACCTTGGCTATTCAACGGGTCCGGCTTAACCTAACTAATGTTGCCCCAACTGAATGGTCGCAATGGCTAGCACACGGGACTCACATTCTGGCGGAGCAAGTTTCCAGTACCCGACAGGCCTTCCTGATTGTTTACCGTGTGATCAAATGTGATCAGTGCTCGGGTAGTTTCTTTATAAAAACTGTCTTTATCCAATCCGAGCTTGTGCTCCATCTCAAATGATTGCGTCGCCGACAGCCTTTAAACGTTGATTTTCCTTTCGTACAACAGTCTTGAAATGTGCTGATGCTCCACTATACTGGAACCAGAGATTCTGTAAACAGTTCCGTTAGTGTGGTATGTAGAAACTACTGACGTAAGATGCTCCAGTTCAGCATGTTGTAAAAAGTGGAAGTTAAAAAGTATTTACACTCCATCATTGTGACAGCTTCACCTGTTGAAGAACAACCATGCACAAATTAGGTCTCATTTTTGAACACCTCAAGTGCTTGAAAGGCAGCAAGATTAGCATTTTCATATAGAAATTATTGCACAAAATCAATTCGCGTTGCGAACCCTTTGGTCCTAGTGACTATACTGTTTAAAGGTGGTACACACGCAGCATGCACTCCTCCAGACCTTCCAAATGCTTATGTAACCTTTGCCCATAGCAAGTACCACAAAACGCATACTGGTCGGAGGTGCAACACGACATCTTCAGAATCCAATGTTCTCATACAGTGTCATCACCCGCCAAGAAGTCACGACGAAGGCTTTCTCTTTCGAAAAATATGGGAAAAATTGAACAAAATGTGTTGTGGTGTGGATGTTTACTGTTTAACAAGTCGACGCTCGTTTATATTAAAGGCGTCTGTTGCCATGCCTCCTCGCCTCGCCACGTTACATAACCATGTTTAACGACTCATAATTAATAATGTCATAAGTAAACAACATGAGCGAACTACGAGACCTCCGGTTTCAGTAGCAGATCTCTCCTCAGGGTGAAGTTCTAATTCGTGAAGCTACACAACGGATTTTGGACTAAGGGGTCTGGTGTACGAGGGACCTTAAGCACTGCATCTCGAGTGGGGTCTCTCTGAAGACTCGATAATTCTTTACTATGACACGAGATTTTCTGCCTGTGAAAGTACAACCTAAATTACAATATTCAGAATTTATTTCACAAAAAACGTTCGAGTTTGCAGCTTTCAAGGATTGAACATTTATATTTTGACTAAAGTTCAGTCTTGATCACATCATGTATGTTTTAATAATATAGGTAACCGGTTTCGATTCTTTCTACAAAACCATCATCAGACCCATGGCTCCCTTAGGATGGTAGGCGGAGCTCTCCTCGCTGCTTCGCAGTCAACTGATCAGCGAGGAGAGCTCCGCCTACCATCCTAAGGGAGCCATGGGTCTGATGATGGTTTTGTAGAAAGAACCGAAACCGATTACCTATATTATTAAAACATACATGATGTGATCAAGACTGAACTTTAGTCAAAATATAACAATTAATTGATCACTGCTTTCCAAAAATGTTTACCAAAATTGTTGAACATTTATGATTCACACTTTCATCTCAGTTAATGACAATCATCATTATTGATTCATGAGATTCAGAGATGAGTATTGATGTCAATCAGGATACGGCGCGAGCCTATCGTACTTACAGATGCGAGAAGTAGTGCGGTAGGTAAGCAGTGATTCCACGGCAAGGGCCGGCGCGGCGGGAGTGGCCTAGCGGTTCTAGACGCTACAATCTGGAACCGCGAGACCGCTACGGTCGAAGGTTCGAATCCTGCCTCGGGCATGGATGTGTGTGATATCCTTAGGTTAGTTAGGTTTAAGTAGTTCTAAGTTTTCTAAGTTCTAGGGGACTGATGACCTCAGAAGTTAAGCCCCATAGTGCTCAGAGCCATTTGAACCATTTGAACCATCCACGGCAAGGAATTGAGAGTGACTGAAGATAACGATCCTGTTGGGGCAGAACGACCGTTCTGAACGCCACTGCTTATACTTGAACGAACGAATCACGATGCCCATCTGTCCCTAGCAAGATGTTGCATTAGTGTATTCTTACCATGAGATGTGCCGACTAGCGTCGAACCGTGTACTCGAGGTGGCCCTCCGTCACTGCCAGTCTTGTGTGCCTTCGCTGATGTCCTCCGTCATCGTTGAGATGTTTTACTCCTGCTCTTTTTCGTGTATCCCTTCCAGATGTAAAAGTCTCCTCTTTTCTCATCCCGATTCAAATCTTAATAGTCAGCTCTTCTCCGCATCCCCGGTCCGAATGTTAATGTAATTCCGTTCTACTCACGAGGGGACCTTTTGGAAGGTGCATCAAGTTATGAGCTCCCACTTCGCCTGCTTATAGTGAGGGTAGGCACCTATCACACCCTAAAATTGTAGGTGCCAATGCGGCCTCGTTTTAGAAATATTGCCTGTTAAAGTTTCGGCAGCTCTTTATATACAGAAAAGTTTCACTATTGCGGCAAGTGAGCGAGTAGCCGAGTGGCTGTAACAAAAAAACTGAGTTAATGGATCAACGACGAACTGAAATGGATGTCTTGTGACGTCCGCCCCGAGCAGATACAACGAACGAAAAGAACAAAATGAGATTTTTAAAAAAAAAGTGGCAAGCGAGCAAGACCCCCGTCCAGGCGACCCTGGTTCGAGGCCCGTCTATGCTACTTTTGTTTTCTTTTTGTTTTTTCAAATGCTTATTTTAATTTATGATTTCACATGAAAATTTTGCAAGGAATTGATTAAAAAGAATCACAAGCCTCTATAAATCAAAATTACAAATTGAATGTCACATTTTGTTTCAATCTTTTGCGTTTATTTTTTGTTTTAAACAGGAAATTAACCGTAATCAAAACGTTGGCATATATAAATTTGCCTACTTGCCGGCCGAAGTGGCCGCGCGGTTCTGGGCGCTGCAGTTTGGAACCGCGAGACCGCTACGGTCGCAGGTTCGAATCCTGCCTCGGGCATGGATGTGTGTGATGTCCTTAGGTTAGTTAGGTTTAAGTAGTTCTAAGTTCTAGGGGACTAATGACCTCAGAAGTTGAGTCCCATAGTGCTCAGAGCCATTTGAACCATTATAAATTTGCCTACTTACCTAGAAAATTTTATACCTGTCAGATCGCTGACGCGTCGTTGGGCCTAATCCAGTTTATGGTCTGTGACTGTTGGCGTTCCCCTATTTGTGCCTGCCGTTTTACGAATAAAGAGACTATACTGTCTGTGTACGTGAGTAGCGACGGTTATAAATGCCGAATAAACATTTCTCGTCAGCTGAAAGCTTGGCACATGTTTATCATTTAAAATGGAGCAAAAAGTGCAAGTTGTTCACGAGTTGTCAGTCAGTGCAGTTTTGACAATGTTGAACATTTGGCGGAAGACCAAGGAGGTCTTTTGTGCGCTCCACCTAACAATGAAGAACGGCAGCAGTTGACAAATTTTGACAAAATTTTACATTCAATGTGTAATTTTGATTTGTAGAGGCTTGAAATCCTTTTTTGATGATTAATTATAAATTAGAAAAGGCATTTGAAAAAAAAGGAAACAAAAGTACCATAGACGGGTTTCGAACCATAGTCGCCTAGACGGGTGTTTCGCTCCCTTGTCACTCGGCTACTCACTCACTTGCCACAATAGCGAAACTTTTCTGTATATAGTTAGCTGCCGAAACTTTAACAGGCAATATTTCAAAAACGAGGCCGCATTGGCACCTACAAATTCAGGGTGTTCAAAAAATGTTCAAATGTGTGTGAAATCTTATGGGACTTAACTACTAAGGTCAACAGTCCCTGCCGGCTGAAGTGGCCGTGCGGTTAAAGGCGCTGCAGTCTCGAACCGCAAGACCGCTACGGTCGCAGGTTCGAATCCTGCCTCGGGCATGGATGTTTGTGATGTCCTTAGGTTAGTTAGGTTTAACTAGTTCTAAGCTCTAGGGGACTAATGACCTCAGCAGTTCAGTCCCATAGTGCTCAGAGCTATTATTATCATCAGTCCCTAAGCTTACACACTACTTAACCTAAATTATCCTAAGGACAAACACACACACCCATGCTCGAGGGAGGACTCGAACCTCCGCCGGGTCCAGCTGCACAGTCCATGACTGCAGCGCCTAGACCGCTCAGCTAATCCCGCGCGGCTTTTAGCGTGTGATAGGTGCCTAGCCACACTACAATCAGGCGAAGTGGGAGCTGATAACGCGATGCACCTCCCAGAAGGTCCCCTCGTCAGTCCGCCATTCGAAGATTGATCTCGATATAAAAGCGCACTTCTCCACGCCAGTTTACAGCTTTTCGCACCTCCGCAAATTTTCTGTCCAGTCTCTTGCGTTGCCGCAACAGTGGCCTAATTTATAAAGTTTATCTTACTCCCTCATTCAGCTCCTTAAAAGGTCTTTTGCTGGTCCAGTATTTTTTTGCCCGTCTCAGTGTTCTTTCCACCATCACATTCTCGCCACCATGGGAGAAAGGAAGAAAATAGGTTTTGTTATTTTAGCAGCTGCTGGAGCAGTCACCAACACCACTACAACGGCACAGAATGTAATGTTTTTTGGCCAGTTTTTCTACAGATGTGACCTATGTCCGGAGCCAGTACTCCTGCATGCCAGGAATAACGTTTATCAAAACATCCTCTCGCCAGCGCAGTGTTTTTCTCGTCCACCGTTATGGCATGCTGTCTGCTGACTGGCCTGGCAGAAACTGTGTGGTTCGCGTTTTTACGACCACAGCTTCAGCTATGCCGGAAGAGACCGGGGTCCCGCCCTGATCATTCGCCCGCAGAAATCCTGTCGTGCCGCTTTCTCCCTGCTGTGAGTTCATGGCTCAGCACTCAGAAGACAAGCTGCATGTGTCCCAGGGGCGAGACCGTTGCAGCGGCCCTTCTCTGCCTCGTTCTTGTCTGCCCCGAATGCATCAGTCTATTACACCTCCAGTTATGGAATCTCAATAAATAAATAGCAAGCATACGTGGTAAGTATTGCCTCTGCATTTGCTGCAATGCCCAACTTTATGATTCAATGCGCAATTACTGCATCCTGTCTGTCATTAGTATCTGTCGCTACTCAAGGGTGAGGTGTGCCTTGCCGGAAAGAGGATCCACCTCTTAAAACAAGTACATTGAGCTGCTTTTCATGAAATGACCCATATATGTTTTCTGAGGAAATGCTGTCCTCTGGGTGGAACTTATCATCCTCCAATGTTTGTTGATAAGGTCTTAATACTCTTTATATTAACATTCGAGAGTAGCAAAAACAAAAAGGCGATCTGCTACGATTTAATCGTAGGACAAATAACTAATTTTCAACTTCCACTTATGCCAGTGGTAATTATTCAGTCATTTATACTATTGTTCTATTTATGGTTTACTCGCAGTTCTTGCTATAGTGGCTCTACTACAGGCGTCATTCTTCCATCTGCGTATACACTGCATGAACAGCGATACTTAGATGCCGTGTCGATTCTCCTCAGTGACACTTCTGTACTAATGCTGGAAAAAAATTATGCCTTTATTCTAGAATGCTTATGCTTGTCAGAAAGAAACTTCTACATGTTTCAGATACAGAAACAGTAATAAAGCTTACTCTGAGACAAATGTGAAGAAATGAATAATTTCATTTATTGTCAAATTGTGTCGTTTAAACTGTGAAAATGTAGCAGACACGACGATGCCTGATGTATTAAAAGATTACTTACGAAGTATTTAGAATTGTTTTTCTAAATATTTTGTAGGCCCTGGTAAACTTGATGCGTTTGGTGCAAATCATGGGTATCCCGAATAGTGCAACGCACATAAAGGGAAACAGTATTGCATCCATGTCACAAGAACTTCTAAACATTGTATTGTTGCTAACAAAACATATAGATTCATTTAGTAATGCATCCTCTTTGTTATCTTCATTTCCCCATGGTTTCTTTGTGCTCTACTGACAGAATATTAATTTCAAATCTTGATATTTCTTTTTTTTTAAGAGCAAACCGCCATTTGACTCTTTGTTACCATATTTATCTTCTGTATTATCTAGGTTTGAGCTTTTATCAAGTACAGTGCTAAAAGCTGTTAGGCCATTATTCTGTCATGCATGTTAAGACAGTCTAAAACTGCTTTGTACTTCCTTAACAAATATGACGTAACAATGGTCTAACAGTTTTTAACATTGTACTTCATAATAGAATAAAAGCCGAAATCTAAATGTTATAGAAGATGCAATACAGTAATACACATGATTTACTCTTTTAAAAGGTATTGCATGACTGTGGATCAACACCACCGAGAACGTGATATTTACATTGTGCTGCTCTCTCAATACTGCCATCCATTTCACCTGCTCGACTAGCTTAATGCTGTTATTGTTATATGGATTCTGCAAAGCTTTGCACATTATCGTTATGTTGGGAAATGCACGGACAAGACTTGATAATATAAGCCGAATGAACCTACAACAATGCTGACTTCATGAACACCGTTGTAATTTATATATACTTAATATATATACACTTTAAGGAAAAAAATACGAGGCCCTCAAGGACAAGGACATTTTATTGACAAGTGATGTTACGGGTAGTTCATCATTTTAGAAGTATATAAAGGAAATTCAACCCAAAAGAATCTCACACGCCACAGTAAAGAGTGCCAAACCAGCCGCATGAATACCTTGAGTACTTCTCTCTGCCGGCAATGCGGGCATCTGTTCTCACATGCCGAATGGCATCCTGCGATAGTGTCCCAATAATCTTCCACTTTTGTGTTGATATTCGACCACCGTTCTCGCAAGCTCTGGAGAACGAGTAACTTCCGGTTTCACCATGTCCCACATGTGTTCAGTTGACCAAAGATCTGATGAACTTGCTGGCCAGGGCAGTTGCTGTACAACACAGAGTGTACGTTCCGTCGCAGCAGCCATATATGCATTATCCTGCTAAAAAAGCGCATCGCCTTCCTGTCGAATACATGGTAGTACCACTTGGAAAACAACCTTTGACACGTAGCAGGCGCTGGTTAGTCTGCTCTGCAGAAACACCCTAATGTGGCCAGGAGTTGCAATTGATGGCCCCCTACACCATGAAGCCTACGGTCGTGGGTGAATGCACCCTGGAATAGGCCGCGCACCAGGTCTACGCCGTACACGTATACGTCCACCACTCGCATGAAGACAGTAGCTACTCTCATCCACTCTACATCTGACTCTTTCACGAGACCAGAAAATCTGCACTTCGCGGTGTCACGATATCAATGGTAGCCTAGTCAGAAGCACACGTGATCTTCATGCTGCTGCATACAGACAGTTTCCAACGGTATTTGTTGGCACAGCAGGTGCAAGTTGTGCCCGAATTTCCGTCCTGGATGACGTTTGGTCGGCCGCCTCTAGTAGTACAATGCGTCGTTGTCGACAGGTGTGTGTACTACGTGGACGTCCAGAGCCTGGTTAACAGATGTGTTCCACAGACAACAGCTGCAAATTGCACCATATCACCTATACTTTCTTGTTCCCAACACCTGCAGCAACCCATCAATACGTCCCTCGAGCTTTCCGCAGGCCCACATTGTGACCCCGTTCAAATGGCTGAAGTTGTTCACGAGCGTTTGTACCCGCGTTCGGCGGTTGTACCCTAGAATGAATGTTTGCAAACACTGATCAGTGACAAATTCAGCACAGTTACTGCCTGCAGAGTAAAAACAGATGGCACACAGGCAGGCCTCCTGAGCGCCATCTGATCGGCGATGACCGTGGCAAATGAATCACTAATACCACAATGCCTCAGTATGCACATATTATACCATCGTGCCACTGAACAAAGTTCTTGAGAGTGTTGCATTTTTTGGACAGTTTATTTGTGTTATATCTAATTTGCAGGTTTTCGACCTGAGAATCATTACATATAACTATATAAACATTCTGTATAACAAACACATCGCGGTATTGGGGTAAACTTTTAGCACAGAGGTAATTAAAAATCCCACGACATAACAAGGTGCAGATGAATATACAAATAAACATTCAAGTTTTGGTCTTGCAAAACCAGTCCACAACTAAATTTTAAATCATAATATGTTTACAAGGAGTCTTAGGGCCATGTCACACTTGTCCGGCTGTCGTGTAAGTGGCGCCAGGTGCAACACATCCTTTATATTATATATGGTGAGCGGCCTATTCTAGAGTGCAATAATCTAACATATACACATGTTGGCAGTCACAATCAGCTGACTGAAAAACAATGAAACCGTTTAAATTTTATTGTAATTCTTATTCCAGTTTCAAAAGGCTTTAACAATATTATGTATGTGAAAGATGTAGAACCGAAGATGCATGCATTAAAATCTAAATTTGTGATAGACAAAATTCTCAAAAGCCGAACGACATTTAAGAAAAAACTTGAAACATTTAGTTTAGAAACTGAATGAATCAAGTGATGAGGTTTCGGAGTGGTTTAAGACAGTGGGGGATATGCAAAATGTCCATATGAAGTCTTGTTAATTGGACTGTATGGTGTAGTGCTGGCTAACCTGCGCTGAGAGGTGTCCATAAGGCGTGCTGGAATAAGCAAGCACACTTGCATTTACTGATGTCATTTTTGGATCCTCTATCTAACGCCGATGAACGGTGATGAATCCTTCTGTACAAAGAAGTACTGATAGTTCGCGTTTACTCGAAAAATACAGTGAGAAGTACAGTCAGCGATGGTAGTATTCTGCTATGTGTGACACTCACCTCATCTTCTTTCGTTCCTGTATTTGTAATGTTGGATATAGTGTCATCTATGGACGATGTCGATATTCTTACTGACCGCTTGGACTGATTCATGTCGAATACCTTCTTTTCCAGATGCCGCAGAATCCATTTCGATAATTGTTCATATAAGACCGGAATCATGTTACATGGTTATCAAGGGTAGGCATTCAAGTGATGTGCTATCCTCAGATTACTCAGTATCAACCATATTAGAATTAGCTGGATCGTCCACTGCTTGTAAATTTATTATATTATTATTAGTAGTAGTACTCCAGGATTAATTAATGAAAAGATCAACTATTAACGTTTTCCTGTGTTCCTGTTATCTTCTGCCAAACTTCTCTATTCAAGGCATCCCCCTTGCGTACACAGTGATGGTCCGCTATTTCGTTCATGTGGCCATTTCAAGAACATCGTGGTTTGACCCGTTTACATCTGCGAGATGCTTTCCATTCAAAAATTTTGTTTGACCGTCGATAATATGGCATATACCTATAACACTTCAGCGATTTTATTTCAATTCTCTCTGTTTCATTTGCCCTCATTCATTCTAGCACTTATTACATCATTAGTATTTTCTCCATTGTTGTTATAGTTATTAGTCTTCTTTTGGGGTCAGTATTTAAAATCCATAGTTCTCATCCATAGCACAGGACGGTTTCAAACATTATTCAACTTTCTCTTCACTTGCGGTTGTAAGAAATGTTGTTGTCATACCAGGAGGAATTCATACGGCATATTAGTTTTCTGCTTAGTTGTATTCTGTATTTTCCTTTTGTATTGCTTTTGTCGGTATATGTCCTCACATGTTTAAATATTTCACCTGTCTCATAATTGCTCCGTCACTGATGTGAACTTAAAATCTTGGGTCACTCTTCGCTGCCAGATATTCAGTTTTTGTTAGACTCATTTGTAGTCCCCGTTTATCACATTCGTGATATATACTCGTATCTGGACGCAGACTCGTATTCGTCTGGTATTAGAATGACTTGGTCATCAGCTCAACTTAACGAAAGCTCCTGTACATCACTAACAATGATTCCCGTTCCTCCATAGCTGTTCTTCCATCTTCTGAGAGACATTTCCGCGTATAAATTGAACAAGATGGGTCACATACTGCAACCTTGTCTCAGCCCTCTTGTGACATTAATACGTTCTGGTAATTTTGGCCCTCTTTTAATCTGTATTTTATTATCTTTTTACATCGTCATCATTATCGTCTTCAAGGATTAGGTCTTTTGGCCAATTTACCCATAGGATTGTTCACACCATATCTTTAAGCGAGGTCCACGTTGCTCAGGTCGGTTTCATTATATTATATTGCAACTTTAACTAACCTATCATTAGATATACGTTAGTCGTGGAAGTACAGAAACGTTCCTGAAAACTCAGGAATTTAGATATACAAGTCGCTGCGAAATGAAATAAGTACGAAGTGCGGGAAGTTACGACGGAATGGCCGCATGAAAAATGTGAAGAAATTGAAAAAAAAAATTATTGTCGGAAGGACAGACTCAGCATACAGGAAAGTTAAAACAACCTTAGGTGACATTAAAAGCAAGGGTGATAACATTAAGAGTGCAAGGTAATTCCACTGTTAAATGCAGAGGACAGAACGGATAGGTGGAAAGAATACATTGAAAGCCTCTATGACAGGGAACTTTGTCTGATGTTATAGAAGAAGAAACAGGAGTCGATTCAGAAGAGATAGGGGATCCAGCGTTAGAATTTAAAAGAGCTTTGGAGGACCTAATATCAAATAAGGCAGAAGACATAGATAACATTCCATCAGCATTTCTAAAATCATTGGAGCAAATGGCAATAAAACGACCATTCACGTTGGTGTGTAGAATGTATGAGTTTGGCGACATACCGTCTGACTTTCGGAAAAATATCGTCCACATCATTCTGGAGACTGTGAGAGCTGACAAGTGCGAGGATTATCGCACAATCAGCTTAACAGCTCATGCATCCAAGTTGCTGACAAGAATGATATACAGAAGAATGGATAGGAAAATTGAGGATGTGCTAGATGACGATCAGTTTCGCTTTAGAAAAGGTAAAGGCACAAGAGAGGCAATTCTGCCGCTGCGTTTGATGAAGGAAGCAAGACTAAAGAAAAATCAAGACACGTTCATAGGATTTGTCGACTTGGAAAAAGTGTTCTACAATGTAAAATGGTGCAAGATGTTCCAAATTCTAAGAAAAATAGGGGTAAGGTTTAGAGAGAGACGGTTAATATACAATATGTGCAAGAGCCAAGAGGTAATAATAAGAGTGGACGACGAAGAACGAAGTGCTCGGATTAAAAACGATGTAAGAAAGGGATATAGTCATTCGCCCTTACTGTTCAATCTGTACATCGAAGAAACAATGGTGGTAATAAGTGAAACTAAAATTAAAGGTGATAACATTGCTATCCTGAGCGAAAGTAAAGAATAATTACATGATCTGCTGAACTGAATGAACAATATAATGAGTACAGATTATGGATTGAGAGTAAATCGAACAAAGACGAAAATAATGAGAAGAAGCAGAAAAGAGAACAGCGAGAAACTTAACATCAGGACCGATGGTCGCGAAGTAGATGAAGTTAAGCAATTCTACTACCTAGGCAGTAAAATGACCAATGACGGTAGGAGTAAGGAAGACATGGCAGAATGGGCATTCCTGGTCAAGAGCAGGCTACTATTGTCAAACATAGGCCTTGATTTGAGGAAGAAATTTCTGAGAATGTATGTCTGGAGTACAGCGTTGTATGGTAGTGAAACATGGACTGTGGGGAAACAGTAACAGCAGAGAACCGAAGAATTTGAGATGTAGTGCTACAGACGAATGTTGAAAATTAGGTGGACTAATAAGGTAAGGAACGAGGAGGTTCTGCGCAGAATCGGAGAGGAATGGAATAAGTGGAAAAGAGGATGATAGGACATCTGTTAAGAAATGAGGGAATGACTTCCATGGTACTAAAGGGAGCTGTAGAGGACAAAAGTTGTAGAGGAAGACAGAGGTTGTAATACATCCAGCAAATAAATGAGGATGTAGGTTGCAGGTGCTACTCCGAGATGAAGAGGTTGGCCCAGGAGAGGAATTCGTGGCGGACCGCATCAGACCAGTCAGAAGACTGATGACACACAAAAAAAGGAGACATCCCAGAGCGGAGGAACTTCATCTCTGATGATAATCAGAATTAGGGTCCAGCATTCGTCACCATGGCAACGCTCTTACTTTGTACAGATTAATTAATGTTTCTTTCCATACATTATGCTATAATGTACGTTTTATAGTTCCACAGAAAGGTCTGAATCTGAGCAATTTTAGCTCTAGATCTGACCAGGTAAATTTAAAATTGCACCATAAATATTAAAACACTTTTACTTGGTCAATTATTTGTCCATCTGGAGACTAGCTCAGTACCCGAAGTTTCCTGGGTATTTATTTATTCCAGTCTTCTATTAATCCTTTCCCCTCTCTCTCTCCATTTCCCCCTCCTTCATGTCTGTCCATCTCCTTCACCCAATCTCTCTCCACCTCCTTCACCCCTACTCTCTGTCCATCTACTCCTTCCTCCTTTGTCCATCTATTCCTCCTCACTCTAATTCCATCAGCTCCTCCTCCCTCTCTTTGTCCATATATTTCTCCCACTCTCCTTGTACATCCCCTCCCCTCCCCTCTCTTCCATTTCCCCTCCCCTCTCTTTGGCCATCTCCTCCTTCTCATCTATGTCTACTTCCTTCTTAGCCCTCTCTATCTGTCCATTCGCTCCTCCCCCTTGTCTCTCCACGTTATAACCCCACCCCAAACCTCAATAGCAGGCTGGTGGTTTTTACTCCCTTATTATTTCTTTCTCGACTGCTAATATGTTTACCAAATTTGATTCAGATTGTTCCAGGGGTTTACCATGAGCTTTTAACCCTTGGCTTTGGCTCGGAACGTACATGTCAAATATATTTCAGATATATTTAAGGTATTTCACACGTGTTTGTATACATATTTCACCTGTATCTCTAGCGAATTTCGTTCTGCAGTTTCACTTTCATGTAGCTCACTGTTTATGACGTCGTATGCCCTGAACTATGAGTCGTAGAATGATATATTTTTCCAAGTACTATCAAGTACACATGTGACAATTGTCTGCAAAATTTGTTGCGAATATAGTCGGTAGCAAAGAACTAATAAATTTAAACGCTGTGGATGATGGGGCAGTTTTTAACGCATGTCAGTGTTTGTGACTTCATATTTCTTGAACTATGTTTTGAACAACTATATGATTTTGCTCGTACATTCAGTGTTCTATGCGAATACTGTCTGCAAAATGTGTCACGAATACAGTTACCAGTAAACAAATAATAAATTAAAACGTCATGCTTCGTGCGGCAGTTTTACTGCACGAACAGTGAAAATTGGCAAGCGATAAACGTTTTCCTTTCGTTATTTTGTGAGAATTATGAGCAAGAAAGAGTTCTGTAAGGATTTGAAATGACGTGTAAAGTTTGTTGTCAGCCATTAACTGCTCTCATTCTCAAATACTGAAGGAGTAAAATATGGGTATTCGCGCGATATGGGCTACACTGCTTTTTCACCCCACCCCTTTGACACGGGAATGTGGAACCCACACCCATTTTTATAATATGTATGGATATTCTCATTCACTGTACAGCAGTAGTTTTACTCAGTTTATATGTTGAAATCTGAACCTTTTCTTCAGATTTTCCTATTATAATATGATCATCAGCAAACAACATCGTCATAAAATTGCAATTATCGCGTCTTAACATGGCATTTAATAAAATCAACCATTTACGAATGATATCGTCAGTATAAAAATTGTGGAAATGGGCCGCCTTGTTTGATTTCTTCATTAATGTCTGTAGATTCTGTCCCATTCCTTACAACATGGATCCTTATTTTATTTTTGTATTATCACTAAATTGTCGTAATCAGAAAGGCTTGAACTCCCGTTTCCTCAAGTGATTCTCAAAACATCTCCCACTTTAACTTGTCAAACGCATCTTCATAGTCGGTAAAAACGTAATAAACTGGTAAATTAAATTCTCTTCTTTTCTCGGTTACTTGTGCCACAATGAAAAGACGATCAGAACATGATCTACCTTTCCTAAAACCGTGTTGTACCTGTGTTTCCACATCTGGTGTTAATCTCTCGTTTACGATTTTAGCATACAGTTTCTAACAGGAATGTAGCAGATTTATTCCTCGGTAATTTTTGCACTGTGATTTATCACCTTTCCTGTAAGTAGGGTATATCAGAGCCTCATTCCATTCGTCTTCCACGTTTCCTCTCGGTGTCTATTTCTGGTTTTCCTTCATTATCAATCGACAGTATATCGTCTCTCTCTCTCTCTCTCCGTCGTTTTCTCTTTTTCTTTATTTTATGAAAAGTATCGGTTTGTTACTTTTGGAGTAGTGGATGGAAATATCTGTTAGTCGTGACGTCACTTATATTTCACACACTCGTGGTAACGGCTAAAATATACACTAACAATCATCAATGTTGCTACACAAGCAAATAATTCTGAAAAAAGGTACTAGGTTGGGTTGTAACAATTTACTTACGTTGACAACACACACGGTTAGCTCAATAGCACGCGTGGTTTGTTTAAAACTGTCTTAGTTAACGCACGATCAACAGCTATTATTGCAGAGAGAGGCACTATATAATCACCTACGTAGCTGCACTATTACTCTCGATGTTAAGTAAATTTTTTGTTAAACACTGACGTTTTATACTGTTAATTATGATTTGAATAATATTTACGGCAGTGAAAACAAGATTTTTACCAGTTAGCGGTTTACTCATAAGCAAGACTGAGGCTCTTATTATTATTTATTACCTTTGAGTTTGTCGTGTAAATTTAATAACACATTTTCTGTAAAAATATATTTTTTTCCTCAGAGAAAAATATTTGAAGTATTTTTTTCTTGTTGTCTTGTAGGTCAAGCGCCAAAATCATGTCATTAATTATATTTCACATAATGGCTGCCAAAGCGCCATTACGACAAAAGAATGGCTGACGGCCAGTGATAAAACTTGAAGTCTAGAGATAATTAATTATTTTTACTTAATTATATTCACATGTGGAAGGGGAGGAAGAGATATGAACTGAGATTAAAAGACAAATACTTTTCATACGTATATTGTTAAAAATCGTGAGCTTAGAACCAACCGCATACAAAAGCACTTAATAGGTTAGACGGCTGACACCAGATTCATCATTTTATTAATCCAAGTCTTTGTCCCACAATTGTAGGTATAGAAATTGCATGATATGGTATATTCATAGTCTTTGTTATTCTTAGAATTTGTTACACAGAAATATATTTATTATTAATGTTTTTATCTCCAAAACACGTGAAGATGGAGAGTTTTCTCGTTCCAAAATAACATGTCATCATTGCTAGCACATTTACGTACATAAACATGTAAATCTGTCTTCGTTTTTGACACAATTGACTTGTTGTTATCGTAACATATCCAGGAGACGGTACAATAGACATTTAAAATATTTTAACCATTCCTTAGACACCACGCTAGAGGTTGCGATAATCGATAGCGGTCCAGCACTTGCAACCTCTGGACTCGCTGGCGCTTGCAGCGCCGCCGTATGGCACGGACAGAGACTGGCAGATCGCACCGGCCGAGTCAGCTAAAGGTCGTGAGCGAAGTCAGATTTGAATAGCCTTCAGATCGCTAGGTTCGCAGTCTCTAGTTCGCGCATGTATTACGCATGTAATACCAGAATTGTGTTATGGTGCTTTTGGTATAAACCAGTTAATGTTTGTTAATGAGTCATTTGTATTCAAGAAAGATAGTTATGATTAGTTATGTTCCTGGAGTGCAGTAGCAGGACAAAGTTATGTAAATGTTATTTACTAAAGTATTCCAGTACTAATTATTATAGAATGTTACAGATTCCTACAACCATCCCACTCGTGCTAGCCTCTATCATCCCACTGCAAATCCCAGGGGTACCGATCGAAAAGCATCCTACATTTGTGTGAGGTGATGACATGTTGCATCGACCTTCACATCACTTTACAGTTATTACATTTAATTATCAAGTATCTCGTTCTTGTTTATTCAAGTACTTTATAATTTTGTATTCTTTGTTTTGTCTCCCATGAATATAATGGTCTAGTTCACTCACATACCGACCCCAACGTCTCGTTTCCTTCTTCGTATTTTTTTCTTTACTAAAGGAGACTTACTTATATAATCCTTTCTGTAATACACATTATTAGGTAATGGAAAGATTTTTAGATACACCTTATTGTTGTCTTTTATTAGCCTGCTAATATGGTCATTCGTAATCGTTAATCCCTTTTTAACATATTTCTTTTTTTCGTTCCTAGTGCTACAGTGGCTACGTGCGTTACAATTTCTTTAATAGTACTGCATTCTCCATCTAGGTTGTTACTTGCTGGTTTCTCATTTAGTCTCTTTTGGTATAATAATACGACACTATATCGTTGGAGTAGATGCATCTTACAATCTCTTACATCCCACTGAGTGTTTATGACTGGTTTCTTCCATGTTTTTAAAAATATTTTCTCACTGCAGATTAAAAAGCGATATGATGATACATCCAAGCTTCTGTGGACTCTTGTATCTTTTGTTCTTGCCAGTGGCTTTTTTTCTATTTTTTTTTTGTAAGAACATAGTCTATTACTCGAGCAGCCCATGTAAATTAATAGATGTCACGATGTTTAAAAATATCTTGATATCTCTGCACATTTTAATAATGATATGTAAAAGATGGCCATCCATATATTTCAAAACTTCCCACAGTTTTGGTCTCAGAACAGTATCAAGTTTTGCTAATATATAAAGGAAGCGTGCAACTCATTTGCTACTGCTATAGATTTATCCTTTAGCTGTTGTAAAATAAAGAGGTTATCTCTACAGGATCTCTCCTGCCTGTTCACACTCTGGTCTTCCCCGAAATAGTGGGGAGCCTTCTGTCACACTTTCTCATCCATAATTTTGCCAATAAGCGGCTCATAATGCAGTTCACACTAATACATCTGTAGCGGTTAGTGTCTAGAATAAGATTTTCACCCTGCAACGGAGTGTGCGCTGATATGTAACTTCCTGGCAGATTAAAACTGTGTCGCGGACGAAGACTCGAACTCGAGTTTGAGTCTCGGTCAGGCACACAGTTTTAATCTTCCAGGAAATGTCATATCTTCGCACACTCCTCTGCAGAGTGAAAATCTCATTCTGGAAACATCCCCAGGCTGTGGCTAAGCCATCTCTCCGTGCTATCGTCTCTACCAGGAGTGCTAGTTCAGCAAGGTTCGCAGAAGAGCTTCTGTGAATTTTGGAGGTAGGAGACGAGATACTGGCAGAGTTGAAGCTGTGAGAAGGTGTCCTGGGGCCCTATTCTGCATCGTTCATACCGATCGGTGCAGTAGGTTAGCCTCAGTAGTGGCGTCACTTTCGGTTCTTTATCCGAAGTTCCTATTCAGTAAGCTTCTGAGACCTGTTACCGATCGGTCCTCCTGCCGATTTTCGATGACTCTATCGAGAGGTTTTAGATTTTGGTATGGCCCTCTCGTTCGGTTCTGGTGGCTTATTTACATCTAGAATTTGTTATTTCAAACATATTGAGCGGTTTCAGGTTCGAATTTAGTGACTGTGTTACTGAAGAACCACCAGGACGCGTCTGGGTAGAAAGTGAGTTCATAATAGACTATTTTTCTTTGTTAGAAATATGGTTTGTATTGTTGTTACTGTGAATAATTGTGACGTAAAACAACAGTTTTGGCCAATATTCTCACAAAGTACCTGTTATTTTTACGCAATTAAGAGTTTAAAAGAAATCATTAAATTTCAAAAGGTCGGCTCTCGTTACATATATCACATGAGTGTTAGCTGAAATTACTAATGACTTCATGTACTATTTTTCCGCAGATGGTTTACTTATTCATTATCAAAAGATGTTTAAAACTTTTAAGTAACAATGCAAAGGAATTTTGTGAAGCCTGATAGAGGAAACCTTCCAAAATTTCATACATTTGCAGCTTACGCCCACATCATTGGGCAACGAAGTCAGCCTGAATCTCTTGCGACTGGAATTCTGCAGAATAAAGGGCTGAAAGCATCCTGGTTGTTGTAGCCAAGTCGATAAGGCATGAACTGCCGTGTCAGATATCATAGGTTTACATAATAATGGGTACGAAAATATTTTTTTCCTCTTTGTGTTTGTAACACATTCTGACACTTCGCTATTCGTCAAAGTTAAGCATTTTTCTGAAATATTCAATGTTATTTACATGTAAGAGCGCGTTTTCTCAGAAACTAGTATCTTCGATTTCGTGACTTCCATATGTTTAAGGAATGAAAGATGAAATTGCTGTGCATGGAACAACTGACAGTGACGTTCATTCGTAAATCAAATTCCGAAACGTAAAATCCAAAAGAAGACATCGATGTGAATCAGAACAAAATGACATATGTGACATTTATGACAGTTTCCAGAACACAGTCAATATCTATCATTATCATACATTCATGGAAGCTCATGGCCAGTGAAATTTGAACATTAATACATACTCTAACCACAATTTTCGATACTGTGAAGAATAGCGTGCCTGTGTCGGCTTCTACCTGCTTCAATATCTGCCGCTGTGGCGCTGCAGTTGGCATGCGCGGATCTGATGTAGATTGCTTTTGATTGGTTGGTGCGAGGAGAACTGACAACAGCGTTTCAATTAGCTAGGGCCGTTCGGCATCGTTTTCGAAATGCTTACAGAATAATGTTGGGCCTCTCCTTTGAAAACAAGACCGTTTGGTGCGCTTGCGTACCGAACCGATCGGCAAAATGACGGAAAGATACAGAATAGGGGGCCTGAGTCGTGCTTTGGTAGCTCAGTCGGTTACCAGCATGATAGCTCAGCGTGTGTGGTCAGAGAGTTAGCTGCCCTCTGTAATACAAAACTGAGTGAATGGGTCAACGAAGAGCCTGAACGGGTGTCATCGGACGTCTGCTCTGAACGAATTCAGTGAACAATACGACAAAATCAAGAAAAAAGTCGGTAGAGCACTTGCCCATGGAAGGCAATGGTCCCGAGTTCGAGTCTCGGTCTGGCACAGAGTTTTAATCTGCCAGGAAGTTTCAGTTCGTATCTTTTTTTCTCCATCTAGAAAATGGAAATCACATACGATATTTCAGTGCATTGATAACAGGTGAGTATAAGGTGCCTTATTCTTTTCTTGAAATTGTGTCCTCCAACTTTCAATAATTCCACAGGAATATTCGCAGGACCATTTGATCGGGCATTCTTCTTTTCGGCTAATGCGCTGTTCGCTTCTGTCGTAATGTTCATATTTCGAAGCGTTTCTTCAGTCTTACATTCCTCCTTTTTTATACACTGGATTATGTCTTCAGCTATTGGATTATTAGATCTGCATAATGCTTTTCCCATTCCCTTAAAAGAAGTAAGTTTTTCATTGTCTTGTTTACTGATGTTTTCTTCTTTTCTGTAAATGTCCTTCAGACTTCTATCTTTTGTATCTATCTGTTAAATTTCACTGTGAATGCATTTCTGTTTTCACATCTTGTTATTTTCTCATTTAATTCTGTTTCTTAACTCCTGGATCATTGTCTGGTAATTTTCATCATCTTGTGATTTATTTGATAATCATTTTTTGTACAAATTCTTCTGTTCCCGCATCCTGTTCTCAAGGTTACCGACGCCCATAGACCATTCTGTTTGTCTACACTCTTACTCTCTGCCCGCAATACCTCTAGGGCAATTTTGCTAATTTCTTGTTTAACATTCTCGTTTTCCCTTTCAACATTGTCATATTCTGACATCTTTTTTAGTTCACATTCTAATTTTCGTATAAATAAATCCTTTACGCTGAACTGCTTCAGGAGAAAGAGTTTGTGCCGCATCTGCTCGTGTTTCTCTTCAATCTTCTGGCTATTCAGTTGTCTATTTCTTGTGTTTTCTCCTAATTGGATACGTCGCCTTTGAAAAACTAAGTGGCCATTAGATCCACAGTTGGTTCCCCACAAAGCTCTACAGTCTTGAAATACCCTTTTTTTTATTTTTGCTTATTAATGATGTAATCAATCAATGATTTATCCTGTAATGTATATCTTTAAATATATACCTGTAAATAGCGTGTGACGAGATAAACTCTTTTGGCTGCAAAAAAAATTTATTTGTAGACCAATCTGAAGACGCCCTAAACAAGCCGATACGCATTTGGCAAAGCAGAAAATAATAGACTGTTTTTCAGCCACGACTGTTTATCTCTTCCAAACATTTATCAGTGCTTGCTGTATGATCCCATCATGAACTGGAAAAAGTGAATAGTGTGTTCAGAATTCTCAAGTTATACTTTTTAAAGGATTCTGCAAAATTTTCTCCGGAACTATTACGATATTTTATCCATATTTCTTCCATATTTTTCTTATAAATTTCCGCCTCCTAATCTAAAGGAACTACCTGATTTATGCGTAAACTATATTGCGATTTATTCCTGGTCATGTGCCATGCCCTCCAGAATCCATAACACAACAAAATAAAGCTTTTCTGTGAGATAAGGCTGGACCAAGCAGCCATTAACCTAGCGGTCATAGTGTTCCGGAAGATACATGAACGCTATACTGGTAGAATGATGACGTAATGTTGGGTTATCATTCACAGTCATGACTTCTTGTACTGTCTTAAATATCCTTTACTTGAGTAAGGTTTTGTGTATCGTATTCACATCGTTTCCAATTCCTGGCGCTACTTGCCTAGCAAACAAGGCTGGTTTGGGTGGAGGAGAGATGTCTACGTTTTCCCAATTGGTCACGTGCAACTTTGGTCACTTGAAACTGGCACATCAGTTCTTCCACTAGTAATTACTATTATGCTATTAAAACCTAACATGTATTCCGTCCGAAACAGATCGAATATCTTGTTAATTAGATATTGGAATATGTCAAAACGACTATATTTCTGGATTAACTGTACTCAGAAGGGCCGCATTTATAAAAGTACTCATTTACTAATGTTAGCCTAAAATATTTGTTATTGTCTCGTACTGATCTGACAATTTTTGATAATTTTAGGAAAGTCGCTATTCCTAATAAAGAGAACTTATATACGTAACCTATTAGCTCAGCACGGTAAAAACGTACACGACAGATTACTGAAAAGTATCTTCTTTATCTAACTTATTGTTGGATGTTGCTGTGAAATTACGCAGCGAATACTCAATGTCGTATATGGCGTATAAGTCATGAACGATATCCGTTACCAGATGTTCTTCCGATGTGTGTAGCTATGACTGTTAATAAGCATGGTATTGTTTCGCTGAAAAAGAAATGGAGACCGGTAAAACATATATGATGAAACATAGTAAAATTTCTCTTTATTTTTGTTTTATTTATTGATTTATTTTTGCCTAAAAATTAACAAGATAGTAATACAGATACTTCAATTAAAACATTATAAATTATTTTAATACAAAACAGTTGATTTTTACGAATGTATAAAAAGTACACAATACAGACATGAAAAAATTGGAAGCGATTTTGACAGGAATTTGATATAATCCATTTTAGATGTAGGGCGGTATAATTTTGATTCTATCTACATGTTGTGTTTTCTGCCACGTTCGTTTAAAACTAATCAAATCTTGAAAAGATTTATTCATTTACTTAAATTCTGGTGTTTGCCAAATCATTTTTCAGAAGTTTCACTTTTATTTTGATATAATAATGAAATAGGAAATCAACACTGAGATTCTATTCCACGATTCAAGATTGCCAGAGTGCCAGGAGTCGTTTTATTTCCTACGAATGGCACAAAGAATTTTAAATAAATTCCATCAACTAGTCATTATTTCAAAACACAAATTAAATGTTCTGCTTGTCTCAAAGAAGCGAGAAACTTAAATGGATGCAGGTATAAGAGATAAATATTGGTTAATACCGAGTTTTATTCTCATTCAGATTCCACGTAACAAGTTCCCATTTGAGGGGTCTTTTTTGGAGGATAAAATGAAAGAAAGAGTATCGGACGAAAAGGAATACAATTTTTTAGGTTAGAACGGTATTTGTCATCCTAAATGACCAGCGCTATTTTTGCTAAGAAGAAAATGTGACAAGAGTAGCTGATCAGAATAGCTAGATCCGAATAAATTATTGCTTCCTCGTATTGTTACAGAAATATCGTACACTAATAGTACAATGTGCGTTATGACAAAATATGTGTCAAAGAGATGCTTATGCTAGGTATAAACTATGGTGGTTAAAAATTGGGTGATCCAGCTCTCATCGCTTTCTTGGGACATGGAAATATAATATGAACAGCCGATAGGAACAACGTAAACGTCAACTAGCTGTCTTCCATTCCTCTAGTGTTGAGACAGGTTTCCGTGACTGCAATAATTAAACCGGTTGTATCAATAAGCAGGAAATCGATTATCGTTTACTTTATACCTGCAAACACGCTTTGAATATGGAAAAGCTCTGTCGCAACCTCAACATTGTATTCCAGTCCTAAAATATGTCGTTATGTTTTATTTGCCTCTAGTATCCCGTCAGCAATGTAGTCGTGATATATATTTGATAATCACGCAATAGAATTTCTATTCTGTAATGCTGTACGCAACACTAGGACAGGAACACGGTCAGGTATCATGCTACAAGCTATGCTAAAAGGACGAGAGACATAGGTGAATTGGTGGTGCCTTCTACGTCAATCACATACTCGTAAGTTCACAACTAAAAGCTGAAAATCTAGACATTGAGTTTCTCCACATAGCAGTTCGTCTCTCCACTTTCTGTGGCCCAGGACCACTATCATAATTATAGAAAAATTACACTTTTATTTTAAACAGACCTCGGGAAATTATAAATAATATATTTGCAAAAATAAATTAAATATAGTACATTTGTACAATTTTCGCCGATTCCATTTGTTTTCAGCACTTTTCAGCATGCTAAATAAATCAATAAATGTCCATGGTAGAAGCATTTTAGACAGCTTGTTCTTCTGCAGCTTCCTTACAAGCGAATCGTACCGTGATAGCACTGGAAAAGAAAATGAAGTCATGAAATACACGGCCAATGCAAGATCGGATGGGTACACTACAATACATGTGGAGCAAGTCAATGGCTTTGTTCTATTACACACTGCAACAGATACACATACACGCATTAGGCGTTCGTTTCTGCTGTGGCACATTGTCCCAGGAAAGCATTAAAAATAGCTGCAATCCTCCCGTTCTCAACAAGGTTTTCGGGAAGCTTGCCCTGTTCTACGGTACACGCCGCAACCATAAGTCCGGGTTTTACAACAGGCCGAATTGTCATATAACTGGATTTGTCAGAGGGAGAGAGAGAGAGAGGGGGGGGGGGGGGGGGGAGGAGAAGAAGACGATGTGTATCGTACGGTCCAAGAAATTCCTTCCGTTGTAGTTAATAATAAATTTCTCAAGGAGATGCGAATTCAGGAGCATAAAAATTTCACTCTAATTCTATGCTGTTGCAGTTTACCTCTTCAGCGACTCTTCGCAGTTGTTCTGCCATGGACGGTCCGGTCTGCTGCACCATCTTGTAGAAGTATCCCTCCTTATTTTGTAACAGCAGGTGAGGATGGTCAAATTCCTGTGTGCATAAAGTAATATGATACTTCCCTAATCAGAGCTTCCACTAAATTAACAGACTTTCATTACGTCCAGCTGCGTTCAAAAAAATGTTCAGTTGTGTGTGAGAACTTATGGGACTTAACTGCTAAGGTCATCAGTCCCTATGGTTACACACTGCTTAACCTAAATTATCCTAAGGACAAACACACACACACCCATGCCCGAGGGAGGACTCAAATCTCCGCGGGGTCCAGCCGCACAGTTCATGACTGCAGCGCCTTAGACCGCTGGGCTAATCCAGCGCGGCCTCCAGCTGCGTCAAAGGCAACATTTAAAAGCAATTAGCTGTGCAGACAACGTAAATACTCCGACAGATGTGAAAACACGGGAGTAGTACCTGAAGACATGTGGTGAGCCACCGACAGTTCATACTCTGTTGATTTAGCAACAATAACTGTCCACTTGTGTTAATGACTTTTTCAATAGAACAGTGAACACGAATTAACTAAAAATAAATTAATGAAGGACCATATGTGCATCACCATAAAGCCAACTGCTGTGTTTAGGAAAATTCTGGTAGGTGTATACGGGGTGTCACCTGGTGTGGGTCGACGGTCACATTTTCTCTGGTATTTCGGCGGATATTTGCAATTTCTTCTTTGCAGTGTGTGGCTGGAATCAGCCCACGTGAATACTGCTCGTAAAGTCTTTAATGCGACGCCCATGACGACAGAAAGAATCTGTTTACTTCCCGTTACGAGGAGAATGATTTTTAAGGTGGAATTTTACGCGCCCTTTTGATTGCGCGGTCCAATATGAGACTAGTGCGACATTCATTTTATCGACATGTATTAACAGGGACAGTGAAACACGAAGAATAGCCAACACTGCAGCAGCCACAGCCCCGCTCAGTAATTGCTGCCGGAGTTCTGGTTTATCTTCGTGTTTTGCTGTCCTTGTTAATACATACCGATAAAACTGATCTCGCAGTAAACTAATCTGGAACCGCTCAATCGAGCTGGAACGTAAAATTTCGCTTTAAAAAATAATAATTTTGCTCGTAACGGCAAACAAACCGACTCTTTCTGTCGGCGCTGGACGGCACGTGTAAGACTTGATGAGCAGTATTTGTTTGGGCGGACTCCAACTACACATCGCAAATAAAGAAATTGCAAATATCTGTCAAACAGCAGAAAAAAATGCGATTGACGACTCTATATACGAGATGACTAAAAACTGTCAGCGGCTGCTGTGAGTAACAATCTCACCACGCCGATGTGCATTTTGTCCTGTGTTCCGTGGTATTTAACAGTTACGTTTTAATGGTGCTGTGAGATGATGCAGTGTTAGAATTTACGACAAGTAAGCTGGCATCTTCAAATATTATTACAAACCGCTGTGATCTATCGGTGGACGATAGTTACTAGGAAGAATCAATCCATAAACGAGACTGTTTCAGTTACAGAGAATATACACGGCAGCAAATTCTTCATATCACCAATATGAGGGGAAATTCTTGAGGATAAATTTAGATAACAGTTGCTCCTGATTAAGAAAGGTCTCAGATTAAAACTGTGTGCTGGACCGAAACTCGAACTCGGGACCTTTGCCTTTTGCGGGCAAGTGGTCAACACGACTAACGATCCGTCCTCACAGCTTCACTTCCGGCAGTATCTCGTCTCCTACCTTTTAAACTTCACAGAAGCTCTCCTGCGAAACTTGCAAGACTAGGACTCCTGAAAGGAAGGGTATTCCAGAGACATGGCTTAGCTATAGCCCGGGGTATGCTTCCATTACGAAATTTTCACTCTGCAGCGGAGTGTGTGCTGATATGAAACTTCCTGGTAGATTAAAACTGTGGACTCGATCGAGACTCGATCTCGGGACTTTTGCCATGGCTAAGCCATGTCTCCACAATATTATTTCTTCCAGGAGTGCTAGTCTTACAGCTCTCGCAGGAGAGCTTCCGTGAAGTTTGGATTATAGGAAATGAGGTACTACCGCAAGTACTGCCGTAAGGAAGCACCGGTAGTCGCTGTGGGGTAGCTCAGTTGGTAGAGCATTTGCTTCTGAAAGGCGGTCCCCAGTTCGATGCTCTGTCCGGAAAAGATTTTTAATCTGTCAGTCACACCAGTGCATCCTCCGGCGCAGAAAGAAAATCTTATTGAACATTTCAATTAGTTTTGAAGCTTCGAAAATGTGTACAGAGAACTTTCGTTATGACACACCTGAGTGTTTGCTTTTTAGCTTTGTAGAAGAATAAGATACCTCCATTGCAAATTTCTGATTTTCGCACAAGTTTAGCTTTGTAAAAAAATAAAACTTACTACTTTTAACTTAAGATTTCGAACAGCAGAGTGGGGGTTCACTACTCAGTAAGTATGAACATTCACCGCCTTCCCCTTTTGTGCCAGCGGTACGACGCTTTCCCTTGTCGATTCCATTGTAGCTAAATTTGACCACCACACGGATTAGAACACAACACAAATATCCGCCTCAATAGTCGAGCTCAATCACACTCCACCGATCTCCAGCTAGAGCAGAGGTTACCAAACTTTGCCTCTGACGTAACACTTTGAGAATCCTAGTATTTTCATGGAATACCTAGTTTATTTTCAAGACCTTGTTTATTTTGAAGCTGAAATTTTTAAAAATGAAAACTTTTTTTATTCAGTGATTACTGCAGTTTTAAATTATAACTACTAACACGGAAATCATAACAAAATTTTAAAAAGCAATTAGTATCGTCAAAATGTCGAGAAAAGCGCCGTGTTATTAATAGTTTTCGCGGAGCTCTTATTCACTTTCCGCGTTAACACCAGTGTTCTGTGGGACACAGTTCCGACAAAAAAATGGTTCAAATGGCTCTGAGCACTATGGGACTTAACATCTATGGTCATCAGTCCCCTAGAACTTAGAACAACTTAATCCTAACTAACCTAAGGACATCACACAACACCCAGTCATCACGAGGCAGAGAAAATCCCTGACCCCGCTGGGAATCGAACCCGGGAACCCGGGCGTGGGAAGCGAGAACGCTACCGCACGACCACGAGCTGCGGACGCAGTTCCGACGTTCTGAGCTAGAGGTATGTAGTTTGAATCCTGTTGTGGAGAAGAAATTTAAAAGTTCACCAACGACACACGACCAGCAATGGATAGAAAGTTAGTAGCGTAGAATGTGTACCAACGTTCGCTGTAAAGAGTAAAACTGTGCGTAGTAAGGAGCAAGCTATGTGGCAACACTGAGTTTCATCCTTCAACTTCTATCACCAGCATCATCATCACGGAAAACAATAACAACACAAACAAGACACTACACTATAATGCACTCATCAATCACCTTCACGAAACAGTTACATTCCTTTCATCCATATCGGCCAAATGGTGTCAACAAAATAAGCTTGTACAAGGACGTAAGCCACACAAGTATGTATACTGCACACACCAAAAAAAATTGCATTACCCCGGTTGCCAGAACTCTTCAAGATAGACGTTGACTGTGGATGTTGTATCACAGACACAGTCCCTTTCAGAGGCCCAAAGATGTAAACAACCATGCATGAGCAGCGCCTATTAGACGGAGGGTGTCCGACAGCCGATCAGTTCCAATCATTCCACCAGGACGGAGGTACACGGCTCGTGCTGTCTGTAGTTTAACCATGCCTAGACGGCCAACACCGAGGTTCGATCGCGTCCGCATTGTTACTTTGAGCCAGGCAGGGCTCTCAACAAGGGAAGTGTCCAGGCGTCTCGGAGTGAACCAAAGCGATGTTATTCGGACACGGAGGAGATACAGAGGGACAAGAACTGTCTATGACATGCCTCGCTCAGACCGCCCAAGGCCTACTACTGCAGTGGATGACTGCTACCTACGGATTCTGGCTCGGAGGAACGCTAACAGCAACGCCACCATGTTGAATAATGCTTTTCGTGGAGCCACAGGCCGTCCTGTTATGACACAAACTGTGCGCAATAGGGTGCATGATGCGCAACTTCACTCCCGAGGTCCATGGCGAGGTCCATCTTTGCAACCACGACACCATGCAGCGCGGTACAGATGGCTCAACAGCATGCCGAATGGACCGCTCAGGATTGGCATCGCGTTGTCTTCACCGATGAGTGTCGCACATGCCTTCAACCAGACAATCATCGAAGACGTGTTTGGAGGCAACCCGGTTAAACTGAACTCTTTAGACCCACTGTCCAGCAAGTGCAGGAAGGTGGAGGTTCCCTGCTGTTTTGGAGTGGCATTATGTGGGGCCTACGTACCCAGCTGGTGCTCATGGAAGGCGCCGTAACACCTATACGATACATGAATGCCATCCTCCGACCGATAGTGCAACCATATTGGCAGCATATTGGCGAGGCATTCGCCTTCATGGACGACAATTCGCACCCCCATCGTGCACATCTTTTGAATGACTTCCTTCAGGATAACGATATCGCTCGAATAGAGTGGCCAGCATGTTCTTCAGACGTGAACCATATCGAACATGCCTGGGATAGATTGAAAAGGGCTGTTTATGGATACGTGACCCACCAACCACTCTGAGGAATCTACGCCGAATCGCCGTTGAGGAGTGGGACAATCTGGATCAATAGTGCCGTGATGAACTTGTGGATAGTATGCCACGACGAATACCGCCATGCATCAATGCAAGAGGATGTGCTACTGGATATTAGATGTATGGGTCGTACAGCAATCTGGACCACCACCTCTGAACGTCTCGGTGTGTGGTGGTACAACACGTAGTATGTAGTTTTCATGAGCAATAAGAAAGGCGAAATGATGTTTATGTTGATCTCCATTCCATTTTTCTGTACTGTTTCCAGAATTCTCGGAACCGAGGTGGTGCAAAACTTTTTTTTATGTGTGTATGTTTAATGTACGGGTGTAGACTGCAGTAGAGGTCTTCGTCCCAAGAGCTGAACGTTTCTAATACAATTTCTATCTCTAGTGAATTATGGTGAAAGTTACTAACTGAAAGAAAAAATGGTTCAAATGGCTCTGGGCACTATGGGACTTAACTTCTGAGGTCTTCAGTCCCCTGAACACAGAACTACTTAAACCTAACTAACCTAAGGACATCACACACATTCATGCCCTAGGAAGGATTCGAACCTGCGACCGTAGCGGTCGCGCGTTTCCAGACTGTAGCGCCTAGATTCGCTCAGCCACCCACGGCCGGCTTATTAACTGAAAGTCTTCACAGTGAAGAATGGCAAGGAAACATATACGGGTTGGACAAAAATATGGAAACCCCGCGAGAATTGCATGCTTGAACATAAATACAGATATTAGCGAAGTTTGCAGGTTGCACTGTTATACACTCCTGGAAATGGAAAACAGAACACATTGACACCGGTGTGTCAGACCCACCATACTTGCTCCGGACACTGCGAGAGGGCTGTACAAGCAATGATCACACGTACGGCACAGCGGACACACCAGGAACCGCGGTGTTGGCCGTCGAATGGCGCTAGGTGCGCAGCATTTGTGCACCGCCGCCGTCAGTGTCAGCCAGTTTGCCGTGGCATACGGAGCTCCATCGCAGTCTTTAACACTGGTAGCATGCCGCGACAGCTTGGACGTGAACCGTATGTGCAGTTGACGGACTTTGAGCGAGGGCGTATAGTGGGCATGCGGGAGGCCGAGTGGACGTACCGCCGAATTGCTCAACACGTGGGGCGTGAGGTCTCCACAGTACATCGATGTTGTCGCCAGTGGTCGGCGGAAGGTTCACGTGCCCGTCGACCTGGGACCGGACCGCAGCGACGCACGGATGCACGCCAAGACCGTAGGATCCTACGCAGTGCCGTAGGGGACCGCACTGCCACTTCCCAGCAAATTAGGGACACTGTTGCTCCTGGGGTATCGGCGAGGACCATTCGCAACCGTCTCCATGAAGCTGGGCTACGGTCTCGCACACCGTTAGGCCGTCTTCCGCTCACGCCCCAACATCGTGCAGCCCGCCTCCAGTGGTGTCGCGACAGGCGTGAATGCAGGGACGAATGGAGACGTGTCGTCTTCAGCGATGAGAGTCGCTTCTGCCTTGGTGCCAATGATGGTCGTATGCGTGTTTGGCGCCGTGCAGGTGAGCGCCACAATCAGGACTGCATACGACCGAGGCACACAGGGCCAACACCCGGCATCATGGTGTGGGGAGCGATCTCCTACACTGGCCGTACACCACTGGTGATCGTCGAGAGGACACTGAATAGTGCACGGTACATCCAAACCGTCATCGAACCCATCGTTCTACCATTCCTAGACCGGCAAGGGAACTTGCTGTTCCAACAGGACAATGCACGTCCGCGTGTATCCCGTGCCACCCAACGTGCTCTAGAAGGTGTAAGTCAACTACCCTGGCCAGCAAGATCTCCGGATCTGTCCCCCATTGAGCATGTTTGGGACTGGATGAAGCGTCGTCTCACGCGGTCTGCACGTCCAGCACGAACGCTGGTCCAACTGAGGCGCCAGGTGGAAATGGCATGGCAAGCCGTTCCACAGGACTACATCCAGCATGTCTACGATCGTCTCCATGGGAGAATAGCAGCCTGCATTGCTGCGAAAGGTGGATATACACTGTACTAGTGCCGACATTGTGCATGCTCTGTTGCCTGTGTCTATGTGCCTGTGGTTCTGTCAGTGTGATCATGTGATGTATCTGACCCCAGGGATGTGTCAATAAAGTTTCCCCTTCCTGGGACAATGAATTCACGGTGTTCTTATTTCAATTTCCAGGAGTGTATTTGACCACGAACAGTACCTGTGCAATGTGCTCAATACGTTGAAGGTGTCAGTGGTAATCAGTATAGTATTATGTGTGGTTGTGAGTGCACTAGGTCGGAGCCGAGTGAATTCGAACGTGGGGAAATTGTAGGTGCTCATACGGTGGGTGCTTCCTGTAATCAAGGTAGCCAAAGTGTTTGGTGTTTCAAGAGGAACCGTATTGAAGATTTATACCGCATCCGAGGAAAGCAGAAGAACATCATCAGGTAAGTGACAACACAAACGAAAGTGTATGCTGAGAGAGTGTGACAGACGGTCATTGAAGAGTACTGTGACAAAATAATGAGACGACACATGCAAAAAAAAGTCACTCCAGAGCTGAATGTCGCACTCGCGAACCCAACACGAACGGAGCTCCATAAGTACGAAATCACAGGAAGAGTTGGACTTTAAATACGTGTCATCATTAGTGCAGTGCCCGTAGCACGAAAACTTGGTACCAGTGCCATAAAACCTGGACTATGGAGCAAGGGAAGAAAGTCATTTGGTCGTATGACTCTTGTTTCTCATTGTTTCCATGTTTTAGCTGAATTTACGTCCAAAGAGTGAAACAGGACAGGGATCTGACGATGATTTGGGCAACCGTATCGAGGTGTTCCATGGGCTCCAAGGTTATTCTGCGAGATCCAACTACAGCCAAGGATGTGACCATTTTCGCTGATGATGTCCATCCCACGGTACAATGTTTGCTGCCCGATTGTAATACAGTGTTCCAAGATGACGGGGCCGCTGTTCACACAGCTCACATCGTCCAGGATTGGTTTTGTGCGCACGAGCACTAATCGTCGCATCTTCCTTGACCTCCACAGTTAACAAATCTCAATATTAATGAGCCTTTGTGGTCTGCTTGGGAGAGAAGGGTGGGTGATTGCTATCCACCTCCATCGTAGTTAACTGAACTTGCCACCGTTTTGTAGGAACAATGCTATAAAATTCATTTCAATTCATTTCAAAACCGTACAGGCCCCGTATTTATCCAGTCCGAGACAAGTAGTAGTTGTTTTCAGTTCCAACGGCTCTCCTACACAATATTGGGCATGGTAATGGATTATGTTTTTGATGTTTCCCTATTTTTGTCCACTTGCTGTATATCTCTAACATAAAACGTGATCCAGAAAAACACTTGTACATACCACCATGCGACCAGCATCCATTACGAGCACCTTGTCGGAATCCATTATGGTATTGAGACGATGTGCCACTGTCAGTACCGTACAGTGCGCAAACTTGAGGCGAATGGTCTTCTGAATCAACGAATCAGTGCTGAAAAATGAATTGCTTGTTTTGTAGCAACAGAAGTGAAACTCCACATCAATAATTAAGTAAATAAATATCCAAATACATGTTACATCTACATACACGCGATTACACTGCAGTTCACAATTAAGTGCCTGGCGGAGGGTTCATCGAACCATCTGTCAGCTATTTCTCTACCTTTCCACTCTCTAACAGCACGCGGGAAAAACGAACACTTAAATCCTTCCATGCGAGCTCTGATTTCTCTTTTTTTATTATGATGATCATTTCTATCTGTGTAGGTGGGCAGAAACAAAATATTTTCACACTCTGAGGAGAAATTTGGTGATTGAAATTTCATGAGAACGTCCTGCCGCAGCGGGAAACGCTTTTGTTTTAATGACTGTCCCCTCAATTCGTGTGTGCAGTAGGCTCAAAAAGAACCTTAAGGCTTTGCTTTTTTTGTTTAATCGAATCCCGCAATATATTAACGTAACATACTAAGTTCAACTATATCTATATTATTCGAATCTCCATAAGATATACAGATCATCACTAGATGCGTTGGTGATCATGACTGACTAAAGATCATGAACAATATATAAAAGATTAGTGATACCTAGTAGAAACTTCTAACACGTTTAGTGGGCCCTGTATGACTAACAGTTTTAACAGAAACATATGGATAAGAAAATGCCGTTTTCCTGACACATGTACAACAAAATTAGACCATGTGCTTAAATTATCCGCTTTGGCAGAATCTCTGCACTGTTACTGCAGTTAGAATTACTAAAAGCAGAGCTTCAACCGAGTGAGTTAAGGAATGGAAAGTTACATCTATCACATAGTCCCAGAAAAGTCTAATGGTGTTAAATTCGACGCTAGAGGAAGTCAAGCAGTTAGACCTTTCTTGCACACCCACATAACAAAGCCTTCATCTGCATATTGCCTGACACCACGCACTAAGTACAGAACAGACAGTTACCATTAGCAAAGAGAGACTGTTGTGATAACTCTTTAAAGCCAGTTAAGACAATGAATTTGATTTTTCTTTAATTGTCGATCGTACGAGGACGTACGTTGCAAGTCTAGCGAAATGACCACAAAGAAAAACTCAAAGAACTTTTTCACAGAATGGGTACATTTGGTGAAGGGGGAGGGGGGGAGTTGGGTGAGGAGTAGAGGATGGGGTACCCACCACACTGCAAGGTGACATGCGGAGTAGAGATTTGGCTTTACTACTAGTCCTGGAAGTCTGCAATAAGATTCTAGACCTATATAGTTAGAACGTGGGACAGAAACGTTAGCTCCACCTCCACAGAAAACATCGCGCAAATTCTGTATAACATCACCTGTAGCGTTTAAAACGGCCTCAGTTTGGCGAGAAAGGGTGTTCAGCTATTCCATAACCATCTGAAGCCACCCACTGATGTTTAGATCCTTTAGGGCTACCAAGTTGTGGGAATGATACATTTCACCCACTATCCCAAAGAGTTCTACATATTGTATATGTGATTAAGATGGGATGCTTTAGTGGTATGACTGAGATGCGGTACGGTGACTGAATGTTCTTCAAACCAGTAACGTCTCTACGCTGCCCTGTGAACACGGTTGTTCTCGTCTTGGGGGACGGGAGAAGCCGCAACGTCCCCATCACGAAGATGTAGAAGAAAGGGAAACACATGGTCACCAAAGGTTTTAAAATAATTTTATTGGTTCAAGTACCATTAGCTTCGGAAATGCAGCTAAATAAATTCCATTTGAGTCTCTACTGACAGTTTCTGCAGCTACGCAACCGAAATCTAATGGGTCATTCAACGCAGTACGAAAACTTGAAGATGGGCGTCCTGATTCATCTTCATGGTAATCTGAATGAGCAGATTTAGGTAATTCTATGAGAAACCCTCCAAACATCACGGAACCATCTCCGGCCTGAAAAGCGTCCACACAGAGGGGGTTCAACGCCTCTTTGAACCGTTGGTGCTCTAGATGCTTCGCATAATTTGAAAAGAGACAAAATCGCTACTTGTCTGACCACACTACACAACTCCGATTTCTGTGTTGTTTGGCCCGTTTAAGACGCGCTGTCACTGTGTACTCGATTCGGAATGTCAATTTCATGTAGTCCTTTTCGCAATGATCACTCATAAACTGGCTCACGGGTTTCACTGAGAACAGACATTCCCGTCAGGTTTGTAACCGATTGTCACAAAAAAAGACGTGACACTCGTCTCTGGTCCCTTCCGGTTAGGGATTTTTTTTAAAGTGTTACGTTGTGTTACAAGACTGCAAATGGTGCACCATTCCTTGTAGACATCGTAATAGTAAGCATTTATATACCAAAAGATCTGTCAGTTTCATGGTGTGGATATGGGTGCATCAAACACGACAACCCCTTTCTGCCATTCTGTCATATCCCCTACGTCTATCCACACAGTAACCTGATTCTACACAACTGACTGATACACACGCCACGTGATCAAAAGTATCGGCTCACCTATTAGTGAACGTTAATACACGGTGCCTCCACGCTTCGTCATTATGACGGCTCAAACGCTGCTGTGGGCGCTTTAACTGAGTTGTCTGTATGTCTGTGGAGGAACAGCAAGCCATTCTTCCCCAACAGCCGAAACCAAAGAAGATAGTGGCGTCGGACGCTGGGTGTGGAGAAAAATCGATGTTCAAACACATCCTAAAGCTGTTCCATTGAATTCAGACCAGGCCTTTGTGGAGTGTGGCGAATTTCAGGGATGCTATTGTCCGGAAACCATTGTCTCACAGATGTTGCTTTATGACAGGTTCGATTGTCATGATATAATCATCATTCCTAGACTGTTCCTCTACTGTATGTAGTACACAGTGCTGTAAAATGTTTTCAAGTCCTTCTACAGCTTAGCGTTTCCGTTAACGTAGTAAATGTAGAACATCCTAACCATAAAAAATACCCTCATACCATAGCACCAACTCCTTCGCACTTCACTGTTGCCGCTATACATGATGAGAGATCGTTCTCAGGGATTCGTCAAACCCAAACCCAGCCATGTGATTGCCATAGGGCATATCTTGAATCATAACTCCCACTGTCCAGTGGTGACGTTCTTTATCCTTTACACCACTTCAAGCGTCACCTAACACTGACAAAAGAAATGTGAAGCTTATGAGGAGCCGCTCGATCATTGTAGCCCATTCTTTTTAACTCGTTAACACACACTCGTTGTGCTAACTGGACTGCTGGTAGCACTTTGGAACTCACGATTAATTCCTTCCTCGGATTTCAAGCGATTTTTTAAATAACTGTCCTCCGCAGTGCTGACACACCCTGTTCCTCAGACACGAGGTCTACCTTGGTCTTCTACATCTACATCTACATTTATACTCCGTAAGCCACCCAACGGTGTGTGGCGGAGGGCACTTTGCGTGCCACTGTCATTACCTCCCTTTCCTGTTCCAGTCGCCTATGGTTCGCGGGAAGAACGACTGCCGGAAAGCCTCCGTGCGCGCTCGAGTCTCTCTAATTTTACATTCGTGATCTCCTCGGGAGGTATAAGTAGGGGGAAGCAATATATTCGATACCTCATCCAGAAACGCACCCTCTCGAAACCTGGACAGCAAGCTACACAGCGATGCAGAGCGCCTCTCTTTCAGAGTCTGCTAATTGAGTTTGCTAAACATCTCCGTAACGCTATCACGCTAACCAAGTAATCCTGTGACGAAATGCGCCGCTCTTCTTTGGATTTTTTTTATCTCCTCTGTCAACCCGACCTGGTACGGATCCCACACTGATGAGCAATACTTAAGTGTAGGTCTAACGAGTGTTTTGTAAGCCACCTCCTTTGTTGATGGACTACATTTTCTAAGGACTCTCCTAATGAATCTCAACCTGGCTCCCGCCTTACCAACAATTAATTTTATATGATCATTCCATTTCAAATCGTACGTGCATACTCCCAGATAATTTACAGAAGTAACTGCTAGCAGTGTTTGTTCCGCTATCATATAATCATACAATAAAGGATCCTCCTTTCTATGTACTCGCAATACATTACATTTGTCTACGTTAAGAGGTCAGTTGCCACTCCCTGCACCAAGTACCTATCCGGTGCAGATCTTCCTGTATTTCGCTACGATTTTCTAATGCTGCAACATCTCTGTATACTACAGCATCATCCGCGAGAAGCCGCATGGAACTTCCGACACTATCTACTAGCTCATTTATATGTACAGTGAAAAGCAATGATCCCATAACACTCCCCTGTGGCACTCCAGAGGTTACTTTAACGTCTCTAGACTTCTCTCCATTGAGAACAACATGCTGTGTTCTGTTTGCTGAAACTGTGATTGTTCCTTGATGTTTCTACCGCACAATCGCTTCACCAACACTCGGTTTTGGGAGCTTTAGAAGAGGTGGGATGTCCGTGATGGAGCTCTTACTCCAGCAACATTCAGTGACCAGTCGAATTTCGATGTCACTGAGCTCTCCTGACCGACCCATTCTGCTGTCACAACTTCTATAGTGGCAACACAATATTCTCTGCCTCCTTTTATACTGGCCAGCCTGTCGTGACTTCTAAAGACCAATTCCGCTTTACATATGGGTATCCATATATGATTGATCAAGCAGTGTACACATCACTTCACTGCCATGACTTATGTCTGCGATGGGTGGTACCAATTCCTCACTACCTACGGTGCTTCAAAGAGACAAGCTCGTTGTTCTGAGGGGATGACTAGTATTTTGGCATTGGGTTTGAAATCTGTTCAGAGAGTCGTGGAGAGGTGGAGGTGCGGGATACTGACTTGTTGTCGACGTTGGCCGTCGCCTCGTCCAGCATGAGGATGCGGTTGTCGCGCAGGATGGCGCGCGCCAGGCACACCAGCTGGCGCTGGCCCACGCTGAAGTTGCTGCCCTGGTCCAGCACGCGCGTCTGCAGACCCAGGCTGTCGTGCAGCGACTCGCGCAGCTCCACCTGAAAAACAAGACGGCCGCCGTCAGCTTGTCCTCATTTATCACCCGCAAGTGCTTGCTGTGCCTACACTCTTTATTGACAGCCACTGCATACACAAAAACTACGTCGGCCGATAACAGCACGCCGAATGATGACGAGATTAGAGAAACGTTAACAGAACTATTAACTGTCCAAGTACAGAGTCCTATCACTGACAACTGAATGCACACCGGTACGGAGCTGATCTGACTCGAGAACGTTTGCTTACGCCGGAGAAGTTGCAAGTGGACGGGGCCCCGCTGGCAGTGGCTCGCCATGTTCGTATTTGTCGACAGGGATTGCTTCGCTCGGCCGCCGCTGGCGCCGAATACAAACGCTGCTGTGGCAGATTGCGTGGGCGCGCCTTCACAGTCCGTGTACTCTTCTCTTAGGGATAATGGGCAATTATCTGAGGTGATCGCTGAGAGTCTAAAGAGCAAATAAACTTAAATGAACATTTATTAACAACTCCCTTCATCAGAGAAAGTGCGTCTTTGCTTAACATCGTGGGAAATGCTCATTGATGGTTTTGCGCTCGAATCAGGTTCAAATGGTTCAAATGGCTCTGAGCACTATGGGACTTAACTTCTGAGGTCATCAGTCCCCTAGAACTTAGAACTACTTAAACCTAACTAACCTAAGGACTTCACACACATCCATGCCCGAGGCAGGATTCGAACCTGCGATGGTAGCGGTCGCGCGGTTCCAGACTGTAGCGCCTAGAACCGCCCGGGCACTCCGGTCGGCTTCGAATCAGGGGCGAATAGAAACAGTTCTGCACAGCCTCCATACAGTCTGTCGCAGTTTTACGTTAGAGAGCAAACAGCTTCTATCGATTTTCCATGACAACCTTTCCGATTGGTTCGTGGATCAGTTCAAAATTTTAATCTGATCAAATTAAACTATGTGGTTCTAGAGACCTTCTCAAACATCTGTGATGCATATTTGCAGACTGAAGCAAATGAATGAAAATTTGTACCAAGCCCGGGACTCGAACGCAGTCTCCTACTCAGTAGCCAGATGTGTTGACCACTACGTCACCTTCTGGTACCATGTAGTTTCATTTGATTAAAGTACCAAAGCCTGAGTTTCACGCGGGATATCCCGTTTCGTTCGATGCTGAGGTGCTATTGCAATATAGATGTAGAGTCTCTGCAATGTTATTAGAGTTCATGGGAATATCAAATGGGCTGAAGCGTGACGAGGAATCCGAACGGAGGGGGGGAGGCATACTTGGGTGGTCCGTGCAGTTTGTACAAAGCCACTGTCCGAGTATGCCGGCACGGCAGCTCAGCATGTTCGGTCAGAGACCTGGATGGTCTCTGTAATAAAAAAAACTGACTGAAGGGATCAACATTGAACTTGAACGTATCTCATGTGACGTCCATTACGACCAAAACCAACGAACAAAATAAAAAAAAAAAAAATGAAAAATTGTGGCTTACTGGCTAGCGCATCTGCCTAGTGAGTAGAAGACTCAGGTTCGGATACCAGCCTTGGTACAAATTTTTATTTGCTGCTTCAGTCTGAATATGTAGACGTCATAGCTGTATGAGACTAGAAAAGGTCTCTGGAACCAAATAGTTCAATTAATTAAAGCACATACGCCTGAGTTTCAGGCAGGATCCCCCCCCCCCTTTTATTCGATGCTGAGGTGCACATACATGCACTTTTGAAGCATTGCCGAATCTGTGACAATATAACAAGAAAACGTGACAAGAGGATGAAGCGCATTCTCTAAAAGGCGTATAATTATTAAAATAAATCCACACCAGCGTTTGAAAAAGTTATAGAAGTGAAAGATAAGTTACACAATTCGCTATTAGCTCACAATCGCAAGCTGTCATGACCAAAACGATACAGAATAGGGCAGTTTTGGGTATTAGAGACATAACAGTGACGTTGCTATGTGTCCAGTTTTCAACTGACGCAGCAAATGCATTTCCCTACATTGGAGGTGGAATAAACAAGAATTCAACCACTATATATGCATGTTTTCGTTTGAAGCGTCGAATATAGCATGGATCTTATGCCAGACATCACTCCTCCTCTAACGGAACACTTTTGCAATTGTACAGAATGAATCACTTAATTCTCATCTTACACCCTCCACAGTCTCCTTAAAGCAGCTTCGCTAAAGCCGTCTGATCCAGATAATCGGTTATTTCGCCTTGCCAGTGCTACTTTACAACAGGGAGTTCGTGTACTCAACTTCTGTACTAAGTCACAATTAGTCTTACACTCTTGCACGCTTTAGCTGGAGAGAACGAGTCTAAGAGTATGGAACGACCACAAGGTCGCAGTTCTCAGACCCATCACACTTGCGGAGATACAGCTGGAAGGAAAGATGCCGGTTCAGCATGACCTAACAGAAGCGCCTTGATCTGTAAAGTACGCAACCCGCAACATTAGTCTCATACTCGCACCGTTTCTCATTTATTCACTACTGGTCATTAAAACTGCTACACCACGAAGATGACGTGCTACAGACGCGAAATTTAACCGACAGGAAGAAGATGCTGTGATATGTAAATGATTAGCTTTTCAGAGCATTCACACAAGGTTGGCGCCGGTGGCAACACCTGCAACGTGCTGACATGAGGAAAATTTCCAACCGATTTCTGATACACAAACAGCAGTCGACCGGCGTTGCCTGGTGGAACGTTGTTGTGATGCCTCGTGTAAGGAGGAGAAATGCGTACCATCACATTTCCGACTTTGATAAAGATCGGATTGCAGCCTATCGCGATTGCGGTTTGTCGTATCGCGACATTACTGCTCGTGTTGTTCGAGATCTAGCAGAATATGGAATGGGTGGGTTCAGGAGGGTAATACGGAACGCCGTGCTGGATCCCAACGGCCTCGTATCACTAGCAGTCGAGATGACAGGCATCTTTTCCGCATGGCTGTAGCGGATCGTGAAGCCACGTCTCGATCCCTGAGTCAACAGATGAGGATGTTTGCAAGACAACAACCATCTGCGCGAACAGTTCGACGACGTTTGCAGCACCATGGACTATCAACTCGGAGACCACGGCTGCGGTTACCCTCGACGCTGCATCACAGACAGGAGCGCCTGCGATGGTGTACTCAACGACGAACCTGGGCGCACGAATGGCAAATCGTCATTTTTTCGGATGAATCCAGGTTCTGTTTACAGGATCATGATGGTCGCATCCGTGTTTGGCGACATCGCGGTGAACGCACATTGGAAGCGTGTATTCGTCATCGCCATACTGACGTATCACGCGGCGTGATGGTATGGGATGCCATTGGTTACACATCTCGGTCACCTCTTATTCGCATTGACGGCACTTTGAACAGTGGACGTTACATTTCAGATGTGTTACGTCCCGTGGCTCTACCCTTCATTCGATCCCTGCGACCCCTACATTTCAGCAGGATAATGCACGACCGCATGTTGCAGGTCCTGTACTGGCCTTTCTGGATACAGAAAATGTTCGACTGCTGGCCTGGCCAGCACATTCTCCACATCTCTCACCAATTGAAAACGTCTGGTCAATGGTGGCCGAGCAACTGGCTCGTCACAATACGCCAGTCACTACTCTTGATGAATTGTGGTATCGTGTTGAAGCTGCATGGGCAGCTGTACCTTGTCACGCCATCGAAGCTCTGATTGACTCAATGCCCAGGCGTATCAAGGCCGTTATTACGGCCAGAGGTGGTTGTTCTGGGTACTGATTTCTCAGGATCTATGCGCCCAAATCGCGTGAAAATGTAATCACATGTCAGTTCTAGTTTAATATATTTGTCCAATGAATACCCTTTTATCATCTGTATTTCTTCTTGGTGTAGCAATTTTGATAGCCAGTAGTGTAATTAGCGACTCCACTGAACTGAAGGTTCAACACTGCTGAGCCCGACGGGAAATGTTCTGACTTTAGCAATCGTCATGTACCTTGGATTGTTTGGGTTCTCACGCTGTTCGCGGGAAAATATGCTGATCCCTAGATGTGGAAGCGAGTTCATCGCTGTTCTGCAGTCAGGATCGATGCGAAACTGTTCACAAAGGTGCCGAAAGGGTGTTCTCAATCTTTTCTTTGTCACTTTCTAGCACGAACTGCAGACTGTGGCCCTTCGCCCGACCGCCGCTGGCGCCAGGTACAAATGCTGCGGTGGCAGATTGCACATGCACGCTGTCACAGTGCATGCATTGCATGTGTTGGTAATTTGCAGCGCTGAGGCAAACTGAGTGAGGTAATTGCTGAGAGGGTAAAAAGCAGTCGGTCTTACACGGCAGAGCTACTGCAGTACTCTCTGAAGAACACCACCATGGTATACTGTAGGTGTGTACATCTACACATAATTTAGGAAGCAAAAACATCATTCGAAAAAAGATAATACCGTTTTCTGTAATAGTAAAGAGGAAAAAAGTATGAAATTTCTAGGTCGGAAAGATGTCCTCTCCAGGGATTTAGGTCCTTTCAAGCTCTGCGGGGGGCAACACAGCCCTTCAGCCATAAACCTACGGATTGTGCACTCCAGTTGGCCTTCGTGCACAAGAACACGACGAACTGAAGAGACAAAGACTCCCTTGGTTCAATCCTAGAAGAATACGACAAACTGAAGAGACAAAGACTGCCTTGGTTCAATCCTAGGCCATTGAAAGTCGGTTCTACCGACCAATTAGAGAGCAGTTCTGGGAGATTTCTCACATCCATACAGTCCAATGCTTGTCCTGGTTGCACTTTTTCCACTGTAATCAGACACGAAGTTTCATAAGCAAACAAAGTATTGTATATGTCATGAAAGTCGTTTTTTTTGTATATTCCCTCTTTCTCAACTTTGTGGAAAATCAAAATGGCATTTTTGTTGGTTATCCTTGTAGACACCCAACAACATTTTCTCGATAGTTTTGAATATTTATATTAATAATTTTTAATTTAATTTATTATTAATTTATTAGTGGAATATAATATTTTAAATATTTTAGGCTTATATTTCATAATTCTTTGGTTATCCTACATGTAATTATCTGATAAAATTACAGGTTGTTGAATAAAAGTGATAACATCAGTTTTCACATTATTAATATGAAAAGACTCATAACTATTGAAATATGCATATTGTTTAGGAATCAAGGTAATCTGCCGCTTTTTATACTTCGTGTTGAAATTAGTACCTGGGGCATGGCATGTTCTCATACTCTCCGAATCATCTACATCAAAAAGGGCAATTTTAGCACTCTGCACCATCTTCGATAAAGTTCTGCGGACGCCCACGTGTACACTTAGCTATAGTGAGCATCGTCATGTCCGGTATGACGACCAGCCATAAATTTTTAATTAACATCTCGAAAAAACAAAATTACATACCTATTCGTTTATTTGTGTGTAGACGGATGTCTGCAGTCATGGTATACATTGAAATCCCCGAGATAGAGTGCCTTAGGACGCCACTAGAACTCCAGAACACAATGGCGCAACCCACTGATAAAATGGATTTTTCGTTTTATGTATCTGGAGGAGAACAATACTGCAACAATCCATGCTGAATTGGAGGAAGTGTTTGGCAGCAATGCACAATCATATGACACAGTGGCCCAACACTTCCGCTATGGTCGAACACGTCTGAATAACGAAGAACGAAGTCAGATCATCTGTTTGAAAAGAACCTGGAGGGGAAGACAAGTGGATGCCCTGGTGCTCCAAGATCGGCGTATAACACTCGAGACGATTGTGGAAATAATGAAAATCAGTCACGGACCAGTTTTCAACATCTTGCACAGATTTTGAACATGACAGTTATCAACCCGCCAGGTTCCGAGGCACTCAAAAAGCCCACCAAACGGACACAGTAGCAGAAACGTTGCAGTCATTTCGACATGAACCCAAATGACTTCTTTAGCTGCTTAATTACCGTTATAGGCGGCTATGTCTTCGAGGCAAAGCAGTCAAGCAAGCATTAGAAACATATGGGATAAACACTGCCGGAAAAGGATAAGACCCAGCCGTCATTGGGAAAAACGATACTGGCGTTTTTTGGGATTGCTATGGTGTGGTGCTAACAGACTCTGCTCATAACGCGCAAACCGAAATCTCCTGACGAGGTTAGGGGATGTTGTCAACACGAAGTGTCGTATGAACTGTCTAAAGAGGTGCTTTTCGCTTCGCAACAATGCCACAACTCATTTTACATAGGACACACTCACACATGCTGGTTCTTTTCGTTATCAAATTTTACGTGAATGCCACCCCTCCCTCCCTCCCTCACGGATTCTCCTGTACTTTATCTTTCCTTGTATGAAGAACCTATTGCATAGCAAGCGTTTCCGTAATGAGGAAAAGGGTATTTTCGAGACTGATCATTTCGTAAACAGTCAAAATGAAGACGTTTACAACAAAGGTTTCGCCAAGTCTTTCATCATTGGGGAAAATGTGTAGCATTGCGGGGTGAATGTGTGGCGGAGGACTATGGCTATCACCGAGTTCCATGGTCGCAGCTTGTTTTTTCCCCGATCATATTTAAAGCTTTCTGACTTATGATAATTTTTTTTCGTGTTGCATGCCGCAACTACAAATTTATTGAAAGGCATTCCACTTTCTACCATGGCAGTATTATGATCAGTTATTTATTTTATCAATGTCGCTGATTTCAACAGTATGTCATTCTAAAGAGCTTACTCATGTGACGTGCATTGTGTGTTACTCATATACTCGTACTTTACGAAGTCAAGTGTGCGGGTGGAAACAGTGTACTTCTGTCATGTTGGTATATAACTGCTGGCTAGTGATCTCGAGCGAGAACAACGTTCCATGCTCGTCGACGATTTAATTAAAACTACTACCGTAATGGCATGTGTAATTAAATAAAAAACTAATGATACTTTCACAGAACGTTTCTACCCTCGTGTTGATTTGAGATGGTCTGATCTACAGGAACAGCTGTTTATTGTCATCCGTCAAGTTTCTAATCCCAGGCTCCTCTCAATCATTACACAGCAAGGTGACATCCGATTTAACCACTATAATTTTCGAACTTCTGAGTTGTTGCATTGTATTTTGGTATTCTTGATGCGTTGAATCAACTAAACAAATCTTTGTTTACAGTGCGTGCGTAGTCAGGCATAGGTGATACGAAAATGAAAGAAACTAGTATGCTATGCTTTTATTCATTCCATAATGCCATAAGGGATTATTTTTGGGAGGTAACTCATCAAGACAAGGTACAGTTTTACAGGTCGAAAAAGGTGTAATAAGACCCATTTGTGGCGTTAACTGAGGAACATTCAGCAGGGGAAATTTGTCATTGCAAATATATCTCTTTTTCAAATCAAAAGCTCAGTTCAAGGAATCGGTACAAGAAATAAGAATAATCTTCACAAAGATTTAATATCTCTTTGCTGCAGAAAGGTGTCAGTTGTTCAGGTACAGACATTTTCCATAACTTGACGGCAGCCATAAAAAGTTTAACACTAATAACGTTCAGTTTAAAAGGAGCCTAAGGGATTTATTGATGACCAACTCCTTCTGTTCCACTGACAAATATCTAAGTAGAATAAACTGATGGGAGTGTGTTACTTACTTACTTTACTTTACATTACATGTATCGACCATACGCCTGCTCTATGAGCCTCTTCCACTTTTGCCTGTCTAATGCGCTGTTTGTCCAGTTGCTGTTGCTGTTCATCCCAGTTGTGTCCTCCCGAATGTTATCCAACCATCTGATTCTGGGTCTCCCTCTTCCTCTCGTTCCATCTATTGTTCTGCTGTATGCCATTCTAGGTAGTCTATTCTTTGTCATTCTTGCTATATGGCCTGTCCTAGTCAACCTTCTCCTCTTGAGCACTTCGAGGATGTTACGGTGTTTGTACTGCCCTCTTAATTCTTCATTTCTTCTTATTCTCGATTCCATGTTATTTTCGTCGTATACAGGTCCAAAAATTTTCCTTAGTACTTTTCACTCGAATGTCAACAGTTTTTCTTCATCTTTATTTCTAAATATTAATGTTTCACATCCATATAACATCACAGGTATAATGGTCGATAATTTTGAAGTTACTGCTAAGTGATCTTTTTCTTAGAATTTTCATGAAACTAAGAAGTGTCTTGTTTGCTTTTGATAAACGGCATCTATTTCTATATCTGTTCTGTTCTTATTACTAAAAAGACTTCCTAGGTACTTGAGTGGGTTACTATTAATATCAAATAATGCGAGTATTAGTTCAACCTAAGTTGTGTGGAAATTCACCGCAGCAATGCGTTCATTTTAAATAAGTATTGAAAAATTATTTTTCTATTTCATGACACATGGATACTGTAGCTTAAGAACTGACATATGCGCCTCAATATATTCAACAGTAGTATGTTTTGTGACAAGCTATTTACTACCTTTTAAATGAAAATATGATTAAGATTTTTTGACTTATTCCACGCCGATTCAGGACCATCTCAGCTGGTATCTGTGGAAGGTACACAACATATTTGTTTTTCTTTGTAAATATTTATTGTGTATTGGTGTATTCCGAAATTTTCTAAATCCTGGAGGCTCCCCTAAGTATATATGTATTGGAACGGAAAGCACCAAGTGTCCCAAAAGTCTTTCCATGATTACAAACATTCATAAAGCATAAAATATGACACATAAAGAAATACTTTTTATCTTTAGCTGCATGTGACATGTTCAAGTTTTTGTATACTTACTGGGTGATCAAAAAGTCAGTATAAATTTGAAAACTTAATAAACCGCGGAATAGTTAGATAGAGAGGTAAAAATTGACACACATGCTTGGAATGACATGGGGTTTTATTAGAACAAAAAAAAACAAAGTTCACAAAATGTCCGCGTGAGAGATCTCTTGCGCGCGTCGTTTGGTGATGATCGTGTGCTCAGCCACCACTTGCGTAATGCTTGGCCTCCCAGGTCCCCAAACCTCAGTCCGTGCAGTTGTTGGCTTTGGGGTTACCTGAAGTCGGAAGTGTATCGTGATCGACCGACATCTCTAGGGATGCTGAAAGGCAACATCCGACGCCAATGCCTCACCGTAACTCCGGACATGCTTTACAGTGCTTTTCACAACATTATTCCTCGACTACAGCTATTGTTGAGGAATGATGGTGGACATATTGAGCATTTCCTGTAAAGAACATCATTTTTGTTTTGTCTTACTTTGTTATGCTAAGTATTGCTATTCTGATCAGATGAAGCGCCATCTGTCGGACATTTTTTGAACGTTTGTGTTTTTTTGGTTCTAATAAAACCCCATGTCATTCCAAGCATGTGTGTCAATTTGTACCTCTCTATCTGCATTATTCAGTTTTCAAATTTATACTGACTTTTTGATCAGCCGGTACATAGTTACTGATACTTTGTTTGCAACAGAGCGCAGTGACGTAACAACAGCGGAATCGGACACCATTTGCAAACATGTACTCAAACCAGGAGAAAACCCAATACGTCTTCTGGTATCACGAGACACAGCCACCAAAAACAATACAGAAAAAATTCCACGCCACATACCACAGACAGCCACCGGATGTTAAAAGCATGAAGATGTGGTATACGAAGTTTAAGGAAACAGGTAGCATCTGTGATTTCCCTAGAACAGACAGGCCTGGACACAATGAGCAGAATGTTCAGACAGTGAGAAACACCTTCGTGAGAAGTCCCAAGAAATCAGTCTGGAATTTTCTCTGTACTGTTTTTGGTTACTGTGTCTCATGATATCAGGGGACAAATTAGACTTTCATCTGATTTGAGTACATGCTGTTTGCAAATGGTGTCCGATTCCGCTGCTGTTACGTCCCTAGGCCCTGTAACAAAATAACTATATGTATGTATATACACAAAAACTTAAATAAGTCACATGCAATTCAAGATAAAAAGTATTTTTCTACGAATTATATTATATGCTTTCTGAATTTTTGTAACGAGGGAATGACTTTTGTGACACCTGTTACAGCTAACAGCTCTGTGCTCTCTCGTTAGATCTCTCCACCAGTGAGCTCGTGGGAGACGCAATGCAGCAGTAACTGATCCAGTATCCGTAGTGAACCTCACCAATGTCGAATTACGATAGGTACAAGTAATCGGGGATAGATTACCATAAGGTGTCATATGTTACCTGCATGGCTACCTGGATACGACATTACAAGTTTCGGTTGCTGCAATTGATGACACAGCATTGACTTTGATGACAGCTGAGACTACACTTATTGATGCTGACATTTTGCTGTGTTGTCATATAAACTACTCTTCCTTTAAATATTCATTTAAATGAACCCTTTTTGGAGGCTGATGTGGCATTTCTTTGAGCAATGTACAAACAGGTGGACTAAACTACTCCTGTTGGTGAAATAAACTACAACATCTTCGTGTTTTACCTCATCAAGAGTTCTCCAGAGGACTTCGTCAGAAAATTCGTCGAAGGGGTCCAGGTTGAAGCGCAGCGTGCCGGCGAACAGCACGGGGTCCTGCGGGATGATGGAGAGGCGAGCTCGCAGGTCCCGCAGGCCGACCTTGGCTGTATCCAGGCCGTCGATCATCAGCTCACCTTCCAGGAACGCCAGCCTGAAGAGCGCCGAGATCAGCGACGACTTCCCGGCCCCCGTGCGTCCCACCACGCCCACCTGCAAGGCATAAAGGGGTTTCTAGGTGTGTGGCAGAGTGAGTGTTGTGCTTCGCAGGAGTTCTTTATGTAATTAGACCACAATACAACACAGATAGCAGTCGCAAATAGTCGATTTTTATTGCTTCATATGCATCTCGAATCACGACGGGCCATCTTCAGAGCCTGGTTCAAATGAAACTATACAATACTTATGCATTAATGAAAAAAAAATCCCAACACCAAGAAGGAGTTTTGCGAGATAAAAGAAAGTTGTTAGACGTATTTGTACATCTGAAACATGACGCCTATCCAGATTTTGTTCCAGACACACAAGAGTGACGCTAGTAGTGCCACTACGAGGGAGCAAATCAGGTTTGCTTTAAATATGTGCTGTAATGGTCGTGAGCTTTAGTTACCTTTGAGGCTGAACGTAATGGGTTGATTTAGCCAAGAACACCTGTAAGACGACGAAGACGCGATTGTCAACTACTCACTGAGTTTGAATGGGGTCGTGTAATAGGGCTACTAGAAGCTGGATGTCCCTTCCACGATATTTCAGAAGGACTTGGTACGAATACAGTCACTGTATATGGCTGCTCGCAGTGATGGTCACGGGAAGGTACGGTCGCAGGAAGACTGGTCTCTGGACGGCCACATGGCACTGCCAAGAGGGAAGACCACCGCGTTCGGAGTATGGCTCTGGCGCATCGTGCTGCGTCTGCTGCAGCAATCTGAGCAGCTGTTGGGACCACAGTGGCACAAATCGGTTACTTCAAGCACAGATCCGAGCCAGACGCTCCGTAGCGTCCATTCCACTACCCCAAACCATCAGTGTTTGCGACTTCGGTGGTGTCAACGGAGAGCTTATTGGAGGGCGGATTGAAGGTCTGTTGTGTTTTCTGATGAGAGCTGGTTCTGCCTCGGTGCTAGTGACGGCCATGTGTTGGTTAGAAGGATGCCAGGTGAGCGCCTGCAACCAGGCTGTCTGCAGCCTAGACACACTGGACCTACGGTTTTGGGTGCGATTTCGTATGACAGCAGGAGCAGTCTCGTTGTCATTCTGGTGCTGTAGTTCATTAACAGCATTCCAGGGGGTGTTTTCAAACTGGATAATGCTCGCTCACACACTGCTGTTGTAACCCAACATGTTCTACAGAGAGTCGACATATTCTCTTGGCTCCTCGATCATCAGAGGAGCATGTACGGGACATCATCGGACGACAACTCCAGCATCATCCACAGCCGGAAATAACCGTCCCTGCGGTTCAAACTCGCGTCCGGCCATCCCAATTTAGGTTTTCCGCGATTTCCCTAAATCGCTTCAGGCAAATGTCGGGATGGTTCCTTTGAAAGGCCACGGCTGACTTCCTTCCCCATCCTTCCCTAATCTGATGGGACCGCTGACTTCGCTGTTTCATCCCCTCCCCCAAATCAACCAACCAACCGTCTCCGTGTTGACCGATCAAGTGAAGCAGGCGTGGAACTACTTCCACCAAAATGACATATGGTACCGGTACGGCACAATGCATGCACCTTAGGATGCTTGCCCTCAACATTCTGGCGGTTACACTAGTTATTAAGGTGCCTGCATTCCAAATCTACAAAAGCTTTTCTCGCATATACACTAATCTGTGATCCTGCAACGTTATTCGCTTAAATATCGAGAGAAATGTATTCCCGAAAATTAATTAATTTACGTCAGTTATTTCTTGGTGTTCGGGTTTTCTCTATCATTTTACGTAGCTCTTTGTGGCAAAAATTTTGCGGCATCATGTTCGTGCTTTTAAACTAGCTTGTAGTTCTACGTAAATGTTGTGCCACGACGGCTCTCCAAACCGCACCACTGACGTTTTGCATCAATGTTCTTACCAACTGGTCTAAGTGGGCACGGCTTAGAGCCTGACCAAAAATATTAGTCCTTATAGTCTTCGAGTGCGTCTCTTCATCTTTCCAAACTGTACAGAGCTGGTTCTTCAAATTTATGGAGCTTGAAAGTAAGACAGACATGGAGTAAAATTTAAGCATTGAAGCCAGCTGGCAGGTGTGCGTATACAGCTCAGCTTTAAGACGATACCGAGGAAACGGGCTGTAGTTTGCATTGTTGTATAGTTTTAATCTATCACATTGTTGTACAAACTTCGTTTAAGAGTGAAAGATTCCTTCCGCATGACGAAATTTGCTTCAGTTACAAGCAAAGTGATTCCATACTAAACAAGTACGGAAATGGAGCAGGCATGAAATGGTTCTAAGAGCGATTGCGACTAGCAGTTGAAGAAGAATGCAGAGAGTTCATAAAGCATTTTATAGAAACGAAAAAGATTTTTTTATCACTGAGAGTAGCGTTAATTTATCACTAAACAGTATGAAACTGTCACAGCTGTAAAAAAAGTCTAATTATAGATGAAGCACTTTATACACTTTTTACTTTTCTTGCTGTGGGTCAAACAGACTAATGACTTACCTTCTCACCGTGTTTAATCCGCAGATTCAAGTCTATTATAACAGGGTCGGTCTGTGGCCCGTATCTCATGTAGATGTGTCGGAACTCTATTTCCCCTTTTGATGGCCAGTCTTTGGGTGTTTTCTGTTCTGAAATAAAAATAACGGCCGAAGGTATTAGCAAAATGAACTAATAATAAAGTCTCTGTATCCAGAATGAGATTTTCACTCTGCAGCGGAGTGTGCGCTGATATGAAACTTCCTGGCAGATCAAAACTGTGTGCCGAACCGAGACTCGAACTAGGGACCTTTTCCTTTCGCGGGCAAGTGCTCTACCATCTGCGTAACCCAAGCACGACTATCGCCTCGTCCTCACAGCTTTACTCCTGTCCGTGCATCGTCTCCTACCTTCCAAACTTCACAGAAGCTGTCCTGCGAACCTTGCACAACTAGCACTACTGGAAGAAAGGATACTGCAGAGACATGGCTTGGCCACAACCTGGAGGATGTTTCCAGAATGAGATTTACACTCTGCATTCCTTTCATCCACGAGTGCTAGTTATGCAAGGTTCGCAGGAGAGCTTGTGTGAAGTTTGGAAGGTAGGAGACGAGGCACCGACAGAAGTAAAGCAGTGAGGACAGGGTGTTAGTCTTGCTTGGGTAGCTCAGATTGGTGGCCGAGTGGTTCTAGGTGCTTCAGTCCGGAACCGCGCGACTGCTACGGTCGCAGGTTCGAATCCTGCACCGGCCGCGGTGGCCTAGCGGTTCTAGGCGCTTCAGTCTGAAACCGCGCGACTGCTACGGTCGCAGGTTCGAATCCTGCCTCGGGAATGGATGTGTGTGATGTCCTTAGATTAGTTAGGTTTAAGTAGTTCTAAGTTCTAGGGGACTGATGACCTCAGATGTTAAGTCCCATAGTGCTCAGAGCCATTTGAGCCATTCGAATCCTGCCTCGGACATGAATGTGTGTGATGTCCTTATGTTAGTTAGATTTAAGTAGTTCTAAGCTCTAGGGGACTGATGACCTCAGATGTTAAGTCCCACAGTGCTCAGAGCAATTAAAAAAAAAAAGCCGACATGGTAGCTCAGAGTGTTCGGCCAGAGAGCTGGCTGGTCTCTGCAATAAAAAAAAAAATAAAAAAAAAACTGGGTGAAAGGATCAACAACGAACTTCAACAGGTGTCATGTGACGTCCGCTACGACCAAATATAACGAACAAAAGAAAAAAAGGATGGTAGAACACTTGCCCGCAAGGCAAAGGTCCCGAGTTCCAGTCTCGGTCCGGCACACAGTTTTGAGCTGCCAAGAAGTTTCAAGTCTCTGTATGTTGATCTTTTTAGAGACGATTGCGGGACTCGGCCGTTCGATACAGGATGTCAAATTAAACACCTTCCACCCCTCTAGCTTCCAATCTTATTTTATTTGGCAATCAGTTTCAGCGTTTTACTACGCTATCTTCGGGCCATCCGTGTCTGTTCTCAATCTGACATGGATGCACTTCCTCTCTCTGTTTTTTCCCATTTGTTTAGTCCATGCCATTGTGTCAAACATTCTTTCACATGAGGGGTTTTATATCATAACCACGGTCGATGGCTTGTGCAAAACTTTGTTTCCTTTTCCGTTTAGGATTAGTCTACTTGAAAAACAGGAGCTAGGTTTCCCATGTATGGTGGTAGACTAACGTACGACAGACTGGGGGTTTTAAATGTCTGGTAATTTTGGTCACTGTCAATAAAAATGGGGTTCTACTTTACATTTATGTTTGCCTGTATATTAAAATACATCAACATAGTTTCCTGGTTATGACTCAGCACTGAGTCTCGGTCCGGCACACAGTTTTAACTGCCAGGAAGTTTCATATCAGCGCACACTCCGCTGCAGCGTGAAAATTTCATTCTTGAAACTAGTAAAGAAACCAGGCAAAAACAAAGGAGCTGGTATGTACCAGTCAGAATATTAGGACTACAAATCAGTGAATCTGGGAAAAAAAGACAAATTTCAAAACTAGATGTCATGGAGCTGGAAATATGAAAATAGTCATTTCTCCTTTCCTGATCAACTAATAAAGCGTGGTTGTGAACCTTCTAACAAAGAACATGGTATGAAAATTGTTGGGATGAACAATCACAGCAGAAAACTTATAACATTACGGGAAAACTTTCACACGCTAAGAGCCCTTGAAGTGAACAACAAAGTAATAAATGACTAAATCCATATAATAAACAAATCATTGATCATGTTAGCCATTAAAACAATAACAAACAAAGATGTAGAACATAGCTAGACTAAATAATAACTCAGTATCACCAAAGACACGCACACACACACAACAAATAAAAGATTGTCAAACTCTATGCAAACAGCACAACACACTCAGAAGACGAAGGAAAAAGACAGAGCGACAGATGGGAACACTACTGTAAACTACAACAAAGAGAAACATTGTGAACATTGAAAGTGAGATGTTAAATCGAACTGTGTTCGGAAAACGCCACACCTCGTGACTATCCGTAAAACATCTATGATCTGAGCACCTTCGAATGAGACAGACTGTGTGTGTGTGTGTGTGTGTGTGTGTGTGTGTGTGTGTGCTCGTTTAGGGACGTGGGTAGGTGACACCTTCAGGGAAAAACCTCCATGCATTTGTTCGTGAAAATGTGACGGCGCTGCTCTGTAGACATGTGACTCCTTAGATGTGCTTCTATCATCACCCCTAAGGCTGGTTGTCGCAGTCTTTCATTCCTATTGCTATTCTCTTCATTTCAGCATAACTGCTACATATGTCATCATCTACAAATGGTTCAAATGGCTCTGAGCACTATGGGACTGAACTGCTGAGGTCATTAGTCCCCTAGAACTTAGAACTAGTTAAACCTAACTAACCTAAGGACATCACAAACATCCATGCCCGAGGCAGGATTCGAACCTGCGACCGTAGCGGTCTTGCGGTTCCAGACTGCAGCGCCTTTAACCGCACGGCCACTTCGGCCGGCGTCATCATCTACGATCTGCCTTTTATATCAATACTAGTGAACCTGTCGATACTTCACAATAGCTAAATATGTATGGGAATTGGATAGACATCCTAATCTCATTCTCCCCTCTCTCGTTGTCAATCTCCCTTTCTTCCTCCTTGACCTTGAGTCTTGTTTATTGCTGCTGACAGCGAATCCTTGACTCGGAACTGAAGTCACATAAAATGAGTGGGCAAAATGGTTAGGTTTATTGTTATACAAGTTATGAGAGGCCTCTCTGGCTGCTGGTTCTATGAGGATAGTAGCTTTAATGACAAGATTTCGGTTGCTTTTAACCTGTAAATGGGTAGGATTACGAACTTTCGTACGATTCAGATTCCATCGTACTATTATAGGCTAATACTAAACCGTTAAGCCGTGAACACAACTTCCCTGTTTCCTGTTAAAACTGACTGTGAAGAAGAAACAAAACAGTACATAGCTGTTTACGTAATTTGTGTTTAAAATTACGAAAGAATATATATGGGAGAAAATTTTATCTACTGGTTTAAATGCCTTGCTATTGTAGTTAAGCCGGCCGTTGTGGCCGAGCGGTTCTAGGAGCATCAGTCTGGAACAGCGCGACCGCTACGTTCGCAGGTTCGAATCCTGCCTCGGGTATGGATGTGTGTGATGTCCTTAGGTTGGTTAGGTTTAAGTAGTTTTAAGTTCTAGGGGACTGATGACCTCAGATGTTAAGTCCCATAGTGCTCAGAGCCATTTGAACCATTATTGTAGTTAGAACTGACTATGAGAAAACAAAACCGCACATTTTCTCAGCGCTGCATACCACCCCATTTTCCTTTTCTCAGTCAGTTTTAATAGAAAACATATACATAGTGACTTAACATATAGCCTATGTCCACCTGAATTTTATTAGAGTATCGTTAAAGAAATTCACGTAAATCAGGCAAGATCTTTTCGAGATTATTGTTGATAATGTTTCCTATAGAGGTTCCAGTATTGTGACCTTCCAGGGGGGGTTTCTGAAATTTAGACATATTAAATCGTTATTTCAACACTATTACATCCACGCCGTTGTTCCTGGATCATGCTAAACGTAGTTTGTAAATAGACGTGGGAACTGCTAACCGTGGTATACTGTACAATCAAATTTGCAACACTAAAGTAAATTTCGAACATGAAAATCAGCTGTTACAGCACATTTACATCGTAAATAAAATGTAAAATTAAATGCATCAGTTCTTAACTGTAAAAATAGGCACACTTGGTTTTATTTTATCTATCACATTGTCATCTACCACGAATGGTAAGCGATGGTTGGAGTAATTCGTACGTGTTTTTTGGCGTAGTCAGAATACGCAATAGAAATAAGGGGGGGGGGGGGGGGGGAGGAGTTCCCATTTGAAAATACAAAGTTGACCCCACCCACGCCGGAGGGGTGGTCAATAGGTGGTGGCCAGTCGTAGCACAGACACGTGTCCTCCACCCAGAACATTTTTTTCGTGCGATTGGTGGTTTCCAAGATATTTAGTTGTCTCAAGTTAAAAAAAAAAGATATCCTGTATGTACCATATACATCTAAAAAAATTGTAGCAGTGTCCAAGCGAACGTTCGTTAAAGTAGGCCTACCGTTTAAAAATTTGAAATAAATCGACCATGAACTTTTCTGGATGTTTCGTTAATAACCTTAACCAACAACTTCTCTTTGTATGGTAATATAGATAGAGGTGTACCCCTCTGGTTCTTCTCATGCATCATCAACTACTCGTGTCGTAGTACAAGGTGGCCAAAACAGAACCGGGCCTGTGTGGCTTACACAGGCATGACCTTGTAAATGAAAAGGAGAAATACACATCATTAAAGTAAAAAATAAATAAAATTTAAAAAAATGCTGACAACCGTATTTCGATGCATCAATCAGGTGCTGCCACATGTTTGCGTTTCTCCTGCATGCCCTGTCATTACGTCTGAGTGAGAGATAGAGAGTACCAAACGTATTTAGTGACCAGTTGAATTCAACGCAAAATGGAGCACACAATAAGACAGCGCATGTTCATTGTCTATTGTTATGTGAAGCACAGTTTGTGGATAACGTATACGGAAAAGAAGAGTTTAAGATTGGAATTGTTTTGGCAAAGCCTCCAGCAAAGTCTATTCTGCAAAACTTGGAGCCAGATTGTCACGAAACTGGCTCTTTAGCAAATAAAACCGGCAACGGTCCGAAATTACACTCCTGGAAATTGAAATAAGAACACCGTGAATTCATTGTCCCAGGAAGGGGAAACTTTATTGACACATTTCTGGGGTCAGATACATCACATGATCACACTGACAGAACCACAGGCACATAGACACAGGCAACAGAGCATGCACAATGTCGGCACTAGTACAGTGTATATCCACCTTTCGCAGCAATGCAGGCTGCTATTCTCCCATGGAGACGATCGTAGAGATGCTGGATGTAGTCCTGTGGAACGGCTTGCCATGCCATTTCCACCTGGCGCCTCAGTTGGACCAGCGTTCGTGCTGGACGTGCAGACCGCGTGAGACGACGCTTCATCCAGTCCCAAACATGCTCAATGGGGGACAGATCCGGAGATCTTGCTGGCCAGGGTAGTTGACTTACACATTCTAGAGCACGTTGGGTGGCACGGGATACATGCGGACGTGCATTGTCCTGTTGGAACAGCAAGTTCCCTTGCTGGTCTAGGAATGGTAGAACGATGGGTTCGATGACGGTTTGGATGTACCGTGCACTATTCAGTGTCCCCTCGACGATCACCAGTGGTGTACGGCCAGTGTAGGAGATCGCTCCCCACACCATGATGCCGGGTGTTGGCCCTGTGTGCCTCGGCCGTATGCAGTCCTGATTGTGGCGCTCACCTGCACGGCGCCAAACACGCATACGACCATCATTGGCACCAAGGCAGAAGCGACTCTCATCGCTGAAGACGACAGGTCTCCATTCGTCCCTCCATTCACGCCTGTCGCGACACCACTGGAGGCGGGCTGCACGATCTTGGGGCGTGAGCGGAAGACGGCCTAACGGTGTGCGGGACCGTAGCCCAGCTTCATGGAGACGGTTGCGAATGTTCCTCGCCGATACCCCAGGAGCAACAGTGTCCCTAATTTGCTGGGAAGTGGCGGTGCGGTCTCCTACGGCACTGCGTAGGATCCTACGGTCTTGGCGTGCATCCGTGCGTCGCTGCGGTCCGGTCCCAGGTCGACGGGCACGTGCACCTTCCGCCGACCACTGGCGACAACATCGATGTACTGTGGAGACCTCACGCCCCACGTGTTGAGCAATTCGGCGGTACGTCCACCCGGCCTCCCGCATGCCCACTATACGCCCTCGCTCAAAGTCCGTCAACTGCACATACGGTTCACGTCCACGCTGTCGCGGCATGCTACCAGTGTTAAAGACTGCGATGGAGCTCCGTATGCCACGGCAAACTGGCTGACACTGACGGCGGCGGTGCACAAATGCTGCGCAGCTAGCGCCATTCGACGGCCAACACCGCGGTTCCTGGTGTGTCCGCTGTGCCGTGCGTGTGATCATTGCTTGTACAGCCCTCTCGCAGTGTCCGGAGCAAGAATGGTGGGTCTGACACACCGGTGTCAATGTGTTTTTTTTTCCATTTCCAGGAGTGTAATTCGAACACTAGAAAACGTTGCTCCCGTGTTGTTGTAAATACATTCTGGGCGAGTTTGATTTTGCCCACCCTGTATGTGCCCAACCATTCTGTTTCTTCAGTTCATTATGTACTCTATCCGGTACTTCTTGTAGTGGACTTGTTGCAAGAAGCCTTCACTCCTTATTCGATTAATCCACCTAACCTTCAACCCTCTCCTGTAACGCCGCTTTTCAGAGCTCCCAACAGTATTATTTACATCTTCCCCATTGTCCCTACTTCACTCCCATGGTGAATTGTGCACCAAATATAGCGATTCATTGTTTTTTCTTTCTGCTCTAAGGCGTCATATCTTTGGACGCTAGGAGCTGTCTGTAAAAAGATCTTTTCTCTGGTGTGACCATTTTCTTTTGTGGCTTTCTTGCACCTTACTTCTTTATCTACTCCATTTCCGAGAAGGTAGAAATGTTCCACCTCTTCAGTAGTCTCTCATCCAAGTATAACTCAAGCATATCCACGTGCTGCAATACACCAGTATCATAGTCTATAATATTATTTTTGTTCGTATGCGTATTATAGTAATCAGCTAGTACGCATTCCATTGTATGTAGCTTCCAAATCCGAATCTGTTCTCTTTTGGCCAGTACTGCTATGTCATCAACGAACTGTATCTTTCCGATTTTCTGTTCGTAGCGAACCGCACCCATGAGCGTGTTCAGTAAAGTGCGTGATCATCAAACTGCGCCATGGTCTTGGATTAAATACCTAGACTCTTCGCAGCGTCCCAAGGAATTAGGGCATGTAACACAATTGGTGTTCTGTCAGTATGGTGGGGACGTTAAGCTTGGCGACCCTTTAGTACTACTTGCGAAGGGTAGCACCAAGTTTCACCCTCTCCCTTCTACTGCCATCATACAGTGCAAGCGTTACACTACACTGTTCGCAAATCTGCTACAATCACCCATACTCTAAAGACACACTTAGGATGCAACTCTCACACACAGTGTAGAAGAAGGATATCGTGTGGCCGGCCGGGGTGGCCGAGCGGTTCTAGGGGCTACGGTCTGGAACCGCGCGATTGCTACGGTCGCAGGTTCGAATCCTGCCTCCGTCATGGGTGTATGTGATGTCCTTAGGTTGGTTAGGTTTAAGTAGTTGTAAGTTCTAGGGGACCGATGACCTCAGAAGTTAAGTCCCATAGTGCTCAGAGCCATTTTTTGATATCGTGTGTGGTGGGAGAAAACACTTACTGATTATTTTAGAAAGGGAAGCAGTATGTGCCTGTTCTGTTATTAAGTGTATTTATTCACCACAAAAATTACAATGATTGACACATTTCAGAGTTTGGTAGAAAGAGCTATAATTTTATAAAAAGCTACCGATGGAGTAGTGTGTGGAATTGTTGACAGAGACCAAATCTGACACACAAGTCGACATGTTGCAGAAGTACGTCAGATCGAGTTCGACTATCAGACAGTGCTACACGAGAATCAAGATACAGAAGTACCATGAAGAGGAACAGTTCTGGGTGTACGAGCACGAGTGATGCACATGCGGACTGGGTGCAACCTGCGTTTATCGAGAAGCCAACCAAATCAATCCGTCTAGCGTCTCAACAGTTTCAGCGACCACCAATCAGGTTGCTCAGGGTGCTACACAAGAGACTGAAGCTTCATGCTTGCTAGATGCAGCTGCTGCATGGCCTTCAACCTGATGACCGGCCAAAGCGCGAAGCAATTGCAGCTGAGATTCTGAGATGCATCGATGATGACCCAGAATATTTGAAACAGGTGGTGTTCATGATTAACCAGACACGCTGAAACAGTTTTCATTTCCCCAGGGCCGGCCGAAGTGGCCGTGCGGTTAAAGGCGCTGCAGTCTGGAACCGCAAGACCGCTACGGTCGCAGGTTCGAATCCTGCCTCGGGCATGGATGTTTGTGATGTCCTTAGGTTAGTTAGGTTTAACTAGTTCTAAGTTCTAGGGGACTAATGACCTCAGCAGTTGAGTCCCATAGTGCTCAAAGCCATTTGAACCAACCATTTCCCCAGGTCAAAGAACTGCAACCTGAAATCATGCGGCAGCAGTATGGTGACCCTACTCACTGGGCCTCTATAGCTAGGAAGGCTTTGGACGACACATTTCCAGGTCACTGTATTGGCTCAGAAGGAACCAATTCCTGGCTCCCAAGGTCTCCAGACATATTCCCATTAAATATTTTCATTTTAGGCATTGTAAAGTATGTTGTTTACCAGAGGACGGTGCGAGACCTGCAGGATCTACGAGTTCGCATGAGAGCAGTAGCTGCACACGTTAATGAGGACATGGTAGAGTGGACATGGAAAGAAGCAGGATATGGCTTAAATATATTACATGCAGTTAAATGGCTACTAAAGCTCTTTACGTGCGTGTGAACATTATGCTGCAAACTGCACCTTTCTACCTAACCCCATTTCGGAAATATACATGATCAAAGTTATAATGATCGTTCTTGAATGCTCTATATTTTGGCAACAAAATGTATTCTTAATTAAAATGTTCTTTAATCAGCTGGTGTTGTTACAGCTGTCACTTTAAAATAACACAAAAGGGACACTCGGGTTGTGCTGTATAAATACATTTAATCAGAGTCCAAATGGAAAATGTTCTCCTTTCTAAAATGTTTCAGGATTGCAGACACAAGTAAACAGAAAATGACTTTATTTATTAAGGAGGTTGAACCTACAACTCAGAAACTCCCATATGACTTTTACTCCTTTCTTTCTGTATGTAGAAAACAGCTCCTACATCGATATGGTCTTTTAGTTCCCCCATTGCCTCATCAGTACACAAATAAAATGCCAGTCCTGACAGTGAGCAACTATGCTCTGCACTTATCCCGACTATGGCCACATGTGTGACTTTTCCAGTCAGCTTACTATTGGCGTAGATTATATCGCACTGCCGAAGAAAATATATTTCATTCCTGTCCACATTATCAAAAGCTGTCTCTAAATCAGCTGCTAAGTAGCTTGATAATTAAACGAAATTACTGCTAAAAGAACATTTAGTCTAACAAAACTTGCATATAATACAAAGAAAAAGTGAATAAACAAGCAAGAATAAAACTTTTGGGAAAACTAATAAGGAGAATAAATCAATCCTGGTGACAGACATAACAAAACACAAATATTTCAAGAAAATAAAACAGATAGATGAGTATAAAAAAAGAAGGCGTTCTAAGGAAGCAATGTGAAAGCCCACCCTATTTATTTAATCAAATGTTTGAGTGGATCGAAAACAAGACTCCCTAAATAATTAAACAACAGATTTTTATTCATATTTTCATATCCAAACGAAGGGTGAGAAATCGACAAATGGGATTTCCGGTATCAAATTACTGACCAGCGTAAGGTTTAGCTGTTTATTTTTGCCAAAAAAAAAAAAAAAAAAATTATACCATTTAGTTCTCCGTGAGTAACCAGGATAATTAAGAAAAGATTAGTGATCTTAGGGGAAACTCTAGTATTTCACGAGAGCTGTTGCAATGAAGTGTCGAAACACAGCGTACGTTGAAATGTCTCTGTATTCAGTCGATTTACTCTATATGCTCTTAACAGTAACAGAATACCGATCGGTATTTACATACGTTGTACGGTATTTCATAGTTTCTGAACAAAACTTGAAAATAAAAAAAAATAAAAGAACTGTCAAATTTTTGTGCAGTGATTTGTCTAAATGCAAATAATAAAATTGAGAAAAATTTGACACGCCTTTGATTGCTCAATGTTTAAGCCAGAATTTTAAAGAGCGCTAGAGGATATTTGTCTGGCAGAAATCCTCTCGCAGATCTCATTACGTCACTCACGTAGGAGCATTTCGGCAGGTGTACAGTACATGATTTCAAGTGTCATTCAAAGGCATGTCACATGTTTCTCTGATCTGTTTTGTTTCTTACTTTTAGACAAATAATTTTCTGAAACGTTATACCACTCTTTTTTATTTTGGCGAAATGTTTTTTATCTTACTTTATCTGGAAATTCATAACAGGCTACGACGCTGGTTTTATGCTCTGAAATGTTACCCCTTTACATCAAATCTGACCGATATGTAAATAATTGAAAATTCTGAGCTAGCATGATAGCAGAAATTATCTCAATACATCCGTCTCCACTGAGACGCGTCTCAAAGCTCAACAGCAACACGCACTTACCTGTATAGCTGATATTTTTATTTAATACATCTGCAATCTCTGCTTAAGGCAGGCTACTTCACTCTAGCTTTGAATACAGTGAAAATGAGTGGGATATGTTTCAAGGACGTGGTTCCTAAGTGAAAACATGCGGAGGTACGAAACACGTGCAAAAACTGATTAAACTGAGGCACGGGGAGGGGTGGGGGGAGGGGGGAGGGATAATTTTCAAACTCTGGCTGTACTAACTCATAATATAATGATCATTACCTGGTTCCAGGACAACAACCTTCATGTACCAACACAATGCAGTGGGTCATTGGTCTTTATATTCCCATCTGCCGTTACAGACAACAGAAAATCAGAGCGTATTATTAATTCCTGAAATTTTGTTTTACTGTTGGAAGAGCATTGAAATAATTTCTTTTAATTTTGACTGAATAAAAAATGAATATTGATCCCCACCTGTGCTAATGATGCGAAAAACGTGAACAAATGCCTAAGATTCCCGACATTAAATATGACACCAAAAGACATGATGTACAGAAATGTAATCCTCCCTGATCTGAGAAACAATATAATTTACAATCATGTTAATGCTGCACCAATGTGCAAAGCCAGCACAACCTCTCTATAAGCCTGTACGAAGTAGCTTCAGTATGCACATTCTACTATCACAGAAATATGGGGTAAATCGGCTCATCCAGTCACCACGGGAGGGGAGCAGACTACTTTTGTGTGTCGGCCACGAGACCACCTAAAACGAGTTCTGCCGTCTAGCTTTCCTGTTGGAAAGCTTCAGTCAAAGTTCGCACGATCTGTCAAGAAAAACCTTACTGTTTTCACACAGAGATGCACTGCTGTAGCTGACAGATAGGTGACTACAGGTCTTTGAGGCAGACAAATATTATTGCGCTCATGAATACACGGCATGACAGGTGTTTCGCGCCAAAGTCTCTGTATATAGCCTCTTCGCGTCAAAGCAGAGGCCTTTCATATGTTTCTTTCCTTATTTTCCCAAGTTTTCTGTGTATTGTTAATCACAATGTTCAAATTACTTCTCAAGCAACTGGGAGCTCTCTTCTGGTCTACTTTCAAACTTTCCCTTCCATTCTTTGATAAACTATTCTTTATAAATATGGGACTACTGTTGAATTTACTTACACCTTTACACTCTTGTGAATGTTGATTTTCAATCTATACGACGACAACAAAGTATGCCAACACATAGATCTTCTTGTAGAGGTAGACTCAGCACCAACAAGTCAGCGTGTGAAGCTATTAGCGCTAGTAATGGCTTAAAGTGGGTTCCTTATGTCCTCCCTCGTCTCTTGTTGAGTTTTTGCAGAAAAATATCATTCAATTTGTATGGAGTTTGCCAATAATAAGCTCAGTTCTACAGTAGCTCTTTTTCTTCTGCCTAGCAGCAGAGTTCAATGTCCATGATGTCCTCTATTATAACACCATGTAAGAACAAATGGAATCATGTGGATCTAACTCACTAAAAACTACCTCTTTTATAATCTCAGCTCATTTGCCTGAACAAAAACGTCTAACAGAAACAACATATTAATGCTGAATAGACAAATGTCTTGGACGTTTACACAGTCTGTGCATCTATATGGTGGCGCACGATAAGTCACCTGATTTGTTTCGTGAATAACACATTTATTGTTGACAGAATTTGTAATTTATTGATGTAGAAGTAAATAATACAGCTTGGAAATACAACCTTATGAATCATATGTTCAACATGACTGTCATTTTGTTTTGCAACTTCTTCAACTTCACACATGCATTTGTCACAACTCTCTGACACAAATCTTCTGGAATGGCGCAGCATAACTCCACAATTGTGGGTATCCCTAAGCAGCACTACATTTTCGGGTTTTCTGTGGTGCACCTTCTCTTTAAGGAACCCCCAAAAGAAGAAATCACGTGAGTTAATATCCGGGCTGTGGGGCGGCGAGATTCCTCCTCCTGCATAACGTTCTGGAAATCTGTTTGACTTTACCCTAAGGCCTAGTCTTCGTTTAGGAAATCAAGCACAACGTTGGCAATATGGGGGCGTGCTCCATCCTGCATCAACCATTGTGACTGCAATGGAAGGCATGAAGCCATGAGTTGAGAAAAGAACTGGTTTTGCAGCATGTGTACATAGCATTAACCGGTTACTGTAGCATCGAAGAAGAATGGACCGATGATTCCATGGCTTGACATCGAGACCCACATGCACACTTTCTCCCCATAGGTGTCTTTTGTGTGGATTAATCGCAGAGGTACACGTGCTCAGAATCAAACGTTCTGTTTGTTCACAACACTGTTCACGTAAAAATAAGCTTTGTCAGAAAACCATGTGTTGTGTAGCACTGCCTCTTGGTCTTGCTTTATTTCCCACCCTGCAAACTGCAGTCTCCGCTCCTTATCTCTCGCAGTAAGCCTATGCGCCACAATCATCTTGTATGGATACAAGTGCAGGTCAGATTGAATAATTCCTCGTACAGATCGGCCTGAAATTCCCAAGTCGGCACTGGCTCTTGTTGATTTACTCGGACTATGAATCAAAGCCACACGAACTGCTTCAATGTTTTGCGGCGAACATACAGTACGTGCATGTGGCCACCGACATTCCAAAACAGATGCAATCTGCGTATTGTCTGTGCGCTGGGAGCTCACCGTGTGCCGAAATGAGCACGCAACCTTCTCTGTGTCAATGTAACGCTGTTCGTCACCGCGAACAGTAACACAATCTTTGTCTTTTGTGCGACGGCAACCATCCTTTGTCCACCATCGCGGCAAACTGAAATGGCGGACTCACAACGGTAGCGATTAGAGAGCCTGTATACAGAGAGAGTGGCCATAGATGAAGTTGCCCGTGATTGGTTGATTAGCTTTGGCGCCATTTTTCTGCCAAACGTATCTCGCGCTTCCTATGTTCGCCGTGCTTTTGAGTTGAATTGAAGTTCAGAGGACTTTTGTAAACGATTATTGAGACACTTGTTAAGCGTTGTGCATGCATGTTCGATTTAGTTGTTTATTGTTTTTAGTACGTAATTAGCGTTTGCGATCTTAAATACGAGTTGAAATAATGAAGCGTTTTCTGATGAAGTCGGTAGGCGTACATGTTTGAAGTAAACACGTTAGTAATTGTACAGTATTGTTTTCGACATCTGTAATTCGTTCTGCAGACGTTCGTAAAGGTATTGCCTGACTGTTGACACAGGCAAGTTGTAAGCACGTTTTCCGCAGTCGTCGTGGTTGCTGAAACATTATTCGTAGTAAATAATTGTAGGTACTCTTGAAGACAGATTTTAATAGGCCTACTTACTGTGGGGTAGAAGGGATACGGTAGTTTTCTTGTTATATTTGATCGTTATTACAGTAACCTACATTTAAAATTACCTGGTTTTTGTAATCTTTTTCGTTTGTTGTCTATGAGAGGTATTCAGTATATACAGGGTGAGTCACCTAACGTTACCGCTGGATATATTTCGTAAACCACATCAAATACTGACGAATCGATTCCACAGACCGAATGTGAGGAGAGGGGCTAGTGTAATTGGTTAATACAAACCATAAAAAAATGCACGGAAGTATGTTTTTTAACACATACCTAAGTTTTTTTAAATGGAACCCCGTTAGTTTTGTTAGCACATCTGAACATATAAACAAATACGTAATCAGTGCCGTTTGTTGCATTGTAAAATGTTAATTACATCCGGAGAAATTGTAACCTAAAGTTGACGCTTGAGTACCACTCCTCCGCTGTTCGATCGTGTGTATCGGAGAGCACCGAATATCGTAGGGATCCAAAGGGAACGGTGATGGACCTTAGGTACAGAAGAGACTGGAACAGCACATTACGTCCACATGCAAACACCTTTTTATTGGTCTTTTTCACTGACTCACATGTACATTACCATGAGGGGTGAGGTACACGTACTCACGTGGTTTCCGTTTTCAATTACGGAGTGGAATAGAGTGTATCCCGACATGTCAGCCCAATAGATGTTCAATGTGGTGGCCATCGTTTGCTGCACACAATTGCAATCTCTGGCGTAATGAATGTCGTACACGCCGCAGTACATCTGGTGTAATGTCGCCGCAGGCTGCCACAATACGTTGTTTCATATCCTCTGGGGTTGTAGGCACATCACGGTACACATTCTCCTTTAACGTACCCTACAGAAAGAAGTCCAGAGGTGTAAGATCAGGAGAACGGGCTGACCAATTTATGCATCCTCCACGTCCTATGAAACGCCCGTCGAACGTGTACCTCACCCCTCATGGTAATGCACATGTGCGTCAGTGAAAAAGACCAATAAAAAGGTGTTAGCATGTGGACGTAATGTGCTGTTCCAGTCTCTTCTGTACCTAAGGTCCATCACCGTTCCCTTTGGATCCCTACGATATTCGGTGCTCTCCGATACACGCGATCGAACAGCGGAGGAGTGGTACTCAAGCGTCAACTTTAGGTTACAATATCTCCGGATGTAATTAACATTTTGCAATGCAACAAACGGCACTGATTACGTATTTGTTTATATGTTCAGATGTGCTAACAAAATTAACGGGGTTCTATTAAAAAAACGTAGGTTTGTGTTAAAATACATACTTCCGTGCATTTTTTTAAGGTTTGTATTAACCAATTACACTAGCCCCTCTCCTCACATTCGGTCTGTGGAATCGATTCGTCAGTATTTGATGTGGTTTACGAAATATATCCAGCGGTAATGTTAGGTGACTCACCCTGTATATAAAAGAAAGTCGTAAGCAGTTGTTTACTTGTGACATGCAAAAAGTTTGAAGACGTGACAAACAGTACTAATACGTCTCACACTTTTTGCATGTCACAAGTAAACAACTGCTTACGACTTTCATTCATCTGACGTAATACAGGTACGTTAAATCTTTAGCGTTATGCACTTCCGATACAAAACAAATGCTATACACTATTTTTTTTTATTTACGTTACTTTCATTGCAATATGTCTAGTAAACGAACTTTAAAGGAGATAAATGCAAGTAACAAATAATTTTTCAGCCACTGTATCAAATTTTCCTGTGCTGTACGTAGTAGGTTACTATGAGTATATTATAGCTGTAAAGAAAGGCATTTAACGAATGATTTCGCCACATTGTCTTGTGCTTTTGATTCGGTGAGTGTGTACTCCACTACTGGCCATTCAAAATTCCCGCCAGCAGTTTGGCAGAAAAATGGCCGCCGTATCGTCCAGTTGGCCACTCTCTCCCCATACAGGCTCTCTAGAAGCGATGAACTCACAACAACATCTGGTGTTACTTCCATGAACTGCACGAATTTGAGCGCACAATTTGAAAGCTATTGCCCCAGTAGTATACTTGTAGGGTCAAAATTCAATTGAGTGACTTATTGTGCACCACCCTGTACTATCCAAGAATACTGCCTGAAGATTTACATATTTTCTAAACTGTTTTCCCACTTCTTCAACGGTTTCCATTTTTGTTACCAAGTATTGGCTCTCCATAGAGCAACACCTTTAGAATGTTCCTGTAGGCTCTATCTATTTAAAGCTGTCAGAATATTAAGTATAGTGAGTTCTGACAAAATATTCTTAAAAGATGAGGCAGTACGGTTTTAACAAAGTGCATCTTTATGTTGAATGCTTATTGGCACCTACGAAAATATGGTGCCCATTGCAATTAAAAAAACAGGCAGTCGCTCTGAGTAGCAGTTAACACAAAAGCTAGGCTGTAGAATGGTAGGACACAGATATAATACCTGGAGGCGCCTCAAGCAGTGGTTCATCTTCCAAGCCAAGGTACTCCATGACTCGCTCCACAGACATCATCTGGTTGGCCACTTCTGCCGACTGCCGCATACCGAATTGAATCATGCCTGTAAGGCTCATGGCTTGCGTTATTGCGAGTCCAACTTGCCCACTAAACAGATCTGTAAGAGTTTCATATAAATATATTTCTTTTGTTATTGTGATTACTTATACATAAGTTACTGCAGTTAGAAATATCTGATAATTCTGCAATCGTAAGCTGAATGCAGAAACAAAGGGGCGCTGGCAAGGGGGCTATAGCATCCATGGCCCCCCACCTTGCCACCTCCCCTTTGTTTCTGCATTCAGCTTACGATTGCATGGCTATAGCCCCCCCCCCCCCCCCAATGGAGTATCATATTACACTGGATAAAATGACTTAAGAAATCAGCGAATATATTACTTAAACAGATTCAATCATTTTTTAAATAATTATGTAGCAATATAAGTTGCAACGTATTTCAAACACATTTTAACAAAAGAATAAGAGCAGCAAATAGCTTACTATCTAAACCAATAAATATCATTTAACTTAAAATGGGCGTCTTATTATTTATTAATACACATTTTTTACCCTAAACTTCAAAACAGTTACCAAAAACTTCTTTAAGCAAAACCAAATTTTACTAATTTGTCGGCGGAGGACCCCAACTCTCCTTTTGTTAAGCGATATTCCATTCCCCCAAATGCCCCCTCCCCCCCCCCACCCCGACCGGCTTCTAGAATCGCTCCTGATTATGAGTGGTTTCGCTTTCATTGGTGACCATTCTTGGTGAAATGTTTGCATTAAATGTCAATTTCAGCTGTCTGCTGTGGATAAAAATAACAAATCTCTGAAGAGTGTACTACTGTTGATGAGAAATGAAAGAACTTCTCCTTCAGAAAAGCAGCAAATGAGTCGTGAAGTTTAACATTCCCTTTCAGCAGATAGTTCAGCTTGCCGGTGTGCGTTCAACCTGTGAACAGGTGCAATGGCTCTTCCTCCCCCCACTCCCCCTCCACCAATGACCACAACTCTCTTGAAGCATCCACCTTGCAATGGAATATATTTACGTAGTTATGCATCTCCAAAGTTATGGTACCTAATAGAGTACATTAGTTTGGCAATGGTAAGTATTACATGTGTAGTTTTATTTGGGTGTGGCTATGAGCGAAGTGCTTTTGGGAAATAAAAAAATATGCCCCGTCCGAATTGCCTTGGTTCATGGATTTCAGGATGTCATTCGAGAAAAGCATGAGTTGGGTTTCGTATGACCAATGTTTTGGAATACACTCTGGCTGCCTTGGGTCACATACTTATTTCAATCTCTTAATTAAAATTATATTAGAACAGACATGGCTGGTATTTTATGTGTCATTTGAACTATTCAAACATTTTCGTGTGATACCACTCTACATAAAATGGTGTGCCTGTCATCTATTGCATGAAAAACATGTACCCTACAAGCCACATACTTTGAGCTGCCTCTCTTTAAACTTTTTCCATATATAGGCTGAGTAATGTGTGGCTCTCGAACAAGTTAAACGCATCAAAAAAGAGTACTACTGAAATATGAATGTGTCTTGTTACAAGCTAAATTTATTTTGAATAAATCGAGATCAAAGTGCATTCCATTATTTAATTTTTTATTGTTCCCATTGTTCAGAAAAAGATGAGGGATTCGTAAATTTGAATTTTGAATATGTGTTATTCTGCGTTTCTTGCACTGTAGTCGTCTTTTTGCGGTTATCAGGTGCCTCCTTAGTAATGTGGAAAACCATACATACGCAAACTATCACACACACCGTTTGTTTGTGAAACACCACAAAAATACATACGTACCGGTAAATATTGCAGATGGCAATGAGAATAAATTCTCGAAACTCGTCTTGTTCAACACGAAAAAATACGAAATTGGCGCTGTGTTTAAGCCGAAAACTTTTGAGTTAGCGAACGTGTCAAGTAGCGCTACATGCGGCCAAACGACGAGACACGCTAAATATGGTTCGACAAAGATGTCATGACGATCGAAACAATCTCGAAGCTACGCATGTGCAGTAGAGACAGGTTGGAAATGATTGTCATTGATCATGGTATCTTCATTCGAACTCATCTAGTTACTCCCATTAGCCACCGCGCCGAGTTGGCCCTGGCAGCGGCAGGAGATATGACACTAATTGTTCCAACTTTGACCCAATTACCGGTTCAGATCCACTGACTAGAACGCCATGGTGTCAAGAAATTTACCACGTAACGTTTGTAAACACTACTCGACGGCCAACGGCAATCACATCAGTTTTTTCTCTACAAACACTTTTTTATAAAGCGCGAATCGCGGGAAAATTATAAAAATGTTAACGCAAAATCGAATGCGAATTAACATTGTGGACATAGGGAATTTGACAAGACCCATAAAAACGTTAATTCTGGGAAGGTAAAAGCAGGGTTCTACTGTATTTCTTTTTAGAAATAACATTGCTAAATGGAGTGGACTTCATAATGACGACCAGAATATGATTTGAGAAACATGTGTAAGGAAATAAAAGATTGTGGCCCCATCCTCATTTATATATTGTAGTAACTCTGCAAGACATGAATGGTCTTGTGTTTTAAGCAAGTTAAGGCATTAAGTGAATTAGGCAAGATGAACAGTTTGAAATACAAGTTTTTGAAGCATTAAGGCAATATATCTACTAAATAATTAAAATATAAAAAATATGAGATTTGATGCTGCTAATTGTTCCAACTTTGACCCAATTACCGGTTCAGATCCACTGATTAGAACGCCTTGGTGTCATGACGATACCATTTTCAAATAACGGAGACAACTTCTGGACCAAATCTTAATTTTTAAGCACAGCATGTTTTGGGCAAAAACAAGCAATGACCAATTCTGTGAGTACATTCAGTAGTTTCTGCACAGTTACTGTTTCTTATCATTGATCATAATTGCATTAACTTATAAAATAATAATTTACACATACCTTCCAGAAATAAGAAGCTGAATGAAATGAATGCCATGTAAATGGTAGACATAATATCTAATGTGAATCCAAATGTCTGTGACGTCGTCAAAAACATATACCAAGCTGAAGTGTGTAAATCCTGAAACATGATACAGTAAAAATGTAACCATTCACTGTTATCTTATTAGTGTTAACAGATAATTTCCTAATGTAGGCAAAACGATTTACTACATTCATTATACAATTTATTTAATTGTATTGAAAGAAAAGTTTACTTGAAAGAACTCTCAAATTACGCTACTGGCCATTAAAACTGCTACACCACGAAGATGACGTGCTACAGACGCGAAATTTAACCGACAGGAAGAAGATGCTGTGATATGCAAATGATTAGCTTTCCAGAGCATTCACACAAGGGTGGCGCCAGTGGCGACACCTACAACGTGCTGACATGACGAAAGTTTCCAACCGATTTCTGATACACAAACAGCAGTTGACCGCCGTTGCCTGGTGAAACGTTGTTGTAATGCCTCCTGTAAGGAGGAGAAATGCGTACCATCGTGTTTCCGACTTTGATAAAGGTCGGATTGTTGCCTATCGCAATTGTGGTTTATCGTATCGTGACATTGCTGCTCACGTTGGTCGAGATACAATAACTGATAGCAGAATATGGAATCGGTGGGTTCAGGAGGGTAATACGGAACGCCGTGCAGATCCCAACGGCCTCGTATCAGTAGCAGTCGAGATGACAGGCATCTTATCCGCACGGCTGTAATGGAACATGAAGCCATGTCTCGATCCCTGAGTCAACAGATTGGGATGTATGTAAGACAACAACCATCTGCACGAACAGTTCGACGACGTTTGGAGCAGCATGGACTATCAGCTCAGAGACCATGGCTACAGTTACCCTTGATGCTGCATCACAGACAGGAGCGCCTACGATGGTGTACTCAACGATGAACATGGGTGCACGAATGGCAAAACATCATTTTTTTGATGAATCCAGGTTCTGTTTACAGCATCATGAAGGTAGCATCCGTGTTTGGCAACATTGCTGTGAACGCACATTGGAAGTGCGTATTCGTCATCGCCATACTGGCGTATAACCCGGCGTGATGGTATGGGGTGCCATTGGTTACACGTCTGTCACCTCTTGTTCGCATTGATGGCACTGTGAACAGTGAACATTACATTTCAGATGTGTTACGATCCATGGCTCTACCCTTCATTCGATCCCTGCGAAACCCTACATTTCAGCAGAACAATGCATGACCGCCTGTTGCAGGTCCTGTACAGGCCTTTCTGGATACAGATAATGTTAGACTGCTGCCCTGGCCTGCACATTCTCTAGATCTCTCACCAATTGAAAATGTCTGGTCAATGGTGGCTGACCAACTGGCTCGTCACAATATGCCAGTCACTACTCTTGATGAACTGTGGTATCATGTTGAAGCCGCATGGACATCTGTACCTGTACATGCCATCCAAACTCTGTTTGACTCAATGCTCAGGCGTATCAAGGCCATTATTACAGCCAGAGGTGGTTGTTCTGGGTACTGATTCATCAGAATCTATGCACCCAGATTGTGTGAAAATTTAATCACATGTCAGTTCTAGTATAATATATTTGTCCAATGAATACCCGTTTATCATCTGCATTTCTTCTTGGTGTAGCAATTTTAATGGCCAGTAGTGTATGTTCAGGAGGTAAAATTTCATGTACCATCAACAGACACAGATAACTGCAGAAAAACATTTATAGCTTTTGGAAAGGTTCTTTTATTACAGAGGACAAGGAAGGTAGGGAAGGAGGGGCATGTTGTTCATGCCTACTGTTCATAATTAATCAATTGTACTGAAAAATATATGCAGCAGCATTACTAAAATTGCACAGTAAAAACAATTTTATGAGGTCAAAAATAAATAAGTAATCAATAACTAAATAGTAAATAAACCACTTAAAAGAAAACCACCTACAGATTCATTTAAGTTTTTCCTCCATACCATACTTGAATCCTGTTTTCTTGGGGTAACAGCTCAGAGACCCCACTTAGTTTTTAAATTGTCAAAATGTCAAAGAAGGTAATCTGAGCACTGTGAAGTCACTTTGCCAATTCATATTTCTGTCCATGGGCTGCCTTTGTAAAGTGTAGTCATAAACAGTGTGAAAAGCTTTTAAAGATGTTACAGTGTAGGATGCGCTAAGAAATAATTGTTAACAATAAATTAGATACATTGTGACACATATTTAAGCGACCCACCAGTTGCAATTAGTGTCAGTTGCATAGCAAAGGTGATAGCTCATGAGACTGCTCAGCCTTTGGTTTAAGTTTGATTCTTCCTACTGTCCAATGTCCAATTTTTGTATTGTTCTCAAATTCAGTTTTATAAAACCAAACAAAGAACATGTTTGGTGACACCGTCTGTGGTGGGCTGCTTGAATATGAGTGCACAACAGTCTGACTGGCTAACTTCAATGTTAATTAACAAGGAAACAATGCAAAATATTAAGTTTATTTCTTAGCAATTGTTCCTCAATAGAGTCTCCCTTACAAGCTTATCAGACTTGACACCCAGTATAATCAAGTTCAGTTGTTTTACAGTGCTGCCTTTCACAAATTCTGAAGCAACATGACAGTGATACTAGAAACAACATCCCACCTCCCAACGGGCATCAAGTTAAGAAACACAACCCCTTTTTTTCTTAAAAAAAAAAAAAAAAGTTGCAAATGATCCGCAAGTACTTTTATTAAATCAGCTCTTCCATACTAAATTTCTAAAATACAAATTGCATTTTTTTTAAATCTCAGATATTTGCTGACTACAAGGTGTAGAAGTTCTGGTCCCAACAGTAAAGCTGTAATCATTTCATATTACAATCCATCATAGCAAAGATAATGTTTTACAAGTTACATAATTGAATATTTTCATTTGTGGTTTCATGTATTACTACAGTCTAAAGTTAGGCTCCTTACACCAACTTTCCTGGTTACTGATACTCTTAATGTAAAATTACATCTAGTTTAATAAATTTGGTACATCCCAACAAATATGCACATTGTTCGGGTTTGTCCCGTATCAGTTGGTCTGAACACCAGGAAAATTAAAATGAAGTGAGTTGTTAGTATGAACTGTAAACGAGATATGCTTGTATGTACTTGACTTTTTTTCAGGTGGTCATGAGAAATATCCCATAAAATAATAACAGAAGCCACACACTGTATCTTTGTACTTTTCTGGAATGTATTACCTGATGTTTGTCAAATTCTTCTCTCAGTATACTCTCAGCACCATAGGCTCTTATGGTAGTAAGTCCTTGCAGAGTTGCAAGAAGATGAGTAAATACGGGGCTCTTAGCTGAAATGAAATTATAGCTTGTATTTATTTGCAGGAAAACCGAAATTTAACACTCAGAATTAGAAATAAATATTTAAAAAAACTCATATGATGCAGACTACCTACAGTGCACAATCAGTCAATAGTTTTATAAATTACTTTTTTTTAAAACTGGAGACACCTGACAATGAAACAGAGATGAAAGTCAACTAACACTACAGGAGGCTTTAAATGAACTGACAGTGATTGTGACAACAATTACACAGTTCTAATTTATACCAAAACTGTATCTATGAGATCGAATCGGACCACTTAGATTTTGAAAGTGTTATATTCTGTTAAATTAAAAAAAAGTTAGCACATGAAAGTATTTTTAAGGTTACACAACCATATAACTTCTATAGATGAATTTCAGAACTCAAAGGTGGAGGAGAAATTGATCCATATCACTGGTTTGATGACAGGATAAATTGAATATCAAGTTTAGAGACAGTCAGGGACTGTAATGATGTTTATTGGTAGTGCTTGAAATGTCTGAGTAAATCTATTAAATGCTGGTATGAATTTAATCATTTATTTTCAGTTTGTATGCTTGATCACATTATTTATTTGTTTCCATTAAATTAGGTGGTAAGTGAAACTGAAATATTGAGTTTCATTTGTGCCACATCTACAGTCTGGGAACTGCATCTGATTTTGTGTAACTGTATTAAATAACTCTCCTAGTAAAATTTTAGTATCTCTGTAAACACATACAGGGTGAAAAGTATTTAAATCGACAAACTCTGGGAGGTTGTAGGAGGTATCAAAACAAATACTTTTCCCTAATGTCATCTTTTCCTATGAGGATTATTTAAACTGGCAGAGGCCGTATTACACTCTTCAGTTGTTAGAGGTTGTATTAAGCTCTTTAGTTGTTAGAAGGCATATTACGCTCTTCAGTTGTAAGCAACTGCTGTCCACCAGTGTAGTTGTGCATTGTCTCTGTTTACTAATGGAGTGATACACCTGGAGTGAGTATACTGATATGGTTGGTGGTACTACATAGCGCACCACAATAGACGAGCTGCACAATGGGTTTATCAACAACAATATCCTAATCACCATATCCTGCATCATACAACCTTTTGCTGCTATGTACTGATGTCTGTGTGAGACTGGGTCATTTAGCAGATTACCGAGACATGGTAAGAACGCTGCAGTTTGAGGAAGCTGTCTTGCAGCATGTGGAGCGGGATCCTTCAATCAGCACTCGTGCAATTGCACATAACATGCGAATGAAACAGACAAATGTAATGACAGTCCTTTGAGAGCAATTGTTACCTCCATTTCACTTACAGTGTGCCCACAACCTGGAACCACTTGATTATCCACCCAGAGCACAGCTTTCACAGTGGTACCTGGAACAGTGCGAAGTGCATCCTACATTTCCATCCTCTGTGTTGTTTACCAATGAAGCAACGTTCGGGCGTGATGGAGTCTTCAACATGCACAATTCGCATGATTGGAGTGAGGATAAGCCACATGCCACAGTTACTATCGCTCATCAAGTGCAGTTCTTCATTAATGTGTGGGACTGTTTAATTGGGCTGTATCTGCTACCTAGGCCATTAAATGGTAGGCACTATTACAATTTTCTCGCCAGAGCATTGCCAGAACTGCTGGAAGACATCCCGCTCCCTACAAGACAATACATGTGGTTCCAACATGATGGGGCACCGACACATTTCAGTCCTCGTGTGCGTCGATTCCTGAAATCCCAGAAATGTGGATTGCCAGAGCTGGTCTTGTACCATGGCCTGCTTGATTCCCAGACATGTCCCTCTGGACTTTTTTGCGTGGGGAGTGATGCACAACCTTGTTTATGCAACTCCTGTTGCATCAGAAGAGAATCTGGTTGCTCGGATAGTAGCAGCAGCAGGAACAATTCAGGATATGCTTGGGGTTTTGCGTGTCCGACAGAACATGATTCAATGGTGTAACCTTTGTTTATGTGTCAATGGAGGCATTTTTGAAAATCTATTGTAATTGAAATTGGGTTGTGTTAATGTGTTGTCTCTTGGTCATAAAAAAATGGAAAAGTGTTTGTTGGTTTCATTAATTTGCTGCCAGAGAAATCTTCCTCTACTGGTTTAAATACTCATCATAGGAAAATATGACATTAGGGAAAAATATTCGTTTTGATGTCCCCTACAACCTCCCAGAGTTTGTCGGTTTTAATACTTTTCATCCTGTATGTTTACTGCATATTTGTTACTCCACAACGTGGAGGATACTGATATTTCTTTTTTTTTGTCAGAGGATACTTTAATCCCATTCTATCACCATATTTGGGTTCAGTTATACACTTATGTAACTAAGTGTTCATTATGTGCATAAAAATAATGGGCAGTAAACCACAGGAAACCTAAATCATGACAGCTGGATGAAGATTGGAGCTTCCATCCTCCTGAATACAAGACCACTCTGTTTAAAACAGTGCAAACCCCAATGTGTCTGCTCCCTTAGCTAAGTGGTCAGCATGTCTGACTGCCATATAGCAGGCGCGGGTTTGATTTCCAGCAAGGTAAGAGATTTTCTCCACTCGGAGACTGTGTGGTCTGTTGTCCTTGTCATCATTTTGTCATCATGGACGTGCAATTTCTCCATTGTGGCAAGAACTGAAAAGATTAGCACATCAGCAGCTGAACTTCTCCTGGTGGGACCTACCAGACATCACTGTCATACAATCATTTCATTTAATTTTAGCCCTAGTATACAATACCATTTTACAAGGAAGACATGTCAGATTGCAGACAGGCATGATTAAAAGACCCTCAAATGTAGCTTTTGGCACAGCCATCATCATTAATGAGAGACACACACAAAACATTCACACACACACACACACACACACACACACACACACACACACACACACACACACACACACATACAACCGCCAACTCCAGCATCTTGGCCCGGAATGCCACTGCTGATGTTGGTGATCATGTGTGTGTGTGTGTGTGTGTGTGTGTGTGTGTGTGTGTGTGTGTGTGTGTGTTTACTGACAATGGCTGTGGCTGAAAGCAACATGTGAGTGTCTTTTAATCATGCCTGTCTGCAACTTGACAGATCTTCTTTATGGTAAGCAGCAAGATGTCTTTTTCCTACATTGTTGATATTCCTACCTGGAGTTTTCCATTGTTTCATTTTACAAAAAAATTATTTAGTAAAATAAAGGCCACTGATACAATATTTAGTCATTTCTAACTTCCAGTCAGTGTAAGCTTTTAATTAAACGCTTGGTAAATATGCCTCAGAGCTGTATGAGAGTGATCTGAGCTCAAATACTCATCTGTAGAAGTAAACTGTACTAACCCATGTAACAGGAGATTTAAGAAGAGCTAAACTGTTAGAAAATTAGAGTAATATAGAAGTGAAGGTAACAATTCATCTAGTAGGATAGGCACTGAGTCTTCAACAAACATATAAACAGCACTGAAAACTTCACTAGCTTAAATCCTCTTTCAAGCTAAAGTATACATACACATATTAGGGATCACTCTGGCTGGGCTTGTAGATGGAGGTGTCAGACTATTGACAGATCCCTAATGTCAAATAATAGCTGCAATTCATTATGATGGTGGTGGAGCTTTTATCTGTGGGGAGGATGATTAAATATTGGTCTGTCTTGCTGAGATTGTGGATGGCTGTTCTTTCGTTGGTTGTGAAGTTTCTGTTCTTGGGAAAGGAAATGTGGGAGGATGGTGAGGCCACGTTAGAAGTAAGGAATTTGTAGAAGGTAACCAGAGGGCAGTTTGGTGGCAGAGGAGCATAAACCCACCACCTCAATCCATATATATCTAACTAATTACATCTTCACACATACCTCTTAGTTTTTGAGAAGATATACAGACAAATCTGAGGCAGAGCCAAGGGCCGCCACGTGGCACCCTACCTCCTATGCTAGTACATGTATGGGCCATCTGGATGAAACCTTCCTAGCCTCCCCATACTCCTGTCTTGTTTAGGTTCATTAATGATGACTTTATGATCTGGAATCAGAGCAATGATACTCTACTCCCATTCCACATAGCTTCAACATACATTTCTCACATTTGCTTCGCCCAGTCCTCCTCAGGACAAAATGTCACCTTCCTGGACAATGACCTCCACCTCTCTGATGGCTCCATCACACTTCTGTCCACTAACTATCAACCATACCTGCATATTGACAGCTGTAATCCCTTTCACACCACTCCTTGATATTCTAATCATCCATCTACTGCACCTCTGCAGTGACTAGAATTCCATTACCCTGTATGATGGAGGTCTCACCAAGTCTGCCTGAAGAAGGAGCCACTGGCTCCGAAAGTGTGCCAATCATGACATTCTTACAAAGATTCCATGGCTTACCAAACGGGAAAGTGCTGGTAGATACACAACAAAAAAACACACAAACATACACACAAAATTTCAAGCTTTCGCAACCAACGGTTGCTTCGTCAGGAAAGAGGGAAGGAGAGGGAAAGACGAAAGGATGTGGGTTTTAAGGGAGAGGGTAAGGAGTCATTCCAATCCTGGGAGTGGAAAGAGTTACCTTAGGGCGAAAAAAGGACAGGTATACACTCGCACACACATATCCATCCACACATATACAGACACAAGCAGACATATTTAAAGGCAAAGAGTTTGGGCAGAGATGTCAGTCGAGTCGGAAGTGCAGAGGCAACGATGTTGTTGAATGACAGGTGAGGTATGAGTGGCGGCAACTTGAAATTAGCGGAGGTCGAGGCCTGGTGGATAACGGGAAGAGAGGATATATTGAAGGGCAAGTTCCCATCTCCGGAGTGCCAAGATGTGCTTGCAGTGCACCAAGGCATGTTTAGCTACAGGGTGATTCTTTCCGCCGTCCACCTAACCTTCGTAACCTCTTGGTTCATCCCTATGAAATCCCCAAACCACCTTCCCTACCCTCTGGCTCCTACCCTTGTAACCGCCCCCGGTGTAAAACCTGTCCCATGCACCATCCCACCACCACCTACTCCAGTCCTGTAACCCGGAAGGTGTACACGATCAGATAACCCTGTAGCTAAACATGCCTTGGTGCACGGCCAGCACATCTTGGCACAGTGTTACACCATCTGGGATATCTGGATACTTCCCACTAACACCAACCTATCAGAACTCTGGAGATGGGAACTTGCCCTTCAATATATCCTCTCTTCCCGTTATCCACCAGGCATCAACCTCCGCAAATTTCAAGTTGCCGCCACTCATACTTCACCTGTCATTCAACAACATCTTTGCCTCTGCACTTCCGCCTTGACTGACATCTCTGCCCAAACTCTTTGCCTTTAAATATGTCTGCTTGTGTCTGTATATGTGTGGATGGATATGTGTGTGTGTGTGAGTGTATACCTGTCCTTTTTCCCCCCCTAAGGTAAGTCTTTCTGCTCCCGGGATTGGAATGACTCCTTACCCTCTCCCTTAAAATCCACATCCTTTTGTCTTTCCCTCTCCTTCCCTCTTTCCTGACGAAGCAACCATTGGTTGCGAAAGCTTGAAATTTTGTGTGTGTTTTTGTGTGTTTTTTTATTGTATCTATCTACCAGCGCTTTCCTGTTTGGTAAGTCATGGAATCTTTGTTTTTAATATATTTTTCCCATGTGGAATGTTTCTTTCAATTTTATTGAAAGAAACATTCCACATGGGAATAATATATTAAAAAACAAAGATGCTGTGACTTACCAAACGAGAAAGTGCTGGTCGATAGACACAATAAAAAACACAAACACACACACACAAATTTCAAGCTTTCGCAACCAACAGTTGCTTCATCAGAGAAGAGGGAAGGAGAGGGAAAGACGAAATATGTGGGCTTTCCCTCTCCTTTGCTCTTTCCTGATGAAGCAACCGCATTGGTTGCGAAAGCTTGAAATTTCTGTGTGTGTTTGTGTTTTTTATTGTGTCTATCTACAAGCGCTTTCTCATTTGGTAAATATTATTCGAGAAGACAGTTATTCCCAAAATACCCCATTATATATATATTCCAGAAGACAGTTATTCCCAAAATACCCCATTTTCAAGCTTAATAATGCAATTATTACTCTAAGACGACAAGTAATACACTCCTGGAAATGGAAAAAAGAACACATTGACACCAACGTGTCAGACCCACCATACTTGCTCCGGACACTGCGAGAGGGCTGTACAAGCAATGATCACACGCACGGCACAGCGGACACACCAGGAACCGCGGTGTTGGCCATCGAATGGCGCTAGCTGCGCAGCATTTGTGCACCGCCCCCGTCAGTGTCAGCCAGTTTGCCGTGGCATACGGAGCTCCATCGCAGTCTTTAACACTGGTAGCATGCCGCGACAGCGTGGACGTGAACCGTATGTGCAGTTGACGGACTTTGAGCGAGGGCGTATAGTGGGCATGCGGGAGGCCGGGTGGACGTACCACCGAATTGCTCAACACGTGGGGCGTGAGGTCTCCACAGTACATCGATGTTGTCGCCAGTGGTCGGCGGAAGGTGCACGTGCCCGTCGACCTGGGACCGGACCGCAGCGACGCACGGATGCACGCCAAGACCGTAGGATCCTACGCAGTGCCGTAGGGGACCGCACCGCCACTTTCCAGCAAATTAGGGACACTGTTGCTCCTGGGATATCGGCGAGGACCATTCGCAACCGTCTCCATGAAGCTGGGCTATGGTCCCGCACACCGTTAGGCCGTCTTCCGCTCACGCCCCAACATCGTGCAGCCCGCCTCCAGTGGTGTCGCGACAGGCGTGAATGGAGGGACGAATGGAGACGTGTCGTCTTCAGCGATGAGAGTCGCTTCTGCCTTGGTGCCAATGATGGTCGTATGCGTGTTTGGCGCCGTGCAGGTGAGCGCCACAATCAGGACTGCATACGACCGAGGCACACAGGGCCGACACCTGGCATCATGGTGTGGGGAGCGATCTCCTACACTGGCCGTACACCACTGGTGATCGTCGAGGGGACACTGAATAGTGCACGGTACATCCAAACCGTCATCGAACCCATCGTTCTACCATTCCTAGACCGGCAAGGGAACTTGCTGTTCCAACAGGACAATGCACGTCCGCATGTATCCCGTGCCACCCAGCGTGCTCTAGAAGGTGTAAATCAACTACCCTGGCCAGCAAGATCTCCGGATCTGTCCCCCATTGAGCATGTTTGGGACTGGATGAAGCGTCGTCTCACGCGGTCTGCACGTCCAGCACGAACGCTGGTCCAACTGAGGCGCCAGGTGGAAATGGCATGGCAAGCCGTTCCACAGGACTACATCCAGCATCTCTACGATCGTCTCCATGGGAGAATAGCAGCCTGCATTGCTGCGAAAGGTGGATATACACTGTACTAGTGCCGACATTGTGCATGCTCTGTTGCCTGTGTCTATGTGCCTGTGGTTCTGTCAGTGTGATCATGTGATGTATCTGACCCCAGGAATGTGTCAATAAAGTTTCCCCTTCCTGGGAGAACGAATTCACGGTGTTCTTATTTCAATTTCCAGGAGTGTATGTTGAACCTAGTATTAGAACTTTTTCATGGCTTGTATAAAAATTTCAGTCCACCTGCTGCCTTGTACAGTATATGAAATTATATTTGTTTGTTTTTATTTACTTGGCATTAATTTATTTCTATATGTATCATTTACTTTTTTCTCATCTCATTCCATCTTGTCGATTTTGATTGGTTTTTCTGTCATTGAATGTCAGTCAATGAATAAACTATTTATTCCTCTTACTGATAGGCAATATTAAATCAACTGTCTTGATACTCTTTGTGCAAACAACAGTAAAAGGAAGCATTATGTTACCAAAAATGTGACAGTTGTTGGTAGTTGAATGATCACTGTAACTGACTGTCATGCAAATAACCTAGGTTCAATTCCCGGTGCTACCAGAGATTTTCCATTGGTGGGAAGACTGTAATGGAGTCCACCAAGCCTCATGGTGACAGTAATGCCTCCATGGTCTGGAAAGCCCATAAACACTAGGAGAGAGGTGTGCTGGCCTCAGGCTCCTCCACACTACATCAGAATGACACCATATGATGACATATACAAGACATCTGGTTGTCATTACATGGTCCCCTGACTCTAATCACAGAATTTCCTTTCTTAAAATTGTTGTCAAGAACAGAATTTAATTCTTGCAGTACCATGAAATAAATAAGAAAATGAGTCACAATTATTTTCATTGGCTCAGAACTACTCTGCACGTGCATGGGACTAATATAATGTTCACATTAATTCCAGCTCTGAAAAATTGTTGCCTCTGCCAACTTATATTTATATACTATGTATCTTACTCACTCATTCCTTCAAGTCGTTTAATGTTCATTGACGACCTCAGATAAATTTTTCTCATAAACCAAAAGAGTAAACCCATGACAATAATAGGAATAAGATACACCCAGTTGATGACCACTGCTATAATTAGTGATCCACATACAGTCATAATAATCTGGAATTTACAAAAGAAACAAACAGTCAGAGAAATGATTGATCATGCAACATAATTATAAATGGTAAAACAGTGGAAAAAGGCATTCAGATAACAGCACAAGTAGTGAAATGATTAAAAGAATTATATTCATCACATGTTAATGCATTTAAAGAGTGGAATGGATAATCAGAGGTGCTCTCTGTCTATCAGTCTGTCTCTTAAAAAGAGTCTCTTAGTACTATTAGGCAGCCTGATTAAATATTTGGTTGCTATATTTTTTTTTCAAAAATTCATGAAGATCACTGAGATCTAACTCAAGGTCTCAAATCAAATCTCTGTTACCATATTACATATCACACAATCATAGATATAAATGACACATCAATTATGAGATCAGCACATAGTAACTATCTATAGTTAGATATTAATACTTCTTTTGATTATGGTGAAACACCAGTGCTGAACTACATGTACCTTTGCACATGGTAGTTGGTAGTTACCAACTGCAGCCTTTTTGATTACTGGAACAAATCATTAGTGTAGTAATCAGCAAAATTCTGTACTTTCTAATGTGTAGTAGTTTATATGATCAAATTCAGTTTTGGCATAAATTCAAAAATAGAGTTAATTTTGATGAATATGATTTTTTTCGATTATGATGACATGAAAAAAAACTAAGTATCATCAGTAAACCATTGATGTTAAGAGCTGTATTATATTTTCTAAGCTGTGGCTTGAATAATTTTGCAACACATCATAGAAAACATCATATCTGTAATGCAGTTAATTTTAAAAAAATCCATCATGAAATACTAACTTGAGTAGCATCCAAAATAGCCTTTGGAAGAATTTCATCAATTGCACCCATGTCTTTTGAAAACCGATTCAGTATACGGCCTGAAACAGAATGTTTACAAAAAAAGTGAGTAGAAGCATAAATGATACTGGAACAAAATGGTTCACATATTCAAATCACAGAAAATTTTTGTTTATGTGTCTGGTAATTATTAAAAAAATTACATTTTTTGCCTGATTAAATGACACTGTTCATTTCTCTGTGAGTGCCACAAACCCATACTTACGGTGTCATTCAGGTTTAAGCATTATTTTCTATTAGGACAATGTTAGAACACCACCAGTCATAATGCAGTGTCCATGTTTCAGTGCTAGAGAATTCATTGCTAATTACTAACTATTGTTCACTTGAAACTTATAATGATGGAATTAATGCTTAGTAACAAATGATGGCATTTTATAGCTAATATTATGGTATAATTTTATTATTTTGTCATTAATTATCATCTTATTCATAGGAGTAAAGTTAATAGTTTACAAAAATTAGCAAGAGATGATAATTCATTCCCTTTCAAAACTTAGTGGATAGTGTATTCATTGTAAAGAAAATCAAGACTGATGATTGAAAAAGGAAAAGTATGATGTGAAAGAGCAAGAGCAATGAATTAACTATTCCAATACGTCCACTGCTAACAATAAAAATTCTATTCCTGAACAAGCTGTAGAACGTAACAGTGCTTATTTCAATAGTAAAGTCATCTTGATACCAAACACTACACCAGCACCAGTACTGGTGTCTGGAGACAATAACTAAGTTTCAGATATACTGTAGGTTCTAGCCATCCACAAGTTCATAATTGATGCTACATTCCTCTTCTTTTCCTCTTTGTAATTCTCATCCACAGATAGCTTCTCAACGATATTACTTTCACAGTTAATCTCAGAATTTATTGTCACAATTTTTGTTGACTTGTTTCTGCTAATTCATTGAATTCTTATTTCCTTCTTTGACTTTGATTCATTTTTGGTTTATTGGTGTTATCTTCAGCATTTAGTTATAGACATGAGGCGCAGATGGGGTGTCATTAGTACCTAAATATCTTAGTTGAAACTGTACACATTTTTTATCCATGATAGATGCTTGTTTTCTACAGATAATTAATAACAGACATCTGTTACAGACAAACAATAATTTCAAATCTGGTATATTTAATTTCATGTACTTGAACAAAATTTCTCATTATGTTGTGCATAACAGTATCAAAACCAAAATACAGTGTTAAAAACAATGAAAGATTGTTGAGTAAGACTGCACACTGCCACGGGTAATGTTGAAAAGCTTTTAATTTAAAATAATGAAACATAATACATGAGGCACCTATTGATGCTTTTGATGGTATCGTAATAATATGAAGCTTTTTTTGGATATTCTTTTGCATTGCTTGTGGTTGCTGTCTGTCACCTTTAGCCAAAGTAAGTGACTTAACAGAAATCTGTATTACTTCTACAGCCATTTACTGTATCACATTTTAGCACTAGCTGATATTTTTATAAAATGACTACCCAGTAAATGCAACTATAGCCATCTAAATCACATAACACTTATTGTTTTGTATATGACTTTTAGATAATTACCTGAAGGATTTGTGTTGAAAAACCGCATAGGTGCTCTCATCAAATTAGTAAACATTGTATCATGGAGTTTCCTTGATGCTTTAATACAGATATTGTAGAAGGTAAGAGAGCGAGTGAATGCAATGACAAGTAGTCCCACAATAATTGCCACATACATGTAAATAAGAGTTTCGGTTTCATACAATCCACTCGACAGACTATCTTGATTTGTTTCATTATTAGTAGTTACAAACTCCATTACATTAAATGATTTATTTCCCTGGCTTGTCATGTTATTTTCAGTCAGTAACTCATCATAAACAGCAGAACTGTTCGTATCAAGTAAACTGTTCAATTTCTGCATATACATTATTCTAGTCTCTTCTTGTGTAGTCCTGAAAAAAAAAAGAAATGGTATTTACTTTTTATGTTCTGATAACAGAATGTCAAGAATGTTAATCTCATGACATTATTTTAAAACTTATATTTAATTGAAAAACAAAATTGCGCTTTTTGATACTGGAATTCCTTTTACTGAAATGGAAAGTAAAACAGATATATGGATACCTTCACATACATGATATCTGCATTGCAAAGCAGTATTTCATTGCAGCATTCCAGCTACTGTACAAATAGAAAGACAATTGGGAATCCACTGTAAAGATTTCTGAAATTGGTTAAAACAAAATATTTATCTTCCGTAAGGACAGAAGCTGAAGTAACACATCATACTTTGTGCCAAGGCCAGGGTTTGAAACCAGGTCTCCTGCTTATTAGGCAGATGTGCCAATCACTACATCACTAAGGCACTGGGGCTTCTACAGCTGGTTCAAGTTACAGTCTTGGCACAAAGTATGATGCATTACTTCAGCTTCTGTCCATATTGAAGGTAGAGATGACACTTTTATGTCTCCAGGAAAATGTAATCCCATTAGATCAAAATATTTCTAGTACGAGGTGCATTCAAGTTCTAAGGCCTCCGATTTTTGTTGCAGTGCAGGAAGGAATTTGTTCTTCAAAACATTTTCGTAGGATGCACCTGTTACCGCAGTGCCCTTTGGAATGCAATGGGTAAGGATTACTCACCCGAAATTGATGAAACTGGCATTACTTCTCGACCTAATCGCCCTGCAGACGTACACATTTTTCACAACACTGACGCCATGATTCCATGGCAGCGGCGAAGGCTTCTTTAGGAGTCTGTTTTGACCACTGGAAAATCGCTGAGGCAATAGCAGCACGGCTGGTGAATGTGCGGCCATGGAGAGTGTCTTTCATTGTTGGAAAAAGCCAAAAGTCACTAGGAGCCAGGTCAGGTGAGTAGGGAGCATGAGGAATCACTTCAAAGTTGTTATCACGAAGAAACTGTTGCGTAACGTTAGCTCGATGTGCGGGTGCATTGTCTTGGTGAAACAGCACACGTGCAACCCTTCCCAGACATTTTTGTTGCAGTGCAGGAAGGAATTTGTTCTTCAAAACATTTTCGTAGGATGCACCTGTTACCATAGTGCCCTTTGGAATGCAATGGGTAAGGATTACGCCCTCACTGTCCCAGAACATGGACACCATCATTTTTTCAGCACTGGCGGTTACCCGAAATTTTTTTGGTGGCGGTGAATCTGTGTGCTTCCATTGAGCTGACTGGCGCTTTGTTTCTGGATTGAAAATTGGCATCCACATCTCATCTGTTGTCACAACCGACTAAAAGAAAGTCCCATTCATGCTGTCCTTGCGCGTCAACATTGCCTGGCAACATGCCACACGGGCAGCCATGTGGTTGTCCGTCAGCATTCGTGGCACCCACCTGGATGACACTTTTCGCATTTTCAGGTTGTCATGCAGGATTGTGCACAGAACCCACAGAAATTCCAACTCTGGAGGCGATCTGTTCAACAGTCATTCGGCGATCCCCCAAAACAATTCTCTCCACTTTCTCGATCGTGTCGTCAGACCAGCTTGTGCAAGTCCGAGGTTGTTTCGGTTTGTTGTCACACGATGTTCTGCCTCATTAAACTGTTGCACCCACGAACGCACTTTCGACACATCCATAACTCCATCACCACATGTCTCCTTCAACTGTCGATGAATTTCAATTGGTTTCACACCACGCAAATTCAGAAAACGAATGATTGCACACTGTTCAAGTAAGGAAAACGTTGCCATTTTCAGTATTTAAAACAGTTCTCATTCTCGCCGCTGGCGGTAAAATTCCATCTGCCATACGGTGCTGCCATCTCTGGGACGTATTGACAATGAATGCGGCCTCATTTTAAAACAATGCGCATGTTTATAACTCTTTCCAGTCCAGAGAAAAAAATCGGAGGCCTTAGAACTTGAATGCACCTCGTACTTACTTAAGCTTAAGCTACATTTTCCTTGATGTAGTGGCCTCACATATTGAAATACTGCAGCACCATTCATAAGTGTTAAAAATACTCTTATATGGCAACCATTTGTCAAAAAATTCATTCAGTTTCTCCATTTCATTTTCCATCCTTTTTTCAGGATTCATGAAATAATGGCCCCTCAGTAGCATTTTGCACAACATTAACAGGTAAAAATTATTAGGTGTAAGGTTAGGCAACTACAACAAATCCAGAATGAATCTTTCATTCATGAGCGGAATATGCAATGTTTTGAAACTTCCTGGCAGATTAAAACTATGTGGTGCCCGTGTACTTGAATCTGGACCCTTTTATTATGGAAAGCTTCTGTGAAGTTTGGAAGACTGGAAAGAGGATCAGGCAGAATTAAAGCTGTGAAGCTAGGTTGCGACTTGTGTGTAGACAAATCAGTAAGGTTTGAGTCCCAGTCAGGCATACAGTTTTAATCTGCCAGGAGGTTACAATTCCAGTGGGGGTTCCAATATATTAAAATAATTCTTGGCACTTCTGATTTTAAGTAATTATGACCAATGTGTGAGAGTACTGCCATGAAAAAATAATCTGTTTCCTGCATTTTTAAGGAATTTTGTTTCTGATAGTGTCCTGTAGCTGACAGTGGACCTCTACCTTCAAAATTACTTTACCTACTTTTCTTGATATGTTTTTTAAATGTATTTTCTCATTTTCCATTCAGATGAGTGCCCTTTTATTTAGGGTTTATGGAAAAAGCATAGTTTTTCATTACCAGTGAATATGGTTTTTAAAATGTAGTCAGCTGTGTGTATGGCTACAGCAAAATCAATTGTCATAGAGTCAAGCTACCGTCTTCTCAAGCAACAGTGTTTTTGAAACCACACCTGTTTGGTAGTAAATTATAAAGCATTATAATCGCTGTTGTTACAATTTCATGTGGTTTATGGCTTGAGAAACAATGTTTTTAATTGTTTATCTGTCTGTCTAGATTACCTGATAAATGTAATATTCCGTTCAGTGTCCTCACTGTGTGTCATATAAAGTGCTTGTTTATCGTTCACAACATTACATGTGATGCTCAAACACATCATGTCAGTTCCATAGGTTTCTAACCCATATACAGAGTCTCAGATGATGATTCTCACACTAACATGTGGTGTCAGCAGTTCAAATGCTGTTCCGAACATAATTCACTTAAATTAAATCAAGTGCAAACATTTGTCAACAGAGGCACTGACAACACAATTAATGGCATCTATAAAGAATATGGAATTGCCTGTATGCACCTTATACAGTGCTACCAAACAAGAAAATGAAAAATTTCCCATTTCATTTCCCCAGCAGTCACTTGTCCTTTATGTTCTACAGACTCATTTGTGAAAGTGAACAACTGAGAATGTGGAATGAGTCAATTTATATGTTAACAAAAATAGCACTGAAAGTCATCAGTAAAGTTTTGCAAAGCACTTTGTGCTTATTCAGCCTAAATTTAACACAGAGATATTAGCAGAGATTAGACGACTTTGGAAAATAAATAAATAAATAAAAAGTATAGTACTTCTTTTTCAGTTATGTTACACAGCTGCATTTCATCTCCTGCTGCTAGCTTAGTTAATATCTACTTGATCAAACTAATAATTCTCAGAGAATAAAAATTATCTGCATGTGTAACAACAGGAAAGGGGTTATGATGAATATTTCTAAAAGTCACACACTTAATAATAGGAAACTTCAGTTTAAACAACTAGATAATTTGTAGAAGAATTAGCTAATCATGTATTTTTTTATGAGTTCCCAGTTTCCTTCTTTATGTCTCATGGAAGCACACTGAAAACATTTTCAGCAATAAGAAACTCATTCTGAATCCTAGACAATGATTCTGTCTCTAAAAGCCTGTTTTTGTGCTGAGATCATGGAAGTCCCAGCTCAAGCAGAACATTTTTTTTAAATGCTCAGCAAAAAATATCATTGAGGAGTGAATGGACAGAGACGTGACAATAATTCCAATATCTTATGAGTTATTTGTAAGGAATTTATGCATGTATGTGACATAATATTCTTAGTTCTTGCATTTGATGCGAAAATAAGCTCACCAGACAAAATGCTACTCATCCCCTTAAAAGAATGAAATAGGAACTTTGTGGATTGTGTAGAACTAGTACAAGGTGGTCCTGTGAACTTCATTGGTCAGTATGTCATGGCAGTTAAATGGTATGGTATCAGCACAGTAAGAGGGATCACTTTGGTCATGTGACTGAATGACAGAAATGAGCTCTTGTATTTGGAATTGCCCATGATCCCATGGTGAATGAAGTTTGTCCAATTTATTGATGTATTGTTTGCAAAATGTTTGGGGGAGGAGCTATTGTATTTGGACTTGCCCCTGACCACACAATGAATGAAGTTGCCCAGTTTATTGATGTATTGTTGCAAAATATTAGAGTCTACAAGGAATACCATAACAATGTAACGTGGCATAAGAACAACAGTGATACGGGGACATGGACTGGATCTACATCTACATCTACATTTATACTCCGCAAGCCACCCAACGGTGTGTGGCGGAGGGCACTTTACGTGCCACTGTCATTACCTCCCTTTCCTGTTCCAGTCGCGTATGGTTCGCGGGAAGAACGACTGTCTGAAAGCCTCCGTGCATGCTCTAATCTCTCTAAACCTGGCGAGCAATCAACACCGTGATGCAGAGTGCCTCTCTTGCAGAGTCTGCCACTTGAGTTTATTAAACATCTCCGTAATGCTATCACGGTTACCAAATAACCCTGTGACGAAACGCGCCACTCTTCTATGGATCTTCTCTATCTCCTCTGTCAAACCGATCTGGTACGGATCCCACACTGATGAGCAATACTCAAGTATAGGTCGAACGAGTGTTTTGTAAGCCACCTCCTTTGTTGATGGACTACATTTTCTAAGCACTCTCCCAATGAATCTCAACCTGGTACCCGCCTTACCAACAATTAATTTTATATGATCATTCCACTTCAAATTGTTCCGCACGCATACTCCCAGATATTTTACAGAAGTAACTGCTACCAGTGTTTGTTCCGCTATCATATAATCATACAATAAAGGATCCTTCTTTCTATGTATTCGCAATACATTACATTTGTCTATGTTAAGGGACAGTTGCCACTCCCTGCACCAAGTGCCTATCCGCTGCAGATCTTCCTGCATTTCGCTACAATTTTCTAATGCTGCAACTTCTCTGTATACTACAGCATCATCCGCGAAAAGCCGCATGGAACTTCCGACACTATCTACTAGGTCATTTATATATATTGTGAAAAGCAATGGTCCCATAACACTCCCCTGTGGCACGCCAGAGGTTACTTTAACGTCTGTAGACGTCTCTCCATTGATAACAACATGCTGTGTTCTGTTTGCTAAAAACTCTTCAATCCAGCCACACAGCTGGTCTGATATTCCGTAGGCTCTTACTTTGTTTATCAGGCGACAGTGCGGAACTGTATCGAATGCCTTCCGGAAGTCAAGAAAAATAGCATCTACCTGGGAGCCTGTATCTAATATTTTCTGGGTCTCATGCACAGATAAAGCGAGTTGGGTCTCACACGATCGCTGTTTCCGGAATCCATGTTGATTCCTACAGAGTAGATTCTGGGTTTCGAAAAACGACATGATACTCGAGCAAAAATCATGTTCTAAAATTCTACAACAGATCGACGTCAGAGATATAGGTCTATAGTTTTGCACATCTGCTCGACGACCCTTCTTGAAGACTGGGACTACCTGTGCTCTTTTCCAATCATTTGGAACCCTCCGTTCCTCTAGAGACTTGCGGTACACGGCTGTTAGAAGGGGGGCAAGTTCTTTCGCGTACTCTGTGTAGAATTGAATTGGTATCCCGTCAGGTCCAGTGGACTTTCCTCTATTGAGTGATTCCAGTTGCTTTTCTATTCCTTGGACACTTATTTCGATGTCAGCCATTTTTTCCTTTGTGCGAGGATTTAGAGAAGGAACTGCAGTGCGGTCTTCCTCTGTGAAACAGCTTTGGAAAAAGGTGTTTAGTATTTCAGCTTTACGCGTGTCATCCTCTGTTTCAATGCCATCATCATCCCGGAGTGTCTGGATATGCCGTTTCGAGCCACTTACTGATTTAACATAAGACCAGAACTTCCTAGGATTTTCTGTCAAGTCGGTACATAGAATTTTACTTTCAAATTCACTGAACACTTCATGCATAGCCCTCCTTACGCTAACTTTGACATCGTTTAGCCTTTGTTTGTCTGAGAGGTTTTAGCTGCGTTTAAACTTGGAGTGAAGCTCTGTTTGCTTTCGCAGTAGTTTCCTAACTTTGTTGTTGTACCACGGTGGGTTTTTCCCGTCCCTCACAGTTTTACTCGGCACGTACCTGTCTAAAACGCATTTTACGATTGCCTTGAACTTTTTCCATAAACACTCAACATTGTCAGTGTCGGAACAGAAATTTTCGTTTTGATCTGTTAGATAGTCTGAAATCTGCCTTCTATTACTCTTGCTAAACAGATAAACCTTCCTCCCTTTTTTTATATTCCTATTAACTTCCATATTCAGGGATGCTGCAACGGCCTTATGATCACTGATTCCCTGTTCTGCACTTAAAGAGTCGAAAAGTTCGGGTCTGTTTGTTATCAGTAGGTCCAAGATGTTATCTCCATGAGTCGGTTCTCTGTTTAATTGCTTGAGGTAATTTTCGGATAGTGCACTCAGTATAATGTCACTCGATGCTCTGTCCCTACCACCCGTCCTAAACATCTGAGTGTCCCAGTCTATATCTGGTAAATTGAAATCTCCACCTAAGACTATAACATGCTGAGAAAATTTATGTGAAATGTATTCCAAATTTTCTCTCAGTTGTTCTGCCACTAATGCTGCTGAGTCAGGAGGTCGGTAAAAGGAGCGAATTATTAACCTAGCTCGGTTGTTGAGTGTAACCTCCAGCCATAATAATTCACAAGTACTATCCACTTCTACTTCACTACGGGATAAACTACTACTAACAGCGATGAACACTCCACCACCAGTTGCATGCAATCTATCCTTTCTAAACACCGTCTGTACCTTTGTAAAAATTTTGGCAGAATTTATCTCTGGCTTAAGCCAGCTTTCTGTACCTATAACACTTTCAGCTTCGGTGCTTTCTATCAGTGCTTGAAGTTCTGGTACTTTACCAATGCAGCTTCGACAGTTGACAATTACAATACCGATTGCTGCTTGGTCCCCGCATGTCCTGACTTTGCGCCGCACCCGTTGAGGCTGTTGCCCTTTCTGTACTTGCCCAAGGCCATCTAACCTAAAAAAACCGCCCAGTCCATGCCACACAAACCCTGCTACCCGTGTAGCCGCTTGTTGTGTGTAGTGGACTCCTGACCTAATCCGAAACCCCACCACCCTATGGCGCAAGTCGAGGAATCTGCAGCCCACACGGTCAAGTCTAATTTGTCAACAACAACTAGTTTCACTTCTGACAGAAATTGCCAGTGTCAGTGAATGCACAGCAGTCTCATCAGTTTCTGAGCAAACATTGTGGTGCAAAATGCTTGCAGTGGACATTTTGAGTTAGATACCACATAGGAATCTGTTGCTCACAGTAATACATACAGCTGTACATCTTCAGTCGGCCAAACAACATATCATCTGGACAGTAGCTGGCTGGAGGTGTGTAGTGTGGTCAAACAGGTTGTAATTTTGACTGTCCTGCAAGACACTGAATACACATATAGACTGATGAGGCATTGAACCTAATCTGTATAGAACAAACAGTTTAGGTTGGAGGTGTTTCTGTGGTGTTTTGGGTAGTACTTTTTATACCATGACCTGAGCCCACTCATTTAGGCTCCAAGAACATGAACCAGGATGTTTATTTCAACATTCTTGGTGACAAACTGTTGGTCTTTCATATACATCTTCACAGAGAGTTTGTTGTGGACACTCCCATTTTTCGAGCAAGCAAAGCAAAGAAGGGAAAGCAATAATGTAGAAGGAGTATATAGATGTACTTGAGGGCATTATTATGGAAATGGAAGAGTGTGTAGATGAATATGGCATAGGATATATGATACTGAATGAAGAATTTGACAAGCACTAAAAGGCCTAAGCCAGAAGAAGGCCAAAGGAGTAGACAACATTCTGTTAGATCTGCTGATAGCCTTGGGAGAGCCAGTCATGACAATATTTTTCAATATGATGTGCAAGATGTAAGAGACAGGTGAAATAATCTCAGACTTGAAGAAAAATGTAGTAATCACAATTCTAAAGAAAGCATGTGCTAACAGGTATGAAAATTACCAAATGATCAGTTTAAAAAGACACAATTGCAAAATACTAACATGAATTCTTTACAGAAGAATGGAAAAACCTTGAGAAGATCAGTTTGGATTCCAGAGAAATGTAGGGACACATGAGACGATACTGATCCTACAACTTCCCATAGAAGATAGGTTAAAGAAAGGCAAAACTACATTTAAAGCATTTGTAGACTTAATAGAAAAATGTTGACTGGAGTATTCTCTTTCAAATTCTAAAGGTAGCCAGGGTAAAATACAAGGATTGAAAGGCTATTTACAACTTGTGCAGAAACCAGATGGCAGTTATAAGAGTTGAGAGGCATGGTAGGGAAGCAGTGGTTAAGAACAGAGTGAGATACGATTGTAGCCTATCACCAGTGTTATTCAGTCTGTATACTGAGCAAGCAGTAAAGGAAACAAGAGAAAAATTTGGAACAGGAATTAAAGTCCAGGGAGAAGAAATAAAAACTTTGAGGTTTGCTGATGACATTGTAATTCTGTCAGAGACAGCAAAGTACTTGGAAGATCAGTTGAACAGAATGGACAGTGTCTTGAAAGGAGAGAATAAGATGACCATCAACAAAAGCAAAATTAATATAATGGAATGTAGTCAAATTAAATCAGGTGATGCTGAGGGAGCTAGATTAGGAAATGAAACACTTAAAGTAGTAGATGAGTTTTGCTATTTGAGCAGAAAAATACCAGATGATGATTGAATAGAGAGAATATAAAATATAGGCTGGTAACGGCAAGAAAAGCATATTGGAAGAACAGAAATTTGTTAATATCAGGTATAGATTTATGTGTCAGGAAGTCTGTTCTGAAAATATTTGTGTAGAGTGTAGACATGTACGGAAGTGAAACATGGATGATAAACAGTTTAGACAAGAAGAGAATAGACGCTTTTGATATGTGGTGCTACAGAAGAATGCTGAATGTTAGGTGGTCAAGTCACATAACTAGAATTGGGAAAAAAATAAATTTGTGGCACAGCCTCACTAGAAGAAGAGATCAATTGGTAAAACACATTCTGAGGATCACCAATTTAGTACTGAAGGGAAGGAAGGAGGGTAAAAATCATAGAGAGAGACCAAGAGACAAATGCAGTAAGCAGATTCAGAAGGATTTAGTTTGCAGTAGTTACTCGGACATGAGGAGACTTCCACGGACAGAGTAGCACAGAGAGCTGCATCAAACAAGTCTTCAGACTGAAGAGCACTACAACAACATTGCCCTAGAAAATAATCCCCAATGCAGCAGAGAATGATTTTCAAATTTGAAATTTGCTAAACTGTTTTTTTTTTTGCACACTATGATCCTGTGTGAAATTAACACAAGTTCTGTGCTATGAACCCTCTATAGACCTGTTCTGATTAGTCTGATTTGTATGTGGTAGGACTGAGTTTGGGCCCTTGATTAGTTTGCTGATGTCATAACCAAATGTTAGTTTTTGAAAAGATCAGTTATTCATTGTTTCAAGGAACTTTTGCACTATATCAGATGTTAATCTGGTCTTTCCAATGGTAAACTAATTTTTTATGGGGGTATTGTTATGTATTTTACAGGTACACTCTTGTGAAGCAATAGTTTCATTGATGCCTGACTGTTTTGTGGTAGGTGACAGCAAGGAAGGAAAATGGAGAGAAGCAATCTTACACTGCCATTGTATCACTAGGAACTGGCCTCAGCAGCCAGAGACAGTGTCATGTGTGTGTGAGTTGCATTTGTGCAAGTGGCTGTGTGTATGTTGCCTAACTCAGAAGAAGGCCTTTTGGCCAAAAGCTTACTTGTTTGACAGGATTTTTGCTGTGCCTATCTGCAAATCAACATCCTCCTACATGGTGAGCAGCAATCTGTTCTTCTCATAATATTGTCATTAAGAATGTTAAAATAATTTTTAATTACTACTGACTTCCAAGATGTGAATACTGAATTAATTATGATAGACTCAATGAGAAAGAGAAGAATTGATAAACATCTATATTCACTGTTACATTGAGGTATGTGTCATTAACAACCCTTAAACTAGACAAATATCTTGAAATTTCTTTTAAATAGCCGAGATTTCACCTACTTTTGTTCACCGAGCGAGGTGGCGCAGTGGTTAGACACTGGACTCGCATTCGGAAGGACGACGGAAAACCTAAATCAGGATGGCCGGAGACGGGATTGAGCCGTCGTCCTCCCGAATGCGAGTCCAGTGTGCTAACCACTGCGCCACCTCTTTTCAGCAGTAACTTCCACAAAACACAATTGCATTATCACAAGGTAGGGGTTTGGTGCACAGTGTCTGCACGCTGCATTATTGGTCCCGTCTTTTTGCATCAGATGCTGACTTCGGCATGTTGCATTGCCAACAGTTTGGAACCGTTTACGGCAGCGTTAACAGAGGAGGAAAGGACCTACAGTTACTTCAAACAAGATGGAGCAACTGCTCATGCAGCCAACTCAACCTTGGAACACATTTATACAGTCACCATGCCTGACAGAGTTGTCAGCAGAGGTCAGCCTGGTCACCACCCTAGTTAGCCACCCAGGTCACCTGATCTGTCAGTATGTGATTACTTTGTGTGCGGAGCCTTCAAGCCTGAGGTGCATCACGACAATCCTCATAGTCTTCAAGAACTTCAGCAGGAAATTTTGGATGAGATTGCACCAATTCTAGCAGTTAAGCTTTGATTCTCTGCAGCAACTCAAAGACAAGGGCCCAAAAGTGCCAAGTGATGTATGGTGGTCACTTTCAACATCTGCAGTAGTCAGGTTTGTACCGTATTTCATTTCCTCTGCTGTGTTTCTTTGTACCCTGGAACTCCAGTCTATGGGTCACTTTCATTTGCCCCACACTATAGACACAGAAATGACTGCTTTGGATATCACCATTCATATGAAGCAAAAATCCTTCAGAAGACAAATCTTTTTTGTTATTTTGGTGAAGGGGGAATTAACACTTGATCATTTGATACATTATGGGGAAGAGGAGCTAAAAGGTGCCTTGTAGTAACAGGAAGCTCTCAATGTCTCTATAGTTAAAAATGATTGAAGTTGATAAATTGGAGTAAAACATTGATTACAGACATAGGGCTCATGCTCCTATTTCACACTGTCACAAAACAGCTCACTCACTCTTTTGTCCAGCTCTCTTTATTTACCCTATATTTTCAGTCATAATTATTTTATTTCAATTAGAATATTTCATTGCAATGAAAATATTGAATGTAATATTTCATTTCAATGAAAAAACTGAACGTAGAAGGATACTGATAGCCCTTCAGTTCATAATTTTAGTAAATCATAGTCTTGGCAATGATGGTAACCATACCTGCACCAGAATAACAAAGTGACTGACATCTAGTTTACCAAAGCAACAACCAATAAGAGCAGTTTTTATACTGCTCTGCTGCCTCAGCTGCAGGTCACCAGCTAGCTGTAGATGTCAGTTATGATCAGTAACATAACTGTTGTGATTTGTTCCTATATGACTTGTTTTTCTATGTGGTGTGTTTCTTTTATGAAATTTTTAAATATAACCATATTATTGGTTGGGAAAGCAGAGAGACTACTATGATCCTGTAAAGTGGACTGAACATTGTATTTTAACATGGAATACAGTATGGACAACACAGCTGCTGTTACAAGAGAAATATTGCACTTTCCCATAATGGCAAACTGACAACATCTTCCCTTTCTATCCTCAGCTATGGATCACTTTTTTATTGTGATCCAGGCTATACTTTACAACTAATGAGCATCATGTAACACATGGAATGCTCCTTTGATATGACACTGTCAAATTTTTGAGCAGCTAAGATAATGGATAGAGTTTGTTGGATTCTTACATGAAATGTTCAGACTGACATGACTGGCAGTCTATTTGAAGAGAAAATCATAACTGGGATAAAATGTGTGGATGAGACATTTCAAAAGGCATGGATGACAACTTTGAAATTGTAGATGCTGTTCTTTATAGATAGGTTTAATACTTATGGCACAGTTAACATGGCTGCCCATAAGATGAAGGTTAACACTGGGGAATGTAAGGTGTGGTATGTAAAACAAATGAACAAATTTGACTTGCATAAAGAATTACAGTGTTCACAGAAATACATTCACATAACACACACAAATCTCATCACTGTAACCTAAGTAGCTCATAAGATGGTGGCCCTGCATACAGGAAAGCTCTTTCTGTTTCATCAGCAAATGAAAACACATGTTGCGCTACTCAGTGACTACGCAGGTTCAGTGCGCGAACAAAAAGTACACACTGATCAATGCACACACGCCCACTAACCAGAGTAATTTGAAAGACCCACAGGTCTCAGGAAAATTCTGGTCTACCCTTGAGAAAGTGATCTCCAAAGTCCCAAGAGATGACGTCAAACTCCTCCTGGGCAACTTTAAGGCACAGATTGGCGGATAAAAACGATGCAGGAAAACAGTCAGCAATTATCCAGCACATAAATTTACTAACAAAAATGGCACACAGCTCATAGAACTCTGCCAACAGAACAACCTCAAGCTCATGTTGACATCCCTCAGAAAAGACCCCAGAAAACAGAAAACCTGGTGCTCACCAGTCAAGCAGTTGTGTGAGTTCCAAATCTACTATGTGGCGATCTTTTATCCAGTACAGAAAGAGATCCCCCTTACCAAAATTTGGCACAAAGAAAAATCAAAGAATCTGAAGTGAAAGAAGCATGGGAAAAAGAATGTGTAAATGACTGGCAAAATTCCCACTGGAAAATCACAGAAAAAGCACGAGCCCTCATTCCTCTGAAGAAGAACACCAAACAGCCTTGGTGGTACACCAACTGTGAGAATGCACTTGTCACTAGGAAAGTTGCATACCAGAAATACAATAGACAAAAATCCCCAGAAAATTTACAGGCTTTCAATGAAACATGAAAAAGAACCTCAAAAATTATCAGGCAATTCAAAAGAAAATTCATGAAAGAACAGTTAGATTCCATAGCAGACAATTTCTGTAACTACAACACAAGAGATTTCTACAGGATCTTTGCAGGGCAAATCCGAGGATACACACCACTGAACCTCTGCTTCAGGAAAAGTGATGGAAAATTGGCACTGACAAAAAAGGATAACTGCAAGGTGTTGGCACAGTATTTCTCAGAACTTTTGAATTGCCCAGAACCCACAGAGAGATTCCTAGAGGAAGAGCTGGCAGAGGAGCACACAGACTCACCACCCCTAACACAAGAGGAGGTCCACAGAGACATCCTCAAACTCAAAAACAACAGAACATCTGATGAAGATGGTATAGTGGCCAAGCTACTGAAAAACCTTGGAGGACACTCACTTACAGAACTCACACAGATTATCACAGACGTCTGGATATCAGAAAAGCTGCCAGGTGACTGGAAATGCACACTGACTCACCCATTACATAAAAAAGGTGACTGCACAGATGTAAACAGGGGCACTTCCCTTCTACAAGTCACATACAAGGTCCTTTTGGCATGACTACTCAGAAGGACACAGGACCAGCTGGAACACAAGATCAGCAAGTACCAGGCAGGGCTTCTGACCTGGTTGCTCCTGTGCAAAACAAATCATCAATTTGAAGATTATGCTGAAAATAAAAAATCAGAAATATGCCAGTCATATGAAATTTATTGACTTTAAGAAAGTGTATGATTCTGTTGACCACCAGTCATTGTTCAAAATCCTATACAAACAAGGTCTGGACAACAAGACACTTTTTTGTGGCTGATCAAACTGACACTAACAAACACGACATCAAAAGTGAAATTTAGAGGGGAAACCTCAGAACCTCTTGAGATCAGGACAGGCTTGCATCAAGGTGATGGTCTCTCACTACACCTCTTCATCCTAGTATTGGACAAAGTCATTAAGGAATGAGAGAAATAGCTGAAATTACGAGGATACTGGAAGCCAATGCAACTAGGCGACCCAAGGATGAACTGGAAGTTGGCTGTTTAGCCTTCGCAGATGACCTTGCACTACTTGCAGACAATTAAACAACAGCAATCAGGCAGATAGAAGTACTCAAAGAGTGCTCAGAAAAAGTAGGGCTACAGATCTCCTTCCAAAAAACAGAGTTCTTCTGCACAAAATTCAACTTAGTGAATTTAAACACAAAATATGGCAAGATTCACAGAGCAGCACATTTTAAATACCTAGGGGAAGTGCTCGAACTGACAGGAAAGGAGAAAATCATGCAGAACACCAGGTTGTACAAAACACAGGGTATCTACAACAAAAAATGTTTATGACCTCCATCTAAATTCGTCACCACATACTGTAATCAAACCTGAGGTGCTATACGCCTGCGAGACTCTGATGCTACTCACCAAGGGTGACTGAGAGAAGATCCTCACAGGAGAAAGAAAAAAATATCAGGAAAATTATTGGACCAAAATTCACATATGAAGGATATAGGCTTCACTCCAGACACCACACAGAAGTTGTCACTGAAATGACATAAGCTAGTGCTACGACAACCACACACATTTGTAATACATGACTTATCAGTATAAATTTTTAGGACTAACCAATAAGAAATAAAGTAATCAGATCCACTGGCAAGGGTTTGAGCCAAAGCAAAGAGCAGAATTATCATAAAAATGACGAAGTAGTTGGTTCCGGATCTGAAGTAGCCAACATATGGGGACTTTTTCACCACTCCTTTAGTTGTAGCTTCCATCATGTCTGGTGCTTCTTCATCCTCTTCTTCTTCTATCAGCGATCCGTGGTATGAAGATGCGCTCTTGAAAAAATAATGAGTAATATTACTTCACAGAAACATATGTTATTTTCATGCTTTTGGTCTGTTTAAAGACAACTAAAAAAACAACATGTTACTAACATTTTAGTAATTTTTGAGAACATTTCTCATGGAGAAACAGTTTCCTGGGTTAAAGTACTTTAAGAATGGATTATAAACAGTCTCAACTGCAGAAGCATTTATTTCGATAGTAGCCAATTTTGGTCAGAATTTGATCATCCCTCGACCACCATACTGTGATAGTGTGTGGTGCTGGTGAATGGAGTGGGTGTTGTGATTCCATGGACATTAATTCCAGTTGACGTCCATGGAGTTGCAACACCTTCTCCATTCAGAGCCACCGCCTACCATCATGGGTGAAGGTGATCAAAAAGTGACCGAAACTTGTTACCATCAAAATAAGTGTTTTTACTGTTCATATCATTTGTAAGCCGTTTTTAAACAGACATTTTTTTGCTCTTACAGCATGAGATCAAGACCAGCACACAACAGTCAGTTTCTTCTTTTAATGTAACTTAAAACAAGCTTCGCATTTTTTTAAGAACTGCCTATTGTGTTGATATCAGGCAAGTGTTAAGTGAAGTGCAAAATACCCTTCTATTCTTTGTGTTGATCAATGCCGTAAATAATAGGTATGAAGCCTACTGACAACAATGGGCTTCAGGTTGACTGGATGTTTGCATTGTGTGTAGGCTCTGATGAGTATGATGAAGTATTTGTATAGAGTATTATAGCTAAAACAGAAACAGATCCCTTTCACACTTACAGGGTAAGAAAAAGTATGTTTGATGATTACTGAAAACAAAAGTGTGACAACTAGAAAAATGTTAAAATTATTGCATACTTTCAAACTTTCCCCTGTGAAACATAATATAAATACATTTGGATATCCAACTAGGTTGTGAATTTCATTTTAGTGTAAAATCTTGACAACTGCCAGAGCTGTTTTCAGATACTTCATGACATATAGTATGTACTCATATGCCTTGTGAAAATGGCATTGTGTCCCACACTATGTGTACTGAATATATACGTTTGTGTTAGATTTTTTACCAAATGATGTGTTGTGTTGAGGAAGGCAGAGCTGATTTCAATAGTGTATCCAATATCCTGGGACTCCAAGAAACGCATCTCTAGTCAATAAATAAAAATATTTATGCAAAAGAGAAGCATTGTAGCCCACACTGCATTTTGTATAGGTGCACCTTAAAAGTAAAATGCTTACTCTCAATCACTAAGGAAATTAATATCATAAGAAACGAGGTAATGAGTTTCCTGGACATTTTTATGCTGCATATTCAATGTCTGAATGGCTGCATGTATGAAAAGTATTTGTGGAACAGAAGGGGGCCTCAATAATGATGAAAACAAAAAGGCTTGGACCAACAGATATCAGATGACAATATTACTAGGTGAAATTTTTATACGTAAATGAAGATAGGGGGTAGAGAGTTGATGCATCAGAGAGAATATTTGGCCAAAGAGTCTTTGAAGGTGACAAGAGTAATGTTACGAAATGAAACTGCTATGAACATTTGGAGGATAAGCAATATAGGAACAAACTAAGAGATCCAACAAGTATGTGAATTTTAGTGTGAGATAATTCATGGATGTCATTATAGTAATGTTTCAGGGTATTTTCCAACCGTTAAACCTTCTAGATGTAAAACTGTGTCATTTGATCTTGTGAGCATCAGGAAATAATTGAATACTACCCTACAGTTACTAATATTAGTTCTGAGACAGTAGAGGAATATTATCTATTGGCAGGATAATAAATAGCATCTGATAATGCATAATTTGGATGATTCAGCTGGAAAAGAGATGATTATTGACAAATCCATGAAAATATAATGCCATTGTTTTGTATTGTTATGTATAGTTTCAGGTATAGGAGGATGGGATTGTCACATGAGCATATAGAGTAATTTTGGTAGTTAAAATTTGATAGAAAAGAAGGCAGACATGCAAACTCCTGTTGCATTTTTAATTTGATACAGCAAAAGATGAAATCCATTGTTAAAAATTTTTCTCTTAAAAATGCATGTACTTTTTGCTATAACAGAATAATGCCAGTAACAAATGTAAACTATATCCTCACACACAGCACACATTGAGAATGGAGCTCTTTAAAAGTAGACAACCATATGGGTCCCTAAATGTTACTCACACGTGTGGATGCTCGAGATATTTGCCTGGAGAATCTCGAAAGCTGCCTACCAAATGTTTGTGATGATTTATTCTCTTCAGACTCATCTTCATCTGTGTTTTTTCCTGAAAGGCTCAGCATCATTGCATACTCTGGGTTTTGTACAACTGATGCATATAACCCTTGAATTTTGACTTTCCCCTGTTGGATAAAAAACATAATTATTGTACAAAATCAGTGATACTGTTTGATGGTTTAAAGAAGAAATATTTCCAGCAATGTGCCTTATATATAGATCATAATAGCCACATACTCATATAAACATTATGCAACTGCAGTGGAAAAACAAAATTAACAGTAATATGCAAACTATAATCCTAAAATGATAAAAAAGATGGACTGTGCATGAAGAGAGTACATGCATCCTTTTGATTAAACACTATTAACTTTTATTCTTATTTAACTCACAATGAGAGACTTGTATGTATGCAGCAAAGTATTTGGCATAATTTTGTCTCTCTCTCTGTCTATAGCACCCCCCCCCCCCCCCACACATCCCCTTTCTCTCTCTCTCTCTCTCTCTCTCTCTCTCTCTCTCTCTGTGTGTGTGTGTGTGTGTGTGTGTGGATGCAACTGTGCACTTGTCAGCAACTAAATGTTTCTAGGCTAATATTCAGTGAGTGGTCTCCATTACTCCTAAATTATCCACATTATACCAGAGTTTTCAATATGCCTCTTTGTTGTTATAAAATGTGCGTGCTATTCATTGTGAGATAGTTGAGAATATGGAGTCATATACTGAGTTAAGAAATGCAAGAAACATTTATTGTTGCAAAATATTTCGATTTCACAATATGATTTCAGAGGAACTACTGCATTTTGTCCTGAAAAATTCAGTTTTTTTATTTGCTCAGAAACAAATTTGTTTTGGAATCTTTTTATGGTTGTCTACAGCATAGGTCATCTCCTCATTTGGTGAGCATATTGTATCTCCAAGCGATTTTTTTTTAAATTCAGGAAACAGGGAAAAAAAGAATCACATGTCTAAATCTGAGAAATAAGATGCACCATCCATCCAAAAAGACCTAAGACTGGTTTTATTCCTGGCATATTAGTGGCATAAGTGCAGTAGCTATCATGGCTGCTTGAACTAACAACTGTAACAACAGATGTGCATTTGACCACTCTGTTGTAAGCAAGCAATCTCAGTAGTTGACATGTGACCATAATGAGTCAACATTGTTGTTTCACAATTCACAATACAGCAATTTTTCTACATCAAGTGTTCAAGATATTCTCTAGAACGTTTTGAAAAAGAGAAAAGTATGCACCAAGTTTGCCCCACACACCTTGACTCCTGGACAAAAATGAATGTGGGTATCTGCTGCAACTTGATTGAAATGCAATTCACAGACAGTTCATTCCTGGGAAAAATGATCACAGGTGGCAAGACTTGGTGTTATCAATAAGAACTTGTCTCTAAATGACAAAGTGTAGAAATTCATGAAGGCTCAATGCTTTGATGGCATAACCAACGTTCAGTCCACTGCTGAGTTGATGTGAGTTGAACAACATTCCACAGAAGAACTTTTCTGACAGTTTTACATGGTTGTCACAATGGTATGTGTTTTGCAGTCTAGTGGGGAGGGGGACGGGGGAATATGTTGAACACATGATGTATTAAGACCACCTTTTTAATCATTTTCTGCTTTTTGCTAATCCTGTCTCAAACCCTTATGGACTGTTGCAGTACATAAGAAATTATTTCTTTGCTGAACTCGTGCACTTTTGGCATAACAGTATCCAGCAGAAAGAGCAATATTTGGCATGCTACTTGTAGTTTTTAGGGCTCAACTAACTATTCAAATGGTCCAAGAACATTATATAGTAAACCCACACACTCTTTTATGCTTTTCTAAACAGACAAACATGATTATACATTACTCTTTATTTCCTTTTATTTTTCCTTCTCATATTTGGTACTTACTATTTTAACTGCAGATTCATCTCCAGGTGGAAGCACGTTTCATCTCAATCCATATAATGATGACAGAAGTTCTTTGGAATATACTTCAACTTTTACAAACAAGATTCTGAAATGTCTATGCTCAAATATTTACAGTTGGGAGGCGATCAATGCTAAGCCCATCAAGCAGTCAGTTTCTTCATGCAGAACCATTCAACATATTACATATTCATTCAAATGAGGTACCAAAAGTCTGAATAACCTCATGAATCTTAATTTGAGGTGAACTTTTACCATATTTTAACAATTTTTATGAACCATTTCATCAGAAGAAACCAGCACAAGTCAAATCTGCAGTATTTATATGACCATGCACAATCTCTCTGATAAGTTCTTACATGCTGGTGCAGAATTTCCATGAATTTCTCTCAACTACATTACATAATAATTTTCCAACCTCTCCCCCCCTCCCCACACACACACACACACACACACACACACAGACACCTCCCCTCCCCCACCTCCACGCACACACACAAAACGAATCATAAAACTGACACATCAGTGAGATAAATATTTAGAAAATTGTTGAAATCAAAAATATAAGACCTAGTATTTTATTTCTGGGTGTAACTCTTGACACTCAAGACTTAATGCTCTTGTTATATGAGTATAAACTCACAACATACTTACTGCATCAATTAGCACAACATGATCCGTATGAGGTAGATTTTGTATTTGATGTGTCACAAGTATTCTTGTTTTATGATGCAAAAATTTTACAATGCATTCCTCAAACAGATGTTTTCCCACATGGGTGTCCACTGCTGAGAGTGGATCATCAAGAAGATATACATCTGCATCGCGATAAACAGCCCTGAAACACACAAGTAAACAGCTTATCTTATTATTAGGCAACAGTAGCATATTAAATGATTACAACCAGATCTTATCAGCCTCTATAATTAATTTATAAATATGTGTTCACACAGGTATTTACAGTAGCAACTCTGTGCAGAAGATGCTAACTGAAAGCTGAGTCTAAACCTAAGTAACACCCAGGGTATGGAGTTAGAACTACATTTTAGATAACTACTCATTCAAATCTACTGCTGAAACTCAGCGCTCAAAAGACTGTTAAGGGCAGTGCAATAATTTTTAATTTTTAATTTTCCACTAATTAGTGCAATTGTGCCTGCAGATGTTTATCAGCACTTCTTTCAGAGAGATTTATTCTAAAAATGAACTAGTGAAAATGTCAGAACTCACATGGATTGAGCAGACACTGCTTTGGTAACACTGAGTGCTTCTGGGAATTGCTCATGCATGTAACATCTGTCCAGAAACATTAGAATGTAAAGCATGCCATGTGTATGTAACTATGTGAGGGGTGATGCATCAGTCACACATGTGTGTGATTGCCTGCCCTGTTGAGAGAAAACTGAAATTCACTCTTATAGTTTGGGAAGAATATTTCATGTAGAGCTTGTCGTATTGCCAACGGTGACTAAATTTTTACATTAGTGGAAGGAGCATTCTCAGTGATGTGCCGAATTTCATACTCAAATCCATAACTGAAATTTCAGTGAAAACTGTAACCAGAATCCCCAATAATCTCTACATGATATTCTTTACCAAGATGATTTGCGAAGAGCCAAAATCACAGATCACTTCACTACATTTGCCTTAAAAATCCTAGTTACTTAGTATTCACTGCCTAAGGAGTTCAGTACTAATTCTGATATTTCCATTAGTTGACTACTCCATAGCAGAAGAACCTTATTGGTCTTTCGACACATATTATGACTTTTTTCAAATGAAAACATCGTCTGCTATAGGCTGTAAATTTTTTTTCATTTGTTGTTGGCCAGTTTTGACTGTTTAGTCATTATCAAGCAATATATGAAATATCTCTAGCAACATGCCACAACAAGATATTTTGTATGTTGCTTGATAATTACTATACTTGTCAAAATTGGTCAATAGCAAATAAAAGAAAATAAATTCTGGCTTGCAATGGGTAATGTTTTCTTTTGAAATGTACACTGAGACCATGAACCTGTGTATAAATAAGATCATCATATGATGACTGTCTTACCAGATTGTTCCTGACAAGCTTTTGATGTATGCACATGAATGTCTAAAGCTTCAAGGACACTGCTGTGTTAGAGGCATCTTGACTAAATATGGCAGACTGGCACCATTTCTTAATCCTCTTGCTGATTTGGCAGGACTCCACAGTCCAATCGTTTACCCAATTCCTAACCTTCATATCCTCACAGTTCTAAATTTTGATATTAAGTAATGGACAACACTGAGTATGGTTCAGTATAAACATCTCTGTTAAATTATGTTTGAGGCATTGTAACAAAACCTGCTAGCTATACCAATTGAAGTAACATTAAATGACACTAGCACTTTGACCTGATCTTTATGAATTAGCACCAGTAAACTTAGATAAAACAAAGGCATCGTACTAGGTAGAAACAACTACCAGCTGTAACGTGTATGCAAATCTGTTAATGTTGATAACAGATCAAATGGAAAGCAATAATTTGTGGGTATTTTTGAACACCTCAGCCATTTTTGCATGTTGTGTTAGTGATGATTTTTGTGATGGAAGTTATCCAAAGTATAGTTGTCAAACTATTATCCTGTGAATAACATAAAAGAGATCACTTTTATGTGATGGTGATTTCTACAACAAACAAGAGTGTCTAGATATACAGGGTGTTTAAAAGCCTTTGTGAAAAACATCTTGTTACAGGGAACAACTTTTGCTGCAGACAAAATGTTCACTGGCATTTCCTGGGAGGTGAGGTCCCATCTTACTGATTTTCTAGCCATGGGACAATATGATTTCACCAAACTAGCAGGTACTACTAACCAGTTGTGGTGCATATGATAGATAAACTGATAGATTTTCAACCAAAAAAACCTGAAGTATGTGTGGCTCTTTGTGGAAAAAGACATTTTAGAAGCTTGACCTACCAACTTTCCTTTGGAGTATATGACTAGTTTATAGGCAATACACATTGCACACGAACACCACAGAATACTGACACCCTGATACCTCTCAGAGGCACAATCAATTATTATAGACACCTGATGTCTCCAGGAAGCATGGATGAATATTTTGTCTCTAATGATAGTTGCTCTCCATTATGTGATCTATCACCCCTAGATGTTTGTCACACTGACTTTGAAACACCCTCTATAATAATTAGACATTTTAATGTTTTGTGTTTGTGAACATTTGTTTGTTTATTAAAGTGATTAGCAAATTAAATGTCAGGGAGTGACCATGGATTATATTTTTATATACTAAAAAGGCTATATGTTCTCTAGAAAGAAGAAGATCTCAGCCTGAAGTTAGATCCTCCAAAAACTTATACCCACAAATGAAGAGTCCATCCATCCATGCTAAATACTTCAGCTCTTGCTGTCCATTTACCTGCCACAGAGAGTTCGAGCCATGTCTTGTTCAGTTTGGTCCACAGTGGTGATTTGACATTTGACAGAAATAACTCCTTCCTTGTTGCAGGGATCCTACTGCTGTCTCTGTATTACACATCTCTGTCACCAAATGCCTCAATCTCAACATTTTTCCTCATCCTCTTCCATTTCGCTTCTCTCCATCGCTTCCTTGATACCACTTTGCCACAATTTTCATGGTCTTCTTCTCCTTCCAGGAGGTTGCCATGAAAGTACTTTCTTGAATATTTTCATCAATTCTTTTGACATGCCCAGACCGTCCTTGCTGTCTTTCTTCTATTTTATGTGTAATACACAATGAACACTGTATTAAAAAAATTGGTGTGTGGGAGGCATTGCATTTGTTATGCATAAGACAAGAGTACGCTGTTAAGTATCAGAGAAAAAAAATCAGGTTTCAATATGCCCAACCAACAACAGTCAGACATTGACATCCTTGAGCTTTATTTTGGGACAGGAAAAAGTGCCTCAAATGGTACTTGGTGAAACTTGGCACTGCAAAATTTACATTGCATGCTTAACAGGAAAGACATTCTCTAATAAAAACACAATGATCAGGTACTAGTTTACACAGAATTTTGATTTGGATGTGCAAATATTTACTGAAAGTTTTAGAATGCTGACTTGCACCAGATTACAGAAATACGTACCAATGGCTGCTAAATACACTACTTTTCTATATTTGTTTTAGTACACTTTTGAAGTCAGAGCATCCTTTCTGAGTTAGCATTTTGCATTTTCAGTTTGTTGTTGTGGGTAGTAACCTTCCTCATATGTATTTGTGGAAGAATGTAGACATTTGTTAACACACTCCTAGTCTGTTGCTATTTTCATATCACTGGAATCCTCTAACAAAAATTTCAGTATAGTAATTATTCACAGCAATTCAATGCTGGGATGGTTTGTGATGGACCAGGAATGTGGTATCCACTCTCACTTACCTCCCAAAATATAAAAGTGGAGATGATGAATATTTACACTTGACAGTACAAAATTTGGCTGGCAGAATCACATCTACACCTACATCTGTACTCTGCAAACCACCGTGAGGTGCATGGCAGAGGGTACATCACATCATACCAGTTATTAGGGTTTCTTCTGGTTCCATTCATGTATGGAGTGTCAGAAGAATATTGTGTGAATCCCTCTGTGCACGCAGCTATTATTCTAATCTTATCCTCACAATCCCTATGTGAGTGATACATAGTGGGTTGTAGCATATTCCTAGAGTCATCATTTAAAGTCAGTTCTTGAAACATTGTTAACAGACTTTTTTGGGATAGTTTATGCCTATCTTCAAGAGTCTTCCAGTTCAGTTCCTTCAATTCTCTGTGACACTCTCTCACAGGTTAATCAAACCTGTGGCTATTAGTGCTGCCCTTCTCTGTATATATTCAATATCTCCTGTTAGTACTCTCTGGTACATGTCCCACACACTTTAGCAATATTCTAGGATAGGAGAATGAGTGATTTGTAAGCAGTCTCCTTTGTAGACTGATTGCCCTTCCCTGGTGTTCTAGTAATAAACCAAAGTCTACCAACTGCTTTACTCATGACTGAACCTATGTTATCATTCCATTTCATATCCCTACAAAGTTTTACACCCAGGTATTTTTATGAGTTGGCTGATTCCAACAGTGAGTCATTGATATTGTAGTCATAGGATACTGCATTTTTCCATTTTATGAAGAGCAAAATTTTACATTTCTGAACGTTTAGAGCAAGTTGCCAATCTATGCACCATGTTGAAATCTTATCAAGATCTGACTGAATATTTATGTAGGCCTAGCTTCTTTCAGATAGTACTTCATTATAGATAACTGCATCATCTGCAAAAAGGCTGATTTTACTATTAATATTGTCTACAAGGTCATTAATATAAAATATGAACATAAATGGGCCTAACACACTTCCCTAGGGCACACCCAAAGTTACTTCTACATCTGATGATGACTCTCCAACCAAGATAACATGCTGTGTCCTCCCTACCAAAAAGTCCTCTATCCAGTCACAAATTTCATATGATACCCCTTTTGATCATACTTTTGACAATAAACATAGGTGTAGTACTGAGTCAAAAGCTTTTTGCAGATGAAGAAATACTGCATCTACCTGGTTACCTTGATCCAAAGCTTTCAGTGTTTATTGTGAGAAAAGTGTGAGTTGGGTTTCACATGATTGATGTTTTAGAAATCCATGCTGGTTGGTATTGAGGAGGTTGTTCCATTAAAGATACCTGATTATGTTTCAGCTCAGAGTATGATCTGAGATTCTACAACAAATTTATGTCAAGGACAATGTCAGTAGTTATGTGGATCGTTTCTACTACTCTTCTTGTAGATGGATGTGACCTGTGCTCTTTTCCAAGAACGGGATATGGTTGTTTGTTTGAGGGAACTATAATAGATTATAGCTAGAAGAGAGGCTAATTCAGCCACAAATTCAGTATAGAATCTGGCAGGGATTCCATAAGGGCCTGGAGCTTTGTTCAATTTTAACAACTTCAGCTGTTTCTCAACACAACTGACAATAATACTTATTTCATTCATCTTTTCAATGGTACAAGTATTAAATTGGAGCAGTTCTCTTGGGTTTTTCCTTTGTAAAGGAACATTTGAAAATGGAGTTAAGCATTTCAGCTATTAGTTGATACCCTCGATTTCCATTTCTGTCTCATTTGCTAGGGACTGGAAAGCAACTTTGGTGCCACAAACAGACTTTAAATATGCCCAGAATTTCTTTGGTTTTTGTGAAAAATCACTTGACAGTTTTCTTCTATAGGAATTATTGAAGGCATCACACATTACTCTCTTGACAGCCAAATGTATTTCATTCAGCATCTCTCTATCTATAGCCCTGCACTTTGTTTTAAACCTATTACACAGTAAGATTTAAGGTTTGATACAGCTTTGATGTGAATGAAATATAACCAGTCATATTTTTTATATATTATTGTGACATACAGACAAGGAAACATTACTCAAAAATTACAGAAAACTGATCTTGGCAGTATTACAAATCTGTTCCTAGAATACACAAACTCTTTTCTTCAAATAGAATATCCTGGTTTTATCTATAGATATAGTGCATGTTAATAAAATAGATATAATGTTGTAAACAGCTTTTGTAGCTGAATAAAAAAGGTATAGGATTCATATGTTTTATAAGGAAATCCACTGCTGTACAGCTGCACTATTGACGACAAACAGCTGAAGATAGCGTCTGCTATAAAATATCCAGGTGTAACTATCCAGAGCGACCTTTAGTGGAATGACCATATAAAACAGATACTGGGAAAAGCAGACACCAGACTCAGATTCATCGGAAGAATCTTAAGGAAATGTAACTCATCCACGAAAGAAGTGGCTTATAAGACGCTAGTTCGGCCGATTCTTGAGTACTGTTATTCTATCTGGGATCCCTATCAGGTAGGACTGATGTAGAAGATAGAGAAGATCAAACGAAGTGCGGCGCGTTTCGTCACGGTATCGTTTAGCTGGCGAGAGAGCGTTACGGAGTTGCTAAATAAACTCCAATGGCAGACGTTACAAGAGAGGCGTTGTGCATCACGGAGAGATTTACTATTGAAATTTCGGGACATCACTTTACAGGTGGAGTCAGGCAACATAGTAATGTCCCCCACGTTCACCTCGCGTACTGACTACGAGGAGAAAATTCGAGAAATTAGAGCTAATACAGAGGCTTACGGGCCATCATTCATCCCATGCACTATTCACGAGTGGAACAGGGTTGGAGGGATCAGATACTGGTACCGAAAGGACCCTCCGCCATACACTATTAGGTAGCTTGCGGAGTATGATGTGGATGTAGATATGTGAAGCGTCTCCTGTTTTGAATCCCTCTGATTTTCTTTTGCACCACAAGCAACAAATTTTTCTGGTTTAACAATTTATTTTTTATGGACCCCACCATCGTATTATGTGAAACACATGTCGACATTTCAATGAAGTGCAGTTAATTTGCCACTAAATATGAGACTGAATTTTGTCTATGAATCAATGAAAGTCACTTCTGGTGGAGAATGACCTTCCTGGAGCTGGAAAACTAAATTTACTACCTCTGTTTGACATTATGGCTCTGAGCACTATGGTACTTAACCGCTGTGGTCATCAGTCCTCTAGAATTAGAACTACTTAAACCTAACTAACCTAAGGACATCACACACATCCATGCCCGAGGCAGGATTCGAACCTGCGATCGTAGCGGTCGCACGGTTTGACATTATGCATAAGAATCATTTGCACGGTTTCATTGATATTACACAATATCAGTCGTAGTGATTCTGGCCTGCATGCACAACATTTGTCCTGACGTCAAATAACTGCACCACATCGCTTTCAGTTGAGTCACATTATTCGTGCGCCATGCCTCATCCTAGCAGTCTATTCGTGCTCACATCATTGCTCTTGTGGAGGAACCGAAGCTGACAGTCTCGGAGGCTAGGGCATGGGGTGGCATTCCTGAGTCGATGGGATGACAATATATAATACGTTGCCGAGATACTGGAGAAACCAGAAGACGTGTGGAAATTGGACTTTAGCGTGTAACAGCACTTGTCCAGGATAATGAACTTGTCAACTGTGCAGTTGAAACGTACTACCGCGTTTTCCAGGTCGGCGGATACGGTTCGCTGCCGGCTTTGAGAGGCCGGGCTAACTAGTAAAGATGCTGCCATTAGTGAGATGCTCCATGATAATGGTCGACTCTACCGATTAACTTTTGCCAAGGGCAATGTCAGTCGTGACTTGCAACATGTGATGTTCCCAACGAATTGGTATAGTCCACAGTGGATCATGGCCCGGTACGAGTATACAGACAACACATCCGTTTCAGTCCCGGATACACCCATGAGTTATGTCGCAGTGGCCTTCTTTCGGTGGCAGTTTGAGGCTGGATGTGTTCCCGTGGACTTGGAATGCTTCACAAGATTGATAGTTGACTTGATGCTGTCCATCTTATGAGCAATATTATGGCCCCATCAGTGCGACAACTACATCCTGAGGGCGTAATCTGTTTCCAACAGGACCAATTCCCTATACGCAAGTCAACGATCGTGCTAGCGTTGTTTGTAAAACAGATTGAGATGTCCCTTTTCGTTTGGCCTCTTCCTGCACCAAACCTAAACCCTACTAAAAATGACAATTCGGACCATGCGAGAAAACTGACCAGACCCCGCGTCAATAGCACAAGATGATTTGTGGAACATTACACTAGCTGTGTGGAAGTAGATGGCAGAGTCTGAGACATTTGTTACTCACCTCATAGACGTCTTTTCTCGCAAGCTGCAGACATTGAAGTTAAAGGCCTGTGAAGAGATATTAGGTGGTAACTAAGTCGCATGCTGTGCCTGTGAAGTGTTCTTTCTATTAATTTCGTGATTTCTAGTAATTAAACGAATTAACGTAGTAACGCAAAAAAACTGGACACATCAAACTTTGTCGCCAGGCAGTTGCCTAGTAGATCACCGACTATGCCACTTTTTTCCAACTTCTTTTTTTGACCGAACTAGTTGAACTACCGTACCGGTATATCTCTGAGCTACGAATGCATTATGGTACAGCTGTCGACATTTATATATTTCTGTTATGAAATGAAGTGCCTTTACTAGGTCTGTAACGCCACGAATTAACGCTATAAATGCCGCGACGCAGTTTTCTTGCGTGTTTTGGAGGGTGCGTCCTTATGCTAAGTGTCGAAAAGGTGTTAATCTGCAGTCTGGAACCGCGAGACCGCTACGGTCGCAGGTTCGAATCCTGCCTCGGGCATGGATGTGTGTGATGTCCTTAGGTTAGTTCGGTTTAACTAGTTCTAAGTTCTAGGGGATTAATGACCTCAGCAGTTGAGTCCCATAGTGCTCAGAGCCATTTGGTGTTAATCCTTCTAGTACACTCACAATTACAAGTGTTCTTTGCTTTTCTGAGCAGATCTGTGCAACCAGTGATGAGACTGGTTTCCTATCCAACATGGCGGGTAATTCAATTATCACCCAGGCCATTTTTTGTGCTGTCAGATGTACATTGTCCACATTTCTGAAATGCCCTTCCTTCGCTCATGCAGCAATAAATAAAAGTGGCCTGAGAAGTTATTCAGCATTTTGTGACAAAATATAGTGGTTTCTGCATCAGTATCAGTGGTGGTGATTACCAGCATTTTCTATTAAGAACACATCTCCTGCTACTTTAATTAAGGTAACTTATTTCGTGTCAGACTTATAAAGGTCTTCCAGTCCAGTTTTATTTGACCTCCATCTATTTCGATGCTTAGCCATGTAGAACTTGACAGTGTTGATCATTGAAGAATTCTCTGTTCTTTATAGACCGATCTCAGCAAGCTGAGAACAGAACAACAGGAGTATCAGATGGAATGAAGATTCGAATCGATGTCCGTCAACATCCTTGTTATCAGAGCGGAGCACTAGTTCGCTTAAATAAGGCATGATAAGAGAATGAGCATGATGCTGCTGAAGAACTCCTGTTGTTCGACACTAATTATTGGCGAAACCAAACGCTGCTCAACAATGCAGACCGCCAGATATCAATCATTGTGTTTGAGTACAAGATATATGTTAATGAAAAAATATATACACGCTCCAGTCAAATCAATGTTACCACAGCGTATGCTCGACGTCAACGTACACTAACCACTCACAGTCGCCGTGTGGCAGCACTAGCAGTGGAGGCTACATGAAGCACATCAGGGGGACGCGGAGAACAGTGCAGTCGTTGTCGTATTGGCGAAACAGAGAGACTTGTCGCATGTCCAAATGTGTATGATCATTGGCTTTCGAGCGACGGGTGGAAGTGTTTCCGAAATGGCTAAGTCTCTAAACTCTAGACGTGCTGCTGTGCGCGACAAATCTGTGCTATCCAAAACCAGTGCCGAGGTGGCTGTAATGCACTACGAGCAATAGATGACAGGTGTGAATTATAGTTGTGGAGATGTGCACAGTCGATAAACGTGTAACTGTTGAGCAACAGACCGACCAGATGAACCAAGGGGCTATTAACAGTGTCCCATCAACGACCGTTCAGCGAACGCTGCTACGTGTGGGCCTCCGCAGTAGGCGCCTAGTCCATGCATTCCATGCTGACCTTTGTTCAGCGGTGAGAAGCCTAGAATTCGCAGGCCAGTACCGGGACTGGGCGTCCAGTAAGTGGAGACAGGTGGCTTTGGAGATGAGTCACGTTTCATGCTCCATCGGACTGAATGCAAACGCCCTGCAGCAATCGTCGGAAGGGTCCAGGCCGGAGGAGGGAGCGTTATGGGCCGGGGAATGTTTTCGTGACATTCCTTGAGGGCTCTCGCGATTCTGAAAGGCACAGTTCAAAAATGGTTCAAATGGCTGTGAGCACTAAGGGATTTAACGGCTGAGGTCATCAGTCCCCTAGAACTTAGAACTACTTAAACCTAACTAACCTAAGGACATCACACACATCCGTGCCCGAGGCAGGATTCGAATCTGCGACCGTAGCAGCAGCGCGGTTCCGGACTGCAGCGCCTAGAACCGCGTGGCCACCGCGGTCGGCGAAAAGCACAATTGATCAACACAAGTATGAATCTACCGTTGGGGGACCATGCCCACCTCTACATGCAGTTTGATTTTCGTTGGCTTCTATCAGCAGGACAATGCAACATGTCACACCGTTCGCAGTGTATGTGCGTGGTTCGAAGGGCGCCAGGCTGAGTTTATCGTGCTCCGCTGGCCACCAAACTCCCCGATTTTAAACCCGATCGAGAATCTGTGGGACCATCTTGATCTGGTTGTTGGAGCCGTGGATTCTCAGCCGTGAAATCTAGCACAACTGGCCACGGCGCTGGATTCGGCATGACTCCACATTTGTGTCGGTGCCTTCCAGAGCCTCACTGACTCTCTTCTTGCACGTCTCGCACAGGTCTGCGCTGCAGAAGCTGTTTATTCAGGCATTTGACGGGTGGTCGCATTAATGTAACTGGAGAGAGTATAATTAGTCTTTGAGAGACAAAGTAGACAGATAGGGGAAAGACGCATCTCTGGGAAAGTTGGCAATGTGCGGCGAGCAGAAAGGTGTGGAGAAGTACTCTGACGGCGGTGCTCGAGCTGAGTGACGTGTGTGGCATTCTCAAGCGCGCCAGTGTTTTTATCGTGAAACTGATGGAATGGACCAACATTTAAGCTCCTCAGATGAGCATTGGTTGGAAGGATGTCGCAACTATAAAATCTCATTCACGTCCCCAGCTGTATCTGTGTGTGCGGTCCGCGCTGCAGAAAATGGTTATTCGGGCTTTTGACAGATGGTCACACTAATGTGACTGGACAGTGTAATTCTGCAACAGTCACGAAGTTTTAAATCCGCTACGCATTTTCTTGGTTAGCCGTCATCATCAGGTGGAAAACATATTTTACATGGGTCATGTTAGTGGTAAACATTGGCGATATCGTGCAGCAGCATGTCTAGCGCCTGAGATGTTGTGACTTGCAAGTACGAGAATAGCAAGAAAAGTAAGTGTGCTGCGTTCTGCCGCTGAAATTCGCGTATGTTGTTCTCACTGTAGGACAGATTACAGCGGAAATCGCCACACGTGGGCGTCAGAGGAGTCGGAAGGAAGGGGTGGGTGGATTGGGCGGTGCAGGGTGCGGCAGTTGCGCCCCTTCCTGGAATCTGGTATACCGTACTGATTTCCTGTCCATTACAGCACTATCATGTGCCTTCCCTCTTCCTGTAATCTAATGTACCTTAATGATTTTCTATCCATTACAGATTTATCATGTACTTAGGAATTGGATGTTTTGTGTTAGCAGAAGAGCCAACACAGTGTTACGAGAGGAGGCCGAAATGCACGCGTTTTAGCTCACGCAGGCTGGCGTGAGGAGGGAAGAAATATACTGACGTGAGGTCTGGAACATGACAAGGAATGAGAATTCAGAAAGCGGACGTAATTAGTTTGATACTTAACTTTAATCCATTAATGATGAACGTCGCTCTTGACGGAACATTATCTGTTCAGAATACCTTTCGGGAGATAGTAATTATAGTAACTGAATATGGCGCCTTGCTAGGTCGTAGCAAGTGACGTAGCTGAAAGCTATACTATAGTGTCGTCTCTACAAATGAGAGCGTATGTAGATAGTGGACCATCGCTAGTAAAGTCGGCTGTACAACTGGGGCGAGTGCTAGGGGAGTCTCTCTAGACTAGACCTGCCGTGTGGCGGCGCTCGGTCTGCAATCACTGATAGTAGCGACACGCGGGTCCGATGTATACTAACGGACCGCGGCCGATTTAAAGGCTACCTCCTAGCAAGTGTGGTGTCTGGCGGTGACACCACAGGATGCGTATGAGATTAAGGATATTTCAACATAACGTGAACGACCCAAATGACGAGTACTGTGGCTTTAGCAGCCGCTGCGTAATTTACGTTTGTTCGGTTATCACACTGTTCACGGAAAATAACGCCGTTTCCTTCAGCGTGATTGCGTTCTTGCGCTGACGTAAACTCAAGGTAGATGCAAAACTTTGCAGAATTGTACTGAAACAGAACGCCATCCTTTTTTCTGTCTACCCCAATATGCGTTACTATTGGTACAGAATCGGCGCGGGGGACTTCTCATTGTCAGCTTCACACGGAAGATCGCTGACCTGTCCCCCGAAGAACGAGTCGTGTTATAGAGTGGTTTTGCTTGTTTCAATCACAGAAAAGACTCTGTGAAAATCTATTATGAGGTAAAATATGTTTTCTAGAGCGATAATTACTTTTTATGAAGCTATTAATCCATTAGTGTACACTACATTGTCTGTTTTGTATGAAAGCTTTAAATTTTTAAGGCACCCAAAAACTTCGCCGTGTAAAACTTGCTGTAGTAATCACAATTTTCTAGTAGTTTTCGTCTTTTTCAGGGGCACAATCTGTTGTTTTTTCTTCTGTATGTCGCCATTCACAAAGGCCTGGGAGAGGCGGAAATATGTCCAGGGATGCCTGCTGACTTGGCTGTGCAAAGTATGCCATGTGCTCGTCAAACGTTTTTGAAAGCAAGCGAAAGGCAAAGGTCCCGAGTTCGAGTCTCGGTCCAGCACACAGTTTTAATCTGCCAGGAAGTTTCAGCAAGTGAGAGGGCTGGAAACAATAATTTTGGCAAAAGAAGCTCCCTTTTATTACATAGTACGTCACGTGAGTATAACAGTAGTGTATGCGTATTCTAAGAAGACTCTCAGCACGATCACTGTTTGGAGTAGCTACGTCGATTGAAATCGAATGCCGTTGATCGGTATTGGCGCCGGTCCAATAGCTACCAACTTTAGACAGCAGATAACGCTGTGGTTAATGGGTACAGCATGTCAGTACATAAGATGACTGCAAAATCAATTACGTATTACCATTCAGCGATCGTTAATCCAGCACATCACTTCTGCTCTCGTAGATGTAGATGCAATAAACAGCGCTGTCTGATAGTTCACGTTAGCAGCGGTCATAAATCAATTAATACGGGTAGATATCACTTGATTTCTACCGATTCAAATAGTCCCATCAGCCCCTTCATCGAGAGTCTTTTACGCTGCGCACTGAAGCGAACAGAAGCGAACGAGCAACAGCGAAAGAGAGAGAATTCTCTCTGTTGTGACAGCTAGGTGTACATGCGCAAACGGCATTCGATCGTGTGCGGCTATGAGTCACAGTTGTTCGCTCGAGTTCCACTGGCTATCGGTTTTCCAGGGAACCTTGTAGAAAGTTCGCAAATTCTATGATTGTGTGCGAGCAGTACAGAAAATCAGCGAGGTATCGACACATGTGGAAGTAAGGTCACAGATCAGTAGTTCATGTGGCGTGTGAGGTGGGTTAATGACGTCACAAAATTACCAAATTTCACCAAAATTCTGCCCAGCTCCACCGTGGACCTTTCACACAACTGGAAGCTCGTGACACACCGTCATAGCCACATTTAACCCCCTCTTTGATGCCTCTGTGATGGAAGACAGAAACGCGACGCCCAGTGTTGAAATAAAGTGGTTTTCTTATGGATGGCCGAGGATAATATTTCAGTCACGCCACCACACAGGAGCGACAAGAAAAGGCCTCAAGGGATGGTATGAAGGGCCCCAACGAAACCAACCTTTACCTTGAAACATCGATTCCCGCACATTTCGCGATCGAAACGAGAGCTGGCATTGTGATGAGCAACAGGACGACAGCTTTTCACGCTCTGACACCCCCGAATGTTTCAACCTTTCTCTGAGTACATTGTGTGACTGCATACCCGTTGGACGTGACCATACCCCTTCGGAGTGTAGAACGACTGCAGTTCACGCTCTCGTGTTCAGGCTGGTACCAATAAAGATCATTCAATACCATTCGACGAAATCTGAACGTGATCCAAAGTAGCAATGGCTGCTTATTCATTTTCAGCCATCCTGTTTTCTGCCTTCCTGTGGTGTGATGACGGGGTGGGAGAGGGGGGCGGGTAGGTGCGACATTGACACAAGCGTGAATATATCAGGAAAGGACCCCTCTAAACCCCCCCCCCCCAATCAACATTTACTGAGAGTTTTTAAAATGTGAAACTTCCTGGCAGATTAAAACTGTGTGCCGGACCGAGACTCGAACTCGGGACCTTTGCCTATCGCGGGGAAGTGCTCTACCAACTTTTTTTTTTGATCGTTGTGTTTGGTCGTTCTGACCGAACACGCTGAGCTACCGTGCCGGCGTCCAACTGAGCTACCCAAGCACGATTCACGACCCATCCTCACAGCTCTAATTCCGCCAGTACCTTGTCTCCTACCTTCCAAACTTCACAGAAGCTCTTCTGCGAACCTTGCAGAACTAGCACTGCTGGAAGAAAGGTTATTGCGGACACATGGCTCAGCCACAGCCTGGGGGACGTTTCCAGAACTCGTTTTTGCAGAGAAAAGCTGCGAAGCAGTCCTAGGCGCCTTCAGGTAAGAAACCACTTGATACGTCGTCGATGCCAGATTGCTGCCTGCAGGCAGCTAGGGCTACTTCGCAGATTTTCTCTGTAAAATCATATTTTTGAAAATTCTCAATAAATGTGGGTGTGTACGGTATTGTAGAATTGGGGGTGGGGGGTTTTAGAGGAACTTTTTGTTGTTTTATCCACGCATGTGTCAGTGTCGTACCCTTCTCCCCTACCCGGCGATGAGGCCAAAAGAGGGCACAAAACAAGAAGATTGAAAATGCACAAACACCCTTTGCTGCTCTGGATAATGTTCAAATTCCCTCGAATGGTTTTGATTGGTGCCTATTGTTACCAGCCTGCACACGAGAGCAGAAATTCGGTCGCGCTGCACTCCAACGGGGTGGAGTCACGTTCAGTGGGAATGCAGTCCCACGGTGTCCTCATAGAAGGACTGAAACATTCGTGGTTGTCAGCAGTGTCAAAGGTTGTCGAGAACGTCGCCCTGTCTCTCATCGCAATTTCAACTGTCGTTTTCGACCGCGAAATGTGTGGGAATCCACGGTGCAAGGAAAGGGTGGTTTCATTGGCGCCCTTTATGCCGTCCCCGGAGGCCTTTTCATGTCATTTCTGAGTGGCGTTATCCGAAATGTTTACCTCGCCCATCTGTAATAAAACCGCGTTATTTCAATGCTGGGCGTCGCGGTTCTGTCTGTTATCGCAGAGGCGTCAAAACAAGTGGTGAAATGTAAGATGGGATGGACGACCTTCCCATTGGGTGAAAGATCCACAGTGGTACTAGGCAGAATTTTGGTGAAATTTGCTAACAATATGACATCATTAACCCACATTACACGTCACATTAATTTCTGAGCTGTGGCATTTTTTTGGCATGTGCCGACACTTTGCTATCTGAAGCGTTGTCGACCCCGAAGGTGAGGTCCTAGGCCACCACACTTTTGCACCTTTATAGAGAAAGGTTGTAGGTACCTTTGAGCGAAATTTCAAAGAATGCATCTCAGTAGGAAGCAATTACGGGGATTCGAAAAAGTGGTCCTTTAATTGTGTTGCGCAGGAGAGATACCATACGTGCTTCTTGGATCCAAGAGATTGACGACAGAAATACCGAAAGAAAATGAATATGACTAGCAGAAAATTGACAAGGTCCTACGGTGAACGTGAGAAAGACGACAAGATTGTTCATTTTTAGATGCTTGCATCAGGCGGGAACACATTGAATAAGCACAAGCTTCGTTATTCTTTTCATTAAAAAGGAAAACCATGCTAATACGTATTATGTTGATTAAAACTGAAAATATGCTAAAGATCTGATCGTTCTAATCAGTTAAGTTCATGCTATCTGTAATTTCATGGATCAAAGTTTTTGTTAATAAATAAAAATGGTTTACCTGGGATCGCGCTGTCTGCCCTCTAACAAAGTGTGTAGGAGATTTTATGAAGTAGCCTATGTGACACAACGTATGTGTAAAGGGGAGTCAAATGAAAACGAGGCGGATGGGAAAAAAGTAAATAAACTCTTTATTAAAACTTTCCTGGCAGATTAAAACTGTGTACCCGACCGAGACTCGAACTCGGGACCTTTGCCTTTCGCGGGCAAGTGCTCTACCATCTGAGCTACCGAAGCACGACTCACGCCCCGTACCCACAGCTTTACTTCTGCCAGTATCTCGTCTCCTACCTTCCAAACTTTACAGAAGCTCTCCTGCGAACCTTGCAGAATTAGCACTCCTGAAAGAAAGGATATAGCGGAGACATGGCTTAGCCATAGGCTGGGGGATGTTTCCAGGATGAGATTTTCACTCTGCAGCGGAGTGTGCGCTGATATGAAACTTTCCTGGCAGATTAAAACTGTGTACCCGACCGGGACTCGAACTCGGGACCTTTGCCTTTCGCGGGCAAGTGCTCTACCATCTGAGCTACCGAAGCACGACTCACGCCCCGTACCCACAGCTTTACTTCTGCCAGTATATCGTCTCCTACCTTCCAAACTTTACAGAAGCTCTCCTGCGAACCTTGCAGAACTAGCACTCCTGAAAGAAAGGATATAGCGGAGACATGGCTTAGCCACAGCCTGGGGGATGTTTCCAGAATAGAGCACTTGCCCGCGAAAGGCAAAGGTCCCGAGTTCGAGTCTCGGTCGGGTACACAGTTTTAATCTGCCAGGAAAGTTTCATATCAGCGCACACTCCGCTGCAGAGTGAAAATCTCATTCTGAAAACTCTTTATTATTTCAAAAGTAATCGTTATAACTGTTAACACATTTATCCCTCGGTGAGACAAGATACGCAGTGTCTTTATGGAAAATATTTGCGGTTTCCTGAGGTAAACGATTGTCCCAAAGCGTTCGTCCAAAGCAAATCCACGGCCATGAGTGTCTTTTTTCAGGGCTCCAAAAATGTGGGAATCTCACTGGGAAAGGTTGGGACTGTGCGAAGGATGTGTAAGTAAATACGAGTGAAGCTTCTACAGCGTGATCGAAACAAAGTCGGCAACATGTGGGTAAGCATTATCCTGCCAGAAAATGGTGGCGCGCTTGAATTAACGCACAGAGGTACGTGGATACTTTTTAAAAACTGAAGCGCGCCGTCAATCCCAAATGGCCAGGTATGTTGGCGGACGGCAACATTCTATTGTAGGACGGTGGGTGACTCACCAACTTAGTTATGTGAAAGTCACAACTACAGAGTTTTGCCTCCCAGTGGGTAAATTTCTGCCGACTGGAGGCCTCTACGATATGTTCTACAGCGTCAGGCTTGCACCTGGTGGTCAAAATATGAACTAATTTTTTCCAACGTAAATAGGTTCCGCATCAACACATTGGCATACCTACCGAGTTTTGTTGCCATACGATAATTACAGTCCACACATGACCCCCATGAGTAGTTGCACTGTAGTTATAACCACCCACTATAAATATTTAGGGGTAACATTAAGAAGCGATATGAAAATGTATTATTAGGAAAGTGCCTGGAAGACAGATTTGTTGGAAAGTTTCTGGTGAAATACAATGCATCTGTAAAAGAAAACGTGTGCTAGATGTTAGTTCGACTAATGGTAGTGTACTACCCTCATCAGAACGGTATGAGAACAGGTCCCGAATGAATTCAGAGACGCTCTGCTACGGTCGTAACAGGTCGCTGTGGCCAGTGAGAAACAGTAACAGAAATGTTCGGCCAACTTAAATCGGAATCTCTGCAAGAAGGCGTCATATTCACGAAACCCCGTTGGGTAAATTTAGAGAAACTGTATTCGGAAAAGGCTGTGTGACTATTGTGCTGCCACCATCCTTTATCTCGCGCAGAGATCTTGAGAGTAAGGTAACGCGCTGCTTCATGGACTCGGGTAGGCGCGCTGGCCCCGGATCGAATCCGCCCGGCGGAATAACGACGAGGGCTTATGTGCCGGCCAGCCTGGATGTGGTTTTTAGGCGGTTTTCCACATCCCGCTAGGTGAATACCGGGCTGGTCCCCATGTTCCGGCTCAGTTACACGGCTCGCAGACATCTGAACACATTCGCACTTCTCCATGAATTAAACTCGACGCAGACAGTTGGGGTACACTAATTCCGTCCCGGAGGGTACGGGGTGGCGGTAGGAAGGGCATCCGGCCACCCCTTAACCATTAACATGCAAAATCCGATTAACGATGGCTGACCCTGCGTAACTGTGGGACAAGGCTCAAGCCATAGATACATAGGTAGATAGATAGATAGATCTTGAGAATAAGGTAGGAGAGAATAGGTCACGTACACAGGCATATAGTCATTTTCTCTTGCTTAACACGGGAATGGAAAACGAATGAAAATCGGAAGTATTGGTACGATTTACCGTCTGCAGCGCACTGTATAGAGGACTGCAGAATACGAGTATGTGTGTTGATGTAGATGTAGAGTGAAGAGCAAACCCCGCCTGTTGTTACAAACGAGGTGGTGTAACAGTTGTGGCCACTTAATGTTTGCAGGTGGGAACCTATAGTGTTGTATACAGCAGAGTTACCTGGCGAGGTTGACGCGCGCCTTCTGCCCCCCGGATAGCGAGGTTCCGCGCTCGCCCACGACGGTGAGGTCTCCCTGGGGCAACAGGTCCAGGTCTCGCTGCAGCGCGCACACCCGGATGACCTCTCGGTAGCGCCGCCGGTCGAAAGGCAGCCCGAAGAGGATGTTCTGGCGCACCGTGGCCGCGAACACCCACGGGTCCTGACACGCGTACGACAGCCTGCCGTGCGCCTTGCACGTCCCCTCGCTCACCGTCAGCTCTCCCAGGATTGCTTGCAGCAGGGAGCTCTGGAACAGTGACACGTACAGATTAACAAATATTAATTTATTGCCAAACACCAACTATTAACTAATACTTAATTCCGTTTAGCGAAATTGTCACACAGAACATCTACAGTTTCTCCTTTCAATCGACGCACGAACTCAAAAATTATACATATTGGGATAAGCTACTGCGGCGTAGAAAAGTAAGTAAAATCGCTCAGAAGAGGAGTGGCGAATGGAAGTGATGCGATACCTACACAATTCTCCACAGCGAATGTGAAAGAAATTGCTCCTGTTCCAGCAGCAGTCTGTCCTACATCTCTACGGGAAGGGAGCGTTCCAAGTCATTGCAATAATGCGCAGGTTGAGATTTTCACTCTGCAGCGGAGCGTGCGCTGATATGAAACTTCCTGGCAGATTAAAACTGTGGGCCGGACCGAGACTCGAACTCGGGACCTTTGCCTTTCGTGGGCAAGTGCTCAGCCAACTGAGCTACCCAAGCACGACTCACGCCTCATCCTCACAGCTTAGGAAGGTAGGAGACGAGGTACTGGCGAATGTAAAGCTGTGAGGACGGGGCGTGAGTCGTGCTTGGGTAGCTCAGTTGGCAGAGCACTTGTCCGCGAAAGGTAAAGGTCCTGAGTTCGAGTCTCGTTCGGGCACACAGTTTTAATCTGCCAGGAAGTTTCAATGCGCAGGTTATTCACATTTTCAAGAACGACCATTGAAAAGATACACACAACTATAGCTCTGTATCGCTGACGTCGGTCTGTTGTAGGATTTCGGAACACGTTTTATGCCCGCATATTATGAACATTAATGCGGTGTCGTCGAGTATTGAGAAGTATCGACCGCCGCAGAGATACTGCACAACATAGCGGTATCACGATGCACCAATGAGATACTAGGAAAAAGCCATGTCTTCCGCAGTTACCGAGGTGCCACCGCCGAGCCTCTGCTCTGAAATAACGTCACGAGAAGCCAGGAGTACAGTTCTCTTCGAGGTCGGATCCTGCCCACTTCCAGGAAGTTCCTGTCGGAGTAACGTTGTTGTCCGGTTTACTTGCCGTGAAACACCGATGTCAACCGTCAGGGGGTGAAAAGACTTCCGCCTCCGTTGAACTGTGCCTACGCGGCAATGCTATTACAACTGTGTCAACAAGTGTCAACGAGCTTGAGTTTTCTGGTAGCTGTAGTGAAGCCACAATACGGACACTCTGATCTTGTATCAGTTCGTGGCTCGTGTGGTGTGTTCTGAACCGCAAGTCCACGTGTGCAGTTTCATAGCTACACCCGGGCCTGGAGAGCAAAGATAATTTTTGTTTTATTAATAAAGTATTACGTATTCAGAGTGTTCTAATTAACTGTATTGCCATCTCAGTGTCCAAGAAGTCGGACACAACAATTAATTTTCACAACATATAGATGTAGACGAAGTCATCCCGAACAATACCGCTCATCACATGTTTCATACGACGCAAAGTGTCAACGGAAAGCGTCAGTGTGTTTCCTGTTAGAAACAGAATTATTTTTGAAGCTTAATTTTACGTGCCTATTCGGTAGAGTGGTCCCAGATTAGTGTAGTGCGATATTCGTTTTATCGATATGTATTAGTGGGGCCATTAATACATGAAGAATAACCAGTACTCCAGCAGCCACTTGCGTGTAGCCCTGGCCCGCGCAGAGTGCAGTCTCCAACAGCAGCGTTACTCGGTCAGGTTGATTTCTGGTAGTTGTTGGAAATACAGTAATTTGATGAAAATTTGAGCTGAAGAAGTATTTGAATATTTAATCTTTCAAGGCAGCTGAGGATTATGGTTTCTGATGCACGAATTGGAGGCTAAATTTTAAGATACTCAGTTGAATAGTGTAGAAACGACTGAACGCTAGTATCGAACACTGCAACTCCAAAGACAGGGGAGCGGTAGAAAGCATTGGTTTCAAGAATCTTCACTTGATTCTCCCAAATCTGATTACCAAGAACCTCCAAAAGAAAACTCAAAAAGCAAAATTTTCCTTACTGACAAAGCTTCCACGGCCAACATCAAATTGAATTAACTCCTGTTGGGGATTAGGTCACGTTATTTCGCATCTAAAACCACTAATGAACACGCCTGGGTTCCCGGGTTCGATTCCCGGCGGGGTCAGGGATTTTCTCTGCCTCGTGATGGCTGGGTGTTGTGTGATGTCCGTAGGTTAGTTAGGTTTAAGTAGTTCTAAGTTCTAGGGGACTGATGACCTAAGATGTTAAGTCCCATAGTGCTCAGAACCATTTGAACCATTTTGAACCACTAATGAAACCGACGTGTCGACGTCCTTGCCGTGGTCCTTCAGGGCGGCTAAACTACTGGTTCCTGAGGATGATTTTCTTTATATATTGACGTATTTCGTTTGTCACATGGCAAACTTCTAGTTTCTGGGAAATGTCACGTGAATACCGAAATACGACGGTGTATAGAGTAGACCATCCTCAGAAACCAGCAGCTTAGTCCCCCCCCCCCCAAGAAGACAGCTGAAAGGATTTTTGAAACGTCGGTTTTAATAGTTGCTTCAGTTTCAGAATGACGCGGCCTAATGGTCGAAAGGAATTTACTCAAATTAAAATGGTATTTTCACTAGACTAGAGTTCGAAGTTCTCCGTTCCGTATCTTTGCTCGTCAGCCTAGATGAAACTGCAAGTAACGGTAGAGACAAGTGGAGGGCAGATGCGTGAGCTGACTGGCGGCACACAGAGGCGCTTCCTCCTGAGATGACGTTCTGCACCGTACCTTGCCGGCGCCGACGGGCCCGGCGACGCCCACAAGCTGTCCGCGGTGCACGCGCAGGTCCACGGCGTCCAGCGTGTTGTCGCTGAGGCTCTCCACCCACTTGGCCGTCACCCCCTCCAACTGGACCGCAACGTCGTCTACCTTCTCCTCTTTGCCTTCCTTGTGGTCCACTCCGTTCAACAACACGCGGGACTTTGTTTCCGTTTCAGCGATCTCTTCATTCGCCAGGAATTCCTGTGTGAGAACAACATATAATGTAAAATCGTTATTACGTAAAATGTCAAAATAGTCTACATGATGTAGGCTGGGTAGTTAACCGACGTTTTTGAGCCACTAATTATTAGAGGGACTACTGTTTCACGAGGAACCCGAAACACTTAGAAAATATGGTACGTCCAGGAACGAACAATTAAAATACATGCATTCATATGTCACCTTGACTGAATCAGTTTTTTTTACTATTTTCTCTCTCTGCGTAGCATCCAATATGCAAGTTAGTTGCAGCTATGTGAAGTTCAAAACTACGTGAAATTTTTAGTCTGTAAAGTTGTCAGATATTTTCTCACTACCATATGGACCCTAGACCGTGGCAATGATTGCTGTTGGAACGGTGTTTTCGACGAATGGTAGACAAACGGGCATCTGTGCCCACGGAAAATATCGCAGTCAGGCACATAGGGAGAAATAGCATTCCGTACATCCGTAAATTGGCCTCTTAACGTCCCAAATCAGTGCTCACAATTGCCATAGCTTGCAAAATGATAGTTTAAATCGGTTCCTTTGAAACGGGACGGCCGATTTCCTTCCCCACTCTTCCCTAATCCGATAGAACCGATGACTTCGCTGTTTGATGTCCTCACCAGAATCAACCAACTAACCATACTTTTTTGTAAATAAAGGAAAAATTATTATCGTTTGTACCATGATCTCGAAGTCTTTTAACGTTTTGACATGGCACTTGTAAAGCAGCGGATCCAATGTGCACAGAAGCGTTCGTAGCTGTATTTTGCATGGACCGCGGTGTCCCGAGTTCGATTCCCGGCCGGACCGGGGATTATCTCTGCTCGAGGACTGGGTTTCTGTGTTGTCCGCATCATTTCATCATCATTCGTGAAAATGGCGAGACTGGACTTTTTTTGATTGGGAATTTGTACGGGTGCGGATAACAGCGCAGTTGAGCGCTCCACAAATCTAATATCTATACCTTGCGCACTTGATATAGTGTTTCTGCCCGCAGCTGCCGAAGTAGAACTTGCCGCACAGCGATCCGAAACGCAGAGGTCGACCGGCCCGCGGCAAAGAGATTCCAGAGTACTCTGCTCGTGCAGGCGAGACAGTAGTTATGCTGTCCGTGCGCGGCAAAAATAACCAGCGAGACGTATCTTGCCTGATACAGCTCTACAGCGCAAAAGAGGTGTTGCGGAACCGAAAGAACGGAGACTAGCACAACAAAAATACACGTGAGGAGGCCTGGTGGGACATCAGCAAAATGATGATAATTCAAGAACTGAAAAAGAAATTGACGATTTTATTTATTTATTTAATTTATTTATCTACTTATTTATTTAATCTGATCTGATTTACGGCCATTCAGTCCCTCTCATCATGGAGAGCTGCATCAAACCAGTCTCAGGACTGAAGACCACAACAACAACAACAGTCCCTCTCATACATCGGCCAAGGGTTTCAGACATACAGTGTATATTACACCACAGTGACCTAGGAAAATAATAATTTTATCGTGACAACTAGTATTAAAATTGAGCGCCCGCAGTAGCTGTGTGAGTAAAGTAGACTACGAATCAACAAAGTTAATACTGGAATTACTTGTACTACTGCAGCCGCTAATAGTGATAATAGTAATACTACTACTACTACTAATAATAATAACAATAATAAGCTAATAATAATAGCAATAATGCAGAATTATGAAATTAATAACATTAATTATAATGACCCATAAAAGAAGAATTTAGAGCTCAATAAAATAGATGTTTTCTGATAAAGAAAGTTCTGGGAAAAGGAAATTTAAGGAGACGTCATCGGCTAAGGATACTGGGAAATGAGGAAGATTAGGTTGGAAAGATATGTATATAAGGGGTGCGTGCAGCGACAATGGCAATCTTTTTGTCTTTACTGGATATATAATTAACTGTCTTCTGAAGCTGGAGATGTTATTTAGTAATATAATGCAGGAGGTTGTTCCGGAAACGGTTTCCTACTACTGAGATGTACTTCGAGAACGTGACTGAACGATGGAGTGGGAGAGAAAGGATGTTGCTCTGATGGGGACGGATGTTTCTACGATGTAGTTCAGACAAGACCATTAAGGTCGAGGAGAGAATAAGAGACAGTGTTCATTGATAAAACAGTAGAAAAGACAGAGGTAAGGAAATGTCTGTGCTTGTCTGCACGCAGCCAGGATAGCTGTGCATTCGATGGTGAAATGTGATCAAAGAATAGAATATCACAGATATAACGAACACAGCATTGCCAAGCAGTTTCTGGGGCCGTGAGCTTTACTGAGAAAGGCCTTGCAGGATTATATCGCTACAGTCAATAACTGGAAGCGTAAATCGGTGTACAAGTTTCTTTTTCAGGCCAAGAGGGAAGATCTTTTTATACTTTTGTAGGGCATGGAGACTTCCTGATGCCTTCTTTCACGTTACAGTTACGTACTCAGTCCAATTTAGATTTTCATCTACTATGACTCCTTGACTCTTTGCTGAAGAAGAGAAGTTGATATTTGTCCCATTTAGATGGTTCAGATGGCTCTCAGCACTATGGGACTGAGGTCATCAGTCCCCTAGAACTTAGAACTACTTAAACCTAACTACCCTAAGGACATCACACACATCCATGCCCGAAGTAGGATTCAAACCTGCGACCGTAGCGGTCTCGCGGTTCCAGACTGTAGCGCCTAGAACCGCACGGCCACTCCGGCTGATTGTCCCACTTAGAGTTAAAATTTGTAGGGATTCCCAATATTTCGGATTTGTGAGCCTAGAATGACCAGCCAGTACCCCTTTGGTTTTGGACGGGTTCAATTTAACCCTAGGAAAGAGACAGGAACTTCTTCTCGTTGGTAATGACCTATCGAAACTGCGTCTCTACTTTTCTTATTTTTGGCGCGATTATCACATTCAACTGTTCGAAATCATGTAACGACAATCTCGTGAAATTGTGTTTGTTGCTTTGTGGTTGAAATTGCTGATAACAGGTACGCAGAACGTTTTAGCACACATCAAAGTGGGCGCCATTTGACGTGCGGGTTGTGTTTGGGCGAAACTATACCTTTCTCCACACTTTTCGAAAACTTAGCTGGAGTGGTTAATCATATCCCCTTCGTAATTCAGCAGTCAGAGAGGTGACGCAGTCTCGTTGAGCATCTCGAAACACGATTTCGCTGGCCATTGGGGCTCAGTTCGAAGCAGGACTCATCAATGAAGACAGTTCTACTCCAGTCAATGGGGTTCTGGAGACGCCCCGGAGAGCAGTGGGGTACCATACCGACTGTCGCACGCACTACAGCCCGACAACAAAAAGTGACGGTCTGGGGAGCGATTTCTTTTAATAGCAGGATCCCTGTAGTTGTTATCCGCGACGCAGCGTTAAGTCGACGATATTATAAGGCTCGTTTTGCTACCCATCATGGCAAGCCACACTGGCTTACATTTCAGCAAAGGTAATGCCCGCTGGCACACGGTGAGAATTTCTACTGCTTGTCTCACTGCTTGCCTAATCCTAGCTTGGTCAACAAGGTCACCGCATGTCTCCCCAATTGAGAGCGTTTTGGAGCATTACGGGCTGGGCTCTCCAACCAGTTCGGGATTTTGACGATCTAACACCCCAGTTGAACAGAATTTGCCACGATTTGCCTCAGAAGGACAGCCAACAACTCTATCAATCAATTCCAAGCCGAATAATTGCTTGTACAAGGGCCACAAATGGACCAGCGCGTTATTGACTTGCTCAATTTGAGAAGCTCTTTATCTTGAGTAAATCATTCTCTTTTCTGAAATTGTAATCATTTGCTTCTCTGTACATCTACGTCACATCCAACAATTTCCGCCCCATTTCATCGTTATGCGTCGTTTTTTGTTCCCTTAGAGTGTAATTATAAAATTAATGGATTACAACTTCCACCGTTTTTCACTTGTTTACACGTGCTTCCACGATGAGAGTAATAAGGAACTATGGATCTTCAGTGATCGCACCTCAGTTGTTCCCATTTGTTGTTTTACTGTTTCCTGTTGATTCTTGAGCAAATAATGAAGGGTACCACTTCTTTGTGAAGTGGCAAGAACGCAATCATAGGCGTTCGTGATCCCAGTACTCCTTTCAAAGCAAACTGAGAAAAGTGAAATAAGGGTGTTACAAAGCTAAAAACCAGGAAAAGGTTTTTGTGCAACGTGTTGTCACCACACTGAGTTTGATAATACACTGTTGCAGTAAATTTCGAGCTGACATGTTGTGCCTTGTGATTAACTTCCCATGCATGGTGTTCTCAAGTGATGATACAAACTATCTGAGATACGGAACACTGTTCTTGGAACGACGGACTCGAAAGTTAAGAAGGCAAACGGGTTGTGGGATAACTTTGCAAATATTTGTCTATGCGCTCTAATAAACGTACGAGGGTTGGAACTTTAATAGTGGCAACTACTTATTTACAGTTCGTACAAAATAGATACGAACAAAATAGATACATACAAAATAGATACGTGTTTCAAAGTTTTGCTGACCTTCAAAGTAATCACCAGCCTTGTGTATAACCCGTTGCCAGCGATGTGGAAGTCGTAGGATACTCTTAGCAGTGCCAGTTAGGTTTGATAGTTCGAGCTGCCCGGTTTATTGCCCGACGAATTTGTAGCAGTTCTGAAGCGAATGCCGTGAAGTGTTTCCTTCAGTTTAGAACTCGAACTAATGAGGGCTTCAGTGAGGGAAGTGCAGTAGGTGGTATAGCACACAGCTGCCCCATCAGTCAAACAAATCAGTAACAGCTTGCACTGTACGTGCATGAGCGTTGTCCTGCAAAATGATGGTCATGTCTTTCAGAAAGTGTCATCACTTCTGTCTCTATTCTGTTCATTTTTGGAACAGGACCTGTGACCAGCTTCAGCCAACAATTCTGTTGTGGATTGGCAAGAGAGCCAACCCACTATGAGAGGAAGCCGAAAGGCACGCGTTTTAGCTCATGCAGGCTGGCGTGAGGTCTGGAACAGGTCAAGGAAATGAGACTAGCAAAAAAGGACGTAGCTGTGGAATACTTAACTTTAATCCATAAATGGTGAACATCGCTCATGACGGCACATGTTTTACAGCATCAATAGTAACTGATAATGGCGCCTTGCTAGGCCGTAGCAAATGACGTAGCTGAAGGTTATGCTATCTATCGTCTCGGCAAATGAGAGCGTAATTTGTCAGGGAACCATCGCTAGCAAAGTCGGCTGTACAACTGGGGCGACTGCTAGGAAGTCTCTCTAGACCTGCCGTGTGGCGGCGCTCGGGCTGCAATCACTGATAGTGGCGACACGCGGGTCCGACGTAAACTAACGGACCGCGGCCGATTTAAAGGCTACCACCTAGCAAGTGTGGTGTCTGGTGGTGACACCACAAATTCTCGCTGCCTGAGGCATTTTTGGAGCAACCCTGGGGTTTTTCGAAAGCGTCAGATTGAACTCTGTGCGATGTTGGTAGTCCCGCATAAAAATTGGGAGTCGCCACAAAGAACAAGTGTTGCAGACATAGCACATTGCGCAAGTCGCGTGGATAAATAAATTTTCTACTGGGATTTTCACTTTCGTCAGCAGACCAACTTAAAATTCTCATTTTCACTTGCAAATTTCGATTTGACAATTTTCGGATCAGGTTTACCTTCGTCATCGCTGCAAGTTTACTTCACATTACAGAAATATGTTGCATATGTACCATGTGTGATCCGATTGTCATTGGAATACCGGCGAGATACATATAACGATGTCACGAACTGCACGGCCCCTCCTGCCGGAGGTTCGAGTCCTCACTCGGGCATGGGTGTGTGTGTTGTTCTTAGCGTAAGCTAGTTTAAGGTAGTTGAAGTAGTGTGTAAGTGTAGGGATCGATGACCTCAGCAGTTTGGTCCCTTAGGAATTCACACACTTGAACATATAACGAGAAGACATACGACGAAAAGGAAACAATAATCACTGTATACTTCTGTGTGTGTGTGTGTGTGTGTGTGTGTGTGCGTGTGTAAAGCGTGATGTAACCACTGAGAGTAATTTGCGAGTGGATCGATTACTATCTTCGTTTGCAATTATAATGAGTGGGATGAGCTATTTGTGTTGTGCCGACATGGTTTTCTACGATAAGGCTGTGCCTTACCCCCTCCACTGTCACTTATTACAACTGGGTCTCTCCTCCGTCTTAATGACCTCGATGTCGGCCAAACGCTCCAGTCTTCCTTCGTTACTTCTTTGCATGTCTCATTCAAATCATGAGTAAATAAGAAGTTTGTTAAGTCATCTGTCTTGCTTCGTGAAAAGATAAAAATAAACATATCGAAAACCTAGCGTATGAGTATTTGTTACTATTTGGTCTACCATTTCGAAGGATATATGTGTTTACCACTATATGCGAAAACAATGCACTCAGTAATTATCATTGTGTACTTACCTCGATTCTCCTGACTGAAACGAGCACCTCAGCTAATTCAGCTATGCCTCTAACGAAAACCATGGACATTGTCTGGGCCAAGACATTGAAGTAAGTCAGAACAACGAACACCTGAAACATCGTGCACATTGACCGGTTAGATAGATATGTACAATAAAACTCGTTCTTTGCAGTTATGAACCTGTAATTGAGAGGGCGCATTCCAGTTAGATAACGACTTTGGGCTGCTTTATGCAAGTATAGTATGGGAATATTTGGGAAACATGCACATGTAACTCAACTTTTAAATGCTACAAAATTAATTTTCATTTAAAGGAAATGATTATGATTTACCTTGTCTGCTGTAAGGTCGTTTCCTGTTAGAACAAACGTGATCAATGAGCAACACAGTGCGACTCGGGTGGTGCATAGGTTGAATGACATAAAAATTCCACGTATGTAGGATGTTTTAATGATAACCTTCAGCTCCAGCCTGAAAAATACGATATTTTAATTTGTGCCATCATATCGGAGAGGTGTACTCGATGAACGTAAGGGATTTCTAACATGACATCACATGAGGCAGCGGTATTTAATGATGCAGAACTGATAGTGGTGAATGGCATGAATGGCAGTTTACTCACATTAAGATAACGCGCGGAAGTGGTTACTTACTTTCTGGCCAGCTCAATTAGCTTAGCGAAAGGTTTCTCCCAGGCGTACATCTTTATCACTTGCATTCCGGAAATGATCTCATCCGTGAGACGGACTCTCTTGTCTGTTTTTAGCGCCGTCTGACTGCGGTATTTCGATGAGAGCTTGCCCAGATACGCTGAAAGATAATTTTGACATGATATTTAAACGTGTGATCTATTAGCTGTTAAACGACGTTAATGATAGCTCTGACACTTCAGATACAAGTTTTTATTTAGAAATGTTGACAGTGTTTCGGGAGTCATTAGCAGATAAAACTAATGAAAATATACATAGATGCACAAAAAACATTCGATTCTGGCGCCTTTGCGTCATGTATTACCATATCAAGAATTAGATCACTAGACAGATCAGATAAAATACATCAATGGCAGAACTACACATATAAGACTGTTTACATAAAATTTTGCCTCACTGTAGCTTTTAAATTGTGTAATATGTCTGAGAAATAAGGAAAACATAACTACTGTTTGTGTAGACGTAAAGAGAACATCTACCATCTATCTCCAAAACCTCTACACAATGTACCGACCTATGAAAGGGTCTTCTGACAATTTCCGTTGACGATGATTAGGAGAAGATAAAATGTCATACTCATAGTGTGCGGTAAAGAAACGTTTCTTTTTACATCCATGGTTGCAGACGCACAGAACTAAATAACTGAAATCGAACAGGAAGTAACAAAGGACTATTAGAGAGAAACTGAAAATATTAGACTCCTGCAAAGGAAATAGAACACCTTGAAGAATTCAGACAACATAAATAAACTCATCTTTCTAACTTAAAACAAAAACCATACGTGTTGGAATAAATCTGTATTGTGTAATACTTATCAGGTATTATTTTTCCCTGTGCAATGTAATCTATCACAAAGAAACTTTAGCATCCTTTGATGTAGTGGCCATTGTCTTTCTATAAGACAGGTGGGAAAAAAGTAATTAAACTGTGTATTATCTCAAAAGTAATACATTTATCCTACTGTTAGAGAATATGGTCACTGCCTTCGTGGAAAAATGTTGGCGGTTGCCTATGGACCCATGGTTGTACCCAGGCGTTCACCTCTTCGTCCAAAGCAAGTCGATAGCCATGGATGTTCTTCTTCAGGGCTCTAAAAATATAGTAATCGAATGGAAAGAGATCGGGGCTACACGGAGGATGTGTAAGGGCTTCCTAGCGAAACTTCTGCGCGTAGACGAAACAACCTTGGCAGCATGTGGAACTGCCCACATGTTTCGAGTACGTTGCAGAAGTTTCGCTGGGGAGCACTTAAACATCCTCCATGCAGTCACTAGTCTCCTCTTGCGATCTGCGTACTTTTGGAGTCCTGAAGGAATACATTCGTTGCCGTCGACATGTTTCGGATGAACAGGTGCTCGCTCGGATACAATCCGTATGGCTGTTACGTTTGAAATAATAATCATTTTATTTACTTTTTCCCCATTTGTCTCGTCTTGATTTGGCAGCACCTTATAGAAGCTGAAATAGACTTTCCTGTTTTACTGCAGGTTCAAATGGCTCTACGCACTATGGGACTTAACATCTTAAGTCATCAGTCCCCTAGACTTAGAACTTCTTAAACCTGACTAACCTAAGGAAATCACACACATCCACGTCCGAGGCAGGATTCGAACATGCGACCGTAGCAGCAGCGCGGTTCCAGACTGAAGCGCCTAGAACCGCTCGGCCACAGCGGCCGGCTTTACTGCAGGATCCCACTGCTTTGAGTGAAGTCTCGTTCCTGGCAAGAAGTGGTGGATTCACGCAGCATCCAAAATAGTAAACTGTCGCACAAAGCCAGTAAAATCCTCATTAAAACGTCCCAAACGATACTAAGACGTTCATGCACCAATAATCGCCGGTTACTCAATTCCACACATCGAACGTTTTCGATTTTTCATGTGTGACTGCAGTTTTGGATGTTCTTCAGCTGGATCATCTTCACGAAAAGCATGACCATGTCTGGTTTCAGCCGCGCGGGATAGCCGCGTGGTCTTGGGCGCCTTGCCACGGTTCGCGCCCCCCCTTCCTTCCCCCCTCCCCCCCCCCCCCCCGCCCCCCGTCGGAGGTTCGAGTCCTCCCTCGAGCATGGGTGTGTGTGTTGTCCTTAGCGTAAGTTAGTTTAAGTTAGATTAAATAGCGTGTAAGCCTAGGGACCAATGATCTCAGCTGTTCGGTCCCATAGGAACCACCACCCGTCTGAATTTATCTGTCTATTTGTAAAGCACTGCAAAGCAGGAATGTATTTCATATAAACCTTCATCTAATTTAAACGAATTTCCATTGGCGATAAACTGTTCAAAAGAAATATATGATAGCTTAGTATTCCAATTAATCCATTTGAACGACACACACAGGATACGACTTTTCAAAATGCGTGTAAACAAAACTATTCCGTAGATCAAGTGTACTCTTGACTTTTGTTGTTGTCAAATATAGATCAATAAAATAAAATTTCATTGATGGCAGCGCCAGCTCTGGTGTAGCCGAATAATCTTTCACCTTTTCGTTATATAGCCAACAGAGATGTATAATCAAATAAAATATCACTGGATTAAGATATGTTTTGAATAAAAATGAAAGCAACTGAAGGTAAGTAATTTGTTACAGACTGAGTAAAAGTGAGCTACACCTACAAAGTAGAGTCACAGAATAAATATTTTGTACTTGTCACTCACAGTTAGCTGGAATGGCAGAAATAAGCGAATAGTAGAGCGGGAATAGTTCGTTTTTCTTAAGGTTAATGTGGTGTCACCGCCAGACACCACACTTGCTAGGTGGTAGCTTTAAATCGGCCGCGGTCCATTTGTACATGTCGGACCCGCGTGTCGCCACTGTCAGTGATCGCAGACCGAGCGCCACCACACGGCAGGTCTCGAGAGACTTACTAGCACTCGTCCCAGTTGTACGGACGACTTAGCTAGCGATGCAACGGACGAAGCCTCGTTTATTTGCAGAGAAGATAGTTAGAATAGCCTTCAGCTAAGTCAATGGCTACGACCTAGGAAGGCGCCATAGCAATTGATAGTTATCGTATGAAGCATGTCTCATCAAGAACGATGTATACAAATGATGGATTAAAGTTAAGTATTCCAGAAGCTACGTACTTTTCTTTATAGCATTCATTACGTATCCTGTTTCAGATCTCACGCCATCCTGCGTGAGCTTATAGCGTGCATTTCGGGCTCCTCAAACCACACTGTGTCGGCACTTCTGTCGACACATCAGTTAATGCAGTCTGTTTCATTTTATGTCTGATCGTTATAATCGGCTATGTAGCCATTAAAATGAGCGTGTCTAATGATCGTGGAATGTAAGTGGCGAGGCAGGAAAGGAACATGATTTGGAGCGGCTTGGAAGTAAATCATTCGCTCGATTCCGGAAACAGGAAGTAGGGAAAGTGTTCTGGACGAGCAGATTGTAATGCCACAACGATTCGAGACGACAGTAACACAACGGTCACTGAACTAGCATCAGCAAACATGCGTGTTCTTGAACATATTGCATTTGAGTCAAGCTTACACATTTAGTTAAGATACAATCCAAGTTGGTGGAAGTAGTTATGTAGTCCCCAGAAGTAATTGTGTTACTTCGACTAGAATAATTTCGCTGTTCACAACAAGAATATAAAAATAAAACAATAGACACTTGACGGCTTTACCTTGAGTAGGCACGATGACGAAGACCAGGCCAATTCCAACGAAAGCGGAAGCACCAATCATAGAGTAGATGAAGTAGGCGCAGATGCAGCCGGTGACTGGTGCGCACCACATGCTGTGCATGAACACGGACACCAGGTCGAACCTACTGACGTCGTTGGACAGCAGGTTCACCACCTGCCCAGCAGCCGTCTCACCCAGCGCCGTGCGGCTCAGCCGTAAGGACTGAAATACACGGTGTTATTTGTGTCTATTGCTCTTTTTGCAACGTAAACCTCTTAGCTTATTGATTCAGTATGTTTCAAAATATACTGTTGAGGAGACAAGAAACGTAATCAAATTCCAATAACTATTACCTATATACACTTAAGAAATAAAGAAGAGAGAGAGTGAAGGCAGGCTTAAAATTTAAGACGCAGCTAACTACGGGGGTAATCCCAAAAGTAAGGTCTCCAATTTTTTTATTAGTACATAGACCTGTTTATTTCTACAATGGTTTACATCAGTTTACAGCTTGAACATTTAGCTATTTTTCGACACGATCACCGTTTCTGTCGATGCATTTTTGTAGACGATGTAGCAGTTTTTGTATGCCCACGTCATACCAGCTCACCGCCATGCTGTTCAGAAAGTTATGAACCTTTTCTTTCACCTCGTCGTCGGAGATGAATCGCTTTCCGGCGAAACGTTTTTTTAACCTAGGGAACAGGTGATAGTCACCGGGCGCCAAGTCAGGACTATAGCGTGGGTGGGTGATTATGTTCCACTGAATCTGTTGTAGGAGAGCAATGTGTGGGGGAGCGTTGTCATGTGTATGTGTACGCCCTTGCTCAACATTCCTCTTCTCCGGTTCTGAATTGCCCGTTTGAGTTTTTTCAGAGTCTCACAGTACCTGTCAGCATTAATTGTGGTCTCAGCGATTCAGCCCCGACGACAAGGTGAAAGAAGAGGTTGATAACTTTCTGAACAGCATGGTGGCGAGCTGGTATGACATGGGCATACAATAACTGCCACATCGTCTACGAAAATGCATCGACAGAAATGGTGATCGTGTCGAAAAATAGCTAAATGTTCAAGCTGTAAACTGATGTAAACCGCTGTAGAAATAAACAGGTCTATGTACTTATACGAAAATAGAAGACCTTACTTTTGGGATTATCCTCGTAATTGTGTCACAAAGAAGTTGTTAAAGCATCGTGCCAGCCTCGCTCTACCAATGTAACAGCGCCATTTTGTTAAGTCGTTACTGATATCAATAATTGCTTCTTAGCCTACAAACAGTCTCATAATTTTTTTTTTAAATGTAAATATCGAGAAATTGCAGTTCGTTTTGTTTCTTTCGTGCTGAAGTATCAAGGGTTTCATGAATATTTCATGAAACTCTTAAAAATAATTCATTGATGATACTTAAACCTTCCACTTTCTTTGACAGAATTTTCAAATATTTGGAAAAAGTCGTGGAAGATGGCTTGTTGATCATCGAAGATCTTTACAGTGACCATTTACAGTGCGAGAAAGTAGTTCTTCGCGGATATTGACTTTCCATCATTCGTCATGCCAAATAAAAATCCATGGTCATGGACTTCTCAGACCGGGCTAACTGAAAGGTAGAAACAACTGCGACCATTTCATCGACTGGAAAATACACTACTTTTGCAAGACTTCAGAACGACAGTAACTTTCACATGATGTTACTGCCAAGTAACATGAACTTGGACGATACATAGAAAGAACAGCTACATTATAATACAAATGGTAACTGAAAGAAATATCCAATGAGACGACCAGAAACGACGCTTTTATTTAAAGACACTGAAGTCTCTGCGGTTCATGATAGACCCCTGGACGAAACAAAAGGCGTGACGCGGTTCTTAATAGTGTGTGTGACCACCACGGAAGGCAATGCACGCTCTATAGCGTGTTCCCATGCTGATTACAAGGTTGGTGAGGAGTTCTTCTGGTAGGGCGTTTCATTCCTCCACCAAGGCGGATGACAATTCGTGGATGGTCGTTGGTGCCTGTGGACGTGCTGCAACACATCTCCCCAACGCATGCCACTCGTGCTCGATGGGATTTAACTCGGGGGAAAGGGAAAAACCAGTCCACTCGCCAAATATCCACTCGTTCCAGGAGCTCCTGCGCTTGCGCTGTGCGATGCGGTCGCGGACTGCCATCCATAAAATTGAAGCCACGGTCGAACACAACCCCACGTGGGGATTAAGTACATTGTCAGAACATCATTGACGGGCGAGTGTACTATTTTCAAATATTTCGAGATCAGTATGCCCGTGCAACTGTTTGACTTCGCACACCATAGCACCTGGGTCACCAAAATGATCATATTCTGTTCCTGGGTGCATTACATGTTCCCATCTATCGCCATATAACAGCACGTCCAGTATCTTCGAAATGATAGTATTGGGTCCAAGTGTTACAGTGTGGGAGGCGTAATGTTGTATGGGCGTACTGGTCTCCAAATCTTTGACCACAGTACACTCACCGGTCAACGTTATTGTAACATTGTACGTCTTCCCAATGTGCAACTCATCAGGGATGCATTCGGCCCTTATTTCAATTTTACGAATGACAGTGTGCAACCTTATCGAACAGCCGCAGTTGGAGGAGCTGTTGGAACGAGAGCATATGCAGCTAACGGACTGGCCTGCACTTTCACCCCAACTTAAATCCCACACAGCAGGAGTGGGATGCGATGTGGAGATGTATTTTAGCCCGTCCACATGCACCAACGACCATACTAAAGCTGTCTACCACGCTAGTGGAGGAATGGAACTCTCTGCCATATTCCTTGACTTCCGGAATGCGTTTTACTCGGTGCCCCACTGCAGACTCCTAACTAAGGTACGAGCACATGGGATTGGTTCCCAAATATGTGAGTTGCTCGAAGACTTCTTAAGTAATAGAACCCAGCACGCTGTCCTCGATGGTGAGTGTTCATCGGAGGTGAGGGTATCATCTGGAGTGCCCCAGGGAAGTGTGGTAGGTCCGCTGTTGTTTTCTATGTACATAAATGATCTTTTGGATAGGGTGGATAGCAATGTGCGGCTGTTTGCTGATGATGCTGTGGTGTGCTGGAAGATGTCGTCGTTGAGTGACTGTAGGAGGATACAAGATGAGTTGGACAGGATTTGTGATTGGCGTAAAGAATGGCAGCTAACTCTAAATATGGATAAATGTAAATTAATGCAGATGAATAGGAAAAAGAATTCCGTAATGTTTGAATACTCCATTAGTAGTGTAGCGCTTGACACAGTCACGTCGATTAAATATTTGGGCGTAACATTGCAGTGCGATATGAAGTGGGACAAGCATGTAATGGCTGTTGTGGGGAAGGCGGATAGTCGTCTTCGGTTCATTGGTAGAATTTTAGGAAGATGTGGTTCATCTGTAAAGGAGACCGCTTATAAAACACTAATACGACCTATTCTTGAGTACTGCTCGAGCGTTTGGGATCCCTATCAGGTCGGATTGAGGGAGGACATAGAAGCAATTCAGAGACGGGCTGCTAGATTTGTTACTGGTAGGTTTGATCATCACGCGAGTGTTACGGAAATGCTTCAGGGACTCGGGTGGGAGTCTTCAGAGGAAAGGAGGCGTTCTTTTCGTGAATCGCTACTGAGGAAATTTAGAGAACCAGCATTTGAGGCTGACTGCAGTACAATTTTACTGCCGCCAACTAATATTTCACGGACAGGCCACAAAGATATGATGAGAGAGATTAGGGCTCGTACAGAGGCATATAGGCAGTCATTTTTCCAACGCTCTGTTTGGGAGTGGAACAGGGAGAGAAGATGCTATTTGTGGTACGAGGTACCCTCCACCACGCACCGTATGGTGGATTGCGGAGTATGTATGTAGATGTAGATGTAGATGCCAGAAGAAATCCTTAGCAGCCTTGTGTCTAACATGGGAGCACTTTGCAAAGCGTGCACTGCCATCCGTGGTAACCACACACCCTGTTAAGAACCATGTTCCGCCTTTTGTATTGTCCAGGAGAGCATCGTAAATCGTGGGGACTTCATTGTAATTATTGTCTTTGAATGATAATGTCGTTTCTGTTGGTCTCATTGTGTTTTTCTTTCAGTTACCTTCTATGCTATGCTGAAGCAGTTATTTCAATCAGCGGTCGAAGTTTCATCAAGATATGTTACTTGGCAGTGACGCATCATGCGAAAGTTGGAGGATGACTGTCTTTGTGATCCTTACAACGAGGAGGAGCTGTGTCATACTGAAACTACAAACGGTCCTCAAAACGTATTTTGAAAAATCTTAAGTATAGTTGTTTATCTATGTGATCGAGTAAATGATGAATCTGGCAGCCTGCCGGTCAGCTAACGACGTCAGACATTTAATGTGACAAAAAATTTGCAATTCTGTGTGAGGTGTCTGTTTTGCAAGACCACGAATAACTGTTACTTGTATCATGTAAGCCAGTGTGGTAGAAGCCTCGTTCATCGCCGATAAGTATACTGGAAACAGATCAACTTAAAAAAAAAAGTGAGAAATTTAAGAAACTGAGAACTGGTTCTTATTTACAGATGTTCAAGACACTAAGACTTTGACTCACTTGATTTGTCCTGCTGTATCATGTGTGCGGGAGAGACAGTCACAAAAGGAAAACTGCCTGTAGACAGTTCGAACGTACGGCGAGTAATGGTATCCCTCAGCGAAACGGCAGCAGGGAATTGGAAGGATCGTCTTGTGCACTCAGCGTGCATGCCTGGGAGCCTCATTTAATATGTTGAACACAGTTTTATCAGCAACCGCCGAGGAAATACGGTACAACCGCCTGTAGACTGGCGCACGTTGGAATGAGCAACGCTTGTCGTCTGGTCTGACTTGTAAGACACAGTAAGAGCGTGGGACTGCGAAGGAAAAGTTGAAACGGTGTTGTGTTTTTACATGGTGTTTTGATCATTAATGCTGGAATTTTCTGGAAGTGAATGGCCATGCACTTGGATGTCCAGCGACTGGCAGAGATGATTGAGAAGGGCAGCATTGCTCACGGAATTTCAGAGAAACACACTATCTACAGCATGGCCCCAATAACTGCTCGTGGTCGACCGGTCCTGAGTCGAGTGGAAGACTTGAGCCAGATGTTTCGAATGTGCTGTAACAATCTGGGCTGCTACTTCTTAGACTTGTGTCATGGAGCTGAAAACCATGCGGTGCTCTTGAATGGCTACATTTCAACCGAGGCAGCTGACTGTGTCTAGGGTCCACAAAAGTTCTTTTTTTATTTTATTTATTTACTTACTTTTTTTTGCGGCTCTTCATCGTTCCAAATAATAATAGCTGTAGGAGAACCGAAGTATTCGAAATATTAATGTCAGAACCAAAGACTTCCCGCGAACTAGACTATTAAAATAGTAGTGGTTACCTACCGAAGTATTCGCATCAAAGAACAGAAGTATGACTCTCGCATTATATGTCCGTCGAAGGGAGTGATGCGTTTGAGTATCAGTCTTGTAGACTGCATGCTAAGTAGCATGCTCCAATACTTGAAGTGGAAGATTTGGAAAGATGGCACTTCCGAATAAATTGCCAATATATTGGGTACTGATACTTTTTTTTTCATTGTAAATTTATTTCAGAAGGCTTTCTGACTCATTCCATGTCCCTTTGAATTTTTAAGTTCACAGATTCATAGATATGCTTGAGAAATGTGGCAGAGACAAGTGTGGAACTCACCTTGCGGTAGATGAGCGAGCAACAGGAGGTGCGCATGCGCATGCCTGTCCTGAGTGCGCCCAGCATGTAGTGGTTGAAGGAGACCGTGCTCAGAGCCGTGATGACGACGATGGCGGCGGCGTACAGCACCGCCTCTTCTCTCGGCATGGTGCGCGGGGGCGTGAAGTACTGCAGCAGGTAGCCCAACATCAGGGGCTGCAGCATCCTGCCGGGCAAACAGGCATTTGCAGTTACCTGACTGGACAGCGGTTTCCTGACTCTAGCAGCCGGTGTTTTTCTCCGGTGTGAGGAATAATCACTCAGTGTTTAGTCGTTGTTTTCGCCATTTTCAGGAGTGGTACTGGCAAACTTGTAAGACACAGTAAGAGCGTGGGACCCCGAAGGCAAAGGTGAGACGCTGTTTTGTTTTTACATGGTCTTTCGATCACTACTGCTGGAATTTTCCGGAAGTGAATGTCCATGTACTGAAAATGGCACAGAGATTCCGAAGTACCCTATTTGATGAGAAGTCTCAGGATACCTATTATTGGACATTAATGGGGGGAATGTGCGATGGGTATACTTTCAATGATGATCCTCAAAAGCCGAAACCAGAGATAGCAGTGATGTTGGACGCTGGGGCTGATGTCGGGACTCTGGGCAGGCCAATCCATTGGAATGGTACTGTCTACAAACTATTGCCCCATAGATACTGTTTTATGACAGAGTGCATTGTCTTACTGGTGCAAACAAACGTCGTCTCCGCATTGTTCTCCTGCTGTACGCTATACACAGTGCTCTAAAATGTGTTCATATCCTTCCGCATTTAGCGATTTCTTAAGGGCAAGTAGGGGACCACACCACAACCGCGAAAATCATCCCTATACCGTAACACCATCTCTTACGTACATCAGTCGCAGTTGGCACTACACTTGATGACAGGTAACGTTCTCGAGGTATTCGCCTAACCCAAATCATCTCATCGGATTACCGCAAGGTACAGTGTGATTGATCTCTCAAAATCACTCGTTGTTAGTCATCCACTGTCCAGTGGCGTCCCTCTTAACGCTACTTCTTTGTACTGAAAACAAAAATATAGAGCTTATGAGAAACTGCTCGACCATTGTACCTTGTTCTCTTTAATTCCGCACACGTGACTGAAGTACAAAAGCGAAGAAACAACCGCAGATAAACCCAAACACCGCGAGAATATTGAAAATCTCGCGCGACGCGCGTGCTGTATAGCTTAGGTGCTTTTCGTAGGCCAGTTTGAGGTAGTTTTCCGACTTGATAGAAAACAAGCGTCCTGTATCAATATGTTCGTCTCAACTTCCTCTATATTACTGTGGCACGTTGTAAACAGTGACAATGTATAATACAGGAAACAAATAGAAATGTACTTTAAAAGTGTTCTGTCTCGGAAACCATTCGGAATAGGGCGTATATCCATATCAAGTTTTTTGTTCAGAATCACTATGCTATCACTCGTAGAAATACGTTCCTTTCCTCCTGACTCACCCTATATAACGAAACATACCATATATATATATATATATATATATATATATATATATATATATATATATATATTCTCTCTAGCTCCGCACACACAGTCATTGTGCTAGCTTGATTGCTGGTGTCATTTTGGAACACACGAATTATTCCTTCCGCTGATTACAAGTGTGGTTGTAAAACATCGCATGAAATATATAGGGTGAGTCAGGAGGAAAGGAACGTGTTTCTACGAGTCATAGCATAGTGATTCTGAACAAAAAACTAGATATGGATATATGCCCTATTCCGAATGGTTTCCGAGACAGAATACTTTTAATGTACATTTCTATTTATTTTCTGTATTATTCGTTGTCATTGTTTGCAACGTACCACAGCAATATAATGGAAGTTGAGGCGAACATATTGATACAGGATGCTTGTGGTCTATCAAGTTGGAAAACTACCTCAAACTGGCCTACGAAAAGCACCTAAGCTACAGCGCACGCTCGTCGTGCGAGATTTTCAATATTCTCACGATCTCCCCTCGCAAACTGTTAGTCCTAGACAAAAAATAAATAGGACCTTTTTTTGTAGCAAACTGAGACACGTTTTCGTTGGAGTGTGGGACTCGTCACCCTTCTCCCTCCTAGTGCTGCGGCAAAGGGAAAGGCTGCATCCCACATGCAGTCTGGCCGATTGTCCGTTCGCGGTCTTATGCCACAGGCTTTAACTTTACCTTTATAAATTTATTAAAGAAGATCATACAAGACCGATATTAAACGTGTTCTATCTCGGAAACCATTCGCAATATGGCATATGTCCCGTTGAAGATTTTTTGTTCAGAATCATTAATACTATCGCATCTCAAAGCATGTACCTTTCCTCCTGACTCACCCTGCATATACATATAAGAGAGAGAGGGGGTGGGGGGGATAATATACGTGGGAAAACAACGTGTTCAAACGCTCTGCTATTGTAGTTAAATCTGACTGCGAAGAAGAATACGAAACAGCAGATTTTTACAGCTCACCACAGAATTTTCTTTCTAGCCGCCATTTTTAACAGAAAACGTGCCGTCGGAATGTTTCTTAAGAATATCGTGTAAAAATTTGAAATAAGTCGAATAGGAACTTCTCGAGATTTTTATTAATAACGTTTCCCCTATATATTTTAGTATAACGAAACATATACTATCTGATTAAAACAAACCAAACACCCCCTATGTAATGTGGAATTGACCAAAAAACGTCACGAGAGATGGACCCGCCAGTATAAAAGGAGGCGGAGGATATTGAAACAGTAACGGCAGAAAGGGGTCTATCAGGAGACTTTAGTGACTTCGAACGTGAGTTAGTTTTTGCATGTCATCGGGGTAACATATCCATCAAGGATATTTCAGCCCTTCTAAAGCTGCCCAAATCGATTGTTGGTGATGTTTAAATAAACAGTGCACTGTTTTATTTCCTTCCGTGCAGTAGGTTTTAACAGAAAAACTGTAAATTCGTAAAGTTGTGTTTATGATTTATCAGCTAGTGATTAGAAAACCACTAGAATCAGAATCGTCCGAAACTTCGTAATGTTACCTGTTCGCAGATTAAAACTGTGCGAAATAGTGTCAATGAAGCTACTATCATCCCATATGAAAAATCTACAGAGGTCTCTCTCATACCCTGTACTCTAATGATCCTAACCAATTTGAACGAATCAAGGTATCATTTGCAGTAACAACAAAGAAGGCTCGAGGTCACAAATACAAATACGTTGGAAATGATTCACGATCAGCGTGTTTTTCGTATGGTCAGATTTAAGTTACCCTTTCACGAAATGTTAGTTCAGAAAATCAGTTCATATTTTTACCACACAGTACCCAAAAAAAAAAACGAAAAATTCTTTACATTCCGAATTTTGTGATTGTATCGCGTATGAAAAATTTAATCGTACCCTGTGATTTATTATAATTTCGAGCTCTATGTCTCCAAAGTGGACTATTTCACAGCAAAGGGTCGAAATTTGCTTCCTTACACAATGACCAGGGATACCCTAGATTAGGACGTACATCCAACTCCCATAGCCGAGTCCACTGCTATGAATATAACTGTGTTCTTGAAATGACGAAATCTTATAATTGGTGGCAGTTGTGAACACGGAAGAAGTAGTGTGACAGTCTAAAGATGACCAATATAGCACTCGTTCATTTATTGTTAACCAGGCACAGAACACGTCTGGTACATGTATTGTACAGCGTCTTGTTAATTCTAAGTTTATCTGTAGACGCAAAGAGAGTCATAGCAGGCAATTGCAGCCTCAACTTACCTGAGGACTATATCGTAGAGAAATATAAGACATCCCATTCTGAAGTACTCCAAGCCGAACGTCCGCACTATTGCACCTATGAGGCTAGGTTTCTTCTTCTTGAGCTGTTTCTCCCATTGCCTGAAACAAGAATGACAGATATATAACTTACTCCGAATCTGCAAATCTTTTCGTATATAATGGTCGGAGTTTTTGCTTTCACTGACAATAGTAACCAACGGATGCTATCCATTTCGTCTGTAACGTTGTTATCTCTGTAGATCTCTCTGCGCCAAGTATTTTCCAGATTGTACTTTTTGAGAGCTTCCCGACATAATAACTGCTTTAGTGGTTTACGGGCGTCGCTTCGGATAGTGACCGTTTATCCAAACGAATAAAACACGAATTTGCCGAATCTTTCTTCTCCTGTGAATGGCGAATCTGGAAAATTAAACAATAAGTCCGAATCTCTGCAGCCGTGTGTTCACCATACCACACATTCCGCGCCTAAATTGCTTTTTCAGATGCAGAACAAACGTATTTGGGCAGATTGTTTACCGGTGTTAAAGAAGTGCAAGACTATCAAAAGGCCAGAATTTTATGTCCTCACGTCATCGAATATAGTGTGTGCCGTAAATGATTTAGTATTTGATATTTTAACTATATGAATAAATTAATAACCTATAGTTCAGTAATACTACTACAGTGACCATTATCTTATTTTAGCTTTATGTAGAAACTAATAGAAATTACTGATAATTGCTTCTTGAACTTTTCTTGTACCGCGCTTTATCAGTGCATAAATGTGCGCCCCTGGTAGCTGAGTGGTCAGCGTGACAGAATGTCATGTCTAACGGCCCGGATTCCATTGTCGGCTGGGTCGGAGATTTTCTCCGCTCAGGGACTGGGTGTTGTCCTTATCATCATCATTTCATCCCCATCGACGTGCAAGTCACCGAAGTGGCGTCATATTGAAAGACTTGCACCAGGCGAACGGTCTACCCGACGGGAGACCCTAGCCATACGGCATTTCCATTTCCATTGCATAAGTATGACTTTAAATCTGCTCCACTTTCATGGAATCTCTTCCACCCTTCTCAGGTCGTCTTATGCGTGTCCTCCACATGGTATATATAGCAAAAGTAATTTGGGAAGTCGTTTGCTATCCACTCCCCGTTTGCATTCGAACCAGAAAATGCAATATTTAGTTGATTGGTCTCACTTAATACATATTCCGACTCGTATTGATTAACTTCTTGTGTGATTCGTTGTAGAGGAACTTAGTTATATGCAAAGCTTCCTTTTCTGCATCCTGTATCTAAACTAGAATCGCATTCATTGGCACCAAGCTTTCGCTACCATACAGCAATACTAAGAGAGTCAGAATTACTCAAGACTTCATTCTTCGACGTCTCGAGCATGCATATGCATTTGTTTTCCGAGAGTTTCTGTTGCTATTATGGAGTATTCGACAACCTTCATACTGTATCTAAAACACTTACGCTTCAGGTATTATCTGTATCGCAGAAGCCCCTGATTTTCTTCTTGTGTTTTGAATTGTTGAACATCATTTATAATGCAAATTATTTAAATGGTATTGTGCTGATTGTACGTAATCTCCCATTTCCTGGTATCTTAAACCATATGAGCGTCCTTGACAACGTGAAACGTACATATTTATGTCGAGTTTCATACGTCACTTCGATGTCACATAGTGTGAGTGATACTGCAGGTACTCCCTAACTAAAATTTCACCAGTCTTCTTTTCTTGTGAAGTTTTATTTTTTGGTTGTTATTAGCTCGGATATCTGTTTGTAATATCCCGCCGCTCCAGTGTTACAGAGGCGGACTCAGACTAAGGAAGCGCAGCCACGAGGATGGGGCTCGCGGCAGACACGCCACATGGGGATGTCTGTTATCTCTCTACCGGGAATACGCTGCCTGACAAAAAAGTAAAGCACTCAGAAGAAATGGTCGGACGTCAGTGTGACTTCATACGCGTGCAGACTATCGGCGAGTGTGTAAAAATTACTGCTGCGACAGACAGAAGTGCCATGAGAGTGCATTAGTGTTGTTTGTGTTTAGTGTTGTTACCGGTCTGGTATAGTATGTAAGTGTCAGATGTCGAATGATCGCTGTGAAAGACACGAAGATGCCACACACTCGTGTGTGACAGCGTTATCAGGACCTGTCAGAGTTTGAAAGCGGCGTCCTTGCGGGTCACTATTTGGCCGGCTGGTCCAATCGTGCAGAACACGGATGCGTGGGTAAACTGGATATTAAACTGTCCCGATTCCTTATCTGTTTGTCATTCGGATGTGACAGCGGTCCGATGATGGACTGCATGGGAACATGAGGGCAGGTATACGCGTCGTCAAGGTTCTGATCGACCACGTCTGACGTCTACAAGGAAGGACTGCCTTACTGTATACCGTTCAAACTCGCTTCACACCTGTGCCTGCATTCAGAGAACAATTAGTGGACTCCCTGCAACATTCGGTATCATTCCGCACCATTGTAGACTAGCATCAGTCACAGGAGGGAATTGTCATGATACGTATAGGCTGCCGTTAATACCACAACATAAAAGGTTGCGTTTGGAGTGGCACCGTAACCGGTGAACATGGATTGGCGATTATGATAGCAACCTGTGTCCCATTCTTCCAATGTTTTAGAAAGGAATAGCAGTATTTCTGGTGTTACGGTGCGTGTAGCCGTCGGATATGACTTCACCTCACGACTGGTAGTGACTGAGGGAACTCTGACGGCACAGTGGTACATCACAGACATCCTGCGTCATCCTATGTTATCCGTCATGCAACAGTATCACAGTGCCATTTTGCAGCAGGACAACGCATTCGATGTTGATGAATGGCGTCGTATTGCGTTCATTGCTGAATCACACTTATGCATTACCTCAAATGACTGTTGAAGGCGAGTTTTGCAGTGGCGAGAGAGACAACATCAGGGACATCTCTGCATCCTGTTTTTTCTCTTGTGTGGCAGTGTTATGGTGGCATTTTTTAACAGAACAATGCACTTACCCACACACACACACGACATGTGGCTCTGTGAACTGTCTGCGTGATATTGGCTTATTTCCGTGGCCAGAAAACCGCAAGATTTGTCTCCTACAGAAAATGTGTGTAGCCAGCTCGGACGTCAGCGCCATCCCACTTGCAGTAGCTTAGATATCAAGAATAATTTCCGACAGTACTGGACCAGCTTGCCTCAGGAAAGGATACAACGGATTTATGATACCCTTCCCAAATGAACTAGGTGCCTGCATGCACACCAAACAAGATGCAACGTCATACTGATAAATGGGCTCAAACTGGCAACTTTTTTGTAAACCTGACTCGAATTCATATTCACTGAAATGTAATCGCATACTCACTCAAACCGTGCGGTTTAATTTCGTTTCCTCCCCCAATTCTGGGTGATCCACGTTTTTGTCAGACGGTGCAAATATTCTGTGGTTCGTATCTCGCTACTTGGATCCAGAGTTACGCCAACGGTTGAATATTGTTATTACCTTGATTTTCGAACCAGAACTTTGATTTGGAACTGTTGTGGATTGTATGTTGTCGTGTGAGACGATTCTGGCTTCCGTTCATCGGCGCTGATTCGGGACTCACGTATTCGTTGTAACGTTCGCCCTCTTATTTAGTTTGTAGCTATCGACTCAGTGTAGATCTCGATTTCCGTACAGTACCGGTTCACAGAAGAGTCTTGCCTAGTGAACTGTGGATTTATTTTCAAAGAACACACTTAAGAATTTACTTTATTTACTAGCGATTCATCAAGAACATGAACACATTTAATCACACTACGTGAGCGTGGAAGTAGTTGCCAGGGAGTAACTGATGAAATCATTCTCAAATTGCTTTTAACAAATGGAAATTTTATTCCTAAAAGTGTTTTTTTTAAGGAATGAGATTTAAAATTAGAATCAGAAAACACCCTCTAAATATCAAGTTACAATTTATTCAGAGGCAGAAAGAAACCAAATTTTCGAGTGTATGAGCTTTCGGGCTGAGAACCTAGCCGTTCCCTTTTGACACGGCCGTAGTCTCGACCGCTCACAACAACCTCTGAAAGACTACACTGGTGAAAATCTGCATCACACCAGATTACTTTAAACTAAAAGTTTTAACAATTCACACAAGCACACAAACTATGCACCCCATAGGAGGGATGTAAATGGTGCAAAACACTAATATTAAAAGATTAACTTTGCCACCGAAGGTGCAACTTGATTTTAACTTCTAAAAAAAGTCTTACGGTGGAAGGGTGGCAACTTTATATACTAAAATGACCATTTAAATAAAAGCCCATGAAATGCAATCTTACATAAAATTATACAAGGTTGGCCAAACGAGTTAACATGCTCTACAGTACACATATACCGCCTCTCAAGATGATAGGCAAGATAAAAACATATTTCAGGAATTAGGCCGTTACACTCAAGCAATGAATTCGTTAACACACCGAATCCGACAAACATGACAGAGGCAGCTCCGAACGACAGACTAACTGCCTAACAAATGCGGACGAGAGACACACGAGCAAGCTGCTGACGAGAGATTGACCAAGAAAACAAGTAGAGTTTAACAAGGGTAAACCACACAACATATCACCAATCACTTAACTTCTAATAAACTGCGATTTCTCGAGAAGACCTGGCGCAGCACCCCCAAATAGCTCTCCCGAACCGTCCGCTGCCAGCCGCTTCAACGGGCGCAGGAAGGCGCGCCGATCTCCCCTCTCACGGCGTCGCAGCTCGCACCGGCCAGACCGATGTCGTTGATTGACTCCTGTTGCTCTTCTGTCGGCCACGAAGCCACTACCTCTCGCTACACGGCGCGGCCCACTGGACTCACGTGGCGACCTCACATGCGCCGACGCTCAAGACGGACAAGTCATCTTGTGTCTCAGTGCGCGACCAACCAACCGATCGATTCAACCGCCAATGACCATTGCCTGTGCAAATCGAGCAGACTGGCAGCCTAATGCGCAGACTCAGATGCAGGAACTAAGCACCGGCCGACCACTCGCTGAGTTCTCTTACTGACGGAGTGGAAAGACTCTCATTCTGCCAGCTTTAACGGTTGATCCGAACGAAAGACATACTAGCACTCCGAACGACAGACAGACACTAACTGCCTCACAAATGCGGACGAGAGACGGACTAGCAAGCAGGGAACAAGAGAATGACCCAGATTGAGTCCAGACTGACCAACTGGCGAGCTGATAGCGCCCCTGAAATGCACGAGGACAGGCAACCTTTCCGCTTTCCCACCAGAGGGACACAACAAAGCTGCGACTGCCACAGCGGCGCCACCGCCAGAAACGGGGGGCGACTGCTTCACACAACGCGCTGCGGCGCGCTCTTCAAAACAGCAATTTTTACCACGGCTCACCTAGTTTAGTGTTAGGCTACGATACTTGACTACTATTTTCCGTTACTAATCAGACTATGATTCTGTGAAAACTGTCAAATACTTAGCAGAGATCTACGACGAACACGTGCACTTGGAGATTAAATTCGAAACACTTCCATCGTGGTCGATTGTCTTCTTCGAGTCCTTTTTAATTATTCCTAATAAATTCGTTTGAACCAATTATTAAATAATCTTGCGTATGCTTGTCTATGCATTTTAGGAAGCTTATAAGTGTGTACGTTTTACAATATTTTCTCTTTCATGCAAAACCAAATAATATGGACGGTTTGAAGCACTGCCGGGAATGATTCATACTAAATAATATTATCTGATTTGACGCAATAAACGTAGATCATATAAAAAAGTGAAGGAGCCATTTTGTCGCTTTTCTGATTTTCATTCATTAGAGTCCCCTTCACATTTGTTTGTGTTTGGTCTTCCTCATATCTTGCGCGATACGATCGATTTTTATAGTGTTCAGTCCGCGTATCCCTTATCTTTACCTACATTCTACCGTATCTTAGTCAAATATTTTGAAGTCTTTGTGATCGAAACTATGTCCGTTATAATTTTGTATCTCTTTGTACCTCTGGTAGCTGATTTACGCATGTATTAAAATTTTGTTCGTCAGGTTGGAGAGAGTAACATCTCATAACTTTCATTCACCAAAGCACGTGATGTAAATAATGCGTGATTCTGCACTGTGCCATGCAATAGCGAAATGCCGCAGCATACTAAACACTTTAAAGACATTCAAAAAGTAATCCGGAGAATGAATCATGGAATCTCTTTCATAAGTCATCTTTGATGGGCTATCTCCTTCCTTCATACCTGAATGTATTATGTTGGTGCATAATTTCGTAGCGTTTTCCCATAAGTTTAATAAACACAGCAGACATGCACAACAGAGACTTTAGTCATCAAAAAATATTGTCATTCACTATTCACGCCGGGCGGAGCGGCCGCACGGTTTAAAGGGCCATGTCACGGATTGCGGGGCCTCTCCCGCCGTAGGTTCCAGTCCTCCTTCGGGCATGGATGCGTGTATTGTTCTTAGCATAAGTTAGTTTAAGTAGATTGTGTGTCTAGGGACCGATGACCTCAGCAGTTTGGTCCCTTAGGAATTCACACACATTTGAACACTATTTGCAACAATCTGCCAATGCTGGGGTAACTTCTCGATTCCGCGGCTACAGAAATCACGCGGTTTTGAAGTGAAGAACTCATCGAACGATGTTCGCGGCGCATTATTATCCGGAAAGAAAGTTCCTTGATTGTTGTTTGACAGAGAGTGGAAAAGCTAAAAATCTGAGGGCACAAGATCAGGTGAATAGACTGCTTGCGGAATGACTTCCCAACCTAACTTCTGTATAGTGTGTTCTGTCAGTCTAGCAGAATGCGGACGGGCGTTATCTTGGTGTAGTATCACTTCACGCAGTCTTCCTGGCCATTGTTGTTGGACTGAGTCAGCAAGATATCTCAGTTATTCACAATAAATGTCAACAAACAGAAGAATATGTCGTAAATGTTCCGGTTTCTCCACTTGGTAATCTATTTTGTAGTGTCCACAGCTCCACTCACAATTTTCAAATGAGAAAATGACGACATGGAAACTCAAATATAACAGTGAACTACAAATAAAAATGACAACCTGTAAATAAACCCATAGCAACCGGAATATCTAATTGCAAAACAAAAACACCTAATAATTCATATCAGGTAGCATAGTTTTTTCTTAATTTGTCACTACATTCATCGATTATAATCCCGAACAGGGGTCGGCATGACGAATGTTATCCCTCTTTCTTATTTTCTCCTCCAATTCATATACCATACATTTCAGTTACTTATTATTCCTAGTTAGCCATTGACCAAAAGAGATAAGAAAAAAGTCATCAACTAATTATATAAAATGTCACTTACTGTTCTAGTTGGTCCCCCAGAAGAGCAGATGTATCTTCGTCAAGGGGTTCAAAGAGGTCGTCCACTGTCAGATCGCGGGAGTAACCCTCTCTAAAAAGCGGGAGCGTGTACCTGTAACAGATGAACGTTCGTTACTTGTGTGTGTATGTTTAGATTAGATTAGGTGGTACTCTTCGTTCCAATAGATCCAATGTCAGGAGACTTTCCAGGGTGTAGAACATGTGACAAAACAAGAATACACAATAAATATTTACAAAGAAACAAAATTCTAATGTACCTCCTCCAGATCAGAAGTAAAATCGTCCTCATCGATGTGGTATAATCCACAAGATATTAAAACACATTATCATATAAAAGATAAACATGTAAATGTTCAACACACCGAGGTGCACATGAGAATTCATAGGGATCGTCAAGTAGAATAACACTAATTTGGCCGGCCGGAGTGACCGTGCAGTTCTAGGCGCTTCAGTCTGGAACCGCGCGACCGCTACGGACGCAGGTTCGAATCCTGCCTCGGGCATTGATGTGTGTGATGTCCTTGGGTTAGTTAGGTTTAAGTAGTTCTAAGTTCTAGGGGACTGATGACCTCAGATGTTAAGTCCCTTAGTGCTCAGAACCATTTTTGAACACTAATTTGCATTGATTGTATTACTGCGCTGAATTTGTACAGAAGTCAGATTGTATATAATACTCGCATATTTGTTATTATTAACAACGTATACACGTCAGTTGGTTCTACTAAGACATTCGTCAATGGAACAGGACGACCTGGCCGCCAATAAATCCTTTAGACCTTCTTAAAGCGAACTTCATTAGCAGTTACACTTTTATGGCAGCTGGCAAGTTATTGAAGACGTGTGTAATTGAATAATGGACACTTTTTTGTTCCAAGGTAAGTGACTTTAAATCTTTGTGAAGATCATTCTTATTTCTAATGCTGATTCCAATAATTGAACTACTGGTTTGAAAACACATATATTTTTAATGACGAATTTCGTTGAAATAAATATATATTGTGAAGTAGTATTTAGTATCCCTAATTCCTTAAACAGGCCTCTGCAGGACGCTCTTGAGTTTGTACCGCAAATATTTCATGTTACACGTTTAGGACTCCGAAAACTTTAGCTTGGCTTGAAGATGTACCCCGAAAAATAATCTCTTATGACATTATGGAATGAAAGTAAGCAAAGTGTGCCAGCTTTTTTATTTTTTTATCACCTATGTCTAACAACATCCACATTGCAAATAGAAGTTTGTTTAGGCGGTTCAGCAGTTCCATAGTATGCTGCCCCCCTAGATGAGTTTACCATCAAACGGTAATCCCAAGAATTAAACACTGTCAACCGCATCTATCTGCCTGTTGTCATATTTTAGGCATATGTTGCGGGACAATGTGTTTCAAGTTCTAAACTCAATATAGTGTGTTTTTTCAAAGTTTACCGACAGAGGTTTGCCGGGGAACAGTTTATTAATGTCCGCGAAAATTTCGTTCTTTCTAAGAGTGTACCTGATTTGCTATTTATTGCAGTATTAGTATCATCTACATACAAAACGAAATTTACTGATGAAGGGTCATTAGTACACACAAGAAAAAGTAAGATCCTAAGATGGAACCATGTGGGACACTAGACGTAATTAATTCCCAGTTGGAAGATGCCTTATAGCTTAATATAAGTCTGTTTCCTTTTGACACTGTCTTTTTCCTGTCAGAAGTTTTCGATTTGAACCATTTCCAGCGTTTCTTGCTGCACTGTAATATTCTAATATACTTATGTGGCGATGTACACTTGTGATGTACACAGTCAAATATCTTTGATCAAAAACGTAACAGTAGCCCGTAACTCGTTGTCTAACGAATTAAGTGAATTCTTGCTGTATGTGGAGCCAATTAGAAAAACGAACTGTGAATTTTACAATATATTGTTACTGTCACGTGGTTAAGAAACCGACTGTATATCGTAAAATATACGAGAGTGCTGGGAAAGGTAAAACTTGACTGATGCTTGTCTATTTCTTAAACAAGTGCTTAACTACAGTATATTTCAAGCATTCAGGAAGTGTTTCATTGATAAACGACTGGTTACGCTAGTAATTTATATGTTACTAATTTTTAATTAACGTTGTTGATACTACATCATAACCACAACACTTTTTTATTTTAAATGATTTATTACGGACATTATGTCCGCTGATATAAGGAGGGTCGTATTCAAGTTGCTGAGGTTATTTTAATGAACATTTTCTCTAGTTCAGAGGGTTTCGCAAGTGTTATGTTGAATGAATGAAATGCCGCCCATTTGCTAATACAGTAAAATCTTTGAATCCACTTTATATTAGGCCATTCTCAAGCGTATCTGAATCTGCCATTGTTAATTTATAATGTGATGGATATAAAAAATATTTTATAACAGGAGAAAACGAAGCCTCTATATTTGCAGAATAAGTACAAAAAGAAAATATAACTTGCACTATGTTGTTGAGAAGCAACGTAAAATGAAGAAAACAGTAAAAGTCAACTGGATTTAAAAAGTTATGTGGACAGTTACATCGTGAGAGAAAGTAGTAAGAAAAACTGTACAGTCTGGTATGTTAGAGCTATCAGCATACTTCAGATTTAAGAAAATTTATATTTGACGGCTCCAGATTTTCATTTGCATGCTTTTGCACTAAAGGTCGAAAGTAATTTTTAGATTTCATAAAACGGCAAAATAGTTGGGCGAAAGTTAAGTCCTCTGTCGAGTAACAGTTAAACCAGAAGGAAATGTAGAGGGCTCTAGTGTAGCTCGGACCTTCGTAGACTACTTACAGCAGCGTGTTGCCAAACACCTACAGACAGCTACGAAATTGCGGAGTTATTTAATGGAAGTTGCAGGAACTGGGCTGCTGATATTCGCGAAACTGCTGTTTCTTAGTGTGCATTGTCCGTTGAGCGTAATTTCCTTGGATTTTTTGAGGTAGGTGTAAATTTATATTTTTTCGCAAATGTCCGTAAAGTATCCTTTCCCCAATGTCTGAAAGATTACTAGGTTGTTTTCGATACTGTGCATCGCTTGATTATCTGTTATAAGGTGAACTGCGAAGGTGAATTTACTTCCTTTGTCTTTTTTTCTTTATATTTCTGTGTGTTCCGTGTATCGCATTTTAAAATTTCACCTTACAATGAGAGCAGTAAATTTTCTATTGCCACATTTTTGTTATAAGTTTTGTCTTGTGTTAATGTTGTGAATTAAGAGTCGTTTTAGAGACCCATATCCTTACTAAACTGAGTGACAGATGCACTATAGTTGACATGATAAGCAAGCAATATTGTTCACACATTAGTTGTATAAGTAATTGACCCTTTGACGACGTGTAACATGAAATTGTGACTATTATCGATTTCTGGGATTGTTTCCTGTGTAGAAGAGGCTGTGTGATGATGAGATTCATCCGATACTAGTCTGGATTAATAACAACGAAGTGCAGCAAAGTCTTTAATACAACACATAAAAGAAATACAAGCTCAAATCCTGCTGCTGCTGCTACCCTTTCCATCAGTAATGGAGAGTGAGACAGCACAATGAACAGTAGCAAACACTGAGGAGTTAAGGACACAAGACAAAAGGGAAATAGCGGGTATAGCGTAGTGTCAAAAATACTTATATACTTAGAACATTCTTAGATAGCATTCGTCACCGAGAGGAAAAATACGGCCAAGTAATTCCTGAACAAATAGTCGCCCACCTCACAGTGACACAAACGCTGGCCAAGGTCTGCCCTGCAGCACAGGTTACGTCACACGAGCAGTCTGAGATTACCTACAGCTTCAGGACAGCCGAGCTCCGTGTACTTTGATTCATACGCGCAGTGTCTGGATCACTGTATGACGCTCCCGAAAGAGGCCTGTGATGGTAGCACAAAATTGTAAAGGCTTTAATTCAACCACAACCTGAGATACAAAAGGATACAAATAATATACACAGGTGCAAAATAGTTCTTAATAGAAGATGGAAAACACGCCCAAACGTGAAAACAATCTAATGTCCTTTCGATGTTTCACGTAACGTAAAGGATGTGCTAAGTCACTAGTGGAAGGAATATCTTCCGCTTTCCAGAAATGCAACTAAATGTCGTTTTACTGAATGTTTATTGAGTTCAGCACCTGTTTTGGTTACATTTTTTTCATTAACAAATGACACAATTTAAGTGAAACGTGACGATAATTACGAGGGTGCACTATATTGTTGTCTTTTTTTTCTAAAAAGTCCTTTTCTTGACTCTTACGAAGCAGTGACTGTAGCTGTCAGTCAGTATGCTGAGATGCCGCATTGTAAAAGTCAATGAATGTTCTTTATTTACACCACAATGGGAATAAATGTTTGCGGTCTTAGTAACAGTTCTAAGTTCAGTTCTCACTGTTTGCTCTTTGAAGAAAATTCACATATCTTTTGGAGCGATATGCGTCCTTGGAGAACCAGCACGATATGTTCGCTGTCCGTTGTTTATAACAATATCAGAACTTACATGCCGCTGTCGTATGTGGAAATGGCATAATTTGGAGCAATTAACATCTACTTCCACATTCTGCAAACCATTCTGAAGCGCATGCCAGAGGTAATTCCGATTATAGTACGCATTAGGATTTCTTTCCGTACCACTCGCACCTCTATACGTCTGTAATTAGCCTAACTTCGTTTTCGCAGTCTTTGCGGGAGCGGTATGTAATGGGCCACAGTGCAATCACAATCAGAAACAAACAGAACACCATGAACGACTAGAGACAGGACGTTCATATTCACAGGACATATACATTAGAATGTGGAAAGACATTTAATTTTGTCCTTTCACTCGGTCACATGGCGTAAAAGAAATTTACACAGTAAGTATTGCCACCTTCGACGGAGATCACAGTGGATTAAACAGGAGAATTATATTAGCGATTTACGACCAACAAGGGCCGGCCGCAGTGGGCGAGCGGTTCTTGGCGCTTCAGTCTGGAACCGCGCGACCGCTACGGTGGCAGGTTCGAATCCTGCCTGGGGCATGGATGTGTGTGATGTCCTTAGGTTAGTTAGGTTCAAGTAGTTCTAAGCTCTATGGGACTGATGACCTCAGATGTTAACTCCCATAGTGCTCAGAGCCATTTGAACCAACAAGGACTACCCTAGACAATCACAAAAATTCATGGTTCATTACCTGACACAAAATCATTTAGTGTGTTTCTTTTCGTGTTACAGATTGATCCGACTGGTCTATCTCTGTATATCAGTTGACGGTTGCTGTTCTCAAACATTGCTCGGAGACAGTTTGTAACGCCGGAAATGCATATCCTCCTATTTCCAACTATTGCACTGCAAATTTTTTTCCTTATTTTGTTACCTGAACATATAACATTTCTGTGTCTTTATATATCGTAATTGTTTTACAATAATATATATATATATATATATATATATATATATATATATATAATTGTTTTATGAAGATTATTTGTATTTTTGCGCTGGGTCTGGCCTAGGGAAAACTATGCTATCGAACGGTTACGTCGATAGGTCGTGTGGAGAACCAAAGTGTTTAAGATCTTTGGTAGTGTCAACTCACCCGCAAAAGAGATGGGGCCCCTCCACGCCGGCACCAACGTGGTGACCAAACCAAAAGTTCTACTGTCACCTCCGTAAACATGTTAGTTATCTAGTAAGTGGATCACAGGATGCTGGGCTGTGATGTTGTCCGTGCGTCTGGGTAAGGCTACGCATTAACACGGTCCATCAGGTGATAGATAGTAGACGAAACGCGAGTGAGGGTAGCGATTTGAAGAGCAGAGGGAAAAAAGTGCCATGGCTCGTGCCGTGGGAAAAAAACCTCTGCGACATTGGGATGTGTAGTAAGAGCAGTAGTGGCTTAGTAGCTGCGATAGCTCATGCAAGGTTGGATTTGTTAGTATAGGTATCATGCATCATTACCGTGACAAGCGATGGAAATGTGCCCCAGTTGCTGCAGCTGCTACATTCCTGGAACAATCAAGATCGTTATACAGTAGTGGGAGATCGGCCATAGATCATTTCACTGTGTGGGGGATGTGTGGAGCTTGTTTGCATGCAGTGTACGGTACGGCTTCCCTGTCTGGTGCCAGTTATTCGGCAGTGTATTTCAGCTGGATGTCCAGTAATGGCGTCTGTGCCGTTATGTTTGCGTATGCTTGGCCACAGATGTTATGTCCTTACAGGTATGTCTTTTGATCTTTTATGTTTCCATCTATGGTTGAGGTCGTAGTTCCCCAGATCTGCCGCATGGAGCGCGAGAGCAGAGGGAGAGTCTGGCTGGAGGAGGGCAGTGTAGCAGGTGTGTTGTGTGACGCTCCCGCGAGTTGCCGCGCTTTCGGGGTTTGGCAGCATGTAATTGCGCTCGACTTGCTATGATAGTTTCTGACACGGTGTCGCGGGCGGGAAGCATTAGCTGGCGCACATCTAGAGACCGTTTCGCCTGGTGACCGTGTCGAGAAGAAGGCGCGCCAACACCAGCTTCTGCAACAGCGACGCCCGACAATGAGTGACTGTCGTCTCCTCCTCGATCGACGGCTTCAAACCTTCAATCAGCCAACAAGGAAGACTGGAAGCACGTAAAGTTTTAGAACTGTATGGCAGACCTCAGTTTTTAAAATTGTTGCATCACAAAATTACAGCAACTTAGCACGAACCTTTGTTGCTCGTTGTCCCAATTGCATTACCAAGCAGGGTCCCTTCCTTTTCCGAAATGAACCCGAGTGTCGTTGAAATTCAGACGCCAGCATTAAAGTAATATCATTCCATTTCACTGCTTTAATTTCAAAGTACAGTTAAAGTATTCATAGCTGGCTACAATATTTAGATTACTCAAGCACAAATTAAGAGTGCGAGTTTTGTTAGCATATTTTAGCTTACCTGTGACTGCAGCTCAGCTTGGTACGTACTAAATGTTACTATTGTTAATTGTCCAGAATCATTTAATTCAAGTTCAAAGTTAAAGCTCTTATTTCTAAATTGCGTAGATTCAAGTAGCTTTTGAAATGATTGTTGAGGTAGCCCAATACTAACATTATTTTACTGAATTTCGATGTGCTTCAGAAACAAAGCTCACTATTAATTTCAGTCACTAAATTAACTTTCAATTTTCCGGTTTTATTAATTCTTTTGCTAAATTAAGTCAGAGTGTAGCGAAGTTTATTACTTCTGACAAACATTCAATTTTCACACAACACGTGTCAACCTTCAGTTGCCACGCTTTTAGTGCTAATTATATGTGCAATAACCTTTCTTTTTCAGTTACTATAGTAATTGTCCATAGGACTGGTGACCGTAATTTTCCCAAAATCTCAAATATCTAATTACCGCTAGTTAACTGTTAACGTAACGACCGCACATTTACTTTCTTTATCAACTTTACCCTTTTTCAAAATTAATTTCCAGCAGTTTCATTTGCATTTTTCCTTTCATTTAGATGTAACCCTTTCCTCCCTCTTTACCGACAGATTAACTTCGGTGACGATTGCTTTTCCCAAATTTCCATTAGGTACACGCGGTTTAATTTTTCACTGTCATTAAGGTCGATAAGTGAGGGGGAGGTTACACGTGGAGACCTGGTGACAGGACAATCTTCAGATTTGAGGTTGTTCTGGACACGAATTTTGTATGGTGCAAATCTCGTAACAAAGTATTGGTTCTGAACAGGTCGTTACGTCAGCGAGATTAAGTACTGCGAGGAATCCTAATTAGGTTTGAGATTTGTCATTTATATTGAAAATTATTAAAATGAGTGAAGGCAACAATTACCAAAATTTGGTAGACTTGGATATGGAACAATCGGTCGAACAGTGGGAAACGCGCACCGCGGTACCCATTGTTCAGGGGCAGGCGGCTAGCATGAAAGACGCGACCGCCGAAACGCAACAAAGAGCAGAAATGGAATTCCAAGTTTTAGAAAATATTTCGGAATCGGAAGTGAAAATCATATCTGAACCCCTTGATGACGAATATGGGGGGACAATTAAAGAGTAAGCCGCTACGGAAGTAAAATCGGTAGTTTCCGGGAATTTAACTGATTTATTGAATGTTTTGATTAACGAAATCAAGAGTCAATCGGCAGAAATTAAAGCTCAGGCTGCCAAGCAAGGAGCTCAGTTTGCCAAGCAAGAAGCGCAGTCTGAAAAAATTGAACGGAAGCTAGACAATCAGAACAAAGCTATTAATGTTGTTAACAACAATGTTGGAGTTGTTAACGCAAAAGTTGCTAAAATCAAAGAAGATATTGTTGTAATTAATACCGAAATCGGTAATCTTAAACAGGAAATGATAGGCGTTCAGGCGGAAATTGCAAGCATAAATACTCGTTTTTATTCCGAAATTAGCAGAATCGAGAAAAGTGTAGGAGAAGCAGTTGCTCCGATCATCGAGAATAAGGTGACGGAACAAATTCAATTAGTGAAAATAGAGGATCAACAGAAGGTGGAAACTTTAAAGGCTTTAGTATCCGAAGTAGATATCAAAGTGAGGAAGCAGGCTAATACAAGGTGTTTCAAAAATGACCGGTATATTTGAAACGGCAATAAAAACTACACGAGCAGCGATAGAAATACACCGTTTGTTGCAATATGCTTGGGACAACAGTACATTTTCAGGCAGACAAACTTTCGAAATTACAGTAGTTACAATTTTCAACAACATATGGCGCTGCGGTCTGGGAAACTCTATAGTACGATATTTTCCACATATCCACCATGCGTAGCAATAATATGGCGTAGTCTCTGAATGAAATTACCCGAAACCTTTGACAACGTGTCTGGCGGAATGGCTTCACATGCAGATGAGATGTACTGCTTCAGCTGTTCAATTGTTTCTGGATTCTGGCGGTACACCTGGTCTTTCAAGTGTCCCCACAGAAAGAAGTCACAGGGGTTCATGTCTGGCGAATAGGGAGGCCAATCCACGCTGCCTCCTGTATGTTTCGGATAGCCCAAAGCAATCACACGATCATCGAAATATTCATTCAGGAAATTAAAGACGTCGGCCGTGCGATGTGGCCGGGCACCATCTTGCATAAACCACGAGGTGTTCGCAGTGTCGTCTAAGGCAGTTTGTACCGCCACAAATTCACGAAGAATGTCCAGATAGCGTGATGCAGTAATCGTTTCGGATCTGAAAAATGGGCCAATGCTTCCTTTGGAAGAAATGGCGGCCCAGACCAGTACTTTTTGAGGATGCAGGGACGATGGGACTGCAACATGGGGCTTTTCGGTTCCCCATATGCGCCAGTTCTGTTTATTGACGAAGCCGTCCCGGTAAAAATAAGCATCGTCAGTAAACCAAATGCTGCCCACATGCATATCGCCGTCATCAATCCTGTGCGCTATATCGTTAGCGAATGTCTCTCGTGCAGCAATGGTAGCGGCGCTGAGGGGTTGCCGCATTTGAATTTTGTATGGATAGAGGTGTAAACCCTGGCGCATGAGACGATACGTGGACGTTGGCGTCATTTGGACCGCAGCTGCAACACGGCGAACGGAAACCCGAGGCCGCTGTTGGATCACCTGCTGCACTAGCTGCGCGTTGCCCTCTGTGGTTGCCGTACGCGGTCGCCCTACCTTTCCAGCACGTTCATCTGTCACGTTCCCAGTCCGTTGAAATTTTTCAAACAGATCCTTTATTGTATCGCTTTTCGGTCCTTTGGTTACATTAAACCTCCGTTGAAAACTTCGTCTTGTTGCAACAACACTGTGTTCTAGGCGGTGGAATTCCAACACCAGAAAAATCCTCTGTTCTAAGGAATAAACCATGTTGTCTACAGCACACTTGCACGTTGTGAACAGCACACGCTTACAGCAGAAAGACGACGTACAGAATGGCGCACCCACAGACTGCGTTGTCTTCTATATCTTTCACATCACTTGCAGCGCCATCTGTTGTTGAAAATTGTAACTACTGTAATTTCGAAAGTTTGTCCGCCTGAAAATGTACTGTTGTCCCAAGCATATTGCAACAAACGGTGTATTTCTATCGCTGCTCGTTTAGTTTTTATTGCCGTTTCAAATATACCGGTCATTATTGCAACACCCTGTACCTGCGAAGAGAAAAAGAGGGAAGTGGAAACCCTTGCGACAACCACTTGTCAAGTAATTACGAGAGTTTCGGAATTAGAAACGAAACTTGACGAAAAACAGAGCTATGTGCCAATCTGTGCACATAGTTCGGAATTGTTGACGAAAGAGGAGCGGTATACACGCGTCGGATTTCATTAAAAATTGTGAAAGAGTTTTACCCCTGATCATGGACTAACGAGAGAAAAATTAATGCGGTTATTGACGTGTTGGCCGGTGATGCCAACCGTTGGGGCTTAAACCTCAACATTACGAACCTGACTTTTGACGAGTTTAAAAATTTGTTTCTGGCTGAATACTGGTCAGAGAAAAAACAACAAAGTGTCTGGCGCGAATTTGTCATATCGAGGCCTTTCGATGCGAATTCGCGCGGCTCGATGAAGGAGTTTTGTGGGGGCTGGATCCGCAAGTTGGAATATTTGCGTGATCGCCGCACGGAATCCGAAATAGTCTGGGAACTCTACAAGAAGCTTCCAGATGATACAAAACGCTGCGTAGGAAGCAATTACAGGACAATCAATGATTTCCTGGAAAGAGTTGAGGACGAGGACAATTGGCGCAATAATCGCGACAGTGGTAGAGGGCGTGGTAACAACAACGGGTACCACAACAACCACAGCAACGATAACCATGTGAATAATGCATACCGCAACCAGGGCAGTAATAACAATAATGGTTCGGACCGTAATAACAATCGGTACAATGCAAATAATAACAGGAATGACGGAAACCAGTATCATACTAATGTGATACGGGCTTCACAGAATAGTAATAACGCCAGAGGGTGCGAGAAGCCGCCTCAGCAGCATCCGGAGAGCAGATCTGCTGGAACGAGACAGGGAAACCATTAGCCGCGTCGGTGAGGGGCCGACCGGGCGTGGAGAAATTTTGGCGGCCCAATAACAGTAGAAAACCGAGGTGTCGTCGTTATGAAAATTCCGTATGGAATAATCAACGGCGGGAGAGTGTGCCAGTGTTAGGAGAAAGGAGTGCGCCCACAAGTAGTAGATCAGCTGTAGGCACGGCAGCAGAAAATACATTCACTGTCAGTGGGAACAATTTAAGCAGTGTTCCGGAAATCGATTATAAAGTGGCAGCTGTAACACCCACAGCGGAACTGGGGATTGAGTTTAAGAATGATTCGCAAGTGTTGAGAGAAGATCAGATGTCGGATAAAACGTCCGTCATCGAGCGAGGGGATGCAGAGAGGGATGAGGTCTGGTTAAGGCAGTTCGGTCGCTTATAGGACGAACTAAGACTTTATAGGGGCCTGTTTGGGAGAAGTGTTTATGGGGAGCGCGTGCAGGATTTTCCGCGTCTCGTCCCGCAGGAAGATAGTGTTTGTGAAATGATAGAAAGTTCTGGTCCTAACCGGCAGACTTTACCAGAAATAGTTGATGTTAATGGGTAGCACGAGTAAGATTCGTCGTATTTCATACCGCAAGAGTTGGATGTTGAAGTAGTAACGGAAAGTTCTGGCCCTAACCGGCAGACCTTACCGAAAGTTATAGTGGTAGAAGTAGCCGACTCATCCGACGCAAACCTCCAGTTTAAACATTGCGAGAGTATTAAGGAGAAATATTACGAAAATTTTAGTGATAGCCGGACACGATTGGTAGAAAAGCACGTAGATTACAGCGTGTATGAGATTAGAGCTGACGGTATACGGTCAGACGGTAGCAGTGTGGATTGTGCAGATCCAGAGGAAGTAATTGCAGATACTACTGGGCACATTCCTCCAGGTAGATTGGCAGATGAGGTCAATCTGACCAAAGAGGAATCAACGAAGGTGTCAATTAGTTAATTGATAGCAAAGCAACACTCACTAGTTGACGAGTTACAGGAAAAGGGTTCGGTATTGGAGGCGAAGCTACAGACTAAGCCTCAAGACAAACGTGTTGAAATTAAAACTGTATGTGAACAGATGCTGAAAAAGCCGCCAGATAAGCCGGATTTACGATCAAAGCCGGATGGTTTTTTCTGGAATGACCTGGATATAGACGAGGATTTACTGTGGGAAAATAAAGAAACAGACTAGGACAAGTGTAGACAGATAGTAGTGTCTGTTAATATGCACGACCTACAACTAAACGTGTTGATTGACACCGGTGCAGAATTGAGTGCTGTATCTGGGAAAATATTTGAGTTACTGAAAGACAGACCTGGCATCATAGTTATGCCAGTAACAGAAGTGAAAATTATCGGTGCTACTGGGAAGGCCAGTAAACCGGTCACAAAACAGATTTTTGTCAACTTCGAGATATGTGGGGCACGATTTGAACAAGAGTTTGTCGTCGTGCCAGACTTAACTACGGAAGTAATTAACGGGTTGGATTGGCTATTGAAGTACCGTGCAGTGGTTAATTGCGAAAGCAAAACTTTGACATGTACGTCACGAGATAAAACAACAGTAATTAGTTTTGACGAGGCAGCAGACGGTGTGCGTAGGCAATACCAGCCTATGCACATTGTTAATTGGCCGGATGCCATTGACATTAGTATTGGTGTGAAAAAAGATCGTTTGCGAGAAATAATGAAGCTAAAAGCCGATGCTCGCATAAGTCTTCATGACGCTAAAGCGCGTTTTGATAAGTTTGCAATCGGAGACTTAGAACTTGTAAAAGCTCATGAGAAATCGAGCGAGATAGACAATGAAATCTCTAAATTTAAGTTTGTTTATAATGGACCATATAAAGTCATTGGTATACCTCACACAAATGCTTATTGCTTAGAGTATCCAAGCTCTGGAAAACTATTAGGTATACGGAACATTGTATAATTGAAATTGTACCAACCAAGAATTGATTAATACCACAGAATGGGTAACTTGTACAGGATGTAATAGAGTGTAAGATTTAAGGATTTTCTAGGTTGCCATGCTTTTGCCTCACGAAGAGGCCATTAAAAAAGTTGCATTAATAAGTAATTAATTTTGATTAAATGAATTAAGAGTAACTGATTATAAATCAATTGAAAAATCCAAGATACTAGTTTGAGTTTTCAGCTGAGTCACAGTAGATTAAGGAATGTAAATATGATTTTGTAACTAGCTGTAAGATTTCATAAATATGTGATTTACTAATCATTGCCGATGTACTTAGACGCTGTTTTAAGTTTCAGGCTAGTACATGGAAGTGATGATGGACAGTGTTGAGTTATCCACTGTGATAGTATTAATGGACTCCTTGAGATTACTCGGGAGTAAGTTTTTCCGAAAGATTTCAGTGAAACGGACATTCTGGAAATGCCGTTACACAGGCGAGTGAGATCAAGCGTGCCGCACAGGCGGGCGCAACAATACTGGCGAGGCGGAGCCGCTGTCGGCTCTTGTGCCGCTCTCGGCATTCTTTGTACTTGCGAGTACGGAAGGCGGAGTTGTTTTTCTTCCCGGACAGCTGGTGTGAAAGACTTCTGCTGTTAATATCTATGTTTTTTTCGATCTGCTGTGTATTATTTTCTTGTTTAGAGTTAAGTGGACTCTCATGACAAGAATATTAATTATCAAAAGGTTATATAAAGATGTGTATTCTATGTAATTAATTATTAATTTGCGTATTTTGAACTACCTGTTTTTATGACCATGTACTCTGGTTAATTTTATAAATAGTATTCCATTTCTTGCTGATTTTAGAATAGCTAAACCATTTTCTATGTTTTCTATGAATTTTAATATATTGTCAACCTGTTTTCTTTTGTGTAAGATGACAGAGTGGAATAAGGTTAGGAGTGTCTCCACTCAATTATTATGGTCTAAAAATTGGTTTATGGTTAATCAGCCTAATGCTAAATTTTCTTGATGTTTTGAGCATATGCATTTCCTCTGTTTTTTCCTTTTTGGGGCATTTTCTGAGTCTGTTTAGGACAGATTAACTTCGGTGACGATTGCTTTTCTCAAATTTCCATTTGGTACACGCGGTTTAATTTTTCGCTGTCATTAAGGTCGATAAGTGAGGGGGAGGTTACAAATTAACACTAATTCACGCAGCTAATGTACTCCTGTCAACTGGATATTACAGCAGTGTGACTCGCACTCTCATAAGGAAAGGCATATCCTAGCATAGGTTGACGACGGTTCTAATGAATCTCAAACAATACCTTTCTGTTGACATTCAGCCTACATGAAACCAATCGAAACTATATGAGATGCGGTAAAAGATATTAGCTTCCTCTACTTTCATATTCAAAAAACGTTGTTTTTGAGTTTTTCGTTAGTCCTTATTAGCTTCTACATCCTTGGCATATGGGTAGTAATCACAGCTAAATGATATGCTGTTTTTATTGTGGCATACGCGATTCGCTTATTTTTATTTGTGAAGCCTCTTCAGTGGCAATTTGTGATCGTATTAGTGCATATGTGCCGTCTTTGAGTTGTACTTAGATGGTTTGCCCACCCAGGATGTGCAAGTTTCCGCGATTTACGATCGGATTTCATCTTCACACCTCACTTTCACTGATCACTGTGTTTCGGTTTTATTCGTTTGCCGGCCGGGGTGGCCGAGCGGTTCTAGGCGCTACGGTCTGGAACTGCGTGACCGCTACGGTCACAGGTTCGAATCCTGCCTCGGGCATGGATGTGTGTGATGTCCTTAGGTTAGTTAGGTTTAAGTTGTTCTAAGTTCTAGGGGACTGATGACCTCAGAGGTTAAGTCCCATAGTGCTCAGAGCCATTTGAACCATTTTTTTATTCATTTACTGTAAACCGTCTAAATACAACTCCAGGACGGCACATATGCGCTAATAAGATCCGAATCGCACTGCAGATGATTCACAAATAAAAAGAAACTAAATGTCTATGGTATATCATTTAGTAGCGTTAGACTATCTACATCCCAAGGATCAAAAAGCATCTTGGCTGCAATGGGATTAAAGTAACTCATTATTAATGCAGAGCTGTGAAAAGATGCCAATTCGACTGGCCGCACACGTGGTCTGGAGAGATTCCTGCAAGATACTAGTAAATATTATTCACTAATTTTTTCGTCCCTTTGGTTTGATAATTTTATAAATCCGTACTTTGGGAATTTCCCTGTATTTGTTACTATAAACAATCTGTTGCGCGTTCTTTCCTTGTCGTGGTAATATGTGAAATTGTGTTCTTCGAGATATCCCAGACTTAAACGAAAGCAGATATATAATTTATACCAATCTGACAGAGAAATCTCAGAAATAAAGTGTAATGCTGTTCAGTAGTGCGGAATGTCAGCAGGCCGTTTTGCTTTTTGTTTCGTATATGAGGGCAGTTCTTCCAAGTAGAAATTGTCACCGTCTTTTTATCCAAGGTGTGTGTCACACGTTCTTCGAAGCTCCGGTTTGAAAGACAAACATGAGTTCACTGTGAGCTGAACCTACAAACATTTCCTTTGCTGATAGCGAACGCTTCTTTATGCCCTAAAAAGTGAGAGACGACACTTGCGTTCAACATTTTGTTTTTAAGGCAAGGCGTGTTTCGCGATGACTACATCTGAAAAATAGGTTCAGCTCCTTTTGATAAAGTCACCAGCACTGAATGGACTTGGTGTCCGAGACCGCTCACTAGTCCACTAGCAACGTAACTTGGTTGTTATCAGGTGCGGTTTTAGCTGTGCAAACCTCACTATCAGCTGTGGCGTATTGCAACGACTGCGGCAACGATTCCTATGTTCTCCATGTCATCGCATTAGAAATACGCAGATGGCTGGATGTTTTCTTTTCTTTTTGTTCCTGCTGCAATACCTTAACCAAAGACTCGCTCAGCTCAACAATTTGCGAAGATTTAAGCGAATGCGTACAGCATGGTACAGTATAGTTCTTCAGCGCTTCCAGACATATTAGTCGACCGTTTCGTGGGGCTTTAGGCTCTAGATCCAGTTGACGAACTTGTTGATGTGTCGTTCGATGAAAACGATCATTTTCCGAGTATTAGCTTTACTGCAGCTGAACTCGACAGAGCTCTGCTCTTTGGAAGATACAGCGTCGCAGGAATTGCTAGTTTACATTAATGCAAGCTATCTTCGCTATCGGGGAAAGGGAGGAGTCACATCTGTAATCTCCACAAAAATATTTCGAACAAACCAATCAATACTGACGGATGGAATGGGGTGCCAATAATACCGATAAGAGAATGTGATAAACCTAACGAAGCACAATCGAATAGACTAATAACACCCCTAAGTTGCACACAGGAAGTGTTGAAAAGGATTTTTTAAACAATGACTTGAGTTGTTCTATTCCATCGCTCATCCGTGTTTTGTTTTCGGAGAGGATATGGCACGAATGAAAATCTTATAAAATTTGCAGCTGATTTCCAACCACGCTTCAGCCGAAATGAATATGTCACTGCAGTTTTTACTGGCGTAAACAATTCTGCTGACAATGTCGCGTTTCTTAGCGACCTAACTTATTCACTTAATCTCTCAGCAGACTGATAATAAAGAAAACAAATAAAGAGGAAAAAGCTCTACGGGGGCCTCAAGGCGAAAGCAAAGGCCTGCCACAAGGTTCAGTTCTATATGATCTCTTATTCGACATGTTTGTAAGGAATCTGACGACACTTTGTCACAAAATGTAAGAGTTTTGTAGTATGTTGACTAACTGTCTATTTATTCAAGGAGTAATACTCTACGTATACGATATTGCAGTGCCTGTGTTATTCTAATTACGTTGCAAAGCTCCTTTGGACATTCAAGCATATTTATCTGCCGATACCGGGCAAGCGACTTTCAAGTACAACGTCTGACCTGTACGGGACTCAAGCTCTGTCAAGACTACATACATAAACCGGGTATTCCTCCTAAGAGTCTTCAGGTACGTTTTCTCTGATGCCCGCCCCCGGTAGCTGGATGGTCAGCGTGACGGATTATCAATCCTCTGGGCCCGGGTTCGATTCCCGGCTGGGTCGAGGAATTTTCTCCTCCCAGGGACTGAGCGTTCTGTTGTCATCATAATCATCCTGTCATCCCCATCGACTCCAGGTCGCCGAAGTGGCGTCAAATTGAAAGACTCGCACCCGGCGAACGGCCTGCCCGACAGGGGGCCCTAGCCATACGATGAAACAAATAAATAAATTAAATAAATAAATTCTCTGATGTTTCGATAGCTATTTGCAGTTTCGTTTTTTGCAGTGTGTAGTTGGAGTCAGTTTCTACTCACAACGTCTTCCGTGCGACGCCCAGTGTCAACCCAGTGTCACTGGAAAACCTCCATTTGTTTCTCTTTACGAACAAAATGACTTTTAAAGCGAAATTTTACGTGCCCATTATATGGTGCGGCCCCAAATTATTCTAGTGCAATATTCTTTTTATCGATGTATATTAACAGGGACATAAAAACACGAAGAATAACGAGTACTCCAGCAGCGACTGAGCAGCGCTGTTGTTTGACGGCAGCAGTCACGGCTACAGGCATAATTTTGGAGTGCTCCATCTAACGCGTACGTAAAATTCCGCTTTAAAAATCAATTTGTTCGTAATGAGAAACAAACCGACGCTTACCGTCGACACTGCGTATGGCATGAAACACGTCATCAGCAGTCTGCGCTGACTCTAGTTTCAGATTTGGCAAAACACCGAAGAAGAAGCGCCTGACGGCTCTTACGATGGGTCCCCGATACAGAGGAGACTAGTAGCGATGTGTTACCTACAAAGTTCTCCGTTTAGCTGCTTAAGATAAACCCTATGTGGCAGATACTTAAGGACGAAAGTTTTACTAAAAAGATCGCAGTTGGCACAAATCAGATAATGCAAGACATTCATATCTTAATGTGCTTGTACTCCGTATCCAGAGACTGGCTCCTCTTGTTGTGGCGTATGTGGGAACTAGTCTATTTATCAAATTGAGTTTGTCTGGACAAAGACGGCTCTACTATGGTTCACATTACAAGCTCAGTACACTAGAAACACAAGTTGAATTAGACCTAGGCTTTCATTATGGATACCCATATGATTACGTTTTCAAATAACGTACCACTCCTGCATATTTTCGTACCATTCCTGAATACTTTCTTACAGATCTGGGTTATTGGACCCTGGAGGGTTACTTGAAACCAAAACGTTAAAGGCACTTAAGCTGTTCCTTGTACTGGTTTACTGAAATATTCGACGCAGTCCTTAGTTCATCCACGAGGTAGCAGGGCTCAGCAGGCTCTGGCGCACTCTGTGTATTTCTGTTTTTTCTAATCCAACAACTTATTTGTCAAACGTGCGAAGAATCGATATTTTGAATGCAGTAAGGGCACAGTTTTATTCCTTAAACAGTAAATTATGTAATTTTACGTAAATGTTCAACTATAAATCACCTTTAAAACGTTACTCATCAGAGTGTATGCTGGTGTACTGATAACCACATACAAGGGCTACTTGTACCCACGATCGGCTTGGATCCAAATAACACTTGGACATGTATATTCTTCAATTACATCAAATTAAAACACCTGTTACAGGTTGTAACAAGTTATTTTCAATTTGTGCCTAATACAAAATAAGTTTGAAATTATTTAGGTTTAAGGCTCACTACCGCGTCTAAATACAGAAGATTGTCTTGGAGATAGATGTACAATGATTTTGCAGAAGAACAACTGGAAAAATGCTTAAGCGGTAGGGGAAAACATTAAAAATGTCAACCAAAACAACTGCAGAAAAGGGGGAGAATAACAGAGAGAAATCGAAGAAACCATTGAAACAAGTGGACAGCGAGTCAACATTAGAGGATGCTGATGTTTTCAGCCTCCAGTCACCAAAAGTAGGCGATTTTAAAATGTCTAACAGTGAGGATGAGGCGTGTGACCTGAGGGATCTTGCTTTGCCATCTACCGGTAGGCCTATAGAAGGACAGCATAAGATGAGCATTACAAAAAGCGCCGAAGAAAAATAAAGACACTCTGGAAGTGGCCTAAGCAAAGGCACATTCTCCATTATAAATGGTGCGATATTAAGGAGAAGATTAACCCTCCAAAACCAGTCAAAAGGGACTTATTTTCTGTTCCATCAGTCAAAGACAGTGTTTAAAGTTGGTTAAAGTTGTGTGATTTGTTTCATAACTCTACGTTTTCATTACTGTTTTATGTTGCTAAAAGAAAATTTTTGTAAATGAACATCAAGGTATTTTTGAAGATCCTGTGGCTTACTTGAATCCATCACACGTTTATAATGCATTTGCATGGGAAAATATGAGCAGAATATTGGTTCAAGCAACTTAAGCTAAGGACTACTTGAACCCTATTTTGTTTGTTTTTTTTTTCAAAATCGTGAAGTGCAAAGAAAGGGAATAATTGTCACAAATAGTATGTATATAAGTTGTGCATTAAGAACAGTACCATTCTTTTGTAATAATGATTTTACTAAAACATGCATCAGGAATATGTAAAAACTGGAGTCATGTAACCCTGGTTTAAGGTAAATGCGAATAAATCTTGAGTAGCGGAATAAGTATTTCACCTGATCGACGAAAGAAGGAAGCAAACAAATGATCATGGTAATACAGAAAAAAAATGTGATTCACTTAGGAATGAAATGAATAGGAAGTACTGGGAAGTTAAGGCGGAATGCCTATAGGAAAAATGAGAAGAAATCGAAAACGAAAAGATGGTCCGAAGGATTGATTCAGCATGTATCAAAGTCAAGCTTTCGAGAAATTAAAAGCAATGACGCCCACATTAAGACTGCAATGGAAATTGTTCTGTTAAACCCAGAGGAGAGAGAAATAGGTACCTTGAAGGCCTCCACGACTAGGAGAAAACTTGTCTCATGCGACTGAAGAAGAAGTGGGACCAAATAGGCAATACGTATGGCACCCAGTATTAGGGTTTAGCAGATATTTGGAAGACTTGCGGTCAGATAAGGCAGAATGGATAGTCAACGTTCGTTCGGAATTTCTCAGCTCGTTAGAGGAAGTGGCTACCAAGCGACTATCATAATTGGCTTGTAGAATCTATGATTCGTGAGACATACCACCAGACTTTCGGAGAAAGATCACCCACACAACCCCGAAGATGGCAGGGGCAGATAAGTACGAGAACTATTGCACAATTAGTGTAATGGCTCTTTCATTCTTGATGCTGACAAGAATAATATACACAAGAATGGAAAAGAATACTGAAGATATGTTATGTGGCGATTGTTTTGGCGTTGGGAAACGTAAGGGCACCAGAGAGGCAGTACTAATGTTGCTGTTCGTTGTGGAAGCAAGAGCAAAGAAAAATTCGTACATGTTCATAGGCTTAGTCGACCTGGAAAACGTGTTCGACAGCACAGAACAGTGCAAGATGTTCTGAGAAGTAACTACCAATGACGGAATGCAGCCCTTCGAATTTGCCATTTTCACGGAGTGTAATCATAACATTGCTACCGGATGGGAATTCTTGCAAGCTTCACAAGCAGTCGTAGACTGTGGAAGATCAGAGGTCCAGATTGATGAAACAATTCCAACAAGCACACATAGAAAAGATTGCTGTAGGCGGTTGTTTACCTCTGAAGACGTTGTTATCACACCACCATCGACGAGACGAGTTCCAGGCGTTAGTCGAGATGCCCGTTAAACTCTGAAGTTTTAATTTGAATGCGTGATATATGTCCTTTTGGACATGTCCCAAAGAACAGACACCACGCATTCACATAACTGATTCGTCTCGATGGACAATGAGTCTACAACCTTCAGTGTGGATGCACATCAATGTTTGACTTCCAGTGGGCATCTAAAATTAGCGAAGATGAAAGACACTGACATAGACAAGGACATGGTCGTGAATATTGTACTGAAATGCAGGAGGATCTGCAACGAATTGACGCATGGTGCAGGGAATGGCAGTTGAATCTCAATGTCGACAAGTGTAATGTGCTGCGAATGCATAGAAAGAAAGATCCTTTATCATTTAGCTACAATATAGCAGGTCAGGAACTGGAAGCAGTTGATTCGATAAATTACCTGGGAGTAGGCATTAGGAGTGATTTAAAATGGAATGATCATATAATGTTGATCGTCGGTAAAGCAGATGCCAGGCTGAGATTCATTGGAAAAATCCTAAGGAAATGCAATCCGAAAACAAAGGAAGTAGGTTACAGTACACTTGTTCGCCCACTGCTTGAATACTGCTCACCGGTGTGGGATCCGTACCAGGTAGGGTTGATAGAAGAGATAGAGAAGATCCAGCGGAGAGCAGCGCGCTTCGGTTCAGGATAATTTGGTAATCGCGAAAGCGTTACGGAGATGACAGATAAACTCCAGTGGAAGACTCTGCAAGAGAGACGCTCAGTAGCTCGGTACGGGCTTTTATTGAAGTTTCGAGAACATACCTTCACCGAGGTGCCAAGCAGTATATTGCTCCCTCCTACGTATATCTCGCGAAGAGACCATGAGGATAAAATCAGAGAGATTAGAGCCCACACAGAGGCATATCGACAATCTTTCTTTCCACGAACAATACGAGACTGGAATAGAAGGGAGACCGATAGAGGTACTCAAAGTACCCTCCGCCACACACCGTCAGGTGGCTTGCAGACTATGGATGTAGATGTAGATGTAGATGTAGAACTGAGGACAGCTGGCGCTAGGGGGGATGTAAGTTGGCCAGGAAGCGTGCCGAGATAGTCTACGGATATACGATAAACACTGGTCTGGATGGTGCAGTGGTTAACGCAACTGCCTAGTAAACAGGAGATCACGGGTTCTAGATTCAGACTGACACACATTATCACTTCTCGCCGCTGATATGTTTAATTTCTTTCCTTCCCTTTCTTTTCTCTTCCCTCCAACTTCAATTTATATAATCTTAAGCTTTTGTCGTCTGCAAATACACTCCTGGAAATGGAAAAAAGAACACATTGACACCGATGTGTCAGACCCACCATACTTGCTCCGGACACTGCGAGAGGGCTGTACAAGCAATGATCACACGCACGGCACAGCGGACACACCAGGAACCGCGGTGTTGGCCGTCGAATGGCGCTAGCTGCGCAGCATTTGTGCACCGCCGCCGTCAGTGTCAGCCAGTTTGCCGTGGCATACGGAGCTCCATCGCAGTCTTTAACACTGGTAGCATGCCGCGACAGCGTGGACGTGAACCGTATGTGCAGTTGACGGACTTTGAGCGAGGGCGTATAGTGGGCATGCGGGACGCCGGGTGGACGTACCGCCGAATTGCTCAACACGTGGGGCGTGAGGTCTCCACAGTACATCGATGTTGTCGCCAGTGGTCGGCGGAAGGTGCACGTGCCCGTCGACCTGGGACCGGACCGCAGCGACGCACGGGTGCACGCCAAGACCGTAGGATCCTATGCAGTGCCGTAGGGGACCGCACCGCCACTTCCCAGCAAATTAGGGACACTGTTGCTCCTGGGGTATCGGCGTCCGCATGTATCCCGTGCCACCCAACGTGCTCTAGAAGGTGTAAGTCAACTACCCTGGCCAGCAAGGTCTCCGGATCTGTCCCCCATTGAGCATGTTTGGGACTGGATGAAGCGTCGTCTCACGCGGTCTGCACGTCCAGCACGAACGCTGGTCCAACTGAGGCGCCAGGTGGAAATGGCATGGCAAGCTGTTCCACAGGACTACATCCAGCATCTCTACGATCGTCTCCATGGGAGAATAGCAGCCTGCATCGCTGCGAAAGGTGGATATACACTGTACTAGTGCCGACATTGTGCATGCTCTGTTGCCTGTGTCTATGTGCCTGTGGTTCTGTCAGTGTGATCATGTGATGTATCTGACCCCAGGAATGTGTCAATAAAGTTTCCCCTTCCTGGGACAATGAATTCACGGTGTTCTTATTTCAATTTCCAGGAGTGTAGTTAGTCTCACAAAATAAATCTACATGCCAGACGTTTATAAGCATTGTAGGTGGTCAAGGAGAACTTTGGATCATTGTCAAGAGTAGTCACAATTAATCCCTAAATATATTGCGTAAGGGCAGTCAAACCAGTTCAGGTGAGCAACTTACTGCCATCGATGAAGAATCGTGCTCTGTCACCATTACAAACAATGCAAGGGAAGAAGCTGCTATCGATTTGACAGTAGGATCTGCCCTGACCTAACAACGTTGTCTGCGACTGATAGTCGTTCTGCGTCAGTTTTCGGATGCTTTCCATTCTAGAGTGGAGGAAAGACAGATCAACTGCCTTTGGTAAAACACCATATCTGCACTGAGGATCATCCGCTATCGCTCATATAAAGTACCGCCGAATGAACATCGTATAATCTAGGAGAAAATGAGCAAGACGCTTCAAGATGATGTCACTGAACTTTCAGAGAAGAAGAAGGACGGCAGATGGCGCTTCTGCGTTGACTACTGATGACTAAACAAAATCATCAAGAAAGATGTTTATTCAATGCCGTGCACTGATGACACCCTAGATTGCTGTAAAGGAAAAAAGTATTTTTCATTTATGGAAATGTTGACAGGCTACCATCAAATCGAGATTGACAAGACAGGCTGGGAAAAGATTTCCTTTATAGCTACTGATGGCGTCTATGAGTTTAAAGTTATGTCGTTTGGACTAAGTAACGCTCCAGCCACCCAAATGCACAATGGACAATCTGCTTCAACACCTTAAATGGACGATGTGTCTTTGCTATCTGCATGACTTTGACATTTATCCAAAGACATTTGAAGAATCCAAGTTTCTGACAACCATGCTGAAATGTGTTCAGACTCCAGGTCTCCACCTGAATGCAAAATAGTGCTTCTTCTTCAAATGAGAAGTATAATTCCAATAAGTGACGTTGGAGTTTGTCCTGGTCCATAGAAAATAAGAGCAGTCAGATTTCCCGAATCTTCGGCTCATTCGTGGTGTAAGATGTGTTTTTAGAGTACTATTGACGATTCATAAAGTTTTTCCGGACCCAACTTCGTCCCTTGCAAGAACTACTCAAGAGAGACGTCAGATTTTCCTGGAACGACGAGCAAGGAATAACTTCCTTGTCCTTAAGAAGGAGGCGCGAGCATCTTCTCCTGTTTTAGAATTGTATGATGAGAATGCCGAGACAGAATATCACACAGACACTAGCAGTTTTGAAATAGGGGTACTTCTAGTATAAATTCAGGGAAGTGCTGACACAGTGATAGCTTATGCTTCCATAGTAATCCCTTCGTTAGAGATGAACTATTCTACAACCGAGAAAGAGTGCCTTTCAAAGACTCATTTGGCAGAACGCAGCAGTTTGTATGAATTCTGAAGTACGGCTACCTATGACTGGTGAAGTCTCTACCGATCCGTTAGATCCTATGTGAGCCACTGTAAGGAAAGCCAGAGACAGAAGCAGTTAAGAGAGCTTTTATATTTTTTATTTTATTTTTATTATTTTTTTAATGTCAGATCGGTTGCCAAATTAGAACCAGAAAATCAGATGAAGCTCTGTCCTTGTGTGTTGCACGGTGTTTTTAGTATGGCCATCGAGCATGTCAGAGCAGACTTTCCAGTTCTGAAAACGCAGTGAGGACGTAAAGATGCCTACAAAAATAGTCTCCCGCCGTGTGAGACGTATGTGCTGTTTTCGATTTCTTCATGGGGAGAAGTTCCTCCCGATTTCCATGCATTCCACGTAACATATCTATGTTGAATGACGGCAAAGTGCGGCAGTGTTGTAGGAACTTTGAAGTAGGCTAAGGAACTTCATGATACAGTTGATCAGGGAAGGAAGCGAGTGGCAATCAATCATCTTGTTTAGCGAGTGGATCAAGTGATTCGAAAAAATCGTCTACGAAGAGCAGTTTAGAACAATGAAGAGGAATATTGTGAACAGGCATTCTTTTTCTACAGTACAATGCTTAGCTGCACGCTGCTGTTGCAACAAATATGCGTCTGCACCATTTTCGATAGGAAATGTTTGATTACCCACCACCATCACACAGCTCAGACTTAGTTCCCTCTGACTTTCATCCCACATGAAACGGTGGCTAAAAGGACAGCATTTTGCCACTGACAAACAGCTGCAGGACAGTGCAGAGAACTGGCGAAATGCATAGGCAGCTGCGTTCTATGACAAAGGTATTGGAATCTTGGCACAACTGTACAAAAAATGTCTAAATCAGAGCTGGGACAATGTAGAGAAGTAGCTAGAAAGTGTAGCTAAATGCTGTAGAAAAAAAAAGAAAAAAAATCAGGGCCGATATGGCCTAGGGAAAAAAGTTTCGTTTGTACATCCAGGGCATCTGCTACCAATCCCACCGGTAGCAGCGCCATTTCACCGAATTGGAATCGATCTGTTGGGGAAGTTCCCAAAATTGATAAATAGGAATCGATGGATAATAGTCTGCAGTGACGACCTGACCACTGATGTCATCATTAAAGCTGTGCCGACTATCGAAGCTCCAGAAATTGCGTAGTTCATTATAGAATACATCATTTTAGCACAGAGCACACTGTCTGATGATATCTGATCATAGAAAAGTTTTCCAGTCGAGACTAGTAACAGAAAAAATTTCACAGGTTGATAGCTGCGCACAATCCGGAGACGGATGGCCTGACGGAACGCTGTAATAAGATTATTATATGTGTGGTGTCTGCTCTGTCGGACACAATTGGGCACTAAATTAAATTCAGTAGTGACAGGTGAAAATTTGTGCCGGTCTGAAATTCAAACCTGGATTTTCCACTTTGTGTGATCGGTCAACTCAACCACTAAGGCTGTCTGGACACACATTCCGTCCAGTTCAATTTCTCAACTTGTTCCACACTATACATGCAACCTCCGCCGTCCATTATCGTCAGTGCTCGCAGCTTTACCGGATTCCTACAAGAGTTATATGAGTGGTGTCTGTTCTATCGGTTATATAATAATACATGTGTAACCTGATGGCAGTGATAACTTCAGTGCGGATGCACACTATGTCCAAACTCTTGTGGAAAACAGGTAAAGCTGCGAGCAATGAAGATAATGAACGGTGAACGCTACATGTGTTGTGTACAAGCTGAGAATTTGGACTGGACGGTAAGCGTGTTCTAATAACCAAAGCGGTTAAGGCGACCATTCTCGTAAAGCGATAAATCCGGCTTAGAATTCCAGTCCGGCAAAAATTTTCACTTGTTGCCACTGAATTTAATTCAGTGTCAAACTACGGATGGGATCTTAATTAATAAGACGTTGGCAGATTTGTTCTCTATGTACGTTAATATCGAACATAGAAATAGCCACACAATATTGCCAGTAGTGACATTCGTGCAAGACAATACATGCTTCCCACCATTCTTTCTGCTCCACGGTCACGAGGTTGAAACGACACTGGTTGATACTGAGGATGACTATGTGGAACATCTCTTCATCAGGACCGAAGAAGCAAGGCAGCTTGCTAGCATAGGGATTCTGGATGCCCAGGAGGAAGAGAGAGAGCAGTATAAGGAGTGGCCAGTGATATACAGCTTAGAGGCTTGTACGGAGTTCTACGCCTGTGCGGCAAGTGGGACTATCAGAAAAGGTGCTAAAGCGCTGCTTTGGGCTGTACAGTCTCCTTCGTCGCTTATCGGACGTCACATATGAAGTCGAGGATCATGACCCTTCATCAAGAGCATAAAAGAACGGAGACTTGGTCCACTCCTTCGTGAGAATCCCTAATGGTTGTTTAAACACCAGCATTCTGGATGTTTGTATAAGTAACAGCACTCTTCGCGCGGGACGCCAGTTCAGTTCTGGATGTACGTTGGTATTTGTAATAAATGTGCGCTTAGTTATAACTTATATTTAATTCAATAATCTGCTTTCACATTTTTACCTGAGTGTGATTAGGACATGACAATATTACTGCTTGCACAATGGGTTCTTCCATATTTTCATATACCTCTGGGCATTTTAATTTTTTTAACAATGCATAGGTGCTCAAAACTCACATCTGCTAATAAAACAAAGATCTAACCAGTTTGTCTTCTTATGTCTTTAGTTGGAAGGCCAATGTATGTACCCCATGATTAATTTAATGTTCTCGTCCTCCGCATAAGTTGCGAGTGTCGGATTAGATTGCCGTTTATTGTCGCTAATGACGTACAACATTCCCACCCGTTCATTGTGTAGAGAAAGCAAGATGCGTCGCCACTTTATATTTCATGTAAACACCTGGGCCAGTTAATGCTGATGAATCCAGCTGCCTCGTGAGATAACAGCAGCAGAGCTTTAACTCATGAGACTGGAAACACCGCCGCTGCATACTGGTGATCTCTTTGTGATTTTCTAACTTCCCCATGAAGATCGTGCCGCATGTATTATCGTCTGAAATAGTTTACTCGACTTACTACGTGATCGAGAACGTCTATGACAGTAACGTAGTTCGGCGTTAACAGATGTATCAACATGACTCAAAAAATTTCAGTCAGCAATACATCGGCTTACCGATTTTCCAGATCAGTGGAAACGTAACACTACACTCACTTCGAGAAAATAAGTGGCTTCTGTCAGTTACTGTAGTGCCTGAAACGAATGAGTAGAGTGTAAGCTTGTTTGCCAATAAAATTGCAGGAGCGCTTTGTTGTCTACTTGTCAGTGGCACAGTAGAGATTTAAGAGGACATGAAGACAGTCTCTGCTGGGCTTTGCTGTTTTTCTCATCAGTTTTCTGACCGGCTCGATGTGGCCCGCCACAAATTATTCCTCTACACTGACAACTTCTTCATGTCACTATAGCACTTGCACCAACCGTGTCAGTTATTTGTCGGACATGTTCCAGTCTCTATCTGCCTCTATGGGTTTTATCCGCTACAACTTTCTCAAGTAAGGCAGAAGTTTTTCCTTGATATCTTAATACATGTACTGTCATCCTTTCGTATAATATCAGTAATGAACGAGCATTTGACGATGAGCGTTCGTAGAGGGAATCGTTCCTCGACAACCCTGTACACGTATTGGTCCTCTCAGCGTCATAACTGAAACCCTACTGAACACTGATGGAATATCCTAAGAAAACATTGCATAGTAACAACAATTCTAAATTAAGTATCGATGGATGTGGTACGATAAGCTTAGGATGTATGCATTTGAAATTCAGTTTATTTGAGATGAATCTGTAATTCCGTAGCAAAAACTCCTAAGAAGCAGAAAGCAGTGGGCTTGTCGAAGGGTGCCCTTCAGTGATCACCAGATATGCAGGAGAACCTGGGACCGACTCCTCTCACCGAGCGGGGTGGCGCAGTGGTTAGACACTGGACTCGCATTCCGGAGGACGACGGTTCAATCCCGCGTCCGGCCATCCTGATTTAGGTTTTCCGTGATTTCCCTAAATCACTCCAGGCAATGCCGGGATGGTTCCTCTGAAAGGGCACGGCCGACTTCCTTCCCAATCCTTCCCTAATCCGATGAGACCGATGACCACGCTGTCTGGTCTCCTTCCCCAAACCAACCAACCGACTCCTCTCGAATAGCACCAAGAGGAGCGTCGAGCATACCGTCTCCAGCCCTGTATTACCTACCACTGTATGAAGTGGACCCAGAAACGAATGGCGACTGTAGTTTCAGCTTTGTATTTGTACCTTCACCTGTTAAACGAGAATAATGATTATAATAAAAACAGTGTGCTACCAGTCACGTCACTGTGGAAGGTTACAAGCCGTCTGGCTTTCACCTTCCATTTATATTAAATTTACCTGCCATTTGTCACAACTGGCGATATGAAGGACACTTCAGCTGCTTCCACTTAAACTCTCATTACGTTGATTTATTGCGGCGAAATATATTTTATAAAATTTCAGTGGTCGTCAGTAAAGGGGCTAATAGTTCCAGACCGTGAATACTTGAAAAATGCACAGCCCGCACGCTGCTCTGAATGCGGCAGGTGTTTCGTCGGCACTCAAAGCACTTAGTGCTGGCTTGCGCGGGTCAAGGGACCACCGACGGAAGGTCACGGAACCTACTGGTCCTTTTCACTAAGTCGGGGTTAGCAGCCTGTATGATTTCCCCCCAAGTATTTAAATTGAGAAATCCTTTTTATTTTTCCATATTTCGTGTTCAAAAACTTTGGTGCTTGTTTGTTGCCAGTCATATATACCGTTTCTTCGAATGATGTTTGTAGTCCTTTCTTTTCCACAAGTTCTTTAAGAACTTCAATTTGTCTTTGAGCTGTGGTAATATCCTTAGTTAAAATCACCATATCATCTGCAAAGGTGAGGCAGTCTTCTCTAATATTACTTCTACCTAACTTGATTGATTGATCTATATTTTGGCTTAACTTTTGCTCTCGCCATTCTGTAATTACCTTTTCCAAAACACTATTAAACAGTAATGGGGAGATTCCGTCTCCCTGCCTAACACCAGTCTTTATATCAAATGGTTCAGAAATTTCTCCCATGAATTTATCTATGTTTTCTCAATCAGTGTTAGAGTTTTATTATCTAGCATTTGTTTCTCTAAAATTTGGAAAATAGATTCATGATCAACTAAGTTGTAGGCCTTTTTAAAATCCACAAATATACATACAATATTGTTACTAGAAAACCTTTGGTGCCTAAGGATTAGTTTTAAATTAAGAATTTGTTGTCTAAAGCCTTCTTGGTACTCCCCAGTTTTAGGCTCTAACTGTTCTTGGGTTTGATCAAGTAAACATTGCGAGAGAATTTTGTATGTGAATGGGAGAAGAGAGGTTCCTCTGTAATTATTAACATCAGTTCTACCCCATTTTTCATGCAATGGATGAATTAGGACAGTTTCCCAGTCCTCAGGCATTTTCTCAGTTATCCAGAAATGTCCTCTTAGTTTAGTGAACCTTTTTATAGTGTTAGGGCCAGTTGATTTTAGTGGTTCTGCAATTATACCGTCTTCTCTAGACGCTTCATTGTTTTTAAGTATCTTAATTTGTTTAGTTATTTCGTTTTCGTCAGGTTCTTTAGAGTTAGGGATGGTGTAACTAGTTTTCTGTGGTTGGAATTTATCCTCTGGTTCTGCACAGTTTAATAATTTTTCAAAGTAATTAGCAGGTGTCTCACAATTTTCCTGGTTGTTAAGAACCAAACTGCCATCTGCCATTTTCATTTTTGAAGCAAAGACTTTGAGGCTGGTAACCGTTTGGTTTTGTTTTGAATGTTTTATAAAAGTTTCTTGTATTGTTCTTTTGAAAGTATTTTCCGATTTCTAATAGTTGGGAGTTTTCGTAGTTTCTTTTAGTCAGTCGGATTAATTTAGATGTTTCTTTTCTTACAATTAGAAAGGTGCTGCACGTATTTTTAGTTTTATTACCATTCCAATTTTTGAATGTCTCATGCCTACACTTAACTGCTGTTTCACAATCCGCATTCCACCAAGGGTGTTTTTGTTTCTTTCTAAGCGGAATTAAATTTTGTACTGTTTTGATGAACTTTTCTTTTAGGTTTTGCCAATTGTGGGGTTGTTTCTTGTCAAGTTCGCTTGTTAGCGTTGGGGCTATTTTAGCAGTATCAAATTTTGGGATAACATCTTTTGCTTTACTTTTATTCGCCTTAAATAATGGTTAGAATCAATTTTAGCCCCTTTCCTAAGCGGACATTTAAAATTTCTTTGTAGTTACTGTACGAAATTGTTACATGATCGATTTGACATTCCCCAATAAATGTACTGGGTGCCCTCGAAGATTTTGTTCAGGAGGGTTCTTTTTAAAATAGTTTGACATGATTGTAAAGTTAAAATTTTTGCACGTTTCAAGAAGCCTTTGGCCATTTTCGGTTTCTCCATTTATGCACAGGAAATCGATTCACCGTTTTCTTATATTTTTTTCTCGTTACTTGATTGAACATTAAAATCACCTACTAAAATTTTAACATGGTTTGAGGGAATTTTCGAGATGATTCTTTCTAACGTTCCCCAAGCTTTATCAACTTCTTCAGGTTTTGTACGGTTTTCCTCATTGACTGGCATATGGGCATTAATTGAAGTATATGCTGTATTTGCACATTTAAGAAAAATTGTCATTAGTCTATTATTAACGGGTTTTACCTCTGTTATTGAATTTAAAATACTTTTGGAAACTGCAAAAGCAACTCTCAGATGTGGTGTATCGTTACACATCCTTTTATAAGTTTTTACTTTTAAATAGACATAATCGCCGAAAACCATGGTATTATCGTTCGTTATCCGTGTTTCTTGAAGTGCCAAATTTCGAATCTTCTGTTCTTTAAATGTATCTCTCAGTTTATAAAGTTTACCTGGTATCAAAAGTGTTTGTATGTTAACCGTTGCAAAAAATGTGTTTGTTTTGGTTTTCAGTTGGCCAGAGAAGTAGTTATATACAGGGATCATTGCAATTTCCCACCTTATGATTCTATTTTAGGGCAGTTCAAGACAGCGATTCCGTTGCGTAATTTACGATTTACATCGAATCGTAAGGGGAGTGTGACGGAGCCTAGATAGATCCGTTACTCTGATTCTGATAGATTTCGCAACCTCACACATCGCGGGATATTGCAGTTGGGCAGTAGTGGGGTTCAAATGGCTCTGAGCACTATGGGACTTAACATCTGAGGTCATCAGTCCCCTAGAACTAAGAACTACTTTAACCTAACTAACCTAAGGACATCACACACATCCATGCCCGTGGCAGGATTCGAACCCGCGACCGTAGCGGTCGCGCGGCAGTAGTGGGGTCCATGAATGTTATCAGGTTGATCTTCCATACTACAACAGGATTTATTGAGATTGTACGAAACTTACTAAAGATAAAAGATACAAAGAGTATGAAAGTAATGGTCTGCCAGCATATATTCAGTGATTCATTTGTAGAGGGAAAGAATCCGTGACAGAAGCTGCTTTATCACTGAAGTTTATAGCCTTCCGAGAGCAAGGAGCTGTAACAAAAAACTGTCACGATTTGACAGTACGCACAACTGACAAACGTTTCCAAGCAAGCGAAGAGGTGTGAGTTACTTCAGATCTCTGGGGAAAGAACGATTTAACCTCAGTTACAGGTGGCCTCAATGAATGGACACATTCGTGACATGATCACCGAAACGCGCATTTTACATAAATTTGTGACACTCTAGTGTTATCCGTCGACATCGGCTGGCGTTGAAGTACCTAGTGACAGAGCCACTGCTCGTCAAGGGCCTCTTATTGTTAACGACCTGTTGTCCTGCCTACTTGGGACGGTAAGCCCTCTATTTTCAGATAGTGTGGTTACGCTTTTGGGCTGCTTACGATCCCTCCAACAGCGAGCTGTATTATGTGACATACAACTTTTCCTATCGCCAGGCAGCTGCTTCCTTAAACGCTCTCTAACCTGTCAGGTTGTTTCTTAAAAAAGTGTACGTTCGTGGGACGATGTTACAAACAGTAAAAAAGTAAACCATGTGGTTACATGGCATATCCTGAAATATTTTAGAGTTTATTCTTTTGAACCAAACGAATTGATAATCTTTTCTTTTCCCGCCGGCCGGAGTGGCCGAGCGGTTCTAGGCGCTACAGTCTGGAACCGCCCGACTGCTACGGTCGCAGGTTCGAATCCTGCCTCGGGCATGGAGGTGTGTGATGTCCTTAGGTTAGTTAGGTCTAAGTAGTTCTAAGTTCTAGGGGACTGATGACCTTATAAGTTAAGTCCCATAGTGCTCATAGCCATTTGAACCATTTTTTATTTGGCGGAGGAGCTACACTCCCGTATAATTTCGCAAACGAACTACAGTGGAGTATCTGCTATTTTTTTCCTTGTAGGATTCATGGGGTCACTCATTCTCATATCCCTCTCTCTGGACTCTCTAAAGTCCTTGAACGGTGCGGCAGTTAGTTATTTATCACCGATTCTATACTCAAACACTAATAGGAGTTTTCATCACATTCCACTTCAAACGAACAAAATTTTTATGTGCGCACTGGCTGCCACGAAGTTAGTGATCGTGTTAGTTTACTTTAAGCAGGCCTACAATTCGATCGACAAAACACTTTGGAGGAATTCGGACGCTATGTGAAAATTAAGAATTTCCTCTAGAAAATCATGACTACGTCTGTGTAATGTATTGTCCAAGTAAGCTACAGTTTACGAGTAGGATATTGACGGTATTAACCATTAGCTTAAGTGATAGAAAGGGGGACTGAGAGGCTTCAGGTGATATCGGCGAACAAATGATGTCACCTCAGAAGGCTTCAAACATCACAACCAAAAGCAGAGCCTTAGATACGCAACAATATCAACTCTACGGATCATGGAAAGCAAGTGCAGAACGATCAAGAAAGTGCGAACATAAAGTTACGCCGGCCGGGGTGTCCGAGCGGTTCTAGGCGCTACAGTTTGGAACCGCGCGACCGCTACGGTCGCAGGTTCGAATCCTGCCTCGGGCATGGGTGTGTGTGATGACCTTAGGTTAGTTAGGTTTAAGTAGTTCTAAGTTCTAGGGGACTGATGACTCAGATGTTAAGTCCTATAGTGCTCGGAACCACCATAAAGTTACCTTGTGGAACTCGTAATGATGATATGGCTACCAGTAAAGCACAAAGCAACTGTAATCATATTAGATGCTACCGGAAACATCCATAACAAGTAATCGATTTCAATCATTCTAATGAATTCCGACACAGCTACATCGTATGCCTATTGCGTCACTGGATTGCAACATTTAAGGTTCCATGTGGCAGGCACACAGCTCTTCCGACTGTTGTCGAAGACGCTACTATACCTCCCCGAGAAGTAGATTAAGGTTTGATCTCACGAAGCTGAGTGATTTCCTCTGTAGTCGTCCCGACAAGGAAAAACACGTGGCTGTGACTTTCGATAGGGAATCAGAGTTTGCTGGTCGCTCAGCTACGGAAGAGAGCACGTGAGTACGTAGGGAAAAATGACGATAATATTGGGAAGGATTCCATAGAGTAGGAAAAACGGGACTAATTTAGAGTATGACTAATTGATGAACTGTGGTACAAGAGTAAATAAACCAGGCCAGGCTGGGGAAGATAACGCTGTACTTCTCTGAAGTCAGTAGAAGAATGACATCAGAGAGAATAGCTAGGAAGATCGTAGAATCTGTGAAAAACAAGAAAAAATTGTTTGAAGAAAGTCTTAGAGGATATATTAGAATAGGAGCCGGCTTACAACAGACCGGGATACGGGAAGACTGCATGAAATTTAAAAATCCCGAGATAAAGAGTTAACTGTCGTTCGGTAATACTAGGTATTTTCTTTGATTTAGCAAGGCTTTTTATGATGGATCGTGCAGTATTTTTGCATAAGTTGGAACATTATGGGATTAGGGAAACGCTCAACAATGGTTCACGTCTGCAAAAGAGGGAACAGACTGTTGCCCTTTAATGTCAATAAACAGGGAAAATATTTGAATCTGACAGGCATTATGTAAAGTGGAAAATGAGACATGGTTTTACTCCTGTTCCATTCCTATTCTTGATATAAATTTCTTATCAGCCACTAGACACGACGAGTCTTAAAAAATTTTCTTTTTTAAGTTGACAAAAGTGTTGTTGTAAAATACGTGGAATTTAATTTAAATGATCTATCGATTGCGGTAGTCGGTAACAGAAGCACTTGGCTTAACAGTATACAACGTGGTTATAAAAAAACTTTTCGGTGCTTGAGAGGACCCCCGTGATGGAAGGATAATGAAACTTTGTGGAAATATTTGTAAGTACATGCGGCAGAAAAATAACAAATAGACTATTGAAACAAACACGTTTTAATTTCCACAAGAGAGGTTAACATTTGTTAATTGTTTACCGTGTTAACGTTCCAGGTTACAAAATTTTTGAACGGTGGACCGTGGAATGTTCAGATGTCGTGACCAGTACCGCCGCCTAACGGAAAGTCATGACCGTAACACTAATAATAACGCAAATCGTGCAGCGCACAGTCTGAACATCGTTCCTACAAAGTCTAGTACCCAAATGGTTACTAGTTTTCCGTCTACACTGGCTCAAATAGCGTAAGCTTAATTATAACCAGCGAGTACATTTTCTCACGAGGAATTCTTGTGGAAGCGAAATTTTACTGTCCAATAGGGGTCAAACAGTCAGTGACAACGATTATTTTAGAGTCTTAGACAAAAATCATTTTTGGAAGTATCACGTTGAGGGTCTGACTCGTAAACTGAATGCTGCATCAGCGAATCTCCACTGTATTTGACACTGAAATGCGAAGGCTTCATTACGTTCAGGCTACAGTCTCTTATGGCATCATATTATGGGTCAGATGTGCGCACTCACCAAGAATATTTTCAGTCCATAAAAGGACTGTCAGGAAGTTCTGAGGAGTCAGTTGTCTGTTGTTCAGCTATCTCTAGATCGTAACTCCGCGAGATTTGTTGTAGGCAATACTGACTCATACGGAAGAATACATTTAACATAAATTTTCTCAGCATGTTATAGTCTTAGGTGGAGATTTCAATTTACCAGATATAGACTGGGACACTCAGATGTTTAGGACGGGTGGTAGGGACAGAGCATCGCGTGACATTATACTGAGTGCACTATCCGAAAATTACCTCGAGCAATTAAACAGAGAACCGACTCGTGGAGATAATATCTTGGACCTACTGATAACAAACAGACCGGAACTTTTCGACTCTCTAAGCGCAGAACAAGGAATCAGTGATCATAAGGCCGTTGCAGGATCCCTGAATATGGAAGTAAACAGGAATATAAAAAAGGAAGGAAGATCTATCTGTTTAGCAAGAGTAATAGAAGGCAGATTTCAGACTACCTAACAGATCAAAACGAAAATTTCTGTTCCGACACTGACAAAGTTGAGTGTTTATGGAAAAAGTTCAAGGCAATCGTAAAATGTGTTTTAGACAGGTACGTGCCGAGTAAAACGATGAGGGACTGGAAAAACGCACCGTGGTTCAACAGAAGCTAAACGATGTCAAAGTTAGCGTAAGGAAGGCTATGCGTGAAGCGTTCAGTGAATTCGAAAGTAAAATTCTATGTACCCACTTGACAGAAAATCCTAGGAAGTTCTGGTCTTACGTTAAATCAGTAAGTGGCTCGAAACAGCATATCCAGACACTCCGGGATGATGATGGGATTGAAACTGAGGATGACACGCGTAAGGCTGAAATACTAAACACCTTTTTCCAAAGCTGTTTCACAGAGGAAGACCGCACTGCAGTTCCTTCTCTAATTCCTCGCACAAACGAAAAAATGGCTGACATCGAAATAAGTGTCCAAGGAATTGAAAAGCAACTGAAATCACTCAACAGAGGAAAGTCCACTGGACCTGACGGGATACCCATTCGATTCTACACAGAGTACGCGAAAGAGCTTGGCTCCCTTCTAACAGCCGTGTACCGCAAGTCTCTAGAGGAACGGAAGGTTCCAAATGATTGGAAAAGAACACAGGTAGTCCCAGTCTTCAAGAAGGGTCGTCGAGCAGAAGCGCAAAACTATAGACCTATATCTCTGACGTCGATCTGTTGTAGAATTTTAGAACATGTTTTTTCCTCGCGTATTATGTCGTTTCTGGAAACCCAGAATCTACTCTGTAGGAATCAACATGGATTCCGGAAACAGCGATCGTGTGAGACCCAACTCGGCTTTATTTGTTCATGAGACGCAGAAAAAAGTAGATACAGGCTCCCAGGTAGATGCCATTTTCCTTGACTTCCGGAAGGCGTTCGATACAGTTCCGCACTGTCGCCTGATAAACAAAGTAAGAGCCTACGGAATATCAGACCAGCTGTGTGGCTGGATTGAAGAGTTTTTAGCAAACAGAACACAGCATGTTGTTCTCATTGGAAAGACGTCTACAGACATTAAGGTAACCTCTGGCGTGCCACAGGGGAGTGTTATGGGACCATTGCTTTTCACAATATATATAAATGACCTAGTAGATAGTGTCGGAAGTTCCATGCGGCTTTTCGCGGATGATGCTGTAGTATACCGAGAAGTTGCAGCATTAGAAAATCGCAGCGAAATGCAGGAAGATCTGCAGCGGATAGGCACTTGGTGCAGGGAGTGGCAATTGACCCTTAACATAGGCAAATGTAATGTATTGCGAATACATAGAAAGAAGGATCCTTTATTGTATGATTATATGATAGCAGAACAAACACTGGTAGCAGTTACTTCTGTAAAACATGTGGGAGTATGCGTGCGGAACGATTTGAAGTGGAATGATTATATAAAATTAATTGTTGGTAAGGCGGGTACCAGGTTGAGATTCATTGGGAGAGTCCTTAGAAAATGTAGTCCATCAACAAAGGAGGTGGCTTACAAAACACTTGTTCGACCTATACTTGAGTATTGCTCATCAGTGTGGGATCCGTACCTGGTCGGGTTGATGGAGGAGATAGAGAAGATCCAAAGAAGAGCGGCGCGTTTCGTCACAGGGTTATTTGGTAAACGTGATAGCGTTATGGAGATGTTTAGCAAACTCAAGTGCAGACTCTGCAAGAGAGGTGCACTGCATCACGGTGTAGCTTGCTGTCCGGGTTTCGAGGGGGTGCGTTTCTGGATGAGGTATCGAATATATTGCTTCCCCCTACTTATACCTCCCGAGGAGATCACGAATGTAAAATTAGAGAGATTCGAGCGCGCACGGGGGCTTTCCGGCAGTCGTTCTTCCCGCGAACCATACGCGACTGGAACAGGAAAGGGAGGTAATGACAGTGGCACGTAAAGTGCCCTCCGCCACACACGGTTAGGTGGCTTGCGGAGTATAAATGTAGATGTAGGAAACTGCAACGTCACTTCAGCGAACACTGGACGAAAAAACGATTTGCAGATGGGTAGCACTTTCTTTATCACTATGCAGAAAGGAATGTGCTATTCAGGAGGTTTCATCATCAGTAGGCATCCAGAAAAAATGAAAAAAATTAGTGATGAACTTCAACTCCTCAAATATGAATTGAAAGATTTCCTTGTGGTACACCTCTCCTATTCTGTACAGTAGTTCCTCACAGTAGGTGGTTACTATTTTCTGTAACGCGTCGTTTATTTGTAAGCTATCTCAAAATTTTTTCGTATTGTATTTATTATTTAATCTCCTTTTTCTATAAATTTTACAAACAGCTGGAAACTATTTACTGACTCCTTTCATGACCAAGTTGCTTTGACGCTCAGTGTCCCACGGAACATGCTAAATAAATGAGGAACAAGGAAGTGACGGACATCACTTCCAGGTGGCTACTTGTGAGGGCAACGTTCCGCTGGCGCTAGCGTTGCAGTGAAACTTGGAGGAGCTGTAGCGACTCACGAGAAGAAGAGCACGGACAGCGGGTTGGCCGTCTTGCGCGGGTTGTGGCGGGTGCGCTTCTTGCCGGCGTCCATGGCTGCCGGCGTGTGGTGGCTGGTGGCTGGTGCTCAGCGCTTGGTGCTCGGCGGCTGGCGCTTGGTGTCTGGTGTTGGTGCGCTGCGCGACGTCTGGTCGCCAGTAAGGGCGGCGGGCGACGCCGCTGCGTATATAGCTGAACGCAGTGCGGAGTGGCGCTTATCAGACCGGCAGGTGTGGGCGTGTGCGAACAGCGCGAGGCCGGGAGGGCTCAGACCGGGCGCTATCAGCTGCTGCCAGGGCGTGCGCTAATCGCTATTTCAGAACTGCTTTCTAACATGTTTTCACTCTGTGGTTCTGACATCCTGTCTGTCAGCTATGCGAGAACTTTGCTGGATGTTAGTGTATGCTGTACATACACTTGCTTGCAGTACATAATGATCAAATAGCTTGCAGCGTGCAGGTTGACCTTTGCAGTTAAAACAAATGCAATTCACAGTGACATGTCCAAGGACAGGTGACGCAGTCCTTGTAGATAAAACGGCTCTAAGCACTATGGGACTTAACATCTGAGGTCATCAGCCCCCTAACTAATCTAAGGACATCACACACATCCATGCCCGAGACAGGATTCGAACCTGCGACAGTAGTAGCAGCGCGGTTCCGGACTGAAGCACCTAGAACCACTCGACCACAGCGGCCGGCTACATTCACTTGCACAGCGCCTACTTGCAGTCGTTTTGTCTTGAAGATGACAGAGTGTGCTCATGTAGAAATATCGGCGGTTGTCGACAACGGCACCCGGCTGCATTCCTGTAAGTTATTTGAACAAAGTAAATTCTTTCGCCTACATTTCCGAGGGGAAGTATTATGGAAATAGAAGAGGACGTAGGTGAAGATGAGAAGGGAGATATAATACTGCGTGAAGAATTCGACAAAGCACTGAAAGACTTAAGTCGATACAAGGACCCGGGGGTAGACAATATTCCGTTAGAGCTACTGATAGCCTTCGAAGAGCTAACCATGACAAAACTCTTCCATCGGGTGAGCAAGATGTATGAGACGGGCGAAATACCCCCAAACTTCAACAAAAATATAATAATTACAATTCCAAAGAAAGTTGGTGCTGACAGGTGTGAAAATTACCGAGCTCTCACTTCAGTAAGCCACGGTTGCAAAATACTTGCACGAATCCTTTGCAGAAGAATGGAAATACTGGTAGAAGCGAACCTTGGGGAAGATCAGTTCGGATTCCAGAGAAATGTAGGAACACGCGAAGCGATACTGTCCCTACGACTTCTCATAGAAGGTAGGTTAAGGAAAAGCAAACCTACGTTTATAGCACTTGTGGACTAAGAGAAAGCTTTTGACAATGTTGACTGGAATACTGTCTTTCAAATTCTAAAGGTGGCATGGACAAAATACAGGGAGCGAAAGGCTAGTTACAATTTGTACAGAAACCAGGTGGCAGCTATAAGAGTCGAAGAGCAGGGAAGGGAAGCAGTGGTTGAGAAGGGAGTGAGACAGGGTTGTAGCCTATCGCTGATGTTATTCAATCTGTATAATGAGCAATCAGTAAACGAAACAAAAGAAAAATTTGGAGTAGGAATTAAAGTCCAAGGAGAAGAAATAAAAAACTTTGAGATCTGCCGATGACATTGTAATTCTGTCAGAGACAGCAAAGGACTTGGAAGAGCAGTTGAACGGAATAGATATTTTCTTGAAAGGTGAGTATAATATGAATATCAACAAAAGCAAATCGAGGATAATAGAATGTAGTGGATTCAAATCAGGTGATGCAGAAGGAATTAGATTAGGAGAAGAGATAGTTAAGTAACAGATGAGTTTTGCTATTTGGGAAGCAGAGTATGGAGGATATAAAATGTAGACTGGCAATGGCAAAAAAAGTTTTTCTGAAGAAGAGAAATTTTTTAACATCGAGCATAGATTGAAGTGTCAGGAAGTCCTTTCTGAAAGTATTTGTATAGAGTGTATACATGTATGAAAGTGAAACATGGACGATAAATAGTTTGGACAAGAAGAGAACAGAAGCTTTTGAAATATGGTGCTACAGAAGAATACTGAAGATTAGATGGGTAGATCACGTAACAAATGAGGAGGTACTGAATAGAATTAGGGAGAAGTTTGTGGTACAACCTGACTAGAAGATGGGATCGGTTAGTAGGACACATTCTGAGGCATCAAGGAATCACCAACGCAGTACTGGAGGGAAATGTGGGGGTTAAAAATCGTAGAGGGAGACCAAGAGATGAATACAGGATTCGAACCTGCGACTGTAGCAGCAGCGCAGTTTCGGACTGAAGCTCCTAGAACCGCTCTGCCACAGCGGCCTGCCCTTGTAGATCAGGAGGTCGTTGGTAGTCACCAGCTCTCACAGCATAACATACTTTATGCTATATGATCAAAAGTATGCGATCAGCTATTAGTGGACATTAATATGGAGTGTGTCCATCCTTCGCTTTTATGACGGGTTGAGGCATTGAGAAATGGCAGCCCATTCTTCCTCAAGAGCCAAAATCAAAGATAATAGTGGTGTTGGACGCTGGGGTGTGGAGCGAAGTCGACGCTATAAATCCCAAAAACGTTCCACTGGATTCAAGCTGGGACTCTCGGCGGGTCGATCCATTTCGGGAATGTTACTGTTGACAAACCACTGCCTGACAGGTGTTGATATTGACAGGACCCACTCCCATGCTGATACAATCATTCATCATCCCCGAACTGTTTCTCTATCGTACGTAGTACAAAATGCTTTAAATGTGTTCATATACTTCAGCATTTTCAGCGTTTTCTTACGCGCATGAAGGGAACCACACCATAAGCACGAAAAAAAAGCTCGTACCATAACATCAACTCCTCTGTACTTCATCATTGGTGCTACACATTATGGCAGGTAACATTCTATAGACATTCGTCAAACTCAAACCGTTCCATCGGATTGCCACAGGGCATAGCGTAATCCATCATTCCAAATCAATCCAGTCACCCGCTGGCCATGGGTGTCGGTCTTTACGTCGCCCCAAGCATCGCTTAGCACCGATTACAGGTATGGGTGGTTTACGAGTAGCTGTTCGACCGTTGCTCCCAATTCTTTCTTAGCCCCTACGCACAGTCACTGTGCAAGCTGAACTACTGCTATGTGACTTCCAATAATTAGCCCATGTTCGAAGTCGCAGATCTCTCAAAATGTTCAAATGTGTGTGAATTCCTAAGGGACCAAACTGCGGAGGTCATCGGTCCCTAGACTTACACACTACTTAAACTAACTTATTCTAAGAGCAACACAAACACCCATGCCCGAGGGAGGACGCGAAACTCCGGCGGGATCAGAGGTCTCCTGACCGACACGTTCTTCTGTTGCTGCTTCTCAGCACAGTACCGCCCCCCTCCTCCCACCCCCTCCTTTTTTACTGACGGGTCCGTCTCTCGCAATGTCTAATGGTCAGCTCCGCATTACATAGGGATGTCCGGAAAATTTTGATCATATAGTGTGTGCACTAGACAGAGTTGAGATTTCGTCATTATATCCGAATGATTATCTGGATATGAGTCATGGACAGTTGTACTGGAAATGGCAAGTCGCATGTGAAGGGTTTCAACAGTTCAGAAATAATAACGAAATAATCAACCTCTTCTGTAATAACTGTAGGCCTGCAAGATCTTCAGGTGAACGAATCATATTTCTGCCATCAGATTTTGTACCTCGATGTGACGTTAAACCTTAATATCCCTGCCGGCCGGTGTGGCCGTGCGGTTCTAGGCGCTTCAGTCTGGAACCGCGTGACCGCTACGGTCGCAGGTTCGAATCTTGCCTCGGGCATGTAGTTCTAAGTTGTAGGGGACTGATGACCACAGGTGTTAAGTCCCATAGTGCTCAGAGACATTTGAACCATTTGAACTTAATATCCCTCCATTCGTTACTTGTGTACTATCTTTAGTGTGTCAGTCGAGCTGGAGTACTGGACGACAATCTGTCTTCACAGTACCGTCGTCGAGCATGTATTCTGATAGACAGTCGGTCTTCACACTACTACCGACATGATATAACGAGGCATGTTATTCATCAGGAAATTGATTTCCATTGTTCCACCTTCAGTTCCGTGTGTACTGGATTTCTAATTTGTAGCGTACTCTTCTTTCACGTGTTGCGCCACAGGTTGCCGTCTATTCCCCTTCAGAAGGCTCCGTCGTCTACTTTTGAAATACACTAATGACGTCAAAACGCGAGCGTCCGACGACCGTCGCAGATTCCATGACACTCAGTGGACCTTCACAATCTCCAATTTGCCAAATGTTTTTTCCACATTTTCTGCATATTGAATCTGTTGAATGGCTTCTCTGTGTCACAGTCTACGGCATTTGTGTATAATTCGTGCAATGTATTTGCTAATAATGTTCTGAACAGTTTCAACTACTGTCTAAATATTTGCAACTGTATTTGCAAGAAGGTCTCATATTCGTAAAAGTAAAATGTTTGAAAAAGTAGATACACTTTCTGTGTGTAAGTGGATACAGAAGACCACAAGATAGTGCGCCCGAAAGTGCAACGTACGCATTTGGATGATCACCACGACGATAGTCTATTTCATTGCATACACGAATCAGCTCGACCCAAGTTACTGAACCATTACCTAATCACTCAAAATGTTCAAATGTGTGTGTATTCCTAAGGGGCCAACTGCTGAGGTCATTTGTCCGTAGACTTACACACTACTTAAACTAACTTATGCTAAGAACAACACACACACCCATGCCCGAGTGAGGACTCGAACCTCCGGCGGGAGTAGCCGCCCAATCCGTGGCATGGTGCCTCAAACCGCGCGGTCACTCCGCGCGGCAGCCAATCACTCAGATTGCTACGCCTTAAATAGTGGTAGGTATGGGTCAGGCAATCTTTGTTGAGTAACCGATAGCTAATGTTTACAATCGTGAACTACCATTGTTAACATCGAGATACCACGCAACAACATCGCTTGAGACATCGATAATTCTCAACGAACCTATAGCTGCGTGAAATAAAATTTTTAACAGTAAATAATAAACTACTTGCTTTGTATAAACAGATTGCCTGAGCAACTCGTAACTACAGTGGAACCTAAAGGGTGCACTATTTACATGTAAAAATAATAAATCAGTGTGACTGGAATGATTGGTGAACGCAGGGACTAAAATTCTCAAATGTAGACAACGATGAGTTGATCCGCATCTGTAACTGCAATTAATTTCTTGACAAATCCATGACCTGTTTCGGTCTCATGGAAAGACACATTGTTGAAAAAATAAATATAAAACAAAAATTTGAACTCAAAGTTAAATAAAGCTCTTCAAAACAGTCAAGCTTAAACATGCAGTAGCTGTTACAGTGCCGAACAAGGACCCCAATACATTCAAATTTCCAACTTCGGGCAAACCCGTATGAGCTCCATGACCCGTTATGAGGAGCACATCGACTTAAGAGGAAAAAACTTAAATGAACACTCTTCCTTTTGCAGTATATCTTATACAAGAAAAGAAATATCAAGTGCACTGTATCGACATTAATCTCGACTTCCTCGATACTTTGAAGAAAGGTCTTTTCAATTGAAGACATAAAGTCTGTATATGAATCCGCGATCATTTCATTTTTAGCACTTTCGGCTTATCGCTATTTTCAGATCGTCAAAATATTCTGATACAAATCATCGTCAAATTAAAACTGGCGATAAGCCGAAACCGGCCATAAAGTGTAAAGAAATCTATGTGACCAAGACGAACTTGTGATAATAAAAGTGCTGAAAAGTCTTTTAATGACAATTTTTGAGGAAATAGAAAGCTTAGCACAGCTACCAACCAGGAAGAAACTACACTCAACGACATGTTCCTCGATGTCAGTGGTAACTTTTGCCGCTCGTATTTTCAGTTCCAACCGAGATTAACTACAGTCCGTGTACATGTGAACAGTTGGCATAAGCTCCACGTTAGAATGTTGCCATACTCTCACTACGACTCTTCGTGTAGCTACGCTTCCGTTTCCACCTGCATGTGTCAGAGACCGACTTACGCATCGTCTCCTCCAATATTTTCAGTTCCTACGTGAGTCTGCATAACGTCAAATCTTCTCTGTGAATTCTGGAAATGCCCTGGTTTTTATCTGTATTCTTCTGTGAATTTTTAAAATTGTTTCACACGGTTGATTTAAGCACGTCATACATGCAGGTTGTTACGGATATAAGTGCAGAAATTTCAATGAATACAGTCTACTGAACGACATTACGTCAGTACTTAGTCCCTTTGCAAACTAATAATTATAGCTACTACGATCAGTATATTTTTAGATTAGTTAGTACACGTGGCACAAGCAAGCTTTAAAGTTTATTTTCTCCTGGGCAGTATGTGAGTGTGAATGCAAGGAGGCAAAAGGATGATGTATATTGATGGGTGTAATCCACTTCCCAATGCAGTTACGACCGTGCAGGAAACATCATAGAATAAATTAAATGATGTATCTACGGGAAAACTGTTAGACACAGAGAAAAAACAATTTAGACACTGAAGTTGGTACTTATTAAGGTGCCAATGTTCATAATGTATGTACTTATACCCCTAACATCCCGGATATTATGAGCTCGGTCTTCAGAGGATCAATGCCGCCTTCTCTCCTCTACACCGTCTGCTTTGTCATTGGCTGCACGCTTCCTGAAAGCTGTGTTAGAGGCCCCTACCGTTAGTGTGCTTGGAGCCGACACATTGGGCGGGCTACCAAAGCTGAGGAACAGAGATCTCAACTGCCACTTCATGATCGGCGACGAAGAACTGAAATATTGTCGTGTTTTTTCATTTATTTATTCTAGTCCACTTTCATGGTGGCAACACATGAAGGCACATGATGTTTTTAAAATGTATTTCATTCCATTCTGGCCTGCTGGTAAGGCAACGGTTTTTATTTATTTCAAATTGAAAAGCAGTTTGGGTTGCCATGTTATTTAATTTCAATAACGCGTTTCGCCCTTTTGAGGCATCATCACATTCTCTACAAAACAAGAAAACAATCCATAGGGACAAGTTAGAGTGAAGGGCACGGTCATATTCGTACGACTAAATAAACTAAATTATACAGTTCATTAAAAGTTGCATGAAAGTAGACGGGTATGGAACCCATCAGTCTCATAGACATAAAAATGAGAGGTGGTCCTAATTAAAAGAAAGAAATCACTACAGTAAGCAATCACGAATAGGAAGGAAACGGGAAAATGTCAAAGAAGTTTCAAAAACCCTTATGCTATCTTAAGCACACCAACACACAACGGCATAACAGCACAGCATAGGAACATATTTAGAAAAGCATAAACACTGTATCAGCTGTGTGTGAGTGCTGAACGGATCTATTATGCCATGCCCAGCCGATACCACGTTTATGCTTTTCTGAGCATAGTCCTGTACTATGAGGCTATAACGTTGTCAGTTGGTGTACTTAAGGTAACGTACGGCTTTTTAGCCTCTTCGGCACTTATAATCGGTATGATTGTTTAACAGTCTGTCATTTAATCAAGTCTTCTACGATAGATATTGAAAGAGTATGCAGGATACACCAGCGTAGCTACCTCGTCATCGAGAAAAGATATAGCGGAAATATTTATATACATTTATGATGGGTTTCACCACATACTTCACAAATATGTGAAATCTTATCCTCTGTAGACCCATGTTAAAAAAATATTATCAATTGACTTCTCCACGGGCCAATTTTTACCTTTCTTGGGCTTAATTGCCTCTGTTTACATAGAAACTTTTTATTGGATTTAAATAAATTATTATGTAATAAATACAATTGCACAACAAACCATATTAGTATGGCTTAAGCGAAGTTCTAAAAAGGTAAAAAATTAAAATCACATAATTTTCTTATTGAATGAACAAAAACAAAAAAATATTTTGAGAATGAATTACAGAAAATTGGAGATTTGCTTAAGTTAGTTAATACCCTAGCCAACATTAAGTATCAAAATCATATTAAACTATAAAAAGGTTAAATTTTAGGAAAGAGAAAATGGTAACTATCATCATTTCAGTATAACTGTTAGTGATTTAGTTGGATATTTCCTAACTAAAGCAAAATTGCGCTAAATTCAAGAAAAATTATAATTATTAAGGTAATTTTTAATTCATTTTTCATGTTATACATAAAAATTAATGCAAATAAAAGAATTCCCTTTCTTGCTGCTGCACAGTAGATAACTGTATAGATAAAATATTTACACTACCAGCTATTTTTCATTTAATTTTTGAGTTTTCACACAGTACATGTCTCACAAAAAACTTCAGATCTATTATAAAACACTTTTAGTGCTTGTTATTATTGTTGCAAAAGTAATCCTTAGTTTATAGTAAAGATGTTGCTGAAATTTTTGAATATATAAATCCTCAAAAAGCAGTTTATGACTATAAAAGAAAAATGTCAAAAAAATTGTAATGATATTAGACAAAATGAATCATTCACTAATCAAATATAAAATGTAATACAGTATTTATTAGTGAATCTGGGTTATATTAATTAATTATGGAGTCAAAGTGAAATTAGCAAAACAATTTCAAGATTTGGTTACTTAAGACGTTTTACCATCAGTTTGTGAAATGAAGATTATAAGATTAGAAAATATATGATAGATTACTACAGAAACCAAATATAACACAAAAATTATTTTATAGAACAGTTACAAAAAATAAATAAAAAATGGGGAAATAAATAACAGTAATGAAGTAATCATTACATAGGGGGAGAGACGAATAGAACATCTGAAAGAAACAGTTAATATTGCTTTAGAGGTAATAAACGAAAAAAGTGAGGAATCTGATTCAGCCAACTCAGACTTAAAATTCTCAAATAGTTCTCATTCTCATTATATTGTGTATTCACATTTTTAACAATATTATTTAATTCATTTTCTAAATATACTTTGGTAACTGCATCATAGATCTACTAATCTACTACCTTTAAAGTCAGTATATCTTTAAGTTACTTTAAAAATGTTTTGTAGTTTTTTATGAAATGGTTTGGTTAAATTTTCTAATTTTGGTTCAATTTCGTTTAAAAAAATTTTCTAACTCTCCAGATTTTTGCTTATTTCTCTCATTTTTGAAAATGTCAGTTTATTAAACTCAAAATACCATAAACTTATAATTACCTAACAACAGTTTTAAAACAAATATACGCAAAGACCACATATCACTTCATTAAATTTTTTTATTCGCTGTACATTATAGAGCCACAATATTTAACATATTCTTCATCATAAATTCCTCCAGATGAATCAGACACAAATTTTTATCATTATTCTTATAATAGCATATCCAGTGAGTGCCAACATTATCAAAAGAATCTAATATACTGGATGTTGCCATCACCAAACACATTTGAGCAAATATCAGGCTACATACAGAGTTCTATAGAACCTAGTACTTGCCACCATAATCTGAGCCACCTCGCCAACACCCAGCTTCACAAATGAACTGCCCACTGCGGACAGAATACCCATATTCCGTCAGGTACCGTGCACCCGAACTGACAGAAAGCATCGGAACAGCCTTCACATACCTACATGGAAAAATTAAAATGTAGCTGCATATGCTTCCACTAGGCTAGTATTGCCAACTTCACAAGCCTCCGAGCTTCTACCATTACCACAAACATTAAAACATAAAAAAATTAGATACAAAGCAAAGGAAAACCTACAGGCATTCACGATTTATAACTGACATGCGCAGGCTACAAACAGAATTAAGAGAAAGATTTTCGAAACATCGCATCAAAAGATAAGATGAAAATTTCCTCGCGCAATTCCAATAAGAGTGAAAAATTTTAAGGCGTTGAAAAATGCTTGGGCAGAGCAATTACAACTCCTACAAGTCTTAAAGACGTGAATATTTAAGCCGGCCTAAGTGGCCGAGCGGATCTAGGCGCTACAGTCTGGAACCGCGCGACCGCTACGGTCGCAGGTTCGAATCCTGCCTCGGGCATGGATGTGTGTGGTGTCCATAGGTTAGTTAGGTTTAAGTAGTTCTAAGTTCCAGGGGACTGATGACCTCAGAAGTTAAGTCCCATAGTGCTCAGAGCTATTTTTTTTGTGAATATTTAAGTAATGTCTCGGATACGGCAACGGAAAAAGACTTGAACTGTCTCTATTCGCAAACCAGATGAACGTCCTTAACAGCTCTATAGCTACAAATCACTTTCGCTGTTATATACACTGAGGGAAATAGCACATCAAATAATTCTAAAATGTATCCAGAGGGATCGCTTAAAGACAATACCGTATGTCCTGAAGGATTTAGTTTTGTAAGAGAACTATACGCAGAGATGCAAATCCTAAGACTAGAGGAATAGATCATCGTTAATTTAAGCTTGTCTAAATCTGTAGAAACCTTATTAATGTATTGAGAGGCTGCCTACGTTAAGTCTTAGATATATAATTAATCCAAAAAGTGATGTATGGCTCAGACCACAGTGCCTGACTGTTGTGTTAATGGATAATTTCTTGCAACACAGAAAAAGAGTAGTCTCCATTAACAGGGAGAACGTGAAAGAGAAGATAACAAGAACTGGGATACATCAAGTGTCAGCATTATTGCAGATAGTGTTGTTAGTAACATATGTAAGAAATGTTTGCTCTTCCAGAAAGCATTAGGCTAAGAAACATGGAAGAGTTATTCCACCAAAAAGCACATGTGAAAAATTTAACTGAAATGAGGCTATGGTGAGACCAACAGTTAAATCCAATGAGCCGTCTACGATGGATAAGCCACTATAAAATACGTCTGTAGTACGCAAATGAGAATACCATATGTCCTGAAGGATCTAGTTTTGTAAAAGAACTATACGCAAGGAGAGGACGACAAATATCGCTGCAACATGTGAGTCGGTAACATTCCTCTGTCATGGTTGTCACTAGACCAACTTACATTTATACAAACCTGGACAACTCGCCTAGTGTCGGTTTAAATCTTTGTAAACGTCTCATTGTATTAAGAAATTGTATATTTGTAACTACTATCCGAGAGCACTGGGCCGTTATACCTGTGCTGGATCAGTCAATTGACAACACTAGTTAAGAAAGCTTAATGTTATCACTGTTGTTAGTTGAAGTGCGTGCCAAAACATTCCATAGCGACAATACATATATATTTCAGTACTGTTTTAGGTGCTTTGAATGCAACAATTTCTATTTAAATCCGACAATTGCAAATGACATTGCATGACAGCGACTGACTCATAAAGGTTTTTGGAAGGTACTATGAAACGTGCTTCTATGGTAATTCTATAGCTTGCATAATGTCGGTTTGGAATATGTTTGGCAACACGAATGGAAGAGTAAGTATGGTTCCATGGCTTCATTCTTCAGATTCGATTATAATATACAGGTGAATTACATTTGCGTCATGTTTACAATCTTGTGTATCATTATTTTGATTAATGTATAGTTTAATTAGTGTGTGTTTCTGTGAATTTTTATGATCATAGTAGTTCATTGGTGAATTTTTTGAAGATAATTTATTTCCTTTCATACATTGTTAAAATCTGTCACACCCAGTTTTATAAACATGAATTTACAGCTTGAGGTCCATGGGATGGCGAGATTAACGCAATGCTAGATTTATCAAACAGACGCGCCGAACACACGCATATCTTGATTACCAGTCCAACGAAAACACTTCTACTTCTCAACAAAATCAAACGCTGTAGCAGAGCAATTAGCAAAAATCTGTATTGCTGACAATTTCCCAGATTGTTTGAGATTTATATTGACGATTCCAAAGCAACAGACAACGGCAGAGCGGGTTGAACGTCCCTATATCCAATCACAGGTTACAGGGAAATGATTTCGTTTACCAGTGAAACTAATGGTTTATCTGCAGAAGCCACAGCTATACGTCTCATCAACTATTGCCAGCTAATAAAGTAACTCTCCTTCATAAAAATAATTTATCGATTTTAAAACTGCTTCTGAAATTTTTAGGTAAATGTAACCTTACTATAAAAATACCAAAAAAACTTATAGATGGTTGTGTGGCATTAACGCCGAGACTCACAATCAAAAAAAAAAAAAGTAAATAAAAAGCAGCAGAGGTCACTTATTGCAGACTATAGGAGACTTCTGCAAGGGATGCCAAGAGGGGGCATAGTTTTTATTCATATATTGAGTGGATAACCGTGAATTACGTGGGACGCAATAAGTCTTTTGTGTCACTTATAAAATTTAGTTCTTTTGGCACGACATGTCTCGAAATTGAGCAACTAATGTATAACAAAATGCGTTTTAGAGCCTTGCCTCTCCTCCATTCCTCCCCCCTTTTTCTTTTTCCCCCTCTACCCCCACTGGAAAAATATTTGCAGATGCTCGTGCAGCAGGCTGAAATTATTTGAACTGTTGCGGTACACGTGTAGCATCAGGACAGGTTTTGCCCACAGATATCGTAACGTTGAAAGTCTGTCTCTGCGAACTTTTTTCAGTTACACGTCATACAAAACAGATGCTCGGACCAACAAGCGAGGGTCGTCCAGGGTGGAAACTGACATGAAGTTAAACGAAAATTCTTGAAGTTGGCATAATGTAGCTGTAGTCGAACCTTATCGTTCGCTCATGAAAAATCGAATATCTACTAAATATTGTTTAGAGTCCAGCTGGTTTGAATGCGAGATGTAATATATGAAGACTGCTCTCAAAAGAAGTTGCATACTATAATTTCATAATTTTTCAGGAAGTAAAAATAATTGTTGCCTTCCTTAAGTATTATTTATTTATTCGTTTCACTGTAATGATGAAGTGACATAGTATGTATTATGCAACAGCAACATGTATTTACCATATTTTCCAATATTTAGAAAATTATCTTAATTTTTATGTAGCTTTCCATGTAAGAATGTTGCATATCTTGTAACTAGAATAACGTCGTGTATCTAACAAATATAATTTTCTCTTACAATGGCAAACATAATGGAAAGTATTAACAGAATATATTATCTGAAATACTGAAATAATGCATTGCATATATTTAAACCTCCAAACCTAAAAAATTAGATCTATAGAGGACATACCTAAGAAAAATATTAAACAGAGGAAAAATAAAATTCCTTGTATTGTACATCAAGGTATTTACATATACCCGACAAATCTCTCGTTTTCTCTGCTGATAGAGGATGAATCTCTTTATACAAAAAAGGAATTTTGGATTGACGGGGGTCATCGCAAAAGTTCAAAGAAGAGCAGCTCCTTTTGTATCTTCACGAAATAGGGGAGAGAGTGTCACGGATACGGTACGCGAATTGGGGCAGCAATCATTTTCAACAAAGACGTTTTTCATTGCGACGAGATTTTTTCTCGAGATTTCTATCTCCAACGTTCTCCGACGTCGAAACTATTTTGTTGGCACCCATCTACACAGAGAGAAATGATCATTGCAATAAAACAAGAGAAGTTAGAGCTCGGGCGGAAAGATTTAAATGTTAGCTTTTCCAGCGCGCTGTTAGAGAGCGGAACAGTAGAGAAATTAGTGTGAAAGTGGCTCGAGACACATAAATGTGAGTTGCAGAGCAGTCATGTAGGTGTGGATATAGGAAATCTTGTAACGTATGTAGGGATGTTAACTTGAGGTTGATTTTGTCTTTTTTTTAACAGTAAATGACGTACCTGGTGTTGAATGACATTATGAGTAAGACGTAGATACACTGAATTTGGATCGTCAACATCGATACTCAACTACGCAACTAATAATTTTCAAATTTGTGTCGCACTTCCTAATTCCTTCAAGAACACTTTCAGCAACAAATTCATTCTGGTTCATTTCTTTTATACTGAAAGATATAATTAAATAAGCCTCAGATATTTCATGCTCCCATTTATAGGTAGTCCTGACATCTATTACTCTTCTTTTTGCTCGATTAATGCGAAAAAACGGTCCCAGGGAGGAAAGTTATATCCGGAAACAACAAAATTTTGCTATATTGTTATAAAATGTCCTATCAAAACATGGTAGTGGAACAAAAGTATAACTGTATCATCATTCTTTTGCCTAAACCAACGACAAGACCAAACAAATTATTGTAGCACACAACTTTTACTTTTCAAGCTCGTCTTTACCAACTACAAAAATATAAGATTTTCCATTGTTTCTTATACTTTTCTTGACATTTTGTCTCCACTTAGATCGATCTATTTTCATTTCTGTGCTTTTATTTAATGATATAATAGCCGTTGGATTGAAACTTGAATCAGCCATATCCGCTGTTTTCATTGATGTGCAACGTTCTTCCAGGATGGCCAACTTTACAATGACAAATAGCTCAACATGTGAACATAAAAAAAGACATCCATTACTTTGGTAACATGTTTCAGGTAATGCACCACTTTATTCCAGCGAAAACTCAGTTTTTCCAAAAATGTGAAAATCTTCTTTTAGGGAGTTCTTCATAAGTAAAGCGATGAGACTTATTTATGTAGAATAAAAAAAGTTTAAGATATGCTCAGTACCCGAAAATAATGAATACCTGGCACAGATGTGACGAAGTCAGTTGCCAGATGAGGTCGAGATGCTGCAAGGATGGAACATGTCTACTTTGTTTCTTAAGGTATTATTTGGATTAATAAATGAGAATTTGATGATTGTTTGAAACAGAATACAAATTGACACAAACTTTTTCTTCTTTCATCAGACAATATCCGTTTTTTTTTTTTGCAGACGGGTAGCTTACCTGTTGCAGCCTAATGTCGAGACTCACAATCCAGCCAACCTGCATTTTTGCTGCGACTGCTGTAAAAATTAGAAGAAGAGTACTAAGTGTAGTGTTAACTGTTCACTTTCCCGTTAGGAATAGTGGTGTAGGTTAGGGACACGCAACTCGTCGAAGTGGCTTTCAATTGAAACACTAGCATCGGAAATATTTGTTACCGAGATTTCTGAATGGTGCACTTCGAGCTGAGGAATCAAAAATCACCATACTATTGTGTCTGTTAATCTTGGCTATAGCTTTGTGTCAAAGCATCTTTTGCGCTACTTACGTAAGGTTTTCGGCCTTTCTGCGAGAGTTCGGTAGATGTCTGTTACTTAACCGTCGATAGAGGACTCTTTGTGGATACGAGAAATCTTTGGGCAGCTTTTTAGACACCGAAAGAATCCTTCAGTAAACAACAAAGTAGTTCAATTACGTGTTAGGATGATTTTTAAATTCCTTGTATGAATGTTAGATGATTACATTCGTTTCATCTGCAAGGCAGTGTGTAGTCAAACAGTTTGTACACTGTGTTACTTATATTGGTGATTGAATACTACTTCACAACGACATCTCACAGCCATTTGTAACTTAGGTGATAGTCTGGGAATTCTTCACTCTGTGTAAAGTCTCCTCTTTCTCTTCGGTTCGAAAGTGCCCCGCTGGCGTCATACTAACGTTGTATTCTAGATAATGCAGCACAGCACAATGTATTAGAGAATGGAAGCACCTAGTGAAACGCACCGTCCGCTTATTTAGATGATGTATAATGACTGAAGCCGAAAATTTAATTCTTAGTAACTGATGCTAAATCAGTGCCTCGGTTAATTTGTAATGGTCCGGATGCATTGCCCCGGTAAGAGAGCGAATGCTCTTTGAGACTGTTCGCAGATGATGAGGTCATCCATGATAAAGTAGCAACCCCAGGAGACGGTACCGGTTTGCAGGATGATTTGCAGATGAATGATGATGGTACAGGCTCTGGCAGTACATCCTAAACGTAAATAAATGTAACATTGCGCATAGATATCAAAAGAAATCCGCTACTGTACAACTACACAATTGAGGGAAAACTCCTAGAAATAGTATCTACCGTAGACTATCTAGGAATATCTATCCGGAACGACCTTAAATGGAATTACCACATAAAACAAATAGCAGAAAAATCAGATGCCAGACTGAGATTCATAGGAAGAATCTTAAGGAAATGTAACTCATCCACGAAGGAAGTGGCTTATAAAGCGCTTGTTCGACCGGTTCTTGAGTATTGTTCATCAGTATAGGACCCTTACCAGGTAGGACTGTTCGAACAGATAGAGAAGCTCCAACAAAGAGCTGCACGTTACTTCACGGGATGGTCTAGTCGCCACGAGAGCGCTACGGAGATGCTCAACAAACTCCATTGGCTGACGTTACAAGAGAGGCGTTGAGCATTGCGGAGAAGTTAACTATTGAACTTTACAGAGAGTACTTTCCAGGAAGTGTCGCACAACATATTACTTCCTCCCACACATATATCGGGTAATGACCACGACGAGAAAATTCGACCGATTACAGCTAATACAAAGGCTTATCGACAATCATTCTTCCCACGCACCATGCGCGAATGGAACAGGGGCAGGGGGAGGGAGGGGTCGAGAAACAGTTAGTGGTATCAGAAGTACCCTCCGCCACACACGATTAGGTGACTTGCAGAGTATGAGGTAGATGTAGATGAACTGAGGATGTCTAGTCCATAGGTAAAGGGAGCGGGCAGTTATTCTAATTTTAAGTCGCACTGGCGTGGAGGGTAGAGTCTTAACAATCCGCTTGGGACTGCAAAAAAAGATTTCTGGAGTTTTTCAAAATCAACAAACATAGAACACTCTAAGCTGGAATGCGCAATGGATTCTTAAAAGTAGTAATGCATCACCAGACCGTTGTTACAGAGAGATAAGCATCTAGAAAACTTCTGAGTTCAATACAGTCATGCTGACGATGAGAAATGACGTACACCTCGCGGCCCAAAACGTATCATAGCATCACAACTGTGACGTTCAAATTATCTCTCTAACCGTCACTGTATCAACACAGGATGATGAAGCTTGACAGATAAAGTGCGGTGACGAAACTGTTGTCCAAAGGAGATGTTAACCGCAAGATCACGGCACCAGACTTAGCGTAGCTTTTTGACTTTGGTGGATGATCTGATTTCTTACCCTGTGTACATCCTCTGACGATATGACACTAAGGATTTATCTTTCTTGGTTAGGGTTTGATACACCATCAACGTCGAACTATTTAGACACGGGGCGTTAGACCAGTAAGCCGAGCGCTGCAGACAAATGCACACGTGCTCGATTTCAAGTAACCACTCAAGCAATTGCGTCTACTTGTTTATAGAGACCATCGCACACTTCAGTCAGACAGCCACATCCGTATTCGACTTCTCTGAGCCTTTAAATATTGCGACATATCTTTCGGTATTGGGGATTTAAAGCTGTCATTTGTACGCTATCTCTCAAATTTTAGGAATTCAAGCGTGTTTTTCCATGTTGCAACGGTCAGATATAGACATGACAACATGACGTGTATCCAGTTCCTCCGGTTCGTGTGCTACTTGCTTTAAGTCCAGATTAAACACAACATTTAAAAACGTTTTTGCTTGTTATAAAATAACGTTTTCTGGCGCCAGTCACAATTTTCCTGCACGAAACGTTCCGAAGAATAATCCCCGTTCTCAAATGCGTTTTTGGTGTATTACGACATTCTTGCGTAAAATGTGTGGTGTGTGAGCTGCTGTAATATGTTGTTGCTTTTGCTGTAACATATAAACACGCGCAATTTTGTAGTTAGTGATGGATCTTTCTACTCGTACATAGTTAATGACGAATTTGGAAGTAACTTTTACTTACTGTTTTCTTGTAGCCCACTTATACAGAATCTCAGATATGTGAAATATCACAATTCCTCAATTCACACTATGCAGTACACGTGAAAAACATAAACGTACAATAGCAATCTCAAAATATTTTACATGCAATGAACTGAGACACTACGATCGCTCTCAGAGTTTAGCGCAGTGGGTATTTTTCTCCAGTTCTCCAAACGATTATATTTTACGATCTCTATTTGAGTCGGTGGGGTACTTGGTCATTTTGCTGTAAATTTCCGAATGAGTTTTCTGTATTATGTATGTGCTTGGCTATTGCTGACTTTTCGTGTCTGTTTGGTGTGTAGGCTCTGATGTGTCCTGTATCCCTTTTTGTCCTAAGTAGAACGTGGAGCATAACTGCTACGTTATTTTATATTTTCCAGAATGTGAATCTGCGTCATGATGACACTTCATATATGTGTTAATTGCTGCCTTATTTCTTTAGATGTAGGTAATCTAATTTTTACCTTATGTGTACTGAAGACATTTACAATCTTCTGCGATATATTGCCATTCTATGGGAGGCTAGATAAACATTTGTTTTTATATTTTTCTTCTGTAGTGTGGATTGTACCTCGGCTACACTTGAGTTTGCCCAGTATTGAGTCAACCATGGAAGCAGTGTAGTCTTTGGCGACTGCAATCTGCTGCACTGTGTCATTTTCTGTCCATGTTTTCTGGGTTCATCGGTATTTTATTTGCCATGTTCAGCACTGGCCTATAATCTGCTTGTTCATGGATGTTTCATGAAGTTGCAGGTATGTATCATTGTATTTTTCTCATAAATATTGTATGTGGATGGACTGTTGTCCCTTGTGATATGTAAGTCCATGCGATTAATATTTTTGTCTTGTCCATGTTACATTGTAAAAGTAATTTTCTGATGTAGCTACTGAAGCAATTTAGAACATCCACTACCCCTTTACTGTCCTATTCGACTGGCGGTCGTGCGTCATCATTGACGAATATACAATACAATTACTTTAGGAGAGGTCCTTTGCAGTTAAGCAATTTGTGTTCCAAATGATTACATGGGGTGTTTCAGAAGTAATGGTCAATATTCAGGGATATGACAGGAACGATCATTCGAAACTAAAATGTCAAGTATACATGGGCCCTAAAATGTATACCTTAAGAGCTGTGGGCAGTCCTCGATCTTCGATACTGTGAAACAAACTTCTTCTACTGCAGGGTCTTTGCTTTCCATATTTTGTGAAGCGGTAGTACGGACAAAAACAAGAAAAAAATCCAGTGAACATGTACTCTAAAATGCATACCTTAAAAGTTAAGAGCACTTGTTCATTAGATGAGTTGTGCGGAATGAGATTTATACTCTGCAGCGGAGTGTGCGCTGATATGAAACTTTCTGTCAGATTAAAACTGTGTGCCGGACCGAAACACGAACTCGGGACCTTTGCCTTTCGTGGGCAAGTGCTCTACCTTTTTTTCCGTGGCGTTTGGTCTGGGCGGACGTCACAAGACACCCTTTCAAGTTGATCGTTGATTCCTTTACTCAGCTTTTTTATTACAGAGGGCGAGCAGTCCTCTGACCGAACACGCTGAGCTACCGTGCCGGCTGCAAACCTTGCAGAAACTAGTACTCCTGAAAGAAAGGATATTACGGAGACATGGCTTAGCCACAGCCTGGGGGATGTTTCCAGAATGAGATTTTAACTCTGCAGCGGAGTGGAGCACTTGCCGGCGAAAGGCAAAGGTCCCGAGTTCGAGTCTCGGTCGGGCACATGGTTTTAATCTGCCAGGAAGTTTCATATCAGCGCACACTCCGCTGCAGAGTGAAAATCTCATTCTGGAAGCATTCCTCATGCTGTAGCTAAGCCATGTCTCCTCAATATCCTTTCTTCCAGGAGTGCTAGTACCGCAGGGTTCGCAGGAGAGCTTCTGTAAAGTTTGGAAGGTAGGGGACGAGGTAGTGGCAGAAGTGAAGCTGTGAGGACGGGACGTGAGTCGTGCTTGGGTAGGTCAGATGGTAGAGTACTTGCCCGCGAAAGGCAAAGGTCCCGAGCTCGAGTCTCGGTCCGGCACACAGTTTTAATCTGCCAGGAAGTTTCAGATGAGTTGTGTTTCAAAGTTGCGTCAACCCTGGCTTGCAAGAGTAATTACAATTACAAAGATCATCCTGAGCATCCCAATACCATGTAGGTGATAATAATCGTGTGTATTAAAACTTTGATGATATCGAGGTCCCCATGAAGATCCAGGGCATACCTAAATTTGAAGCGCAAACATCGGAGTATCGGCTCATGTTTATGGTGAGGAGGAGAAAGCAAGCCAGATGAGCAGGACAGGCATACTGTCGTCGGCGTCCTCCATTTCTCAAAATCTGCCAGTGAGTGTGAGATGCATGTAAACATGCTGCTCTTCTTTGATTCTGATGTTGGGTATGTGGAGGAGCCAGACCCCACATACCTTATTAGTTGCATGATGCGCTCGCCGATTTGCCGCTATGTCCAGAGCAACTAGTTTTTCTAAGAGGCTCCACCCCAAAACTGATGACAACGTTGGGGAATAAGCGGAGATACATTATTCATTATCGTAATCTCAGCAGTGTCTCAACTTGCGAATGGAGCTGGTTAGAATCACCTGGGCTATCTCCTTCAGTCCCCCTGCTTGAAGGAGTATATTGATTTGAATACGAGAGAAAGAGTTTCCGCGACGTGTGACTTTGAGAAAGTTTCTTATAAATTACTGACTAATTCAGTTTTCGGCAAAACAATGGAGAATATTATGGAAGGACGTGAAATTTTAATTAGAACCGAATAGGATGGGCATTGTGGCGTGAGAAAATGTATTGCCAGACCAAATTTTAAGCGGATCACCGTATTCCATAAAAACTTTGTTGCTGTGGGGATGGCGAAGACTGCACTAGAGTTTGTGAAACCTATTTATGTGGGGATGTGCGTACTAGACCTATCCAAACTCAACATGTACCGCTTTCATTATGTGTTTACGAAAACTCATTTTGCAGATAATAAATTACTTTATATGGATACAGATAGCTTTACTATTGGATGAAGAACTGCGATCCATATGAAATAATGAGGTGCCACGGTAATGAATTCGACTTGTCCTTATACACGATAATCCTTATGGTATTGTTCCACAGAACAAGAAGGCTGTCGGCCTCATGAAAGACGAGGCGAATGGATTGCTGACTGTAGAGTCTGTAGGTCTGTGATCAGAAACGTATGCGTATCGCACATCAGAAGGTGCCATACAGAGGCGAGCTAAGGATATGCGTCATATGGCATCGAGAGCCCTCTCTATCGAAGACTATTTGCAGTGCCTGTACAGCGGTGTTCTCAGTGCTGCACGGCAGCCGCCGCATATGGTACGGCAGACCCGTATTCGTTAGAGAGGACACGAGGTGTACACTGTGCTGCAGTCTAAAATCGGCCTGTCGCCTCATGACGATAAAATGGTCATTTGTAATGACGGGACTGAAAATCTCCCGTAGTCACACTACTCACTTGTAGCCAGGGAAGTGGTGGGGGACTCTAATTTAAGGAGGGGAAGAAAATGAATGAAAGAGAGAGAGTGTGTGTGTGAGTGTGTCTTCAGAGTAGTTTTATGACCCTTTTATAGTAGTGTAAGTAATTTTGTGTGTCTGTGAGTAGGGTGTAAATATTTATTTATTTATGTATACTATGTATGCGCCATGTGTGAAAAATCCATCAAAAAACATAAATAGAACAAAATCCTTATATATTTGTTTATTCATACGCAATGTCTGTGTATCCTGTAAATATATATGTCTACCCTCCATGTGTGTCTTGTATACAGAATAGTTTTTAAGTTTTCACCTGCCGCTATTCATCCAAGTCAGATTAATTTTTGAATTATATATATCTATTAGCTCACACTCCATCAGAAATATTGTAAAAAACCTTTTGTACACAGTCGACAAGAATTATTGTAAAAGATATGCTACTGGGACTGTGGAATTTAGTTGTAGTAATAAAAAAAAGTATCTCTGTATTAGTTTTTAGCGTAGATTTATATACCTGGAAAAATTGTAAACATTCTCATCTAGTGCTACTGGAAAAAAATGTAAAAAAAAAATTATATTCTCAACCAATGTCACTCTTGTACCATGTAAGTAAGTTAAAAGTATCTCCGCAGTGGAATGGCAGAGTCAAATTGTACCTCAAGAACTATATTGTACCTCAAGAACTGAACTATACCTGAAGAACTGAACAATAATCTCAAGAACTATATTGTATCTGTGTGAACTGAATAAACTAAAAAATTCATTACAATACATCTTTGTTGTTGTTGTTGTTGTTATTTACAAAAAAATTATCCCCTATTGCAGTATGTACATGTATATAAATGCTGGGCAGGACACAAATGGGATTAGTTTTTCTGAAGATGCGTGCTTTTAAGGAGGTGAAGTTTAAGACAGAGAATAACAAAATATATGGAATGGCTGCATGGAGTTACACCTATAATGCAGCACATATTGGGTTATGGAAGCAGGAGGCAGGTGACTGCGTCTGCCTCCAAAGACATGAAGCAAAAATTATGTCTCCTGTGCTTCAAGGCAACCACAGACATATTATCTGCACGAAACAGTATACTTTCAAAGTGGGAACAGGGTGAAGAGAAATTATAAACATATTATGAGGTAAAAATTCATTTATTTCTCATCCAACTTAAAAATAATTTTACATTTGAATGGGTAAGAATGACATAATCCAAAGCCACAAAATGTAAATTTTTCAGGGGAGCATTTTAAAACTTCGAATAAATCCATAAATCATATTTCAACTTTTCAGGTTTTTGACAAAACTAGTTTATTTCTTTAATGTGTTAATATACATGTTTGCATAGTTATATTGTGAAAAAAGTTAAATATTATTAATAAAAAAATATTTTATCCCTGGGTGACACAACATTGGGCTTTGGCCTGTCTCATACTAACTTTACACAAGGTTTACAAAAATTTGTTCATCAATATACAACATAACTTACAATGATAGTCACTACAGTGTTTCACACAATATAACCAGTATCTATCACCTGTGTTCACTTTGATCCTTTGATTCATTCAGACTGTTAAAGTATCCCTTTGAAACATCTGGTATGTATGACATTAATGACATAATATCTTTGAGTTTTTTGCCACAAATTGGAATGGGCTTTAAGTATTTCCTTGAGAGCTGGTATGGGTTACTCTCCTGATGTGCTCGTCCTTTTTCAGTAATATTTACAGTTTTGAATTCTTCAAATTCAGTGTACTGATACTTCACTTTCAAATGTGATGGCATTCCTTCATCAAAATGAAAAGCTGTCGCTTCAGAAAATCGGAACTGAGATCCATCATCATGTTTGTCCTTTTTTCCAATATTTATCTGCAGGGGTGTCAGATCTATAAAGCCCGCTTGCTTCATTTTAACTACTGAAAATAGCTTATTCTTGCACGATTCTTTAATGACTGTAATGCAGTCATGAGGGGTGTACACAGTGGGGTTTCTGTTCTTAACGTGCTTCTCAATTCGACGAAAATCTCGGTCACAGGGCAGTCGTATGTGTCCAACTTGTGGAAACCAATGTTCAATGGCCTTAAGTTTTCCTGAACGCACTAGTGGTCTCTCTAATGCAACAGTTGCCCAGTTTTTGCCTTGGCCTCTGCAATTACCACTAAAAATGTGAAGAATGTTTGCCTGAGACTTTAGTATTTCTAAGAATATTATCAGACAGCTTCCTATCTCATCAGATCCACACTTTGCTTCATCTTCACTCCACACAAACATATGTCCCTTTTCAGACCCGCAATCATGAATACCAAAATTGTAAGGCCACAACTTCCTCTTATAGAATGAAGGCTCAGATGTAAGCCATGGCGTTGGAAAGGTTTGTTGTAGATCAAAGGCTATTGTAAGATATTCCTCGGGATTTTCCCTAGCTAATTTGGAAAGCTGTGTAATCATATATTGTCCAGCGGATGCTTTGGCGTGATTTAGGTCCCTTTCAATTTTTAATCTTCTAATAATATCTTCAGAGTTGGCCAACTGTGCATTTTTTATTTGAATTTGAAATTCATCTCATACATGACATGTGTCTGAATGAGGTAATTTAAAACCAATATAAAAATCTTGGTTAAATATATATCACAAAATTTTGAAACTTTTACTTGTGGTGCATTATTTTCTTCACAATATTTCAAATAATGTTCTTGATATAATGAAGAAATTGAAATTTCTTGGTCGAAGTTATTTTATTGGGGTTCTGTGAATGGCTGTAATGACTGGCATACTTATGTATATTATTTATGAAATTGTGAACTGTCTGAACTGCTTCGTGTGAAATTTTCCTTGATGGGTACCCTTTTTTTCCTGGAAACAAAGAAAAAGTGATTTTGAAGGTAAATGCCCAGGTCAGACAGATTTAGTGAACTTGTGTCTGAATATGATATGTAAATAAAACCTTGGATAAATAGCACAGCAGAACAAAATTATGGTTTTTCTTGGAAGCAACATTAATTTAATCGTTAAATACCTCTTCTGTCTTTTGGAGAAGTGGAGTGTCCATCACACAAGTATTTTTGTAAGTTCTTAAAACGTCCTTGATTGTTCTGAAGCCAATGCACACTTAAAAATGCTTCCCTGCATACTAAAATATTACAGCCATTAACCTTAACCTGGTACAAAAAAGTGACCATTCGCCGTGAAATTGTGCTTTTCCATTTCTTTGGGTACCTTAAAAATTGAAATATATTAATCAAAATAATAATATTTTATTTATAAAAAGTACATGATATAAAAATCAATTTCAAATTATCATTAATCATAGTTAACTCCTTTGTATTTGTTGCATCTTAACATTGCTCAGAAGGTAATTATTTTGGCAACTGAAATCACCCATATCCCAAAAAGAATTGAATATCTGCTCTACACATTCATGAATTTTACTCCTACACTTGTTTTTACATTTACATCCAGAACCAAGAATTTTAGCACCAACAATTTGTCTTGTTTTATCAGATACGTACTCTCTGCCATAATTTCTACGACATTTACATTTTTCCCTTTTCCAATTCCTCATATTTCTCCTATTTTTTCTGCCTTTAGGTTCTGTAGCAGGTGATACTTCAGGAGACCTTTCACATTCATCAGCATCGTAACCCAAATAAAGTATTCAAAATGAGAAAGACCAAAGCCACTTTAACACATATACCAAACGTTAATATATTATACAAATAGGCTTATAATATTTAAATTATTACGAATAATACAGTAATTAATAGGAGAAGTAAAATTTGCTCATGATTCACATGTACATATTTTAATTAGCGAGTATATAAAAGTTATAGTTACGCAATAATGTTTCACTGTGATAAAGACCTAAGCCTCAATGTTTTAAATGTTTAAAAAAGTAAGTATTGTAGACTAACCATATCATTTTCAGATGAAAATTCATCAAAGGGGCAATAACTGTTGCCACTGGACGTAAAATCGTCTTCAGAACTAGCTATTTCTGTATCTGAATCTTCTTTTTCGCTTATGTATGGAAGTAGCCTCTTCTTTGAGAGCGCCATTGTACTGTGGCTTTGGGTTGTTTCAGACGCGAAAATACTGCTTCAGCATGAGAACAACAAGTGTGAACAGCTCTGCCATCTAGTGAGGGAAAGTTAAAATATTTATGCAGTAGCTTCCTCTGTTGCGTAGAAGCTGAACTAACACAAAAAACGTATTTTGAGAAAAGTGTGGCTTTGGGCTATATCATTCTCGCCCCTTCATTTTCATAAGCAGACAGAGTCGATGAAGAGCAGGACCTTGAAAGACTACCATGGTGCAATATTTGGTGTGGATGTCTCTATTCTTCTGGCATCTTCTGTGTACACCACGAATGCAACATCTTTAAATATGAATAGTGTACAGTGTAAGCTCATTATCATAGAAAACCCGAGCTCCTGATGATGTTCACACATTGAAATGTCATTGTGGAATTCTCTGGGTATGGGGCAGCAGCTGTTCATTTATACAGGTCGTTGCACAACGCAGGTGAGCGGGCAATTGTTAATCACATGGTAGAACTAGAGCATACGTTGCAGTGTGTTCCGGAAAATTTGCTGAAGATTCAAATAAGTCAATTCGCATATCTATAGGTCCTGACCTAATCATCTCGTTGTGTTTCGAGCAGTCTAGTACAATGATCTGTGATAGCTCCTTGGACTGAGAAGACACCCTCCTCCTCCTCCTTCTCAGCACTGTCATAGTAAGAAGCGTGAAACCTCGCATAAATGTCGTGTGCTAGACTGCATACGTTTTCATCCCACTGCGGGTGTAAATTGTCATATCGGTAGAATTCTGAATTCAGGTAGACTCTGGCATTAGTTAACTTGTAGTTGTCGTATACATTGGAATCATTAGCTATATTCCCTCTTCTACCAGCCTAAAACGCAAGTATGACGAATCTAGGCGTCTCTAGCTGCGAAGGGGTTTTAGTAGCCCGTGTTTGTCTGCTTGCAGTCGCTATCACTGGGTACTCAAGAAACCTCCCAAGAGTGGAATGTTAGTGGTAGATATGTACCGGGATTCAGAACTTTTAGAAGCTTGAAACGCTCTTCTTTTGATACACTGATGTGAGGCATTTTCCATATTATCTTGCTGACTGTGATCATATTCTTCTCTTGAGCTCGTTGAATCTGAGAATTATTACCGGTCGCACTCTGTAGCAAAATGAGTTCCTGTTTAGCATTCATAATGATATGCTTCATGTTCTCAAAGTAGCCCATAACCGTTTTTAGAGGTATGCATGCATTAAGTCGTATGTACTCTACAACTGTTCTATCCACCGGACCGTTTAGGAACCATCCCGCATTTTCTAAACCATTCAAATCCGTGGATGATGCAGAGACGTATGTTTTAAGGATTGATGTTACGTCGACATTGCGAGTACGATCGATCTTAGACCCAATAAGTTCATAACGTATCTCTTGAAACAGGAATGCTAAAGAGCTACATGTAAACTTAGATTCCACTGTTGCGCTGCCGTCGGTTTTCTTAAATGATCTCTCCTAATACATGAAACTCTCGCATAGAAGCGTCAGCGCGTCTTGATTCTGGATGACAATCCTAATTTCATCATTCTTGTTGAATATGATTGATGCATACGGTTTATTGCTGACGTTTAATTCTCTCATCATATTCTATTGGACGGGTTATACTGAGTGAGGACGTCATTGCAAGGTTTCAAGCCAACTGGTTTAAGAAACTCGTGGTTAGCACGTGTTACCACTTTGCGATTCGGCGGCGAAGTGACTTGCTGTGGATTTCGTGCACTGGTTTTATACCGTACACCCATCCTGCCTTAGATGTAATCGTACAATACTTTCCTCAAGCAGAAGTTAAAAAGTTGGTTATTCTTGTCCACAATACGCAACTCCAAATAGTCCAGTATCTGAACTGTCACTGGAAAGTTTATTGCATTTATGGGAGTCTCAACAATCGTATACTCTGTTGCAACTAAGGGGAAGAATCCGTAAATAGCACGAATCAGACTGTCGTTGAGGTAGGAGTTCGTTGCAGTGTTACACTCGACTGAGATTGTACTGACAGGCAGTATGTCCACAGTCTGATCTGACTTGTAAAATTTACTAGGATCCTTCTTCAGAACCTGTCCTTTTGTGAAATCGAATAGGCACCCTATTGAACTTTTCTGGTTGAAGTCAATTGTTCCATTCACATTCCTTATTTCAGTTTAAGTGTATTGATTTTTGCATTTGCACGTATCTCAGTACGCCCAATATCTTTTTCCAGACTGTTTTAAGAATTATTTTAAATCTTCGATATCGTATGCACCAGGTCTTATTTCCACAGTGTCTTTTTCACCATTAATATTCATATGAGCCGGCCGCGGTAGCCGTGCGGTTCTAGGCGCTTCAGTCCGGCACCGCGCGACTGCTACGGTCGCAGGTTCGAATCCTGCCTCGGGCATGGATGTGTGTGATGTCCTTAGGTTAGTTAGGTTTAAGTAGTTCTAAGTTATAGGGTACTGATGACCACAGATGTTAAGTCCCATAGTGCTCAGAGCCATTTGAGCCAAATATCCATATGCAGTTTGTTTGTTGTTAGCCTGGGTGATATTTGGGATGCTGTTGTACGTCCCCAGTCCACTCAATGCAATACTCCATTCACCAATGCCCAAATCAGTTTGTGGGAAGTAATTTGCACGTAGTAATACAGATGATCATTCTTTTAAACTGAAAGTGTACGACATTTCTTCTGAACCTCACCTGCTGAAGGAATGTTCAAAGCTCTTCCTTATATACTCTTCTTCTTCTTCGTCTTCTTCTTCTTTGTAAACGTCAAGAGAAACATGACGCATAGTAGTCCGCAGAGGTGTCTATTAAAATCATGATAGCGTCGAAAATTGTAGAACACCCGTCTTCTGCGAGGGAAGTATCGTTGTAATTGTTCTGGCAGTTGCAGGTCACCAAATGAGTCAAATAGTAGGCGGTATCCGCATTGTTCATAACATACGATACCCAGTGGGTGCTGGGGCCTCCAGTAACATCTAAATTTACAATACCACATTCACAAGTTTTCCACATAGTCTTCAGTAATATATCCCGCATAAACACACCACGGAATCTTGGAATGTTGAATTTTTTTCTAACGAACATAAGAAGAGAGTGGTCGATCTGATAGGACAGCTAATGGGCTTTTTTTTATTTATGAATATACCAAGCCCTTTCCTGTATGGTTTCAAGTATAGTCCTTTTCTGATGGATGTGGCTTCCATCATGCGGTTATGTCTTCTTGCCTCTTCTAACTGCGCTTGGGAGTTTTGCGCGTTCTTGGCCGTTCGAGCAATAGTTGCACCACCACCACCACCAGCGAGGGACGCTACCGCCGAGAGCGCGTAGTGGGCCGGGATGAGAAATGGAAGAAAACCACCAGGCATGGGTATTTGCAGAACTCGAGGTGCTTTAACCGATCCTCTTCTTTTTCTTCCCACAGCTTTCTGCTTCAGTGCGTTTTTAGTTGCATACATCGCTGTCAGGATACAGTTCTTCAAACAGCTCTGCTTCCCGCCCTTGTCCTTCTTCATCTTTAGTGACAACGTGCAGCATTCATAACTCGCTTGAAATTCATAACTCCTAAAACAATCTTAATTTTTTTAATGGTTTTATCAACTGCAAATGCAGCAATGCGTTAACCTATATCAATATTTTTTCTTCTCCGTATCGCCGTAGCCTTATCAGCTAAAATCCTATCTGCAATGTGACGACTGGAGAGGTCTTTATTTGCAGCGTATGCAATGTCATATTCCATACATGTTTCGTCGAGCAGATGAACCCCCTTATCACCTCGTGCCAAGCGTTTCTGAAGTTTTATTGCAGGTCTACAGTAGTTATATCCCGGGATGTGTAATTCCACTGGCAGTCTATCTAGAATACCACCACCTCCTCTAATGCGTCTCTTAGCATGCATGTTATGCTATTGTGGCGGTTGTGGACTGTGCGCCCCCATTATATAGCAAATCGTTAGCAACAATCCAACTGTTTTGTGTAGTAGGAAAACGAAGCCATGTGACTGATGCTTTATTTACACCACATCTGATGACTCTATCCTAGAGAAACACATCCGGTTCTGAGCTTTTCTGCAACTCCTCGGTGTAGAAGCAGCCTGCAGTTTCTTCAAATGGTTCAAATGGCTCTGAGCACTATGGGACTTAACATCTGTGATCATCAGTCCCCTAAAACTTAGAACTACTTAAACCTAACTAACCTAAGGACGTCACACACATCCATGCCCGAGACAGGATTCGAACCTGCGACCGTAGCGGTCACGCGGTTCCTGACTGAAGCGCCTGGAACCGCACGGCCACACCGGCCGGCGCAGTTTCTTCGTCTTTACTATCCTTCAATATACAGGATTCGTTCTTTGCACCTTTCAAACTGTAAGTATCTCTGTTGACCAGTTCGGTTGGTTTGATTTTCACATTCCGCCTTGTGTTTTGAGGTACGTACCAAATCACTTACATTAAATTTCTGTCTGCGGGGATCCAGCATTTTAATACGATAGTACACCGTATCCATGAGTCCATTATCACGAACGTCCATTGGTCTCATTTTTATTGTGCTATGTTTGGTTCGATTATACTGAGGAATTATTTCTGGGAGGATATCTGCCCATTTGTATGAGCTGCGAAGGTTAAAACGCATCCCCATTCGAACATTTATTGTTCTGTTCAGACGCTCCACGATACTTGCCTTCAGATGAGTGAATCTCAACCGCTGCATCAAGTTCTTGAAATACCTATTGTAAGACTCTCCACTGTGATCAGTTTGGAGGTTGTCCAGGCATCGGTTCGCCCTTTCTGCAGCAAGCGCTCGAACACATTGTAACGCAGAAAGTTATTACGAGATGACATTCGTTGCAGTAAGCCACGCAGCCGTCTAGTAAGGTGGCTGCTGGATGCCTACGTTTTGTTTTTCGTTCCGCTCACAGCACAGCTGACGCGCCTGCCGTGAGAAAGGCATAGCGTAACATTCAGTCGATGCGAAGAGTCATACCCTCTACGAATCTAAATAATCCATATTAGTTATTATCCGATTTTGTTCAAATTTGGTACACAGCCTTTTATTATTAATGGAACGATGCCATCAAAATTTCAGACTGTTATTTATTATAGTTTCGGAGATAAAGAGAATTACCTAAAAATCCTAAAACCTACGCTTGTCTTTTAAAACCAAGTTAGGAACAATAACAGATTGATTTTCATTATCGTTTGAAGCCATTACATAGTTCTCAGTGCATAAAAATCAATTAATTAGAATTTTCTTTTTAAAACTTTAGTCACTTTGCATTACGTAATACAAAAATCGGTCAAAATTATTATTTGATTATATTTTATTGTGTGAGTGCGTGAGAATGATTGAGAGAGTGTATGTGGGGCATATGTTAAAGTTAAATATTTCATTTTACGTAACACCTTTACAAACGAACCATGGGAAAGTTATGTTGCAACCACGATTCAGGTGACGTATGTCTGTGTGAGCATGCTTTTCTATAAAAGCAGCCAGAATGGCAATTAGAGGTGGAATAAGTTAATTTATCAGTTTGAAGAATATTTCACACTTCTCTTATTTTGATTCAAGATGAGACATGAAATTGAAGTTTTGCTGACATTAATTACTATCAAATTCGTTATTGGATAAGGCAAGATTTGCCGCGAGAATGATAAGGAAGGAACGATCTGATTGGTCGTTTAGATCAACAGCCAATCAGAACCAAGCTGTCCCCGCACGAAAAGAGGAGTGGGCAGAGAGGAGAGTATGTCGAGAAAGAGTCGCTTGCTAGTCGGCCTACGGATAACTCGATGTTAGATCGCTCCTTAAAAATACTCTGTAAGATGAGGAAATAGTGAGCAAATTTCGGTTCGAACATATCGTGACTGAAGCGACTGCAGTTACGAACATTTTAATGAAAGTTTGATGTTTCTAAGTTAATCAGTTTGAGAGATATGAGCGTGTGAACTTTCTGGTCATAGTAAAAGTCTGAGTTTCGTGTTTCGGGCTCGGTACAGAATATTTTAGCTAGCACTGACCACTGAAACGACCGAATGTTTAACTCGCAAATAGTTGTGGGTCTGTGACTGGTAGAACGTGAAAATAGTCTGGTTGGACATGCTAAAATTCCGGTTGCTTTTTCGAGTGAATATTTGTTATACAGACGGTGAACTTTCAATGATAACGTTTCACCATATTAAATACCGACTTGATAGCCATTTCTTGTGTTTCAGCATAAATAAAAACCAGAGTTAATCTAATTTTAAACGCTTTTCTGCTAGTAGACTGAATATTCCGAACGCCCGATTTTTTGATCATGAACTTTCAGGAACTGACTTTCAACTAGAGTTACGTGGCCTCTGTGTGGTAGGTATTAGGTAGTGGTTTCATCATCGCTGCTTTACACTGCGTAGAAGGGACATCTGTCAGAAACCTATCGAGGAAGGTGGACTGAACGATAGCGTTAACAGCAACACAGACGACCGACCCCATCCCGCCGCAACATCCGCAACATTTCTTCCCATTTTTGTTTTAACAGGTAATGTCAAGGCAAATTTGGACTATGTATCAATAACCATTAAGATATATTTGAATCCATTATTCTCTTATGAATATTCCCTCATATCTACAAGATCAGCCTCCCATAAGTCATCCAAACCTTTAATCATAGCATACCTACGAGGGTATGTTTTGCGTGTTGGTTTGTGCTATTCTCGAGCTACTACGTCCGTACTTATTCGATGGTACCTCTCTCTCTAAGCTCAGAGGTTATTGAAACAACCTCATTCGAGGGGCTTATGACTCCAGGAGAAACATATCCGATTGTAAGCTTTTCTGCAACTCCTCGGTGTAGCAACTGATGCCTTGAACAGATGTAGTCGATCTATTAGATCGTTGGGGTCGTCTTAATGTATATACTGTGGGATTCGATTGTTCACTGCTTTATGCTCAAAGTCAATACCATCACTGCTGCTGCCGATGTTTTCACCCATCAAATATTGGTCTTATAATGGCTTAATATTACGACAAGGAAAGTTGATATTCACCATATAGCGGAGACTCAGCATCTCCGCTGTATGGTGATTAGCAATTTTCCTTGTCGTAATATTGTTACAATCCATCTTGGATTTACAATTGTTTGATTTTATGATGGTTTTATATTTCTTGTTGCTCTGCCTTCTTGTGATCTTATGTACACCAGTCAATGCAGTATTTCACATTACATTTCAGTATCATTAACTGAATAGTTTATGGGTCTTTCCGTGGGTCTTAGGAAAATAAGATTCATTAAGCCAGGTGTTCTCTCAAACTGCATATTACCAATCTGCATTGTGTCATCAGCTACATTTATAGGCTGAGTACCGATCATGTATGGTCATCCCGTGCTGACGCCGAATGTTCTGTCTATCTGACCAGGGGCGTGACGGGTAATGAATTCGTCAATAACAACACCATCATTATCGTTTGGTTTTGTTTTCGCTGAGAGCTGCCTAAGAAATTCAAAGATTCAGTAATTGGCTTGAAGGTCTCTCTTAGTGTTTGCTGTCGATCCAAATGCCATAACCTTAGCAACCGTAATTTCTCTCGAAAGTTTTTCCGCGCCTAAATGACTTTCTGCTTTGTTGACATTTCTATGTATGCTAATCAGACTTCCCTGCAGCATGATGCTTTATATATCTGCTCTCCTTTCACTTATTATGTGCCTGCTTCCCCTTCTCAATAACAAGGGCCTCTACATCTATTTTCCCCTCAACAGCCTCAACCTTTTCAGTTAAGTCGGTTACTTTCATACCGATTTCATTAATTAAGTCATTTAATGGATTGATCATTCTCAGAAAAGCCTAGTAATATGTCTCTAGCTCCATGCACATACCTCCAACTTTACACATGACAGTTGGAATTTTCGCATCCATCTGCAAGCGAATGTTCTATCTATGCGCAACCATTCTCTCGAGTTGAGAGCCAGACATCCCTGCGAATTTGTCCATGGTGCAGCGTATACTGATGTACTCGCCTCTCTTAACGGGCTTTATGTACAGAAACTATTGGAAGGTTTGCCTATATGTACCAACATTCAGTTTCTTGTTTTATCAATAACGAGAAACACATACTGTGAATGCTTTCAGTGATCGGCGCACATTTTTACAGAATCAATGAACAACATGTCAGTTCCTACATGTGCTTTTCAAATGCGTTTTAAATTCAGATTGTGCTGTTTGAAGGCTATAATAAGGTTTGCATTATCCCTAACCAACTGTTTTGGGATTCTGGAATATGTCTGGCTTTGATAAAATACATCAGCACCATATGAAGACCAAAACCCAAAGATGGGTGAAGAGGTGTTTGAGGAAATTGTCTGCTGCTGCATGATTATAGGCATAGCATTGAAAGTATCGATGTTAATCAGTGTCATATTTGGACTATAATGAGAGAGGTATGAAATAAAACACAAACATAATTTGGGATTATGTATACACATTATTTATTTAAATGTCATACATCGACTGTAGTATTTAAAAATATCATCACTCTTGCTTTATCTTCTTTGCACTTGTACAATACTTCCCAAATAAAGCTTTTTAATTTGCAATAATTGCACATGTATCTCCTTCAGACTAATGGGCACCACACAGTACTGTGATTTTTCACATGCACATTTAACCTGTTTCTCTTTTGGCTCTGCATTTATAAGTAAACAAAGGTACTGTTCCAAATCATCAACATGTACACTATGTAGATATAGAAACTTTAGAACATCATTGTATGTGGAGTCTAGGCTTGGCAACCAGTAACTCAGTCTCTCCAATGCAAGGGGTAGCACAGAACGCACATAATGTAAGTATATAACTTAGGCATGCCGTAGATAAATACAGTAGTCACCCAATTTCATACATCATGCAGAGTCATCATACACTGTTGTAATGGATAATGTCACACCAGTAAGACGAATGTTCAGGTAGGGTATATGAATTGGACAATACTCTCTGATCGTCTGATAATTGACATAGCACTCTGCACGACATATATCTTCCCAGTTGAACTCAGAAATAGCCACTTTAACACCCTTTGCTGCATTTTCAATTTCTTTCCTCACATGCAAGCTCCAGTCATGATGTTTTTCTGTACCCACATTTACACGTTTTGTTCCACTAAGAAATGAAGGCATGGGAGCACTTGATACCTTCTTATCCATAACATCCACCCTCTGTTCCTGCACTACCACAGTGATGTTCTGCTGGTTTGCTCTGGTGGGTCATATGTTGGTGACGAGTACTGTCCTCCATCTTGCTGTTGTTTAGGACCACCAGCAGCATTCGAGGTACTGGGAGCAGACCGTGCATCCTCGTCAAACAAACTGATGTGTGGGACAGACGATAGCAAAAAAATGTTTCAAATGGCTCTGAGCACTATGGGACTCAATTTCTGAGGTCATCAGTCCCCTAGAACTTAGAACTACTTAAACCTAACTAACCTAAGGACATCACACACACACATGCCCGAGGCAGGATTCGAACCTGCGACCATAGCGGTCGTGCGGTTCCAGACTGTAGTGCCTAGAACCGCTGGGCCACCCCGGCCGGCAGACGATAACAGCTCTGTGTCCTGCTCCAGTAGGTGGGCTCTTTGTGGAACCTTCTTCATGAAGCATCTGTGCCCTGCACTACCACAGGGATGTTCTGACCAGATACATCATATGTCAGTGACCAGCAATGACCTCCATCTTGTTTAGGACCATCAGCAGAATTCCAAACGTTAGGAACAGACTGTGCATCAAGATCTCCCAAATCAATGGGTGGGATAGACGATAACAGCTCCTTGTCCTGCTCCAGCAAGTGGGCCATGTGTGCTTCAGGATCGCACGTGGTTGCTATAGGTTTGGACATGCTGGAGGTTGTTGCAGCTGCAGGTCCAGAGGTGGTGAGGTCTCAACAAGATGGCGGCTGAGGTCACTGTGGGTCTGGATGTGGCAGAGGTCGATTTGTTGATGCTCGCCCCTGCAGGCCTTGACATGTCGAAGGCTATTGCTGAACAAGAAGAAGGAGGAAGCATGACATACAGACTAAGACATGAAAACAACCAATAATAATAACATTAACTACAATCAAAGATGTGATATGGGATACTTACTTTACCATTTCGTCCTGTTCTGCAGGGCTGTGCTGGATCTCAACTGCTGTTGCTGCGTTTCATGGTGCTCCTTCTTCTTATTCTTCTTCTGCTGCTGCTGGATGACTGAGTGGGAATGAGGCTGTGAAGCTGCTGAACCCACCCTAATCTCCTTCAGTGATGTCACCAGATACTGCCATCCTATTGGCCGAAGTCTATCACATAACCTTTTTTTTCTGGACTGCTGTCTTGGATTACATCACAGGAGGGGAGGGGAATGGGAGGACCTACAGCGCCCTCTGATGGTGGTGTTGTGAATTACGCCAGTTGGACACCAGACCTCAAGGTGAATACACTGGATGAAGCTACTGTCTCTGACAACTCAAATTGTTTAAATAAACAATGTGCCACAATGCATACAAAATAACAACTTACATCCATCCTATACAGCAGCCTAGCACAGGCTGAATCCTTCCCTGCCAATTTCCAAAGAGCGAGCGGTATGAAGAAGAGGGGAGTTAGGTTAGTGGAGGTAGCCCGACTGACCTATCTTCCTGCCAAAATTTGAACTTCCCGCCAAGGCGTTAGTGTGATGTGGCTACATCAATGGTCACCATCTTGATCCGCCATCTGGACAAATTTGGCAACAATGCAGAGTGGGGTATGCCCCCTTTGTCCCAGTACTCATAAAAAGCAGACTAACAGTGGCGAAGAGGGCATTCCTGGACAACTGAAGTCTGCAAGTATGAGACATTGGCTTTAATGTGAGGAATAAATTCCTGAGAATGTATCTTTGGAGCACAGCGTTGTATGGTCGTGAATGAAGGACTGTAGGAAACCCAGAGAAGAAGAGAATCAAAACATTTGAGATGAGGTGGTATAGAAGATGTTGATAATTCGGTGGACTGAAAAGTCTGCTTTTGAATGTCAAAGCTGGTAATGATGGGTAAAATTCCACCAACATCACAAATTTTTGCTACACCAAATAGGTAGAAGTTCATAAAAAGGAATGTGGAAAACTGACAAATTGGAAAACCACTTTCAGTGTTTTCTAGGTTAATATGTACATCAATTTTTACTTGGTTTTTGTATATCCAGACGGCAATCCCCATTTTTTGCCATACAGTAACCAGATTCGATTGTAAGATACATACATTTTCAGGTGAGAAAGGTGAATGTAGTATACCGTCGAAATCAATCTTTGTATGACATAAAACTGAGATTGTCGTCTGAATAAATAAAAGAAAAAGACTCTCATAAATAACGACACTACTGAGAAAGACTCTATAATTGCTGAACTTTTAAAATGATCTCTCCAAAAATCATAGAATTTACAAAAATTATCTTTGAAGGAATTTGGGAAACAAAAAAGATGCCAGAAGGATGGAAAGTGGCTCTAATACACCCTTTCCATAAGAAGAGCAACAAGCAAGATGTTGACAGCTACAGAGGTATATCCCTTTTACGATTTGGTTATAAAAAAAATATTACTTAATAGGGTGCAATCTGCGCTTGACTGTCAGTTTGTTCAGTATCATTGCGGGTTTCGGAAGGGAAGATCCTGCTCCTGATAACGGTAATTCGTTACAGGTTAACAACCTCTAAAGACATAATAGTAACATTTATTGATTTTAAAAAGCTTTTGACTCTGTTGATAGGGAAACGCTAGATAAAGTAATCCTACAAGGTCGTGCTGAAAAATATAGGTTCCAAATTTTTTATGTGAAAACTCGTAAAGATTTTTAAGTGAAATAAACTTTATGAATGTTCTACGTACTTGTTCTACATATTTGTTTCTCAACATAGTCACCATGGCGACGAACACATTTCGCCCAACGAGAGACCAGTTTGTTGAAACCGTCAATGTAGAACGTTTGAATTCGTTGACGGAGCCACAACCTCACCTCTGCTTACGACGCTTCACACTATCAAAATGATATCCTCGAAGGTGTTCTTTAAGCTTTGTAAACAGATGAAAATCGCACGGTGTTAAGTCGCGACTGTACGGGGGATGATCTATGACAGTGAACCGAAGGCTTCGGATAGTTGCAGACGTGGCAGCACTCGTGTGTGGTCTGGAATTTTCATGCCGAAAGAGAGGATGCTCCATGTGTGGGCGAGCTCTTCCATTTCGTGCTTTCAGGTTCTAGAACTGTTCCTCACGCACCGACGTAGTTACGTTACACACGGCCATGTTACACGCTGTAATTCCGAGCCCTCTAGCAGCAGAGGGTTGTAATTTGCTTCAGCGAAACGGGAAAGTCGACCAAGTAATATGCACGACATGTAATGCCTCAACCGATACCGAGTACTGAATAAAAAAAATTCGAAGCATTACTTTTCAGCACTTCCTCGTAAGTGTGCAAACCTAGTCCAAGAAACTCCGACAGACACAATCTCGAAAGTGGAATTTATGGATGAGACAAATTAGACATAGGTGTCAGGCACATCCACTTCTGTTCAACTGTGCCTTGGAGAAAACTGTAAGAATCTGGAATGCAAAACTGAAAGAATTTAAAATATTTCCAGTTTTTCTATGGAGAAAGAAGAAAGAAGGTGCAATAAATTGCCTGGGATTTGCAGATTATTTTGCCGTACTTTCTGCAAACTTGAATGATGCAGTAAGTGCTAGTCAGTCTCCTACAAGAGACACCCAAGATGACAGGTTTAACAGTCTCTGCTGACAAAACAAAATTTACAACAGGCATAAAACGAGATAAATATTTAAAGACGAATACTGGTCAAATAGAAAACGTAAAAAATTCAAACGTTTGTTCGAAAACTGTTCAAGAAAACGATTTAGAAAAATCTGCTTTTGAGGGTAGGATACACAAGATGAAAGAAGCGTTTGATACAACTAAGAAAATCTACCACAAAAAGTTCTTACTTAAAAACCTTAAAATAAAGCGCTGTAAGACAGTGTGGAAAACAAAGGCAATAGACTCACCAATCAGATCTTCAAATGTCTTACGGAAAAGACATTAACCACCACCTGGATTAAAGAGGTTAGTAAACATCTGAAAAGTAATAATGCAAGACAGGAAGAAGTATTGAAAGTTGGATCTTTAGGGAAAAATATTCAAAACGAGAAGGCTTACAAGGCAGGAGTGAAAATAAAACTGGCAGAAAGTTGTCTGAAGACCTGAAAAGTAAACATAGTGAAACAGTGAAGGAATACGGGAAGAAGAACAAAGGATTAAGAATTGAAATTTTAACTCGACCTGTAGAAGGCATGAACACAAGAAGAAGAGGAAGGAGAAGAAGAAGAAGAAAAGAATAGTCACTACACTCCAGAGACGCCAAGTACATCTATTTTACAAAATACTACCGTTTCATGGGGACTCTATTCGCAGGTATTGTATACAGACGCTCAGGAGGGTTCTGAAAGTGTGTGAAGTTGGTATAAACAGTTCCAGAATTTGAGGTGGTTGTTACATATCGCTCGCTTGTCCCGTCGACGAGATTGTTATAGCTACTAAAGCGAGATCGGAATACTGACAATATGACTCGTGTTGTTATTGCTACTGTTGTTGCTGTTGTCGCCATTTGTTGTTGTTGTTGTTATGGCCATTTGTCCAGAGTGATTTGATGCACCTCTTCATACTAGTCTATCCTGCGTAACTCTCTTTGTCTCTGCATAATTACTGCAACCTACTGTACATCCCGTTGGGTCTTCTAGGTGCAGTGAAGGTGCAAATACAGGGTCACTCAACAAGTAATGTGCAGAATACTATTCCTCAATCCTTTTTTCGATATAATCTCCATTCAGTGCGACGTCCTTACAAACCTTACTGGGATGGCCTGTATGCCCGCATGGTACTACTCTACTGAGCCAACGTCTCGCTGCCTTGATAACCTCTCCATCATCCACGTACTGCTTCCTGTGAAGTGATTTCCACTGGGCTTAACAGACAGAAGTCGAGAGGTCCGAGATTAGGGGTGTAGGGTAGATGAGGAAGAACAGGTCAATGAAGTTTTATGAGCTCCTCTCAGTTGCGCAGACTTGTGTGAGGTCTTGTAATGTCATGGAGAAGGAGAAGTTCGTTTGAATTTTTATGACGACGAGCACTTTTTTTTCCTTTATTGAGTTTCGATTCCCCCCCCCTCCCCCCCCCCCCCCCACCCCCAAGGGGGCTTGCTGCCAGCAGCTTAGTATGCAGCTCTTCAGCCTACAGAATTTGTTTTAAAAAAATTAAGATAATAAATAATAAAAGCAGGCGATAAAATCGGTGACTTAAATGGTAAAATGGCGGAAAATCGTGGAACTTAAAACATAAAACAAAGGGTTGGTGATGCTAATAAAATACACAGGAAGTAGACAGGTAAAATAATAGACAGACAATTAAAAAACACGGCGACAGTCTGGTTTCTGTTCGCAAGAGATATAAAAATCACTCCCAGCGAGAGTATGATCTCTGTTCGTAACACTTTGGAAAGAAGCACAACACTGAACACTCACTTGAACACTGCACTAAAAAGTCGGCACAAATATGAACACCACAGCCGAGGGCAGACGTGGGGAAACATGGACAGATGATGGGAAACAAAAAGGGGGAAGGAGAGGAAAACGAAGTGGGGGGGAGGGGGGGACGGAACAGACGGAGGACGAGGATTCATAAGGGGGGGGGGGGCAGACGCGAGAGGGAGTGGGAAAAGGCAGAGGAGAGGAATGCAAAAGGAGTCGCGACGGGGGGGGGGGGGGGGGGGAGAAGGGAGGCAGAGAGAGGGTAGGTGGGGAAAAAACAGGATGACAAGATGGAAGGGGGGGACGAGCACATTACAAGAGTCTCAGCTTTGTATGGCCGGCTGACACGAAAGAGATCGAACAAGTTTACGCTGCCTTGTTGTGAAGATGACAGACGCCTCGCTCATCGGCTCACCAAGCTTTTGTCCGCTGCCAAGTCTCAGTAGACATCCTGCAAGAACCTGTGAACATCTCCGATGCTGTGTTTTTCCGCCAAAAGAAATTGCATTACTTATCGAACACCCCCTGTACATGATACTGATAAATAAACCGAGTGAGATGGCACAGCGCTCAGAGCACTGTATTTGTATTCAGGAGAAGCGATGATCAAACTCCATCGCGAATGCTGTGACGATTGTCTTGGAGAGGACACGGCTGATTTACTTCGTATTCTTTTCCAAACCGAATTTCCTTTTGTAATGACCTCGTTGTCGATAGTCCGTTAAACCTGCACTCTACTTTATTTTCTTTGGAAGACTAGAACAGAATTTCCTCTAAGATGTTAATAACTACAGGAGGAATCAAGGCCACAAAAATATCAGGGGAAGTACAGTCTAGAATTGCAGTAATGCATCTTAGTTATGTACTGATACCTTCGGTTCACTTCTGCTCTATGCCTATTCACTGCGTCTATAACTTTGCTGAGTCAAATTTTCATTGCACTTGTTTATTTGTCTTTCTTCATTCTTTTTGAGAGGAAATTTTGACGATAGTTCTCAAGACGCCAAGAACAAACAAATGTAATAGATAATTCCCTGTGACGAATTTTCAATACACGAATAAAAGCTAGCTTCTCATCAACTATATATTACTCCTAAAATTTCCATCTAGACCACTTTGTATATTGACATTAGTAAGTTACCGCATTAAATTTCTAGATAGGTTTTGCAAAAGGTATAACAGGAGAAAAATCTACGATCTTTTGGTTTTAATACTTTTTTTAGATATGTATTTCCTATACGTCTGCCTTTATTGGTAATAAATTACTTTAACTTGTAGTCTGTTCTAACTTATGCAGACCTACTCACAAGGGTGCGTGCATTTGTTAAAGTTATTTTTCGTTGATTTCCGCAATACTAAGCGGTTAAAATAATATAACCGTTATTCCTTTAATTCTTACGACTCTTTGGCATTTCTTTAGTGTTCCAGATATTCCCTCTTTCTTCGTCGTTTTTCGTAGTAACACTCCCACCAAACCGGTGTAGCTTCGGTCATATTTAAGTCATGGCGCTCACATCTCGCCAAACCACTACGTTGCCCTTCTTCGGCACAAAAATATGTTCCCAACTGGCCCTCTCTTAACCTTATCACAACTGCATAATTTTAGGTAATTTGGGAAGTAGGTGTCTGTTAATCTCTTCCAGAGTTCTGCTACCGCTCCTACTTTTACTTCATACTACTTCTGTATATTATTGCCTTTTACATTTATCATATAACACTGTATACAGTTTCCAGTTACATTTTCTGATCTTCTCTCTTGGAAGATCATTGTCAGATCCACAACACTTAGCAAACTATGTAAACGAGCATTTTGCAAGTATTGCAGAGAAGTTACAGCAAAAATTCCCCAAAACAAATATAACGCCTGTAAATAATGTTGCACTAAATACAATGATGTTACTTCCAGCCACAGAGAATGAAATCAATAAAACTGTTCAAAAACTAAAAAATAAAAAGTCAGTAGGATTAGATGAAGTACCAATGTGTGTACTGAAATAATGCATAGGGATTTACAAGGCCCCTTAACAAATATAATAAATTAATCCTTCACATCAGGGACATTTCCAGAGCAGTTAAAACAGGCAAGAGGAAGGTAATGCTTAAGGAAGGTAATGCAGAAGACGTATAAAATTACTGGTCCATTTCGCTGCTGTATGCACTCTCAAAAAATAATAGAAGCCATTATGAAAGACGGATTAATGAATTAACTGAATAAATACAATCTTTTAAGCGATTCACAGTTTGCTTTCCAAAGTGACAAAAATACGAAGTCAGCCATACTAGAATTCACAAAAGCTGTACTTGATGCTCTTGATAAAGATGAGTGTGTCACAGACATATTTTTGGATTTTCTAAGCGGTTGATACAGTCGAACACAAAATTCTATTAAATAAATTAGAAGCATTAGGGATAAGAGGGGTAGCTAATGGCTGGTTCCGATCATACCTAACAGATAAGGTACAAAGAGTAGAGATAACACATACTTCAAATAGATCCAAACATTTAGTAAAATACTTATCAGAATCAAAATACATTAATATAATGGTTCTGCAAGGTAGCATATTAGGACCAATACTGTTCATATGTCAATGAAGCCGCGCGGGATTAGCCGAGCGGTCTGAGGCGCTGCAGTCATCGACTGTGCGGCTGGTTCCGGCGGAGGTTCGAGTCCTCCCTCGGGCATGGGTGCATGTGTTTGTCCTTCGGCTAATTTAGGTTAAGTAGTGTGTAAGCTTAGGCACTAATGACCTTAGCAGTTGAGTCCCATAAGATTTCACACACATTTGAACATATATCAATGACTTTCCCAGTAGTGTTACTCATGGTGTAAAAAACCTCTTCGCTGATGACAGCAATATTATCGTCACTGAGAAAACGAGTACTCCTTGTCGTGAAAACAAATGAAACTCTTCAGGAAGTTTATTGTTGGTCAATAAGCAATAAAGTGACATTGAACATAAAGAGAACTAATGCCATGAATATCAGTTTGAATAGGAAAAATGACAATGTTAAATTAAACGTAGATGGCACCTCTATAGACTGTGTAACAAATGCAAAATTTCTAGGAATGAATATTGATTCTCAGTTTAAGTGGTGTGAACACACCAAGGTACTTGCAAACAGAATGTCATCAGCATGTTATGCCCTTAGAATCCTATCATCAGTGTGTAACATGCAGTGTCTTTTAGTTACATATTATTCATATGTACACTCAGTTCTTAGTTATGGAATTCCTTTTTTGGGGACAAATACACAAAATATGTACACAATTTTCAAACTCCAGAAAAGAGCCACAAGAACAACAACCAAAAATACTAGTCGAGCTCATTGTAAAGATCTGTTCAAAACACTGGGGATTTTAACTGCTCCATGTAAATATATTTACCAGTCAGTTGCACACATCAAAAATAACATTGGTAATTACTGCACAAACAGCTCTGTCCATGACCATGCAACAAGAGATAGACTCAACTTACATTTACCAAAAAAAAAGAATAAGCATAAAACTCAAAACAGCATTTTCTACCAAGGAATAAAAGTGTACAATAAATTACCAAAAGAGAGTAAAGAAATTGCAAAAAAATACACTTATTTAAAAATGCAGCTAAAAAGTACATGTTATGCAATACATTTTATACATTGAAGGATTATTTATCTAAAACAGAGTAAGGATTTGATAAAACAAATGTTATACAAATAAATAAAATACTAACAATGATTACAAAATATCCAACATTCCACATAACACTACACTTTTTTTTCCTTCGTTTCCCTTTCTAGAAATAATTACCCCCAGTCTACGCATAGCACAATACTAACACCTCTTCCTCTTTCTGAGATCAACATCTCACTCATTTTGGAGGGATGCTGATTCAGTTTTTGAGGATAGCAAAAGGGAAGTTGCCGTACAGAAAATGGCCCAGAGACCATTAGCGTGTGTGTGTGTGTGTGTGTGTGTGTGTGTGTGTGTGTGTCTGTCTGGTGTAAGACGTTGTCGTGGATAGCTGTACAGCGCCATCTGCACTTGAACTATTCTTTCCTTTCCTGCAGGTAATCTCCAAGTAATGAAAATGTATTTTCGCCTTCTACTGTAGATTATTTTTGCGATGGAAACGAAAGCATCTAAAGTGATTGTCTTAAGTGTTATGAAATAATGTATGTTTAGTGTGTGCAGTGACTGATTGTGAGATATGAGTGAACAGTGTGGTATTACATTATTTAATAAGTTATTCGTAAAAAAAAGTACTGTAAGCCTATACCAGGAGTAAATTGACTCTAACTAGAAATCTGTAAATATATGTGTATACGAATTAGTTTATTTTAAATTGATCTAAACTTGTAAATACTTTGACATGTCCTATATCTTTGTAAAAAGAGATCTACGGATGAATGAAGCTACTACTACAATACTACTACTACTACTACTACTCCTACTACTACTACAACGCATGAGTATCACAATATTGCTGGTGTAAGACGTTGTCGTGGGTAGCTGTACAGCGCCATCTGCTCTTGAACTATTCTTTCCTTTCCTGTAGGTAATCTCCAAGTAATGAAAATGTATTTTCGCCTTCTACTGTAGATTATTTTTGCGATGGAAACGAAAGCATCTAAAGTGATTATCTTAAATGGCAACTGCCAAGACAGAGCTCTGCTTTTCTGAGCCGTTATTGGCTGTATGTACTTGATGATATCTGTGACCCTTGACATCGTACCTTTGTAAGGCCATCCTGTATGTAGCCATAAACAGGCGTGATGTAGTTCTCTCGTCAGCATCTTGCAGAGAGCTGGCTATTTGCTCTGCGCTTACGAGTAATCTGTACATCTTTCTTTATTGCCTCGACACCTACACGGTGCAGGGTTTCTCTCCAAGACTTTTGTATTCTCGTCTTCGTGTAACACTACGAGTTTAAGAGCAGAAGAGCTCCTCCTTTCAGTCAGAACATCGTAATTTCAATCTTACGTCCTTTGTTGATTGACATAAATTAGTTTGCATGTATCTTTGATGCTATTCAAAAAGTCCTTTTCAGTTCTACACACATAATTATATTTCAAAGCAGAAATCCAGAAACTAACGCAAAGGAGCTGCGCTAAGATTGTAAAAAGTAAACTTGCCAACACACGCCGGTGGTATTAACATCAACGATGTTTCTCTTACTGATTAGCTCGGAAAACCGTACACTAAAAATTCGAGTACTCGTATAAATGGTATCTTACGCCTTCCGTAGTAATTGTGGATGACAGCATACTGACTTGTAACTTCTGGACGGACGAAGTACGGAAAAGTCTTCATGGTGAACAACAAGATGAGAAAAATTATACAGTGTACATGAATTTCTCATTGCAGGGAATGACACTAACTGGTCTCTTGAATCCACCAGGCCTTTATAAAGAACAGCACTTAAGATTCTAGCATTTGTCTTTTTGCACACATGTCATAAAATAATTACAATATAATAAATAAAATATGAAAGCTACGCCAGAACTACCTGAGAATGTTTGCTGGAGCTATGCGTGTGATATCCGAGTGCTGATTATCAAAAGTCTTTTGGAATACCAACTACATCCTTCTTTTACTAAAATAATTAGCGAAAACTGCTGTATATAAGAACCTTGTGAGTAATATACAAAATTATTGTCAGAATCAGTGAAGACGAATCACCGACTAGTAACTCCTCAGAAACAATTGCTTACATCTGTTCAAGATAATGAGAATTTATAGCGAATTACAAAACTCTGTTACGAAAGAGACATTTCCTCATCCAAAAGCAATCAGATTAATTTTTGTTACATTTATAGTGCCATCACTCAAAGAATTTTTGTTTAACGACTGATATACCTTTTTCTAGCCTGAAATAAGCTTCACGTACACGAGTTCTAAAAACCATTAGATTCTCTTCTTATGAAGAACATAGGAAATTATATTTAACTTGTGTTTGAAATTTGTGCGAATTATTTGTTTGTTCTCTTGCGGAGGATTTGTGATGTTTCTATCATTGAGTGTTTATTCGAGACACTGCGAGAGGAGTAATAGTTTCTGCAAAGGATACGTTTCGTAGTACTCCCCGCAAAAGTAATTGATAGACATTTAAGATGTAATGAGTAGAAATATAGTGCTTATTTTATAATTTCCGCGTGTTATAACAATATAACACATAACATCAAAATATTTACGTCTGGACGTATAACTTCATGGTGCCCGTATAAAGCGATAAAATAAACTTTATGTATACATATTACAAATTACAGTAACCCTCCTGATTTTTCTGCTTGTATTTGAAAGCCAAACTCAGGAACTACTGTCCGTCTTTTGATACCGTTTTCACGAAGAAGGTTTGTGTATGCCCCAGGCGGGTCTTCCGGCCGTAGGCACTTAGTGCTGCCAGTGTGAAGCTGGGACAGGTCGCTAGTACTCTTATAAAAATTCCTTTACTGACACTCTGGGTTCAGTACTGAAAAGAAAGGAGCGAATATTCTCGTTTAATCCGACACAAACAGACCGTAGACGTACAATAAACTTTCCGTGTCCGAAATCTTCGTAGATGGCCACTACGTTAGCGACAATATTCCTGTCCTTGTGTGGAAAGCCTTAAGACATTTGTTTTTTTCTGTATTTGACATGTGAAAAAAGACATCGACCCCAGGTAGGATATTATTTATTGAAAGAGAAGACACGATGGTGATTGTTACACAATCATTCAACTTCCGGATATTATCTTTAATTGCAATATTTATTCTGTACACAATGGGTAAACAAGAGCGCATTAGAGCATGAGATGAGACAGAAATAGGTTAAGCAAGCAAATCGGTCCTGTATTCTTCGAAATATCTATTCATGGTAGCCATAATTGAGTTATGTAATATAATGCAAAAGTTACATCTAAATAGCAGAACATTGATATAAACACGGTTCTCTCAAGTAAGTTGCCTTTAGCCAAACGCTACTTTCGTATGATGATATGTGTTGAAATTTCAGCGTATGGGTCAATGGTTGACGTCAAAATAAACACACTGCCTTCTCAAGAGCGAAAATAAAGCGCTTCTTGGTACTTCTAGCGACACCGTTTCCATAAAAATACCGGCAGGATGGCTATTGGTGGAAAAAGATTATGCTGCAAGACGCCATTTCCATGGAGACGCTGTGAAACGGCCGCAAGCGACTGAAGATTTATGGAGAGTTCGCTGTCATCATAGAGATGTCGTTCAGGTGGCTGTTAATGGTTAAAGATGTATTTATCGGACGCTGTTCCCAAGATGTTGATACCGTTGCAGTATCCGTTGGCCGCTGTAGATGTATATTGAAAAAGATGTGACAACCAAGTAGAAGGTGCATTGTGTCGATGTAAAATATCACTTCAGGTGTAAATTGACGTTATGCCATACATTGCTTGTAGTTATCAGTACTAGAATATATACAGTATTTCTAACCTTTTGTATACGTTATATAAATCTCCAGTCAAGTATCACGCTACGTTATTTTTGGTCTTTTGAATATGACTGTTATGCAAAGGCTGACTTCCCTAACTAAGAAGTCCTTTCATATCCTTACAGTGTTCGTAACCAGAAGATCACCGACTAAACATGCCGAAACTGGTCACTTTCATAAATGAAATATTCTGCGATCTTGACTGTTTTTGCTAATTTATGATCAAGAACAGATCACCGTGACTCCTTACCACGTTGGTTAAAATTACTTCAGGTACACTTGTCGTCACAGGTAGAAAATAAAAAAACAACATGTAGAATGATATTGTAAAAGTAGATGATAATCTAATGATTATGGCGTATCGTAACGTGATGGAAATTGATGGAATAGTAGGAAGATTTATGGGAGAATTTGGTCTTGATAGCAGGAATAAGATAAGAAAAAGTCTGAGTTCTGCAATACATTTCAGCTAGTAACGGCGAATATACCGTTCAGAAATAACAAGAGGAGAAGCTATACTTAGAAAAGGCCTGAAGATATCGAAAGATTGCAGCTGCCTTACATCATGGTGGATAGAGATTCAGAAATCAGCTTTCTGCCCATCTTTTGAAAATATAGTAATCTAGTCAGTTACTTCATATTCCAAGATTTTGAAAAAACGTTTATTGTTTTAATGAATTCTTCTACCAAATTCCATATTTGCTTTAAATTATCTAAAAATTTAAGTTTCAGTAGTTGATGATGTCACTTTCCTCAACAAAGGTCATAACTAATACTTCCAGGTCCAGGGCCTTACTTACACATCAATATTTATTGAAGTAGTATTTTGAGGGTAAAAGTCAACAACATTGAGCAAAATTTGCATTTTTCAAATCTTATTGTGGTGGTTGTTAGTCGGGGGTAAACATTATTGAAAGTGCTTTAGTATTGCTAAGAGTCTGCTAAAGGATATTTTCAGGTTCTGGACCCTACTTACATATCACTAACTTTTTAAAAAGATTGTTGTTAATATATTTCAACATCAATTAACGAATTTTGTTTTTTTTTATTTTTTTATTTGGTTTGTATAAAGTATTCTCCCCCATGGTAATGCACATTATGGAAATGGCCTTGGTATTGCTAGGATTAACAACAGTCGAACAGGATGAACAAGAGGCCAACTAATTTGATTCTTGAGAAAGTGGTGTTCCTTTCTAGGAGGGAAATGTCGGCACAGGAAAGATAGTGATAAGAGATCAGATGTGAAAAAAATTGCTTTGTAGAGAATCAGCATCGCAATACGAAATCCTAACCCATTTGGTTTAAAATTAGCTGACCAGTTCTAGGTAAAACAAAGGACCAGTAAATCAGAATCAATGGTGACACTAAGAAGCTCATTCTGTTACACTATTGACCCTTTGTTGTAGTCAGAAATCCACATTCAAATGTGTATCATTTGGAATAGCCTGAGTCTCTGAAATCCTTTGGGTTTAGGAATACGAATGGACAGCAACTTTAAAAACAATTAAGTACTGAAGCTGCCACAAGGATCTTGGTAAGTCGTAGCGTTGCAGAAATGATAATTTATTAGATGGTAGTACAAGTTGCAGCAACAAAGCACTGTTTAACTTTATTCTTAAGATAATATGGTTTTGTTTTGTGTTTCACATTTATCAAATTATGTTCATATGGCTTTGATTTATTGTTTTTTTGACCACACCATACTATGGACTGCAGAAGTGGATAAACCACCAATTGAAAAGGAGCTTATGTTTACATGTCAGATATAACGATTCACTTCATTATTATTATTACTGCTTAATGGTGCAATGCACATATTTAGACTAGTAAATTTAGATATGGGAAAGCTAGTACTGTTTTTCCTTGAGTGTGTTTTTATTTATATAAATTTTGCAGATTGAATAGTGTTTCGTATTTCCCTTTCGTACATATGCAGTGTTATTGTCGTCCTTTTTATGAGCTGGCAGTAACTTTCATGTACATTTTGACAGTAATTTAGTGTACTATATTAAATTGGCAAATGATGTTTTGCAGATAAATTTAATGGAGATTGACAACAATTATTATGCAATAGCTTATAAAATGAACATTTGCTATAACGACACATATCAGGAAATTGATGTTTCAGTTAAACTGTTAACAAACTTGTGGTCGGTACTTGCAATTTATTTGGCTGACGTACATTTGTGCGGACATTCAGGCACTGTTTGTTGTGCATGTGTCGGTTGGCACTTGTTATTGTATCTGTCAGGTTTCTATTCAAGAAATCTGTCTATTAGGGTAAGGGTTGGGTAAATCTGTCTAAGCCCTGGACTAGCAGGCTAGGCGTAAGTTCGGTGACTTATTTAGATGTTTTTTTTATATACATGTTTTACAAGAGTCCATGGAATTAATTTTCAGAGTAGTTCCATGACCGCCTTCAAGAGGTTGTAATTGTTAAGCAAGAGGACCAGACGCCAAAGAAGATGATGAAAATGTGCGAGTTTACAATACCGACAACCACAATGCACCGCTGTGCCCACGAATAGGGAAAAAAAGTTTTCAAGTGGAAAAGATCGAAGTGAGTAACACGTCTCAGTGTAAACAAAAATACTGAATAACAAAAGTCAAGGATTTATTACATGCTCCATCAACAATGTGTAAAAAATTATGTTGTTTAATTACATATTGTCTTTTAACACTCACATGTATACTGACACACAAGCAGAAACGTACAAAAATGGTAATGAAATATAGTTTAGTGCCTTTTTTGATTTTGCTTGTTTGTGCCATTTATATTAATGTAGTGTTCACAGATATACTGATGATTATTATATACTAGCTGAGTACCCACCATTACCTGCTTATGTATTTATTCCCGTCTTCTATTAGTCCATCTCCTGCTTCCTCCTCTCTCTGTCCATCTCCACTTCTCCCTCTTTCTGTTCACCTCCCCCACCCCCCATTCTCTGACCATTTCTCCTGCCCCTCTTTCTATCCGTCTTCTCTTCTCCCCTCTCTCTATAAGTCTGTTCCTCCCCACTCTATCCATTTGATCTTTACCTCTCCGTCTATCTCCTCCTCCTCCCTCTAATTCTATTTGCTTTTTATGCCTCAGTCTATCTCCTCCTCCTCCCTCAAATTCCATCTCCTCGTCCCCTTTTTTCGTTATTCTCCTTCGTCTCCTCTCCCTGTTCATCTCCTCCCCTTTCCTTTCTGTCTCCATTTTCTCCTCTCTCTCTGTCCATCTCTCCCTCCTCTTAGCGGTCTGAGACGTCTTGTCACGGTTCGCGCGGCTTCCACCGTCGGAGTGTGTAAGCTTAGGGACCGATCACGTAAGCAGTTTCATCCCATATGACCTTACCACAAATTTCCAAAATTTCCCTCTTTGCCTCTCTCCTCCTTCTCACCCGATGACTGACCGTCTCGTCGTCCTCCCGTGTCTTTCCATGTTATCATACACGTCCCAATAGAAGGCTGGTGGTTCTTACCCTTACAGTATTTCTATCCAGAGTGTAACTAATATGTGTAGCAATTTGACTGAAATCGTTCCATGGGTTCAGGATGAGCTTTTTACCCACAATGTTGCTCGCATACGCACATGTAAAATATATTTCACACATATTTAACTTATTTCACGCATATTTGTACTTATATCTCACCCGTATGTCTAGAAAATTTTGCCCTGTTGTTTCATTCTCACATAACTTAAATCTTTATGAAGTCGTATCTCCTGAAGTATGTGATATACAACGATAGAATCTTGCGGGTACATTCAGTGTTATATGTGCCTACTGTCTGCGAAATGTGTTACGAATAGAGTTAGTAGTAAATAAGCAAAAAATTAAAAGGTCGTGTACGATGAGGCAGTTTTTCACACATCTCAGTGCTTATGACGTCATACTTATTGAATTATGTGTCTTTCAATCGTTCAATGATATATTCTGTAGGTACATTCAGCGGCATATGTAGGAACCCCCTGTGAAAATTTCTGCGTATAGAAACAACGAAGTGATACATTTAAACGTCTTGCAAGGTGTGACAGTTTTTCAAGCTTCTAGTGTTTGTGACATCAGTCTCGTGAACTGAGTGTCGTACAGTGACGTAATTTTTCTAGCACATTCAGTGGTATATGTGAATACTATCTGAAAAATGTGTCACAAATACAGTTAGTAGTATAGAAGTAACAAATTAAAATGTCGTGCTTCACGCGGCAGTTTTACTGTATGAACAGCGAAAATGTAGTAAGCGTTAAACTTTTTCCTTTCATCATTCTGTGGGGGTCGACAGCGATAAAAAATTTCGTAGAAGGTTGAAGTTATCTGTAAGTCTGTTGCAAATCTCCATGGATGTTTAAGACAGATATCGTTCTGTTGAGTGATATCTAAACTAGAAATTGATTTTATTTTTTGACTGTCTTGATTTATTTTACTTCCAAACTAATTGCTTAAGCCGTTAGCTATGTTACTCCATATTGTGAGATGGGATGCTGCGATTTTCATCTCCATTATTAGTATGTTTGCTGGAGTTGTAAATCGAGCTTTGTGACAAATCCTTTGAGCGCTGAGTGAAATGATGCATACGAGCGCATTCCAAACTAAGAGAAAGGAGACGTGGTCGCTCAATTCACGCTGGTCAGTGCCCAAGTGGTGAAAGCGAGGTGACAACTCTTTGCTCGGCCTGCAGAAGACAGTAGTCGCTCGCCTTCCCAAAGTGTTTTGGCGACAGAACTACCTGTCAACGTAGCAAGACATGAGGTAATCCAATTCCATCAAGTTCTCGCAATGTGGTTTCTTTGCATGCGCTACGGCAGCATGCAGTCGCCTAATGGACATTTTAAAACCCCAGTCGCGACAGATAATGCATGATGCACTACAGCTAAATAAGAGTTAAGAATATCAAATGAAAGGCCTCTTTGAGACGAAAAGGTGAGCCTACGGAGAACCTCATAGCATAATTAGTTTAGCAGTCACAGAATGATAAATATGTAGAAGTTGTTGCAAATTAAGTTTGTGTTACTGCACAGAACTTAGCGATTACTCAAAAAAGCGTAATTATGAATTGAATTATGAATTGAATACTGATCTAGTATCAGATGTTTGGAATTAGTATTTATTTGGTCTCATTAGAACTTTTTGATATTTTGCAAGTAATTTTAGGAAAATATCGGTGATGCTAATTACAAGTACTAAGCCAGCATGAGAAAATTGATCTAAGGATGAGTTGACTGGGAAGCTGCAACCTGTGGCGTACTTAGTCTGGCGAGGGAAAATTGACCTTAAGCTCTATCAAAAACTGCTGGTAACTTCATCTTTCCTCAACATGTGATACTGTCATAGCTTTATGTTATTGTTAAATGCCCCTGTCTTTAGGATAAAGTGCAGTTGGTGTAGGTGGATATTCACCATAACTGCACTTTAATCCGTCTTTGCATAAACTTTTATATTGCAAAGCATGATTTTAATGTAAGAGACACTCCAATGAAAACTATAAAGATGGAAAAAGTACGTAAACTGTTTGTTATTTCAAAAGTAATTCCCATAACTGTTAATACACTTGTCCCACTGTAAGACAAGACGGTCAATGGCTTAATGGAAAAATACACTCCTGGAAATGGAAAAAAGAACACATTGACACCGGTGTGTCAGACCCACCATACTTGCTCCTGACACTACGAGAGGGCTGTACAAGCAATGATCACACGCACGGCACAGCGGACACACCAGGAACCGCGGTGTTGGCCGTCGAATGGCGCTAGCTGCGCAGCATTTGTGCACCGCCGCCGTCAGTGTCAGCCAGTTTGCCGTGGCATACGGAGCTCCATCGCAGTCTTTAACACTGGTAGCATGCCGCGACAGCGTGGACGTGAACCGTATGTGCAGTTGACGGACTTTGAGCGAGGGCGTATAGTGGGCATGCGGGAGGCCGGGTGGACGTACCGCCGAATTGCTCAACACGTGGGGCGTGAGGTCTCCACAGTACATCGATGTTGTCGCCAGTGGTCGGCGGAAGGTGCACGTGCCCGTCGACCTGGGACCGGACCGCAGCGACGCACGGATGCACGCCAAGACCGTAGGATCCTACGCAGTGCCGTAGGGGACCGCACCGCCACTTCCCAGCAAATTAGGGACACTGTTGCTCCTGGGGTATCGGCGAGGACCATTCGCAACCGTCTCCATGAAGCTGGGCTACGGTCCCGCACACCGTTAGGCCGTCTTCCGCTCACGCCCCAACATCGTGCAGCCCGCCTCCAGTGGTGTCGCGACAGGCGTGAATGGAGGGACGAATGGAGACGTGTCGTCTTCAGCGATGAGAGTCGCTTCTGCCTTGGTGCCAATGATGGTCGTATGCGTGTTTGGCGCCGTGCAGGTGAGCGCCACAATCAGGACTGCATACGACCGAGGCACACAGGGCCAACACCCGGCATCATGGTGTGGGGAGCGATCTCCTACACTGGCCGTACACCACTGGTGATCGTCGAGGGGACACTGAATAGTTCACGGTACATCCAAACCGTCATCGAACCCATCGTTCTACCATTCCTAGACCGGCAAGGGAACTTGCTGTTCCAACAGGACAATGCACGTCCGCATGTATCCCGTGCCACCCAACGTGCTCTAGAAGGTGTAAGTCAACTACCCTGGCCAGCAAGATCTCCGGATCTGTCCCCCATTGAGCATGTTTGGGACTGGATGAAGCGTCGTCTCACGCGGTCTGCACGTCCAGCACGAACGCTGGTCCAACTGAGGCGCCAGGTGGAAATGGCATGGCAAGCCGTTCCACAGGACTACATCCAGCATCTCTACGATCGTCTCCATGGGAGAATAGCAGCCTGCATTGCTGCGAAAGGTGGATATACACTGTACTAGTGCCGACATTGTGCATGCTCTGTTGCCTGTGTCTATGTGCCTGTGGTTCTGTCAGTGTGATCATGTGATGCATCTGACCCCAGGAATGTGTCAATAAAGTTTCCCCTTCCTGGGACAATGAATTCACGGTGTTCTTATTTCAATTTCCAGGAGTGTATTTGCGACTGCGTACGGAACCTTGATTACATCCAGGCGCGCACGTCTTCGTCCGAAGCAAATCAACGACCACGATTGTCTTTCTTCAGGGCTCCAAAAATATGGAAATCACATGGGGAGAGATGAGGACTGTACGGAAGATGAGTGAAACCTTCCCAGCTAAAGTTTTTCAGCGTACTCGAAACCTTGGAAATATGTGGGCAGACACTATTTTTGTTTTTTTATTTCGAGACTTTGAATATTTTGGGATACGTGGAAATATGACGACAAACTGAACATTCACCTGTTGTTCAGTAACCATCTAAGATATATATTACTCGCAATATGTTATTGTGTTTGAAGAATTAATGAAGTCAGAGAGTTACGATAATTTTTTTCATTCAGAGAATGTCTAAGTCCCTGCATTTTGTTAAGAAAAGGCATTAATGTTGCGAGATTTTATGACTTCATTAAATATCGGTGGCCATAAAAGGAAAAGCGAACACCTCTTCTGCAGGCCAGCTAGACACTCTTGAACATTTGAGCCATAAACAGTCAAATATTCAACTTTTGTTGTCCTTTCGTTCTCAGTTGCGTGTAATATTGTGTTATGTTGTGTTAATAACTTTCGGTTCGTCTAATTACAACTGAATGAAACGAATTTTTCGTGCCATATGCGTTTCGCCTGTATTATTTGGAAGGCATCATCAGTGACACATTTTGCAGACGGTGCTCTACTTGTGTTCATGATCCATTGTTATAACTGTTACTAGGTGACAGTCCTGGCATTGCTTGGATATTCATTTTGCCAGTGTTTGTAGGAAGTATCGAAAAAATCCATTTCTACGTATTTATGAAAACACCCTTGAAATTATGAATGAGTCCTACAAGGAAATATTCATAGTATTCAAATGTGTAAGTGTAGCATCCAAATTAAGAATTTGTCATAACCTAAGGACATCACACACATCCATGCCCGAGGCAGGATTCGAACCTGTGACCGTAGCGGTCGCTCGGTTCCAGACGGTAGCGCCTAGAACCGCACGGCCTCTCCGGCCGGCGTTACTGTCAAATTTGGCAGCTACGCATATACTACCGTAGTTGAGCAGCCATATCTTGGGAACTACACAGTCTAGACGGCTGTGAATTGTTTGGTTTTGTACCTACTGCTACGTCTTAGAAGTTGGCATTACGAATAAACAAATCAGTCCTTTGTTTCTGATACTAGTTTTCGTTGAAAGTAGTGTGATTATAGCCTATTTTTGTAGTAAGCTAACTTCTATTTCTTTTTATACGTATATAAAATGACTAAGCATAAAAGTAACTTCAAGAAATACAAATTTGCGGGTAACAGATGTGGGAGACCTGCATTTTCTTCTGAAGTACTTGAAAACACCGATGAAAAGCCATGTCAGGCTTTCTGTCCACCTTCACCAAACACTTGGTGTTTCACTCTGAATTTTCTGACACCCTGCATGAATTTACACATAATCAATGTCTTCCTTTGGCAGGAATGGAGGCAATCAAACCTATTTATAGAGATTTGGCAAATTCTGAGCTACTAAAGAAGTGTTTACATGGGTAGACCCAGAATATGAATGAGTCCTTCAGTAATGTTGTATGGTGACATGTGCCTAAAAATGTATTTTCTGGCCTTATGACTCTAAGGTTAGCAGTGTCTGATGCTGTAATAACTTTCAGTGATGGGAACTATGAAAGACACTTAAGCTTCTGGGCAATTAGAGGTAAGATTTGGATAGAACACAGTTAAAGGACTGCGGGAGCTGGATGAGCTTCGTTTAAGTGAAGCAGAGTTAGCTCCTCTGCAAATGACAAAAGAAGCAAGAAAGAAAAGGAGGAGGCAAGCACTGGGCTGTTGTGGCACTGAAGAAGACACAGACTACGGACCAGGGCAACTCTAGTGCATAAAAGACGCAGAAATGTAAGTCTGTATAAGAATTTGTAATAAAAAGGTTTTAAACCTCAATATCTCTGAACTACATTTTTTGCAATAAACGACCCGTTTTCTAAAAAAGTACTGATGGTAGAGACATGAAATTTTCGCAGTATGCGAAGTGTTTTGTTTTTATGTTCATTTATTTACAAAATTCGTCAAAAAATTGAGTGTTTGAAGAAAAAGTCAACATGCCCAACAGTGCAATTTTAGTAATAATTCTAGTTCAGTCTATCTAGAAAGGTGCATTAATATTATGTAAAATTGTAAGTTTGTGTCTTAAAAAGTTTCCAAGATAATGGGTCACAAAATTCGATAATTTAACGTTGGCGGTAAAGGACATATAATGTCCCCTTAAGTTGGGGGATTTAGAAATATTCCTGTTGGTGTTGGGGTTTGAAATGTTTTAGACAGTCATTGGAATTTGAAATAATTCCAACAGTCATTGTACGATCTTAACAGCTGGTTTTTATATGCCACTATCAGTGTGGGTAATGCACGACCTAATTTGTTGGCTTGACACGTGTTTTAATCTCAAAGGACTAGTCATGCTCCATAGCTTTAAAGCCCATACATTAAAGACAGAAATAATTCTTAAAACCTATTTTAGCAAGTAAACAAATCAACGAAATATAAATAAATAATAAAATGGCTGGGTATTATGTGAATATTCTTCTAGATAGTGATGTAGGCTAAAACAGATAACTAAAATTTAAGACAAAGAATGTTTATTAAATGAACTTTGCACATATGACAACGGTGACTTCACATCGATTCGCAGATTCAAATAAAACTACATACTTATGTAGTGTGAACAGAGTACTTGAGTACAGAAATATGTGCAAGCACAGTTCATTTAAGAGCTTAGTAACTCATGCGAAATCAACAGAAACATTCAAAATCAGTCTGTCCAATTGGCTACTCTCTATCGCAATGTCAACTAATGTTCACTGTTCTGAAAAATCACAGCCATAAACACGCAATATATTCATTGCATACGAATATAAATATCAATGGCATCAAGTTATTGCAGTTCACAGCTACCTCAGATACCATAAACAAAATCAAAGCTTGGGTAATCACGCAAACTCAACCACTGGAAACACAATCAAATATTCTTACGTCCTGTGAAAAGTAAGACTCCATAACTCATACTCACAAAGTTATTAGAAGTCCACACGAATCTTAAAGTATTTGATTCGTGCACTCACAAAAGTTATTCAAAGTCCAACGAATGTAAATCTAACGTATGCGACTTGCAAATCAAGACTGCGAAAAGATCACCTGCACACTCTAGCTCATGCTTATATGCTCTCTGTAACGTGACGCACTACTGAATCCAACTTAGTTCAATAATGACCACCATTCAGATTAAAACTAAATACACATATGTTTTTATGTTACTAAATGACTAAAACGGCCAGCCGGTTATCTAGTTTCCATCGTACTTTACCTATGTATAAACTGATTTCAGAGTCAACAATCTTCCCTATATACGGTTTTTAGAAATTCCCTTACAATCTTCCAGGACTTGTCGCGGGGAGTGAGTAGATAATACTCTGAATTGGAACTGATACCTGGAGACGTACATTTTCCGTACTACAACCATTTGAAAATACATTGGTATTGTGACCACTTTTGCAAGTAATTAATTAGATGACCCACTACATCACTTGATTTACAATTCCACTTATTAACAGCTAAGGAAATGGCACATCTACTCGTTGCCGGGTTGTCTCCTTGGAGCACCACAGTCACGCTTGCTGACGGTGAAGGTACCTTTTTTTTCAAAGCTGTTGCGTAATTGTGGCGAAAAGAGTACACGATGGAGTCGGACATTCAGAAGGATTCAGAAGGATCATGTCGGTGTATTCTGCAAACGTGTACTCAACCATGTTGCTCTAACACTCCTACAGACACATGAATGATGTTCGAACAAGGTCTGAGAGGAACGACAGACGTCAAATAACATCTTCTGATCCTGCGTACCACACCCCATCATGACTAAAAAAGGTTATGTACTCATTACCCTTTACAAGTCCTAGAAGTTTGTAACGGGAATTTCCGAACACCCTGCTATAAAAGGATACGTCCTGACTGATTCAATTACTCATCATCACCCAGCCAAAATCGCTAGGGCAGAAACTTGAAATGTGGATAGCGTGTTGTTTTTAGACCGTAGGCTTCGTTTAAGAAGAGATTTTTCGAAATTCCGTGCCTAAGTGGGTGAAATAGGGGACAAACGTTTTTAAAAAGTATGTCGCTGTTAAGGTAATTTTGAAACTAGATTTATCGAAATTGCTATGTGGTTTCTCGGTCAGAAAAAAGTCTTTCAGTATTTTTGGAAATTGTGGGTGAAAGTTTACTTTTAATAAATCCTCGTTAAACAACTGCTACAGCATTTTTGAAGCTACAGCTGTTAAAACTGGTACTTCAGTTCTCAGTTAGTAAAAAAAAATCGCATTTTAGAGTTTTTGGAAATTCAAATGCTAAGGGGGTGAAAGAAGAATGAAATTTTTTATGAAAACATTTCATTATGAAAGCATTTTCATAGCCAAATTTATGAAAATTTGTATTAAGCGTCTTAGTTAGAAACGAAAGAAATGCATGTTTCAGTGTTTTTTGGAAATTCGATCCAGAAGATGGTGAAATAGTGGATGAAGAGTTTTATCAAAATGTTTCGTTGTATTAAAACATTTTTAAAGCTAAGTCTATCAAAATTGGTATTTGACTTCTCTGTTCGAAATAAAGAGATACATGCTATGAGATGAAAATTTTATATGGAAATATCACCGCGAGAACTCAAAAAGTAGGACCAACTAAACCCTCCGACTCTAGCTACCAGAATGTTGCAGTTTGTGAAGAATATCAATGAAAGTTTTTTAACAGTCTCCATGACAAATCGACTTTGTCGGATTTGCATAGAAAAAGAAACGACTCTTCAATACATTAATCTGCAGTAAGCCCAATACATGTCTATAATTTCTTTTTTGTAATTACTACGAAAATGCAAGCGAAGCAGTTAGAGCTAAGCTAGTATTTCACACAATTACTGATCGAAGTCAAATGTTAAAAGTGCTGTCATAATCTACTCATTAAGCGGTTCCATCTTACATTTAAGGGTTTAACACAATACTTCAAGTATTACAGTTTGAAACTGTGTACGTATCTTGAGGCATCGTAACTAATGGCATACAAATAACGCAGTCTATACTCATCGAGTATTTGAGAATGAGAGCACTTCGCGACTTTCAACGACCTTTAAGCGTAATTTTAAACCTTGATGAAACTTTCTCTCGCTGATCCCGGCGGAAAATGACGAAAGGAAAAAATTTTATCTCCTACTACATTTTCGCTATTCTTGCAGTAAAAATTCGCATCAACCATGACGTTTTAGTGTATTACTTCTTTACTACTAACTGTGTCCGTAAAATGTTTTGCAGACGGTATTCACATATGCCACTGGACGTATCCGCGAATTATATTATTGTATGACACACAGTTCAGGATATGTGATGTCATAAACACAGAGATGCGTGAAAAACTAGCTTTTGCTTAAAATGGATCGGAAATTAGCCGGACTATATTCGTACAGCGTTTCGTAATGAGAAATTTTAACTTTAAACATGATTTCAAGTCTTTCCTGAACTTCTCCTCGCTTAGTTGCTTGATGTCAGATATTTAATACATGGACTCATTTGTAAGGTACGGACATGTTTGAATCTGTTTTATACATGGGAGTGAGATTCTTCAAAGGATAGGGAGGGCCTTCCCTAATCTAAGCCTTGAGATTCATCTCTAACTGCCCGGCTTGACGACGAGCATTAAATACTGATCTTTCTTCCTCCCTTCTTTTCGAGCTCATGTTAAAGCACAATATTCATTATGTACAAGTTACCTAGTGATTTTTGGTTAATTTTACCTGGTAGGTAAGTCGATATTTCCTAATAACGACAAATTATAATAGTAACATATTACTACAACATGTTAAAAACGTGCGCGACGTGTTGCTAAAGATTTGTTTCTTGTTTGACTTAACACTACGTATTTCTGCAGAATCACGCATCGTACACAATCGAATATTATAATTATGTGTTAGTCACGAATGACTGCCACTGTCGAACGTTCATCCAGCATTACAGCTTCAAATACTAATTAGGGCGTAACTGTTTCACAAAAAATAAATTGGAATTTATTCCCACTGCGTGTTCTGCTTTCTTCCAAATGAATGGTAAAAAATTCTATGGTTTTCTACAGAGATTTTCTTCACATCCTCACTTCCATTTTCACGTGACGTTAAAATGCGATATACGTTCTGAGATTCTATTCCAGCTTTAAAAATATGGCGGCCAGAGTGAAATGATACATTTGGAGAGCAAATTTTTTGCTTGCTTTGAAGAACGTAGAAACGTGCAAACGATACAGATACCAGAGGTATTGGCGCATACCACGTTTTATTCGTATCAAAACATTAAGCCGGTCAGTAATTCACCCCATGTGGCTAATAACATAGTTTGCTGAAAACCGGTTATTAGTCGTTGTTACTGGTGATAACATGTTTGTTGGCTGTGGTTCAAATGGCTCTGAACACTATGCGACTTAACTTCTGAGGTCATCAGTCGCTTAGAACTTAGAACTAACTAAACCTACCTAACCTAAGGACATCACACACATCCATGCTCGAGGCAGGATTCGAACCTGCGACCGTAGCGGTCGCTCGGCTCCAGACTGTAGCGCCTAGAACCGCATGGCCACTCCGGCCGGCATGTGTTTGTTCTCTAAGCAACATTTTACTTCACCAGGACTTTATAGAAGGGTAAAATGAAAGAAAAACCTACCACAGTTCGCGTAAATTTTAACGTACTGATGGTATTTGCCTTAGTAGAACATCAACGTTGGTCTTGCAAGCAATAAAACACATTTTGACATGCGAGGCTGGCGTAATGATATATGAACAAAAAGGCTCATACTAAATACTTACATTTGCACACATACAAAGCAAAGCACCACAAATGACGGCAGAATTTTTTCCAAGAGGGTGCAAAATTCTGAAATTTGCAACAATGATATAACTGAGTCAGTGTGTATGAAAACGTGTCGTGCAACAATTACCAAATTTGTTAAGCACACAAGGCTTTTATTATTTAAAACAATTGAAGATATTTCAATAGCATATGCGAAGTACGTCTTTTATGTTACTAATATGAATGTCGAGGTCTTGTTTTTGATCCGAAGATTTGCAACTACATTCTCGTACCAAATATCCAGCAAATCCAACGAGTTATGAAATAAAGCTACAAAATATATACAAAAACTTTATAAAAATTCCCACTGTCAATTAAAAATCTGCCACAGAATGAAAGTCAGAACGCTTGAGGGCTTCCTGTTGGATATTAACAAAAATAACCAACTAAAATGGTAGATTAGTAGTCCTCAAAGTGGAGAAACAGGGAATAAACTTTATAAAAGGCTTATTTAACTTTGATGACATATATAACAAATTGTTTGCATATGAAACTTGACATTTTATCACATTATTAAATTTATTCCATTACTCTCATGATATTTATGTCGCAATCTTAACAGGCGTAGCCGAAGCTGAACAAAATGTGCTTTTAAAGCTATATTTTCTGGGTTGGTCAGGTAAAGTGTAGACTAGGGTGGTATATGAGCCGATGAACGTGGGAAATCTAGCAAAGTCACCCTCAAAATGACCAGTAGAGATGTTCTTCAGCAACTGAATCAATATATTCCTCGTCTGACGTCTCTCACATTATGTTTTGGCAGTGGCAGTTGGACAATAGAATTCGTCGTTAGCGTGTGCCGCTGGGTTGCATCCAATAGAGTGGTGAGGAGATAAGTGTTACGTAATCAGCAGTTTTAAGGACTAGCAAACGATCATTGCCATAAATTCGTGAAAATGTTGTAATAAATAAAGAGCCGTATCCGATTTTCTTGCGGAAGCTTTTGCAAAACACTGAAATGTCATGGTGTACGATATTTATCATTGTACCATACGTCAGGGTTTCTATCCGTTCCAGCTGCATATCAAGAATGGGGGAAAGAACGATTGCTTAATCTCCTGCACCGTAATTAGTCTAATATTGTCTTTACCGTTCCTACGGGAGCAACACATAGGGGCTTAAGTATATTCCTAGCTCCTCCACTTAATATTGGTTCTTACAACTTTTCCGAGGGGTAACATGCGTCTCTATCTTCCAGAATCTATCATGGGTCAAACAAACCTGCGTCCATTCATGTTGACGTTCTGTGAATCTATACGTTTCCCCTGTTAGACGTATTTGTTACAGGTGACACGAGCAGTTTTCTAAGATGGAAATCACAGATGTTACGTAAGCAGTCTCTTTCGTAGGCCGACTGCGTTTTCCTAGTATCCTGCACATGAAACGAAGTCTACCACAAGCTTTTCCTACAACTCAGTTTACGTAATCATTCCATTTCCTGTCCTTACAAATTGTTACACCCAGATATCTATCAGTTGACTGACTGCGACTCATTGATATTGAAGTCATAGGATAGTACTCTTCTGCGTTTTATGAAGTGTACAGTATCAGATTTCTGAACATTTAGAGGAAATTACCAGTCTTCTCACCACTTAGAAATCTCATCAAGATCTAACTGCTTTTTCCAGATTGTACTTCATTAGAGATAATAAAATTATCTAAAAAAATGTCTGTGATTACTATTAATATTCGATGGAAAGTAGCCTAAGCTAATAAACCAGATTGTGTACTCTACCGAACCTCCTGGTAGCAAGATCTAATGCGTAGCGCACCCAAGATAGATTTAGAGAGCTCCTACACAATTCTGAAACTTACGGCACAAGTCTAAGAAACAGTTAACCTCGCGATTAGGTGCAAACGATAACGCGATGCTTAGTGGGCACCATATCGTCCACTTCCATATGGCATGACGTCATCGGTTGTAGTATGGAGGGGCATCTGGGAAATATTAATATCAAAAATTGAATGAATCAGGTCTGATCATTTCTTGCGAATACAGTAAATATGGTAAGTACTGCAGGCACAATACTGTAAACCAAAACTAACAGTTTTTTGTGACATTCCCATAGAGTAATTACGTTGTCGTTTCAGTGTAGTAGAAAACCAGTTCCACCAATATTGTAGTTGTCGGTTTCATAACCCCTATGGTGGCGAATGGGTTGGGCTGCTGGTATGTGAGGATGAAGTGCAGTTCCCCACTGGGGTACGGACTGTAGTGGTGCTGGTGGCTGCAGTCGAATGCTCGCACGTCAGAAAACACCTCTGTTTAAAAAAGTCGTTTATTCATAACAGTTACAGTGATGGAATCGATACTGGAGGAGAGGTGGTTGGGGTCTGTGTCAAAGTGGACTAAGATTGCGGCAGTATGCCGGCGTCAGCAGCCACCCGCCAGGAAGGTGGCAAGTGGCGACAGCGGTGGCAGCGCGAGGCTGTAGTCAGGGAGCGCTGATGCAAGATGATGATGACTACTGGCGACATACCGCAGAGGCAGCCTTTGATGCTGGCCTGCGTTTCTAGCCCTGGAGAAGAGCCATTGGGGTATACACAAACCATAGCCTCCGACATGGCTGATGTTGAAGGCATGTACTTGCTCTGGTAGTTGAGCAGCAACAGTGTTGGCTCGTATGGGGTGATGGACAGTGACAGTGCGGCTGCCTCGGCAGTGGTGGCCGGGCAGTTAGGTGGTTCAGTCTTGAACACACGGTTCACCTGGGACGCGATTGTCAGCAGGTGTTACTCACCTAGCAGGTGACTCAACGGTGCAAAGACACCGAGTAGACTGCATACATGGTTAACTCAGGCAGAGGCCCTCAGGTAGCAACAGCACCTGATTGATTCATCTTGGACTGCAAACAGACTTCTCCTCTGACTAGCGGTAGGCATCAACCGTCTAACTGGGCTTATTGTATACAACTGAACACTACTGAGACTGAGGGCCCGAGTTATGTGTTATGTGCACAGAGGATGGAGAAAAACATGGAAATACCAAAAACACGAAACGTTACCATACCTAATAAGGTGTAGAAAAACCGCGGGCACTCAGAACAGCTACCGGTCATCTTGGAATAGATAAATACGTGTCCTTTATGGTTTTCAAGGAAATCTTGTACCATACTTCCTGCAAAAATAGTGGAAAGTTCAGGTAATGATAATGGAGGTGAATAACGATCATGCATCCTTCTATCCGAAGTAGGCCACAGAGGCTCAATAATATAAAGATCTGGTGACTGGAGTTGCCGGGGGAGACGTCACAATTCATCCTCACTCACGAAACCTGTCGTCCACATTGCAAGCTGTTTGATCAGGGCCCCTTTCATCTTCAAACACAGAATCACCATTGGGGACCAAATACTGTACTATGGGGTGGACCTTACTAGCCAAAATGGTCACATAGTCCTTGGTAGTAATGTGACCCTGTGGAGTAACCGTGAGTCCCATGGACTACCACAATATTGCTGCACAAATCATCACCGAACCCCCGCCATGTTCCACTCGTAGCAGGAAGCAGTCTGCATCGTAGGCTTGGGATGGGATATACCAGACGTAAACTCGGTCACAAGTTGGAAACTGTATGAAGACCAAGACTCATCCGACCAAGTAACTTTCTTCCATTGCTTCATAGTCGCCGTTTCATGGCTTCAGCACCACCTTCTCCTGTTATGGGCATTTGCATTACTTTGATTTTCGAATTCCAGCTCTGCCTTTAATTCCCAAAAAATGGTTCAAATGGCTCTGAGCACTATGGGACAGCTGACGTCATCAGTCCCCTAGAACTTAGAACTACTTAAACTTAACTAACCTAAGGACACCACACACATCCATGCCCGAGGCAGGATTCGAACCTGTGACCGTAGCAGTCGCGCGGTTCCGGACTGAAGCGCCTAGAGCCGCTCGGCCACCGCGGCCAGCTTCAGTTCCCAACTCACGGAACTTACTTCATGTTGTTTTGTTGTTGACAGCATAATGTTCATATTGCAGTTACTTTTACAACTATCATTTCTGGTCACAGTACTTTTGTTGATCACTCAACACAGAATTTCGTACGCTTTGTGACTTAGCAGATGATGTGCTTGCTTTCCTTGTAAGCGATACGGTGGCTCTTGAAACACTTTGGGTACATTGCTTATGAAACAACCCACCATACCAGCACCAACAAATTGACCACATTTGAATTCTCTTAGCTCCAACATAATACACTCACAATTACACGGAACACTGTTCTGACCACAACTGACACTTGCGATGTATTGTCGGCATTGCACAAGTGCCATTCATGGTCATATACAACAGGGCCACCTGCAGGCTTGTTAGCTTCCGCATTTATGTTGGTGCATGCCTCTCTCAGTGCTTCCATATTTCCGTCCAAACACTGTGTGAGATGGGCTGGGTAGCATTTTTCCAACGACAGACTCCTGGCATGTATGCTACAACAGACGTGGGCAGCTGGGTGTCACCATTGAGCAACTATGACTTCGTTCACACTGATTTTTCTGTCTGGTCAGCTCTAGAAGAAACCCTGTCGATGGCGTAAGGTGTCGCAACTTCATTTTTCATACGCACTGGCTGGCTGCTTCACCATTATCAGATCACAGAATATGAATTCTTGCATACTAAGTATGTGCTCTTGTGCCATAGCCCCATAGCATGCACTGAGTTGTACAGGTGCCGGATGTCAGTTTGTGTGATGGATTTCCATGCCTGTTGCACTTAGTCGGTCAATACAAGGACGGTGAATGCTGTTTGTGGATGACGCTGGAGTTGTCGTCCGATGATACACTGGCCTGCTCGATCACCAGATCTGTCTCCGACCGACCACATCAGTCAGGTCACGTTCAGTGGGGTTGCTGCCCCTCTGTGTCCTTACATTAGGGCTGAGTTGTCTGGGGGATGTCAGCAGTGTCGAATGTTGTCAAAAACGCCGTCCTGTTTCACATCACCCTGCGAACTGTTGGAATCAACACCCAAAGCGTAGGTATGGTTTCATTGACGCCCTTCATACCACCACCTTTTCGCGTCGATTTTGAGTGGCGGTGTGTCTGAAATGTTTTTCTCGGTTACCCATAAGAAAACTACGTCATTTCAGCGCGAACATGGCGGTTATGAACTCTTTCTTAAAGAATCGAAAAGAAGTGGTGAAATGTGGGTAAGAGGGAGTGAGACGACCTCTGCATCGTTTGACACATCCACACTTGCGTCGTACAGAATTGTGGTGAAGTTTAGTGGCAAAGCGGTATCATTAACTCATCTTACAGCTCACATGAACTTCTGAACTCTGACCTTTTTTTTTCGTAGGTGTCGACACGTAGCTGTTTCTAGAGTCGCATAGCCCGAGGGTGATGTTACAGGGCAAATCTGCATATTTCAGAAATAAATGCATATGTACCACTTCGCTACTCAGAATATTTGCAATATAACATCATTAGTAGCTTCATATGCATTCATCGCAGTATCTACAGCAAAATTATCGTCTGCAGTCACACTCTGCATCATACAAAATTCATTGGCACATATACTCTCCCGTACATCTGCTCCATGCTCTACCGTTTCTGCACGACACTCGCTATCACCCATAGGGGTAGATATCATTACACCTGAGTCAAAACTGCTATTTACACACTTATTTACTTCAGTAAAGCACATGTTCATTTCTTATGGAACTACAAATAATTCAGACTCTGCATTTTCACAAGATATTGGAGCTGATAAAACACATTAACTTCAGAATATTAGTGCTTCGCGCATCAGTTAAATTCAAAATATTAAATTCTTACTCATTTTGTCCGCCTCGGATGGAGGACCCAGATTCGCTTCCTGGTACCGCCACGTATTTTTCCTTGATGGGAGGACTGGTTGGGTTGTACTCAGCCTGGTTAGGACTACTGAGAAGTTACTCGTCCGATTAGTAGCGGCTCTATATTGTTATTTTTGTTGTATTTTATGCTTTTATAGACAACATTAGCATATATTTATTCGTCTTCAAATGGTGTCCATTGAAATTAAACTCGCTTCGTGTGTGTTTTGTCATGTGGTAATATGTTGGTAAAGAGCAGTGGCAGATTTCTTGTTGAGTCCGATAAAAGTCGCCGTGTTATTTGCAGGTTCGTTCGCCAATCTTCCCAACGTCTCTCCAACTTCACGTCCTATAGTAATTAGAATGACTAGAAAGAGTATATTTACGTTCGAGTCTCATCTAATTACTTATCAAAGATTAACAATCGTTTATTTCTTCCTTGAATTCAGCTTTTACTCTTACTATCGAGTTGGAATGCGTAATATTCACAATTGTTCCCTTCGTCTTTATCAGACCAAGTACAAAATCGGGGTCATTAACATTACATTCAACAATTGGGATAATAAAAATCAGAGATAATGCAATAATGAGGTTCGCTTTTCTTATGCAAGGAGTAACGTCTTGGATTCCTACACACTGCACAGTTTCTGTCCCAGCTAATCCCGTAAGAAAACGTGATATTACAGTACCCGTGTCAACAAACCCCACAATAACCGGGAGAGCGGTTTGCTGACCACATGCTCCTCCGTAACTCATCCGGTGATGTCACTGGAGGGGGATGACGTAGCAGTTCGTCGAGCCCGGTTGGCCCTTCTAGGACCACAGAGCGGAACCACACGTTCTACTTGACCTTATTTTCTGCTTCCGCGCAAGTGCAACTCCTATTTAATCTCTCTAGATCTTGAAATGCCTAATATTATTCACCGGTAAAGAACAATAGTGATTCCTGTTTTTAATCCAACAGTCGTCAAATTCTTTCTGTCTCTTCTCCGCATACTAGGAAGTAACCGAACTGAGCACAACTCTGTTCTCTTCCGGGACCCCTGTTTGCTTCAATATATTTGCCTGATGTGCCGTTACCTCACCTATTTGAGATGCTACAATTCACAACATTTCCTCAAAGGTAGCTCCCTGTGGTATTGAGCTTGACATGGTTGACCGACTATAAATTGTAGAAATAAAAAATGACTAGAAAACAAACCAGAATGACCATGGGGGCCTTTAAATATACTACTAACATAGTACATCTTACTGAAACTTAATTCCTTTGCCTCAATTGCTGCACATGCTTACTACTTTGCATATTTCACAACAATGAGCCATACTCCCTGCTCTCAAGAAAATACGTTGCCCATTCCGAACGGAGTAAACTACCGTATATTTTTTACAATTCTCAGAACACCATCCTAGTTAACTTTCCTCGTCGTGGACGTACAGATACAATTAAACATCTGCCAATAACTCACTGACTTTCCATTACCCTTGCAATAAAAAACAAAAAAAAGAAAAGAAATACTCCACTCACCGTACTGCATGCTGACGGAGCTGCAGACTAGAGCTGTCGACAATGTCAGTGATCCAGTTGCTTGTAGCAGTCGAACCATATTCTCCGCAGAGTATCGAGATTCTTCTGACATCAATACGTAGGGGCGAAAGACCCTTCTGACTCCAGATGTCGGAGTTGGGTTTGTAACCTCAACAGTGGACTTAGAATTATATCAATACCTCCAGCTGCTGACGGGCGTTGATATATATCAACGGGGACAGGTGAAAATGTGTTCCCCTACCGGGACTCGAACCCGGGATCTTCTGCTTACATGGCAGACGCTCTATCCATCTGAGCCACCGAGGGCACAGAAGATAGCGCAACTACAGAGACTATTTTGTTCTAGACGGCTGCAGGTTATCAATGGTGTCTGTTCTTTCGGACATGTCCGAAAGAACAGACACCATATCCATATAAGTATATAGTTCTGGCAATACCGGCCTTGACCTTCTTCTTCTGTGCGGGTGCACACATATTCCCCGAACTCTTACGGGAATTGGTAAGAATGTCTTCCACGAGTAATGAGTGTGTTGGGGTGGGACACTACGAATGAATCGTGTGGACATACAAGGTGAGAATGTGGGTCTCGTGGGAGGCGTGCGCGAGATAGTCCCTGCAGTCGCTCTATTCTCTGTGCCCTCAGTGGCTCAGATGGGTAGAGCGTCTGCCATGTAAGCAGGGGATCCCGGGTTCGAGTCCCGGTTGGGGCACACATTTTCACCTGTCCCCATTGATATATATATCAACGCCCGTCAGCAGCTGGAGGTAACATAATTCTAATTTCGTTCTAGGTGGCTGCAGGTCATCAATGGTGTCTGTTCTCCGTGGCAAGCAGGATCAAACAATACATATAATTATATCGACATTGGTAGGTGGATTGGGCTGCTGGTATCTCAGGATGATGTACAGATCCCCCACCAGGGCTTGCGCTGCAGTGTTGGTGGTAGCTGGTGTCAAATGGTGGCCCATCAGATATATATCCCTGGTTAAGAAAGCCGTTTAACTGTAACATTTACTCTGACGGAACTAAAACTGGAAGTGTTGTCTGTGACAAAGTCAGCCACGGACACGGCAATGAACTTGCGTCAGCAGTCGTCCTCGAGGAAGGTGGGGTACACAGCGATGACAGCTGACTGTTTTGCTGTAGTCAGCTCAGCAGTAGTGCACTAATGGAAGGTAGTGGCGGCCACTGGTGACCGACAGTAGAGGCAGGCCTGGCTGCTAGTCCGTTTCTGTCGCAGTGGCAGAAGCCCCACCGTGGCGAGCAGGATCAAACAACAACCTCCACCATGGCTGATGACACTGGCGTGTGCTTGCTCTCGGCGTTAAGAGCAGCAATGTAGGCCTGTACAGGGTGGTGGACAGCTACAGTGCGACCACTTGGGCAGTGGTGCTGTGAAGCTAGGTGGTTCAGATTCAGACTTATGGGTTACCAGGGAGGTGGCCGTCAGCAGCGTCTAACTGAGCAGGTGACTGGACAGTGCGAAGACGCCAAGTAGGATACACACAGACTTAGCTGAGGTAGAAGCCTGCAAACAGCGACAGCAAAGACTGACAGCAGTGGCGGCTGGCTGCGTCATCTCGGAGTGTGAACATTGTTCTCGAGGCTAATAGCGCCGGCCGCGGTGGTCGAGCTACAGTCCGGAACCCACGCGGCTGCTACGGTCACAGGTTCGAATCCTGCCTCTGGCATGGATGTGTATGATCTCCTTAGATTAGTTAGGTTTAAGTAGTTCTAAGTCTAGGGGACTGATGACCTCAGATGTTAAGTCCCATAGTGCTTATAGCCATTTGATTTGACTAATAGCAAGTGGCTTTGAGTGTATAACAGCGCATACTGAGTACAACTGAATCATATTGAGACTGAGGGGATGAATAATGTGGTATACTGGGTGTTTCACAATTCATGTTACATACTCATAGAGGTTGTAAACGGGACTTAGTATATGAAGTTTTACATTGGATCAAAAAAATGGTTCAAATGGCTCTGAGCACTAAGGGACTTAACTGCTGTGGTCATCAGTCCCCTAGAACTCAGAACTACTTAAACCTAACTAACCTATGGACATCACACACGTCCATGCCCGAGGCAGGATTCGAACCTGCGACCGTAGCGGTAGCGCGGTTCCAGACTGTAGCACCTAGAACCGCTCGGCCACTCCGGCCCGCCTACATTGGATCCCATGTCCGGACACCGGACTCGCGTTCGGGGGGACGACGGTTCAATCCCGCGTCCGGCCATCCTGATTTAGGTTTTACGTGATTTCCCTAAACCACTCCAGGCAAATGCCGGGATGGTTTCTTTGAAAGGGCACGGCCGACTTCCTTCCCCATCCTTCCCTAATCCGATGAGACCGATGACCTCGCTGTCTGGTCTCCTCCCACCAAAAACAACCAACCAACCACCCAACCATGTCTGGAAACGTCATCCAACGACATTACAAAGCATCAAAGTTATAGGCACCAGTGCCTGTAAATGTAGGTAAATGCGGGGTGATTCTGTGATGATGTTACAAACTTTCTAGAATTATAGAGAAGGATAAATGTCTCAATTGGAGGTCCCCTGTACCGGGAACGAACCAGACGAAAGCTATACGTGGAAAGCGTCCTGATACCTTTGACAATGGAATATTTGTACTGGCACTGTTGTTGCTAAGACTGTAGGGTAGGCAACTTTCAGAGGTGGTAGGTAGTATGGACAAAAAAAAAAAAAAAGGTCCGGTAAAAAAGGTCTCTAAAACGCATACCTTAGGAACTATGAGCACTTGTTCAATAGAAGAGATGTGTTTCACAGTAGCGAAGATGAACAAGTGCTCATAGCTCGTTGGGTATGCATTTTAGGGCCCTTGTGTACTATACTTTTTCTCCTTGTTTTGGTCCTTACTACTACCTCCGTAAGTTGCCTACCCTACAATCTTAGCAATGACGTTATCAGTACGTGTATTCCACTGTCAGAGGTACCAGAACTGTTTTCCCTTACAATTTTCGCCTTGTTCGTTTCCGGTACAGGGACGCTTACCTCAAATTCAGACATTTATCCTTCATCGTCCTAGAAAGTTTGTAACATCATATGGTATCCCGCTGTATATGCATACGTTTACAGGGGCCTGTGCCTATGACTTTGACACTCTGTAGCGTTATTGGATGAGTTTCCGGATATGGTTTCCTTTGTAAAACTTGATCTACTAGGACCCCTCTAAAACCTCAATAAACATGTATAATTAATTGTGAAACACCCTGTATACATCCCCTGGGCTGGCTAGCGTTTCTCTAGCGAGAGCACTCCTGGCCTGTAAGTTACAATGGGCAGGGATGGCCGGACATCATCAGCGAGCAATTATAACTCCATTAATCCTGGTTCTCCTATCTGGTTAGCTCTTCCAGAACACTCTCGGTCCTGCAACGCGCCGCAGCTTCAGCTTTCCGGATCGTCGGCGTACTGAATATGATTTTGTGTACTGAATATGCAGTCTTGTGTCTCGGCAGCTAATTATCAAGCTGAAATGTGCTTCCCTCAACATGATGTTGGCCTGCTGAATCGATTAAGGAGCAGTTTGATATCTTGGACGTAGCCTTGGCGCAACAGTATGTAGGAAAGCGGCCGTGGGGTATTTTACACCTGCGTACATACTTTTAATACGTAAAAACACTATTACATCCCCAAAAGTTTACATTAACCTTCGCGATGTATCATGTGGTTTTATTAGTCTTTAGTTACTTCGACAACAAAGTCATACGTGAGATACACTTGATAACTGTCCAGAAGAATTTCTGACACATTCTCATCGACAGTCTAACGCTACCGTAAGAACAGATGCTCAATCAAATACCATAATACAAGGTTTGGAAATGAAGGAGAGGAAAAAGACAAAGGTGAGTTTAAAGTGTGTTTTATGAAAGTAGCGTATAAGGTCTGAAATCGGAAATATGAAATTTTTTGATGTATCATTTCATATATTCACTTTCCGTGGCCTTGGACCACTCTCCTAGTTCTAGAGAAAGTGTCGTGCTGCGGCATCTGCACTGAGAAGTGCTTTTATTTACTGAAGACTGTCGAAATTATAAATAAATACATACAAAATTGTGCATTTGTACAATGTTTGCAGGTTCCATTTGTTTTTCAGCGTTTCTTAGTACACTAAATCAATTAAATGCCCATGGAAGTAGTATCTCAGGCACGTTGCTCTTCGTCTTCTCTACAGACGAGTTGTAGTATTGTAACACTGAAATTGAAAACAAAATAATAAGAAGTATTCTTCATAAGTGCTACGGTAACTGGTTAATGACTAGTGAAGGTATGAAACCAGAAGCGTAAAAACTTCACTCTAGTTCTGTGCTGTTGTGGTTTACCTCTTCAGCGGCTCTTCTCAATTGCTCTGCCATGGATGGGCCGGTTTGCTGCACCATCTTGTAAAAGTATCCCTCCTCGTTTTGCAACAGCACGTGAGGATGGTCAAATTCCTGTGTGAATAAAGCAATGACATGCTTCCTTAATCTGAACGCCTACTAAATTAACACAATGTTGCATTCGTCCATTGTTCCAGTATATTTCTTGCATGTAGACAACATTTGAAGTTATTTAAATGTTAGAAGAACGGAAATATTTTGAAAAGTGCATAAGATTTTGAATCACGGCAGCACTTTGGCGATATTCGTTGACATAGAATTAGAGAAATACCTGAAGACATTAAACGTACCACAGGCAGTTCTTCACCTTGCTTTTAATCAGCAATAATACTTGTCTACTTGAAATAATGACTTTCTCAGTCGAATGGTGCGCATCATTTAATTAACAATAAGTTAATATTGAATCAGATTTATATGACCATCAAGCTAGATACTGATTGACTTAAAAGAGCTTTTGCAGGAAAAATTCAGATAACAGTTATTCCAAGTTAAGAAAGGTCTCCATTGGTTCAGTTGCGTCGTCACTGAGTACAGAAATATTGCAGTACAACATACGTGAATGTTTGACTTATTAACTACATACAGGAACAAGAACTTCACTACGCAAAACGCTGTATTTCATATGGACTTGACATTACAAAAAAATAACAAATAGATCTGAATTTCAGTTTTCGGACAGTAGGATAACAGCGGCTCAAATTTTTCCATGTTAATTTAGATACGCCACAAGTGGCACAACGTCTCGGATAATTATCAGCAAGATGAACTGAACTCAAGCTAGAGGTTCTTGGATCCCGACAGGAAGAGAAAATTTAATGTTGGTATAACCAGATAGGGGAGGAGAGGTGGTGTCATAAAGTGCCTGCTGGTCGCCATATTGTGTACGAACTTCGTGGTTAAATTCACAATCTGTTCTCAATGTCTCATGGAGGGAGGACATGTAACACACTAGAAAAAAATTCGTCTGTCGGATGGGGACATTAAGCTTGGCACCCCTCACCCCCTTGCCCCGGTGTTTCTCAGGAGTGGGCAATGTGATAGCACTGGTTTTCTTCGTATGGCTTCTCTCATAGTCATCATCATCATCATCATCATCATCATCATCAACAACAACACATACAAGTCAGAATACTACTCATTCACTGATCACAAATCATCCGAATACAACATTAACAATTACAGTTTAAGATACACAACTATGCACCATGCACTGGCACAGAGTGAGCGCGGTTGAAAAGCAAGGCACTTTCTGAGATGATACATTGGTGTGGGCAACTCATAGTTAAGTGAGTGTATGCAGATCTTCACAGTGACATATGTCATGGAAAGGGAATCTGTTTTCTTTTCTGAGACAATACTTGAATGATTAAACTATAATACGTACCACCATGCGACCAGCATCCATTACAAGCACCTTGTCGGAATCAATTATGGTGTTCAGACGATGTGCCACTGTCAGTACCGTACAGTGCGCAAACTTGAGACGAATGGTCTTCTGAATCAACGAATCAGTGCTGAAAAGAGAATTGTTTGTTTACAATCAATGCAAGTGAAACTAAAAATAAAAAGTTAAAAGCATTAAAAGTCAAATATTTATTAATTCTGTCAGCTTAAAAGTTTGTTAATGTAGCTGGAACAAAAGATGGTTGACTGTATAGTAACTTTCTAGACATCTACATCTATACTCGGAAAGCACATTACGGTGTATGGCGGAGGGTACATCCAGCTAAACTATCATTTCCCCGCCTTCTACATCTACATCTGCATCTACGTGATTACTCTGCTATTCACAATAAAGTGCCTGGCAGAGGGTTCAATGAACCACCTTCAAGCTGTCTCTTTACCGTTCCACTCTAGAACGGCACGCGGGAAAAACAAGCACTTAAATTTTTCTGTGTGAGTCTTGATTTCTCTTATTTTATCGTGGCCGATCGGAGTGGCCGTGCGGTTCTAGGCGCTACAGTCTGGAACCGAGGGACCGTACGGTCGCAGGTTCGAATCCTGCCTCGGGCATGGATGTGTGTGATGTCCTTAGGTTAGTTAGGTTTAATTAGTTCTAAGTTCTAGGTGACTGATGACCTCAGAAGTTAAGTCGCATGGTGCTCAGAGCCATTATTTTATCGTGATGATCATTTCCCCCTATGTAGGTGGGCGTCAACACAATGTTTTCGCAATGGGTAGAGAAAAATGATGTTTGAAATTTCATGAGAAGATCCCGTCGCAACGAAAAACGCCTTTGTTTTAATGATTTCCACTCCAATTCACGTATCATGTCTGTGACACTATCTCCCCTATTTCGCTGTAATACAAAACGAGCTGCCCTTCTTTGTACTTTTTCGATGTCATCCGTCAGTCCCAACTGATGTGGATCCGACACCGCACAGTAATACTCCAGAATAGAGGGGGGACAAGCGTGGTGTAAGCAATCTCTTTAGTAGACCTGTTGAACCTTCTAAGAGTTCTGCCAATGAATCGCAGTCTTTGGTTTGCTCTACCCACAACAGTATCTATGTGATCGTTCCAATTTAGATTATTTGTAATTGTAATCCCTAAGTATTTAGCTGAATTTACAGCCCTCAGATTTGTGTGACTTATCGCGTAATCGAAATTTAGCTGATTTCTTTTAGTACTCATGTGAATAACTTCACACTTTTCTTTATTCATGGTCAATTACCACTTTTCGCACCATACAGATATCTTATCTAAATCACTTTCCTAGTAGTTTTGATCATCTGATGACTTTACATGACGGTAAATAACAGAATCATCTGCAAACAATCTAAGACGGCTACTCAGATTGTCTTCTATGTCGTTAATATAGATCAGGAACAATAGAGGGCCTATAGCACTTCCTTGGGGAACGCCGGATATTACTTCTGTTTTACTCAATGACTTTCCGTCTACTACTACGAACTGTGACCTTTCTAACAGGAAATACGAATCCAGTCGCACAACTGAGGCGATACCCCGCAGGCACGCAGTTTGGTTAGACGACGCTTGTGAGGAACTGTGTCGAAAGCCTTCTGGAAACCTAAAAATATGGAAACAATTTGACATCCCCTGTCGATAGCACTTATTACTTCATGAGTATCAAGAGCTAGTTGTGTTTCACAAGAACGATATTTTCTGAATCCGTGCTGACTATGTGTCGAGGTACTTCATAATGTTCGAATACAGTATATGTTCCAAAACCCTACTGTAAATCGACGTTAGTGGCATAGGCCTGTAAGTCAGCGGATTACTCCTACTTCCCTTTTTGGGTATTGGTGTGACTTGAGCAATTTTCCAGTCTAAATTCTGTGAGCGAGTGGTTGTATATAATTGCTAAATATGGAACTATTTTATCAGCATACTCTGAGAGGAATTTGGTATACAATCTGGACTGGAGGCCATGCCTTTATTAAGTGATTTAAGCTGCTTTGTTACACCGAGGATTCCTAGTTCCATTCGCGAATGGTGTATGAGAAGAATGATTGTCGATAAACCCACATATGAGATCTGCTTTTTCTGTTTTCCTCGTCTTGGTCATTTCACGAGACTTACGTGGAAGCATGTAGCAAGTTGTTCTATTTCTTCAAGTATATTCTCTCGGAATTTCAACATTAAACCTCTCCATGATGCACAATGCTCCTCTTATAACATCAGCTATTGAAATTTAATATCCGTGTAACGCCCTCGCATTTATCAAATGGTACAGTGACGAATCGCATAGCCCTGCGCTGGATCTTCCCTGTGTATTCTATTGATCCTACCTGGTTAGGATCCCAGGCTCATGAGCAATTCTCAGGAATCAATCTAAGAGTGTTTTGTAAGCCACTTCTACTGTGAATGACTTATATTTCCTTGGATTTCGCCGAGAAGAATCTTAGCCAGGTGCTTACTTTTTATTACAATTATTTTCATGTGGTCATCCCTACGTACTGTCCTTCCGGGCAGTTACTCCTAGCCATTCTACGCATGTTACTGTTTCCATTAGTATATCGCTAATAATGTAATCGTACAGTAATCAATGTCTTCTACATCTACATCCTACATCCATACTCCGCAAGCCACTGACGGTGTGTGGCGGAGGGTACCTTGAGTACCTCTATAGGTTCTCCCTTCTATTCCAGTCTCGTATCGTTCGTGGAAAGAAGGATTGTCGGCATGCCTCTGTGTGGGCTCTAATCTCTCTGATTTTATCCTCATGGTCTCTTCGCGAGATTTACGTAGGAGGGAACAATATACTGCTTGACTCCTCGGTGAAGGTATGTTCTCGAAACTTTAACAAAAGCCCGTACCGAGCTACTGAGCGTCTCTCCTGCAGAGTCTTCCACTGGAGTTTATGTATCATCTCCGTAACGCTTTCGCGATTGCTAAATGTTCCTGTAACGAAGCGCGCTGCTCTCCGTTGGATCTTCTCTATCTCTTCTATCAACCCTATCTGGTGCGGATCCCACACTGCTGAGCAGTATTCAAGCAGTGGGCGAACAAGCGTACTGTAACCTACTTCTTTTGTTTTAGGATTGCATTTGCTTAGGATTCTTCCAATGAATCTCAGTCTGGCATCTGCTTTACCGACGATCAACTTTATATGATCATTCCATTTTAAATCACTCCTAATGCCTACTCCCAGATAATTTATGGATTTAACTGCTTCCAGTTGCTGACCTGCTATATTGTAGCTAAATGATAAGGAATATTTCTTTCTATGTATTCGCAGCACATTACACTTATCTACATTGAGATTCAATTGCCATTCCCTGCACCATGCGTCAATTCGCTGCAGATCCTCCTGCATTTCAGTACAATTTTCCATTGTTACAACCTCTAGATATAGCACAGCATCATCCGCAAAAAGCCTCAGTGAACTTCCGATGTCATCCACAAGGTCATTTATGCATATTGTGAATAGCAACGGTCCGACGACACTCCCCTGCGGCACACCTGAAATCACTCTTACTTCGGAAGACTTCTCTCCATTGAGAATGACATGCTTCATCTATTTACGCACAATATTTTACACTGAAGAGACAAAAGTCATGGGATACTTCTAATAACGTGTCGGACTTCCTTTTGCCTGGCGTAGCGCAGTAACTTGGCGTGGCATAAACTTTTACAACTCGTTGGAAGTCCCCAGCCCAAACACTGAGGCACGCTGCCTCTATAGCTGTCCACAATTGCGAAAGTGTTGCCGGTGCAGGATTTTGTGTATGAACTGACCTCTCGATTATGACCCATAAATGTTCGATGGATTTCATGTTGGGCGATATGGGTGACCAAACCATTCACTTAAATTGTCCAGAATGTTCGTCAAACCAATCTCGATCAACTGGGGCAAGGTGACGTGGCGCACTGTCGTCCTTAAAAATTCCATCGTTGTTTGGGAATATTAAGTCCATGAAAGGTTATAAATGGTCTCCAACTAGCCGAACATAACCATTTTCAGTCAATAATCGGTTCACTTCGACCAGAGGACCCGGTCCATTCCATGTAAACACAGCCCACACCATTATGGAGCCCCACCAGCCTGCACAGCGCCTTGCTGACAACCTCAGTCGATGGCACAGTGGTGTCTCCGACACACTCAAAACCTACCGTTAGCTCTTACCAAATGAAATCGGGACTCGTCTGATCAGACCACGGTTTTCAGTCTTTTCGGATCCAACTGAAATGTTCACGAGCCCAGGAGAGGCGCTGCAGGTGACGGTTGTGCTTTTGGCAAAGTCACTCGCGTCCATCGTCTGCTGCCATAGTCAGTTAATTCCAGATTTCGCCGCACTGTCCTAACGGGTATCTCTATCGGACGTCCTACATTGATTTCTGCTGTTATTTCTCGCAGTATTGCTTGCCTATTGACACTGGAAGCTCTATGTGAACGTTGCTGCTCTCGGTCATTAAGTGAAGGCCATTGGCCACTGCGTTGTCCGTGGTGAGAGGTAATGCCTGAAATTTGGCATCCTCGACACACTCTTGACACTGTGGATCTTGGGATATTGAACTACCTAACAATTTCCGAAATGAAATGTCATTTGCGTCTAGATCAAACTACCACTCCTCGTACAAAGTCTGATAATTCCTGTCGTGCGACCATAATGACGTCGGAAACCTGTTTGCGTGAATCACCTGAGTTCAAATGACAGCTCCACCGACGTACTGCCTTTTATACCGTGTGTAATCGATATTACTGCCATCTGTACACGTGCATATCGGTATCCCATGAGTTCTGTCACCTCATCGTATTCAAACAGATCAGCGGAAATCACAAGTTACCTTTGTGTGATAGCAACAAGCCTCTGGAAGATTAACGAGCTGTTCTACGTACTTAGTATGTTTATATGTTTGTGTGCCCGTAACACGTCATGTGACACAAGGCACTGGATGGATCAATTGTTCAGCTGATCTGAATTTAAGACTTCTGCAGATTCCGGAATTTGCAGCGTGATATGGTAACTCTATTAACGTGAGGTGGTGTAGTAAAAGAGCATCTTGTGTAAATCATTTTGCAATTCGTTCACATCATTTGATGACGGCAAATGACACTATCATCTGCTTACAATCCAAGAGGGCTGCTAAGATTGTCTCTCAAGTCTTTTAATAGAGAGCTTCCCGTCAGTTACTGCGAACTGTGACCTTTCTGACAGGAAATCAAGAATTCAGTCACGCAACTGAGACGATACTCCATAAGCATGCAATTTAATTAGAAGCTGCTTGTGAGGTACGGTGTCAAAAACCTATTGGAAATCTAAAAATATGGGAGCAGTTTGAGTCCCCTGTCGATAGTACTCATTACTTCGTTAAAATAAAGAGCTAGCTGTGTTTCACAAGAGTGGTATTTTCTGAATCCAAGTTGGCTGTTTGTCAATAAATCGTTTTCTTCGAAGTGATTCATAATGTTCGAAAATCCTACTGCAGATTGGCGTTAGTGATATGTGTCTGTGTTTCAGCGGATTACTCCTATTTCCTTTCTTGTGTATTAGTGTGACTTGTGCAACTTTCCAGTTTTTGGGTACGAATCTTTCTACGAGCGAGCGGTTGTATAACACTGCTAACAAGGGAACCTCCCCATCGCACCCCCCTCAGATTTAGTTATAAGTTGGCACAGTGGATAGGCCTTGATAAACTGAACACAGATCAATTGAGAAAACAGGAAGAAGTTGTGTGGAACTGTGAAAAAATAAGCAAAATATACAAACTGAGTAGTCCATGGGTCACATAAGCATCATAATGGACAATATGAGCTTAGGAGCGCCGTGGTCCCGTGGTAGCGTGAGCAGCTGCAGAAGGAGATGTCCTTGGTTCAAGTCTTCCCTCGAGTGAAAATTTTACTTTCTTTATTTTTGTATAGTTATTATCTGTCCGTTCGTTCATTGACATCTCTGTTCACTGTAATAAGTTTAGTGTCTGTGTTTTGCGACCGCATCGCAAAACCGTGCGATTAGTAGACGAAAGGACGTGTCTCTCCAATGGGAACAGAAAACATTTGATCGCAAGGTCATAGGTCAACCGATTCCTCCACAGGAAAACACATCTGATATATTCTATACGACACTGGTGACGGCATGTGCGTCACATGACAGGAATATGTTGTCGACCCACCTAACTTGTACACTTGGCGAATGGGTAAAAAGATTCTTCTACCTTGCCCGATTTAGGTTTTCTTGTGGATGTGATAATCACTCCCAAAAAAGTGATGAAACATAAGAGTTTGTCACATAAACTGAAAATAAAAAGTTAAACTTTTCACTCGATGGAAGATTTGAACCAAGAATCTTTCGTTCCGCAGCTGCTCACGTTACCACGAGACCATGGCACTCCTGCGTTCCCATCGTCCTTTATGTTGCCTATCTTCCGTTGAACTACTCAGTTTGTATATTTTGATTATTTTTTCACAGTTCCACACAACTTCTTCCTGTTTTCGCAATTGATATGTGTTCAGTTTTTCAAGGCCTATCCACTGTGCCAACTTATAACTAAATCTGAGGGGGGTGCGATGGGAAGGTTCCCTTGTAAGTATGGAGGTACTGTATCAGCATACGCTGAAAGCAACCTGACTGGTATACAATCTGGACCAAAAGCCTTGCAGTTCTTAATTCGCTACACCGAGGACATGTACTTCTAAATTACTCGTGTTGACAGTTGTCCTTGAGTCGAATTTTGGAATATTTACTTCGTCTTCTTTTGTGAAGGACAACCTTGTTTAGTAACTCTACGTTTGTGGCACTGTCATCAATAACATCACCACTGCTATCACGCAGTGAAGGTATTGATTGCGTCTTGCTACTGGTGTACTTTTCGTAAGACCAGAATCTCTGTGGGTTTTGTGCCAGACATCTAGACAGAGTTTCTACGTGGAAACTATTAAAATCACATCGCATTGAAGTTCGCGCTAAATTTCAAGCTTCTGTACGCGCCTAGGCACTTCAGTATGTGTTAATTCTCATATGTTAGCGGACCATGTAAATGCACAGTAACCATAAGTAGGTCGAGCTTCCTTGGTCACATGTCCCGTGTACTATGCATAATACGTGCTGAATTGTCATAATAACTTTATAATTAAAATAGTAACAAACTCTTCTTTTATATTTCAGTGTCACAGCAGATTCCATCTTGTTCCAGGGGATTTTATACCTGATCCTCCATCACAGTAGTTAAGGGAGAGTGCTCCCATCTGCCGCGTCGTACTCTGACTTCATGTTTGCAAGTTTGCATTATCTGTTGTGTACCCTATAGTATAACATAGTGTTATAGGTCGTTTATAAACAAATATGTATTTATGGAAGTGACGCACATTAAATACACTTATGGATTATATCACTTCTGTTTAACACACCCCTGTTGTTACGTTCAGTTCCAAGTGCCCGTCCCGGCACCCATTGTATATATTCTGCAGGTCTTTCTTCCATGAGCTGCTTCTACACTACTTCTGTACACACCACCCGCTTACTATCACTGATACTAAGGTGGTGTAACCGTAAGGCCGATGCCAACGTTATTAAGATATTAGCGTGTCTTCATATTTGAAACCCAGTTACGAGAGGTGATCCTCGAGAGGAATGAAGTAGTTTTAGGGAAGTTGGAGGTGTATTAAGCCGACAGTTTTCGTCAAGTTAGAAGAATTTATGTGCGTACGTGATTCTTTAAAAGTGGTCTGAATTTCTGATAAAAGTTGTTCACTTCGCCTTGTAACACCTTACGTAGTTGAGCGCTAACTGTGCACAAACACCCTAATTATTAATTCTGCCCTGAGTTCCAAACCACCGTTAAGTTCCATGAAATTTTAATTGATTACTAACCCTAATCCCTATCCTAAAGAAAAAACTGCGCAATGTAATTGTAATTATTGAGCTCCAGAACGACCGATCAGATATATTACAGTTTGCTAAGATATTATTTTCTCTCGCAGGGTACACAACGCTAAACATTACGGGTTACAGGGACATGAGCGGAAAGAACTGCGGGAAGAACTATGGCAGTCAACATGGCACTTGGCATACGTTGCATGAAGTGCTTCGTAACCGATCAAACATCAAATTCAGTTCCATTTGAATTTACGTAAAAGCGATTCTGACATCGTGACTCGCGAGAATTTCGCACTATTCCCAACAACGGAGTTGCATCGTTACGGAGAAACCTAACTCGAAATCGTTATAAAAATAATACTTTATCACGGAGCAGCGACTATTCTCGTCCACGTCCCGGTACGTTCCCTCTAAAACTTAAACCGCCTCGCCTCTACATACGGGGAGGGACAAAACTTGGTAGAGTTGACGGAACGCCAAATTGCTTCTTTTAAAGAGAGCATGCGTTTCCTCCAGTCGGAAGACAATCTCTTCCTAAAATTTTCCATTCCGTCAACGGCTGAAATTTTGAAGACGATGTCCCAACGCTCCCGTTTCAAACGTCCAAGTACAAAGCCCGACGCCTGGGGACGCGTGGCTGCGTCAGGCTACACAGAACTGTAACGACTTCATGCCACCGGAGCTGGCTTCGAAAATAACGTTCCCAGGCCGCTACAACAAAGCTAGCTCAAGAGCCTCCACCTGAATTTGCAAACTTGCATGCCTTCATTTTTGCGCACACCTTCAATCAAACTGGAAAGGCATCCATCTTCAGGACGAGTGGTAAAAGACACATTTTGTACTGACTGCCGGTCGTACTTAACGTCAGAATAAAAGCACATACATTAATGTCCCTAGCGTGATCTTTCCCCCCGGCACGGAAAATATGAGAATGGAAAATAATGGCAAACGCAAGCACAAAAAAAGATACTCTGCCGAACTTGATAAGACGTAACCACCAAAATTATATGAGAGCCGGAATGACTAACGCCTTTCACCCTTTCACAAGTAAAAGCAGGCTAGCGATGCAGCGACTTGAGATCGACATACTGTGCACAGTAATTATTCCATATTCAAGTGGCGACTAAATCCCAACGAAATCATTACGGTACAGACGGCAGATTAGTGATTAATGATTAATTCCTAAACTTTCACGGGTAACGTTGTTACCAAATTAACCATCCAGGTACGCCTCTAAACTAGTCTCGATCTTCCAGTATCTCTCTCCTACTTCCAAACCATCAGTGACCTAGTCCAGGCAAAGTATTCATCTGCGTCAGTCTGAGAATAGGAGACAGCGTCTTAGAGATTGAAGTCTGTATTGGAGGATGTCCAGTAACTTCTACCGCAGCACAGAAAATATCCTGTGAATCTATTTTCAGTAAACTGCGAAATGACTACAGTTCTTTGCTGCTTTTCCTTTCACCAAATTCCTCAAGGTATTGCCTTAATGCCTTCATGTTCGTAACTTCTCCTATGTTACAATATTACTCGAAATTCCAACACATGTACTGAGCGTCACTAGCTCCTTTCGTTATTTTTACGTCGGTCCGTGAATCAACCCTCTGGTCACTCAAACACAGACACACACACACACACACACACACACACACACACACACACACACAAAGTTCCTGCCATCATCAGATTAACTCTTCCTTGATGCCTCTGGATATGTCCTATCAGCAGAAACCTTCTTTTAATCGAGTTCTGCAATTAAAATCTTTGGTCTCTCATTCGATTCAGTACCTCTTCTTTCGTTATCATGTCTACTCACTTTTAGCACTTTTCTGTAAACCTACATCTCAAAAGGTACTGCATTCTTCTGGTATGTACTGTTAATTGTCCATGTTTCAGTTCGATATGAAGGTACACTCCTGACAATGAGACAAGGATATCAGCAGGAGTGCCGTAGGGATGTGTGATACAACCGCTCTTGCTTTTTTTCACGTAAGCGTTCTGACAGATAGAATGAGCAGCACTCAGTGAATGTTTGCTGATGACGGCTTAATACATGGGGAAGTACCGTCGCTGAATGGCTGTGAAAGGATACAAGTCAACTTAGACCAAATTTCTATTTGGTGTAATGAATGGCAGCTCTTTCTACACGTGGAAAAGTATAAGTTAATGCAAATGAGTATGAAAAACAATAATGTAATGTTAGGATATATTACTTCCATTGTGCTGCTTGACTCAGCCACGTTGATTGAATATCTAGGCGTAACGTTACAAAGCGATATAAAGTGGAATAAGCATTTATGGACGTTAGTACAGAAAGTGAATGGTTTACTTCGGTTTATGGGGGCGATTCTGGGAAGGTGTAGCACATGTATAAAGGAGACTGCGTATAAAATATTTGTGCCACCCATTCTTGAGTACGGCTCGAGCGTTTGAGATCCTCACTATATCGCATTAAAGGAAGACACGAAGTAATTCAGAGGCGTGCTGCTAGATTTGCTAGCGATAGGTTTAGCCAACACGCGAATATTACAGAAATGATCGGTAAACTCAAATGGGAATCCTTCGAGAGAACTCGACGCTCTTTTCGCGAGGCATTATTGAGAAAACTTAGAGAACCGGCATCTGAGGCTGACTAGAGAATGATTCTACAGTCGCCAATGTACATTTCGCCTAACGACCGCAGAGATAAGAGATATTAAGGTTCGTATGTAGGCATACAGACAGTCGCTGTTCCCACACTTCATTTGTGAGCGAAACAGGAAAGGGAATAACTAGTAGTGGTACAAGGTACCCTCCGCCACTCCGTGCATGATACCTTGCGGAGTATATTTGTACATGCGCATGTAGATTACTTTCAGAAAAGACTTCTTGATGCTTAAATGTACTAGGATTGGAAAAAAGTAGTGGCAACATTGCTGTGACATGAAGGATGTGCATCCAATGACATGCATGCTGTATGTAGCTGATGGCAGAACGTCATTTGAAGTAGTGCAGTGAGCGGCGACGACTGTGTTTGAGTCAGCTGTAGTGTGTACTTTCTGAAAGTGTGGGAGGCCAGTTCAAGTGCCATAACGGTATGTTTAGGAAACACAAAAAACGTGCATGGATCAAGAGTGAAGTGGCACTTGATTTGAGTCCACAACAGTGTTTTCAGGGACTACGTCAGACGCATGATGATGCAGCATTGCCGTACTGCACGGGAGTGGGATGGATGGAAGTGTTTCGGGATGGCAGGGATACCATTCACGATCGGCCCAGTGATTGGAAACGCCCTGGTTCTCTCCGTGCAGAGAACGTGCGCCCTGAACCAGCTGGTACTAAAGTGATGGTTGTTGTTGAAACTTCCTGGCAAATTAAAACTGTGTGCCGGACCGAGACTCGAACTCGGGACCTTTGCCTTTCGCGGGCAAGTGCTCTACCAACTGAGCTACCCAAGCACGACTCACGCCCCGTCCTCACAGCTTTACTTGTGCCAGTACCTCGTCTCCTACCTTCCAAACTTTACAGAAGTTGTCCTGCGAACTTTGCAGAACTAGCACTCCTGAAAGAAAGGATATTGCAGAGACATGGCTTAGCCACAGCCTGGAGGATGTTACCAGAATGAGATTTTCACTCTGCAGCGGAGTGTGCGCTGATATGAGACTTCCCGGCAGATTAAAACTGTGTGCCGAACCGAGACTCGAACTCGGGACATTTGCCTTTCGCGTGCAAAGGTTGTCGTTGCTTAGTACACTACTGGCCATTGAAATCGCTACACCAAGAAGAAATGCAGATGATAAACGGGTATTCATTGGACAAATATATTATACTAGAACTGACATGTGATTACATTTTCACGCAATTTGGGTGCATACATCCTGAGAAACCAGTACCCAGAATAACCACCTCTGGCAGTAATAACGACCTTGATACACCTGGGAATTGAGTCAAACAGAGCTTGGATGGCGTGTACAGGTACAGCTGCCCATGCAGCTTCAACACGATACCACAGTTCACCAAGAGTAGTGGCTGGCGTATTGTGACGAGCCAGTTTCTCGGCCACCATGGACCAGACATTTTCAATTGGTGAGAGATCTGGAGAATGTGCTGGCCAGGGCAGCAGTCGAACATTTTCTGTATCCAGAAAGGCCCGTACGGGACCTGAAACAAAAGGTCGCGCATTATCCTGCTGAAATGTAGGGTTTCACAAGGATCGAATGAAGGGTAGAGCCACGGGTCGTAACACATCTTAAATGTAACGTCCACTGTTCAAAGTGTCGCCAATGCGAACAAGAGGTGACCGAGACGTGTAACAAATGGCACCCTATAACATTACGCCGGGTGATACGCCAGTATGGCGATGACGAAAACACGCTTCCAATGTGCGTTAACCGCGATGTCGCCAAACACGGATGCGACCATCATGATGCTGTAAACAGAACCTGGATTCATCCGAAAAAATGGCGTTTTGCCGTTCGTGCACCCAGGTTCGTCGTTGAGTATACCATCGCAGGCGCTCCTGTCTGTGATGCAGCTTCAAGGGTAACCGCATCCATGGTCTCTGAGCTGATAGTCCATGCTGCTGCAAACGTCGGCGAACTGTTCGTGCAGATGGTTGTTGTCTTGCAAACGTCCCCATCTGTTGACTCAGGGATCGAGACGTGGCTGCACGACCCGTTACAGCTATGCGGATAAGATGCTTGTCATCTCGACTGCTAGTGATACGAGGCCGTTGGGATCCAGTACGGCGTTCCGTATTACCCTCCTGAACCTACCGATTCCGCATTCTGCTAACAGTCATTGGATCTCGACCAACGCGAGCAGCAATGTCGCGATACGATAAACTGCAATCGCGATAGGCTACAATCCGACCTTTATTAAGTCAGAAACGTGATGGTAGGCATTTCTCCTCCTTACACGAGGCATCACAACAACCTTTCACCAGGCAACGCCGGTCAACTGCTGTTTGTGTATGAGAAATCGGTTGGAAACTTTCCTCATGTCAGTACGGCGTAGGTGTCGCCACCAGCGCCCATCTTGTGTGACTGCTCTGAAAAGCTGATCATTTGCATATCACAACATCTTCTTCCTGTCGGCTAAATTTCGCGTCTGTAGCACGTCATCTTCATGGTGTAGCAATTTTAATGGCCAGTAGTGTATATGCAGGGGCAGACTACTGAAATTTCTTGCGACATCACTTTCGTCCCGCACTGAGAAGAAAGTGACGGCACCTTCTGGCACTGCGAGCCATCATCCTTCATGATAGTGCAAGATTCCACACAATGAACTCCGTGCAGGAACTCCTGCATACATGGGAGCGGGAGATACTGAACATTACCGTATTCATCCGATATCAGTCCACGCGATTTCGACCTGTTCGCCAAAATGAAAGAATTTCCTCATGGCACATGCTACAGCACAACAGAAGACATCATCCGTGGCACAGGGCGATCCTTGAGAGACATCGACAGAGATGGACAAACTGACGGTGCACGACGCCCTTTATGTGTGTGAGGGAAAGTGATCGAGATGTCGGACGATTGTGCTGAGCGCAGTTAAGACTGTGAACGTCTGTCAATAAAGTGTGATATGAATTATAACAGTGTTTCCATTACTGTTTATCCAACCCATGTTCATAAGGTATTAATTTTTTTCCTAAAAGCTTTATTAAAGTATTTTTTTCATAAACACTTTACTTGGTATGGCCAGTCTGCATTTATATCTTCTCTATTGTGACCATCTACAGTTACTTTGCTGCCCAAACAGTAAAACTCATCTACCGTCTCTAATGTCTAATTTTGAACCTAATGCCCACAGCATCACATAACTGTATTCGACTACATGGTGCAAGATATATTAAACTGTAACTAAAACAAATATGAAATATGGGTAATACACAGTCTTTACAAGAACGAATAAAGAACAACAATAATGGAAAATCAAGAGAGCGGTGCTCAGAATAAAAGGGCGTAAAGGAGGAATGTAGTCATTCCGCTCTACTGTCCAGTCTGCACGTCCTAGAAGTAAGGTACAGGTGTTGGATTCAGACTGAGTTTGAAAGGACGTCAGTGTTAAAATTCGTTGGTGACATTGCTATCCTGACTGAAACTGAGGAAGATTTACAGGATTAATGAAAAACCGCAGACGTTGCTGTTGAGAAACGAAGTGAGTGCACTAGCGGTTTCGGCCGTTTTCAAGTGGTTCTGAAAACTGCGGTAAACCTGGCAGATATATAACCATTGCTATATGAAGGCTGAAATTGGTACTGGACTCAGTAAACAGCAACTGGAGCGGTTTCTCATTAATGAAACAAACAGTTGCGGAATCAGGACATGGAGAAACTAAGAATTATAGAACCTCTTGCATCAAATGAACTGTATAATTAGTACAGAATATAAATTGGGGTAGACTAAAGAAAGATGGAAGTAATGACTAGTAACAGAAATCAGAGTAGGTAAAATTTAACATCATAATTGGAGACCACGAAGTAGACGATATGAGGGAATACAACTACTTTCGAAGTAAAATAATTCACGATGAATGGAGCAAAGAACACATAACATTAGAATAACACAGGCAAAGAGGGTATCCTTCGTTAAAAGAAATCTACTAGTACCAAACATGTATCTTCGTTTGAGAAAGCATTTTCTGAGAATGTACGTGTGCAGTACAGTAGTGAATAGATCAGAATCATGGACTGTGGGAAAACGAGAAAGGAAGAGAAGCGAAGTACTTGAAAAGTGGCATTACAGAAGGCTCCTCACAAAGTGGCCCGATAAGGAATGTGGAGGTTCTCGTTTGAATCGGTGACATGAGATAGTGTGTGGAAAACACAAACACTAGAATAACGGACAGGATGATAAAACACATGTTAAGACATAGGGGTAAACATCTATAATACCGAAACGAATCATAATGGCAAGAAGTGTGTGAGAATACAGAGACTGATATATATCTAACAAATAATTGAGATCGCCGGCTGTAAGCACCTCTATGAGATGAAGCGGTTAACACAGGAACGAAGACATAGTGTGGTACACGGAACCAGTCAGAAGACTGATAACGCTAAGAAGCAGAAAATTGTGGTCCCATAAGAAGTAACTTCAGCCCATCCGTCTTGCTGATCTTGTGTGTACATCATCTCAGACAGGGCCTGCCAGAAGCAGCAGTGAGTAACCAAAACCGCAGCTGTAGTCACGCTTTGACGCCAGTAGAGTTTAACCGCAGAAGAGAAACGATGCCTTTACAGGTGAGGGTCCCCTATGGAGCCTAAAAGTTGTCATAATACCTGAGAACAAGCTGTTTTAGTATTTTACAGTAACGGAAATCTGTTCAGAGAGTTGTGGAGAGGTGGAGGTGCGGGATACTGACTTGTTGTCGACGTTGGCCGTCGCCTCGTCCAGCATGAGGATGCGGTTGTCGCGCAGGATGGCGCGCGCCAGGCACACCAGCTGGCGCTGGCCCACGCTGAAGTTGCTGCCCTGGTCCAGCACGCGCGTCTGCAGACCCAGGCTGTCGTGCAGCGACTCGCGCAGCTCCACCTCAAAAACAAGACGGCAGCCTTCAGCTTGTCCTCATTTCTCCTTCACAAGTTTGAACCACACCTGAGTATACTGCCTATTTCTGTTTACTTACAACTGGTGAGTAATTCTGAACATGAGGCAAACTGCCTGTGGAAATCTGAGAGCATGAGAGGTAAATAAGGTTCAGAACATTTACTAACGACTGCCTTCGTCGGAGAACGTGCAGCTCTGACCATGGGCGCCGATAATTCTACACTACTGCCCATTAAAATTGCTATACCAAGAAGAAATGCAGATGATAAACGGGTATTCATTGGACAAATATATTATACTAGAACTGACATGTGATTACATTTTCACGCAATTTGGGTGCATACATCCTGAGAAATCAGTACCCAGAACAACCACCTCTGGCAGTAATAACGACCTTGATACGCCTGGGCATTGAGTCAAACAGAGCTTGGATGGCGTGTACAGGTACAGCTGCCCATGCAGCTTCAACACGATACCACAGTTCATCAAGAGTAGTGGCTGGCGTATTGTGACGAGCCAGTTGCTCGGCCACCATGGACCAGACATTTTCAATTGGTGGGAGATCTGCAGAATGTGCTGGCCAGGGCAGCAGTCGAACATTTTCTGTATCCAGAAAGGCCCGTACGGGACCTGAAACATACTGTCGTGCATTATCCTGCTGAAATGTAGGGTTTCATAAGGATCGAATAAAGGGTAGAGCCACGGGTCGTAACACATCTTAAATGTAACGTCCACTGTTCAAAGTGTCGCCAATGCGAACAAGAGGTGACCGAGACGTGTAACAAATGGCACCCTATAACATCACGCCGGGTGATACGCCAGTATGGAGATGACGAATACACGTTTCCAATGTGCGTTCACCGCGATGTCGCCAAACACGGATGCGACCATCATGATGCTGTAAACAGAACCTGGATTCATCCGAAAAAATGGCGTTTTGCCGTTCGTGCACCCAGGTTCGTCGTTGAGTATACCATCGCAGGCGCTCCTGTCTGTGATGCAGCTTCAAGGGTAACCGCATCCATGGTCTCTGAGCTGATAGTCCATGCTGCTGCAAACGTCGTCGAACTGTTCGTGCACATGGATGTTGTCTTGCAAACGTCCCCATCTGTTGACTCAGGGATCTAGACGTGGCTGCACGATCCATTGCAGCCATGCGGATAAGATGCCTGTCATCTCGACTGCTATTGATACAAGGCCGTTGGGATCCAGCACGGCGTTCCGTATTACCCTACTGAACCCACCGATTCCATATTCCGCTAACAGTCATTGGATCTCGACCAACGCGAGCAGCAATGTCGCGATACGATAAACCGCAAACGCGATAGGCTACAATCCCATAGTGCTCAGAGCCATTTGAACCATTTTGTCAAAGGTCATGGGCTACCTCCTTATAACGAGTGGGACCTCCTTTTGCCCGGCTTTGTGCAGCAGCTCGACGTGGCATGGATTCGACAAGTCGTTGGAAGCCCCTGCCGAAATATTTTGACCTATGCTGCCTGTACAGCCGTCCATAACTGCGTTAAGTGCCAGTGCACGAACTGACCTCTCGATTATATCCCATAAACGTTCGATAGTATTCATGTCGGGCTATGTTGGTGGCCAATAATTCCATCCAATTGTGCAGAATGTTCTTAAAACCAATAGCGAAGAACTTTGGCCCATTGACATGTTTGGGAATTAGAAGCCAATAAGTGGCTGAAAATGGTCTCCAAGTAACCGAACATTACGATTTCAAGTCAATGATCGGTTCAGTTCGACCAGAGGACCCAGTATATTCCATTTAAACGTAGCCCACACCATTATGGAGCGACCACCAACTTGCACAGTGCCTTGTTGACAACTTGGGTCCATGGCTTTGTGGAGTCTGCGCCACACTCGAACCTTACCATCAGCTCTTACCAACTGAGATCGGATCTCATCTGACCAGGCTACGGTTTCCCAGTCGTCTATGGTCCAACCGATATGGTCACGAGCCCAGGAGAGGCGCTGCAGGAGATGTCGCGTTGTTAGCAAAGGCACTCACGTCGGTCGTCCGCTGCCGTAGCCCATTAACAACAAATTTCGCCAACGGATACGTTCGTCGTAAGCCCCACATTGATTTCTGCTGTTATTTCACACAGTACTGCTTGCTGTTAGCACTGGCGACTCGACGCAAACGCCGCCGCTCTCGTTCGTCAAGTGAAGACCGTCGGCCACTGCGTTGTCTGTGGTGAGAAGTAATGCCTGAGATATGGTATTCTGTTTTAGGAACTGAATTGTAACAGTAAACCAGACCGTATGGCAAAAACACCTGTCTTGTAGCGTTGGCACTGGAATCAGTTGAGCATATCCATGGGCCTGCACAAAGCGTCGATCTTCTTCAGAGCTTCCTGCATTTTGCAAAAGTTTTCCAGCGTTGGTAGTTCTCTGTGTACAACAGCTTCATAGTTCTTACAACGTCACACACTAACTCATTTATATATACTGTGAATAGTAATTGTCCAATAACATCGTCTTTGGGTCATCTGACATATCCGAAGATTCCTCATTGTTAACAAGGATCCAATTGTTCTATTTGCTAGGAACTCTTAAATCCTATCACAAAGCTAGTCTGATACTCCGTAAGCTTCTCCACTCGTATTTTCTTCACAAGGTGACAGTGCGGAACTGTACCGAACGCTCTCAGATGCTGTAACACGGGGAATATCCGAAGCAAACTCGGTCTATAGTCACGTCGACTACAGGTCGTTATGCTCACCCACCGTACAGTCTTTCGCAGTTGGACGGTATCGTAGCAAACCTCTCTTGACTACTGCACACTAGAAGAAAAAAGAAAAAAACTAGCAGGTAAAATAAAATGGGCAAAATTTAACTGTGACAAAATTTGTCATAAATGGAATAGTGATTTGCTGTCTTCACTGATGACAGTAGATTATGCTGGTATTCAAGTAACGGTCGTGTCTGTACACCGCAAATATAGTGACACTTGTCATTCATAGGTCATTCATCCATTATCCTGGAACTCAGCACCTGAACGAAATGTCTGGGAGACCTTCATCTGAAACTTTTGTTCGCATTTCTATTTTGTAGGTATTGAGAAATGTGTGCCAGCTATATCTGTCACGTTGATAATCTCATGCTGCTATCATTCATTCGACAAGAAAGCGACATCCAGTTTACGCAAAATAATCTGAGACCACGTGGGTTGTTGCAGCGACATGTGCTCTTCGCAGTGTGTAGCACCTGTCCTGTACAGTCTGGTTAAAACTGGCCAACAGTGAGCTCAAGTGGGAGCAGTAACTGGTACGGACTCTGCAGTCACCCACAGCATTTCCGCAAGAAACTTGGGAAATTTTACTACAGAGTGCTATTTGCCACTGGCATGGTCATCTGCATGCGGGAATGCAAGTCTGCGCTACCGCCAATGATGATATAATGGGAAATGGTATGACAGTTAGGACACTTTCAGTTAGAAGTATCTGCATTGGTTTTGATGTCATATAAATCTATCTCCCTTTTCAATCTTCAGTTAAACATTACTTGCGGTTGTTGTAGTATTTCTTCGGATAATGTACAAACAGATGGTAAAAAACGTACCGTTGTTTAGAGAGCAAACTAAGAGTACATGAACATGTGTCACCTCGTCAAGAGTCCTCCAGAGGACTTCGTCAGGAAATTCGTCGAAGGGGTCCAGGTTGAAGCGCAGCGTGCCGGCGAACAGCACGGGGTCCTGCGGGATGATGGAGAGGCGAGCTCGCAGGTCCCGCAGGCCGACCTTGGCTGTGTCCAGGCCGTCGATCATCAGCTCGCCCTCCACGAACGCCAGCCTGAAGAGCGCCGAGATCAGCGACGACTTGCCGGCCCCCGTGCGTCCCACCACGCCCACCTGCAAGGCGACACCCCTTATAACACGTTTATTTTGCTTCGCAGGAGTTCTCTGTCTAATTAGTTATAAATAAACATAGGATTCTGTACAAAAACTCGCTTTTCATTGCTTCATGTGCATTTCGAAACATGTCCGTCCATTTTTAGAGGTTGATTTCACTTAAAACTTTTTTTAGCCCTTGATGTCTACCTTTGCTGCAAAAAATTACTGCTTCATGTTTGTGCTTGTTACTAACACAGCACTTAACCTGTTACAGCTCCACATTTGACCTTGGCCTATAAAGCTATAATTAAACTCTGTCAGAACAGGCGTCGGAAGACCCAAAGGTACCGACCGGCCGCCGTGTCATCCTCAGCCGACTGGCGTCATTGGAAGTGGATACGGAGGAGCAAATGGTCAGTATACCCCTCTCCCGGCCATTGTCAGTTTTCGTGACCGGAGCCACTTCTTCTCACTCCAGTAGCTATTCAATTTGCCTCACAGTGGGTGATTGCATCCCGCTTGCCAACAGCGCTCGCCAGAATCGGACGGTGACCCATCCAAGTGCTAGCCGAGCCCGACAGCGCTTAACGTCAGTGATCTGACGGGAAACGGTGTTACCACTGTGACAAGGTCGTTGGCCAATAGCAAACTTAAAAAGGGATATTTACTGTGTGCATCAAACTTGAGCGTATACCAAACTGTGCGTCTATGACAGGTCAAATGTTTGTTAACCATGAGAGTCTGCCTTTAAAGGGTGAAACATCCTGACATTAATACTGTGTGCTGCAGCGACAGTCGAATCCAGATCAGTGACTTTTTAGAATAATGCTCTTGTAACGTATCATTTCCAGGCCATGGCCGTCAGTTAGTGCTCGTCGCTCTTGTGAGGACTGCCGTTATTCTCCAGCCTGGAGATAAACAACGGGGTTCCCCTAATCCGGCTGAAGTGAGGTGGCTCGGGCCGATCTACCGATTTTTAAAGGCGCATGTTTCCCACACGGTGGATAGCGTTTGCTAATATCTTTAAGAAACAAATTCCAGAAACTGTCGGCAGGCAGCAGCGAGCATTAATAGTGGCCAATCGAGGTGTCTACTTGCTGCTCTGGAGCCTGACTGATCCAGAGGACTGTATGTAAAATATTTTGTTGGAGCATTTGGGAGCGGGCAAAGTTGAGTGGTCGATCGGCAGCTCTGGTGGCCGAGTTTTAAGCCCTCTAGGGTGGAGCTGTTGTGGAGGTGTGCTTCGGAAGTCTCTAGTCAGGGATCAGTGAAGTTACTCTCTCTGTGTCGAGAGTATAGGAAGTTTCCGGAAGTGCGATCCAGTATGCGTGGGTGGGAACAGTTTTGCTCAGTTTGTTGTTTTCACGGTGGGTGTTGCTGTTTAGCGGATTGTTTAGGAAGAGGCTGCCTAACAGAGCGGGGCACAACTAGATAACTGAAGCTGTTGTCTAGCGAATGAAGTGGAGTTGACGGGGGATTATTAGAAGTTAACACATTGTGTTCTGGTCCAATTGAAATTTAAAGTGTGGACTCCTTGTTTATGTCCTTATCGGCTTTGACTTTAGACTGTGTTGTTTATAGAGCAGATGGTAGAAACAGATTGGTGATAGTGTAGTGACTGACAGTGATGCTCGTTGTACAATTCAGCGGCCAAATTTGGGATATTCTTGAAACTAGTCAGATGGGCATAGGGGATTGAGTAGAGATATAATAGACGTGAACATAATAGCCTTGTCTCGTGTGTCAAAGCAATACTGGTGGATCCTAATTTAGCTTGTAGTAAATATGCAGCATTGAAAAGAAATTATTCAGGTCTGCTTGCAAATATTTCAGAGGAAGTTTATGGAGCACTACGAGGCGTGACTCGCCTCGCGCACTACGAGTTTATAGAGTCTGGCCGTGGCTGCGACGGGGACTACACCAGATGCTTATGGAACCCCCAAGACGAAGCATGAGAGGGAACGTTTCGCTCTTACCATCCGAACTAACCTGGCACAGCTTACAGACTAACTGAAAACTTCATTTTTGCTGTAATCCTCCCCATCTTTTCAAATTTCGCAGAGCTTCTTCAGGAAGTCTGTGAAGCATGAAAAGTAAGACAGATTTTGGGATACAATTCTAATATAGTCTGGAGTGTGCCTGGATACTTCAGCCGATAAGAGAATACCAAAGGTATAGATTGAAATTCCATTTTGGTGCTTAGTTTTAATCTGTCTTGAAGTTTCATTGGGGTGCACTTTCCGCTTAAGTGTGGAAGTTTCAGTTTGTGCGCCAGTAATAACGAAATGCTTCCCTAGTAAAGACGCACGAAAATCCAGCAGGAATATTTGGTTTTAAGAGTACCTACACCTAGCACTTGAAGAAACACCCACATCGTTCGAAATACATTGGATAGCAATGAAAATGGTTTTTGTGACTGAAGATGCTATCTGTTTATCACTGAAAGAGTAGAAACTGGAACAGCTCTAAAAAGTTCTGGTACTGATAAAGTGAAATGATTTATACACGTCTTCTTCTGTTACCGTTGGTCAAACAGGTAACTGACTCACCTTCTCCCTGGGTTTAATTTTCAGATTCAAGTCTACAATGACGTAGTCAGACTGAGGCCCGTATTTCATGTAGACGTGTCGGAAATCTATTTCTCCTTCTGATGGCCACTCTTTAGGTGTTTTCTTGTCTGAAATCAAAAAATATGTAACTATATTAGCAACATGAAACAATAAGTTCTTACAGTATGATTCTCTGTATGTTGAAATTCGTCATCTCTTATTTCCTCCTCTTAGAGATTTCAAATTGCTTTAAAATCTTATATGGACGAAAACAAAGCCTTTCGTGACGGCAATGATGTATAGAATATTCTTGGACTTCTTGCTGCGTAAATTCAGGATAGAACCTCAAGTTCTCGACGATTATCTCCATCGTCTTTGTCAACAGAAAAAAAAGAAAGGTTCAAATGGCTCTGGGCACTATGGGACTTAACATCTGTGGTCATCAGTCCTCTAGAACTTAGAACTACTTAAACCTAACTTAAGGACAATCTCCTTTATCTTCTTAGGAGGTAGGAAAAAAGATCTTATACCTCGTCTTACCAGGACTCTGCATATTGTGCTGGCCGTAGCACCGTAGAAAGGGAGGAATTCAATGGGCAGCTCATGACGTGAATGTTCAACATATTCATGTTTCCTCTTCTTAGAGAATGCTGACTTCGTACCACGTGAACCATAACCGTACTTTCGGAACAAGTACGTCATTTCAGAATCTAGATGGTCCTTGTCAGAAAGGCTTTTGCTGGCCACACGACGTAGAAGCCCTTGAGCACCCGCCTTGAACACAGGAATAGCACATACCCAAACATCCAGTTCACTATCGAGACAGAGAAAGAAGGAAGGTTAGAATTTTTAGAGGTTTTGTACAATTTAGGTTGGATGGGCGTCTCGTCCACTCTACGTGCCGCAAGCCGAAGCATACTGGTTTATATCTTAGCGCCCAAATTTTTCATCGTCCATTCCAGAAGAGAGCCGTTTTAAATACGTTGCTACACAGAGCAGAAGCTGTTTCTGACGAGGACCGTCTGGTTTCCGAAATTTCATTTGAAGTACGTGTTCCGAAAGAAAGGCTATGGTTGACGTGATACAAAGCCAGTGTTCTCCAAGAAGAGGAAACGCGAAAATGTTGAACATTCCCGTGATGATTATTCTCCGCCATAATGGCTATGTTTGTGAACCATGACTGTGTGGGATAATTATTTATTTGTAATTTCTGCTACCAGTCACTTTTTTTGTGTTATGTTTAATCTAACATAATACAACGCGTTTCGAACATATTCTGTTCACCTTCAGCCGTTTATACATACATACAGAGAAATGTTACTTAAAAATAAACTGTCTTAAACTAGATTAATCTAGACCTCTTTGTCCATTGTTTGTTACTGTTGTGGCTGGTGTGGCATTTGGGGGGGGGGGTGGAGGGGGGAACAGTGGATGGCCTGAAATCGACGTCAGTGATGTCTTCTGCTGATTTTCTTCTTTGTGGTTGTTTATATGACAGTTGATCACTTACGATTTCATAACCTTGCAACTTCACTTGCATCGCTGGTGTAATGGCGGAGCTGTTGATTAACATTACACCATTGCACATTGTATTTTGTCATTGATTTCGAACGTAATTCACTGCACAAATACAATGTGACAAAGTACTATGTGCAGCAGTGTAATGTTAATCAACAGCTCTGGAGATGAACAGAACATGTTCGAAACGTGTTTATTATGTTAGATTAAACATAAAACAAACAAATAAAAAAGTGACTGGTAGCAGAAATTACAAATAAATAATTTTCCCACATGAGCCGCCGATTGCAGTCCTTCCTTTCTACAGCACTACATCCAGAAAAACAGACAAAGTTCTCTTAAGACTGGGTATGAAATCTATTTTCCGGCATCCTAAGGAAATAAATGAGAGGCTACGACCTGTTAAGGGCAGTCTCAGTTTCAGAATCTCTGGGATTTACAATAGCCCTTGTGAGTCCAGTCATCCATACAATATGTGACTGCTGTGCAGAACATCAACGGCATATTAAAAATCGGGAAGTGGAGAAATCTGCCGTTGCTGAGCACTGTCTTATGAACAAACACGAAATACTTTTTGACGGAACGCAGATTTTGTCTCATGCTTCTATGTACTGGGATTCTGTAATTAAAGGGGCTGTAGGTATAAGAATGTGAAAGAAGTACTTCAACCGCAGCAGATATAATCTTAGTAGTGTATGGAAGCGAGCTCTCGATGCAGTGAAGAAGCAGAGACATTTGTCGCAATGCTGACGCTACTATAATCCCATCAAACACCTTATCTTCTTCAGAACCCTGACTGTCATCTGTGTTACTGACTAGATACAACCTAATGATCCCATACCCTATCATTTTCAGACCCACATCAACCCTACTTTTCCACCTGTATTATTGCTGCTGGCCTCAAATCCGTAGAACATCCCCTGCAGAACTCCAGCTGTGGCATTAAGTTCCAGACTCCCCTCAAAGTTACACTGTACCCACCATCTCCTACAGACTACTTCATCCCCATGCACCCTATCCCAATCTCCATATTAAATTTGTCCATAACTACTCCTGTGCTAACTGGAATGAATATCAGGAATCCATAGATACCCAGATTGGAAGCCACCCCATCGTCTTCCAGCACCGGACAGTATCCCCCATGCCACATCCTTGTTCCAGCAGACCTTTTTGGTCACTATATCCGCCCATATCCTACCAAGGCCATCCATCCTCATCATCCCACTCTATCCTCACAAGCCCTGCTCCTTCTCCGAGAATCCTGTCACTTATACTGCACCTTCCAGAGGACTTGTGACCAGGATACATTCACACGCCATCAGAAAATACAGAAACACATCAGAAATTTACTCAACGCTAAAAAACGCCTAGACAGGCGCCAGACATGCACCAGACTCAATGCTACATTTCCCATTAATTCTTCTAAGTATTGGAATGCATTCCACCGACTCACTGACAACTATTTCTTCCCTCACTACCCACACCTGCTCAACAACCATCCTTTACGTGACGACCGGACCAAAGCTGAACTTTGCATCCTATTTCCGACATCTTCTCAATTCCTGATGACCCTCGCTTTGGTTACTCCCTCTTTCCTACCACCTGTGAACATGTAAATACCGTTGTCCCACCTCTGACTCCCAGCTTCCAGTACTTGGACAACGTATCAAAAATGGAATCAAACAACCCAATCACAGCACATAAAATAAAACAAGTATTTCACAGAAAATGCAACACATCCCCTGGTCACAACCGCACCACCTATCAGCACCTTAAAGAATACCCCTCTCTTTTCTATCCATTTTGAAACCCTTTGTACCACTATCCTCTCCACAGGTTACTATCATCAGCTGCAGAAAACCTCCAAAATCCCACTTTTCTTTAAAAAAAATGGTTCAAATGGCTCTGAGTACTATGGGACTTAATATCTGTGGTCATCATTCCGCTAGAACTTAGAACTACTTAAACCTAACTAACCTAAGGACATCACACACAACCATGCCCGAGGCAGGATTCGAACCTGCGACCGTAGCAGTCGCGCACTTTTCTTTAAAAGCAAACAAACCCCCTATTGATACCCTCCTGCTACTGCCCCATTTGCCTCACTCAGTATTCAGGAACGTCTTTAAATCCATCCTATTCCGTTGTATCCGCAACAACACCTCCTTCCCTTTAATCAGTGTGGCTACCTTCTCCTCTGACAACCAGCTGCTGCACCTCATCCATCTCTTATCCAATCAGCTCAACACCCATAAATCCACAATCTTCCCATTCCTCAACCTGGAGAAAGCCTACAAACATGTATGGCATTTCACTCTTCTCTTCGGATTCCAGACTTATGCACTTCCAATTAATTATGTTCGCCTTTTGCATGCTTCCTCTCTAATTGCCCATTCTTTGTCAGCATTAACAACATCAATTACCATATCTCCTACCCCCACTGCAGGTGTTCCCAAGCCTCTGTCCTCTCTTATCTTCTCCACATCCTTTACATTGCTGATGTGCCCAAACCACTCCACTAGCCCATCGCTTCCAGTATGCTGTGACAACACTTTCCTCGCCCTTTATCCTACTACACTCCAGAAATCTCAACAGTCTCACCAAACACAGCTCAAATAGTTCCCATCATGGAGTAAAAAATGGCTCCTGAAGATCAATCCTTCCATCTCCATGGCTTCTACCTCACCATTTATGATCATCCTATCCATTTAACTAACACATTAAAATATCTTGGACTAATCATGAACCAGCAAATAACGTAGAAGCAGCATCTACTAACCATCCAACAGAAAGCCCACAATAGACTGAAACTGCTAAAGCTACTAACTGTATGAACCTGGGAATTGCCTTCTTCCACTGTCCCCCACACGTACAAAATCTTGACCTGACCCATCCTTTGCTATGCTAATGTCGCATGGATATCACCGCCCAGCTGCACGTTTGCCAACACATCCCATCAATCCTACACCTACACACCCTCCACATATTCTCCCAAGGAACTTCAACCATTTCCATCTCCCAAATCATGAACTCCATCCTGACTTTTAATCCCCCTACCAACTTTAAACCCATCTCATCCATTCCACCTTGTCAGTGCTCCCTCTCCCTCCCTTCCCCACATTTTCCCTACCCCCTTTTACCCTTCCATTCTTCTTTCCCTAGCCCCTTTTCCTTATCAGATTTTAGCCTCACTAATAACCCTCTACTCCAATCCCTCTTTTATCCCAACAGCCACACATACCTCACTGATACAACTGCACCAGTCCTCCACCCATATACCAACTGCATTCTACTCTTCTCATTGGCCAACCTTTCCCCTTCAACAACAGACTACCTACCCCAGAACTGGTCCTTGCAGCTTCAGTGCCAGTGAGGAGCTTCTTTTTAACATCAGCATTCTGTGTCAAGGTTTTTTTTTTTAAATGTTTTTAAATATAACCTTCCTGTGTTTCTGATTTTTACCTGTATTACCACTGTTTTTAAGTAAGCGTGAAGGAAGTTATGTCTCAAAAAGTTCAATCTATTTATTAGTCTTTCATCTTATTTAGATTTTCTTGCCAACTGGCTGAAGCGTGGGTTGGATGTACCATCAACAGCTCACCTTCTGCCTATATGGGATAAGAGGGGATAAAATAACAATAAAGGAGTGGGAATCAGTTTAGACAATCAATTTCTCATGACAAAGATGAAGGAGGTAATCATTGAAAGATCGAGGTTTCACGATGAATTGACACGGCAAGAAGCCCGAGAATGTTTTATATATCTTCTTGGGATGTTCTTAGGAGTATAACAGGGGGATGGGATTATATTAGCGAAATACTGTCAGTTATGCTAGGGACTCGGCGTATGACCACTTTATTACATGTCAGTTGTAAGCAAAGCGTTTCCTCATTGTTTGCCCCAAATCACTGTCAATCTTAAGATAATTCTCAAGATGACCTGGGTGGGTGAACATGTAACAGCAGATGTAAGAAACTTGATTTAGAGCCATAAATTTAGTACCTAATCTGTCTGTTGCAGATGATAAGGGAAAGAAAAAATTTATTGAATATATGTATCCTAATATTTCGACACCAGAACCAGACATTCAGGCAAAGAGGGTACACTTGAGCGGCAACCTGTATGTGGGACTTTCCCAAAATCCAGACAGGTGGGGTTTAACTGAAGTGTTTGCTTCGCTCTGACATGGTTGTCCTGTTTAATATCTGGTGGACAGCAAGAGGGACGCTACCAACTCATAAATACGTGAGGAGACGTGAGCCAATCACAGGCATTCCCGTAACAAACAAGCAGGTTTGTTGTTGGGTTGTGCTGTCTTTATAGCTCAATAATGCAAACAAATACTTGGAAACAATCCGGCAGGGACTCAGCTGCCAGTACTGGAAGTGCCACAACGAGAGACACTTGAGAGTGATTCGGGAGTTCCCCATTCACATGCCTCCCATCGCAAGATCAGAAATTTTCGCACTGTACAAAGACAGGGAGGTGTGGTAATGCAGTGTTAATAGCTTGTTGGGTTTGACGGCGAATTGATCCCAGCAATCGCAAAGACAAAATGACAAAAAATCCATTGCCTTCAGGACAGAGTGATGACAACTAACAATGTTCCTAAGCAGGAAGTGACAGATCAGTCAGTTACAGTGATGAGTCAGCAGTCTGCCAGAGAGGAACTAGATAGAAACAGAGAGACAATGAGTATGCCTTCCAAAGGCATGTCATCCTATTGCAGACTCAGATTTCAGACTCTGAATCAGATCACCACATTCATTTCAGTTCTCTGGTCACTTTGTGGCATAACCATTTTCCATTCCATGCCAAACGGAGCTTCCTTGCCATCTGATGTTCAGATTTTTCAAACATCCGTCTGCGCTTCCTTGTCTGACTTCAGTTTTCAAATATTTAAGTTGAGACAGCCTCTGTGAGGTAATCACCATAGACAACAGATGCCAAGCACTGGGACAATAACACTGTGGGACCCTCTGAAGTCAACCTGTGTGGAAGAAGGTATGAGTTAAACTGCCCAGGGCATCTCCTCAAATCCGCAGAATATGGAAGATGTAAGCTGCAGGATGTCAACTCGCAGCCACATATATGACGAGGGATGATAGACATGTCGAGCTCTCCTCGAATGTGCCATGTATACCTGCATGTAAAACTGATTCTGTCAAATAGTGAGATAACATGGCTCACCTCCCCTAGTTGCACAGTCGCTGAGTTATATCTACACCCAATCAAGTAAATCCTCAGATTATATTTGTATTGTTGATCTGATAATAAGGATTAGTGTTTCCATGTATTAATCCATGAACCAATTTGTTTTCACTGGCATCTCATTTCCATGAACCGGTTTTTGGATTTACTGCGCTTTGGTGCCCAGCCTGGTATAACATGATTTTCACTTCGCCAAAGCAATTTAAATTTATAGAATTTTGGCACCCGGTGTAGGGTCATTTGCATATCATTCCCTGTATCAGTTTTGAATTCATTACATTTTGACACCCAACATGGGGTCATCTTGTCTATTGTTTGCAAATCCATTTACTTTTATTAGGATACATATTTTTGTTTATTTTTTTAATTACAGCACAACACACATAGAAAATTGTAGCTTGTAATATACTGGTTTCCATAAACCATTAAAAAATCATAAAAATTAATAAAAAACATAAAGCAGTTGGCAGTACTGGTTCACAAACTACCATATACAAATCGGGACGATGCAACCTGGTTGTGTCACATATACCTAACATACAAGTCTTGTTTCTGGAATTAGGAGGGCAATTGCTGCTGTGAGTAGTAGTATATGGATGTGCTACCTGGAGTACAACCAAATAAGATCCGAACAGGGTTATGGTATTTGAAAGGAAGTCCTTCGGAAGATTTTTGGACCAGTTTACGGTAATGAGAGTGAAACATGGAGGTTCGTCACAATACAGAGTTGTATGATATTTACAAAGAGCCGAACATTGTGACTATAATGAGGACACGACAACTCCAGTGGGTGCGGCATGTTACTCGAATGCAGGACAACCGATGGCCGAAAAGCGCACTCAGTACCAAGCCAACTGGCAGAAGGCCCGTAGGAAGACAAAGAACACGATGGAGTGACTGCGTATCTAAAGACCTTCAGAGAGTGGGACTGCTGGAAGGTTGGCAGAAAGAAGCTGAAGACAGGCTGAAGTGGAGGCAATCTCTCAAAGCAGCGCTCGGACAATTGGCCTGATCGCGTAAAGTAAGTGTGTAAGTAAGTAACTGTTGCTGTGAGAATAAGAGAACACATTCCTGTCAGCCGACACTTCAGGTGAACTGCGTTGGAGGGTTGCTGGTACATTCTAGGTGTGTCAATCTCTGACAGACGATTTATAACAAGGTGTTTGCTGTTTGAGAGTTTAGCCAAGGACAGCGAAAGTCCACGAAGCTATCGATGTTTAAATTTGCTGTAAGTGGACGTGCCCTGTTTGTAACAGGCCAGCAATCACTGCAGCAATCTGGAATGATATAATCTGTCCACATAATGTCAAACGAGGTAGTATGTGCTCAAGTCATGATGTGTGTATTACTCATAGCTTGTCCCAATAGGAACGTTTGCAATGGGCGCTTCAACAAGAATTGCCTCCAGATTTAAGCAGAACAGTTCTCTTCAGATGTGGGTTCCAGTTCAGTTTGCAAATTTATAATGAATGTGTTTTGATCTGATACGCATACAATATCTTCAACCTACCTCCGAAACTTTGTCGATAGAATTCGGATTCACTCTATAGTACAGTAATACATAAAACAGTAGAACACACCTGGAGGCGCCTCAAGCAGCGGTTCTTCTTCCAAGCCAAGGTATTCCATGACACGCTCCACAGACATCATCTGGTTGGCCACTTCTGCGGACTGCCGTATGCCATATTGGAGCATGCCAGTAAGGCTCATGGCTTGCGTTATCGCGAGTCCCATCTGTCCACCAAAGAGATCTGCAAGTGTTTCATATCATTTTATTATATTGATTACTTAATCATAATAGAAAATAATGAAGTTAAAATTGCTGGCAGTAGGAATAACATGTAATCTTGTATTAATGGAAGCAATGCACATGACAAGTAGAATGTAAGTCAAGTTATTTGGATGAGAGAGTGCAAGGGATAGAGGACATAGTCAGTTGCTGAACTAGAAACTTTCTCTTTCATTGCATTCATTAGAACATTTTCTTGGCTAAATTTTCAAGTTGCACTTCGATGGTGACTGGTGAGAGTGGGTGATAATGACAAATGTACGATTAGTATAGTGATGTATTTCTGTTTCTGATGAGAACGGAGAAGAATTCTCTTTTCGAGCAGCATTAGATGGACCATCAAACTTAAAGTCCCTATGCTGCAAATATGTCACTAACAGCAGTTTGCATATACAGCTTCATGAACTACTGGAGACATGTTTGTTACTGAACACAGGACTTTGGCGCCAAGCTTTGTAATCGGCAACTTAACGCCTCCACCTCTTCTCACTTTGGCCACCAGAGCCCTGGTAATGAAAATTCTTCACTTCCATTGCCCTAGTGCCGGTTTCTGACGTCTGCGCAGTGAAGGTAGACGGGGAATTTATATGCAATAGAATATTTGGAGAATTGCAATGCAATTGAAACTACTTGGTAGATTAAAACGGTGTGCTGGACCGACACTCGAAATGGAGACCTTTGCTTTTCACAGGCAAGTGGTCTACCAATAGAGCTACCCAAGCACGGCTCACGACCCGTCCTCACAGCTTTACTTCCGCCAATACATCGTCTTCAACCTTCCACACTTCAAGATGCTCTCTTAAAAAACTTGCGGGACTAGCACTCCTGGAAGAAAGGATATTGTAAATACATGGCTTAGCCACAGCCTGCAGGATGTTTCCAGAACGAAATTTTCACTCTGCAGCGGAGTGTGCGCTGATATGAAACTTCCTGGCAAATTCAAACTGTGTTCCGGACCGAGACTCGAAGTCAGGACCTTTGCCTTTTGTGGACAAGTGCTCTACGAATTGAGTTACCCAATAAAAGCTTTACTTTCGCTAGTGCCTCATGTCCTACCTTCTGAACTTCACAGAATCTCTTCTGCAACAGGCTGGGATGACTTGCTGTTATCCGTGAATTAATTAACCAGAACGAACAAAGTGACTGCCACGTACGAAATACGGAATAGGAAATATCACTCAAAATACTGTTAATCGCAGCATCTGTAAACGTTGTATTCTAAATTTGGCAGTTTTTCTGAAGTAGCAGTAAATCCAAATATGAAATCTGACTACCTTTTTGTTAATTTTGAACTGTATGCTTAAAGTAATACGATTTAGAACTCTCCTTTTGTCTATAAGGCAATATAAAGAGGGTATTAAGGTACTGAAATCATTAAGTTGGGTTCGCCCTCATAGAATTACCCATACAGGTCACGAAAACTGCACTGATTTGGTTCTCCTTCAGCACAACGTCAGTTTTCACCCTAGAACATTGCTCACCTGTTGTGGGATGTGTACCAAATAAGGCAGAGGATACTAAATGTAAATAAAGAGGGGCAACACAAATGTCCATAGGTTTGCTTGATGCATGGAATAGCATCACGGAGACGCAGAAAAATGGAACTGGCGAACGCTTCGAGGTAGACGCAACTTATCCCTCGAAACAATAGTTACAAAGTTTCAAAAAACAGCTTTAAGTTATGAATCTAGGAATATACTACAGTGACCTTTGTATTGCTCCCTAAGGGATTGCGAGGACAGTATTTGACTAAGTACATTGCATCACAGGCGCTTAAGCAATCATTCCTCCCCTGCTCCACACATGAGTCGAACAGAAGAAGATTTCGAGTAATTACTCGTACAATGGGAAATACCCTGTGCCATGCATTCCATAGTGGTTTTCAGAGCGTGGGTGTATAGTAAGAAGAGATGTCAAAAGTTTGAATTTCCGTGGTAATGAGCTACCTGAGCAAGTTATTCATTTATTTGTGTAAGAAGTGAAAGTTGTAGCGACGGACGGAGCAGACGTTAGAAGCAGACATGCTTAAGCAAAAACTGCCTTCAACAAGAAGAAAATCTTAAGCCACCTGCCTTGAAATCAGAGAAAAGTTTTTCAAGGCCTATGTTAGAGTGTTGCATGCTATGGCTGTGAAACTCTGCGGACTGAGGAGAGACGGAAGTAAATTCTTTCGAGATGTGTTACAGTCGCAAGCTCAGAGTAAGGAGAACTGACATGGCTACAAACGAAGAATGTCTGTGATCCAAAGAAGAGTGTAACTTCCTGACCGTCTTGTGAAGCATGAAGGGCTTCTGAACAACAGAGAGATATGTCAGTGGAATGAGATCTAAAGGAAGAACGCGACTAAGGTACTCGTAGATGCACCTAATTATGAAAGCAAGGGAATAAGTACTGTAATGGGGAGAACCCCCCCCCCCTTACATGCCTGCCCTTACTCTACTTCATTCCCCTCACCCGCCCTCTCTCTCTCTCTCTCTCTCTCTCTCTCTCTCTCTCTCTCTCCCTCGCTCTCACTCACTCTCTCTCTCTCTCTCTCTCTCTCTCTCTCTCTCTCTCTCTCTCTCTCTCACCCACCCACCCACCCACCCACCCACACACACACACACACACACACACACACTGCATTACACTATTACCACAGTCTCTCTCCTCGCACTTGAGTAGAAAAATGAAATAACATAGAAATCTTTTAAAAAACTGTCTATTTTATGTTAAATACTTCAGTGAAGCCAAATACATGGTCCAGTCAATGTGACCACCCCCTATGTTCGATGTCAATGAGCCGCAACCATTCACACAGATGGCAGGTGGCAGCACTGACAATAGAAAGGAGGACGTGGGAAAAGACCAATCTTGTCGTAATGATTGGCTTTTGGGTCAAGGGTAGAAGCATTTCAGAAATGGCTAAGACTGTAAGCCGCTCGTGAGTTGCCATGATCAGCCAAAAGGGGTGCCGAGGTAACTATGGTGCGCCATTACCGTAGATGATGGGGATGAACGATGGCTGCAGAGATGTGTACGGGCGAATAGACGTGCAACCGTTAAGCAACTGATTGTCCAGATGAACCAAGGGGTTACCAGCAGTGCCTCCACAACGATAGTTCAGCGAATGGTACTGCTAATGGGCCTCCACAGCTGGCGCCTGGTTCGTGCACTCATGCTGTTTATCAGCGACGAAGGCTGGAATTTGCAAGCTAATACCAATTTTGGACGTCCTGCGAGTGGCGGCAGGTGGTCTTCCCAGATGAATCGCGTTTTAGGCCGTTGGCATGTACGGCGTCTAACATCTGAAAGCAAACTTCCTGCAACAATCATTGGAAATGTGCATACCAGAGGACGGAGCGTTATGTTTTCGTGGCATTCCCTAGTGATCTCATTATTCTGGAAGGTACAGTCGATCAACACAAGTATGCATCTGTTCTTGGGGAGCATGTCCGCCCATAGATGAAGTTTGTTTTTCCTCAGCAGGAAGGCATCTACCAGCTGGACAGTGCAACGTGTCACATAGTTCGCAGTGTACTTGTGTGGTTTGAAGAGCACCAGAGTTTACCATACAGTCCTGGCCACCAAACTCTCTGACTTTAAAACTTATCAAGAATCTGTGGCACCATCTCGATCAGGCTTTTCGCACCAAGGATCCTCAACCGAGAAACCTAGCTCAGCTGGACACAGGACACGAGTCGGCATTACTCCGCATGCCTGTTGTTACCTTCCAGAACCTCACTAAGTTTCTTCCTGTAGGTCTCGCAGCGGCCCGCTGGCTTTTGACAGGTGGTCACAGTAATGTGACTGGACAACGTAAAATCCTAACCACATTCAGCGACTGATCTCTAGATGAATTCCTCTCTGTATTCTTGCACATAAGAAATACTGCGCACTACCCAAGATACATTTTAATTAGATACAATCCCAAAATGTTTCTTATGGGGATCTTTATTTAACTTGTAACACAATCATGCTACATTCAGTATAAAAGCTTAAAAAAGTAAATAATGTCTTAAAAAGTGAAATAATTTCTAATACTGTACTGCAAGACAAAACAAGAATGACTAAATAATTTTTGATAAGTAAATGTCTGAATATCCACTATCCACGTAATAATGAAAACAGGTAATGAAACGAGTTGTCGTGGTGACCTAAATTCTTGCTTTTCTTAAATAAGTTTTTTCTTGTTCTTTTATGTGCAAAATGATCCACTATTTTGAGATAATGTACTTCGTGCTCTTCCATTTTCCACATAACTTAAACACTTAAACCTTCGTCTACAATCCGTGAATCACTGTAAACGCCGTGGCAGAGGATACTTTTTGTTGAATCATTCCATTTCCATTCGCGGACGGAGCGTGGGAAAATGAATCCTTCTGCGGCTCTGTGCGAGATGTTATTTTCATAATTTTATCTTCACGATAGGGGACTGAACAAAATTCGTGATTTTTACTCTAAAAGAAGAGTGTTGCAGTTTCTCACGCACGTTCTTGATAGAGGCATCATGCGTCGCTTCAGGTTCTGCCAATTAAGATTTCTTTTAGTCACTCTTACATGTAAAGCAAACGTGTTACCATTCGCAGCACCTTTCTCCTATTGATGGTACTTCCAAACAGGATAACCATTTCTGACTCATTGCAAAACGCAAAACGTAAAAATAGTTTTTAATCATGAAACTTCCTGACAGATTAAAACTGTGTGCCAGACAGAGACTCCAACTCGGGACCTTTGCCTTTCACGGGCAAGTGCTCTACCACCTGAGAACCCCAAGCACGACTCACGACCCATTCTCACAGCTTCAATGCTACCAGTACCTTGTAGAGCACTTGCCCGCGAAAAGCAAAGGTCCCGAGTTCGAGTCTTGGTCCGGCACACAGTTTTAATTTGGCAGGAAGTTTCAAATCAGCGCACACTCCGCTGCAGAGTGAAAATCTCATTCTGGAGATTTTAAACATATTTGTTTAAACTTTTGCAACAGCCGTGGGTTCTATACATCACGACGACTTTAAATGAACTTATCACTGTCGGCTGTGCTGAAACAGAAACGTCACGAGAAAAAATGTCATTGAAAAACTTAAGTGCTTCACTTTTAACGTCATCGTTATACGAAAAAAGTTATATTCCTACATTTGCGTTGATAATATACTTTATTTCAGGTATTAGGTTGCAAATAAATGTTGTTAACCACTGGATAGAAATATGTTACTTTAAGCCCAGCTACAGCGTCCTCACAAAGCTGGTCTTTACTGCTTTAAATCTTTTATTAGGCGATTTTCGGTCAGTGGCACATCTTTTAACCATGTTAAAACTTTTGTCAAGTAGTTTTTCGTTTGCCTGAGAGCAACAGAGCGATATGCCGCACTGGTAAGACACTGAAGTGGCATATGTCAGTCCACATTAAGGTTTTCTGTAATTTCCATCCAAGTCCTTTGAAAAGGATAGACCAATTTCCTTAACCATCCTACCCTTACACGAGTTTGTGCTCCGCCACTATTGACTTCGTCATCGACGGACGTAAAGCCCTGATCTTCTATCTTTGCTTCTGACAGCACCATTTCTAAGCAGTCATATGCAGCCGTAACATCCATAGTCTAAGAGTGCAAGATCTTATATACTGTATTAACTCTTTCTGCTGGTTTATACTGAATCTGAAAAAGGTAAGATAATATTTTTAATATCTATTGCGACACTTCATTTGTTACATTTTTTATTCTTACATATTATTGTCGGAGTCTTACGAATGCCAAGGATGCCTCTTTAAGTGTGTAGATGGCTTATCATTAGCCTCTTAGCTTTTACAGTGTCTTTCAGGGCTAAATTGAAATTTCCATTTGATTCTTTTTTGTAGATGCTCTGTCATAGCCTTGGCCGAAACACTGCTTACATCTAGTCGCTTTCATTGTATATATTCATTTTCGGACTTTCGTGTCCTAATGGAGATTGATCTTTGACATAGACATAGGAGATAAATGATAGGCATATCTTAACGTCAGGATGATTTTCTAAACAATCTTTCATTATTTTAACATAATGAAAACTACTCTTGACTGATCGATTTTACTAAATTTTCCGATTTTCTTTCATATTTCAATTTTTTCCCATTTCTCCTTTCTTTTAAATTCCCGAAGCATCTTATCCTTGGGAGTATTTCCACGGGCATTCCAGTCTAGTTACAACCCTCTGCTGGATAGCTTCCTTAATTTTGCAGTGATTAACTTCGGCGTACTTTCTCAGAGTAAACAAAGTATCTCGAATTGATGCAGTTCTTAGCAATGTGTCCACAGTGTCCCATGCCGTTGCTCAGAAACCGTTGGAGACGAGATGTCTGGTCAGCAGCGAGAATGCATCCGTCGCCAGTCAGCAAAATATTAAGAAAACTGTGAAATGCAATAAGAGGACGGAACAACGACAGCAGTCAGAAGGTAAGCCATCAATAGAACATTAGAGCTCTTCGAATCCGTGGCACCCAAACACCAGCGTCAAATTGCTTGCGCCTTTCTGTGGGCACACAATAAATTCTCGCGGGCACTTATATTTAATGAATACGGAGAGCTTCGATATTGCAGTTATATTCCGGATAATTTAATTTTGCAAACTAATCACCCAAACTGTTTATAAAGATTTAGCTGAGTCAGTCTGTGCTAAAGGAGTATTAATTTTGTAAACATGTAATTACTGGCAATCACAGTACGACAAATTATACATTCTCCTCATAAGTTTATGTGGCAACTGATCTTTGAATTTTCTCGTAATAAAGAAGGAAGGGAGAGTAGAGTTTAATGTCCTTTCGACAATGAGGTAATTAAGGACGGAGTACAAGCTCGGATTAGGGACGGATGGGGTAGGAAATCGGCCATGCCCTTTCACAGGAGCCATCCGGGCATTTGCTGGACCGATTTAGGGAAATCGCGGAAAACCTCAGTCTGTATGACCAGTCAAGGATTTGAACCGTCATTCTCTCGAGTGTGAGTCCTGTGCGCTGTCTTGCTCGGTATGCACTGATCCTACCCTAATAGCCGGTATGTCCTCCTTTGGCACGGATAACAGAGGGGACGCGTCATGGCATGGAAGCAATGAGGTCTTGGCAGGTCACTGGAGCGAGCTGGCACCAAATCTGCTTACATGTCACCTGATTCCCGTAAATTCCAGGGAATGGCCTACGAGCTCTAAGGCCACATTCAATCACATCACAGATGTGTTCGATCGGGTTGAGATATGACGAGTTTCGGGATGGAGGGGGGGGCAGGGCGGGGCAGCACATCAGCTGGCACTCGCCACTGTGTCCCTTTCGAACCACCCCATCACACCCATGGCTTTGTACCATGGCTATTATCTTGTTGAAAAATGCCACTGCTGTCGGGAAATATGATCGTCATGAAGGGGTGTACGTGGTCTGCAACCAGTGTGCGGTACTCCTTGGCCGTCATTGTGCCATTGTGCCTTGCACGAGCACCACTGAACCAATGGACACCCACGCGAATGTTCTCCAGAGCATAATGGAGCAGCTATCAACTTGTCCATGTCCCGCAGTACAGGTATCAAGGAGCTGTTCCCCTGGAAGACGACGGATTCGCTCCCTCCCATCAGCAGTACCACTGGCATGATGAAGAAGGTAGCAGGATTCATCGTACCATGCAACACTGTACCATTGCGCCAACGTCCAGTGCCGATGGTCACGTCTCCATTTCAGTCGTTGCTGTCAATGTCATGGTGTTAACATTGGGACACACACTGGAGATTGACTGCGGAAGACCAGCGTTAGGACTATTTGGTGGACTGTGTGTGTTCAGACACATTTTTACTCCGCCCAGCATTGAAGTCTGACGTTAGTTCCGCCACAGATCGCCGCGTCTTCTGTTTACCAGTCTGCTCAGCCTACGACGTCAGATATGTGTAATGAGGTATGATCACCCAACCCCACGACGTCCGGACATGGCTTCACCTTGGTTTCGCCACATGTTGAAGACACTCACCACAGCTCTCCCCGAAAATCCGACAAATGGTGCAGTTTTCGAAATGCTCATGCCAAGCCTCCAGGCCGTCACAATCCGCCCTCCGTAAAACTCTGATAGATTGCGCATCTTCCCCATTCTACATACGGACAGCATGCTCACTGATACTACATGCCCAGTGCGTCTGTCTGACTACCAGTTATTCCTTGCCAGCTAATGCTGCTATCGCCTGGATGGGTTTATATCGATAGTAAGTCGGTGGTCATAATGTTCTGGCTGATTGGTGTATATACACCCTTATGGACATTGTTCGACAAGTCATGAGTTCATGGTGATGGGCTGCAACTCAGGTTTCCCATACACATATCATAAGAAACAAAATATTTTTATAAGATTTTCTAATGACTGTACATGGATTTCGAACATTAAGCTGTATTTTTGTTAGAAAATTAACTCACCTTTTAAAGTCATAGGTCTATTGTAAACAGAATGATATTCGATTTGAAATTGTTGTTTCTGCAGTAATTTCCAAGAACCCTTACGCATCAAAGTCGCACCCTCACTGCGATCTAACGCCTGACTGTCGATGAACACTAAATAAGTGAATCAATGTTTTTTAATTAAATCATAGGAGAAGGTAGGTGGATCAGTATGTATTAATAATAGAATCACACTTGGATATATTAATAAACATTGGTCCACCTACCTTCTCCCATTATTTCACTTATAAAACATTGATCCATCTACTTTCTACCATGATTTAATTAAAAAATATGACTATTAATAGCGTTAGACCACATTTGCCTCTCAGTGCAGAAAACAATATCCAGACACCCGCCATGACAGCTGGGTGTTCGATATAAATTGCTTGCAGTGAGCCCGAGACTTCGATACCCAAGGTTTTTTGAATGTGTGTGAATTCCTAAGGGACCAAACTGCTGAGGTCATCGGTAGTTTTTTTTAATTGCTGTTTCTACTTATGTGCAGTTAAATAATGAGTCTTCGTACCCTGATTACCGGTGCAGTGTACTCACATTTACTTGACTTCTTGTCTCCCTAGAATATTTAGAGGTCGCTGGAATTCAAACTGCTAGTAGGTAAGATTCCTCTAACATTTAAAAATACATTTTACTTAGCATCCTTGTATTTAATCATAAAAATGATACAAGATTTGTCATACGTTGCCTTACGTAGAAAATAGGACATGAAAAGATTTACAGTTATATGTCCATAAGTTAAATATTATTACATATAACATGAAACCATATGCATAACAACAGTCATAATGTACTAAATTATAATAATAGACAAGTACAATTTAAAAATCCGCCAAATAAAAATTCGGTAAATTTCTGGAATCGCAGTCATCTCAACAGAGCGAGAGCACGGAGAATTGGCTATGAAGAAGGTGTATGTGAGGCAGGTGCAGGTACCAAAAGCGCATCCGGCACAACATTTCAGCACAGTACCTGGCGATATTTAATCGCAATCTGGAAGACTTTTAGCGCCCATTTGTAACTGTTGATGAAACCTGGATCCATCATTACACAGCACAGTCAAAAATGTAGAAACAACAATGGACAAAGTGTGGTGAAAGTGCACCAAAGAAGGTAAAGACCATGTTGTGAGCTGTTATGGTGCTCGCCAGTTTTTTTTTTTTCTTTTTTTTTTTAGATTCCCAAGGAATAATTCTCGTAGATTACTTGGAAAAAAGGGAGAACCATAAGTGGACCCTATCATGCTTCATTGTTGGATAGCCTGAAACTTGCGTTGGCTGAAAAAAGACCAAGGTTGGCATGCAAAAAATTAAAAGTGAAGGGAAGACAGTTGAGGACCCACTACAGATAGCCAACATATTCATCACACATTACATAAATATTGCAACAAAACTAATTCAAGGAAGATGTGATTTCAGCTCCAGAGCAAAACTACCAATGAATGATAAAACCATGTTTCTATACCCTGTTACTGCATTAGAGTTTCAAAATGCCTTAAATCAGTTAAAAAATAAAATGACATGTCTGTGATGGGATTCCAGACAAAAGTAATAAAGAACAGTGCAAGATATATAGATTCCTCACTTGCTAAATGATTAACCTGTCATTTAGCAAAGGAATCTCCCCAGAAAAACTAAAGAAATCGATTGTCAGGCCGAGTTCGAGTCTCGGTCGGGCACACAGTTTTAATCTGCCAGGAAGTTTCATATCAGCGCACACTCCGCTGCAGAGTGAAAATCTCATTCTGGAAACATCCCCCAGGCTGTGGCTAAGCCATGTCTCTGCAATATCCTTTCTTTCAGGAGTGCTAGTTCTGCATGTTTCGCAGGAGAGCTTCTGTAAAGTTTGGAAGGTAGGAGACGAGGTACTGGCAGAAGTAAAGCTGTGAGTACCGGACGTGAGTCATGCTTCGGTAGCTCAGTTGGTAGAGCACTTGCCCGCGAAAGGCAAAGGTCCCGAGTTCGAGTCTCGGTCGGGCACACAGTTTTAATCTGCCAGGAAGTTTCATATCAGCGCACACTCCGCTGCAGAGTGAAAATCTCATTCTGGAAACATCCCCCAGGCTGTGGCTAAGCCATGTCTCTGCAATGTCCTTTCTTTCAGGAGTGCTAGTTCTGCATGTTTCGCAGGAGAGCTTCTGTAAAGTTTGGAAGGTAGGAGACGAGGTACTGGCAGAAGTAAAGCTGTGAGTACCGGACGTGAGTCGTGCTTCGGTAGCTCAGTTGGTAGAGCACTTGCCCGCGAAAGGCAAAGGTCCCGAGTTCGAGTCTCGGTCGGGCACACAGTTTTAATCTGCCAGGAAGTTTCATATCAGCGCACACTCCGCTGCAGAGTGAAAATCTCATTCAAGTACAATTTAGTTTAGAATGAGCATTTTGGGTCATTATGATGAAGGAAATAAGCTATTGTATATTGAATGCTGATGATTTAAGTATTCCTTGACACTATAAAATCTCTACCTAATTAACATTTAAGTTCTTTTTTGAATATGTGGAATTTTGGTATACTTTTAATTTCCTTTGGTAGTGCACTAAATAAGATTTTTGGCTGATAAAGACACTTTTTTGGTACATAGCTTTTGTGTGACTTTCTCTGTGAAAGTCGTCTCTATTTCTCGTTTTGTAGTTATGAACTTCACTGTTTAACAAAGAATGTTCCTGATGTGCCTTCATAAAACATATACTTTCATAAATATAGTTACATGGTAGAGAAATGATTTGTAGTTCCTCGAAAACTTTTTTACATGTTCTCTGTGTGTCATACCTCTGATTATCCTCACTGCCTTCCCTCACTGCCTTCTTTTGAAGCACAAACGAGTGTTTGGCCAAACTGGTATTCCCCCAAAATATGATACCATATCTTAGTGTGCTATGTATGAGTGCAAAGTATGAACATAACACTACATCAACACTACAGAAATTTTTTAGTATTCCAAGAACATAACAATACTGACTTAATTTTTCGTTTAACGTTTCTGTGTTTTTCTCCCACATTAAATATTCATCTAGCCATTATCCTAAAAATTTAGTATGGGGGGTTTGCTCTATCTTACATTGCCCACATTCTACAGTTAGGTCACATTTTTCTTTGTTTGTTGTATGTCTGAGGTTCATCCAAACTTTTTTTTGCCATTAACAATTAATTTGATGTTTGTAAACCACATGTTTGCTTCTTTTGTGGCTACTGTGACTCTCTCCATTAGGTCAGTTCCATTCGTAGCTTTGACAAACAGACTGGTGTCATCGGCAAACAATACTGCATCTGCTGTTGATATATTGCTTGGCAAATCATTTATAAATATTAAGAACAGCAATGGCCCCAGTATAGAGCCCTGCAGCACACCATACCTGACTCTTTGGTATGTCAATGATAGGCTTTACCTGTATGCCTGTCTCTACCTTCTGATACCTATTAGAAAGATAGGATTTGAACCAATCATGTGCTACTCCACGAATCTCATAGCAATATAGTTTCCTGAGCAGTAAATTATGGTCAATGACATCGAAAGCCTTAGACAGGTCCAAAAACAGGCACCAGTTTAATTCATTTTTGTCTACAAAATTTATGATCAGTGTTAAGAAAATATAAATTGCTATGTCAGTTGATCTATTTTTCCTAAAACCGTTTTTCCCAGTAATTAGAATTTGATTTTTATTAACAAAATGAGACAATCTTTCATGTATTACCCTTTCAATTACTCTTGAAAATCCAGGTAACAGTTATATAGCCTGGTTATTGATAACATCAAACTAATCACTCTTCTTGTAAACAGGCCTGACAATCGATTTCTTTAGTTTTTCTGGGGAGATTCCTTTGCTAAATGACAGGTTAATCATTTAGCAAGTGAGGAATCTATGTATCTTGCACTGTTCTTTATTACTTTTGTCTGGAATCCCATCACAGACATGTCATTTTATTTTTTAACTGATTTAAGGCATTTTGAAACTCTAATGCAGTAACAGGGTATAGAAACATGGTTTTATCATTCATTGGTAGTTTTGCTCTGGAGCTGAAATCACATCTTCCTTGAATTAGTTTTGTTGCAATATTTATGTAATGTGTGATGAATATGTTGGCTATCTGTAGTGGGTCCTCAACTGTCTTCCCTTCACTTTTAATTTTTTGCATGCCAACCTTGGTCTTTTTTCAGCCAACGCAAGTTTCAGGCTATCCAACAATGAAGCATGATAGGGTCCACTTATGGTTCTCCCTTTTTTCCAAGTAATCTACGAGAATTATTCCTTGGGAATCTAAAAAAAAAAAAAAAAAAAAAAAACTGGCGAGCACCATAACAGCTCACAACATGGTCTTTACCTTCTTTGGTGCACTTTCACCACACTTTGTCCATTGTTGTTTCTACATTTTTGACTGTGCTGTGTAATGATGGATCCAGGTTTCATCAACAGTTACAAATGGGCGCTAAAAGTCTTCCAGATTGCGATTAAATATCGCCAGGTACTGTGCTGAAATGTTGTGCCGGATGCGCTTTTGGTACCTGCACCTGCCTCACATACACCTTCTTCATAGCCAATTCTCCGTGCTCTCGCTCTGTTGAGATGACTGCGATTCCAGAAATTTACCGAATTTTTATTTGGCGGATTTTGTCAATCATTTTCTTCGTCGTGACCTCAATTGGATGGTCAGAATGTGCTTCGTCCTCGGTACTTCTCCAAACACGTTTAAATTCATTAATCCAAATTAAATGGTCTTCAATGATATTGCAGAGTCCGCTTGAACTTCATCCAGTTCTGTTCAGATTTGTGCAGCAGCCTAACTCTTCGAATGAAAATGTCTAGTAACGGCATGAAAGACGGTTTTCTCCATTTTCTATCGCAGTCGACATGAAGGCATAACGAAAATGTTCCATTCTTTCATGGAAATTTACCAGACTTATCAAACCACCCTCGTATATAAGATTAAAAACCCATCGCTGAGAGAGGTAAAAGCTGTCCCAGAAGTGTTTCAGAGACTGGAAAAAAGCATTGGCCTAATTTTATGCTATTTAATGGAGCCCATTTTGAAACGAATAACATTAATGTAGAGAAATAATTTTAAAAAAAGAAAAATACCCTTCTTAAAGTAATATCAACATAAACCCTTTTTTCCTAGAGAAATTGATCGACCACAAATACAAATTACATCATTAGAAGTTTCATTGTGCCTTCACTTATTACTGATTTTATGTGGCAATTTCACTTTTCATCACTTAGCCTGATGTTCTGTTTGTGTAAACAGTATGATGTAGTTGTGTTCAGGGCCATGTCAGATTTTTGCTCTGAGTTATGTATATTGCGTTATACTTATTTAATTTAGGGTGAGCTGATCTCAAACATGTGCGGGAACATAACTATTCTCTCGTTTCTACCTACCTTATCTAACGTAGCAACTACATTTCGTATTATTGTATGAATGTTTCCCCCTCTGTTTTTCTTTTTTTTCACTTAAATCACAATAACACTGCAAAAGTCTTCGCCTAGATTTAAAAACAAGAGATCACGCCACCCATGACGTGGCGTGATTAAATTATTTATTCCGTAACTCAATGCTGTCTAATTACAACATTCACGTTAGGGGCGCCGGAAAATTATCACTGAAACGATGAAATGACGTAAAAAGGTATAAGAGGGCGTGCTAAAAAATTAAAGCCTCCGAATTTTTAATGTGAGAACGCTTTTTAAATAAAACAAACTTTATTAACATTCTACATCTTTATTCTGTCTGTAAAACTTTACGGCGGTTGGAACTGAAATTACAAAAAGGTCGATTTCTTTTAAAAAATTGCTTTGTTTTTCTGTAAGAAATATCATCTTTGGAGATGCATGAAAATTGTTGAATAAGAGTCTTAGAAGTTAGAACCACTACAGAGTTTCTCGATAGTGTGGCAACTTCTGTTGTCAGACAACAGCTCCAATTTGACATTTTCTTCTAGTTTCAAGAACGAATCTAAAAATCTGGCACACAAATATCGATGTCCACAAATGGTCATTGGATTTGGTACAATAACATTCCAAAGTATCGATATTTTTTATCTATACCATGTACAAGTTAACAACACCACGTGATGCGACAATGACAATAAACAAATGAACCTTAGATGTGTTTTCAACGTGTACGCATTCATTCTTGGGCAAAATCGTTGTGTTTATCTAGATGCGCTTGCATTGTTAGCTCTTAGCAGCATTAATAAACGAATTGTATCCTAATTGCACGTTAAACAAAACATGTAAAAATGAAGTAAAACCATGAAAATGACATTATCGTTCGGAAAGTAAGTAGTTATATAACAAAACACGCAAAATTAAATTTCGTTTTTACACCCAAAATATTCTGAATCTTAGAACTTGTGAACAATATGTAGCTCATAAAAGAGAAAGAGTACACATCAACCAACTCCGGACATTACTAACAAGTTATAATGAAATGAAAGGAAGCTGTCGATCGGCTGAGTGACATTTTGCACGTGTACGAGGTCCCATTAAGGCCTTCCATCTTAGAAATGTTATCAAGTCATCCTCCCAGTTCCCATCTCACTAGATGCACATTTCTTTATGAATCTGAAATGGCTACTAGTGTAACAAAACAGTTGCATGACAAAAGTACACTTGACAAAAGCTTACATACATACATTAATCCTTGTTCCATAGATCACGAATATGACATTTCGTAATGATGTGGAACGTGTCACTTTAACATTACACAAAATTAATAATTAATTTTTTATTTTTATTTATTTATTTACGTATTTATTTATTTTTTAGAGTTACCACTTCATATCTAAGAATTCATCTAGAAGAAGTTTTCATTCAGGAATTCTTTAAATTTGCTTTTAAATGTTGGTTGGCTATCTGTCAGACTTTTAATACTATTTAGCAAATGACCAAAGATTTTTGTAGAAGCAAAATTCACCCCTTTCTGTGCGAAAGTGAGATTTAATCCAGAATAGTAAAGATCATCCTTTCTTCTATTGTTGTAGCTATGCACTTCGCTGTTATTTCTGAATTGGGATGAGTTATTAATGACAAATCTCATAAGTGAATATATGTATTGCGAAGGTACTGTGAATGTGTGCAAGGTGATCTTGGGTGGGCTCCAGATATTATTCTGATTACACGTTTTTGTGCAATGAATACTTTATCTCTTAATGATGAAGTGCCCCAAAATATGATTCCATATGAAAGCAGTGAATGAAAATAGCCATATAGGCTAATTTACTGATATATTTATCATCAAAATTTGCAATAATCCTAATAGCATAAGTCGCTGATCGTAATCATTTCAGCCTATCATAGATGTGTTTCTTCCAATTCAGATTCTCATCAATGCACACACCCACAAATTTTAAGTATTCTGCCTTAGTAACAGACTTCTTTTCATAGTTTATATTTATAAATGGTGATATGCCATTTGTTGTACAGAATTGTATAAACAGTGTTTTCTCAAAATGTAGTGAGAGTCCATTTTCAGAGAACCATTTAATAATTTTCTGAAAGACATTATTTAAATTTCCTCAGCTGATTCTTGCTTGTTGGGTGTGATTACTATACTTGTATAATCAGCAAAAAGAACTGGCTTTGCATGTTCATAAATATAGAGTGGCAAGTCGTTAATGTAAATTAAGAACAATATGGGACCCAAGACTGGCCCCTGTGGGATACCATTCTTGATACCTCCCCAGTTAGAGGACTCTGCTGATTTTTGCAGACTATGTGTACTGTTAATTTCAACTTTCTGCATTCTTCCAGTTAAGTATGAATTAAACCATTTGTACACTGTCCCACTCATACCACAATACTTCGGCTTATCCAGAAGAATTTCATGATTCACACAATCAAAAGCCTTTGAGAGATCACAGAATACCCCAATGGGTGAAGTTTGGTTATTCAGCCCATTTTATATTTGATCAATGAAAGCATAATAGCATTTTCTGTTAAAATGCCTTACTGAAAACCAAATTGACATTTTCTTAGTACTTTATTTTTACAAATATGCGATGCTCCGTTTGAATACATTAATTTTTCAAGAATTTTGGATAAAGCTATCAGAAGTGAGATTGGGTGGTAATTGTTAGCATCAGACCTACCCCCTTTTTTATGCGGTGGTTTAACAATAGTGTATTTCAGTCCATCTGGAAAAATGCCCTGTTTCAGTGAGCTACTACTTATGTAGCTGAGAATCCTACTTATTTGTTGGGAACACACGTTTAGTACTCTGCTGGAAATGCCATCAATTCCATGTGAGCTTTTACTTTTGAATGAATTTATTATTTTCCTAATTTCAGCAGGAGAGGTGGGTTGCATTTCAATTTTACCAAATTGCACAATTATTACCTCTTCCATATACTGCCGTGCATTTTCTAATGAATAGCTTGATCCTATTTTCTCTATAAAACTTAAAATATGATTATTAAAAATGTTTTCTACTTCAGACTTCTTGTTAACGTACATTTCATTGACTTTAATGGAAATACAGTATTCCTGTGCTCTTGCCTTGTTTCCCTTTTAACAATATTCCAAATTATTTTAATTTTATTATCAGATGTGCTAATCTCAAACATAATGTACATACTTCTGGACTTTGTAATAACTTTTCTTACTACAGTGCAGTAGTTTTTTTTAATGTTTCTCTGTTTTGAGATCATTACTCCTCCTAGCTATAAGGTACATTTCCATTTACAAGATATTTTTATCACTTTAGTAAGCCATGACTTTTTACATGGTTTCTTACAATTATATTTCAGTGTTTTCTTGGGGAAACTGTTTCCAAATATACTCACAAAGGTATCATGAAATAGGTGAAATTATTAGCATCATGTTCCTTGTACACCTCATCCCAGTCTGACTGTTGTAAACTTTCCCTAAAATCTTGAATTTTTAAATCATTAACTGAACACACTACTTTGGAGGACTGTTTTGCATTACTATGTCATATAGTGTAACTAGCTGTGCATCATGATCAGATAGACCATTCTTAACAGGCAAAGTTTCTATTTGATTATCTTGGTCTACGAAAACATTATCTATCTTCCTGTACCAACCAAGTAGGAAAATCAATAACTGACATCAAATGAAAGAACCAAGTAATACTTCAATGTCAAGCTTTCTACCAGACTCTCTCAAAAAAATCTACATTGAAATCCCCACAAACAATAATTTGCTTTCTTCTGTATGACAGATAGCACAACAACGAAGCCAAGTTTTTCAAAAATATTTGAAAATTTCCCAATGGGGATCTACACATGGCTACAATTATAATAGTGCCATTATTTAGTTTAAGCTCACATGCTCATGCTTCTGTATGTTGCTCTATGCAAATCTTTTTTAGTTTCCAAGTTTTTCACACTATAACAGATTTTAATATATATGGCATCTCTTCCTCTCTCCATAGTGCTGAAAGCTTATATTCATCTACATTTACCATTTCCATACCTGTGACTATATGATGTTCAAACAGGCATAGTACATCTGTTCCACCCTCAGTTTCTAAATTTTCTAACCAAACAAGAAGCTCATTTACTGTATTTTTTAATCCCCTGATATTCTGATGCAATATACTGTCATAATTTTTACTGTGCTTTTATGTGAATCTTGTGACATACTAACATTATTTGTCACTTTACTGTTATGAGAATCTTGTGATATTTTAACATCTCTAGTACCTGCCTAACTGAACTTCTCATTAAGCTTAATTTCAATCAATGTTGAATGATTGGACACTGATCTTAGCCTAAAAAAGTACTCCCGTGAGTTTCAGTGCCCCCCTCCTTAGAGATTTTGCTGTCATCCTGTCCAGTTTACCCTTCCCTTTTCTATTGAGATGCAGGTCATGTCTTGTGAAGTCGCACCTACCAATACCATCAACAGGAACCAAACCTATGCCTGACAAAGTACGCGCCCGAAGCAGCTCATCTACCTCCATATTGCTGACAGAGCTGTTCAGTTGGGGCCGGTATACCGCATGAAAGCAGGAACCAAGCCAAAATTTGTATGGTTTGTTGTGGATGCTATTTTTACCAGGTCACAGTCAATATTGTAGAGCTGATCCCTGTCAATACCGTATTGTTTCCTGCTCCGCCCACTACCATAACATGATCCTGTAAAATCCTTGCACAATGGTCCTACAACCTCTATCACTTGGATAAGACATGCACTGGGCTTGAAAATACTTGTGACCCAGTAACTGTCAGCTAATTTTTCCTGCAACATCTGGCCCACACCTCTTCCATGGCTACTACCTAACGACAGAACTTTCCTCCTACTTTCTACTCTTTTTGCAACAGTTGGTTTCCTAGTGAAAGTCTGTTGAGAGCTGAGTACACTTACATCTACTTGAACTCTTCCTTAGTTGACTGAGGTAGCATGGCAAATCTATTATTTGTGCCAATGATGTAACTGTCAGATATTGTTCTCTTTCTGTTCTCTTTCTGTTCCTTGCTACCACTTCCCACCTGTCTTCATCATTCTCCCCCCTTAACCCCATCAGTTCCTCCCTAGAAATATTCAGTTCAGCCTGAAGGACTCTAATCTTCCCTTCCTATCCCTCGAACATAATCTGCAGTACCATGGAAGAGGACCATTCACTCCCATGATTTGCATGCCACTATATTCACCCTAATGTAACCATTTGCCACAACTGCTGCACAGAACCTCAAAACTGACTTTCCTACGGCAGCTCAAACACTTCTCGCTCATGGTGGTTTACAATATTTTTACAAACTTTATCTAGGCAGTGAGAGTAATATTCTATTAACTACAGATCACAAGAGTCACTAAAGTTATGTGGAACACTAATATATGTTTATACTATTAATATAGTAACGTAATGCAGTTAAATTAACATTAAAAATCAAAGCTTGTATACCCAAAAAATCAGGCCTAAGATCGTGTATGCACGATACATACCTTACACGTTTTGAAAGGAAATAAAAGATACAACTTAAAACCTTTAATTCCGCAAGTAGATATGACACTACTAAATATATATGTAATGAAAATAATCTAAATTCTTCACTTAATACTTAAAGAAATGTCTTTAGTTTGTATGTAAACCTACGTCTAAAGTATGCAGAAACTGGCCCTTAGGTTTTTTTTTTTTTTCTTTTTTTTTTTTTTTTTTTTTTTTTTTTTTTTTTTTTTTTTTTTTCCGAGAAGTGCTTTGAAACAAGTGAAACCTTCAATAGATGATATAAAACAGACTCTAATTAACTTAGTTATGGTGTAACATTAACTTAATTGACAGTTATTATAGAATTAATTACTTATCTTCACAAGCTTAATATTCAAGCATGTGTGATCTGTGCCGGTGCTTTCGAAATTCAAGTAATGGTTAACAATTGTCAGGTGCTAATTTAAAGCAGCATATTGTATTATATTTATTTTCATTTGCTGAAGGGATGTTCATTTGAAGTGTGTGGCTGGTGGTCATTACTTGTTGGTAGAAGTGAGAAGTTGTCATCATTGGAACTGCTGCCAACCTATGTGATCCAACACTGGTAGGTGCTCATTGAGTAATTGTAGTAAAACAGCCTTCTTGTGATGAATTCAGTAGTCACTTCTGTAAATATGCACCCATCACATTTAAGCATGAATGTCTCTATAATGCGTGGCAATGAAACTCAATTATCAATGCAGCAGTGTTGCCGGCAGTGAATGAAGTTCTCTCTTACAATTTTTCAGTCTGCAATGAGTTGTAAGTGAGCAGTGGGCCACCAATGTGGTGTACATAGAATTCTGTACACTATGAGCTATAAAAGCAAACCAAATAGAAGGACAAAATAAATGATATTCGTAAGTGTTTTGTATCTCATGACTGTATGAAAATGGTGATAGAATCCAAAAATACATTACCGACATCAACAGCTGGCACCAGTGTCATTTTGACGCAGGTGCAATTGTCCTGGGGCTGAACAACCACACTATCTACTTCTGTCGAGGCCAGACATACATCCTAAATGCTTTTATTCTTGGGAGTCAGCCAATTCACCTTCACATTGAAATGCTGTGGCTTGTCATTGGACCACATCCCAGTGATACTTAACATGGACATCAAAATAATCTCACAGCCCAACAGATGTTGCCATCTCCAAGGAATCAACTGGAAACATTCCCAAACCCAGATATTAGACAAGTGTGAGGGCACAATGGATCCAGGCAGTGTGGTCAACAAGGTGCTGACCCCCCTTATGTGACAGGTGCTGTGAGTGGCAGATACAGCCATGTACAGGAGCCTGCAAAAGCCGCACTTAGGCGGTCATTAAGATGTAAAACTGGCACTTCTGCAAATGGAAACTCACTAATCATCCATTGATAAAATGACTTTAAAATCAGCTGTAACAAGATGTCAAGGTAGCCACAGATGAGGCTTGAATCCAAGATTGGGTGGGCAATATTGCCACATTCAGTATCAAGGATGACAGCACTGTGGCCACACAATTCCTTCTTCATAGGTAGCTAAACCCACTGCTGAAAATGTACCAGATGTCATCTGTGAGCCAGATACCAATGCCTTGGCAGATAAATTTGCAGCCATTTTATGCCTGTGAAGACCCAGTCAACAACAAGCACATCTGCCTGGGGTAGATAGGCTACTGGCAGCCCAGGGAAGAGGACAAGATTGAGCCAGTCACAGGGGAGGAGATGTTCAGCACTTAAATGTAAAGAAAGATGGAGGCAGCAACGGACTCTACAACGTACTGCTGAAGCAACTGCTACTAAGTTCACATCACATCTTGACTGCCATTTTGCTGTGATGAGCAGTCTGTCAACTGCCCCTCTCTGTAGAAACATGAAAGTTGTAGCTATGCTGGAGAGTGGTAAATATCCATGGCTGTCACAGGATTATTGGCTGATCAGACTGCTTCCTTCCTGTTTGAAAGTTTTCAAGAGGATCTACATGAAGTGATTGCTCAAACATGTCATTGCATAATGCATAGTACCAGACGAGCAGTTTGGCTTCTGGAGGAGGCTCTCTACATCTCATCTACTGCTGCAGTTGATGAAGCAGCAGCATTGTGAGCACCTTAAGATGATGCCTGGTTCTGTCAGAGGCATTTGTTTTTGTGTGGCACACTGGCCTCACATACAAAGTTCTTGGCCATCAGTAATGATGTCACACAGTTACCTGCTCCACTCCTACCTATCCATAAATATCCTTCCATTATGGAACAGTCAATATGTGCTTGAGTGCCAGGGGGGTCAGTGTTCATACCTATGCTGTACTCATTGCACACTTCTGATGTACCAGTAGAAGTGCTGATGACACAGTTCTGTTCACACACAGTATAAGTATGTAGATGCTAGGAAAAGTTGAAGATTAGGGCTTAATGATATATCAGCAACAAGGTTGTTAAAGATGAAGTGCTAGCTTGAGTTGGATAAGGGTGAAGCAGAAATTTGACTGTGGCCTTTTCAATTTACACTGGTTGCCTTAAGTGGTTTAGAGAAACTGAGGAAATGTGGGATCTAGGTGATCAGTTGGGACTTTAAGCACCACTCCTACAGAATGCAAGCCTGATACCTTACCACTACATCATCTCAACTGGTAAATGTAAGCCATACAAAATTATTTGTTGGGAGACCCCATGACATCTATTAATCCACCTAACTGAAAAGTTTTTCCCTCTCCACATTAACACCTTACCTTTGTGAAGTATGTGTTTTGTGTCGTAAGTGTAGTGTTAAGAGTAGGGTATATACGTAGTACAGTTGACTGATGTGCTTTCCACATGATGAGTAAATTTAATTTTTTGTTCATAACTATGAAGCAAGTATATGCTATATTCAAAGCATTTTACAGATTTAGAAAACAATAATTTGCACATACCTTCTAGAAATAAGAAACTGAATGCAATGAATGCCATGTAAACTGTAGACATAACATCTAAGGTGAACCCAAATGTCTGTGATGTCGTTAAATACATATGCCATGCTGAAGTGTGTAAATCCTGAAACATGTACATAATAAGAAAGTAACTTCACTGTTTATCTGAAGAATGAAAACTCTTCATTCTCCTATAGAGACAGAATAATTTAATAAAATTATCACATAATTTTAAGATGATTTAAGGGTTGGACATTACATATCTTCAGGAGGGAAAATTCCTAGAACTAACAATAGAAACATATAAAAGCAGGGATACCTTTCCAGTTGTTGAATTGTTCATTATTAATAAACTTTACTGAATACTACATACAGAAACATTACTAAAAATGATCTGAAAAATCAGTGTCTTATTGGAGGCCATCACAGATGAAACCACTATAGATTCTTTGAAGCTTGTCAATTGTGCCATACCTCATTCAATTTTAAAATCTTGAACTACTTAGTCTGGCAGTATAAAAATGAGAGTAATGTCATCCAAGAAGAAAGCAAAGCATGACAAAATTACTGTCCAAATTGTTCAAAATTCAGCTATTACTATGCGTTTATGCAACTGAATCCACTTGCTTCACAGTGCAGCATGCCACAAGAATTATAAATTGCCACACCAGTGACACAAGAAGCAAATCTTCCCACCTCCCAACAGGTATCAGGTAAGCCAAATCACCCCTCTTTCATCAAAATGAGTATTTCAGCTCCAAATTTCTTCAACCAAATTTGTATTCTTTTTAAAAATGGTTCAAATGGCTCAGCACTACGGGATTTAACATCTGAGGTCATCAGTCCCCTAAAACTTAGAACTACTTAAACCTAACTAACCTAGGGACATCACACACATTCATGCCCAAGACAGGATTCGAACCTGCGACCGTAGCGATCGCGCGGTTCCAAACTGAAGCGCCTAGAACTGCTGTGCCACTTTGGCCGGCGCTGTAATCTTTTGAACCTTAGGTATTTTTCAATACATATGCCAAAAGCCCTGTTTCCAACCATGAATCTGTAATCTTTTCAGATGACACGTTTTTTTAGCAAAGATAACATGTAAGTCAAAAGATTTTTACGTTTTCTATTATAATTTCATGTTGTTGCAACCTGAAGCTTTGCTCTTGTCACTAACTTTGACAGTCATGACTCTACTCTTAATATAAACTTTTACTTTAATTTGATGCACAAATATGAATGTTCACTGACTTGTCCGGATCAGCTGCACAAGTGATTTGATCTATAGGACAGATAACAGTGAATTGAAATATTAATATGAGGTGTAACTGACATATGCATGTGTTTACATGACCTGTGTCAAATAATCACAATATATAACCTGAAAAATTAGTAATATGAACCACAAAGTGCAGCTTTGTAATTTTTTGTATTACCTGATGTTTGTCAAATTCTTCTCTCAATACACTCTCAGCACCAAAGGCTCTTATAGTAGTCAGTCCTTGTAAAGTTGCAAGAAGGTGGGTGAATACAGGACTTTTAGCTGAAACAAATTTATAGATCTGATCAGGTATTATTTTTAGTTGTGAGGGAACTGAAATTAAAGACTCAAAACTAAAAAGAAATATTTGAAACATTGTGTAATCCTGACATTCTACAGTGTGTTTTCAGTTGGTAAAGTTATGTATTACCATAATTTTTAGAGTACTGGAAATACTTTCAAGTGAAGTGAAGGTGAAAATCAACTAAAACTATCTAAAGCTTTTAAATGAACCAAGGAAAACAGTGAAAATAATGATGCCATTCATATTGAAACTGATTTGGATTACTTGGGTAGTGAAAGTGCCGTATTGTGTAAAATTAATAAAATTTTAGCAGAAGACTTTTCCTTAATGTTAGAAGACCATGTAACTCCTACAGATTAACTTGATGAACTTCAAATCTCAAAAGTGGAAAAGAAATCCATCCATATAATGTTTTGAAACTAGAGTAAATTCAGTATCAAGTTTAGAGTTGGCCAGGTTCTGGAGGATGGTAATTCAGCAAACAAAAATTGACCATAAGATTTTGACAGATATTTGTGGGTGCTGCTTGAAATGTCTGTCTGAGGAAATCTATTGCATCTGCATTTGACCATTATTTTCAATCCATAAACTTCCTTACATCATTAAACTGTGTCCATTAAGTTAGGTGGTCAGTGTTTCCAGTATCACCTCATTTGTGTCGCAGCTACAATCTGGAAACTGAATCTGATTTTGTGTAACTACTTTTAATAATGCTCCCAGTAAAATTTTCTTAAGCCTTTATCCACACGTATGTTGTGCATTACTGTTACTTTTTAAAATGAAGTGGAGGATGGATAACATTTCTTGGTACAATATACTTTAATTTTGTTTTCTGTATCTGCACAGGGTTTGACAGTGCCATGAAAATGTCACAGTTGGTACAGATGTATCTATACTATCTGATGGTTGCTCGACTGCAAGCTAGGAATTTGAACACTGGAATAGGGAATAGAATCTTGATTGGCAAGTCCATCTACAGGGGAGCAGTGAGTCCAAACACTGTGTAGAGAAGAGCATGAAGAGAAACACAAAACACAACCAGTGGGAGTAATTGAACAACAAAACACAACACAACAGAGCATGGTGCGAGGAGAATGTCAGATCTGAGATAGTTGAAATCAGCCTGGCCTACTGCCACCAACAGGTAAACACCTGGATCACTGGTTCTGCCCATATAATATTTTGTGCACACTATCCGTAACAGTTTTCCACTTTATTTTGCTCAGAAACCCATGCCAGTTCATCTGTTCCCATATTCATGCCTACTGCTGGTTCCTCCCCCCATGAAAAGGCCACGTAGGACTGAAACTGGTAATGTTTGTGCCACAACTTCCGAAACAAAACCAGAGAGGGTGTGAGATTCCCCAGTAGTGGAACTACCCCACAATAGGCAACATCAGTGCAGCTGATGCCTCTGGAGTGGTGGAAGAGTACGGATACTGGCATAGTGGCTGGGCTGCCTGTAATGGTGAGGGCAAGCACAATCCAAAGATAAGAGATGAAAGAAGGGTGCTGGTTCCAATTTTATGGCTCCAGAGCACAAACTGCAGGTGCAAGCCTTGCTGGTGCTTTACTCTGCAGACAGCTGGTGATGGTGGGGGACAGCTGCAGGTGTGCACCCTGTCACATTTGGGGACCTCTTACTGGGAAAATGCTATGACTGACCTTGCCATCCAGCTGGTATGGTACAGCAGCATCATGGGTCCAACAGACTGCAGACACCACTCATTGGAGACATAGATCAGCTGTTCCTGATTGACATCCATTAAAAATAAATGCTGACACTTGTTCCCCACCTCTATACACAGCAGCCAGTCAAGTTATGCTCTGTGCAAAATTCTACCAGGTGGCTTCCTCTTTCATTCCATATTCACCTACTACTTTTCCTTCACTTCCTTTTCCTACTATCAAATTCCAGTCACCCATGACTATTAAATTTTTGTCTCCATTCACGACCTTAATAATTTCTTTTTTGTCATCATACGTTTCTTCAATTTCTTCATCATCTGCAGAGCTAGTTGGCATATAAACTTGTACTATTGTAGGAGGCGTGGGCTTCATGTCTATCTTGGCCATGATAATGCATTCACTATGCTGTTTGTAGTAGCTTACCCGCACTCCTATTTTTTATTCATTATTAAACCTACTCCTGCATTACCCCTATTTGATTTTGTGTTTATAACCCTGTATTCACCTCACCAAAAGTCTTGTTCCTCCTGCCACCGAACTTCACTAATTCCCACTATATCTAACTTTAACCTATCCATTTCCCTTTTTAAATTTTCTAATCTACCTGCCCGGTTAAGGGATCTGACATTCCACGCTCCGATCCGTAGAACGCCAGTTTTCTTTTTCCTGATAACGACGTCCTCTTGAATAGTCCCCGCCCGGAGATCCAAATGGGGGACTATTTTATCTCCGAAATATTTTACCCAAGAGGACGCCATCATCATTTATCCATGCAGTAAAGCTGCATGCCCTCAGGAAAAATTACGCCCATAGTTTCCCCTTGCTTTCAGCCGTTCGCAGTACCAGCACAGCAAGGCTGTTTTGGTTAATGTTGCAAGGCCAGGTCAGTCAATCATCCAGACTGTTGCCCCTGCAACTACTGAAAAGGCTGCTGCCCCTCTTCAGGAACCACATGTTTGTCTGGCCTCTCAACAGATACCCCTCCGTTGTGGTTGCACCTACGGTATGGCCATCTGTATCGCTGAGGTGCGCAAGCCTCCCCACCAGCGGCAAGGTCCATGGCTCATGGCGAAGGGCTTCAATATGTAGAACACGTTTTCTTTCTCCTGATAAAAACATTCTCCTGAGTAGTCCTTGCCTGAGATCCAAATGGGGGACTATTTTACCTCCGGAGTATTTTGTCCAAGAAGACACCATCATCATTTAACCATACAGTAAAGCTGCATACCCTCGTGAAAAATTACGGCTGTAGTTTCTCCTTGCTTCTAGCCATCCACAGTACCAACACAGCAAGGCCATTTTGGTGAATGTTACAAGGCCAGATCAGTCACTCATCCAGATTGTTGCCCCTTAAACTACTGAAAAGGCTGCTGCCCCTCTTCAGGAACCACACGTTTGTCTGGCCTCTCAACAGATACCCCTCCGTTGTGGTTGCACCTACAGTATGGCTATCTGTATCGCTGAGGTATGCAAGCCTCCCCACCAATGGCAAGGTCCATGGTTCATGGGGGGAGGGGGGGGGGGGGAGGGGGAGGACTAATTCTCATAGCAGGAAATTTAAGAAGAGCGAAACTGTAAAAGATAATTACTTAAGTCTCAACAAGGCTCTTAGTTTTAGTTACTGGTCTTTGTTTGGAACTCATGTTTTTCATTATATCCCTGGAATTAGTTTCTATTAATGTTGTAGTATGGTGAACTCATTGTGTATGGGAACTAGTGAGAGAAATGTATTTAAAATCAGATGCAAAATTTTCAGAACTTCCTCATTACTGCTGTGACCCAGTTGTTTCCCAACATATTAAGATTAAGAATGCAGTTATTGCTCCAAGATTACAATGATGATCATAAATTAAATATGAATTCCAGCTCTGAAAAATTGTTGCCTCTAATATGAAAATCATTACATAGTTTATCTTACTTACTCATTCCTTCCAGTCGCTTAATGTTCATCGAAGACCTCAGGTAAATTTTTCTCACAAACCAAAGGATAAAGCCCATAACAATAATAGGGATAAGATACACCCAGTTGACAGCCACTGCTATGACCAGTGATCCAAGCACACTCATAATGATCTAGAATTTAGATAAGAAATGTGGTCAGAGAAGTGAATATCATGTGACATAATTACAAACAGTAAAATTGGGCAAAGAGACAATCATACAACAGCACAAGTAGTCAAATAATTAGAAAAGTTATTTCAGGTACATGTAAAGAATGGGTGGATGATCAGAGGAGCTCTCAATTATCAGTCTCTCTCTTATGAAGCTTCACAAAAATATTAAGAACAATCAAAATATCTTACTAAATTGTCTTTGTCATAATAACACTTTTGTGTAGGTTAACTGGATGGATTATCATTCACACTTAGGGTAATCCTTATTATAGTACTACTGGAACAAAAAAGTAAAAAAAAATTGGCATGTATGCATTATTTTCAGTTTTTAACATATTACTTGACAGTGTTAAAAATTTAACTGGTAAGATATTTGTTACTGGAAATGGTGACCTGCAAATAAACTAATGTTTATTTCTGTACCATACAAACCACTGTAATGTGAATTATAGAAGATACACATTATTGTATTACACATGGAGCAGTCTTTCCATTGTGTTCAAAGGTAGAGAACGGGAAGAATGATTTCATTTGCCTGTGCATGATTGAGCTAATTTTATCTTTGTGGTCTGTACTATGAGGCTGAAAACATTATATTGTCAGCTATCTTATAACTTTTTTCATTATTAAAAGAGAATCTTATCTTTGTTTTGTAAATTTTGTTTGCTGCAAATGATTGCTGCACAAAGAAAACTAGTCAAAATCTTGTATTGATATGTGCTTCTATAAAGACAAAGTGTGTACACTTCTTTTGATACTTTTGCCTGTATTTAAAACTACATTACCTTCTTCTAGGCACTAGGTTTATTTAACTAACCATTCAGAATATTCCTTCACTTAGAAGTCAAATTCTTCAACACATATTTTATTCAGCACCACTTACTTATTTAAAATCAAATCGCAGAAAAGAATACTTCCTGACTCGTCTGGAAATACACAAAACAAAAGGCTTTTGGTGGTGAATACCTTATGCTCAATACAGTACTGTGAATATTTGCTTAATAACTCACACATCAGTGCTGGAGGCCACTGTTTGTAAATTCGATGAGGAAACACTCAGTTACCAACCACATTTTTGGTGCACCCATTCAGTTCATTAAAAATGCAATGCTCAGTTACATAGTGAACAAGGATAGTGTTGCATTGGGGAAACAGACAAATCCATGCAATAGCTAAACATTGTTTTTAGATAACACCAAAGTCCAAATTACAGTCCAGGAGGAAACAATGTACTGCAGGATCATCATCTACAGACCCACATGAGAGCTTGCTGTAAACATCTTATGATTGTCAAGCAAGCCTGTTGTGGTCCATGACAGCCCTTAAATCTGCAGCATGTGTGTTGTCATGTGATGTGACACTGCCAGTTGTATCCTTCCATTACAGGCTACAGGCCTAGTGACTTCACTAGATGTATTCGTACTCATAATGAGTGATCCATTGATAAGTCCAGTAGTTTTACAACAGTTCAGTTGTCCTCAGCTTGTAATCTCCAGGTTCATTACTATTATAATTTTGGGAATAATAACTTTTGTGCCTGGACTTTTATTAAACTGAATAACTGTCCAGTGCAAAACTTTTTGAAAAGATAAATACTCTATCTTGTGCAAGCCTTTTCATCTCCAAATAACTACTGCATCCTATGTCCTTCTGAATCTGATTATTGTATTCATCTCTTGGTCTCTCTCTACGATTTTTACCCTCTATGACTTTTACTCCTCACACTGTCCTCCAGTACTAAACTGGTTATCCATAGATGTCTCAGAATGTGTCCTATTGACTGATCCCTTCTTTTTGTCACGTTGTGGCACAATTTCTTTTATCATCAGTTCTACTCAGTCCCTCCCCATTAGTTACATGAGCTATCTAACCAATCTTCAGCATTCTTCTGCAGCACCACATTACAAGAGCTTTTACTCTCTTCTGTATAAGAAATTTATCATCCACATTTCACTTCCATACATGGCTACACTGAAGATAAACAACTTCAGAAAAGACTTCCTAATCAGTGCTGTGCACAGAAGCCCGGACCTCGGGTGGTGGCAGCACTGATCTACAAGAGTCTCAGGATGAAGTGAGCCCTTGATGTCAACACACGAGTGGAGCAGTGCTGTACATAATCACTGGTGTGCTACAGGCTCTGCAGAGTCATGCACAGAGGCGCAGCCCACAGTATGCAGCAACACTTCAGGGACTAGTCCATGCCATGTGCAAGCACTGGCTTGCTGCAGTCTATGGACTGGTGGCAGCACTGACCGCTGTTGTGAGGTATATGAATGGCAAGTACAGCAGTCCTTACTCACTATGTTTACATGGCCTCCAAAAACCTGATTTCGTAAACTGATTTCCCAATGCTGCTTTTGATCGCTCATGTAAACACTCCAAAATCAATTTAGGAAATATGCTTCTTGCTGTCAGTTTTTGACTTTCACAATCGATTTTGGTTATCAAATAAAGAGCACAACTGTTTTTGAAAAGTGCATGGGCTGTCAAGTTACCACTCATTTTATAAAAATTTCGACTAATATAGATGAAGTGGCGTTTTTCACTGTGAAGTAGAAGTAGAAATATTATACTGAGCATGAATCTGCCTACTTCTAATATGTAATTGAAGAGAAATATTGATTGTGCTGACCCAATCAGAAACTTGTGCTGACTAAACCAGAAACTGTAACAGCTGATTTCCTGACGCAATATTTGACTGGGGTAGCAAATCCACTTCAGGCCTTTAACATGTAAGTGTGACAGCGAAAATGGTTCCCAAAATTTGTTTTCATCTTCCAGAAGATATGTCATATTTAAATGTAGTGGGTGTAGTGCTGCAACTTCGCCATTTTTTTCCTAATGCACAAAATGAGTGTGGAAACTGAATGTGATTTGCAGAGGAAGAAGAGCATGTCAGGAAAAAGGGAAATGAAAGAAAAACTAATCAGTGGTGAGTATATAACTGCACAGCCTAGAGGAATCTTAAAAGTACAGTTTGGATGACATGTAAGCCTATTTTGGATGGTGATGGGAAAGAAGTTAATTTTGTTTACTGTTCACTGTGCAATGAAATTTATGCTCACGCTAAAGTGTCAATTGGCACTTTGCGCATTTCTAGCCATTCTTGCTTGTTTAATAAACAACGATCTTATGTGTATGAGAAATGACTTCCTAAACCTACTCAGGAGATAATTGTCAACAAATGAATGGATAGATGTGCATGAGACTAAGTTTGCAAGGAACTATAGGAAGTGAAGGTTTCTGGATCTTGTTGAGACATTGGCTGACCCTGGAAGAACTTACAGATAAGAGTCTGCAAAGGCTATTATTATTCATGCCACAAACATATCACAGCACATGGTAAAAAGTACTAAAAGCCTAAGACATATAATAATGCCATAGGTAATAGCTCATATAATAAAAAGTGAATGCTCACCAACTACGGACATGTGGTCATGCAGCGCAAGAAGAAACCATTATCTGACGCGCTCTGTTTCCTATTCTGTTCACCGGGAATTCAGTTTCCAGGTGAACCAAAAACTGGCAATAACATACGAAGAGAACTGTTGAGAAGATATATGTCTCTTGGTATCCATGACTCTGCTTTGAAAGACAAGCATTTTACAAGTGGTCAAGGTGCCAACATTGCCACTGCATTGCACAATTATTCAGGACTGAATTGTTCCTGTCATATGCTAAATAAAGTGTTACGAAATACTTTTAATGCGAAGTATATATGCGTCAGTTGTTCACAAGTTCATGGTCTTTGCAAAAGAACTCATCACTTATGAAAGGAAAAGGAGGAAGAGGAGGAGGAGGTGGAGATTAGTGTTTAATGTCCCATCAACAACGAGGTCATTAGAGACGGAGCAGCAGCTTGGATTAGGGAAGGTTGAGGATGGAAATCGGCCATGCCCTTTTGGAGGAAACATACCGACATTTGACTGAAGTGATTTAGGGAAATCATGGAAAACCTAAATCAGGATGGCTGGATGAGGGATTGAAGTGTCATCATGAAAAGAAAAGTGTCCTTCTTAATGCTCTTGACAGATCGCTAGAGCAGTCCAATGATACTCACTGGAATACACGGTTGATGTTGTTATAAGCAGTAGAAAGCCAATATTCGACTTTATGCAAAAAGTTCTCAAAGAAGGGATAAATAGCTCGAATTGAACTAGTTTCTCTTCTCACTGCATTTATGATATTTTTTTACTGTAAATCTTATACATTATCACTTATTTTGTATCTTTTAAAACAGAGGCTTTTTGCAACTCTTCAAGGAGATGTCCAAGGAATTAGATCTAGAGCAATCACCTACACTACACCTTCTGGAAAATTACAGCATTTGAGTCAGGCCACAGGGCTGCAGTGGGTAGAGGCACAGGCTGTCAGGCAGCTGCGTTGAATGTGGTGGGTTGGACCAGAGAAGTGCGCAGTTTGGGCAGAGGGCCACTCTGTAATACTCTCTTTTTAGGACTTAAATCTATATTTGAAGCTGACAAATTGTTCTTCTTCATAAACACTTTTCTTGCCCTTGCCAGTCTACATTTTATACCCTCTCTACTTTAGCACTCATCAGTTACTTTGCAGCCCAAATAGCAAAACTTATCTACTACATTAAGTGTCTCATTTCCCAATCTAATTCCCTCAGCATCACCTGATTTAATGTTACTACATTCCATTATCCTTGGCGTGCTTTTGTAGATGTCCATCTTATATCTTCCTTTCAAGACACTTTCCATTATGTTTAACTACTCTTCCAAGTCTTTGCTGCCTCTGATAGAATTACAATATCATTGGCTGACCTCAAATTTTTTGTTTCTTTAATTCCTATTCCAAATTTTTCTTGGTTTCCTTTAATTTTGTTCAATCTGCAGACTGAATAACGTAAGGGACAGGCTACAACCCTCTCTCACTCCTTTCTCAGCCACTGCTTTCCTTTCATGCCAATCAGCTCTTATAACTGCCATCTGGTTTCTGTACAAGTTGTAAATGGCCTTTCGCTCCCTCTATTTTACTCCTGCTACCTTCAAAATTTGAAAGAGAGTATTCCAGTTAAGTCAGTGCTCTGTCAAATTCTTCTCACTGTATCATATCTCCCATATCATCCTCATCTGCATCCTCTTCCTTTTGTATAATATTGCTTTCAACTTCATCTCCCTTGCAGAGACCCTATATATACTCCTTCCATCTTTTGAGCTCTCCTTCTTTGGTTAGCACTGGTTTCGCATCTCAGCTCTTGATATTCATACAGCTGCTTCTCTTTTCTCCAAAGGCCTCTTTAATTTTTCTGCGAATGGTTCCTGTGCCAGTGAAGTATGCTTTTAAATCTTTATATTTGTCCTCTAGCCAATCCTACTTAATCCAACTTGTGTGTCCTGTCAGTCTCATTTTTTATATATTTGTATTGCTTTTCACCTGCTTTATTTGCTGCATTTTTAAATTTTCTCCTTTCATCAGTAAAATTCAATATCTCATGTGTTATTCATAGATTTCCACTAGGCCTGGTCCTTTTACCTATTTGACCCTCTGCTGCCTTCACTGTTTCATCTCTCAAAGCTACCCATTCATCTTCTACTGTATTCTCTTTATCTGGTCTGATCAGTCATTGCCTAATGCTCCCTTCAAAACTCCCTGCAACCTCTGGTTCTTTCAACTTATCCAGATCACATCTCCTTAATTTCTTACCTTTTTGCAATTTCTTCACTTTTAATTTACACTTCATAACAAATAAATTGCAGTCAGAGTCCACATCTGCTACTGAAAAGTCTAACAAATTAAAATCTGCCTTTTAAATACTCTGTCTTACCATTATATAATGAGCCTGAAATCTTCCAGTCTCTCCACATCTCTTCCACATATACCAATTTTCTTTCATGATTCTTAAACAAGGTGTTAGCCATACCAGGTGGCTTCCTCTTTCATTCCTTTCCCCTGACCATACTCACCTACCAGTTTTCCTCCTCTTCTTTTGCCTACTATCGAATTCCAGTCACCTACGACTATTACATTTTCATCTCCCTTAACTATCAAGGTAATTTCTTTTATCTCATCACACATTTCTTCAATCTCTTCATCATCTGCGGAGCTATTGCATATAAATAAACTTGTGCTATTGTGGTGGGCAAGGGCTTTGTGGCTATCTTGCTACATTAATGTGTTCACTATGCTGTTCTTAGTAGCTTACCCACATGCCTATTTTCTTATTCATCATTAAATGTACTCCTGCATTACCCCTATTTGATTTTGTATTTATGACCTGGTATTCACCTGACCAGAAGTCCTGTTCCACCTGTCACTGAACTTCACTAATTCCCACAGTATCTAACCATAATCTGTCCATTTCCATTTTCAAATTTTCTAATCTATCTGCCCAATTAAGGGGTCTAACATTCCACACTCTGATCTATAGAGTGCTACTTTTGTTTCTCCTGATGACGACATCCTTCTGAGTAGTCCCTGCCTGGAGATCCAAATGGGGGATTGTTTTACCTCCAGAATATTTTCATGATTTAATCATACAGTCAGTAGAGCTGCATGCGCTTGGGAAAAATTATGGCTGTCATTTCCCCTTGCTGTCAGTCTCCAGGAGAGGACAGTACTCTGTGTGAGGGTTACCATAAGTCATGTATCAGAGTACTATCAGGAGAGGATTGTACTGTGATACAGGACCCTCAGTAACCCACACAACACACTCATTCGCAGTGTATTTGAATCACCCGACAATAGTCAGGGTGACTTATAGCTGTTTATGAACATCTACTAACTCATCGTATGCTTGAGAACAGCAGTCATAGTGGGCCTGAACTGCAGGATGGGCAATGTTTTATGGCACATTAAAAGATAAGTTTAAATTAATCTTGCTGATTCTCTTTTAATCTCTGTATCTGTTAAACTAAAAGTATTTGCTAATTCCCTTTAGGAACTGAAACAATTAATAATTCAATACGAGATTTCTGTTAAGACAACAGAAAAATTGGTGTGAAAGGCAGACCTTCTGATTTTCTGAAACTTTTTTGATGTAATGGTCACTAAAAAATTCGAAAATAGCATTAATTTATGGCAAATACACACAATATACATTCGCATTGTAGGGGAAAACTAAAAGTAACATGCTATGTTGGTTACACTATGTGCTGCAGTAATCGTAAATTACAATTACCAAGTTATTATGAAATATGTTCTGTACAATACTTGTACTTACTAAAAATTCTTAAAATTGCATTTAATTTGATTTTTACCAATGCAATAAATTCTGCGGTGTGTTGTTACACATGGATACAAGACAAGTCACAATTACAATTTATGTAAATATCATAATTAGCTCATAATAATTCAAAACAATGAATATGAGACAAGTCACAGTTATTATTTGTATAAACATTATAATTAACTCATATTAATAAAAAATCAACAGTTACGTCTGTAGAAAGAAAGAAATTAGCTAAAAACGTATGGTATACAGGGTGTTACAAAAAGGTACGGCCAAACTTTCAGGAAACATTCCTCACACGCAAAGAAAGAAAATATGTTATGTGGACATGTGTCCGGAAACGCTTACTTTCCATGTTAGAGCTCATTTTATTACTTCTCTTCAAATCACATTAATCATGGAATGGAAACACACAGCAACAGAACGTACCAGCGTGACTTCAAACACTTTGTTACAGGAAATGTTCAAAATGTCCTCCGTTAGCGAGGATACATGCATCCACCCTCCATCGCACGGAATCCCTGATGCGCTGATGCAGCTCTGGAGAATGACGTATTGTATCACAGCCGTTCACAATACAAGCACGAGCTTGACAAGAGCTTTCAAATGCCCCCATAAATGAAAGTCAAGAGGGTTGAGGTCAGGAGAGCGTGGAGGCCATGGAATTGGTCGGCCTCTACCAATCCATCGGTCATCGAATCTGTTGTTGAGAAGTGTATGAACACTTCAACTGAAATGTGCAGGAGCTCCATCGTGCATGAACCACATGTTGTGTCGTACTTGTAAAGGCATTTTCTAGCAGCACAGGTAGAGTATCTCATATGAAATAATGATAACGTGCTCCATTGAGCGTAGGTGGACGAAACTAAAATGAGCTCTAACATGGAAATTAAGCGTTTCCGGACACATCTCCACATAACATCTTTTCTTTATTTGTGTGTGAGGAATGTTTCCTGAAAGTTTGGCCGTACCTTTTTGTAACACCCTGTATACAGGAAACATGTAACTTGGTTAATTTAGGCTCATAATAATAAAAATAATAGTAACATCAACAGCGAAGCCTTTAGCACATAAGATAATATTTAACTTTGTTAATGTAGGATGGAATTCATAAATTCATCTACTGTGTGGAAGGACTTCTTCTGAAATAACATTTTTACTTTGTCTCTGAATCTTTCTCTATTTAACTTCGATCTTTCTGGTACTGGTATTGCATACAACTCCCACATGCCTTATGCAGTTGCTTACACATTCTTTGACTAATTACAAATAATTCATTGGAATGATGGAACTGATAAAGATAAATGCCTTCACTTTAAAAAAAAAATTGTAAATTTTCATGAAAAAAAGCACATTGTTATGTGGATTTAAATAAAAGGCACTGGAATGAAAAAAGTGTTTAGTGGTGGAGGAGAGGGACGCTTATCTCATTATCTTAATTATTCTCATCAGAATAATAAATATCTCTCTGTGTGGAGCACCCCAAAATGGAACGCGACGTGTGTACACTGAATTTACTAGTGCAAAGTAGACACATTTTACTGTTTCATTGTCATAAACTTTTCTCTACTCAGGACATTATAAATGCATAGTACAAACTGCTCAGTCTATTTATTAACTTTTTTATGTATGTCCCACAGTAAGGTCTCATCTACTTACACTCCGTGGAATTTAGTGATTACTTCTGGGTTTATATGTACAGGTTCAAATCTGCCATCATCTGTCCTTGATAAATCTACAATATGTGATGGATGAAAATGTATAATCACAGCTGTGTCCTTGTTGACTAACAGTTTTTTTTAGTATTTAAGCAAATTGCCAGCCTGGACTTGTATTGGAGACCATGTTATTGAGTTCATTAGGACAGAGATTTTAATATAGTACCAGCAAGCTGCAGCAGGAAGCTGCCATTGTCATCAGGTCCATGTCATCTCCTCTAAACTTACGGACAATGGCATAAACATCTAGCAGTTCAAAGTGCAGTGCCATCAGCCATAAGGATTGAGGCTTTCTTCCATTTATTGTAAAGGCCTTAATCTATTTTAAATATGGTTTTACTGCTTTAACAGCCTGTAATCTAGTTTTATATATTGGGATTAACTGATTTACATATTATTGTAAATTTGTCATACTTTATTGTTGTCATAAGTAGACATTGTCTTATAGAAGACATGCATATCTACCACAAGTAGGGAAAGAAAAGTATGCTTACTTCTATATATATAATTTCCCACTTTTTGCTGCTGTGTTTAGTTTGACAATGCATGAACATTTTCTCACCAAATGCTACTAATAGGTATGATCCACATACAAACACCACCCATAGGTATGACCCACATACATTTTAACAGCACTTTACTTAACTCACAGTAGACCTAATGAAAATATATTTCTTGTTTCAAGATCTTAATGTATACTTTTTAGTTTTTCCTATTATACCAAAGAAGATGGTTATTGTGGGACAAAACCTCTTATGATTGTGTCATAAAATGTGACAGTGTCAAAAATAAACAAAACTTCGTAATCAGATATGCCATAAACACAACATGAATGTGAGTCTGGTTCTCTTTTATAATACCATAAAGTTCACCTCATGTGGTTGGATCAAGAAACAGTGTTTTGGGGAATAGCTCTGAGTCAGAACTGAGAAAGGGCACAGGAGCAACAATGTGAGAAGAAAGTTTGTTGTCAGTGTTTGTGAAGAATATACTGAATATTTCACATATTTCTTTAGGGTCAGAGATATTGCTACCCTCATACTTAATGTATGTGATTGAGTGACCCTTGCTTTCCTTACCACTGTCCCATTCATAATTTCCCACATTACTTTAGATTTATTCTCAGTGTTGACTATAAACAGCCGGTTGTAGTTTCTTTGCTTGTGAATAACCTTGCTGAGAATTTTGTTTTATACAATCATGAATTAACTGTTGTATATAGTTCTGTTGTACGCAAGAACAGTTTTTTTTATTTTTGCAAGAAATTTGTATTTCTAAAGTTATCCATTTCTGACAAGATTTTTTTGCATGAACCTTTCTTTTTTAAAACAAATTTATCTGATGGGTTTGATTTTACTCAAACACAAAAAAAATACTGGTAGTCAACTTACATATACAAAAATAAATAATATATGACCAAAATGCATGGATTTTGCAGTTAGCTGATTTCATGACAACTTCTACACTAGATGAACACTGTAGCATCAGTACATCTCATAAAAGCAGAGTAAATTGTGGAGCACAACACTGAACCTCTTCTGCTTCGGGCAGCTAATTATTTAAAAAAATTGTTCAAATAGCTTTGAGCACTGTGGGACTTAACTTCTGAGGTCATCAGTCCTCCAGAACCTAGAACTACTTAAACCTAACTAACCTAAGGACATCACACACACCCATGCTCGAGGCAGGATTCGAACCTGTGACCATAGCAGTCGCGCCGTTCCAGACAGTAGTGCCTAGGACCGCTCGGCCATCCCGGCCGGCCTAATTATTCAATTCTTTGTCCTAGTCAGATTTTGTATGTTATTTTTTGTTGAAATGAACAATTTTTATGTAGCACACATTGTATGATCAGACACTCAGCACTGACATATTTCCAAAATTTTGTGCTAATTTTGATGGAAATTGGGTTTTCTGTTATGATGACAAAGAACAAAAACTGAATATGATAACTAATGGCATTCATGCTGAAAGTAGTGTGATGTTTCCTGAAGTGTGGCTTGATTAATTGTAACATGTAAAAAATATAGTACATGAAATGCAGTTAATTAAAGAAACTGTAACTAAATACTAACTTGAGTTGCATCCATAACAGCCTTTGGAAGAATTTCATCAACTGCTCCCATGTCTTTTGAAAACCTATTTAATATACGACCTGAAACAAAAATTTTACAAAAGAAATGTTAGGTGAAGAATAACTTATACTGAAATGAAAATTTTTGATGTTCAATTATGGCAACAGAAAATTTTTTCAAAACATTTACATTTTTACTAGAACAAGCAATACAGTTAATTTCTCCATCACAAACCTAAGTTCAAGTCCAAAAATTGCTCATAGTAATTTAGCACCATATCTTTGTTTCAGTGTGACAGTATCCACCTTTAACTGCTACCTACTCGCTTGAAGCATGTGATCAAGCAATTACTTCTTATTAACAACTGATGATGGCTCATTTCTACTTTAATATAATTTTATCAATTTGGCATTAATTATTATTTTAGTTGGTGGGGCAGAGATAACAGTTCCACAAGCAGAAGCAACAGATAAGAATTCAAAAAATTTCAAAACTTAAAAAAATTAGTCATTGTATAGAAAGATCCAGATGGGTAGCAGAAGAAAGCCAGTAAACAGGCATGAGAGAAAGAGCACTCAAACAAGTTGTAGAATATAATAGTGCTTACACTATGTGATCAAAAGCATCCGGACACCTTGCTGAAAATGACATACGAGGTGCGGCTAGAAAAAAACCGGACTGATGCTGGAAAAAACATTTATTTACAATTATTTATTTTATCTCCTTCAATGTACTCTCCTCCTTGGTCTCTACACCGCTCCATACGAATTTTCCACTGTTCATAGCAATGCTGCAGATCATTTTCGGTAAGTCCATACATTACTTCCGTCGCTTTTTCTTTTACTGCTTCAACAGTCTCAAATCTAGTTCCTTTCAAAGCTGACTTGACTTTAGGGAAAAGAAAAAAGTCACAGGGGGCCAAATCAGGTGAGTAGGGTGGATGATCTAAGATGGGAATGTTGTGTTTTGCCAAAAACATCTTCACTGACAACGCACTGTGAGCTGGGGCATTGTCTTGGTGAAGGATCCATGACTTTTTTCTCCACAAATTGTTCCGTTTTCTCCATACTCGCTCACGTAGGGTAGCCAGGACGCTAATGTACTAATGCTGATTCACTGTTTGTCCCTCTGGTACCCAATCAATGTGCACAATCCCTTTGATGTCAAAAAAAAAAAAAAAAAAAAAAACAATCATCATTGCCTTGAATTTCGATTTTGACATTCATGCTTTTTTTTGTCGTGGAGAACCAGGAGTTTTCCAATGCATCGATTGGCGTTTAGTTTCGGGATCGTAAGTAAAAAACCACGATTCATCGCAAGTAATAACATTTTGTAAGAAGGTGGGATCACTTTCAATGTTTTCCAGGATGTCAGAACAAATCATTCTTCGGCGTTCCTTCTGTTCAATTGTGAGACACTTTGGCACCATTTTTGAACGCACTTTGTTCATGTTGAAACTTTCATGAAGAATCTGCTAAACACTTTCCTTGTCAACTCCTGTTAACTCAGACACTGCTCTGATTGTTAAACGGCGATCTTGTCGAACAAGTTTACCGATTTTTTCAATTTTGGCCCATTCTTCACAAAGTGCTGCACTGCGGAGAGGTATCAATGTCGCTTGGTGAGGTCTGGCATGAAGTCAGCATTCCAAAACATCCCAAAGGTATCCTATAGGAGTCCATTACAGGGATGTTATTGTCATGTATCCACTCCACCACAGGCCATGCATTATGAACAGGTGCTTCATCATCTTGAAAGATGCAATTGTCATCCCCAAATTGCTCTTCAACAGTGGGAAGCAAGAAGGTGCTTAAAACATCAAAGTATGCCTATGCTGTGATAGTGCCACTCAAAACAACAAGGTGTGCAAGCCCCCTCCATGAAAAACATGACCACGCCATAACACCACTGCCTCCAAATTTTACTGTTCACACTACATATGCTGGCAAATGAACCTCACTGCCCATTCACCATACCCTCACCCTGCCATAGTATCGCCACATTTAGTACCATGATTTGTCACTCCACACATTTTTCCACTGTTCAATCATCCAATGTTTACTCTTCTTACACCAAGTGAGGCATCATGCAGCATTTACCAGTGTCATGTGTGGCTTATGAGCAGCTGCTCAACCATTAAATCCAAGTTTTCACACCTCCTGCCTAACTGTCATAGTACTTGCATTTTGGAATTCCTGTGTGATGGTCTGGATATATGTCTGCCCATTACATATTATGACCCTTTTCAACTGTCGGCAGTCTCTGTCAGTCAACAGATGAGTTTGGCCTGTACACTTCTGTGCTGTACTTGTCCCTTCGTGTTTCCACTTCACAGTCACATTGGAAACAATGAACCTAAGAACGTTTAGGAGTGTAGAAATCTTGTGTACAGATGTATGACACAAGAGACACCCAATCACCTGACCATGTTCAAAGTCTGTGAGTTCTGCGGAGTGCCCCATTCTGCTCTCTCATGATGTCTAATGACTACTGAGGTCGCTGATATGGAGTACCTGGCAGTTAGTGGCAGCACAATGCACCTAATATGAAATATGTATGTTTTGGGTGGTGTCTGAATACTTTTGATCACATACTGTGTTTCATTGGTCAGATTATTTGGATACTGCACTCTACGGCAGCATAATCTAGCCTCTGGTGATCCACATGTTGCTATTTTATGCTACATTCTTCTTCTTTTAATTTTTCTAGCTCTCATCCACAACTTGCATTTGTAGTGTACCATATCACTTTAGTAAAGTGAGGTCTTGCACAATGTATACCAAACTGATACACGATGATTGCCACCACAGAAGTTTATTTCAGTAATTAGCTTAGAATGTATGCTATGTAGGAATTTGGTTTCTTGTTTTCACATGTGATCTTACATTGAATGGATGCAGTGCATCTGCAAGCTAGGATGAGAATAGCTACTTTATCACATTCCATGGCACCTGCTCAGTGGTGATTTGTTCCATTTCATCAGATCCTGTCTTGGAGATATGGTGTGCTCCCTGTCTTTGGAGATACGGTGTGCTCCAAGGAAGAAGGACATCACTGATATCAGTGATATCTGGAGAGTCTTAAAGGTCATTCTGGTAGCTATCATTCAAGTGAGAATGTTCATCAGTTACAATCAGAAAAAATTGTGTTGAGAAAATGTAATGATGGAGCTATTTTGTCATAAAGTATAGTACGAACTGTTCAACTACTGCAATGAATAGATCAGTATATTCATATTAATGAAGTAGGCCTCTAAATTATTTACCAGAAAGCTGAGATTTATTATACTAATGCAAGGTGTAAATCGAAAGTGGAGGAGAAAGGAAAGGAAAGGGAAAGAAATGATGATATCAGATGCATCACAACTTTATGCAGAACCAGTAGTGAGGAGTGTCAGACTGGGACTCGAACACACAATCTCCTGCTTACTAGGTGACTGCGATAGTCTGTGTCACCTGGACACCTTATTAATCACAAATGCGTGGACTGTTTCAGCATATTCCTTGGTGTAACCACATACACACAAGCACCACCACTTACCTGCAGCCCTGTCCATGTCGTCAATGTTCACTAATTTTATATTCCCACTGGATGTTGAACATAAATGTGCATCTGCTCTGACAGTTGTGTATTCATAGATCATCAAGGAGTATCAGTTACATGGATTTGTGGTATCTGTTCTTTTGGACATGAGTGAAGGAACAGACACCATGCATTCATATAAGCGACACACCTCGATGTGCTGTGAATCTACAGCCATCAGTGCAGATGCACATTTACATCTGCACCATCATGAGGTGCATGGCAGAGAATATGTCCCATTGTATCAGTTATTAGGGTTTCTTCCTATTCCATTCACACATGGAGTGTGAGAAGAATGATCATTCGAATGCCTCTGTGTGTGCAGTAATTATTCTGATCTTAACCTCACAATATCTATGTGAGTGATACATAGAGGTTGTAGTGTACCTCTAATCATTTGAAGCTGGTTCTTGAAACTTTGTTAATAGACTTCATCGGAATAGTTTATGTCTGCCTTCAAGAGTTTGCCAGTTCAGTTCCTTCAGTGTCTCTGTGACACTCTCCCATGGATTAAACAAACCTGTGATCATACATGCTGTGCTTTCTGTTTACATTAAATATACCCTGTTAGTTCTATCTGGTACAGATCCCACACACTTGAGCAGAATTCTAGAACTGGTCACATGAGTGATTTGTAAGTAATCTCTTTTGTAGGCTGACTGCAGTCCCCACAATTCTGCCAAGAAACCAAAGTCTACCATTTGCTTTACCCAGGACTGAACCTATGTGATCATTACACTTCATATCCCTACAAAGTGCTATGACCAGGCATTTGTATCAGTTGGCCAATTCCAACAGGGACTCATTGATATGATAATCATAAGATACAATGTTTTTTTTTCATTTTGTAAAGCATAAAATTTTACATACTGAACATTTAGAGCAAGCTGTCAATTTCTAACCATGTTGAAATCTTATCAAGATCTGACTGATATGTATGCAGCTTCTCTCAGACAGTACTTCATTATAGATAACAGCATCATCTGCAAATAGCCTGATTTTACTATTAATATTGTCTGAAAGGTTATTAATACACAACATGAACAGCAAGGGTTCCAACACTCTTCCTTGGACTACATCCAAGGATACATGTATGCCTGATGATGACTCCCCACCCAAGATAACATGCTGTGTCCTCCCTACCAAAAAGCTCTCAATCCACTCACAGATTTCACTTGATACCCCATATGACCATACTTTTGATGATAAGTGTAGGTGCAGTACTGAGCCAAATGCTTTTTGGAAATCAAGAAACACTGCATCTACCTGGTTGCCTTGATCCAAAGCTTCCAGTATGTCATGTGAGAAAAGAGCAAGTAGGTTTCACATGATCAGTGTCTTTGAAAACCATGCTGGTTGGCACTGAGTAGGTCATTCTGTTCAAGATACCTCATTATGTTTGAGCTCATAATATGGTCTAAGATTCTACAGCAAATAGTTGTCAAGGCTATTGGACGGTAGTTTTGTGGATCTCTTCTACTACCCTTCTTGTAGATGGATATAACCTGTGCTTTTTCCTAAGAATTGGGCACAGTTTTTTTGTTTGAGGGATTTACAATAGATTATAGTTAGAAGAGGGGCTAACTCAGCTGCATATTCAATATAGAATCTGACAGGGATTCCATCAGGACGTGGAGCTTTGTTGAATTTTAATGATAGCAGCTGTTTCTCAACACTACTGACACTAATACTTATTTCATTCATCTTTTCAATGGTATGAGGATTAAATTGGGGCAATTTTCCTGGGTTTTACTTTGTAAAGAAATATTTGAAAATGGAGTTAAACATTTCAGCTTTTTCACGGCTAACCTCAGTTTCAGTTCCTGTCTCATTCACTAGGGAGTGGACACTAACTTTGGTGCAGCTAACAGCCTTAGCATATGACCAGAATTTCTTTGGATTTTGTGAAAAGTCATTTGATAATATTCTCCTACAGTAGTCACTGAAGACATCAAGCATTGCTCTCATGGTTGCCAAACATGTTTCATTCAGTACCTCTCTGTCTACAGTGCTACTCTTTGTTTTACACCTATTATGCAGTAATCTTCTTTAGAAGTTTCTTTACTGTGACTGTATACTGTGGAGATTCCCTCCCATTATGAACTGTTCTTCTGGGTACATATCTATCCAGAGCATCATCAGCTATTCCTTTAAACTTGAGCCAGACTTCCTCTACATGCTCCTGACCTGTGTGGAAAGTGTCAAGTTTCTTATTTAGATTCTATGTCACTGGTCATATACAGGGTGTTACAAAAAGGTATGGCCAAACTTTCAGGAAACATTCCTCACACACAAATAAAGAAAAGATGTTATACGGACATGTGTCCGGAAACGCTTAATTTCCATGTTAGAGCTCATTTTAGTTTCGTCCACCTATGCTCAATGTAGCACGTTATCATGATTTCATACGGGATTCTCTGCCTGTGCTACTAAAACATGTGCCTTTACAAGTACGACACAACATGTGGTTCATGCACGATGGAGCTCCTGCACATTTCAGTCGAAGTGTTCGTAAGCTTCTCAACAACAGATTCGGTGACCGATGGATTGGTAGAGGCGGACCAATTCCATGGCCTCCACACTCTCCTGACCTCAAGCCTCTTGACTTTCATTTACCGGGGCATTTGAAAGCTCTTGTCTACGCAACCCCGGTACCAAATGTAGAGACTCTTCGTGCTCGTATTGTGGACGGCTGTGATACAATATGCCATTCTCCAGGGCTGTATCAGCGCATCAGGGATTCCATGCGACAGAGGGTGGATGCATGTATCCTTGCTAACGGAGGACATTTTGAACATTTCCTGTAACAAAGTGTTTGAAGTCACGCTGGTACGTTCTGTTGCTGTGTGTTTCCATTCCATGATTAATGTGATTTGAAGAGAAGTAATAAAATGAGCTCTAACATGGAAAGTAAGCGTTTCCGGACACACGTCCACATAACATATTTTCTTTCTTTGTGTGTGAGAAATGTTTCCTGAAAGTTTGGCCGTACCTTTTTGTAAGACCATATGTTTGTTTGTGTGTCTGTCGACCTGCCAGCACTTTCATTTGGTAAGTCACATCATCTTTGTTTTGTATATATATATATATATATATATATATATATATATATATATATATATATATATATATATATATAGACACACACACACACACACACACACACACATAGATATGTCTTCTTGTGTCTGTATATGTGTGTATGCGCGAGTATATACCCGTCCTTTTTTCCCCCTAAGGTAAGTCTTTCCGCTCCCGGGATTGGAATGACTCCTTACCCTCTCCCTTAAAACCCACTTCCTTTCGTCTTTCCCTCTCCTTCCCTCTTTCCTGATGAGGCAACAGTTTGTTGCGAAAGCTTGAATTTTGTGTGTATGTATGTGTCTGTTTGTGTTTCTATCGACCTGCCAGCGCTTTCGTATGGTAAGTCACATCATCTTTGTTTTTAAATATATATATATATATATATATATATATATATATATATATATCTGCCTGTTTTAGTTGTCCTTGGTACTTTGATAATCATTGTTGCCACAACTGTGTCATGGTGATTGATACCAGTTTTGACATGGACATGTTCAAAGACATCAGGTCTATTTGTTGGCATTAGATCCAATACATTTCCATCATAAGTGGGGTTCCTAACTATCTGTTCTAATTAGTTTTCAGAAAAGGCATTTAGTAAAGTATTACAGGATGTTTTATCATGGCCACTACTAACAAAACTGTAATTTTCCCAATTAATTGTTGGATGATTAAAGTCTCCACCATGATTACAGTATGATTGGGGAACTTCCATACAGGTGAACTGAGGTTTTCACTTAAGTTTTCAGTTATATCAGGAGATGAGTCTGGGGGATGAGCAAAGTATCCAATTGTCATTTTCTAACCAACCCTGATACTGAGACTTGCCAAACAATCTCACATACAGTTTCAGCTTCTATCTCAGTGGATTTGAGTTTCTTGTCTACTGGGACAAATACACCACCTCCATTTCCCATTTCCATATCCTTTTGATGTATACTTAAATTTACTCCAAAAAACTCACTGCAATCAATTTCAGGTTTCAACCAGCTTTCTATGCCTAGTATTATGTGAGCTTCACTGCTTTCCATGAGCACTTCAAACTGTGGCACTTTGTTGTCAATGCTTCAGCAGTTTACCATTAGGATTTTAATACTCTCACCTGTGGCAGGCATTTCTTTTAATCTCACAATGATATTTCTGGGTTTTCTAAAGCTATCATTATCTGGATTAGATGGAGAGTTGCCTAATCTAAAAAAAATCCTTGTGTGAACCCCCTCCCTTCCCCCCACACAGCCAGCTACTTGAGTAGCAGCCTCTGATGTGTAATGCACACCTGACCTACTTACGGGGACCCTACAGTTCTCAGCCCTATGGCGCAAGTTCAGGAAGTTTCAGCCTAGCTCGTCGCAGAACTTTCAGTGTCTCTGGTTCAGTCCTTCTACTTGAGTCAGGAGCAAAGGGACTACCATCAGTTCTAGGGACAATGCTGCAAATTGTGAACTTCACCGAAACTCCATGTGCAAGGCTGGTGTTCTCAGCCTTCTCTGACAGTCACTGGAGTGACCCAAGAAAGACCTCCAAGCCCAAACAGTAGGCATAATTTGTTCCATTGTGTTCCACAGTCTGCAGTTGGTTGCAATCTGTTCCCTCAATGGCTGCTGGAATAGTCTTTTCAGTGTGTGGAATGAGGCTCCCAGGCACACAACCTGAGTGCGCCTGGTGTCCTTTCCTGTCCCTTGCTGCCATTTCCCTAAGGAGTACCATCATTCACCATGTGTTTGAACTTCAGACAATCAGTACACCCCTACTCTCTTGCATTTGCCTCCTAATAGCAGACAAAACAGGTTCCCCATAAACAGGTGAAATGAGTCTCACTGGTTCAGTTTCAGTTTCAGTGAAAGACAGAATCTCATACTTGTTGATTAGAGAGATCAGTACAACACCTTGGATCCTCCCTGGTCCCTATCCATCCTGTACAGGACACCTACATCAACCATTGACATGCCACTCGCAACAAGTGGATGGGTAATGACAGATCCTGTACTTTCCACAGAGGAGACAGGATCCACAAAAGCAGATAGTACTTGAGGTACCTCTGGTACAGGTACCAAAGGTAAACGACTCTCAGGAGCTATTCCAACACACCAATTCACAGCAGCTTCCAATCATTTGACAGAAGTCAGGGTGATTTCCAGCTGCTTACAAACATCAACCAACTCATCCCATCTTTGAGAACTGCATTCACAGTGGGGCTCCATTTTGGTTGGTGCAATGTATTATTAGCCTGTGAACAAATAACTTTAAATTAAACCTGCTGATTTTCTTTTAATCTATCGAGCTAAAATGTTGCTAGTTCCCCATGAGAATTCAAACAGATACACAAAATGGGAGTTCTATTAAGTCAATGCAGAAACCTATGACAAAAATTATTAGTTTCCTAAAATGTTTTGATGTTACAGTTGTTAGTAGACTTGAAAACAGAGTTAATTTATGAAAAATGCAGATAATACATAGGGCTACTCCTCTTTAAGGGAAAACTAGATTTAACACAGTATGTTAGAAGATTTGCTACAGTAACTAAATCAAAAACCCTGATTTGTTACAAATTGGTCATAGATTATGCAAAGGACAATGGTAGCTTCCAAAAATTCTCAAACATGCACTTTTGTGTGCATTGATATACAATGAAATTCAGGGGTGATGTAATCCTTGTCTGAACTGTGAACCACAAGTCCTGATTTGCTATGCATTAAATTATGTATACAAAACACTCATACCATTAACATATGAAACTATAGCTTTCTAAGCTTCCAAAAATTCTGAAAGTTATCTGTTTGTCACATAATTGTACAGTGAAGTTAGAGATAGACTGTTTTGAATAAGGATAGGCCTACTGTCCAAAAAATTTTTAAAGGAGCCCAATTTAGTTTAAGCCTATAGTTGACGATAACAGTACTAGTTCATTGCAGCACTCACAAATGTTCAGCCTTTCACAATATATCACAGTACAAATGGATATTGGTACAATTAATGAAAGAGTATGCAGAATAAGTGATGTGAACAGTAAAATATGTGAATCTAGAATGTTCACCCTCCAGTGGTAATCTAAAATTAACGAGCAAGAAAATGGATTGGGACTGTGGATAGGTGGCACTAGGTGGAAATATGGGTTGGCCAAGGAATGTGCTAAAATAGTCTGTCCATTTGCAATCAGCACTGTGTCTGGGTGCTGCATTGGTTAATGCAAACGTCTAGTAAACAAGAGGTCCCAGGTTTGAGTCCCAGTCCAACACAAATTTTCACACTGCATATTCTACTTTAAGCCCTGATGCTCATGGTACAATCAGTTCCTTCCATTTCCCTTCCTTTCTCCCTCCCTCCATCTTCAATTTACATAAGATGAGATTTGTAAAAAGACCTTTCCAGCTTCCAGCATAAAAGAAGTTGCACAGGAGGAGACAAAGCCTACATTAACAGAGACATACACAGCTATTCTGACTTTGCAGTTCAAATGTAAGAGGTCAGAATTCTTAATCAATGGTAATTGGGAATTTATCCATGAACACATGACATCACATAACATAACTATGAAATAACTTCTCACTTTTCAATCATATTATGTTCATGTTTAATCTCTACACTTACCATCATCATCATGAAAATATTCAATTTTTCTTTGTTTATTTGTTGAATTTTTATTTTCCTTTTTTCAGCCTATTAGAGTCATCATCTGCATTTTGTTATAGACACAACTGAGCGGCCTTGTAGATGAACTGTCATTGGCACCTTAATATCTTAGTTGACTACACACACACTTTTCATCCATGCTAGGACAAATACTTTACTTACTAAAAATAATTGCATATTGATAATTCATTACAGTGAAACAAGAATTTGGGAACTTATCAGTTCTGTTTAATTTTTCATAGCACTAAGCAACACAGACACAAAATTATAATGCAACACAAAAGAAATGAGAAATTTTTGAATAACACTGAACACAACCACAGATGCTATTCAGAAGCTTCTAATGTGTGAAGCACATGTTTGCGCTTTGAGCACTGTTGTAATAATCTGAAGTGTTTATTCTGGATATCTTTGCTGTACTTTTTCTTTACACATAACAGGTGGCTGTACAAAACTCTGTGTTAATGTAGAAGGACTGACAAAAATCATTTGATTGAACACATGTGATATATAATATTGTGCATGAAACAGAAACAACAGCTCACATTATTAACAAGCTGATATCTTTAAGAAGGTATTAACTATGCAGTAAATGCAGATGTAAACACCTAAAGATGGACATACTTGCCTGGAAAATAACAGTTTTTCAAAAACCTTTGTGTCTAATCATCATCTCCCCAAATAATCATTATTTAATAATAATCATAGATGTTACCAGTTTCCTTCATGAATAAAATAATGTAAAAACAGGTGTTTTGTATATGAGTTTTATAAGATTACCTGAAGGATTTGTGTTGAAAAATCGCATAGGTGCTCTCATCAAATTAGTGAACATTGTATCATGAAGCTTTCTTGATGATTTCATACAAATGTTGTAGAAAGTTAGAGAACGTGTGAATGCAATAACAACCAGTCCTACAGTGATTGCCACAAACATGTAAATAAGAGTTTCAGTTTCATACAATCCATCCAGTAGACTTTCTGGATTTGTTTCATTATTAGAAGTTACAAAATCCAATAAGCTGAATGACTGATTTGCCTGGCTTGTTGTAGTACTTTCAATTGTTATCTCATCATCACTGGCAGAAATGTTCATTTTGTTAACAAAACTGTTCATCTCTTCCCTATACAATGCTCTAGCCTCTTCTTGTGTAGTCCTGAAAAAGAAATTATTGTTTAATTTTTTAATTCTGATATCAGTATTTTGATCTTGTGATGTTATTTGCAAGTTTATATTTAACTGGAAAACAAAACTGCAGGTTTAGAGATGTGAATTTTCTTTACTGAAATGAGTAGTCAAATAGATGCACAGATATCCTTCGCTTACATGATAGCACCTTTGCAATGAAGTGTTTCATTGCAGCATTTCAGCTACACTCATTAACTTGAGAGGAAATTGAGCACTTACTATACAATATAAAGAAAAATTTTCAGAATTGGGCTAAAACAAAATATTTATAGCATTTAAATAAGCATATGAAATATTTCCCCCTTCCTATATTGAAATAATGCAACAATATATATACAATTGTTGAAAACCCTCTTATTTGGTAACTGTTTATCAAAAAAAAGTAATCAGTGATTCCACAGCATCTTTATTTACTTATTTTCACAGAATTCATGAAACTGCTTCCTTCAGTTAAATTTTTTCTGATAGGAATAGATAGAATCTGGTAGGTGCAAGATCAGGCACTCTGCAGCAAATTGTGCACAGTTTTAACACTTTTTGGCAAATTAGAACTGTGTGCTGCACTGGGACTTGAACACAGACCCATGCATACAGGAGAATGTTTCTCAGGTTTGTAAGCTTAGAGAGAGGTCTTGGTAAAATTAAAGCTGGGACTTGAACACAGACCCATGCATACAGGAGAATGTTTCTGGGGTTTGTAAGCTTAGAGAGAGATCCTGGTAAAATTAAAGCTGTGAGGGAGGATTATGAGTTGTGCCTGGATAGTTCATCTGATAAAAGTATAACCATGAAACGCAAGTGTTAGGGTTCCAGTCCTGTCATGCAGTGTTAATCTGAAATTAGTTTTCAACTACAGTGAATGTTCCAACACATTAGTATCATTTTTTAAGTAGTAGTAAGACAAATTTGCAAAATCAGTGTTACACAAAAAGTAATTTAGTTACCATATTATTAAGGCATAATGTTTCTGACATTTTATCATAGCTGGCAGTGGACATCTGCCTTCATGATTAGGTACTTTCTCTGCTTTTTTACTCATGTTTTAAATAGATTTGCTGGTCTTTCACTCAGCTGAGCGCCCTTTTACTTAGAGCTTGCAGAGGAAACATTGTATTCAGTTAACAGTGAGCAAGGTTTTCAAAAAGTAATCATCTATATATAACTTATACTAGGGAGGCCAAAAGGCACTCCTTTCTGTTTTAGAGCTTGCCAAGCTCCTTAATTTTGCTGCACATCTTGTCCCAATAGAGGAGCTTGATGTGTGATTTCAGCCTTTTCTGGCGTAGGAAAATCTTGAATATTTCCTGTGTATTCAGCTGGGAGGCATCGTCAAACAGGCACAATATTTCTGACTTCATATTGGACCATGAAGACCTCATGGTGGTATCTCTCTTTATCTGGGTACCTCTAAGAGACTCCCTAAACCTCATAGGAGAAAAATTTGGGTCAATGCTAATGAAACTGTTGGAAATCATGCTTATATCAACCTAATTTCTGTTCAGTGCAATTTATTATGAACAAACTGATGGAGTTTTGATGGGATGCCCACACTCACAAGTGGTGGGCAATATGTTTATGAAAGCATGTGAAGAAGAAACTCTGGAGTCAGCAATCTACAAGCCTTCATGCTTTTTCAATATGTTGATCATACATTTGTAGTCTAGTGACAAGGACAACATCACCTACAGGACTTCCTGCAACACTTGGATCTGAAAATCAGATTCCCAATGGTGACATAAAAAAATTATCTTCAATTTCTGGAAACATCAGGTAAAGACCAGATAGCATGCTTAAATGTGGAGTCTACCACAAACCAACACATGCAGGTTTGTACTTACATGCCTCCAGCAGTCATGCCCCTTCACAAGGAGAAGATGTCCTGAGCGAATTAGTGCACAAGAATGGAAAATCTAAGACTGTGACAGTCTAGTTACAGAATTGCAGCACTTGCAGAACATGTTCCATATGAATGGATACAACAACTCCCAGATGCAACATGCCTTAAGACCAAAGAAGCTGATACCACAGCCTGCTGAAGATGAAGATAAACTGGTTGCAATGGCAATTATTCCATATGTCAGGAACACATCAGCAAAAATCAGGAGAATACTCCAGATACACAACTTCAAGTGCATTTTCTGGCCACCATTCCCTGCCAATGTAGGAAGATGTATGTAGGCCAGAGTATGGAGACAGTACAGGAGAGATGCACTGAGCATAAACACAACATAGACAATGTACAGCCGATGAATGCCACTGGGGCATATCCCATGGACATACACAAATTGTGATGACACCGAGTTGTTGCAACAATTCAATCTATGTGGAAATCTGATCCCATAACAGCTATTGAAGAATATGATGGCACAGCTGAGGACCCTGGATTGACTCCTGACATCATGCAGTGGCAAAATTTAATCTTGTGATTTTCCAAATGATTGTAGGCTTTCCAAAATAACAATTTATTCATATTCCAGTCTTTTATTAGTCAAACATAACTCCAAGTCTGAAGTCTGAACCCAGTCCCGGTTGAGATAACAAGCATGTAACACCTATGTCAAGTATGGTCCCAGTAATTGCTCTCACAATAGCTATGCACAAATTGTTCATGAAAGTACATGCATCAGTATCTGCGAAAACTCAGCAATGTTGATGTTTAAAAACCTGAAGTGATTTAGCTTAATGAATATTTAGACTGAAATGTGATGTGATTGGTAGAAAGTTAGAATGATCCATTGTTAATCATTGTGACTTTTATTAATAACTGAGCTAAGTGACTATTGCATTGTACTTTTATCTGGTGGGTTATTTCAAGTCAGTATGTGAACTGTGAGCCATAAGAATGATAGCCAACCTTAAATGGAAAGATTCATGTAAACCAGCATTTAAAGCTCTCAAAATACTAACATTACCCAGTATATGCCTACACGAACTCCTCTGTTGGACAAAATTCAAATAGTCTCCCGATACTAGAGATAACAACACACAACACAACCATGATACCAGAAAACGGAACCTTTTCCATGAGCCTGCACACACCACAAAATACAAAAAAAAGCCATCAAACACTGGACCAAAAGCCCTTGAAAAACTCCCTTCATTCCTGAGAGAAATAAACAACAAAAATATTTTCAAAAAAATGTTTCAAAAATTTTCTCATAGAAAACTGTTATTACAGTGTAAATGAAGTTATGTGCACTACAGTTCAAAACAATTGAAATACCATTATTGTATCAAAAGAAAAATTGTACAAAATCTAATTTAATATGAAATAGCCCCAGAGTAATTTTGTAATAAATTATATTTTTGTTAAACAGTATACAGTAAAAACTATGTACCTGTTGGTGCATGAAATGAAAATATGTCTTGATCCATACAATGTACTTTGTCAAAAGATAAATAAATATATAGTGTAAAAATGAATTGTGTTGTGTGGCACATTTAAATATTTTGTTCAGTGACTTGTTAGAATTACCACTGATTAATGGACAATGTTTAATTAACTTGTGCTTCAATGGCTTTACAGTTTATCTGAATAATTCTACCACTGAACTCTTGGTTGTTTGTGAGTGCAGACCTAATGACAAGCAATAATAATTTTACAAAATAGAAAACAAACTTAACCATCATCCCAACAATATGACTTTGAGGCTAACAAATGCGTAAAAAAGTGCAATCTAAATCATGTTGTTGTGTACATTTTTAGAGCAAATGCCATGAAGTACTGAATAAGATTTACATCTTCAAGACAACTGACTGACATGTTACTGAAGAGTGGATGGAGACTGCAGAAAAATCTGGTCGGTGGCTTACAGGGACTTGGTGACTAAGCTAAAAAAATGTCAGTATCTGTGCCACTTTGAAGTATAGTGTAGCATTCAATAAGATATACTTGACACACCACAATAATAATATTTATATCTCCTGATACAAGTTAGAACAAATTAGTTCAAGGCAGTATGAGTCAGTGCATTTGCAAGTCATCAAATGTTGGAACTGAAGAATTTACATAACATGAATGTCAAAATTTATTTGAAAAATATAAAATCTGTTCCACATCATGTACATAATTCACAAATGAAAAATCCAGGTTATTTGCTGTGAGATATAATGAAGAATTACTGCGAACCATTGTAGGCTGCATCAGCCTATTTCAACTTAAGTATTTCAGAACCTTTGTTACATTTCCTGCTTCAAAACTCTTAAAATATTGCAGAAATCTCATTTAATCACTTGAGAATAATATGATTTGAGAGTAAAAACATTTTATGTTCATTTTCATAAATACAAAGCATGAGCATTATATATCTCTTCTATATCTTCAATTTGAATATGATGAGGACACTCCCTTCTTCAAAAGTGACAACAGCAGCCAGGTTCACAGGACTGGAAGCATACATTTCTGGTTTGGCAAACACTCAGGTACCCAGTAACAACTCAACTGGCATGTTAAAGCACCCAATCTCACTCACGCGGAAAATATCTGGGACTGTTTGGAACAGTGGGTGCAATGTAGCATTCAACAGCATCTCAGTCTGGTAGGTATCTAGGATCTGATCACCTATGTGTGGCTTCAACTGGATATGGCATAGCAGAAGAAACTTGTAGACTCTTTCCTCCACTGAAGTGATGTGATGTTAAAAGGTATTACTGTAACTCCTCCTAGGACTTACTGTTCTTTTGTCCTTGTATTTACTTTGGTTGCATTGCCACATAAAGTACTTCTGTTATACAGCAGGGAGTGTTGTCAACACAGTTTAAGTGAAGTTTTTTCATAGTTGAAAACATAACACAACTGAGCTCCTTGGTTAATTTAACTTTGTTTGACTTTAATTTTGCTTGTTACCTATATGGCTTCCAAAGAATTTTACTTTCACTTAGTGCTTATTATTAACATTTATTTCTGATAAACTAGGTTATGTTTTTACTTATTTTAAGATTCACAATATGAATCTTTGCAGTATTAAGACAAACCCTTTGCTGTGATCCAGTTTCAGGCCTGTTCTGATTAATCTGGCTTCTGTATGGTATTGTTGAGTTTGGAGCCTTCGTTAGTTAGTGTATTTCTGATACGCTATTGTTGTTGTGGCCTTCAGACCAAAGACTGGTTTGATGAAGCTCTCCATGCTACTCTATCTTGTGCAAGCCTCTTCATCTCTGAGTAACTACTGCAACCTACACCCTTTTGAATCTGCTTACTGTATTTATCTCTTGGTCTCCCTTTACAATTTTATCCCCCAGGCTTTCTCCAGTACTAAATTAGTGATCCCTTGATGCCTCAGAATGTGTCCTACCAACTGATCTCTTCTTCTAGTCAGGTTGAACCACAAATTTCTCTTCTTCCCAATTCTATTCAGTACCTCCTCATTAGTTATGTGATCTACCAATTTAATCCTCAGCATTCTTCTGTAGCACCTCATTTCAAAAGCTTCTATTTTCTTCTTGTCTAAACTATTTATCATCCATGTCTACCCTCCACACAAATGCTTTCACAAAGGACTTTCAGACACTTAAATCTATACTTGATTTTCTGATGTATATAGCTTATTTATAATTATTTTCAGTTGCATGTTACAAACCCGTATGATATTAAGACAAACTCTTTGATTCAGGTTAAGGCCTAGTCTGATTAGTCTCGTTTTTCTGTGGTAATGTTGCGTTTGGGGCCTGGATTATTTTGTTGAGGTCACAACCAAACATTTTAGGTCTTTTTTCCTTTTTCTTCATCAACTCAGAAATTTTTTGACTCTTAACTTCATCAAATTCAAATGGAAAGCTGGTTTTTATATTCGAATTGTCACATGGTGAACATGTGCACTTCAGTAAAGTAGTGGTTTTGCTGAGAAGCATTCCATTAGTAACATTTTATATTGGTAGTATACCCTGAAAATTTAAAGTTAGTCTCTAATTATAATGATTTCCAGGATATGAATACCAGATTAATTATGATGGGCTCAAAGAGAGAGAGAGAGAAAATTGTATGTATTTGGAACATTTAGGCATGAGAAATTGAAGACCCTGAATTCATGCAAACATCATTAAGTTTCTTTTAAAAATCTAAGCATACATCTACTTGGGTTTTGATTAACATATAGTGGACTGACCCTAGAGCTCAGGGAGAAGGTAGGTAGATGGAGAAATGTATACTTGGGATACCACTCACCTGAAGAAAAAATTGCTCAGAGGACACAAGGGAATAGATGCTTTGTTGTGATTTGGATGGAATGGGCTAAATGTCTGTCCATCTGATCTGTTATAGGAAAGAGGGCTGCTAATACATCCCTCATGGTACATGAAACCCTAAATGTGTCTACAAAAGCAGCACCTTTCAAGTAGATAAAATGGAATCAGATATTGATTTCAGACATGGTGCGCCTACTTCCGACAGTCACAATCAGCTCACTCACACATTTGTCCAATCTCCTTTCTTACACTAAGATTTCTACTATGTTCTCAACCATAAATATTTATAATTGCATAAACATCTGCAGCCAGAGCCAATCAACATAAAAGTTTTCTACTGTAGACCCAGAAGAAGGCTGCTGCAACTGCGGCCAAAACATTGGTTTTTCTCCAGACATAGTTTTATACAATATGATGCAGTGCCATACCTAGAAAACTTTTATGTCCATAAATATTTCATTTCAGTTGAAATATTTCACTGAAATGAAAATACAGAGTGATGTATGATACTAATTGCCCTTTAATTCATAATTTAATGAAATCATAGCCTCAATGAAGGTCGTGACATATACAGTTATGACCAGTATGTTCTAAAATGCCACACTCAAAAATATAATTTTTCAAGGAGTCATATTTCAAATTCTGTTATCACAGACCTAATGGGACAAGTAGTTTTATGTAGGGCCAAGTAGTTTTATGTAGCTCTTGGCCTCACAACTGTGTGTATACCTTTTGGAAGAACTTGCATACTGTAACTATTCTACTGTATAGGGTCAACATTTAAACATTACATACTTTCTCCAGCCCAGACATATTGAGCAAATCAGATGATTCTTTTGCATTAGGTGTGATCTAGGGTGGACCTTTGGCAGCTTGTAAAAGCAACATTTGTTCATGAGTGGTTCTTCAGAAAACTTCAAAAAACTATTATTTTAGGTACAAAAAGTACAGATTGGGGAACAGCTGCTCCTATAATTTCTATTCATGGCAGGTCATCAAAATTTGTACCATTGTTCTTAAAATGATATTCTTGGGGAACTTTTATACTTTTTTGATACTATTCTCCATTACCGAGATTCAGAGGTTCAAAGTTATGCATATACAATATACAGTATGCGCATAGCGCATAATATCCAGTCTGGGGCATAAATGTAGTTTTAACTGATGTGGTTAACACATGGCAAGGGTTCTCTGGTCAACAAAAAAAAAAAAAAAAAAAAAAAAAAAAAAAAAAAAAAAAAAAAAAAAAAAAAATTAAGAGTAAAATGAGAATTGCTGTATGTGGTGATTTCAACATAGAAATGGTAAACACACAGACCAGTTGCTAGGACATTTTTGAATATGCTAAGATCATTAGACCTCTATTGTACAAATAACTGTGCCATACGTAAGAATGCCTGTATAGGCAATATTATTGTGAATTTCCATAGGGACGATTTTACAGTTAGACTTGCAGGAAGTGGACTTGCAGATTATGAGCCACTACTCCTTACCCTCTGTAAGAGGCAACCAGTTAAAACTGGAGAATCTAAAGTAGTAGTGGTACGAAGACAGAAGGGAGAGTACATAAATATGTTTGTTGATAGATTAGGAAGTGCAGATTGGGACTTTATATATAATTGTCAATCTGGAAAAAGGGAAGCTGAAACTAGCTTTGGTAACTTCTTTAAAAAGTACACAGATTTATGGTATTCTTGCTCACCAGTAAAAAAAATTAGATATCCAAATGAAATGAAAAAGAAAAGTCTGAACTGGTTCACACAAGAGCTAGTAGAAACTAGAGGAAACTTGCATATGCTGTACCAGATGCATAAACAAGCCTCTGACCAAGGGGCAGAACAGAGTGTGAACATTCATAGGTCATATCTGAAATGCAAAAAATACTATAAAGCTTAACTACTACTGGCAAAAAATTAAGCAGTGGAGAACTATATAGAAAGAGCTCCCGATAAATGCAAGGCAGCCTGGCAAATAATAAAACAAGAGAATACACCGAAATGCACAGAAACAGCTCTGCTTGATCCTGAAGAATTAAACGAGTACTTTTTAAACTCAGTTAAAGAAATAAGTAACAGTATCAAAGCAACAAATTCATCTGCAATGAACCTTGTTGGAACACCACTGCCTGTTAACCTGGCATTTCAATGGAGGGCTGTCACACCTGCTGATGTTATAAAAGCTGTATCCAAATTTTCAGGTTCTAAAAGTATGGACTGTTATTGGTTATCAAATAACATAATTAAAAAGACAATACACTCAATAGCCAAACCATTAGCTTATATTTTTAATAAATGTGTAGAATTTGGAGTTTTTCCGGATGCACTCAAGGTATAAAAAGTTGTCCCAGTTTTTAAAAAAGGAGACAAACATCTGCCCCAAAGCTACAGACCAGTCTCCATTGTTCCAATATTCTCAAAGGTATTTGAGGCGCTGATACACACACAAATAAGCAACTTCTTTGAAAAACACAATATCCTATGTAACAATCAGTTTGGCTTTCGAAAGGGGAAGAACACAACAGGGGCCATCTTGGAAATCATTGACCAAACCTTAACAGCTTTTGAAAATAATAACATGGTATCACTGGTATTATGTGACCTAAGCAAAGCTTTCGATTGCATTCCTGTTGACATACTACTGGGGAAACTAGAGTTTTATGGGGTGAGAGGCAGCACTTTATCTGTGATAAATTCTTATTTAAGTAACCGAAAACAATTCGTTTCAGTCAGAATTTTAAATTCTTCCATCACGGAAATCAGCACAGGTATACCACAAGGGTCTGTCCTTGGACCCTTCTTCTTCATTGTCGCTATTAATGATTTACCTAAAAATATAGCTCACCCTGTTGTGTGTTATGCTGACGATACAACACTACTTACCACACATCAGAACATTTCAGATCTGAATAACCTAACAAAAGAAACACTAGATAAGGCCCTGGACTGGTTTGCAGCCAATAAGCTCCTATGCAACCCTGACAAAACACAATAACTTTTAATGGGAACATCAAATGAAGTAGGCAATAAGTCAGTAAAACTCTTAGGTATTCACATTGACTCAAAACTATATTGGGAGGAACATGTCAATCATGTATGTGAAAAAATATCTCGGGTGGCATATCTTCTCTTGAAACTAAGGGAGGTAGTGAGCTTGGCGCACCTTAGGGTGACATACTTTGGGCTATTCCAGTCACATATTTCATATGGTCTTATTATATGGGGGCACTCCCCTCACATAAAAAATGTATTGAAATTACAAAAAAAAGTCATACGTATAATATGTAAAAGAGGTCATAGGGAGCACTGTCATCCTCTTTTCTCCAGACTCAGAATACTTACAATTATAAACATATACATCTATGTGTCTGTACTCTATATTAAAAATAATATTTCAGAATTTATTGCCAGAAAGGAAATACACGAACACAACACCAGGGCGAACGGTAATTTAGACATACCGTGCCACAGATTAGCGAGGAAATTCCCACAAAGTTAACCCACTCAAAATGTTCAATAAACAGTCAATTCATGTTCAGTCTATGGATACAAATTCTTTTAAAATTAAGTGGTACAGCTGGGTGTCAGATCATCCATTCTATGACATTAAAGAATTCTTTGAGATGCCTGAGGAGAATATAAGCATTTAAAAGTTGTCTGTAGTTAAACATATTCTTTTGTGCTGTGGTTAATCGTGTGTAATTACAAAGTTTATACTATAAACAATAAAATACCTTATTATATTAGATTATAAGATAGCTTGTTGCGTTAGCTTTTAAAAGCTATCCTTTGTAATTTGGTACACTGCCATGCTTCAAATGCATTTATAATGTATGGACAGAAGTTTATTTTGTTATTCTGTATGTTCTAGTACATCTTGTATGACGAAGCAATATCATTGTAAAATGATCTATGGTGAATAAAATTCTTGAAATTCTTGAAATTGCAAGGATTCTGGTTTTACTGGACTATGTTTTCAGTCAGCATATTTTCTCCAATAAAGCTTTATGATGCACTGTCTCTGTATAATGGGCACTTCATGCCAGTACAAATATGTCCAAATTAGTATTGTAATGACAAAAAATGGGTTAAAAAGGGGCTGTCTTCGCATGTCTGAAAATAACTTAAAACGAGCGCCAAAAATGACGTAAAACTGGAGAGACTGCACATATACAAAAATGTTACTAATAAAATTTTTACTCTTTCAAGATACAAATCATAAGCTGTGCATTTTTGATGAATTCTTCGATTGATGAGTTAAGTATCCAGAAAGCATGAAAATCAAATTATTCTGTGTTAACCTTATGTATGCATACTTATTTTTTCTTGATTTGTGTCAAAGTATATATATATGTGTTGAAGTATATTAATAGGCTGTCAAAACTTAACTGACCTACTAAATTCATTTTATATAGGCAGAATACCCTGCCACAAAAGGGAAAAGAAGACAACCAGTGGAAAAATGGTCCTGTAGAAGCACAAAAAAGATGACTATGTTCCTTTTTAAAAGAATCTGATATAAATGTGGAAAAGCAACTGCTTCAATCTTCCAATCTTCATTCTGCCTGCCACACCAAAAATTTTGGCATTTGAACAAATTTGTGCTTCTTTATGCTGAAAGAAAGGAGTGGGGAGACCTTTATGGTGGAAAAGAGAGGAGACAGTGCCAGTGGCAGAGAAAGAGAGAGGAATCAGCGATGGTGGGAGAGAGAAAATGGCAGTGAAACAGAAAGAGGGATGGATGAAGACAATGGCAGTGGAGCCAAAGAGAGAGTAGACACTGATGACCAGTGAGAGATAGTGGACTGAAAAGAATAAGGCAGTATGGACTCCCAGACCAGCCAACTTCAACCCCCCCCCTTATCCCACCCCCCCGCCAACCCACCTCCTCCACCCCAAACTTCCTATGTGTGGTAGAGTAAGCGTCAGTGGGAAAGAAATGCAAAAGAAGACAGTGTATGTGAGAGAGCAAACTGTGAAAGTGGGATATTCTGTAAATTAAGGGAAGAAAAAGGAGACATGGGAGAGAGACATATACAAGGTGTATGGAAATTCCCATTACAGACTTCTAGGCTTTGTAGAGGAGAGAGCATACATAATATTTTAATAGGAACCCATGTCCAGAAATGTATCATTTCTGTTCCATGATGGTTTCAGTTCAAATGTTTAACTCATCCATTTCTGCTTGAGAAACTGAGATAGGCATGATACAGTACAATTATTAGGTAACAATTCAAAAGGAAACATAACAAGATATACATTTATCACTTAACACATATTTTTATATTAACACTTAAATATTATAGGTTTACATTATTTCAAAACAAAAAGAGCCCAGCATACTGTACGTAACAGAACAGTGTTACAGTAAATAAATCAGAACTGTGTTTTCTCTCCACTCCTACGGTGGTGCTTGGTTCAATATTGTGAATTTCTTTGCTCATAAGTGTTTCTTTTGTTTTCCATGTTTTTACTCATTGAAGTTATTGTTGTTGCTGTGAGTCATCTTTTAGATATTAAAGGAAGAAGATCATTGTTGCTAAAAGTGTTGTGTTCTTGTTATAAAATTATATCATAAGTTCATCCACAACAGGTCATGGGCCCAGGTTTGAACACTTCAGGCTCTGAGAATTATGGTATTCATTCATCAGACTATATATCAGTCATACAAACATTCTTAAACTGTCAAGAGAAGATCAGTGGGAAACATGGAAATGACAGATTCAGCTTTGTTTAAAGGAATGTCCTCTTTATTCAATTACAGATGGTACATATCAGTGTCCGTCATTAGTGGAAGGAGAAGAACTGTCCAAAGCATATGAGTGCTGGCAACAGGACAATGTTCGTGCAGCTGGTATCATTGGAATGGTGCTTGATGAGAAACCTGCTGTTCATGTAAGAAAGAAGACTGACGCAAAGAAACTTGGGATACCCTTATGTCAGTATATGATCAATCTCCATTGCAGCGATTACATATGGTGTTTGATTGTTTATTTGAAACTTCAAGAGATGATGTCACGTCTATAACTAAACACATGTCACTACTTGTGAACATTTTCCACGACTTGTGCAGTGAACTGAACAAAATTAATCCAAATGTAACTTTGCCCCTTTCGCTGCTCCATCATAGTATTTTCAAAACAATAGGACCCGAATATCAATTTTACAGATCAACCTGGTATCATGTTCCTGAACCTGAGCAGAACACAGCTTCTAATTGAGAATTTGCATTCGATTGAGAATTCGCTAGCTACACAGGCAGCTGGTGCTTTCTACACAAAATCAAAATCGAATGAGCTACATCAAAAACAGAAGAAATTTGCAACAGAGGGGAGTAAGTCATAGAAGAAAGATAGTCGTATGTGTCTGTATTGCAAGAAAGCTGGACATATAATTGCAAACTGCCGAAAGTGCATGGCCGCAGAAGAAGCAAAAGCAACAGCTAACAACAATAACAATTCGAGTTCCAGTTTAAAAGTGAGCAACAAACCACATACATTTCTAGCCAATAATCTGTTGTCTCATGTTAATTTTGATAGTGCAGATTCTTGTATTTTGGACTCTGGTACGACACATCGTATTTCACCAAATAAACAGCATTTCGCTACATTCGAAAAGTTTCCGATTCCACGATGTGGGCAAACAGTTGACAAATAAGTTATTTTTGCACATGGGACTGGCAGTATTTATATTGTAATATTCATAAACAAAAGTTGCACACCTGCTTTGCTTGAAAATGTGTGGTATGTACCTGATGTCAGATACCAACTTTTCTTTGTCCATCAAGCTACAAAACATGGATACAATGTGACACGATAACAAAGGTGTTGTCATTCAGAAACATAGTGAAATAGTCACAACAGGAAGACTGGTTGGTTCAATATACATTATGAACATGAGAGTTTGTCCTCCGGATCAAGTAATAATTAACTTAGCAACTTCAGAAGAACAACTAAAATGTTGGCATGAGAGACTCGGTCATCAAGATAAACATCATGTACAAGATGTGCTCTCTTGTTTTGAAACATCAGTTAAGTGCCCTGATACCACATCATTTTGTGATGGATGTGTTCTTGGCAAATCCCACTGTAAACCATTTAGCCATCGCAGGGATCATCCACAAACTGTCAGTGAGTTGATCAATCCAGATGTTAGTGGACCTATGTCTGTTGACTCTATAAATGATTTTCGTTACTATGTGATTTTCAAAGATGATTTTTCTCGTTTCATTCAGATATATTTCATGTGAAATAAATCTGAAGTGGCTAACAATTTGAAAAGATTTTTGAAGGAGTGTGATGCTATTGGTCATAAGGTAAAAGTATTTTGGTCTGATGGTGAAGGAGAGTTTAATTGTAACATGAGACTGTGGTACTGAGTTTTGTCTTATGTGTCCAGGCACTCCTGAGCAAAATGGTGTTGTTGAACAAGCAAATTGACATATAGTTGAATTAGCTCACCCAATGTTAATGTCTAGTAAGTTACCTAATCATTTTGGACTCGTGCATGTGACACAGCCATTATTCTACTCAATCATATAGGGAAGTCAAGTGTTGAAGGTAAAACACCTTTCAAATTGTGGACTGGCAAAGTGTTTAACGGTTTTAACTATCTACGAATTTATGCATCAAAACACTATGTTCATTTGCCAAAGAAATTTCGTTCAAAGTTTGATGAAAAGGGTATACCTGGTCATTTAATTGACTAAGTGAATGACAAAGATGGTTACAAGATGTGGACACTGTTAAAACATCGTGTGATTAAATCAAACATTGTTGATTTTCAACCAGAAAAGCTATGTATGACTGGAAATTTTATTGAATTGGAATCTACTGTTTATCAGATTGAAACTAGTGACCAAGAATATTTGAATAAGTTACCAAATTGACATCCAGTTCATAAAACATGTCTGCCAGTAAAACTTAGTGACTACAAATTAGGATACCTGGCTCACCACTCTCAAGACGCAAATGCGTTAGTTTGCCTGACAAAAGCAATCCATGAAGAGCTTGCACCAACAAACTTCAAGGAAGCTATGGATAGTAGTAATTCCAATGAATGGTTTAATGTGATGAAAGAAGAAATGAAGACATTTGAAGAAAATGATACCTGGGACTTGGTAGAAATGCCTAAAGAAAAATATGTTATCGATAATTGATGGGTGCTTCATATTAAATACAACCCTGGTGGATCGATTGATCGACACCATGCTCACTTGTTTGTGTGTGGTATGTTTTGTTGTGCCAGGCCTGATTATGATGAAATGTTTAGTCCAGTTGCTCATTATGATACTATTCATGTTGTAACAGTGATTGCAGGTGAAGAAAATTTGAAACTTGTTCAGTTTGACATTAGAACTCCATTTTTATATGGTGACTTGGGTACAGAAATATACATGGCTCAACCAGAAGGTTTCGATGATGGGCAGGTCGTGTTTGTTAACTCAAGAAATCATTGTATGGACTTAAGCAATCACCTCGTTGCTGAAATAATAAGTTTCATTCATTCAAGAGAAAAAATGGACTTATCACAGGAACAACTGAAAGTGTGGTGAATTCATTTATAGACATGTTAAAGTCTGAATTCAAAATAACAGTGGGATCCTTAGACTCATTTTTAGGTATGCAAATAGAGTAATGAGAGTTTATTTCACAGCAAGCATACACCATGAAAATTCTACATCGTTTTATCACAGCTGATTCAAAACCATTAAAAACTCCATGTGATAATGAACAATTAGACAGTGAATATAGCAATACTCTTGACAACAACTTTCCTTATTGTTCGGCTGTGGGATCATTAATATGCCTGGCATGCTCTACTCGTCTAGATCTCGCTTATGCTGTTTCAAAAGTTGCTCGATCTATAGCTAAACCCACTTCTTCTGATTGGAATGCTGTAAAATTTATTTTCAGATATCTATGTGGTACTTCATACATAGGTCTCTTCTATATTTCATCTGGTGGTAAACTTTGTGCCTAAGCTGGTGCTGATTTTGCTGGCAACACTCTAACAAGATGATCAACAAATGGTTTTGTTTCAATGATTGGTGATATGGTTGTATCATGGACATTTCAACTGCAGAAATCAGTTGCACTATCCACCACTGAAGTGGAGTTCATTGCTGAAAGTGAAGGAACCAAGGAGTTAGTATGGCTCAACAGACTGCAGTTGGAGATCAGTGGAAAAAGAAACACACCAATATTGTTCATTGACACTGCAAATGCCATTAAACTAGTGAAAAACACAGAGTTCTACAAATGTTCTAAGCACATTGAAGTATGGTATTATTTTGTGTGTGAACTCTATCAAAAGGGGGCTATCAATGTAGAATATATGCGTTCTGAAAATCAACTTGGTGACAAGTTTACAATGCCTTTAAAATCAAACAAATTTAAAGCAATGTATACCAAGATAGGACTTCATAACTAATGTGTTTTGACCTCTTGTTTTTTATTTAAAAGTTGTTCAGTGCACCACAGTTTGATTTGGGGGGAAGTGTTAAAGTAAATAAATCAGAACTGCGTTTCCTCTCCTCTCCTATGGTGATGCTTGGTTCTGTGTTGTGAATTTCTTTGCTCCCAAGATTTTCTTTCGGCTTCCATGTTTTTACTCTTTGAAGTTTTTGTTGTTGCTGTGAGTCATCTTTTAGATATTAATGGAAGAAGATCGCTATTCCTAAAAGTGTTGTGTTAGTGCTATAAAATTATATCCTAAGTTCAGCCACAACAAACAGTACTGATGCATTACAACAGCAGCTTGATATGGCAACCACCAACATTGTTACAGACATTGTACTTACAAAGCATGTTCTGGTATAAACTTTCATTCTGTCCAATTTGCTAAAACACTTGATATTCATTGTGAAAGCATATAGAATGTTCTGGAAGGACGTATATTATCATGATTGTCAGGGGATTGTTGTCATTAACAAAATTATGTACAGGTGCTGAGTTAGATGTTTAATCAAGAAATTGAAGTGTTAAATACCTGGCGGCAAATATTAAGAGGCTGTGGAAATGTTGGTGGGTTGACACAGAGAACATCATTATCTTGAGAAATGGCTTAAAAGTTATTACCAAGCAATGTATTTTCATTTGTTGGCTATTTTTATGTCCTACTCTGTAATTAATATCCTTTGTAATTACATTTCTAATTAACTCTCCAATTTTTTACATCACACAACTTTCCAATTTTCAGAATTTGAGGCCTTATTTGTAAATTTTACGTATTTAATCAGATAAAGCATAAGATTTGTACTGTCATTGAGCATTAGTAACCAAATCCAAACTGTAATTAATTACATAACTAAAATAATACAAGAGACATTATTGCAATTACAGTTCAGATTGATTTTTTATATTTAAAATTACAGATAATACTGAAAAATTTATGTAATACGATATTGTATTTTATACCTTATTCAGCTGTAACATCAGTAGCTTTACGTTTTGCTCATTTTAATTGTAACATCAAAATTGTACAAAATTAATAATGGGTTATTTTGAAATTTATTGTTAAAATTCTATATAAAGCAATGCAGCAAGGCTGCAAGTGAGTTGTTGAGTTGTTGTTTTGTTAGTTAGTGAGAGATTGTGAAGTATGTCAGTCAGTTTTTTTGTTAATGTGACGAGTATGCAGTTCAGTTGTCAATAAATTTTGTGAAGTAGGAAACTGTTATATTCCAATGAGCAGGACATTATACCACCTTGGACTATCCATCTTTCACAATATTGTCCATTAATATGTCTCCAAACCATGCGTGAGAAGTGAGGTGGTGCATCATCATGTTGAAACCATCTTTCCTGATGGAAATTCATTGGCACAGCTTCCAAGAATGGGTCCAATACATTGTGTAGGAAGATCAGGTACGCATGAACTGTTAGCTTGAGGGAAGGAGGTATGGTCCAATCACATAACCATCCAGAATATCCACCCACATGTTAATACCAAACTCGTGCTGAAATCCCTAAACATAAGTGGCCAGGGGTTTTTGTCTGCCCAGACATGGCTGTTTTGCAAATTCGGAACATGGTCTCTAGTGAACTTACATTCTTTTGTTAGCATAACTCAGTGTGGCAACAGGGGTGTGTCAATGCAGCAGGGTAGGAACCACATGCAGTAGTGAACACATTGTGGAAAATTGGACATTGTGGAAAATTGGCTGGACCCATAGCACATACCCTTTGTATGTGGTATGGATGTAATTGTTGCTCACACAGAACATCCCAGACAATACTGAGACCAACAACCATTGCACTTGCAATTGTTCGAGTTGTTCCCATGGGGCACCACAGCCCTGCCCCCTCACGGTGAATGTACTCATTTCATTTCACCACTGCGCAACATGGGGAAAAAGTTTATACAATGGCATGCTAGACTGTGGAAAATGGTCATGATACAGCCAACTAACAGCTCTTCCATTACCTCAAGCTTCACCACACACAAGGAGCATGACTGTATATTTCCAAAATGTGTATGGAACCATGTTTACATATTGGAGAAGCACAGGCATTGAATAGGTCTTACAGCAAATCAGACAATAAGTGACATCAGGTGGTCATCAGTTGTAGTATACATCATCTTGTCTACCCTACTGCACACCTGGACGAGCAACTCAGGGGCTTTTCTTTTTCTGTCAGCAGATGTGGACATGTTACACATCTGAACTGAAACTGTCGTAGAATGGAAATGGTATGTTTCTGGATGTAGGTTCCTATTCGAAATATTATGTACTCACACCCCTTATACATCCTATAAATTTGTAATGGATATTTCCGAATGCCCTGTACAGACAGCGGCAGTGAGTGGGAGTTGCTGAATAGGAAGCCTTTGCTACAAGCAAACATATTCATACTCCTTCAACACAGAACATTCTAAATCATTTTCCCCAGTCCCAGTAAGGGGAAGGCAGAATGAGGATTGTGACAGCTGGTTCTCACTTTTCTGTCAGGGTCTTTTAAAGAGAAACTTATTTGCCTTTTTTGTGCTCCTACAGAAGCACTTTTCCACTGATTATGTAATGCATGGAATGCTCATATGCTATTTCTGAAGGGCCTTGTCAAATCTTTGAACAGCAAATACAATGGATGTAATTGGTTAGGTGCTTACATGACAAGTACACACTAATGTGAAGGACAGTGTGTTTGAAAAGAAAACCGTAATTAGAGGAAATAAATGTACCTCAATAGACAATGTTGTAGAGAACCGATGGGTAATATAAAGTGGATGTAAACTTTGAAATAGCAGATATTGTTCTTTGTACATAGGTTTAATATTTACTGCATATTTAATGTGGCTATTCATGAGATGCAGGTTAACATGGATGTGATCTGTAAAACAGTTGAGCAAATTTAACTTGCAAAAAGAATCTTGATCTTAGTAGAGCTACAGTCACATCTTAAATCAAGATGATGAATATCTGATGACAGATACACTTGTCTCCTTCAGCTAATGGTAACTATGGCAACTCATTCTATTCCACATAAACACTCACACATATTTGTAACACATGACTGCCAATGTAAATTTTCTAGACTCACCAGTAAGAAACAAAGTAATCAACTCCACTGGCAAGTACTTGAGCCAAAGCAAAGAGTATGGCTATCAGAAATATAACAAAGTAGTTGGTTCCAGCCCTGAAATAGCCAGTGTATGGTGACTGTTTCACCTTTCCTTTGGTTGTAGCTTCTATCATGTCTGGTGCTTCTTCGTCCTCCTCTTCATCTACCAGGGATCCATGATATGAAGACAGACTCTTGAACAAATAATGAACTCTGTTACTTTATAGGAACATGATAGGTATCAGCAAGGCTAAAAAAATATTTAGTTTCTTCCCTTTCCTCTGTTTTAAGATGATAAGAAAAATAACATATCACAAGTAATTTCTTCTCTTACAGCATCAAGTATAAGACCAGCATACAGAGGAGACATTTTGTTTCTGTATAATTTAAAATAGGCATAACCTTTTTTAAGAGGCACCCTATCAAATTCATATTAGGCCACAACCGTCATGTGCAAAATATTCCTCTGGTCTTTGTGAAAGTATTTCTGAAGGCTATGTGTAGTTCTTATGGGGCTGGAAGAGTGACTGTGATATAAGGTGACAGGTAGTTTGCATGCTGTATGGGCACTGATAAGTATGAAAAAGTGTTTGTAGAAAGAATTAATTCCTAAAATAGAAACATGTTTCATTCACACCAATACTATACAAAAAGTATAATTGATGACTGTTGAAAAGAAAGGAGTAAGAGTATTGGGAAAATGTAAACATTATTACTTGCTTTCAAACATTTCCTGAATAAAATACAATAAAAGTACAGTGTGTTTAAAAAAGAACTCTCTAGGTTTAATGTGTCCTAGAATCTGTACAAAGATACATGCACTATTCTAGTTCATGGTGTTTGATTCGTTAACTCTCCATGTTTGGCTCCACTGCATTTGGCAGGTCTGCTTGACCTTGAGACAGCACCAGTGCCATTTTTGTTCCGCCCCCCCCCCCCCCCCCCTCTGTTCCCTCAGTTCAATCCAGGCATGCATGCAGTGCAGTGCAGATCAATTCAGCAACAATGTGTACTCCGCATCAGAAAGTGCAGTGTGTTATTTAGCTGGTGAAAACTGAGTCAGTTATGACAGTGCAACATAATTTTAGACATCAGTATGGTGGTGAACCACCTACAGAAAAAACTATCTGTCATTGGCTAAAGGTTTCCAGGAAATCGGTAGTGTTTTAAAAGCAAAATAGCCAGGTAGACCGAGAACTTCTGAAGACGTTGAACAGATCCATGTTTCATGTGTTTGGAGCCCAAAGGAGTCATTGGCCAGACGTAGTCTACAATTAGGAGTGCCTAAAGATACTGTGTATGATGTTCTGCATTAAATACTTAAAATTTGCATGCCTACAAGTTGCAACTGATACAAGAAATAAAACCTACTGATAAAATCGAAAGGTATGAGTTTGTTGTTGACTTTCTACACAGAATTGATGATGATGTCATTTTTTTTAAAAAGGATTCTCTCTTCTGATGAGGCTACATTTCTTGTCAGTGGAACAGTTAATCATAACTGCAGAATTGAGGAGGAGGGGGGGGGGGGTGGCAAAGCATCCACATGATGTTATTCAGCAACGTGACCCTCTGAAAGTTAATGTCTGTCTGGTGTGAGTTGATGGAAGATTGTGTGATTAGTCCTTTCATTTTTGTAGAAAAACCAATGAACAAGGATGTTTACTGTGACATGTCGACAGAGTACATCTTTCCCCAACTGGACAACATTGAGGCAGAAAAGGGGCTTGCATTTTTCAAACAAGAAGGCACAGTAACCATGTGCATAAAGCTCTTGACACTTGCTTTCCAGGAAGGTGGATAGGCAGGGCTGGTCCAATATCTTGGCCACAACAAAGCCCAGACTTAACCCTGCTGGACTTTTTATATTGGGGCCACATAAAAATGTTGTGTGCAGTGAAAAGATCAGAGACATCAATCATTTACAGGAAAGATTTACTGCAGTGGTGGAGAGAGTTGCACCTGAAATGTTTGTGAATACATGGCGAGAAATGGAAAATTGTCTCGACGTGTGCAGAGCAACAAATGGATCCCACATTGAAGTCTACTAACATCAAACAAAAATTGAAAGGATTCTCTTTCATGATATGTAATCATTGATGTAATTTTTCATTAATTTCCCCATTAAATTTATACTTAAAACTAGGGTGTTCTTTTTCAAACACTCTGTATATTTGGATATTCAGTGAGGTTATATATTTCATTTTAGTGTAAAATCTTTTCAACTGCCAGGCCTGTTCTCAGGTGATAGGAGGCATTGTATTCTGTGTACTCACTATCTAAAACTGATGTGTTTTGGGAAAATAAAACACATAATGTGACATTATGTCCAGCACTATGTATACTGAATACTTCTTTTGTTGCTTGTTGCTTGATTTGAGGTTGATTAACTGAGGCATTGTATAGAGGAAAGTTACATAAATTTTATATTAAGAAAAGTGTTAAAGCATTGATTAAAAATTCAGAAATCTCACTCACATACTGAACAAGGTTGATAAAGAACACAGTAGTATCAGGAATCCTGGGATTCCTAGAAATCTATCTCCAAGCAAGACATAAAAAGGTTGGCACAAGTGATGAATATTTTTGGTGGTACTGAATTTTGTATGTGTGTACCATGTGAGTAAAGTGCTTACTTTTGAGAACTAAACCAATTAATATCATAAGAAAAGAAGCAGTGAGTATGCTAGATATTTAGGGAGTTTAGGCTGAGTGTCTGAATGGCTGTATATATGAATAGTATCAGTCCAGAGGAAGCAGTGAAGCGGTGAAAAAAAAACCCTTTAAATGAAGAATCTAGGAATCTAATAAGGATTTTGAAGACAAGATAAGATTAGACTAATAACAGTGTGCACATAGACTTTGAGCAGTTATTCTTTCAGTGCTTCCATTTGCAGAGTATACCCATAAATAAACACAGAGATTTCAAATGATACTGAAACTGGATGCTATATTTATATATGAATGAAGAATGGTTTAGAGAGTTGACATATCACTGTTAATATTTGCTCATATAGACTTTGAAGTTGGTTGCAGTTGTGTTAGCAGCATGAAATTTATGTGAACATTAGACAGAAATACTATATGGGAAAACACACTATTTAGCATATATGTGAATTTCAATGTGAGGTCTCTCATAGAAGTGATTATACTAATGTTTTCAGATATTTTCCAACCATTCAAAACTCAAGAGTAAGGTTATGTAATCAGATATTCTAAGGGAAAGCATCATTCAACAATTGTATAGACCTACTGTCCTCCATTTACTAACATTAGATGCTGTCCAATCCTGTCCTCATAAAAACATACTTCAGAGTATATTCTGTGTGTATACATTCTTTTGAGCTCTTTATTTTCATTGTGATGTGATGACAAATTCTGTAGCATTGTAAGATCATACATAGATGAATAAATACAACAAAAAATTGTAGATTAATAGTGCCTGCCAGCCTGATAATAGGGTGCTATTACGTATTAAAAAACAGAGGGCAATGGGTTATGCACACATCTTAGGAATGGTTTCCTAAACTACATCAGTTTAAATAATTACTGGGATTCATCTGGGTTAAGAGTTTGTGTGTGTGTTAGTGTATCAGACTGAGCTGTTTTGACTGCAGACACTCTTCTATGAGTATTATGATACCAAGTTCCAAATAAAACTATTAATTTGAACCAATCTCTTCCACACCAAACAGTTTGAATAATCCAGCATGTGAAGACATAATTGTTAAAATGTCATTTACTTTATGCCTTTTATGTTAAAATATAGTGATTTCAGTAATATATATATATATATCATTCCACGTGGGAAAAATATATCTAAAAACAAAGATGATGTGACTTACCAAACGAAAGCGCTGGCAAGTCGATAGACACACAAACAAACACAAACATACACACAAAATTCAAGCTTTCGCAACAAATGGTTGCCTCATCAGGAAAGAGGGAAGGAGAGGGAAAGACGAAAGGATGTGGGTTTTAAGGGAGATGGTAAGGAGTCATTCCAATCCCGGGAGCGGAAAGACTTACCTTAGGGGGAAAAAAGGACGGGTATACACTCGCACACACACACACATATCCATCCACACATATACAGACACAAGCAGACATATTTAAAGACCTTACATGGTATTAGAAGGTGGAAAGTGTAACATGAGGCTGAAATGAAAATGAAAATAAAAATATATGGGGAGAGAAAAGGTGAACTGGAAAGTAACTGGAGATCTGGTGTGAAAAAGGCGAAAAGGTGTTAGTTACAGCTGGGCTATGTTGGACTTGAGTTGGTAGACAACGATGTGCACAAAGGTTAGGTGGTTGTGTTGCCGCCAAAACATGTTAAAGGACGGAGAAATTCGGGAAAATTTCGAAAAAACCGCGTGTAATGTATTAAAAGGAGTGGTTTTGTGGTGGCAGATTATGAAAATGAGGCTAACAATTGCCTGACGAAGAAATAATGACGGTAAAACCTGTGGGAAGCGGCTAAAAATTATTAGTGATGTGGGAAAAACGGAAATGGAAATAAAGCGAAAGTTATTAGAAATAGCCGAAATGGTTGTTTAAAAGGTGAAAGGAACTGTTTGTGAACTAGAAACGGTGGATTTTATAGTAGCGGTAGTGTTGAAAGCGGCAAAAAAAAAAAAAAAAAAAAAAATTTTTTTGGTTTTGGTTTGGAAGTGGGTTACGTATTATTGAGTATATATAGGCGGGATAAAATTGTATAGTAGATTACGGTAAAAAGGAGAAGGTGAATACAAAGTGAAACTACTGGCAAAAACACAGAGAAAATAAGACGACAGGAAAGATTTTGAAATGCAACAGTGACAATAACAAACGTAATTGTTGGGTTCAAATTATTGATATTAATATAATAGAGGGAAACATTCCACGTGGGAAAAATATATCTAAAAACAAAGATGATGTGACTTACCAAACGAAAGCGCTGGCAGGTCGATAGAAACACAAACATACACACAAAATTCAAGCTTTCGCAACAAATGGTTGCTTCATCAGGAAAGAGGGAAGGAGAGGGAAAGACGAAAGGATGTGGGTTTTAAGGGAGAGGGTAAGGAGTCATTCCAATCCCAGGAGCAGAAAGACTTACCTTAGGAGGAAAAAAGGACAGGTATACACTTGCACACACACACATATTCATCCGCACATACACAGACACAAGCAGACATTTGTAAAGGCAAAGAGTTTGGGCAGAGATGTCAGTCGAGGCGGAAGTAAAGAGGTAAAGATGTTGTTGAAAGACAGGTGAGGTATGAGTGGCGGCAACTTGAAATTAGCGGAGGTTGAGGCCTGGCGGATAACGAGAAGAGAGGATATACTGAAGGGAAAGTTCCCATCTCTGGAGTTCTGACAGGTTGGTGTTAGTGGGAAGTATCCAGATAACCCGGACGGTGAAACACTGTGCCAAGATGTGCTGGCCATGCACCAAGGCATGTTTAGCCACAGAGTGATCCTCATTACCAACAAACACTGTCTGCCTGTGTCCATTCATGCGAATGGACAGTTTGTTGCTGGTCATTCCCACATAGAAAGCTTCACAGTGTAGGCAGGTCAGTTGGTAAATCACGAGGGTGCTTTCACACATGGCTCTGCCTTTGATCGTGTACACCTTCCGGGTTACAGGACTGGAGTAGGTGGTGGTGGGAGGGTGAATGGGACAGGTTTACACCGGGGGCAGTTACAAGGGTAGGAGCCAGAGGGTAGGGAAGGTGGTTTGGGGATTTCATAGGGATGAACTAAGAGGTTACGAAGGTTAGGTGGACGGCGGAAAGACACTCTTGGTGGAGTGGGGAGGATTTCATGAAGGATGGATCTCATTTCAGGGCAGGATTTGAGGAAGTCGTATCCCTGCTGGAGAGCCACATTCAGAGTCTGATCCAGTCCCGGAAAGTATCCTGTCACAAGTGGGGCACTTTTGGGGTTCTTCTGTGAGAGGTTCTGGGTTTGAAGGGATGAGGAAGTGGCTCTCTCTGGTTATTTGCTTCTGTATCAGATCAGGAGGGTAGTTGCGGGATGCGAAAGCTGTTTTCAGGTTGTTGGTGTAATGGTTCAGGGATTCCGGACTGGAGCAGATTTGTTTGCCACGAAGACCTAGGCTGTAGGGAAGGGACCATTTCCACATCAAACCCCCCCGACCTGTCTTTCAACAAAATCTTTGCCTCTTTACTTCTGCCTCGACTGACATCTCTGCCCAAATTCTTTGCCTTTACAAATGTCTGCTTGTGTCTGTGTATGTGCGGATGGATATGTGTGTGTGTGTGTGTGTGTGTGTGTGTGTGTGTGTGCGAGTGCATACCTGTCCTTTTTTCCCCCTAAGGTAAGTCTTCCCGCTCCCGGGATTGGAATGACTCATTACCCTCTCCCTTAAAACCCACATCCTTTCGTCTTTCCCTCTCCTTCCCTCTTTCCTGATGAAGCAACCATTTGTTGCGAAAGCTTGAATTTTGTGTGTATGTTTGTGTTTGTTTGTGTGTCTATTGACCTGCCAGCGCTTTTGTTTGGTAAGTCTCATCATCTTTGTTTTTAGATATATCTTTCCCCTCGTGGAATGTTTCCCTCTATTTTTATATATATATGTAGTTATAATAGAGGGAAACATTCCACGTAGGAAAAATATATCTAAAAACAAAGATGATGTGACTTACCAAATGAAAGTGCTGGCAGGTCGACAGACACACAAACAAACACAAACATACACACAAAATTCAAGCTTTCGCAACAAACTGTTGCCTCATCAGGAAAGAGGGAAGGAGAGGGAAAGATGAAAGGATATGGGTTTTAAGGGAGAGGGTAAGGAGTCATTCCAATCCCGGGAGCGGAAAGACTTACCTTAGGGGGAATAAAGGACAGGTATACACTCGCGCACACACACACACACATATCCATCCACACATATACAGACACAAGCAGACATATATGTCTGACACACGCACATATCCATCCACACATACATATATATATATATATATATATATATATATATATATATATATATATATATATATATATATATATATATATATATATATATATATATAAAAACCTCATCACTGTACATGACTGACGTATTCAAAAAGTACTGTTAACTCTTTCAAAATAGACAAACATTTGGGTCCCTTTGTGTTACTCACATATGTTGATGTTCGGGATATTTGCCTGGAGAGCTTCGAAAGCTGCCTACCAACTGTTTGTGATGGTTTCTTCCCTTCAGACTGATCTTCATTATCTGCATTGTCTCTTGACAGACTCAGTATCATTGTATACTCTGGGTTGTGGACAATATCATTATATAATCCTTGAATTTGGATTTTGCCCTGTTGTAGGAAAAGTACAAAATTCTTTATTGTTTGATGATATTCATACAAAATCTTTTCATCTATGTGTCGTATGATCTATTCAGTAACAACTATGTATAAACATTGATCATCTGTAGTAGAAAGACAAAATTAACTGTCGCATCTAGACCAGGTGTGGTTTATAGTGAAAGGCTCTGAGGAAGAGCTGCCCCAAAATATATATTAAAATATAGTTCACAGTAATGTATTACAGAATTTAAATTATCAGTATGTATTTTGAATATTGAATAATGAGTCAAAATTTATGGACAATATTCATGATTTTTTCTTAAAAATGGATGACAATAAATGTAGACTTAAAGGGAAAAAAAGAAAACATTGGTGAACAATGCTGATTACTATTTAAAACTTTATATGTGATTTTATGATGCATTTAAAATACGGTCACTGATGGTTAAGTGAGTGATGCTATGGTGTAATGGTGATGTTAATGATGTATGGAAACAATCATGGTTATGACAGAGGTGGAATGATGAGTATGACTATGGGCTCCTGTGGTAACACAGACAGTGGTTAAAAGTCAGCAAGGGGGAGAGAAGAAAATGGGAGCATGGTGTTAGGTTGAGCATTGTGACTGAGGTTGGGTAGAGGGGTATATCTTGGGATGGATTTCATGATTTGTGGGTTGGAGTCATTTGAATTTCCAACAGAAGAGGCTAGATAAGGCATGATGGTACATAAGGTATAATATAGATGTAATAGAGAAGCAGAATACCAGCATTTGTGATTATTGGGTGGGATATTGGGTGTTACAGCTGGGTTTAGCAATACATGTATTGGATCTGAAGGAGTTTTAGGAAGAGAAGAAGATGAGGGACGCAGATGAGTTGATACGGGATGCAAGGTGGGGAAAGTAAGCAGATTCAGAAAGGAAGGTGGATGCTTGTCTTTCCAAGATTTCAGGTGCAAATTTTAGAGGAGACACAGATACAGGGAATGTTGGCATAGATGATGATGGGGCAGATGCAGCATTTATGGGTGAGAGTTACTGTAGAAAGATGCAGCCCCCAGATGTGGCCTGTTAATAATTTCAGTAGTTTTAGTCAGTTTTGAGTTTAGTGTTGGATGTTAAGGAGATGTGTATTCAATGTTAGTTTTCTGTTGAGGGTTAGTTCTACATACTTTACTGTATCAGTCAGAGGGATGGATCAGTTGTAAAGAGAGGGACAGAAATGTAGAGGATGTAATCAAATAGTGGTGCAACCAAAGATGGTGACAGCTTTTCTGTGGATTTACTTGAAGTTTTCACACATTACCTCACCTGACCAGAGATGATGGAAGTGGTGTTGGAGGGAGGCTTGGGAGAGTTGAAGAGTGTGGGAAATGGTTAGGTAGGTGTTGTTCTCAGCATAGTGCAGGAGTTAGGTGAGGAGATGTCATTTGGGAATATCTGCAGTGTCAGTGAAGGAGGTTTGAAAGGATAGAGCCTTGAGACAGTAGGGTGAAATACACAGGAGAAGGTGTGTTGGCAGAAGATAAAATGGGTAAGGTAAAGAAGTTAAATGTCAATGTAATAGTTGGACAAAAGCTGCAATAAGTGTTGGGAATGATTAAGTGGGTTGCAAGGTACTAATTGATTCATTGGGCAGGCTTGACTTCGAGAATTTCTCTGAAAGCTGATGTGAGGCTGAGACATTGATAGGATGAGGTATCTGAGTGTGGTTTATCAGCTCCTGGAAGAGGAGAAGTTTGGCCATTTTCCACTGCTCTGGGCAATAATCTGTGTAGAGGATGGTTTTGGAAATGGTGGCAAGGGCTTTATAATAGGCTCTGGGACATTACTTGAGGTGGTGATTGGTAATTGGATTATGACCAGGTGCAGTATTTCACTTTTTAGAAAGCGTCTGCATAATGTTTTCAGCTGTTGGTGTGTTCCGTTAGTGGAGTGCTGTGCTGTGTAAATACTGGAATTTTATGAATTATTATGCAATGTTGATTTGGACATGAATGCATGTCAAAAGGAACAGGCCCTGTGGCTGCTACAGCCATTATGAAATACATGAAATGTGTTCACAATCATGAATAAATTTCTCATATACTGGTATTTTGGTGTCAGAGGTGGGATAACTATGTTGGTATGTTCATATACATAGGAAATCACTGAATAATCAAAGTTGGGGTAATATGGGATGGTGACTGTGTCTTTCAGGTAGAATAAAAAATGGTTGTTGGCTTTGGTGAGGTTGTCAGGAAATGGTTTGTTGTTAACATAGGTTGGGACATATGGGAGTGGGGTTGTTTCTGGAGAGCCTATGGAACTTTTCCAATACTTTGTAGAATTTACAGGTATTTCTTCAGTGTAGTGCATGTCATGTGCCAATGCCGAAGTTGTTACTTTATAAGTAACTGACTGTGTTGCTGGAGCTGTCAATTGTGTGTGAGCATGACACAGTTATCAGTATGAAGGATTCTCTTTAGATAAATGGAATTCTTGGAGCAGGGCAAGAGCACATGGAGGGACAGTGAGACAGTTATAGTACATAGTTTTGAGTGGAATATGATTGGAAATTGCATCTGAGATAATGTGCTGTGGGAAATCAGATTCATCTGGGTGTTGTCAGGATTTTGAAGGTTGGAGTATGGCTTCTGAGTTGATTATGGATTTGTTCATATTCTGCATGGAATAATCTTGGATTTGTCATAGTGATTGGGAAGGAGTGGGGTGGGTTCAATCTGGTACACAGTTTGAGATCTTGAGAAGGACAGGTAAGTAATCACTGCTAGTTGGAGGAGTAACATCTTCAACTAGCAATCAGAATGCTCTGGCTCCTGGATACCAATCAGATAACAGCCTAAAATTTTGAAGAAAAGTCATCAGCAATGGTGGCTGAAGACTTCTGTCATAAGAAGTCACTGTCATTCTTCTAACAGCCCTGTCAAAGAGAGCAGAGGAGCAGGCAGAGGTTCAGGACACTCTCATGCCATGGGGGTGGGAAACTGCCCCTAAAAGAAAGAAGAACCAGCAATGATCAATGGCATGAGGGTGCAGAAGGCAATGGAAACTGCTGCAGTTAGAGATACACAATGCATATCCACAGGACCCGTGCCCTGTAATTGAAAGGTGTCATAATGATATTCTATGAAGTTTGAAATGGAAGAGGTGAGGAACTGGCAAAAGCAAAGCTGTAAGAATGGGTTGTTAGACATGCTTGGGCAGCTTTCCTGTGCAAGGGAAAGGTCCCAAATTTGATTTTCAATCTGGCACACAGTTTTAATCTGCCAGGAAGTTTCAACTACTCAATCATCCAAATTTTAAGGAAATGGTCATAGACCATTTTTCAGCACAGCACTAGAAACAAATGAATTGAGGTAAGCAAAATGTGCATTAATAGGCTATATGAAGAAATTCTTTTGTTTAACTACTTATTTAGCCTAGTACATGAATTGCTAGAAAATGGGTGGCTACATGTTTCGCCACTGATGTCACATTTTTCTGACCCTTTACTACAACAAGCCATACTGAAAAATGATGTGTTTTGGAGAGGTCTTTAATGTGGTGCATCACTGCACTGTATATTTTCATAATACACGAATACAAATGTGAAAAGTAACAAATAAGGTATACTAGCTTACCAAACACATAAACAAGGTGGTGGCTGCATAGTTTACTTCTGTCAGCCAACAACCTCACAAGACCCATGAAGTCATGGAAACATCACTGTTTTATCTCATGAATTCATGGACATTATGGGCTGAACACAAAAAAATTAAACACCTCAAGTTTACAATTGAAAACATAACAGACATTAAGCATGTAATGATGCTAACATACACTGCATTAAATATATCTCTAAAATGCGTGTTTTAGTATGATTTGTTGTGATAAAGTGTCAGAAATGTGATGTCAGGGGATAAATATGGCCCTTATTGGTATTAGCTTTTGGTGTTATTTAGTAGTTGATTATTATATGGAAACAAGGTAGTAAAGTTTGGCTAGCATGTGATATTCCCCCCCCCCCCCCCCCCCCCCCCCCTCCTTGATATCTCGTGGGCTGTGACAGACTAGTCTGCAGCATTGCCAAGGTCAAGGTTCAAGAACATTGTACAGTATTCTTCAGACATTTATGTGCCAACAATTATATTAGAAAGCTGCTACAAAGCAAAAATAGTGTAAATCTGAACAAAGCCAAAATTAGCATAAGGAGAACCACACATGAAGCTTTCAGTGAATTCAATAGTAAAATTCTGTCTTACAACTTGACAGAATATCCTAAGAAGTTTTGGTCTCTTGTTAAATGGTTCAAATGGCTCTGAGCACTATGGGACTTAACATCTGAGGTCATCAGTCCCCTAGAACTTAGAACTACTTAAACCTAACTAACCTAAGGACATCACAAACATCCATGCCCGAGGCAGGACTCGAACCCGCGACCGTAGCGGTTGCGCGGTTCCAGACTGAAGCGCCTAGAACTGCTCAGCCACACCGGCTGGCTGGTCTTTTGTTAAATTAGTAAACAGATTGTAGCCATCTTTCCAGCCACTCTGTGAGCATAATGACATTGAAATGGAGGAAGGTGCAGAAAAGGCCAAAATACTAGACTTCTTTCTCCAAAACTGTTTCACAGAGAGAGATTGCACTGTAGTTTCTCATTTAAATTGTTGTACAAATGACAAGAAGATATATTTCAAAATAAATGACCAGTGCACAGAAAATCAAATGAAATCACTAAACAGAGGGAAGACCACTGGACATGAAGGGATATTAGTTTGATTCTACATAGAGTACTAGTATGTGAAAGAACTTGCTTTTCTTCTAGAGGCAGTGTCTTTAGGTCTCTGGAGGAGCAAAGTGTTCATAACGATGAGGAAAAAACATAGATCATTACCATTTTCAAGAAGGGTCATCAAACAGATGCACAGAACTATAGGCCTATAGCTCTGACTTCAATCTGTTGTAGTATTTTGGAATGGTTTATGTTCACATGTTGTGACATTTCTGGAGACCAATAATCTCCTCTGTAGGGACTAACATGGGTTCCAAAAACAATTATAATGTGAAACCCAATTTTCTATGCATGTCCACAAGACCCAGAAAGCACTAGATACAGGTGCACAATCAGATGCTGTGTTCCTTGACATGTGGAAGGCATTTGACACAGTTCAACGGTGTCACCTAATGAACAAAGGACAAGCATGTGGCATATATGAACTATGTCACTGAAATGAAGACTTTCTAGGAAGCAAAACACAACATGTCATTCTCAGTAGTGGAAACTCTTCAGATGTAAATGTTACTTTGGGAATATCCAAAGGGAGTGTTTTGATGCTGTTGCACACAAAGAAGTTGCAATGCTGGAGGACTGTAGTGAAATGCAGGAAGACCTGCTGAGGACTGACCCTCAACATAAACATATATAATGTATTGAATATACATAGAGAGAAAGACCCATTATTGTATGATTACATAGTTGTAGAACAACCACTGGAAGCAATTACTTCCATAAAATATCTACAGGAGTGTGCATACTGAGCAATTACAAATGAAACATCCTCATAAAATCAATAACAGGTAAGGCAGACGCCACACTAAGATTCATTGGAAGCATCCTCAGGAAAATTAGTTCATCTTCAAAGGAGGTAGATCACGAAACACTCATTCGACCAGTGCTTGAATATTTCTCATCAGTCTGAGACCTGTACCAAGTGGGATTCATAGAAGAAATAGAGAAGACCCAAAGAGGAACAGGATGTTTTTGTACAGATTCATTTAGCAAGCACAAAAGTATCACAGAGATGCTCAGACATTTCCAATGGCAGTCACTCCAAGGAAGACATTCTGCATCATAGCATGGTTTACTGTTAAAGTTCCAAGAGTGTATTTTTCCAGAAGAGACAACAAAAAATACCAAGAAAAGGAAATCAAAGAGATTCAAGCCAACATGGATGCTTACCAACAATCACACCACTTGTGACTGGAACAGGAATAGAGGAAGTGTCATTGGTACACAAAGCACTCATTGCCACACACTATGAGGTGGCTTGTGGAATATACATGCACATGTAGATGTAGGTTTGTTCCGACTGGTAGAGGTTGCACTCTTTTCCAATATGCAAACCAAGATCTGTGCCTAATACTAAAATGATTAAAACCAATGGAATGTGAATGAAGACACTGACTGCAACTTTTGAATATATTATCATTACTATAAATTATTGTTTGTGACACAATGAGAAATTTGTTTAGGTGAAGTAAAATATTTAAGTTCAGTCTCAAAGTAATAGATTTCTCTTCGTTTACCGTACTGTTGACGTAGTTTATGTTATCCTGACTGTAGCATCTACATATGGTACTTAAAGACAGGTTTTTCCCAATACTGTCTTTTATTTCGAGGCTTAGTATTTGAGCTAGGTGTCCACCTGCTTAGTTGGGTGGTACCATGCTTGCCTCTCCTGCAAGCGGGCCCAGGTTCGATTCCTGGCTGGGTTGGGAATTTTCAACGCTCATGGACTGGGTGTTGTGTTGTCCTCATCATCATTTCATTCTCATCACTGTCACGCAAGTCGCCCAATGTAGCATCAAATGAAACTTGGCGGCCGAACTTCACCGAATGGGGCCTCCCAGCCAATGGTGCCATACGCTCATTTCATTTCTCTCCCTCTCTCTCTCTCTCTCTCTCTCTCTCTCTCTCTCTCTCTCTCTCTCTCTTTTTTTTTTTTTTTTTTTTTTTTTTTTTTTTTTTTTTTTGAGCTAGATGATCGCTGAAGCCTGCACTGAAAATGTTTAGTGAACTGTTGTATACACTCTCCTTGACTAAATGTCTAAACCTGTTTTGAAAGTTTCTGTTTTTACTCCAGTAACAGTGGTAACTTCACATTTTAAATTGTAGGATGCAGCAAGGTTCAAAAGGGCCTATATGTTTCTACTTTTTGTAAGAAAATCAGTATCAAAGTTTTCGCAAGTTATTAAATCACATTTAATTTATTTACTTTCTTTAGCAAGTATTCCAGTTTATGAGAGAAAAGTTCAAAATTTCCAGAAGGTGATTGTAAACTGCCACAGTAACCAAGTTCAACTTAATAATTTCTAAAGCTGTAGCCTCATAGTCCCCTTCAACATTAATTCAAGTCAGGTAGGGTAGTGAAACCTGCATTTTCCTTTACCTGGATTGCCAGCCCATTGTGTGTGGTAGTAGGAAGACAAAATGAATTTTGTTATTTCTCATGCTGAGTTAATTCAGAGTTAGCCCCATGCTAAGAAATGCATATTACTGAGATATCCTTTACCTCATCTTTGAGTCCTTAGAGGCAGGTCATTATTGTGTGACAACCAGTGTCTTTTATTTACAGACATTCATATGCACAGCCAATTCTTAGCTATTGAATTCTTTTCCAGGAAACAAATGCACAAAATACACAATTTTCAAAATACAGCAAAGGGCAATAATAATAATAATACCCAAATTTTAGTCAAGCTCACTGTAATTAACTTTTCAAATTCTTACAATGAAATCAGACTATTTTTGACGAAATAATTAAATTGGATAGATAAAAAGTCTACTGATTAAGTGGTGGCATAACACAAACATAGAGGAAGGTTATAAATAGACAAACTTTTGGAGCCGATGTTCCTTCTTCAGGGAGAAGAGTTGAAGGGGAAGGAAGAGGGGTGAAGGAGAAGGACTGGAGAGGTCTGGGAAAAGGTGTAGATTTTGGGAAAGTCACCCAGACCTGCAGGTCAAGGGAGACTTCCTTCTCATCCCAGCTGGTAAGCCTCCCCTGACCTGCAGTTCTGGATGACTTTCCCAAATCTACCCCTTTACCGAGACCTCTCCAGTTCTTTTCTTTCACCCCTCTTCCTTCCCATTCAACCCTTCTGCCTGAAGGAGGAGCCACTGGCTCCAAATCTTGCCTAATTATAACCTCCTTTCATGTTTGTGTTCTGATGCCACTTGGTGAATAGATTTTTTTATCTATCCAATTACAGTATTTTTTCAAAATGTCAGAAATATTGACTACACCTAGTGAGTACATTTACATCTACTTCTACATCATCTACATCATACTCTGCAAGCCACCTAATGGTGTGTAGTTGAGGGTACTTTCAGTACCACTATCTGATACCTCCAACCCTGTTCCACTCACGAATAGTGTGTGGAAGAATGATTGTCAGTAAGCCACTGTATTGGCTCTAATTTCTCAAATTTTCTCCTCATGGTCAATACGCAAGATGTATATGGGGGGAGGGGGTAGTGATATATTGTCTGACTCCTCCTGAAAAGTGCTGTACCGAAGTTTACCAATCAGTTTTACATTGATTGATTGACTGATTTTGTTTGGTTCCATTTTATCACATTTTGTACAAAGTCTGTACTTGTAATATAGGACAAGTCAACTTAAATCTATTTTCTTACAATATTTAACCTATTTATTACAATTTAATACATCAAAATTACAATACTTATAATAATTTTGCATACATTTTTGACCCAGTTTATTAGGTCCTGAAAATTATTTATGTACTTCATTATGCTCATATTTACATTATTTACATATTTCTCTCAGTATTCATGTTCTCATGTTGTTTACATATCATAATAAAGTCAGTTAGTTACAGTACCTCTACAACAGTAACAGTAGCATTTTTCATTCATTGATACATATACTCTTCTACATTACAAAAAACTTTTTCCATTAATTAATCCTTTAAACATTTTTGGAATGTCTTTTTGCTCATATTGCCCTCAAACTCTTTGGAAGGCACTTTATGAGTTTGACACTCGAATATTGAGGATCTTTTTCAGCAACTCTCAGTCAGTGTTGTATACTTCTCAGCTGGCCTTTGTTTCTTGTTTCATATTATGAACGTCTGCATTTCTTTCTAGTACTGCATTTCCTTTTATTAAATATATTACTGTTTTGTAAATGTATAGAGATGGAAATGTCAGCATTTTTACACTGTGGAAAACAGTTCTGCATGACTCTCTCTGTTTCTTGTTCAAGATGGTCCTAGCAGCTCTTTCTTTTCTTCTTTTTTTTCAATATAAATATTCTTTTTGTATTTTTGCTGCTGAAATTTCCTCAAACAGTAATACCATATTGTAGGTATGGATCAAATACAGCATGGTACACTGTACATAGAAGCTTCTTGGTGGCATAATGTGCAAGCTGTTTCATAACTAATATTGCAGTGCTTAATTTACATCAAACATTATCTGTATGTTGACTCCACTGGAGCTTATTGTCTACTGTAATCCCCAAAAATTTAATAGTGGTAACTTCTCCCAATCTTGTTTCATCTATGAATATATCTATGTGTTCTTTCTTTTCTCTATTTGTGAACACCATGAATATTGTCTTTTTTAGATTTAAAATTAGGTAATTTTATAAAGTTACTGTGCTGTGTTATTCATTGACGTAAACACACTTCTTTCCACATTTTTTTCCATTCACTAGTGTCATGTCATCTGCATATAGTACTTTTTATCTTTATCACTGAGATCAATATTGTTTACTAATAGGTTGAACAGAAGTGGACCATGTACAGATCCTTGAGGCACTCCATACTTAATATTTCTGATTTCAGATCTGCATTCAGTTTCTGTTTCCATATACTGCTTTCTGTAGCTGATGTATGGTTTTATCCACTTGGCTGCATGTCCATGAATACCATATATTTCAAGTTTTTCAATAAGTGTAGTATGGGTGACTGTGTCAGATGCTTTAGACAAATCCAGAAACATAGCAGACACAGAGTTCCTATCATCTAATGCGTTTATAATGGATTCTGTGAGGCTTGAGATGGCAGTTTCTCTAGATTTCCCTTTTTGGAAACCATGCTGTGCTGGAATCAGAATACTGTGTTTCTCCAGGAAGGTGTTCAACCTACTATGCATGAGCATCTCTAGTAGTTTTGAGAAGCCAGAGATTAAAGACAATGATCTGTAGTTATTTGGGTAACTTTTGTCTCCTTTCTTAAATCTTGCTACTACTTTGCTTACTTTTAGTTTTTGTGGGAATACTCTATCTCTAAATGAGCAGTTTGAAATATCAGAAGAGGTTTGATTATTTCTTCATTCACATGTTTTATTAAATAATTTGATACTTCTTCATCTCCTGCAGACTTTTTGAGTTTTAATTTCTGGATTATTTTTATGTGTTCTGGTTTTGTCACTGGTTCCAGGAACATTGAGTGGGATGGTTGGCCAAGTTTTTAGCCTGCCTCAACCACTGATCATTTGTTTCCCCTTTTAAATTTTGTATAGCATCTATAAAGTAGTTGTTTAGTATATCAGCAATTTTTGTTCCATCTGTAACTAAGTTGTCACCAATCTTCATTGCCTTAATAAAATTGCTGTTTTCACACTTTTTTGGCTGTGTCTTGCACTATTGATTATATCCCAAGTTGTTTTACTTTTTTGATCTGAATTTGATATTGCTCTGTTTATTGAAATGGTTTTTGCTTCCCTTATTAATTGCCTGTACTTCTTCTGATATTGTTTATATGTCTCCATGTGCCCTGCTTGTCTAAGTTCCTTCACTCTAGTCCCGAGTTAAATTATTTCTTTCGTAATCCATTTCTTACTGTGACCCTGCTTTTTCTGATAGGCTTCTTTGGGAAAGACTACAAGAAAGTGATGCATTAGTGTGTCAAGAAATGCATCATACTTCTCATTTGTACCTTGTGCTGCATTGTTTTGACCCATTCTTCTTTCCTCAGTGTCGTTTTGAAAATGTTCATGTTTTGCACATTGATAATCCAGACTACTTCTTGTAGACTTTCATATCAAAAACACCAGTGATAGTTAAGTACAGCACAAACAGCACTGTCCATTATCATGGAACAGTTTCTAACCTGAACTTGCATGTACTAAGGAAGAATAAACATAAATCTCAGAACAGTATTCTCTACCAAGGGATAAAGCTACACAATTAATTGCCCATGGCAATTACTGAAAACAAACTTATTTCAAAAGGTAGTTAAAAATTACTTGTTAAGCAATACATTCTACACAGTGAAGGATTACTTAGACACCACAGAGTAAGCATTTGGCAAAAAGTGTAACAGAAATAAATAATAATAATATTTATAATAAACATTTATAATTTCCCATAACACTTTCACACTACATTTTTCTCCTTTTTTACTTTTCTAGAAAAATTTACTCTCAGATCTATGCAATGTATAATACTAATATCTTTTTCTCTTTCTGAGCTCAATATTTTGCTCACTACAGAGGGGTACTGACTCAGTTTTTGAGACTAGCAAATGGGAAGTTATGACACACAAAATGCAAACCAAATATCTTTGTCATAGTCCTGACATCAGCTGTTAATGTGTGTAGTGTTACATTATGGGATAATATTAGTGTAACATGTACAGTGACTAGAAGTGAGAAATGAATGAATAGTGTGGCACTAGCCCATTACATTATTCAAAAACGTTTTTATCACAGAACAATATTGTACATTTGGGATGAACTCAATGAGTTAGCACTGTTTTAAACCAACTGGATTTGTATTTGAGAGGATGGTGGCTCCACTCTTCATCTGGTCATCCTAATTTAGGTTTTCTGAGATTTCAGTCAATTACTTCCAGCAAATGTCTGGTTCCTACTTGAAGGCCACGACTGGCTACCTGTGCTGTCCATGTCAAACTAGAACAGTAACTATGTAAATGTTTGTGTATATGAATTCTGATATTTTTAATCATATACAGTTGATGTTCCTGAGATGTACTGCATCAATGATGTAGGCTGAAGCAATGAATTAAAATTTGCATCTCCTGCTAACTAGGTAGATGCCACATAGGCACTGTGGCTACCACACCTGCACATAGTAGCCTAGTACATCTTGCCTCAGCCCATTGTTATTCCTGTTCTAAACTCACATCAGTATTTCTGGGGCTCTCCAGTGTTGGAGTAGTACCTTAGCTAGCAATGAGCAATATTGGAGAGCCTTGACAATACTGGTGTGAGTTTAGGAGGGGAATAGCAGAGGGCCAATGAGGGTAGGACACGGTATTGGTCTCACCAATTTGGCTCAAACTGTGTGAGTAGAAGCAAGTATATCACTCTTTGAAGTTCCTAAAATATTTTGTCTGAGTGGGTTATAGGAAAAGAGAAAATTCTCTTGAAATTTTTTTGATTACTTTGTGAGTGATATTTGAATAACAGTTGTGGAGTTAGTGGCATGGCGCAGTCAGTAAGCATACAAAGTGATAATTTGGCAGCCCAAGTTTGATTACCACTGCTACCCATTTTTTTTCATTCATTGGGTATTTTATTCCTTGCAATATTAAACTATCAGTTATAAAATTTAAATACAGTCTGTCAGTCCAATTTATATAAGTAAAATCAATAAATAAAATTTATAATTAGTTATGATTACTTTAATCTGATTAGTTAATATGGTTAAACAAGGTTTGTTTTTAAAGGATTCATCTCTGATGGTTTGTGATTTCAACTGTTTTCTGAGATATTGTAATGGTCTGTACAACTGTGAACAGCTTTATACCATGTGTTTGCAGTGATTTTTTGTAAAATCATATTTTGTTGGAAAATGGAAACTGAGCAAGAATTTTCTACCAGACTGGTGAATATGTCACAATTAAAACTTTTGATGAAGATTTAAAAAACAAAATTCACCAGTGCTCATCATTACTGTTATTCAACTTATGGAGAATAAGGATGATAACCGACAATCCTCCAGCATCTGTAAGAGCTGCAGTGATAGCTATAGATCAAACAATTGCCGAGCAGGTTATTGAAATTATGACTGATAATTTCATAGTAAATGATGAAGATTTAATGTTATGCACTGAGCCTTATGATAAAAATCTTTATGTAGAGGTATGTGGATTTTCTCATTCTCTCTGTGCCCACATATACTTCTACTGTATGCAGTCCTATTTTATTTGTAACAGGTTCCTGCTTCACGTACAGACACGAATGGTGACAATTACAATACAGACAAATAATCTTTTAATACTTTGGTGTCCCTGGCTGAAAAGAATAAAGTAATCAATTTTGCTGATCCTCATATGTGATGGATGTTCCCATTACAAAAATCAAGTTCCCAATCTTGCAAAAAAACTATCTTCAGATATGGGGGAAATAAACAGAACAAGGTGGCACCAGAAATGACTACAGAATCATTCATCAACTCCAAAATATGGGAAAGATTGCAGGATGTACAAGGCTGTTATAAAAAGTGACAATGATAACATTACAACAATGGGCAATGGCAGTTGCATGCCCACATTTATCAGAAAATTTTTGGTATATTGCAAGTGATACCTGGGTGAAAACCTCTAAACAAAAAAATTCAATAAGATAACAAAAAAATGACAAAATTTGTCAGCAACAATGATGTTAAAAGTTTGGAAGAAACAGTGGAAGCAGCAGATAAGTTCTGTGTACAGACAAGACGTACACTGATCAGCCAGAACATTATGACTACCAACCTACTATTGATATACGCCCTTCCATGTGGTAGCAGCATCACCTGTCAAAGAATGACTGCTAGTCAGACACAGACACAGAACACATAGATTAGTGAGTGTGTTGTCCATGTGTAGAATGGGGAAGGCACACAATCTATCTGAGTTTGACCAAGGGCAGATTGCGAAGGCCTGGTGGCTCGGCATGAGCACCTCGGAAACTGCACTACTTGTTGGGTGTTTGAGGAATGCTGTGATATATGTTTTCAATTATGACTGAAATAGGCATGTGAGCACTGGCACTGGGTGTTGGCACAGTGTCAGACATTGTGTGCTCTGATGAATCCCAATACCTTCTTCATCATGCTGATGGGAGGGCAAAAATCCATCATCTCCCAGGCGAACAGCTCCTTACACCTGTACTGTGGGACGGAGGCAAGCTGGTGGTGACTCAATTGTGCTCTGGAAAACATTCACATGGGTACCCATGGGTCAAGTGAAGCTTCTGCCAGGCACCATGATGGCCAAGGAGTATCATACACTAGTTGCAGATTACTTACAACCCCTAAATGTGCTCATGTTTCCCAATGACAGCGGCATTTTTCAACAAGGTAATGCACCATGTCACAATGCCAGGAATGTGATGGAATGGTTTGAGGAACACAACAGTGAGTTCAAATTGATGTGCCAGCCCCCAACTCATCAGATCTGAACCCGGTCGAACACATCAGGGAGTGCATTGCCCCCCTCACCAGAATTTATGGGAACTGGGTCACTTGTGCGTGCAGAGGTCCAGTGACCTATCGAGGCCTCATTGCTTCCATGCCATCGTGCATCTCCACTGTTATCCATGACAAAGGTGGACATACTGGCTATTAGCTAGGTGTCCTCGCTGATCAGTGTATAATTTTGAATTTCAACCTCGATTATGCAACTAACACTGACCAGTCTGGATGCCAGTATGAATCACTGTATAACCGGACATTGAATTACAAGGCTGTGAAGACCATTTTGGGGAATCTCTCCAAAACCAGAGCACAGTACAGTTTAACAGCTTCAGAGAAACTATTACCCCTTGTACTGTTACGTATGCAGGAGCCTGGCAATAGATTTGTCCTCAGCTTGCGGTTACTGTGAAGAAATTAGTAGAAGAATATAAGAATGTTTCCATTACTTGTTTCAAGTCATGAAAACTAAGAAAAGAGCTTTATGCAAATTTTTTTGGAAACAGTGTTATAACCATACATTGCTGAAAACAAATTCCTTCTATTGATGGGTTTGTGGGGTGGCCAAGCAGATTTCATAGCAGACAATGAGACATGTAGCAATGAGGAAGGTAATATAACGTGTAGGGTTAAGATCATTCCATCCAAATGTGCTCCTCTTGCTCAACCCTTTGATGTATATTTCTATTGCCTAGTGAAAAATGTGATCAAAAGATTACAAAGTACCCCTGATCTGCTATGACAAGAGTGAGAAATACTATCAAGTGAAGATGAAATTAAAATACATTTGATCATGCAGTATCAATTCAGTACTGCTGTTTTCACCTCAGTAATTCGATATGCTTGGTATGATCGAAACTGACCCAAGAAAGACCTTCATTTAAAAAAGTGAATGAAGCATATCTTGAAAAAATATTCTTGCTCAAAATATGCATTCATAAAATGTGTACATTGTGAACGATATTTATGTCCAAAATGTTTCTTTGTCAATTATCAGCCAATGCAGTAATGTAATTGCCTGTAATAAATAAAAAGCAGATAATTGCTTGGCAGAATTTTCGGAGCTATTACTTCATTCAAAACTTCACCCAGTTACAAAAATTAATTGTTTAACTATATTCATTACTCAGAATAAGTAACTGTAAATAATTGTTAATTGTATATTTACATTTTATAACTGGCAGTTTAACATTGCAAGGAATAAAACACAATGTTTAAAAAAAGAAATAAGATAGCAGAGGAAATGAACTTGAGCTCTGTACACTTACCAACTCCGCCACACCATTAACTGTGAAATTGTTGTTAAAACATTACTCACAATGTAATCAAAAAAACTTTCAAGAGCATATTCTCTTTTCCTATGGCCCACTCAGATGCAATATTTTAGTAACTTCAAAGGTTGATATACTTGCTTCTGCTCACACACTTTGAACCAAATCGGTGAGACCTGTTCCGTGGCCTCCTCTTGTGATGCAAGCTGGCATCTTTATTGAGGAGGAAGATGTACTAGAATAATCTGTGCAGTTGTGATAGCCACAGTGCCAGTGTGGCGTAATGGCTGATGCATCTGCCTAGTAAGCAGGAGACCTAAATTCAAATCCCAGCCGGCACAAATTTTAATTCATTGCCTTGACCTACATCACTACTGTATGTTACTTTTGTTGTTCTTAGATTCTAATACTACGACATGACCAATTTCCTTGTAAGAGTGTTCTACAGATGAATGAAACTACTACTACTACAACTACTACTATTACAGCCCTTACTAGTGCTGCTTACAGAACTTATTATGCAACGCTTATCAAAATGCACCATTTTGGAAGTGTGGATTCCATAGAAAGAGACTGCTATACATGAAATGGCATGAATTTTAACAGAAGGCAGAAGAAGGTCCTGCACCAAAAAGCTAGCTGGATGCTGGAAGCAGTAAATAGTCAAGGAAATATAATTGGTGTTATTGCAGATCCTTCATCAACACCAGTAGATCTCATGGATAAAGGTAAATCTCCCACAACAGAATCTACAGTAGCAGAACACAAACTGTTACAAGAAGATTCACCAGCAGAAGATGAAGCAGCATTTGCACCTATGCCAGCAGAAGCAATAACAGAAGGTAATGTTAGACCTGGCCTCAGAAGAATAACAGCTCCGCCAATACATCTCAAGGATTTCTTACTGGCAGGAATTGGAACACAAACAGTAAGGTAAATGGTGCATCAATGTCAGAAAACAAAAATATTTTAATTGTTTTCTATCAAAACATGTGGTATTTAGGCAGCAAGCTAGGTAAGACAGAAGTCCTTCTGAATGACTGTTTAAAAGAAATTGCAATGGAAACTCCAGGTAGTAATATCTACGATGTAGGAAAAGATAGATTGCTATTTACCGTAAAGGCTCAAACTGACCTACAGGAGAGAGTGACAGTAGCTGCAGAAGACTCAAACAAGTCGGTGTGTTTTTATTGTGCCTGTCTGCAATGTGATGTGTCTTTGTTATGGTAAGTAGCAGTCAGTCTTTTCCCACATTGTTAAAAGAAACTGCAGTCTTATGTTTAAATGAGCATTAGTTAAAAGAGATGCAAAATGTACTGCTGTTATTCATGAGTTTGAAATTGTAAGTAAGTTCTGTAGAACTAACAGAAAAGGAGGTTGTACATGCATATATGTTACGTCAGGGCTAGACACAAATGAAATTAAATATTATAATGTGAAGTGTGTGGAAAAAGACTTTGAATACTATGTATGTGAGTTAAACAAATTCGGAACAATTTTACTCTTTTCCTGTACATTTTTGAAATGCTTCTGAATGAACTCAAACATCAACTAAAAATACAATTGTTCTTGGAAAATTTAATGTTAATTTTAAAAATAACTGTACTAAATAATAACAACTGATCAATTGTTCTTATAATACCACAGCTATAATATTTGAAGACAGGAGGTGTGTGGGTGGATCTGAAACAATAACTGATCAAGTATTTGTCAATCAGAAGAAGTGTGAGCATACCACGAAAGTAATACATACTGGGTTATCGGATCATGAGGCAGTCATATTGATTTTAAATAATATAGCTTTTATGGATCTAGTGGCCTGTGATAAATACAGAGAAAAGGTATTTATTAATGAAGACAGCATATGGCTTTTTAATTGCATGTTAAAAATATAACTTGGGACATGGAATCAACCTGTGATGTACGTAAAAGATTTGAGTCATTTCTTGTAAGTTATGAGCATTGTCTCATTTCCTATCAAGCAAGTCTGATTTAAAATCAAAGCAAAGACATAGGTAAACCATGGAATAAAAAAAATCTGTTGACACCCTTAGAAAGTTAAACAAATCTGCCAGAAATGCTATTATGTTAAAACGATATATAAAAATAAAGAAAGTTATAATAGCCACCAAGAAACTTAATAATGGCTCGAACATCAGGAAAGGTAGCAACAAAATAAAATCAACCTGGACTTAATAAATAGGAATAGAGGTAAGCAGAAAAATAAAAAATAAATAAAATAAAATAAAATAAAATAAAATAAAACAGTTTTATTGTTAAATGTCAATGGAAGTCTGTTGAGGGTCCACTGCAGATAGCCAACATATTCAACAAACATTACACAAATTTACCAGCAAACCTAATTCAAAGTAAGTGTAATTTCAGCTCAAGAGTGCAACTCCCCATGAATGGTAAAACTACATTTCTACATCCAGTTACTGGATTAGAGGTATGAAATGCTATAAGTAAATTAAAAAAAATAGAATGTCATATTAGTAGTTATGGGATTCCATACAAAGTAATAAAGCAGGGTGCAAGCAAGATACATAGAGTCCCAACTTGTTGACATCATTAATGTATCATTTATTAGCCAGCAAATAATTATAAATTTTTCCTAGAAAAAGTAAAATATTTGATTGCCAAGCCAATTTACAAGAATGGTAACCAGTCTGATGTTATCAATTGCTGACCTATATCGCTGTTGTCTTGATTTTCAACAGTAATACAAAGCATAATGCATTAAAGATTGTCTCATTTTCTTAATAAAAATCAAATATTAGTTAATGAGCAAAATTAAATTAGGAAAAATAGGTCAACTGATAGTGCAGTCGGTAGCGTTCTCACTTCCCGTGCCCGGGTTCGATTCCTGGCGGGGTCAGGGATTTTCTCTGCCTCGTGATGACTGGGTGTTGTGTGATGTCCTTAGGTTAGTTCGGTTTAAGTATTTCTAAGTTCTAGGGGACTGATGACCATAGATGTTAAGTCCCATAGTGCTCAGAGCCATTTGAACCATTTTTTGATAGTGCAGTGTATAACTTTTTAAAAAATTTTATCAATTCCATAGACAAAAATGAATTAAACTGTAGTCTGTGTTTGGATCTATCTAAGGATTTGATGTCATTGACTATAATTCATTGTTCAGGAAGCTACACTGATATGGGATTCATGCAGTAGAATGTGATTGTTTCAAATCCTATCTTCCCAAAATGTATCAAATGATAGAGATACAACAATAGGTAAAGTTTATTCATCAGCATACTAAAGAGTCATCAGGTATGGACTGCCATGAGGCCCCGAACTGAGACCATTGCTGTTCAGAATATATATATAAATCACTTGCTAAGCCATATATCAGTGGCAAATACAATATTGATCACCAATGCCAGTCTGTTTGGTAAAGCTATGGACAAAGCTGACCTACACGAAACAGTGACATTAGCTGCAGAAGAATCAAACAAATTGTTTAGGGATAACAAATTAATTGTGAATGACAAGAAAACAGCTTCGATAAACTTCAGACATATAACAAACAAACTAAGAACCAACCTAACAGTATTACTTGGGCTGTGTAAAATAGAGCAAACTCTCTATACTAAATTTTTAGGAGTATGGCTGTATGTGGGAGAAATATATAGAAATGTTATACAAAAGATTAATTCAGTAATGTTATGTTGCTAGAATGCAAAAAATTCATGTAGAAATGATGCAGTGTTCTGTTCGTATGCTGCACTCATTCTTAGCAGGTTAATATATGGCATCTTATTTTGGGGAAATACTAGTCTGGTGAAACAAACATTTATGCTGCAAAACAGAGTAATAGGAACAATGAGAGAGGTGACACATAGATAACCATATAAAAGGAGCTAAAATTCAAGACCTGCCATGACTTTATGAAAGTATGTGTTTTCTGAAGGCATACCAGTAATGTTCTGTTTTAAACAATCAAGTCCAAAACTTAAAAATGAGAAACAGAAGTGATTTTTGTGGTGAAATGCTCATTATCTGCCTAAAATCTGTTTAGTGAATTAGCAAAGAAAATTAAAAGACGTCGAAATTCCACATATTCAAAAAATACCTCAAAAAATACTAATTAACAAGAGTTTTTTTGGTGTCAAGGAATACTTGAGCCATCAGCATTCAAAACAGATTAGTTTATTTCCTCCGTCATAGTGATCTGAAGTGCCTGCTTCAAAAATATACTGTAGTCACTTATTATTCTAATTTAGTGCATTATGACTGTTACGCTCATGGTTTCATGTTATATGTAGAAATATTTTATTGGCCAGCATATAACTGTAAATCTTTCTTGTCCTATTATCTATATAAGATCATGTATGACAAATCCTATATCATTTTATAATGATGAGATACAAGGGTGACAAATAAATAAGAGCTTATGTTCACAAAATACTTACAGCATCAATTACCACAACATGATCTGTGTGAGGCAGATTCTGAATCTGATGTGTCACAAGTATTCGTGTTTTATTTTGCAAAAATTTTACAATGCATTCCTCAAAGAGATGTTTTCCCACATGAGTGTCCACTGCTGACAGTGGATCATCAAGAAGATATATGTCTGCATCACGATAAACAGCCCTGAAATGTACAAGCACTCAGTTTATCTTGTAATCAGGCAATAGCAAAAAAATAAATGGTTGCAAACAAAATGGAATGATTTGTTTGCCACGTTAAATGCATTTATACTTGACATTTATGTATAGTTAATGAATGTATAAATAGATGTATCAGCACCTACATGTTTTCAAAGCAACTATTTTATGCACAGGAAACTAATAGAAAGTCATGTCGAAATGTAACAACCTTGGTATGCATTCAGAATTACACTTTAGGCCTACTCATTCATCATTGATTTCTAATCATATCACTCAAAAGAGTTGTATTTGTTTAGATCAACTGTATGGGACTCTTTTTTTTTTTTTTTTTTTTAACCACTTCTCCTTTCCTCATCATATAGTGGAGATGCTGAGTCACAGATAGGCACAACAAAAGGCTGTCATAAATATAGCTTTCAGCCAGTAAGGCCTTCGTCAAAATTAGACAACTATCACACACATACACACTCACACAAACACAACTCACACGCACATGACTGTAGTCTCAGGCTTCTGAGGCCACACTGCCCTTGTACGCTACATTCCATCCTGGATTTTCCATTGTTTGACCTCCTTTCCTCATGTAATACCTACAGTAATGCCATACTAAAGTGTATCCATATAAGCGCATCTTTTTAACTTCTGTGACATCCAAGCAATGTTCTGTTGTGAATTAACATCTGTGCAGGAATGCCTTATGAGTATTTAAATTTCCTTTAGTGATATGAAAAGATAATCTTTCTTGTTTAAAAAGGATTCTTATGTTTTCATGAAAAAGTCCAACTCTATTTTGATTTTTAACCTCTGTGCCATCAATGCTGTTATTTTTTGTTTTGTTTTCCACTTATTTCTATTGCACCTATAGCTCGTTAGCACTTCTATCTTTCAGAAACATTTACATCTATAGACAATCTGAAATGCATGGGTGTTGTCAAAGAACTCAAAAGTATGACTAAATCATTGTATTAGTGTGAGGACACCCTCAGAGATGTGCCTGATGCCATATTAAGTACAGAAGGTAGAAGCAAAATCACCCTACATTGGGTGGCAAAATGTACCAGATCTTGTGTAGCTGTGACAGTCAGTATATAAGGTAGAAGCAAAATCATCCTACACTGGGTGCCAACATGTAGCAGGTCTTGTGTAGCTGTGGGAAAATCAGAGTCAAAAATGAAAGTTCTTGCTTGTAAAGATGGCTTCAGGTCTTCCTATGGGCACTGTAAGATCCATGGATGGTTTGAGGGACTGGAGAGACATGTGGAGAAGCAGCATACAGATCAGCAGTCAACATACACAAGGTGCTTTATTTAATCATTCAACTAGATTCCTCCATGAACAAGAACAAGTGTTTAATTATTCCCTATGGCTAGAACAGTCATTGTGGTGCATTTACTTCCCCATGTAATATTCTGCACAAAGCACCAGGTGTAGAAATAGACAGTGGCACAGAGAATGAGCTGCTTACATAGAGGAGCAGCAATCCAGAGCGCTGACTCAGTAATGGAGATGCAGATTCTGCATGAGATTTTATATCACTGAGGTACAGAGAAAGACCAGCCAGCAGCATCTTCTGTCTTTACAGTGGGCCACAGCATCCCAGTGGCATGGTGATAGCATTGGTTGTGTCAACCTGTGGGTAGACGACTGGGGATCAGGGAGCAACTGACTGGCAGATTGTTAGTCATCCAGGCTGGAAAAACAGGTGGATGTTGTTGGTTTGCAAACCAGTGACCTGAGAGTTATAGTGATGGCTCCACTCAACACAGACAAGGCATCACATATTGCCCAGTTGGCTGAATGATGATGAGCTGTTTCGGTCATGGTTAAATACTGCTTCCCCCTGTTGATTCCACAGTAACGGTAGTGTTTGTGGCTCTGAGCACTATGCGACTTAACTTCTGAGGTCATCAGTCACCTAGAACTTAGAACTAATTAAACCTAACTAACCTAAGGACATCACACACATCCATGCCCGAGGCAGGATTCGAACCTGCGACCGTAGCGGTCACGTGGTTCCAGACTGAAGCGCCTTTAACCGCACGGCCACACCGGCCGGCGCAGTGTTTGTGGGTTGCAGTGAAATGTCTGGAATATGTTGATGTTCAGAAAGTGTGGCATAACTGGTAATAGGTTGTTCAAATTGTGTCGATTACATGACATGAGGATGTTACCTGGTTCCAGCGCTCATTTGATGACAGGAGCTGATCATGTAGTTAAATGACCAGCACCTGCTGCCTGGTTTGGCCTCATTACAGTTTTGATCTTTGACTTCTGCTTCAAGTTCTCCAATAGTTTCTTCCTATTACATCAAATATGTAACTGAAGTTATGGTTCAAAATGTTACTAGCACCCTCAATAATCACTAAATGATCATCTTTACTAAGATTTTCCCCAAGCAAGACTAAATCACAGGCGACATTGCTTAGCTCTACACTTGGCTTGAAGTACTAGTTACTTAGTATATACTATCCAAAAACCTCAGATTTTGCCTTTATTAGTCTCAGCTTGTACCTTTTTCATCATCTTGTCAGATTGTCCCTCAACATATTGTGTTGTTGGCACAATTTTGTTCACAGTCTACAAAGTGATGAAGCCATTAGAGATATGTAGCGTAAGGTTAGCAGATTTACATTATCTGTTAAACATCTTGCCTAATTTTGCAGGATTGCCCATAGACCGGTCATCTACAAATCCCTAATCTTTATACCCTCACATTCAAAAATTATAACTCATTGAATACCTATGAGAATGGTTCATTCTATATAATTCTGTCTGTTGATGTTTGAAGCATTAGAATAAAATGTGTTGGATACAGGGTTCAAATTTCCATGATTTCATTAAATTGTTAAATGTGCTGGCCAGAAGATTAGGTGGATCCTCCTCTGTATCCTGTCTAACCTACTGTTTCATATCTCTTTGTTGATGGGTCATTATTTTCCCTGAGAAACGTCTGACCATATATTTTATATATTAGCTCACAAAGCATTAAAATGGATGCTGGAGGCCCTTTGCTGCCCAACCCTATCCCAGACATTTTTAATGGGTGACAGGCTGCGTCAAGGTGCAGGTTGGGCAGGGGGTCTTAGCAGTCATTTTTTTCAATAAGGCTGGCATATTCATCACTACATGTGGTCTGGTAATGTACCACTCAACAATATATGGTAAAGTAGATTATTACCTCTGACTCTACAACTGTAATGTAGCATCTGCTGTTCAAAATGTACTCAATGTAAAGAATCTAAGATGACCTGTTGTATTGAATGATGTCCTAAACCTCTCAGTAAAGAGAGGTTAAGTTCACATGTTCTCTACATTGACATCCTATCCAGTTGCATTTGACTTTCATTCACTATGTCACTCAACAATGCAGGCTGCCAGGTAGTGGTCACCATGGTACAGTCTAACACATATCTGGTTCTCACTGTAGGACATGTTGCTGCAAAATTCTTGAAAAAATTACATTTTGTCACTTAGACTGCTAGCACTAGTGTTATGTTTTCACATTTGTGATTTCTGCATAATGGAAGCCACCACAAATGTGTGCAACTAGGACATCCCATAGCAGCCAGACACAAATCATTGTTGCACAAAAGTCCATATGAGTATAGTGCTCCAGGGTCAAGCCAATACTTTGGCGAAAAATATTCAGTCTAACACAGGCATACAGCTATGAAGACAGTCAAGTACTCTGATTACAATGTGTGGTGGCTGCACTCAACTGTATTATTCCCACTGGTGCTATACATCCATCACTGACTTGGTATCATGCTTTTATGCCACAGTATGACAAACTCATTTCCTTAAGAGTAATCTCTCTGCCCCCTGCTATCCTGATGCAGTCTTTCACACCAGTGATCAGTGAGGCATGATTGTCCTTGCTTTCACTGATGCCTGTTCAATGATGCCACTTGTAATAACTGACATTACTGGTCACCATAGATGAGGCACTACTAGGCCTGGATCTATGTCACCTCTGTGTAATCTACATCTACCTCTATACTCTGAAAACCACTGTGAAGTGCATTGCAGAAGTACTTCTTATTGCACCGGTTACTATGGCTTCTTCCAGTTCTGTTCATCTATGGAGGATGGGAAGAAATATTGCTTAATTGTCACTGTAACTAGGTTAATTTTTCTTCGTGATCCCTACAAGAGCAATACATAGGGGCATTCTTTGTTCCAGAATGAGATTTTCACTCTGCAGTGGAGTGTGCGCTGATATGAAACTTCCTGGCAGATTAAAACTGTGTGCCAGACCAAGACTCGAACTCGGGACCTTTGCCTTTCACGGGTAAGTGCTCTACCAACTGAGCTACCCAAGCATGACTCAAACCCCGTCCTCACAGCTTTACTTCTGCCAGTACCTCGTCTCCTACCTTCCAAACTTAACAGAAGCTCTCCTGCGAACCTTGCAGAACTAGCACTCCTGAAAGGAAGGATAATGCGGAGACATGGGTTAGACACAGCCTGGGGGATGTTTCCAGAATGAGATTTTCACTCTGCAGCGGAGTGTGCGCTGATATGAAACTTCCTGGCAGATTAAAACTGTGTGCCGGACCAAGACTCGAACTCGGGACCTTTGCCTTTCGTGGACATTCTTTGTTGCTTGGATCTTGGCTGATTCTTGTAATTTGTAAGTAACCTTCCATGGAATAATTTGCAAGAATCTTCAAGCACCTGTCAGTTCAATTTCTCCAACTTTTCATGACATTCTTTCATGGCAAGCAAATCTGTGACACTTCATGGTGCCCTTCTTTATATACATTCAGGTCCTGTTGTTAGTCCTATTTGGAAGACCTGACTTTGTTAGGTGAAGGAAATACAGTGATCTGTATTATTCCTTTTTTTAGCCCAAGTTAAAATTTAATCCAAAGAAAATTTTTAACAAAGTAACATTTGGTATAGGTTCAATGATATTCTGAGATGGGTCACACAAGTGATGTGTAAGTAATCTCCTTTGTAAACTGACAGCATATTCTTAGTATGCTGGCAATGAACTGAGGTCTGCCACCTTCATTATCCATGACTGAGCTAATGTGATTATTTTATTACATATCACTGTAATTTGTTAGACCCAGGTATCTGTACAAGTAGACCGACTTTGATTGTCACTCACTGATCATGCAGTCATAGTTTAGTAATTTTTTGCACTTAGAGAAGTGCACAATTTTACATTTCCAAACATTTGATGCAAGTTACAAATCTTTGTATGACTTTGAAATTTTACCCAGATCTGATGGAATATTTGTGCAGCTCAATCAGTTATCATTAGTACTTTGTCCTGTATACCTTCCTAGTCTGGAATTCTTGTATCCTGGCCTAAAATTGATCTGGGCTTTTACTCTGTAAACTGCACAATTCATGACCTATGCCACTGTCATTGTTAGGCAGTGCTCAAGAGATACCACAGTCTGTGTAAGGAGTCATTCACAACATGTACATTGGTTGTCTCCATTAAAGCATGTGGCCCATATTTCAGAACATTTCATTTCAGGTCATCTATGACAACTTGGCCAGAATTTGGTCACATCTGAAAACATTTGGTCCATTCTCTCTGGGTGGTGGAATATTCACTGTCTTTGTTTATATGTGTTTTGCATGTAAAAGAGATGAAATGAGACTTACACACACTGGTGCTATGTGGGGCTTTCCTTGGTGGTTCACTGGAAGACAGACTATGAAGTTCCAAATAACTAACATATGTTGTTGTTGTTGTGGTCATCAGTCCTGAGACTGGTTTGATGCAGCTCTCCACGTTACTGTATCTGGTGCAAGCTTCTTCATCTCCCAGTACGTACTGCAGCCTACATCCCTCTGAATCTGCTTAGTGTATTCATCCCTTGGTCTCCCTCTACGATTTTTACCCTCCACACTGCCCTCCAATACTAAATTGGTGATCCCTTGATGCCTCAGAACATGTCCTACCAACCGATCCCTTCTTCTAGTCAAGTTGTGCCACAAACTCCTCTTTTCACCAATCCTATTCAGTACCTCCTCATTAGTTATGTGATCTACCCAGCTAATCTTCAGTATTCTTCTGTAGCACCACATTTCGAAAGCTTCTATTCTCTTCTTGTCCAAACTAGTTATTGTCCATGTTTCACTTCCATACATGGCTACGCTCCATACAAATACTTTCAGAAACGGCTTCCTGACACTTAAATCTATACTCGATGTTAACAAATTTCTCTTCTTCAGAAACGGTTTCCTAGCCATTGCCAGTCTACATTTTATATCCTTTCTACTTTGACCATCATCAGTTATTTTGCTCCCTAACTAGCAAAACTCCTTTACTACTGTAAGTGTCTCATTTCCTAATCTAATTCCCATAGCATCACCTGATTTAATTCGACTGCATTCCATTACCCTCGTTTTGCTTTTGTTGATGTTCATCTTATATCCTCCTTTCAAGACACTATCCATTCCGTTCAACTGTTCTTCCAAGTCCTTTGCTGTCTCTGACAGAATTACAATGTCATCGGCGAATCTCAAAGTTTTTATTTCTTCTCCATGGATTTTAATACCTACTCCGAATTTTTCTTTTGTTTCCTTTACTGCTTGCTCAATATACAGATTGAACAACATCGGGGAGAGGCTACAACCCTGCCTCACTCCCTTCCCAACCACTGCTTCCCCTTCATGTCCCTCAACTCTTATAACTGCCATCTGGTTTCTGTACAAATTGTAAATAGCCTTTTGCTCCCTGTATTTTACCCCTGCCACTAACATAAATAGGCAAAAGTGGGTAATGAAATAACTGCTTTGTAGAAATACACTTACACTACAATGAATGTTTATATGCAATACCTATTTACCCCTCCTTATGAGCAGAGAATCTGTCAATGGTGCATTTACTTAACTCTTTGATGCAACATTTGAAGTCTTCCTTGATGAAGAGAAGTGCTAGTACTGTTAACCATTCATGACTCACAGTACTTTGCAGAATAGTTATTATTCTGTTAAGAGGAGTGAAAAATTGCTCCATTTCAGATGGCACTGGAATGGTAACAATCCTTTCAGGAGTTGCATTGTTTCACTTAAAGGCTCCTGCAAATTATTTTTGGGCAGCAATGCAAATGTGCAGAAGTGGATCAGTATCTATGAGAGTTCTAAAAAATCATTCTTAGAATATAGTATCTGAAGCTCCATTCTCAGCTTATTGCGGTCAAAGAAGAAACATGTTTGACAAGAGATCTGCAGCAACTTTTGTAGGAACTGAATTTTCACTTTTAAATAAAGTTGCAGCAATCAGATGCCTTTGAAGCCAAAGCATTCAGCAACTGTAACTGTGTCACACATTTCTTTACAGCAACAGCACTTGGAATTTTGTTTCCCAACTCTATCTTTACAGTATGCAGCAGCTCTCTGTATGTGGAAACTGTGTCAACTATGCTACCTCAGATACCCAGTATGGCTCATTTGAAATGTTCTACTCCTTGCTGCGCAGTCAGTGGATCAACTCATTTTTGTAATTGTCTGTACAATATGTCAACATGTGGCATAATATAATTGAATACAGACAATCAAAATTGAAATGCTGGGTGCTTCAATTTTGGGCAGAGCCCTCTTGCTTGAGTAATTGTAGTAGTGTGCCAAGATACTCATGTTTCTTCACTTATGTGGTAAATGACTGAGAGTGCCAATACTTCTTAAGAATCCAAGTCATTTTGCAAACAGTGTTTTCTTTTGCAAACAACAAACACAAAAGAGAGTTCAATATTCTTGTGATATCACAAACCACATATCCAGCCTACTTTCTTGTTAATATCTAGTCTGAAAATTCTTACTGTTTCAAACAATAGAAAATCCAGGATGGAATGTAACAATATTGAGAAGGAATGTTGCTACTCACCATAGAGTGGAGATGCTGAGTCGCAATAGGCACAACAAAAAGATTCATACTTTTGAGACTGCAGATGTGTGTACAAGTTGCATTTGTGTGAGTGTGTGCGTGTGTGTATGTGTTTGTATTACTGACAAAGGCCTTAATGGCCAAAAGCTATAATTGTGTGAACCTTATTGTTGTGCCTACTGTGACTCAAAATTCTTACAGTTTCTTTACTTTTATTTTTATTTTTATTATCTGACTTGACTTCTGAAGTCAGTCTCCCTCGGATCTTGGTAAGTAGCTCATCTTCGAGTGACAGGAAAGAGAAATTAATAGCCTTGAGTCTCTCCAATGAATTACCACACATATGACTTCACATTATAGATATGGAATCCTCTCACATGACAGACAGTAAAATCTGTAGGATTGCCAATCTAAAAATAAGTTTTATTCACACTTTCAATACATTCATTAAACTCAAAAGGAGCATGCAGTAATAGTACTGCATGGTCCAGTCACATTAACATGATCACCACCGATGTTCAACATCAATAACCACTCACAGCCACCAGGTCACAGGTGCAGGGTACAGTGCGATCATTGTCATAATGCAGAGACGGAGCAATTTATTTGATGCCCAGAAGGGCATGGACATCAGCTTTCAAGCAAAGGGTGGAAGCATTTCCAAAATGGCTAAGCTTTTAAACTGTTTGCACAATGCCACAGTTAAAGTATACTGTGCATGGCAAAATAGTGCTGATCAAACCTGGCCCTGAAACGACAGTGGGGCACCATGAGCCTTAGATGACAGAAAAGAGCAAAAGCTGTGGAGACAAGCACGGCTGAATAGACTGTTCAGCAACTGACTGCCCAGGTGAACCAAGGGGCTAACATCAGTGTCTGTTCAATGACCATTCAGTGAATGCTGCTGTGTTGGGCCCCCCACATCAGGCTCCTGCTTCGTGCACCCATTCTGACTGCTGTTCATTGGCAATGAAGACTGGAATTTGCACATCAGTACCACAACTGGATGTTCACTGAGTAGCAGCTGGTGGCATTTTTAGATGAATCTCATTTAATCTCCATTGGACAGATGGCCATAGGCATAAACAGCCCTTCAACAATTGTTGTAAGTATCCAGGCAGGAGGAGGAAGCATTATGATCTGGGGAATGTTTTTGCGGCATCCCATGGGTGATCTTGTTATTATGGAAGGCACACTGGATCAACACAAGTATGCATTTGCCCTTGGGGGCCATGTCCATCCCTACATGCAGTTTTATTCCCTCAGTGTTATGCCATTTACCAGCAGGACCATGCAATGTGTCACTCAGCTCACAATATACATGTTTGGCTGGGTGAGCACCAGGAATGGTTTGTAATACTCCTCTGGCTACCAAATACTAAGGATTTAAATCCAGTCAAAATTTTTGTGGAACCACCTCCATCGGGCTATTCTCACCATGGATCCTCAACTGAGAAACACAGTGCAGCTGGTGATTGCACTGGAATTTGGATGGCTCCATATTGCTGTTGGTACCTTCAAGAAACTCGTTGACTGTCTTGCTGCACATCCATGCTGCAAAAGGTGGTTGTTCATGTTTTTGACAGGTGATCATATTAATGTGACTGGACTGTGTATCACAATGGAAAACATAACATTTGTAGTAGGAAATTAAATTCGGTTAGCATCAGTGTGATTTTTCAACTGGCATCTTCTCTACAAGTTCAGTAAACCTGAAGATAATAGTATAACTCAAAGCAACACACATAGCATCACGTACTTTGAATTGATTCGAGGATTTATATTTAATTACTAGGAGATCATGAAACCCTTGTGCACAGAAATAAGTTGTGGAGACAAGTTTAAGAAATTATGGTTCATATGAAGGCGTAAAGGAAGTGTTTCCCATCACTTTTTTGGGAGTGGGACAGGGTATTGGGTAAAGGGTAAAGGATAACCTCTGCCACGCACTTTACAGTGACTTATGGAGTATGTATGCAGATGTGAATGTAGATGTGAAGGTCTAGTGCATATTTAATAGCTGCTTATGGGTGTACTAGTGTAAATTCAAAGACATAGTTGATGTACAATATAACTATCCACAATCTTGATGTACCAATCTATGCAGAACTTTTATATTCAAATGAATAAGTCAGAGAGAAGACTGTCATTGACGTAAACAATGGACGTACCATTTCTGGACATTGTCAACATGAACAAAGAATGAACTCTATCTGCTCTTGCAAATTAATGGGGGAATAGTTGTGGTCACTTAGGGTTAATAACTGGCACATGGAAAAGAATCCTGTCACATAGTTACCTGGCAAGGTTGACGCGTGCCTTCTGCCCCCCAGACAGTGAGGTTCCACGCTCGCCCACAACAGTGAGGTCCCCCTGGGGCAGCAGGTCCAGGTCTCGCTGCAGTGCACATGCCCGGATGACCTCTCGGTACCGCCACCGGTCGAAGGGCAGTCCAAACAGGATATTCTGGCGAACCGTGGCTGCGAACACCCAAGGATCCTGACATGCATATGACAGTTTGCCATATGCCTTGCATTTGCCCTCACTCACCATAAGCTCTCCCAGTATAGCTTGCAGCAGAGAGCTCTGAAACAATAAGATGAAACCTTAACTAATACTTAATTATAATAAATGTAAATTATTAACAAATAAAAAGAATAACAAAAAGTTCCATTTAGCTAGATCCACAGTTCCTCCTTTCAACGATCAGTCAGCAAAATAACAGATAATGAGATAACCTCTTGTAGCATAGAAAATCAAGCAAAAATGCTCAGCAGACAAATGGCGACTGGCTCTAATGTTATATGCCCACAATACTGCACGAACAATCCAAAAAACCTGCATAAATACATACATACAAAAATACATGAATGCTAGTTCCATATATCATGAATACAACATTTCATAATGATGTGGAATGTGCCACTTTAGTATAAGTTTTCTTTACACAAAATAATTAATTTTTTTTTTTTCAGTTACTACTTCATATCCACAAATTCATCTATTAAGTAGAAGGAGTTGTCATTCAGAATTTTTTTTTTTAATTTGCTTTTAAATGTTGGTTGGCTATCTGTCAGACTTTTAATGCTGTTTGGTAAATGACCAAAGACATTTTTGGCAGCATAATACACCCCTTTCTGTGCCAAAGTGAGATTTAATCCAGAATAGTGAAGATCATCCTTCTAGTGTTGTAGTATGCACTTCACTATTATTTTTGAATTGGGGTGGGTTATTAATAACGAATTTCATAAATGAATAAATGTATTGGGAAGGTACTGTGAATATACCGAGTTCCTGAAATAAATGTCTGCAAGGTGATCTTGGGTAGGCTCCAGCTATTATTCTGATTACATGCTTTTGTGCAATGAATACTTTCTCTCTTAATGATGAATTGCCCCAAAATCTGATGCCATATGAAAGCAGTGAATGAAAATAGGCATAGTAGGCTGATTTACTGATATGTTTATCACCAAAATTTGCAATAGCTCTAATAGCATAAGTAGCTGAATCTAACTGTTTCAGCAGATCATTTATGTGTTCTTCCAATTCAATTTCTCATCAATGCATACACCCAGAAATTTTGAATATTCTGTCTTAGCAATAGACTTCTGTTCATAGTCTAATTATCAATGCTGTTATGCCATTTACTGTACAGAACTGTATAAACTGTATTTTCTCAAAATTTAGTATGAGTCCATTTGCAGAGAACCACTTAATAATTTTCTGAAAGACATTTACAATTTGCTCAGTTGTTTCTTGTTTGTTGGGTGTGATTACTATACTTGTGTCATCAGCAAAAAGTATTAGCTTTCCATCTTCATGAATACAAAGTGGCAAGTCATTAACAGAATAGAATAGAATAGAATGGAATAGAAACTTTATTGTCGCATAACATGTCATATAAAGTCAGATGATTGGGACATAGGTGACTCATCAGTTTAAAGCTGGTTTCTAATTGTAAGTATACAGAATAATTACAGGTATTTTGTAATTTTAGTAGCACAAAATAGTTTTAAAATAATCATGTTGAAAATAAACTAAAGTTAAGAATAAGTATTTACTTAAAGTACTTTTTAACTTGACAGAATAAAATGTAACATCAGGCACAGCTATTTGTGAAAGCCAGTCATAAATTTTTCTACTCTGTAATAATATTTACTTGCTAGGTATTATTTTAAATGATATCCAAATTCTTCTGGTTCATAATTTTTAAATTTTTCACAGACTTTATTTTCCAGCCTCTTACCAAAATAGCAAGGTGTCTTCCCCAGCAGTTTTACCCTAAGAGTTGGTAATTTATACTGATATTTGTTTCTTATTTCATAATCATGATTAAACAGGTTATCCTCAAAAGTTGTGGGTTTTGTTTAGAAAACTTAACTGTCTCATAGATGTGAGAGGCCAGGAACAGTCATAAGATCAAGGGCCTCGAACAGAGGTCTTCGCGATTGTCTTTTTTTCTGCACCTGTCAAGGCTCTAATGATTTTTTTCTGTAGCTTAAAGACTCTCTGTAAGTTTGCTTTCTTTTATCCCCAAAAAATTATACCATATCTAATCACAGTTACAAAATATGCATGTGTTTTGACTGGTGTTTCTATTACACTGCTTTAACATTCAGTGAAAGTATTAGACTATTTAGATGGTGACACATGGCATCTACATGGTCTGCCCATGATGAATTCTCATTTAGCATCACACCTGCGAATTTGGTACAGTTTGTGGTGGCAAGCTGTTTGTCCTCATATGGTATTTCTAGTATATCCTGTACAGCTTGTTTTGTGGTAAAGTGAATGATTTGTGTCTTTGTTAGATTTAATTTCAGACCATTATTTCTCACCCAGGCCTCAATTTCATCGAGAGACTGCTGAAGATGACTAATTCAGTCTTTTTCCAACTTGAGAAGAATCTCTTACCAGTTTCTTCTATTACTATTCTTTGTTTCCTGTTTAATAGGTAAGATGACATCCATCTCAGCAAATTTTCACTAAAACCATATACTTGTAGCTTGAAAAGTAGTAGTTTGTGATCTACTATGTCAAAGGCTTTATTTAGGTCACAAAAGATGCCCGATACATTCATATTTTTATCTAGACTACAACTAATTTTTGTAATAAGTTAATTAATGGCTTGCACAGTGCAGTGTCCTCTTTGGAAACCATTTTGATTGTTCTGGATAATATTATGCAGATTATTATAGTTAACTATCTGCTTACATGCAGCACTTTCAAATATTTTGGAAAATATTGATAACAATGAGATTGGTCAATAATTACTCACTTCATCATGTCTGCCTTTTTTGTAAATGGGTCATATTTCAGCATACTTCAGTCTATCAGGAAAACATCCTTCCTCGAAAGATTGATTCATTATAAGGGACAGAAGATGTGCAGTACTATGGGTGACTGCCTTTATTATTTTTGTAGGAATTTCATCCCAGCCTCCAGAATTTAAATTCTTCAAGGACTTTATATCAGCTACTTCAGAATAGGAGATATAGGTGAATTTAAATTTAGTGGGGTTACATAAACTGGAAATAGGGTACACATTTGGTGGTGAAAGTTCATCAGTTTTACATGGATTTATGAAGTGGCTGTTAAACTCTTCACAGATTTGTGTAGGGTTCCAAACAGGCTCACCTTCAACCACCGGTTCAAGTATCTGTTGTCTGCCTTGTTGATACCTATTTCATTCTTTACAATGGTCCATATTTCTATAGACTTAGTTTTAGTATTTGAAATGTAATTATTATTCACCAATTTTTTGGCTTCTCTGACAACTTAATCAAAGATTTTCTTATATTGCCTCAAATAATTTAAGAATCCTGGGTCTTGATTGACTAAAACCTCCATATGAAAGTCTCTTTTCCTCATGCTTGAAATCTGAATGCCCCTTGGTATCCATGAACACTTCTTAGGTGTGTCAATTTTTATAGTTACAAAAGGAAAGCATTCTTTGAGCACCATCAATAGGGCCTCCAGAAAATTACTGAAATTTTCATTTACTGAGGATTTAGCAGTAAATGGCCATGAGATGAGGCTGATTTTTATTGATGAGCATTTCTACATTTCCTTGTATAAAATTCCTGATTTTATTATTTGTGCACTTTGGGCTAACACAGGGTAATGGCACTAATAGAGCACTGTTGTCTGGGATCCCCAAGCTTACTATGAATTTTTCTGTTACTCTGTAGTTTAAGCTACTAGCAATGTTATCTATGCAGGATACCGAAAAAGCAGTTACCCTTGTCATTTCTACAAAATTTAGAATAAAACCATGTATGGACATCAGCTCCTCCATCTTAAAGGCAAATTTGTCTTTTTTTCCTCACATGTACATTAAAATCAGCACAAACAACATTTTTTTAAAATAACTTTTCAGTTTTGAGTTGGTGGAGTAAATTTTCAAGTTTGACCAGAAAACTGCAGGGCTTTGAGTAACCAGGGGTAGGATATATGCTGAATATCAGCATTTTATAGTCCTTTAAGTTCTATGCAGCAACTCTCAAATGTGTGTTCTTCACTTAAATAATTGAAAATTTTCTTAATTTGGTATTTTACTGATGAATGAACCAGAATACATGAACCACAATACCCTTTGTCTCTACAGAAGCTAGCTGCTACTTCATAATCTGTAAGTTTGTTCAATAAATTTATGTTTTCATTTCTAAGCCAATGTTCACTTAACCCTTCTAATACCGAGCATTTTTTGTTACACTGAGTACCATTGGGGTCTTTAGTGACCCCAACAGAATTTATTTTTTATTAAAGATAGTTTTAATAATGGTAGAATAAAATCACAGTCCTTGTTTTTTCCACAATCTAAAACATGATGTCAGTGATATTACATTAATTTGAAATGCATATTTTTTTAAATTATTTATTTCCGTACAATTTACAAATGATTCTCATGAAACTACAAACATTTTTGATTAAATTCCGAATTGACATTAATGACGCATTTTTTTTTTTTTTTTTTTTTTTCTCTCTCTCTCTGTGCTGTTGATGGAAGTACTTGGGAAATAATTTTGTCTGGCTTTCTTCTGACGAGCTGCTTTCCTAATTCTATGAGAAATGCCCATCTCTTGTAGTTGGTCCTTTCTGCCCAGTCTGGTGTAAGATGTAGCCATATGACAAATGCATTCAGTGCACTGATATCAATCATGTTGTAAAATAATACCATTGGCCACCTTCTGCTCATCTTCTTCATAGTGTATGTTCTAACCAGCTTGTCCATGGTATCTACTCCTGATTTTGTTTTATTATAACCCAGAATCATTGCTGGCTTGCGTTCTTCACGATCTTCCGTTTCCTTCCTTGAATGCATTGTACTGAGCAAAGTTACAACTTTTCCCTTTTTCGGACAATATGAAACATTTTAAGCATGCTCTTGGAATCCAAAAATTGATGAATATTTGACTCAACCTTTGGTCTGAGTGAAAGCATGTGGTAGTTCTCCTTTATTTTTTCTAATTGTTCCTAAGAGTATGAGACTGTTTTCAGAAGTTCTCTCGCCAAACTAAGGCTAGTGAAAAAATTGTCAGTTGTTACATTTCTGCCACTGTTGTCTAAGCCTTTCACCATATCTAAGGCAATTCTCTTGCCTTGACCAACTTCACGAGATTCGTTTTCTTGTTGACCAGTGTAAACTTGGAGATTGAGAATGTAAGATGTTGCACTATCACATACAGCCCACAATTTCAACCTATATTTTCCTGGTTTTGAAGGAATATATTGCCGAAATAGACAGCTACCATGAAATGCCACAAGTCAGAAATATGTGTTACTTCCTGTTCAGGCTGGACATCTGCGCTGTCCATATCTTCTTCTGAACTTCTGTCTGATTGAGGAATATTCTCTTCTAAGACGACAATTTCTCCATCGCTGAATGAGACATCAGAAACTATATCGCTGATAACACTATTTGATTCTCCAGATAAAGGATTATCCTGCAGTAATATTTCAAGCACTTCGTCTTCGGATAGGTGACGAGACATTTTCCACTAAATGCAACACACACAATAGTAGTCTCCACTTGTATGGAACAAATAACTGTCGGCTTATAAAGTATTGGCAACAATCACATGTTACAACAATATTTACAAGAATAAAACAAAGGAAATACAGCAACAGTTACGCGTTCAATGCAGCATTATTGGGTAATAATACAGTAAGAGAGCATTGGTGTCGCCTTTGACCCCAATGGTGTGCAGTTGTTTTTTTTGATTTTCTGCAATACTAAATATTTTCAAAAAGTTATATTAATATATTATGAACCCATTACTTAATTCAGAAAAAGTCCGAATTTTTCGGAATAGGAAAAAAGGTATATTTTACAGAAAATTACGGCATGGTGTCATTACAGACCCCACGGTATTAGAAGGGTTAAGCAAATAACTTTTGCAGACCATTTTGTTCTCTCTAGAAATATTTCTAAGTCATGAAGCCTACTGACCAGATTACTTGATAAACCTCTAATATTCAAGTGCATAATATAATTTTTATTCGCTATTCTAGAGGTGATGTCATCAAAATCATCTACTCTAAACTGGCCAGACACAACTTTTTTTGGATTACTTATCTTAATGTTGTTTCCATCACAGTTTCTACAAAATAATCATTAAGATGGCATTATGGTGAAGTTTCTCTCGCATTGTGAGTGGCTCCTATAGATTCTTCTGCTGTTATTTCTTCTGTTGATGTTGTTGGTTCTTCTGTTGTTGCTTCTTCTCTTGTTGCTTGTTCATTTGATGATGGTAGTCCTGATTCTGGCAATGCTGATGCTGCCACCAGTTGTGACAGTGGCTCTGTTGTTGTCTCTGATGATGGTGGTTCTGCTGTTGATTGAGATGATGTTGCTACATCTGTAGTTCCTACGACATCTGATGAGGATTGTCTTGCTTCAGTCAATGCTGGTTTTTCTGCCACTGGTGAGGGCTGTGCTTTATCAGCTGATGATGGTGGTTTTATAAAACAAGGGACCCAAGACTGGACCCAGTGGGACACCGTTCTTGATACCTCCTCAGTTTGAGGAATCTGCTCATTTTTGCAGACTATCTGTATTGTTAATTACAACCTTCTGCATTCTTCCAGTCAAATATGAATTAAACCATTTATGCACTGTCCCACTCACACCTCAATACTTAAGCTTATCTGGAAGAATGCTTCTCTTCTAGCAGTAATCTGTCATACATCTCTGGAAGAAGCAACCATTCCATAAGATTTGAAAAATGCGTCAGTCATTTCTGTATGTAAGGTATGACACGCTGCCATCCTCAAGTTTAATATGCCACATATGGCTGTGATTTTAACAACAATAACAGTAAAACATATTTTTTATAATATTATTATTATTATTATATATTTATAGATTGTTCTTGGTAGAACAATTCCATATTTAAGGTTGCAAACAAACAAACTGTCCTTTTGGTCACTGATATTAATTTATTTCCCCCCAATAAATCAGAGCAAAGAGTTCAGTAACAATATTTGCAAATTATCTTTGTGTATCAATGCAGCACACCTTGTACAGTAATGGTAATAAATTTTATAATATAGGAACAGAACAACAAATGGACACTGCAGAAGTAGGTGCATTTTTTGCTTGGGTGATATAATGCATTTAAAACTTTAATACGGTGGATTATGATGATTACTTTTAAAATTAGCTTGAAATTACCTCATGATAACAGATAATAAAAGTGGTACTTATCAGCACGCATTAAAAATTATTGTTTCATAATGTGGAGAAACTTTTTAAGCTCAAACACTGAAAGTTTAGGATAAAAATGATGCAAAGTTGATGAGATGTAAATTTGTTTATGGTTACATATAAACAAACAACACTAGCTGAAAAAATACAATTTGCTATAGTCAGATGACTGTCTTGAATGGAGATTAGAAGACATGCAAGACATTTACATTGTGTGGGCTGAATGCAAATCAGGCAGCATGTAATGCTCAGATATTGCAGTAAGTTGGAGAAAACATTGTTGTTGTTGTTGTTGTGGTCTTCAGTCCAGAGACTGGTTTGATGCAGCTCTCCATGCTACTCTATCCTGTGCAAGCTTCTTCATCTCCCAGTACCTACTGCAACCTACATCCTTCTGAATCTGTTTAGTGTATTTATCTCTTGGTCTCCCTCTACCATTTTTACCCTCCACGCCGCCCTCCAATACTAAATTGGTGATCCCTTGATGCCTCAGAATTTGCCCTACCAACCGATCCTGTCTTCTAGTCAAGTTGTGCCTCAAATTTCTCTTCTCTTCAATTCTGTTCAATACTTCCTCATTAGTTATGTGATCTACCCATCTAATCTTCAGCATTATTCTTCTGTAGCACCACATTTTGAAAGCTTATATTCTCTTCTTGTCCAAACTATTTATCGTCCACGTTTCACTTCCATACATGGCTACACTGCATACTAATTCTTTCAGAAACGACTTCCTGACACTTAAATCAATACTCCATGTTAACAAATTTCTCTTCTGCAGAAATGCTTTCCTTGCCATTGCCAGTCTATATTTTATATCCTCTCTACTTCGACCATCATCAGTTATTTTGCTCCCCAAATAGCAAAACTCCTTTACTACTTTAAGCCTCTCATTTCCTAATCTAATTCCCGCAGCATCACCCGATTTAATTCAGCTACATTCCATTATCCTCGTTTTGCTTCTGTTGATGTTCATCTTATATCCTCCTTTCAAGACACTGTCCATTCCATTCAGCTGCTCTTCCAGGTCCTTTGCTGTCTCTGATAGAATTACAATGTCATCAGCAAACCTCAAAGTTTTTGTTTCTTCTCCATGGATTTTAATTCCTACTCTGAATCTTTCTTTTGTTTCCTTTACTGCTTGCTCAATATACAGATTGAATAACATTGGGGATAGGCTAAAACCCTGTCTCACTCCCTTCCTAACCAGAATTTGAAAGAGAGTATTCCAGTCAACAATGTCAAAAGCTTTCTCTAAGTCTACAAATGCTAGAAACATAGGTTTGCCTTTCCTTAATCTATTTTCTAAGATAATTCATAGGGTCAGTATCGCCTCACATGTTCCAACATTTCTACGGAATCCAAACTGATCTTCCCCGAGGTCGGCTTCTACCAGTTTTTCCATTCGTCCGTAAAGAATTCGTCTTAGTATTTTGCAGCCATGGCTTATTAAACTGATAGTTCGGTAATTTTCACATCTGTCAGCACCTGCTTTCTTTGGGATTGGAATTATTATATTCTTCTTGAAGTCTGAGGGTATTTCGCCTGTCTCATACATCTTGCTCACCAGATGGTAGAGTTTTGTCAGGACTGGCTCTCCCAAGGCCATCAGTAGTTCTAATGGAATGTTGTCTACTCCCGGGGCCTTGTTTCGACTCAGGTCTTTCAGTGCTCTGTCAAACTCTTCACGCAGTATCTTATCTCCCATTTCGTCCTCATCTACATCCTCTTCCATTTCCATAATATTGTCCTCAAGTACATCGCCCTTGTATAAATCCTCTATATACTCCTTCTACCTTTTTGCCTGCCCTTCTTTGCTTAGAACTGGGTTGCCATCTGAGCTCTTGATATTCATGCAAGTCATTCTCCTTTCTCCAAAGATCTCTTTAGTTTTCCTGTAGGCAGTATCTATCTTACCCCTAGTGATATGCACCTCTACATCCTTACATTTGTCCTCTAGCCATCCCTGCTTAGCCATTTTGCACTTCCTGTTGACCTCATTTTTGAAACATTTGTATTCTTTTTTGCCTGCTTCATTTACTGCATTTTTGTATTTTCTCCTTTCATCTATTAAATTCAATATCTCTTCTGTTACCCAAGGATTTCTATTAGCCCTCGTCTTTCTACCTACTTGATCCTCTGCTACCTTCACTATTTCGTCTCTCAAAGCTACCCATTGTTCTTCTACTGTATTTCTTTCCCCCATTCTTGTCAATTGTTCCCTAATGCTCTCCCTGAAGCTCTCTACAATCTCTGGTTTGTTCAATTTATCCAGGTCTCATCTCCTCAATTTACCACCTTTTTGCAGTTTCTTCAGGTTTAATCTACAGTTCATAACCAATAGATTGTGGTCAGAGTCCACATCTGCCCCTGGAAATGTGTTACAATTTAAAACCTAGTTCCTGAATCTCTGTCTTATCATTATATAATCTATCTGATACCTTCCAGTATCTCCAGGCTTCTTCCATGTATACAACCTTCTTTCGTGATTCTTGAACCAAGTGTTAGCTATGATTAAGTTATGCTCTGTGCAAAATTCTACCAGGCAGCTCCCTCTTTCATTCCTTACTCCCATTCCACATTCACCAACTACGTTTCCTTCTCTTCCTTTTCCTGCTGTCCAGTTCCAGTCACCCATGACTATTAAATTTTTGTCTTCCTTCAGTATCTCAATAATTTCTTTTATCTCATCATACATTTCATCAATCTCTTCATCATCTGCGGAGCTAGTTGGCATGTAAACTTGTACTGCTGGGGTAGGTGGGGGCCTCGTATCTAACTTGGCCACAATAATGCATTCCCTATGCTGTTTGTAGTAGCTTACCTGCATTTCTATTTTTTTTATTCATTATTAAACCTACTCCTGCATTACCCCTATTTGATTTTGTATTTATAACCTTGTATTCACCTGACCAAAAGTCTTGTTCCTCCTGCCACCGAACTTCACTAATTCCCAATATATCTAACTTTAACCTATCCATTTCCCTTTTTAAATTTTCTAACCTACCTGGCCAATTCAGGGATCTGACATTCCACGCTCCGATCTGTAGAATTCCAGTTTTCTTTCTCCTGATAACATTGTACTCCTGAGTAGTCCCCGCCCGGAGATCCAAATAGGGGACTATTTTACCTCCATAATGTTTTACCCAAGAGGACGCCATCATCATTTATCCACACAGTAAAGCTGCATGCCCTCGGGAAAAATTACGGCTTTAGTTTCCCCTTGCTTTCAGCCGCTGGCAGTACCAGCACAGCAAGGCCGTTTTGGTTAGTGTTACAAGGCCAGATCAGTCAATCATTCAGACTGTTGCCCCTGCAACTACTGAAAAGGCTGTTGCCCCTCTTCAGGAACCACACATTTGTCTGGCCTCTCAACAGATACCCCTCCATTGTGGTTGCATCTACGGTACAGCTATCTGCATTGCTGAGCCACGCAAGCCACCCCACCAATGGCAAAGTAAAAACGTATCTTGTCCTTAACATGTTTAATCTGTACTATTTACATTTCAACTTATAATACATCAGAAACATATCTATGAAATTCTATACCATATAGACATACATCACTTGTCACTAATAAAATATAAACTCAACAAATGCAGGCCTTGGGTTACATATGTCATAAACCTCAGGCTACATAAGTCAGTCTATAATAAAATACAAATGCACCAATCCTCAGTCTCAGGCTACAGCTGACATAACCCTGAGTTTTATGTAGTTTGTAACTTAGGAGTTATGTCAGTTGCAACATAAGACCTAGGTTTGTTGCATTTATGTTTTATTATTGACCCGTGGTATATGTTGACAAAGATTTATGCCAAGTTAACCCAAGGCCTAGGTCTGTTGTGTTTATGTTGTATTATGGACCAGTAGTATATGTCTGTATTGTATTCTTCATTGATGCATTTCTGTTTGTATGATTAGTTGATACAACAGATATAACTGGATATAATTTCGTACACAGTTTCATTGATATGTTTCTAATTTATATGATTACTTGAAATACAGGTAGAGAAGATGTAACTTATAAATAGTCATTTCCAATGTTTATGTCATCCACAGCCCATGGTCTAAGTTTAGTGTGATCCATAGTGTAACCATTCTTTTACTTCAGTGGAAAAATTGAAATTACAGTTCTGAACTAGCATATGACATAACCAGCTTTTATTAGTCTTCATAAAATTAATATTGAAATAAGAACTGTCAGAAAGACTAAGAACAACAAAGTCTTAAAGAATGTGAAGCTGTCACTAATGTATTGCTTTTTAGTATATATGAGGGTTGGAACTTAGGAACTTAAATAGAGGCAACTATTTATTCACAACCGATACCTGTTACTGTCCTTCAAAGTAGTCACCAGCATTGTGTAGAACCTGTTCCCAGCAATATGGAAGGTGTAGTATACCGTTAGCAGAGCCTGTTCTGTTGATGGTGCAAATGGAGTGGTGTACTGCCTGTCGAATCTATGGAATAGTTCTGAAGCAAATGCCACAAAGTGGTTCCTTCATCTTTGGAATCAAATCGAAGTCACAAGGACTTAAGTCAGGGGAGTATGGTAGATCATCCAGTACTTTCCAGTCCCATCGACTGAACAGAGCAGCCACATCTTGCACTGTATGCACCCACACATTGTTGTGGAAAATGATAGGCAGGTTGCACAGAAAGTGTCACCACTTCCTTCACAAAGCTGGTTACAGGTGATGCTCCAAAAACGAACAGTAGTACTGTGCATTGACAGTCTATCATGGAGGAACGTAATGCATTAGGGATAACACCATCACAGTCATACTTGAAAATCACCATAACTTTCACCATACTGGGTCTCTGACGAACTTTCGACTTCCGCGGCCACCCATAATGATGCTATTCGTTGGATTGGCGTTTCAGTTTTGTCTTGTACGATGTGGCCCATGTCTCACCCAGTGTTACAATACAGCATAAGAAAGCCTCTCCTTCATGCTCATTGTGCTCCAAGTGCATCTGAGCAGCGGCATAACGCATCCATTTCTGCATGTCCGTCAAGTCATGCAAAACCCATCATGATGCAATTTCTCACCCGGCGTTCCTTCAGGATGCAAAGCACAGTCATATGCATTAATCTAGTTTTGTGGACAAGCTTACAAATGGTATAGTGTTGATCACTGTCCACTAACATGGCAACAGCATGCACTTCTTCTTCAAACATGCTAGGACGACCTGCCCGATGCATGTCTGCCACAGTTTGTTGACCTTCGTTAAAAGCTTTTACCCAACATGCCACTGTTCTGTATGGCAATGCCAATTCCCCACATGCCTCTTGAGGACCTTGATGACACTGTCATGCTGTATGGCCTCTGGCACATTCAGTCTTGATCCAACTACATTGTTCCTATTTTGAAAACATTGTGACACCATTACATTAGACGGCTCGCTCACAAGTGATTGTGTTTCTCTTGATTGTGTACATGCTGGTGATGTGGGCTGGGCGAGTCCATTTGCTTGGAGGTAAGTTAGGTGTGTGAACAATGGGTGCTATCAGCAACAATAGTAGATTGCATTGCATAGTGTCTCCACAGCAGTTTTGCCACTATTTAAGTTCCAACCTACGTACATTGATGTAATCCATTATACTGAAATAATCCATTGTTTCAGGCCTTCTCACTTCTTGTCTCTTGTATTTTGTATCTGGTGTCTGGCAGTGTTTGGAAAAAAGAAAATGCAACAGCTTTGAAATCAAGCTACTTTCCTTCAAGTAGTTCAGGGAAACTTTTCATAAGGTGTGAACAGCAAGGTTCAAGGTATCAACAGCTAATGTACTACACAAAAAAGGGTTCCTTAATACAGTGATGGTTGACCTATTCCTAACAAGATAAAGAACACAATCTTTTGAATGTGAATGATTGTGTTAATAGTGTGGGATGAAAAATATTACAAAATTCAGCTGTCAGAGTTAACTGCTGCTGTGAGCAGTAATTCATTTCTTTGGATTTCATTTGTGAGCTACTATGCAATTCTCAATATAAAACCTTAGATTACATAATTTTTATTTAACTGCAGAAGGACGTAAAGGAAAATTACCATTCTAACCAAAATATATAAACTACAAGAGAAAGCATTGAAAGATAGAATTATATGAACTGTAGAACTGTTTTGCATGTGTTTATCACAAAGCCATGCAATTGCTAAAATAAATATTGGAGCTGGTCGCTGTGACTGAGTGGATCTAGGTGCTTCAGTCTGGAACTGCGAGACCACTGCGGTTCCAGATTAGAATCCTGCCTCAGGCATGGATGTGTGTGATGTCCTTAGATTAGTTAGGTTTAAGTAGTTCTAAGTTCTAGGGGACTGATGACCTCAGATGTTAAGTCCCATAGTGCTCATAGCCATTTGAACTCCATGGATAGATTATTCATTGGCTATATTAGTCGTCTGCCACTTACTAAGAGAGTTACTGGTATGGTTTTTTGGCTGTAGACATGTTCACCAGGTTTATTTGGCTGTTTCCTAGCAGGGACATGACGATAGATACCAGCACTCGACACCTGCCCTAGATTTTCGTTCTCTTTGGTCCACCAAAATTTCTTGTAAGCGACCATGCTCCCACGTTTACATCATGAGAATACCGCAGGTTTCTTTTTTTTTCCTCTTCCCCCCCCCCCCCCCCCCCCCTCCCAAGACGAGGTTAGGCACACCACAACCAGCCCTTTCATATTATTTCATGTACAAGCTCAAACGAAGTGGGTCCAGTTGTTCCCATTGTTGAATCTAGTGTTTAATACCGCCCACCATGAGGCACGGAAAAACATTCCAACGGATCTAATGTTTCCCTACTCAATAAACTCGCCCCTATCCAACATGTGGGATGTTAACGATCTGAGACCATCAAGGAGAGTAGCAAGAGGCAAAAAGGAATATAGAGTACTCACCAAAGGGAAGCAGTGCCTTGTAACTGATCGGCGTCTGGGAATCAAGATTGAATAAAAGACTTTCATTAAAAAAAATTTGGAGGTGAGGCCAGATGCACAAAGGAGCATGAAGTAAGTTGACATCTCAGTTCGTGGGACCTTACCAAGTCACGAAGGTGCCCATCCCAGTTACACTCCTGTTCACAGAAGAGACTACAGGGCTCGAGCACCAATTGAACCTGAGTCAGATGAAACGATGTTGGCCAGACTAAGTATCAGTCACAGTCTTGAAGCCCTACCCTGCAGGTTTTTGTTTATGGAGGGGGAAGGGGGGGGGGGACTGAGCCGTGCCACGACCTGTCAATAAACTGTAGCACATCTTTGACCCAAAGGATCAGTGGGATGGCGCGCTTGTGCGGGAACAGGGGGACTCGACAGTATGCCACGATGTGAGGTGGATGGAGCTGAGTGGCGGTTGTGGACTAAGGCATTGCAATGTTAGTTCGTGGCCTTCTGGCTCCCAAGATTCGTGCATCTGATTTGGTCACGCAAGATCTGGGGGGGTGGAGAGTGTGACACTGGTTGGGAAGTCTCTTTGGAATGGAGATAAGCAGTCTGAAGCGTCTGGTCTATCTGCAGTAGGATCAGTAGTTGGAGGTGTGACCTGTCGCAATTACGTCCGCTGACCTTCATGCCGCCGCCACCCCCACCCAGTTCAGCTGTCTTCAGCACAAAGAATCTGGTGAGGATTACTTGGCGTGGAGCTATTCCACTTTTGTGCTGTGTTTAAGTAGTGGTTGATGCAGGTTAATTCGACGGCTAGTTCATGGCTCCTCAGAAACTATTCCCGCCAGAATCATAACGATTGCTACTTGTACCGTCAGTACCATATATATGACCATGTTCTATACAGTGGTTCTGCTCAGCCTCCCTCCTGTATTGTAAGTGTTCCCAGATTAGCGGTACTTGGGTCTACTCTATTCTGTGTATGATTGGACATAATGCCCATACTTACCTGTCCGTTAACCTGCGGGTCCCAGTCGTATTAATGTTGCTGATTTGCTGTGGGTACCGGTTTTACTGTTGGATTTGTGCATCTTGAACTTCGAAACCGAATGGGCCTGCTTACTTCGGGCTGCTCTGTTTTGTAACTTGCTTCCTTTTAGCGGGAAGATTAAAATACAAACTAGCCAGTAGGATAATAACGCATTCGTCCTGGGGTGTGCTTGTTCAGTTTTAAAAGAAGTGTGAGCGAGCCTACTAAAATTTCTTGGCACTCGATGCTGCTTTTGTGCACTCTTCATCCGCGTTAAATTTTGTCATTAGTCTAACTTGACCTCTTTCTGGAACTCACCGCAAGTCGTTCACTATTCCGCGGGAAGGTGAAGCAGCAAACATCGTAAAACTAATTATTCATTGCGTTCTTAGCTCGCTCACCTGATTTTTGTTTCATCGATCTGTTCTAAGTTGAAATCACCCTATATTGCAGTCGGAGCCTTGAATTGGTGTTTGTTGTGTGCATTTCTAAGAGTATTTCGTGTGTTATAAACAAGTTCTGCTCCCGTGCTTAGCCTGAAGGTCAGTGCGGCGGGTCAGTTGGCCAGATTTTCTTTTTTCTTCTTTTTTTTTTTAAGTTGACCTCTGAGCAGCTAAAGCAGTTTGTACTAATTCTCATGTTGCTTACTTCATACTGCTGTTATTCTGTAGCTGCTCTTGTTGATGAAATTTTAAGCTTGGTATAGCTCTTGGAGCACTTGATGTTTCCACTTTTGGATTTCTGGTTAGTAAAATAATCGTTCTCGTAAAGTCTAAAAATTGATTAATAATCATTGTTAAACTGCATTCAGTTTGGACTATGGTTTGCTGTTAGCAGTTTAGAATAATTGTTTAATTATTTCAAAGCTCTAACGAAGCGTAAAGTCTATTGGTCTGCATTAAATGTTATCGCTACTAAAATTGTTTTAAATGATCTTTAAAGAAAGCATTTCAATATTTTTATGTAGTTTTAAATAAATTGTCTTATGCATTTTGCGAGTGGTGATTAATCTTCATTTGGGCTCAACCCTTCCAACCCTTGAGCAGGTAATTAATCGCAGAAAGCATAACCAGCTTTGTTTCCTAAGCCCTATTAAAACCATACTTTGCTTCAGTCTGCATACGGTATTTCCAATTGAACATGCTGTGCGTGAGCTCTGCATTTAGTTCAGGCTTTAAATACTCGTATTTTACTTCCTTCTGTGAATGTGAGGCTTTTATGAGGAATACCCATGAATGAATGGAAGGGCGTGTTCTGGTATCTTTTCGGTGTTTGGGTGTCTGCATTACGTTTGTTCGGTGTTTGGGTTTTTCCCACGTTTATCAACAGATTACGTTCTTTTAAGTAGTAATTAAATTTTACAGATACGAAATGCAAGCGAACTTTTCATTGCTTGTACGTCCGAGAATGCTTTCTTGCAAACTTGTTTCTCTCCACTTCCACCTATTAGGTGGTAGAGAAACGTTGCATTTCTTCCCTACTTCCTTTGCTTCTATAAGGCGTTACAGATGCTAGTCCGGGACATCTTTAGGAGGAACGTAAAGACATTTTTACAAAATTTTCATTACGTCGATTTACATAAATAGAATCATAACATTTCAGTCTGCAGCTGAAAGGAAATGTACAATGAATGAATGGTATTCCATATAAAAATCAATATTACCCCGATTTACATCCCTTGCATTATGATGCTTTTATTCTAATAAAGATTATTTACCTGCATGGTTCTCTGATTTCCCTGGAACATAACATCTTTGTAATTTCTACAAGGCTGTCCTTTGTACGAGCTGCCTTTACCTTATTTCTGTTACGATCTGCACTGTTATTCTTCCTTTTTGGAGCCATTGTAATATTTCTGCTGTTGCTCAAATGAAAGATAATGAACACTAACAGTGATTGTGTCACAAGAAAGGAAAAGTACAAGTTTATCAATAAACTGTAGTACAGCAATCAGTTTCGGCGCGGCTATGAGCAACGAATATTGAAACGAAATGAGTCAGTGACATTTGGTTTCAAAAACGAATAGTATAAAGCGCACCTACATTTCTACCACCCCTAGGACGATGACATTTCATTTCAACACAAAATGATTGGTTGTAGCCTGAAATGTATTATTCGGTGAAAAATGAAAATAGGAAATGTTGACTTACTTGGTCTCAACAATTGACAATTCAGTTATAAAAACTTTTGGTTTTATCTACACAGTGGTTGGCCCCACTGTTTCTAGCATTTATGGTACAATTTTATTTATTTATTGACTTTTACATAATGGTCACTTTATGGGTTCAATGGCGACCTGTCGGTAAAGCTCGCTGTCACTCTGCATTACGTTTGTTATGTACTTGCATTTGGTTCATCAGAAGAATGAAACCTGATACTGTATCTTAAATATGGATACTGTATCTTAAATATGGGATTGAGTCAGTGCGTTACTTGGATGGCAAGCTCACTGATTGTAATTACTATCTACAAATGTCTTTTCATAACGTCATACCAAAAAGAAAATTTTTATCTTATAAGACAAAATGGTTCAAATGGCTCTGAGCACTATGGGACTTAACTTCTGAGGTCATCAGTCCCCTAGAACTTAGAACTACTTAAACCTAACTAACCTAAGGACATCACACACATCCATGCCCGAGGCAGGATTCGAACCTGCGATCGTAGCGGTCGCGCGGTTCCAGACTGTAGCGCCTAGAACCGCTCGGCCAACCCGGCCAGCTCTTATAAGACATCGTAACATAGTAGATGTACTGGAAAGTGTATCTAGGAAGAGGTTCACGATATAGCTTATTAGTAAAGTATTTCACTTTCACTGAAAATTTTTTTGGTTCGAATCAGGAGCCATGTTTTATGACGTAACGTCATTCAGAGCCTAAGGTGCGTCCACACAATAGTTCTTGCCTTGTGCGCAACCGCAGGCGCACGGGAATAGCTACATTCTAACGTAATCATCGCGACACTCCTTCTGGCTTTTGTTACCCACTGCGATAGCAGCGCGCCAAGCAGGCAGCAAGTGACACCTCTGGATACAATATCGATTGAGCGCGAATACCATTGTTTACATTAATTTATAAAATAGTTTCTACAAAAGGAAGCGTATTTAGCGCTAAAAAACCGACGATAACTAAAAGATGAACTCACATTTGTCATTTTTCAGTTTGCTAAGGTCCCTGGGAGGGGAGAGTTTATTTAAGATTATCTTTTAACGTACTGACACTTACTGCTAAACGTCATTTTCCTTGAATAACAAAAAACTGCCAGTAAACACCAAAAGACCTACTTTTTGTAGAAAGGCATCATATATAAGACCAGCAATGCGAAGTTTGTTCCCTAAACGTCCAGCCAAATCAGTGAATGTGGAACGTAGGAAACTTGTGTTCAATGTAATACCTACATCATTTAACGTACCAAACAAGGTACCACACCTGTGACCTAAGGGATAACCACACACGTCATAATAAAAGGCCAAAAAGCAAAAGGGAAGGAACCGGTTCCACAATTGCTGCTACATCTGAACCACAAAGGGCAAGAACCTCCAACAAATTCACTTTTGGAGTAAAAGTAATTACATTCACAGATGTATTAGTGTATCAGAAAGCCGAGTGAAGTATAAGAGTTGTCGAATCATTAGACACAATAAGACGATTTTTATTTGTCAAGGAAAGTGCCTGTCATAAGAACAGACAACAGAAATATGTCTCTCATGCATGAAATATTTATTTATATTCTCTTCCTGTCAATGGAGTAAGTTGCGGTTGTGCACATATAAGAAAGAATTTCTTCATAAATAAGTCGCTTATGTCACTGAATCAGTGAAATTCGGCTGTTTTTACATTTATTTCATGATAATTCATGTAGCTTGGTAATTTAGTAATGCATTGAACGCAAAATCATTATTTCGTTAATTAATTAGAAAAATGAAAACATACACTATCCTTCCCACAGATGTGTCCCCACTTGGAGCGCTAGTGTCGCTATGGCTGTTAAATACCACACCAAAGTGTGTCCAACTGTACGTATTATCCTGCGCTAATGCTTAGTAATCACATTTTGATCTGCCGACTTAGCAAAGAGCCGGCCGGAGTGGCCGAGCGGTTCTAGGCGCTCCAGTCTGGAACCGCGCGACCGCTACGGTCGCAGGTTCGAATCCTGCCTCAGGCATGGATGTGTGTGATGTCCTTAGGTTAGTTAGGTTTAAGTAGTTCTAAGTTCTAGGGGACTGATGACCTCAGCAGTTAAGTCCCATAGTGCTCAGAGCCATTTGAACTTAGCAAAGTGATGTTATGGAAGAACGAACACATGCTGCGGTAGCTTTGTAATTGTCAGACACCCCTTCGTCACCGCGGGCAGTCACCGCGTAAACAGTCTCACCCAGTTATACGTAAATATCTTTGATTTTCGCAGAATGGTGCAACTTGACTTTTTATGCACTATTTTAGTATTACACTAAATAAACACAGAGGAAGGGTATGTATGTGTTCATAAATATCGTTGACTTTCTCAGAAATAATGCATAACTTCCTTCTTAGCACTCATTCAAGTTAATATTACGTGACTTATTTTTCTGCATATCTTAGTTTGGTGCCATTTGTATGCAACTAAATGCTTCATTTTAACACAACACTGAGACTGGCTGGAGAGCGGGAGGGCGCATGGGGCTGTTGTTGTTATGGTCTTCAGTCCTGAAACTGGTTTGATGCAGCTCTCCATGCTACTCTATCCTATGCAAGCTTCTTCATCTCCCAGTACCTACTGCAACCTACATCCTTCTGAATCTGTTTAGTGTATTCATCTCTTGGTCTCCTCTACGATTTTTACCCTCCGCGGTGCCCTCCAATGCTAAATTTGTGATCCCTTGATGCCTCAGAACATGTCCTACCAACCGATCCCATCTTCTAGTCAAGATGTGCCACGAACTTCTCTTCTCGCCAATCCTATTCAATACCTCCTCATTAGTTATATGATCTACCCATCTAATGTTCAGCATTCTTCTGTAGCACCACATTTCGAAAGCTTCTATTCTCTTCTTGTCCAAACTTATTATCGTCTATGTTTCACTTCCATACATGGCTACACTCCACACAAATACTTACAGAAACGACTTCCTGACGCTTAAATCAATACTCGATGTTAACAAATTTCTCTTCTTCAGAAACGCTTTCCTTGCCATTGCCAGTCTACATTTTATATCCTCTCTACTTCGACCGTCATCAGTTATTTTGCTCCCCAAATAGCAAAACTCCTTTACTAATTTAAGTGTCTCATTTCCTAATCTAATTCCCTCAGCATCACATTCCATTATCCTCGTTTTGCTTTTGTTGATGTTCATCTTATGCCCTCCTTTCATGACACTGTCCATTCCGTTCAATTGCTCTTCCAAGTCCTTTGCTGTCTCAGATAGAATTACAATGTCATCGGCGAACCTCAAAGTTTTTATTTCTTCTCCGTGGATTTTAATATCTACTCCGAATTTTTCTTTTGTTTCCTTCTCTGCTTGCTCAATATACAGATTGAATAACATCGGGGATAGGTTACAACCCTGTCTCACACCCTTCCCAACCATTGCTTCCCTTTCATGCCCCTCGACTCTTATAACTGCCATCTGGTTTCTGTACAAATTGTAAATAGCCTTTCGCTCCCTTTTTTTTACCCCTGCCAACTTCAGAATTTGAAAGAGAGAATTCCAGTCAACATTATCAAAAGCTTTCTCTAAGTCTACAAATGCTAGAAACGTAGGTTTGCCTTTCCTTAATCTAGCTTCTAAGATAAGTCGTAGGGTCAGTATTGCCTCACGTGTTCCAATATTTCTACGGAATCCAAACTGATCTTTCCTGAGGTCGGCTTCTACCAGTTTTTCCATTCGTCTGTAAAGAATTCGCGTTAGTATTTTGCATCCGTGACTTATTAAATAGATAGTTCGGTAATTTTCACATCCGTCAGCACCTGCTTTCTTTGGGATTGGAATTATTATATTCTTCTTGAAGTCTGAGGGTATTTCGTCTGTCTCATACATCTTGCTCACCAGATGGTAGAGTTTTGTCAGGACTGGCTCTCCCAAGGCCGTCAGTAGTTCTAATGGAATATTGTCTACTCCCGGGGCCTTGTTTCGACTCAGGTCTTTCATTGCTCTGTCAAACTCTTCACGCAGTATCGTATCTCCTATTTCATCTTCATCTATATCCTCTTCCATTTCCATAATATTGTCCTCAAGTACATCGCCCTTGAATAGACCCTCTATATACTCCTTCCACCTTTCTGCTTTCCCTTCTTTGCTTAGAACTGGGCTTCCATCTGAGCTCTTGATATTCATACAACTGGTTCTCTTTTCTCCAAAGGTCTCTTTAATTTTCCTGTAGGCAGTATCTATCTTACCCCTAGCGAGATAAGCCTCTACATCCTTACATTTGTTCTCTAGCGATCCCTGCTTAGCCATTTTGCACTTCCTGTTGATCTCATTTTTGAGACATTTCTATTCTTTTTTGCCTACTTCATTTACTGCATTTTTATATTTTCTCCTTTCATCAATTAAATTCAATATTTCTTCTGTTACCCAAGGATTTCTACTAGCCCACGTCGTTTTACCTACTAGATCTTCTGCTACCTTCACTACTTCATCCCTCAAAGCTACCCATTGTTCTTCTACTTCCTGCCAATTGTTCCCTTATGCTCTCCCTGAAACTCTGTGCAACCTCTGGTTCTTTCAGTTTATCCAGGTCCCACCTCCGGGAGGGCGCATGGGGTATAAAGAACAAATAGGCTAGTTCCACCGTCTTGCATTTTTATAAAATTATTTTATTTATTTGATACATTCAGACTGGCTGCTTCATTTTAATACTTCGCTGGGATTGGCCAGAGAGGAGAGGAGAAATGGGGGCGTAGTTCGTCATTGATAAGGATGATATCAGTGATAATAATTATATCACTGATAAGAAAGATGACATCGCTGATAATGAGAGTCCGGCTTGTGATGTTACAGAAAGGTCAGTGGTCTGGGTCACGTGGCGTCACAAATGCAAAAAAGTTGCTGAAACATACATAGCAACGGAATCTTTGGAAGTGGGATCGTTCTGAAGAGACCCTGTTGAGTAAGGGTAGATAACTGTATTTGAGAAAAACTTCGGAATGATTCTACAGATTCCATTGTATAGCTTGCATAGGAGTCATTAGTGCCATATAGAATGTATATCTCCTCCCTCGCTCTGCTACTGACTGACCTACGAAGCGAAGCCACTACTGTTTGTACAAATGATGGCTTGCTGAGTTTGCCTGGAGATAAACGTGTATAATAACGTTACTCGGAACGGTTCTTAACTCTTCTCCCTCTTCATACTCTTCTTTCATATGTTAACACCCTTTCGTTAGGGGGGCCTTTCTTCGCTCATTGTAGATCTAAAACTTGCTCTTCTAGTCGGACGCTCTTCTTACTCTCGCAACGTCACCTTAGACCAAGGGGAGCAGTGTCGTCTGCATCATCTGTCTAAAAAAATTGTAAATTCAGTGTTTCCATGTTTTAATTGCGTATGCGCGTGTTTGTGAAGTCTAGGTGGGGAACCAGTCCGACAGCCGCCTAAATGTTTGCGAGTAAAATCTAAAATCCGCAGTACGAGGGGCCGATTTATAATCTGTGGAATGCATCAGTCGTTACTTCTCACAAAATGAAAAGCGATATATGTGCTTCAGAGATGGGACGACTGTAATGTTTCGTAAGTCACATCCGTTATGTGTTTACTACTGTCATTTTTGTGAGAACTCAGCCGCCCAACGACATTCTTCGACTGAAAGAGAAATAGCTCTGTTGTACACAAATGGAGGAAGTAATATAATAGCATAGGTACATTCTGATGAGGAGTTAAGGAAAAGACAAGAAATGTTAACCAAGGTCGACAAACGGCGACTTGAACCTTGCTACCTTGTTATCATGAGCTGTTAGCTACTTACATGATAACAAATGTGACACAGAATGCACTTTGTTATCTGGAATACCTACTCAGTCTGTACGAGAAACTTATTAAATGATAAAATACTTGGAGCAGTTTAATAACGTTCACATCGCACCACAAATCAGTGGTGCTGTAAGGCTATACAGACATCATCAAATATAAAATATATACCTACTAGTATATCAAAGTTCGCTCAGGAGCGAGGAACTATAAATTCCCAGCAAGGATGTGTTGTACCTCCGTAAAAAATAAACATGGCAAATGGTTCAAATGGCTCTGAGCACTGTGGGACTTAACATCTGAGGTCATCAGTCCCCTAGACTTAGAACTACTTAAACCTAACTAACCTAATGACATCACACACATTCATGCCCGAGGCAGGATTCGAACCTGCGACAGTAGCAGCCGCGTGGTTCCGGACTGAAGCACCTAGAACCGCTCGACCACAGTGGCCAGCGGTCTGCAGGACTTCGGCCGTTCACTTAAGTAATAAAATAAAACACCTACAACTGTCGTTTTGATATTTTATTATATTGCAATCAGTTTGAGTGACTCAATACACCAGCTTCCAATCTTAACTGACACTGAGCGGGTGCACTCCAATCGGATACACGATCCCATCAGTGACCGACAACTATGCACTGGCTTCTGTAGAACACAGTGAAAGTGATGTTATGTTTGTAACCATCAAATACCAACTGAGTCAGATGACAGTTGATGATGGCAAACACAACATCGTTCTTACAACATTCTACAGTAACAAGTTCAAAGATATAGGCCACTGATGGGATTGTGTATACGATTGGTGTGCATCGCCTCAACGTCAGTTAAGACCTGAAGATGGCGTTTTGAGTCATTGATACTGGTTGCAATGTAATAAAATAACATCAAAACGACAACTGTAGGCGTTTCATTTTATTAAGTGAGAGATTATGAAGTGAAAGACGGGGCATGAGGAATAGGCACGGGCTCTCAAGAAGGACGGCAACATGAGAAGATCGTAGAATTGTTCGACTGGCTCTGGTGAATCGACATATGACAATAGCTGAAACCCAGCCAGAGGTTAAAGACAGCGTCACCAAGAAGAGCTTATGCGAAGACGTATACCTTGATTCGAGCCTCAAGCCAGCAATGTTCATAAACTCGCATAATGCGTTTCAGGTATGGCAAGAAACTCCTGAACATGACATTCGGAAGCAATTAGCTTCCATGACACAATGAGTGTATTCGTTCCTGTTGGGGTCATACCTCGTACTGATGTTGTGAACATCACTTCGGAACGGAATGAAAGCTTAGTCATTTAATACCCATTACAAGATGAATATCTCCACAGAGTTTGATAAACATCGAACTGTATTATGATAAATTTTATTTTGAAAATGAAGAAATGTGTGTTTATTTAAAGAAGCGAAATACCGCACATTAAATATTTAGCACTCGACATTTTACCTATCACAGATATTACGTAATACTCACTGAATATGTTGAAATGTCTTGATCGTTAAGTAAGATAATAAAACAGTATTCTAATGTACACTGACGTGACAAGTCATGGGATATCAGCTAATGTCATGTCGGACCTCGTTTTGCTCTGCGTAGCATAGACGCAATAAGTCGATGGAAGCCCCCTGCATCAATATTGAGCCGTGCTGTGTCTATAGCCGTCCATAACTGCGACAGTGTTGCCGGCGCAGGAGCTTGTGCACGAACTGATCTCGCGATTACGTCCCATAAATCTTCGATGGGATTCATCTCGGGCGACCTGGGTGGCCAAATCATTCGCTTGAATTGTCCAGAATGTTCGTCAAACCAATCGCGAACAATTGCGGCCTGGTGTCATGGTGCATTGTCATCCATAAAAATTCCATCGTTGCTTGGGAACATGAACTCCATGAATGGCTCCAAACGGTCTCCAAATAGCCGAACATAACAATTTTCAGTAGATGATCGGTTCAGCTGGACCAGAGGACCAAACCTATTTTATATAAACACAGTCCATACCACTGTGGCGCCACCATCAGCTTGCACAGCCTTGTTGACAACTTGGGACCATGGCTTTGTGGGGTTTGCACCACACTCGAACCCTACCATCAGCTCTTACCGACCGAAATCGGGAGTCGTATGACCAGGCCACAGTTTTCCTGTCGTCTGGGGCCCAATCGACATGGTCATGAGCCCAGGAGAAGCGCTGATGGTGACGTCGTGCTGTTAGCAAAGGCACTCGCATCGGTCGTCTGCTGCCACAACCTGTTAACGACCAATTTCGCCGCACTGTCCAAATGGATACATTCCTCGTACGTCCCACATTGATTTCTGGGTATATTTCACGCAATGTTACTTGTCTGTTAGCAATGACAGCTCTAGGTAACCGCTGCTGCCTTCAGATGTTAAGGCCTTTGGCCATTGTGTTGTCCGTGGTGAGAGGTAATACCTGAAAGCTGGTATTCTCGGCACACTCTTGACACCCCGGATCTCGGAATATTAAATTCCCTAGCGATTTTCAAAATGAAACTTTCCACGCTTCTAGACCCAACTCCCATTCCGCATTCGAAGTCTTTTAACTCCCGTCGTGCGGCCATAATTAGCCTCCGTCGGGAACCTTTTCACATGAATCACCTGAGTACAAGACTGCTCCGCCAATGCATTGTCCTGTATACCTTACGTGCGCAACACTACCGCTATCTGTATGTGTACGTATCGCTTCTGACCCCCGTGTGTGTGTGTGTGTGTCTGTCTTTACTTAAAGAAGTTTGTATTAAAGCGTTAAAGGGCTGTACGCTAAATAATTAACGCTGGACATTACTAATTATCAGAGCTCTTAAATAATACTCACTGAATGGTATTTTAATTGTCCCCATCGTAAGAAAGATTGTAAAACAGTACTGTAAAACATAAATAATGAAAACCACTATCACCTCTCGCTTCAGGGCTACGTTAAAAGTAAAACCAAAACTTTTTTCAGCTTCTTGTCGTTTGGTTTCTGGTAACTGTTTAAAATACATGACTGCGACCAAAAAATAAGTTCCAAAAATAATCTGTATTTTTAATTTCGTAATGAACTGAGGAAAAATTTTCATACTTGCTTTGCAAATCTGTAATGGATGCTAGGTAAAGACATCAACGGAATATCATATGCTGTACAAACTGGTAGCTAAATTTTAAGACGCTCGTAGTTGTAGAAACGAAAGCTGAAAATCTGCTGGTGGCAGAGCAACAATATAGAGCTGTACCATCCGTTCAGAACGTTCCGAGGCTGATTTTATTTCTGGCGTATTGAGTAAAATGTACAGAATTTTCATAAAGCCATGCGAAACTGTCAGAAAAGCCCTTCTTTGGGATGTTGTTCAATTCACGTGTCGCATTGGGTCGAATGTCGGTTACTCGTCAGCGCAGAACTACAGTGGCAGCTTGAACTTCGAATAATCAGTTGTGAGCAGGTAGTCGTGGAAGTGCGGCCGTAGTGTATCAATGAAGATGCGTCACAAATCGAAATGGAGCAACATCTCTAGATCAAGTGTTAAAGACATTTTCCAGAATGTTTTGAACAGAAGGTGTGCAAAGCTGGTCTCGCACACCTTAACTACCGAACCAAAACGACGCAGCTTGACTGAATCGCAAAATGCCGACAGGTCTTTTCTGGATGACAAGTGACAAGTCGTGTTACCAATGCGAACCTACCAGAAAACGACAAAGTGCAGAAACTAACACGAAGGGTCAAAGTTTTTGTGACATAACCGACATTCTACCGAATGCGACACGCGAGCTGAACAACATCCCAAAGAAGGACTTTTCTGACAGTTTCGCATGGCATTATGAAACTTCTGTACGTTGTACGCAAGTGGGATGGATAATGTAGAACACCTGAAGCATCAAAACAGCCTAACTTAACGTTTCTCAGTTTTTTATGAATACCGTCTCGAAACTTTTAGGATTGATGATTGATTGAAGAATGTTCAGGTAAGTGGTCGAAAGGTGATTACTAACTTTTTCCGAAAGAAAACTCAAAAACTACAATTATCTAGTCAGACGAAAACGTGAGTACGAAGTTCCGCTTGAAGTATCTTTTCTCGTCAGACCAACTGATATCATAAGTAACGATGGGGACAAGTCGCGGACAGAAGATGCGGCCACTCACAGCGCAAGGAGGAACTACCGTGAAGCAGGATGATTCACTGCACAGTACTGTACTGTGCCTCTCGATTATTGAAACAAAGATAAGTTTGCAATATAACGTTTTTGAATTGGAGTAAAAAGTATAAAATAATTTCTCCTAGATCCATACAGATCCCTAACCCGAAACAGATAGTTTGGAGAATTTGGAATAGAGAATTTTTAATAGCTAAGAAAATACTTATAAGATTTATAACAAAGGACTTTGGACGCATGCAACAGACAGTTGTTAGAAGGTGAAGTATTAATGTAGCAAATACGTATTGCAAGCGCCTCGCGTTTTTCGTTATAAATTTTAAAAACGTTTTCATAAGTATTAAACATTCATAATCACAAATTTTCGGAACTATCTGTATGGAGTTAGGAATCTGCATGGTGGTAGGAGAAATAATTTTATACTTTTTAGTACGATTTAAAACGTGGAATATTAAAAAATTTCTTTCTATTTAAATAATTACTTTCTGCCTTTAGCCTTATTTGAAATTTCTCAATGGATTTAAACATTTTGATGAGATTGTAAGGTATGTTAAATTTAAGGTTTCAGTGTATAATTACTTGATCATATCTGTAATAGAATGGTAGTATACCTACCTACTGATTATACTATATTCATCTGTTTAATTGTTACTTTCCTAAAAAATAAAACAAACAACCAAGGAAAACTAATTTTACGTAATTGTTATAAGATTTTTATTTCAATACTACCTCTATACTTTCAACTTTGCCCATGTACATATATGTCACACAAATAGCACAGATCTCAGATCTCCTTCTTCTCCTCCTCCTCCTCCCTCTCTCTGTCCATCTTCTCCCCCACCACTCTCTCTGTCCACCCCTCGCCCCTGTCTTTGTACATCACCTCCTCCCCTCTCTCTATCTATCTGCTCCTGACTTCTCTGTTCATCTCTTCCTAGCCCCTCTCTCTGACCCTGTCCTCCAGCCTTTCACTGTCCATTTTCTTCTCCCCCCATGTCTCTATGAATTTCCTTCTCCCTCCCCCCTACCTGTCTAATGTATCCTCACTCCTCTCTGCCCCTCTGTCTGTCCATCTCCTCCTTCCCCGCTCCTTGCCTCTGTAAATCTCATCCTGCCCCTCTCACCACCCATCTGCCCCTGGCCCCTCTCTCTGCTCAGCCACACCTGTCCACAAGTATACCCTCTGAAGTGCATTCTGATACTATCTGCTCAACACACTGGTTGTGCAGGGCAGCCTAGATGTCATGTGTTACCAAACTATTTCATCTCCAACATCACCCTTAAAGAGCAGACCGATAAGAAAAAGAGTTTATATTGCAGCGTCATCCAATTCTGAACTTCGTTTAAAATTTCAAGTTTCTGACTCGTCGAGAAGTCAGTTTAAGAGTACTTTCAAAATTCGTCCTGAACAGTCAGATAAGAAGGCAACGAAAGAAAAACGTGGTAAGATAACTCCATACATTGGGTGTAAATGACATGAAGAGGATGGTTCAGTAGAGGAAGTCGTGGCGGCCAGCAAGAAACCAGTGAAAAGACTAACGACACCAAAAGAACGAAAGGCACCGTACCTTGCCGGCACCGACGGGTCCCGCGACGCCCACCAGCTGTCCGCGACGCACGCGCAGGTCCACGGCGTCCAGCGTGTTGTCGCTGAGGCTCTCCACCCACTTTGCCGTCACCCCCTCCATCTCGACCGCCAACTCCTCAACCTTCTCCTCTTTGTCGTGCTTGTCGTCCAGTCCGCTCAACAACATGCGGGATTTTTTTTCGTCAGTGATCTCGTCATTCCCCAGGAATTTCTGTGTGAGAAGCACATAATTATAAGGTATACTGGATAGTACTTAAAATGTCATCAAGTGAAAAATTAACCACAGTTTCTGAGCCAATCAACAAAAAAAAAAGATTTTTACCGGTTAAAAAACAATATAATATACTACGTTTCTGGAAGATAATTCATACCTAAAACTAAATATAAATTCAGAATTTCTGTAACAGCCTCAGTTTTCATGAAATTATGATTTCTGGGTTTTGTAAATGGCTTACGGAAGCCTACATGTCTGGCAAAATGACACATTGGTGCAACAGTACTTCCAAATACAAACAGCGCAAAAATCTTTCAGGACACAAATGAATCCAAGAAATGAGTAACATATCAGTTAAGGAAAGGAAAGAAACATAACAAAAAGTATTTCCTTCCAGATTTTCTGCAACACATTGTGTCAGGAACGTCGCTTCGTAAGGGCCAAAAGTTGCTGGACAACATCGTGATACTCCATTTGTCTTGATAACGCTTGTCCATTCGATAAATGTCCTGATAGAATCGTTCTGCATGCTAGGACCAACAACGCCAAGATTCAAATGGTTCAAATGGCTCTGAGCACTATGGGACTTAACATCTATGGTCATCAGACCCCTAGAACGTAGAACTACTTAAACCTAACTAACCTAAGGACATCACACAACACCCAGTCATCATGAGGCAGAGAAAATCCCTGACCCCGCCGGGAATCGAACCCGGAAACCCGGGCGCGGGAAGCGAGAACGCTAACGCACGACCACGAGCTGTGGACACGCCGAGGTTATCGGGCAATAAGTGAAATGGTACGCCCCATAAGATGGCACGATCTCAGTAGCTCATACACAATATCGCGATAATTGTCTACCGTAAGCTCTCCAAAAAACGTTCTTGCAGATATTTGTGGATGATAGCAATTCCATTCTGTCAACAACACTCACTCAATAAATCAAAGAAACGTTCATCACACATTAATTCCCTAATTTTCGGCCCATTACTCCTTTATTTTCGATTCACTCATCATTGGAAACGTATCTAGCAAACAAATGAATCCACTTGAAGGTTAGTCCTTGGCTTTCACAATGTTTTTGATGAATCAAAATGCAATGTGCAGTGAGAGTAGATAACACATTTTTGGGGTCAACAATGGGAGTGGGCCATTGCTTCCCATGATAGAGGTTTTTCTGTGTCTGCTGTTCGACTCGTTTATGAATCAGCAATGTTCTGTGTACCAGAGTCATATGGCGATAAGATTGAAAATACCTTGAGATATGCACATGTACATCATTTGCATTGCTCATACAAAATAAGTATGAGTACCAGTTTAAAGATCTTATGTATATCCGTAAGATTAAGTGCACGAGCAATCGAAACAGGAGGAAATTTGTTCCCATCGTGGAGTGGAGAGGTATTGCAGTCGGACTGAGCCTACACTTACACTAGATCCGTAATGCTCGCGACCATCAGACGGCACCGTAAGGGAAACAAAGACCGAGGCTACAATGTAAATGCCTACAGTAGAAACTGATGACCGATCCGACTAAAACCGATGACTCTCAGTTACGGAAGGACGTGCTGACGGATCAAACATGTTTGTTTCCTGTCCGATATCGTAGGCCCGATGACACATAATGACAGCAAAAACTGATTATAGCACACACATAGTTACTCATTAACAGTTCTTTATTGATTATGTCAATGTTACTGTGAAAATGTCATTAAAGAAAATGAAGTGTGTTCACTTGCCGCGTTGTGGTAGAAAGTTTTTCTTCTTGACTGATGCACATTCTGAAGTTAGACTGAGCAGTGTAACCGATTCGAGAACTATTTTTTCTCGACAAGCGACGTATTATTTGCAGTTCATTGTGTTATTTGCTGTGTTGACCTCTCCTGGTCCATTCTAAGAGTGTGTTCCAAGAACACGAGCCTTTTTTTGATGATAATGTTCGAGATTCTCTCTGTCTTGGCATACAGTTCTTGGTTCACTCGTCTTCCAAACAGATCATCTTCTGTTTCTCGAGGTCCTAATGTCCTCCTGAGAATCTTTCGTTCCCCCAGTTCTAATGTCTAAACTACTCCTGCTCTTACTAGGTTAAGAGTTTCTGCTGCATATAAGGCTGTAGGGCGGACCAGTGTTTAGTAATGTCTGAATTTTGCATTGATCGGAATGTAGATGTTCATCGTTAGTCTGTATGCTTTTCTCATTTTGTTTTTTCGTGCTCCCATTACTTTCTTTTCTGTCAGCCAAATTTGTATCCATTCTACCAAGTATTTTAATCCCTCCTCCTGTTGTCGTTCATCTAGAAGCTGCCTTGTTGTTTGACATATACCGCCTCTCCTCGGTAGGGATCAGTAGGCCTGCTTTAGTCGCTTGTCTCTGTAGCTGCATGATTTATTTAGCCGCCTCTTCTAATAATTCCGACAATATCACAATATCGTCTGTGAATGCAACACAGTCTACCCGTAGTTTTGTAAAACATGAAATGATGTTTTCTTGCACAGTCCTCGTGGTGTCAACAACTCCCTCCCGTCTATCCGAACAATGTGCACGAACTACCGATCTTTTGGTTGACTTTGGTAATGAATGCTGTTAGGTTGTATACCAACAAGATGCTATCCAAAAAACTGTTAGACACAGTGAAATTTTGTCCGAATCTGTTTCGTCTACCACGCCATGTACAATTCCACCGAACCCGTTCCGGTCGGGCCAAGCACGAACACTTTCGCAGCATTTCCTTCCCAGCCTTCTCATCAAGAGACCGTTCCTCGTTGCTCCGACCAACTGTGATACGATGTGCATACCAGAATGTTAATACTGTTCGCCACAATCCATAACCCAAACTGACACCCTTACACCCTGAGCGACCGGCTGAGTGGGTTACTGTCACCGAATGCTCACAGCTCTAAGTTCGTCATTTTACTGACCCATCTAGGCCAGTATCAGCATTAATTGGCTTCTCACTCATGTCAGGTCACAAAATGGTTCAAATGGCTCTGAGCACTATGGGACTCAACTGCTGAGGTCATTAGTCCCCTAGAACTTGGAACTAGGTAAACCTAACTAACCTAAGGACATCACAAACATCCATGCCCGAGGCAGGATTCGAACCTGCGACCGTAGCGGTCTTGCGGTTCCAGACTGCAGCGCCTTTAACCGCACGGCCACTTCGGCCGGCTGTCAGGTCACACCTTGTGGACACTGTGAATAGTGAAGTTACCGCCTCAAAACTCCTAACTCACTAGGTGTGGTCTCTCAGACCGCGCGAAAATTTTCGAACTCGTTCTCTAAGGCCAGTTGTGGTGGAATGCCTCTACAATCCCCCTACCCTCCTTAAATTGCCTAGCCTACAATGTTTTGCTGTCGGTTGCGTTATCGCCTTCTGTGTTTATTGTTGACACGTGTTACTGATAGGTGTTGGAGTCTCCTAGACCGTGCCTCGTGAACTACATACCTGTTTTCTTCAGTACGGTGCCGTATAGCTCAAAATGTGTTGGCACGAATGTGTCATTTTTAACTTTCCAGCGTTTGATGAAATTGTTAGTCGATCTATGGAGGAAGGTGTCAGTGATATATATCAAGAAATAAACGAAACAGACAACAATTTTACATTAGCCAGTGATCACAGATCTCCTATCGAACAAGAGTATCATTCAGAGGAAGAACTTCAGGAAAGTCGTAATAGGGATCTGTCTGTTTCTTCAATGAAATAAAATACTTAAAGTGTATGTTAAAATCGAATGTGTTCTGAGTGGTGATACAAACTGTAGTTCCCAGAAATGAAAGTCAATTTGACAGACTTCCTTTTTGTACCTGTAGAGTGGAATTTTTATGCGCATATTTAAACTCTGGAATTTAGTTTCATTTGGAAATTTATTTGCTACAGAGATTGTATAATTTTTCAGAATGTACTCTAGCAGTCTATTTATGTGTACCATTTAAAGGAACCACACAAAATTATGTACTTTTGTGGGATAAATAGTAAAATGTTGCAGGCTTTGTTTAGTCCAATAAAATAAACTAGAAGCATTTAAGCAACACTGAAATAATTGTAAAAATAAATGTTGTATAGCATAAATTAAAAATTTCAAATGATTTTTGTCTTAAATCTCGGTTTAAACATAGGGGTCCCAGAGACCACACATCGTGGTATACCTTACAGAAAAGACACCTCGCAAGTTAAAGATTAAAACTAGCAATGGTCTCGCATGAGCATGAGTCACTAGAAAGGAAACTAATTTTAGCGCGCAGACTTCTCTCTGTATTACAAGGTCGACAATGCATTAATTCATTGGATAACAATGACCAGCTCTGCTCCATGTCGCGACAGGTGTCAGCGCACAGCCGAGGTGAGGAAACGAATGTACACGGACGCCCCAGAGAATGACGTCACTAGCAATCTCTAGAGAAGCGCTCTCCAGCCGGTCAAAACAAACAAGTGGCCAGCCGACGGAAAGAGGTAGTCACGCATTTGCTAGTTTTACGCTCGTTTCATCGATAAAGCACGCAGTTGCATGGCACTTTGTGAACAGCTGAGCGGGAAGAATGTTCCGCAATAGGTGCACCGGTACATTACTACAACATGTGTGCCAGTCAAGTTGTACACCGTCCCCGAGCTAGGGCGGTAGACTCTGCGTCCTGGATCATATTTGCAACCATTATGTTCTTGTTAATATTGGGTCTGAAGTGAATGCCAAGCCACATGAGCTACTACCTCCGGAAGGAAGTAATTCCGCCCTCCAATTCCGTGAATGATTCAAATATTGCGGTATACGGAACCCTATTTTGAACTTTGGACCTGAGTTTAGGACACATGTTTTCATGGCAGTTTTTCATTGCTGACGCCAAGGAACCCACACTGGAAGCTGACTTTCTACAACATTTTCATCTCACCCCAGATCGGGCACTTGGAACTCTTCTTTATCACAGCAGAAGACATTCTGCAACTGGGATCATTGGGGCCCCACTGCCATCCACGCTCACACATTCCACAAGTCCAGCTCACAAACTCTCCTTCCTGCCGACACACATAAAAGGGATCGATAAACACTTTGCGACTGTCTGGCATCGATGTTGAACTAGCAACAATTCAATCAGCACTACCTCGACATCAAACAAGAAACAATTCACCTATGCAAAGAGAACCATTCTGTACATGATAAAATTCGCGCATCTGTAGAGGAGCTCATGGCTGCAATTACATACTTGGAGTAGCTCACCAGAGAACAACCTCATCATTATGATGTTATCACCATGAACGAGTCAAGCATGGGGTAGCTGGCAACAGACACAGACAACGGAGTAGTCGGCAAATCTACACCAGCACTGACACAGGTTAGTCCAGTGTAGCCTTCTTCTGGTTCCTGTACACTTACTGCGTGTGTAAGCTCTCAGCCCCAATAGATTCATGTGTGCTGGTCAGACAAAGTGCTATCTGCAACAAAACTGTTCCTAAAATCAGCACCATGCCAGGTCCTCCACTCTGACATAAGGCATGTATACTAGCTCCAGATAAGCCTTGCATGATCAAGTTGGCTGTAGATGAGTTACTACAAGCTGATATCATCAGACAGTCTTTGAGTGTCGCCCATTCATCTTGTACCTAAGAAGGATGGCACATATAGACTTCATGGCAACTAACGGGCTCCCAACATCCGCACCATCATGGACAGTTATCCAGTTCTGATTATTCAGGACTTTACTCATCGTTTAGCCGGTGTCTCTGTGTTCAGTGTGTTGGACTGCAAAAAGGCTTATTTGCAGGTTCCCATGAACGAAGAGGATTTACCAAAGATGGCTATTATCAACTCTTTTGGACTTTATGAAGTCCTTTACACGCAAAACGGACTCAGAAATGCAGTACAGACTCGGAAAAGGTTCATAGACAATGTTCTTTTCCAGTGTTCCTTTCGCTGTACCTACTAAGATGATATTTTAATCTTCTCTGTTCTTAACTCAAACATGGTGAGCATCTCAGATTGGTTTTCAAAGCCTTAAATAAACTTGGTGTCATAGTTAATAGTGATAAATGTCAGCTATGACAGTCAGTAGTTACCTTCCTTAGTCTTCAGTTAGAATCGAAACATACAGCCTACAATACAGTGGACTGAGTCTTTAGTCAAGTACCACAGCCATGTAACATTCAAGATTAAGCTGATTCCTTGGCATGGTAAATTTGTATTGCAAACATTTATCTCATGCAGCTGCCATCCAGGTGCCACTGACAAATGTGTCAGAAGGCAAACAAACAATGGACAAAACAGACATTCAGTGGACTCAACAGATTCAACAAGCATTTCAGCAAATTAAATATTGCCTTTCTCAGACTAAGACAGTGGCACACCCACTACCACATCAGATCTGTACATTACCTCAGACGCAAGTGATTCCATCGTTCTAGCAGTTCTCCAACAGTCGGTAGCGGGAACACAACAACCACTACAGTTCTTCTCCCAAAAGTTGACTGACTACCAACGCTAGTGGTCGGCTTACGACAGGGAATTGTTGGTCGTATACAAAACAGTAAGGCACTTGAATGGTGATATGGAGGGCACGTTTTTGACCATATACATTGATCATCAGCCTATGGCAGATTCCATTTGCAGTCTAGCAAAAGACTGTTGTCCAGTTTGTTTCACCACTTAGATTATATTGTGAAATTCATAACACATATGCGACATCTTTATGGTGTTGACAATGTGTCAGATTATGACCAGTGCTCTCTCAGCAGATAATGGCTGTGATGAAATAGCAGAAGCACAAGTAAATGACATCCAGTTTAGGGTATACCATTCCTATCTCTTCAAAACAACTAATGTGTAATGTTTCACAGGATCATTTTCGATCACTAATGCCTTCAGCATGTAAAGACTGAATAAACTATACAGGCTGTCCCATCCAGGCATTTGCCCTACAAAGAAACTCCTCAGCGTTTGTTTTGTGTGGCCAAATGGCATAAAAGATTGTACAACTTGAATGGAAATATGTGCTACCTGCCAACGATCTCAATACAATAGCATGCACGACCACAACACAGCCGTTATTCAATTTCGAAGGGCTGCTTCCTGCACATCCACCTATACCTCATCGTGCTTCTCCCCAACTTAAGTGGTTGTCATTATATCCTTTCGGTAATTGGCTGGGTAATCCACTGGGTCAAAGCTATATCAGTACCTGACATCAATGCAGAAATCACAGCAAAAGCATTTATTAATTTATGGATTTCCCATTTCGGTTGTCCTTCCTTAATTACGATTGATCAGTGCAGATAATTTGAATCACCACTTTTTACCAAACTCTGTCATTTGCTCATTGTTCAGCACTTTTGAACCACAGCTTACCACCCTCTAAAAACAGTCATGTCTCACGGAGGATAATGGACAGAAGCTCTACCGTGAGTGCTATTAGACATGCATTCAGCATATGAAGAAGACCTCCAACATCTCTGGGAACCGCTAATTCTGCTGGTGGACTACACAGAGCCATCCCTACCAGCTACAGAGAAGAAACTTCCTCTGCTCGTCTGTAAGGTGAAGTGGTACATTACAATCTTCGCCCACCGAGCCCTAGGGGACTGTGACTACATAATGCTGAGAAATGATACCGTCTGCCCAGCATTGCAACCGTCATACTCACGCCCACACAGAGTGATTAGAAAGGACAATAACACATTTGACACATTACTGAAGGGGAAACTGACAACTGTTACCATCGATACATTCAAGCATGCGTGTAACCTACAGAACACCTCTGATGCGAAGGTAAACAGCGCCGACCACATGGACAACAATACATCATTCAGGATGACAATGTAGTTATAGTACGAGTAGATGTGCAACGATTTCGGTATGAAGAGATCTTGGTTAGATTTGTCAAGAACAACATAGTGGATAGGCAGCACGGTGAATAGTGGAAATATATTCTCGCCATTACAAACTTCTGCAGGTTGTGTACAGAACTCTCACAGTCATAGCCACTAAGAAACAACACCAGCCTTAGTACTTGCGAACAGAACACCATTTCCACCACCTAACCCCCCCCCCCCCCAAGACTCCCCCCCCCTCCCCCTCACCTCACACAATATCATCTCTACTGACTGGGCAGCGTCACCCGTCACTCAACCCAAAAGCGCTCCTGCACTGCGCTACCAGGAGGTTGGGGGGGAGGGGGGGGAGTGTCAGTAACGACTCAGCAGCGATTGCATCAGCTAACAGAAGAAAATTCTCTGGTCAGTAGCAAAGTAGTGCCGCAGGACTGTATTTGGAGTCAGTACGTTCTAAGCCTTTGTAGTATGTGTATGAATTTGGTGTATTTCTCCCAAGAAATAAAGTATTCTGTTACCCACTTACATTCTCAGTCATGTTACTTGGAGTGTCCTCACCTGGGTTCTCTCCACAAGCCTTAAACCTGTCCTGCTGACCAGTTATATCATTTTTTACGCCTTAGAAAATGTAGTGAAATTTGTCGATAGTCATAGTGTGGCAATCCTTGAATTTATCTCGAAAATTTTGTAAAGACCTATCTTTGTTGGTGGCCGAGCGGTTCTAGGCGCTACAGTCTGGAACCGCGCGAGGGCTACGGTCGCAGGTTCGAATTCTGCCTCGGGCATGGATGTGTGTGATGTCCTTAGGTTAGTTAGGTTTAAGTAGTTCTAAGTTCTAGGGGACTGATGACCTCAGAAGTTAAGTCCCATAGTGCTCACAAGGGAACCTCCCCATCGCACCCCCCTCAGATTTAGTTGTAAGTTGGCACAGTGGATAGGCCTTGATAAACTGAACACAGATCAATTGAGAAAACAGGAAGAAGTTGTGTGGAACTGTGAAAAAATAAGCAAAATATACAAACTGAGTAGTCCATGGGCCAAATAAGCAACATCATGGAACAAGTGTGCTTAGAAGCGCCGTGGTCCCGTGGTAGCGTGAGCAGCTGCTGCACGAGAGATCCTTGGTTCAAGTCTTCCCTCGAATGAAAATTTTACTTTCTTTATTTTTGCATAGTTATTATCTGTCCGTTCGTTCATTGTCATCTCTGTTCACTGTAATAAGTTAAGTGTCTGTGTTTTGCGACCGCACTGCAAAACCGTGCGATTAGTAGACGAAAGGACGTGCCTCTCCAATGGGAACAGAAAACATTTGATCGTAAGGTCATAGGTCAACCGATTCCTCCACAGGAAAACACATCTGATATATTCTATACGACACTGGTGACGGCATGTGCGTCACATGACAGGAATATGTTGTCGACCCACCTATCTTGTACACTTGGCGAATGGGTAAAAAGATTCTGCTACCTTGTCCGATTTAGGTTTTCTTGTGGATGTGGTAATTACTCCCAAAAAAAGTGATGAAAACATAAGAGTTCGTCACATAAACGGAAAATAAAAAATTAAAATTTACACCCGATGGAAGATTTGAACCTAGGACTTTTCGTTCCGCAGCTGCTCACGTTACCACGAAACCACGGCACTCCTGCGTTCCTGTTGTCCTTATTGTTGCTTATCTTTCTTTGAACTACTCAGTTTGTATATTTTGCTTATTTTTTCACAGTTCTACACAACTTCTTCCTGTTTTCTCAATTGATCTGTGTTCAGTTTTTCAAGGCCTATCCACTGTGCCAACTTATAACTAAATCTGAGGGGGGTGCAATGGAGAGGTTCCCTTGTCAGAGCCATTTGAACCATTTATCTTTGTTGAACTTGTTCTTTTAAAGTTTCTTATTAACGATAACGCTCTCCACCAGTAGAAACCAGCACAAAACGGACCATGGGGCACATGATTGCTGTATATCACACTGGGAGAAGTACGGATCCAGTGCAGGTGTAGCCAAGAACGAAGTCGGATAACTTCGGGTCACATAATCGGTCTACATCGGATCGAGAGAAATACGGATCGCCGCGTGGAGTGGCCGCGCGGTTTAAGGCGTCGTGTCAGCGACTGCGCGACCCCTCCCGCCGGAGGTTCGAGTCCTCCTTCGGGCATGCGTGTGTGTGTTCTTCCTAGCATAAGTTAGTTTAAGTAGTGTGAAAGTCTAGGGACCGATAACCTACGCAGTTTGGTCCCTTAGGAATGCACACACATTTGAACATTTTTTGAAATACGGACCCACTGTTGATGTAGCCTGACTTTGCTAGAACTTATGGACAAGTAAATCGAAGAAAGACGAACGTAATGAGTAGGCGAAATGAGATTGGCTGGTTCAAATGGCTCTGAGCACTATGGGACTTAACTTCTGAGGTAATCAGTCCCCTAGAACTTAGAACTACTTAAACCTAACTAACCTAAGGACATCACACACAGCCATGCCCGAGGCAGGATTCGAACCTGCGACCGTAGCGGTCGCACGGCTCCAGACTGTAGCGTCTAGAACCGCTCGGCTACTACGGCCGGCGAAGTGAGATTACCGATAAACTTAACATCAATATTGGGGACTACGAATTATTCGAAGTAAAAGAATGCTGCTACCGTGGAAGCAAAATGACACATGATGAAGAACAGAGGGCGTAAAAAGCAGAGTAGCACGAGCGAAGAAGGCAGTCCTACCCAAAACAGCAAGGCGGCCACAATGAACTACGATAAATACCCAATTCCGTATTGAGAAAAAAAAAAAGATTCCACTTTTAAATTGCGAAGCTTAAATCTCAGGTTGTTGCTTCGATAAATGTAAATCACTTGCAAGATCCTCTTGGGACAACAAATATGGCTTGTGAGATATCCAGTGGTCATGAAATGTTCGGTCGGCATGCACATCTCCTTCACTGTTTTCTGAGAGCATCATCATTGGATTCTTCTTCTATCACTTTCACTTTCTCAGGAGGTAATGGTTTCGGCATTTCTTCACTGTGACACATAGGCCGTATAGCAGATAGTAAATTAGGACATTGCACAATTTTCCTTGTTTTCGAACTGATTTAATCTATTTTCTGTCAGACAAAAAATAACAGCCGATTGTGTGATTTAGCAACAGGAAAGGACACATGGCGTGATCCTTTTAACTATTCTATCAGGTGTATAGTACATGACCAACAGCACGATTCTTGTATTTCCGTTGGCCAAACTTACTCCTTTAGTAAGTTCTTAACACTTATGTACGAAAGGATTTAAGTTTCGGTTTTTGCGATTTCAGAGTTAACTATCCATAGACATAACGAAAATAATTTGCGCTAGTTACACAGGTGCGAGAGATTTATCCTTCCGAATTAACAAAACAGACAAACGAGAAACCATCACAAACTTAAAATAACAAACAGTCATTCCCAACAACTGGCAAAACTCTTCAACGCTGAGATAAAGGTGGCAACAAATATAACGTTAATCTACGTATTCCATAATGGTTCATCATCAATGCTGCCAAAGCAGCTTCATTTCCTGGAGGCAGGTTTCTGAACAGAGGGTCTAGTGTGGTAATTCCTTGTACACATTTCAATTATTTTTCAAGTGTAAAGTTCGTGAAATGTGTAAGTTGGTGTAAAGAAAAATAGCCTGTTGTACCATTTTCATCAGTGTTGACGAATAAGCGGTAGCATATCAGAAGAAAACTGAGCCCTAATAGCAAATACTGATTTAATTTTTGAATTAAGCTTCCACGACTTAGCAAAAATCACTATTCACATTCTTTGTAACAAAACTGTCGTTGATCAGTGTTATTAGCGAGATTATTGCCTAATGTGGAATCTCGAACGTTAAACACACTGGTATTTGTCATGTACGGGAAATGTATGTCTGGGAACGAATCAGTTTAATCGAAGCCTTCATACTGTGTTGCATCTGCTTGCACCAGTTATTTGCAGATTTTTGTTTTGTTTCTGTATAATCCCCTTAAGTGGTTTATTTAAAACTATATGAAATTCAATGGTATGCGAAAGTTTTGCTCCCAACAATTGGCGATAATTTTCCGGTAGTTGAGAGGAAGTACATTGGATGATATGGAGTCTTGTCAGTGACAATAACAGAAGCGTTTCTTGCAAAAATAGGAAGATCCATACTAGGAGAGTTTGGAGTTACATGTACTATCTTGTGATAAAAAAGGCCTTTTGTTTTATCCAAGAAAGAGGTAGCTCCTGTTTTTATCTCTTTGTTCTGGTATGTTTACAGGAGCATTACGCAACAGTGTTATCAACAACGGTGTGGTTTTCAGCCATGTCGTACCATGTCGTAGTGGCACAAACAGCAGTCGTATTCTTGTTCGAAAAAAAAAGAAACAAACAAACAAAGAGTTCTGAAAGATAGTGAACGGAAACGAAATGTAAGGAAGCGACGAGTGATCGAAGGCAAGACGTATAACACCATAGGTGGAGAATGTCTGAGTAAAACTGAGTCCTATAGCTAAACACTGGTTTCATTTTAGAATTAAGCATGCACGACGTAGCAGAAAACAACGTCCATGTTCTTTGTAACAAAACATTAGGTGTAGGCATAGATGTGTTTCAGTTAACTTGTTGATGGCGAAAAATATGCCTTCTAATTCTTCATAACAAACCAAGTGAAAACGAGCACAGCATGTTTATTTAGGCCATTATAGTACAGATCGAGTTCAATGAGACAGTGAGAAGAATAGACAGTGTCAGTCAGACTTCCTTGATGCACCGACTGCCCCAGATGTTACAGTAGGGGGAATGTGAAAATTAAAAAAAAAATTAAAGTACTTCGACCCTTAAATTAAAAATAAATGCTGCGATTAACTTAAGGTTTTCATTACATAAAATGTTATGCTTGCAGATAGAAGTCATAAGAAATATCAACCATTTCCTAAATGTAGACATGTCGTCTGTTTTATGGCAAGGAAGTGATAGTTCCACCAATGAGGCAAATACCACGGGAAATAGACCACGTATTTTTTAATGAAAGTAATGTTCTAATATGTGAGTCTATTAAAGATTTTACTGAGAAAGAAACTTTACACGTAATTTAGAAACATGGTTTTAAAGTCTTTTTCTGTTTATTGAAAACTTGGAAAACTGGAGTTGCTTTCTTTTTTCAGAAAATCTTTCTTGTCGAAACGGTATTTAATCGACCGGAAGACGAACAGGTGGCCTTTCCCACAGAGATGCCGAGCGCACGAGGAGGAAAAATGCAGCTTCGTTTAGTGGTGTCTTCACGTTCCAGGTGATACAATAAATTGTTGTAACTTGCACAATGTGTGTGTGTGTGTGTGTGTGTGTGTGTGTGTTTTTTTTAGATCCGTCTCAGTTAATATCTTTTGTGTGTCAAGTCTAAATTTTTCAACGTTTCAACATACCCTCAGTATATTTTACCATCTCATATGGCAAATTAGCTGTATCTTCATAATTAAATTTGGCTATAGTTGGTGGAATGTCCATAAAGAGAGACATAATTCTGTTGAGTGTCAATGACAGTCATCATTTTTTCTATAGAGTTCATTTTAGAACATATTTCTTACAGTTTTTTTTACTTGCTGTTTAAGTTTTACCTCGCGCCTTCCACTATATCTTTCAACTCTGTTGAATAATCAGTCATCTTTGGAGTAATTACTTAGTGTTGGTCACAAACAAGGATTTGGGCATCGCCACTTTTCATTCTCTTTTATGCAACTCCTTCAGTTTCGTGTGCTATTGCATCCAGCTATCTCTAATGCTTTCCCATTTTCATGTCGTCAGTTTGACTGAAAACTGATTTTTGACGCCGGTACACGTAGACAAATGAAAAGTTGCCCCTCTTATATCATAAGGCGAAGTCTGTTTGATGTGCCTGCACAGTAAATCTGGTACGGTAATTATAACAATATGTACATTTTTGGACATTATGTTTCTATGAAGAAAATATTGATATCTGCTAAACCAAAATTAAGTAAGTATCTGTAATACACTTCTTATGCTTTACATACATGCATTGGCAAGTTATACTTCTGTTCTGTATAACATTGCAAATTTGGTAGGCCCTGAAAATGACGGATTTATTTGTTGAAACCAGTAAAATGAAAAAATTTCCTAATTATGCAATTGGTGACTGAATTTTATTCTGTAACTAGCTAAGTATCCAGCGCTCACCAGATATGTATCAATTCCAATTCTGTTAATCCACCTCCAGAGCTCTCCTCTCTGTTCATCTCCTTCTGCCGCTTTCGCTGTCTAACTCTTCCTCTCTCTTTCTCTCGCTGCATCTGCTATTCCGCCTCTCTGTCTATCTCCTCCTCAACACTTTCTCTGTCCATTTTCCATCCCCCCTCTCCCCAAATCTCTGCCCGCTTGCTCCTTCTTCCTCTGTCCATCTTCTTTCCCCTCTGAGTCCATCTGCTCCTGCACCCTCTATCTCATCTTCAATCCGTTTATCTTCTCCTACACCCTCTCTGTGTCTATCTCTTCCTTCCTCCTCTCTCTGTTCATATCACCTTTCTCCCTCTGCTTCTTCGTTCCTATATTTATCCCATCTCCTCCTCCACCCTCTCAGTTAATCTCCTCCTACATGTTCATCTACGTACATACTCTGCAAGCCACCCTACTGTGCGTGGTGGAATATACTTTTTGTCATTACTAGTCATTTACTTTCCTCTTTCTCTCGCAAATAGAGCGAGGGAAAAACGACATCTATATGCCTCCGAATGAGCCCAAATTTCTCACATCTTATCTTCGTGGTCCTTACGCGACATATATGTTGGCGGCAGTAGAATCGTTCTGTAATCAGCTTCAAATTCCGGTTCTATAAATTTTCTCAACAGTGTTCCTCGAATAGAATGACGCCTTCCCTCTAGTGATGCTCATTTGAGTTCTCGAAGCCTTTCCGTAAGGCCTGCGTGTTGTTCCAACCTACCGGTAAGAAATCTAACGGTCTGCGATTGAATTGCTTCGATGTCTTCCGTTAATGTTACCTGGTGCGGATCCCAAACACTCGAGCCGTACTCAAGAACATGTCGCACTAGTATCCTATTGGTGGTCTCCTTTACAAATGAAAATTCTCCCAATAAACCGGAGTCACACTACGTCCCGCACGATCAGCAATTTTCCCGGGTGGATACATTACATTCTCTCCTGCCAATAACGCTTACTGATTTGGCGGTACGGTTCGCGCATACATCTGCGAGGCATCCTGCTCAAGTGACACTGATCCATTACCTTCGGTTTATTGCGACAACGAGAGCCGCAGGCACATTTTACCGGTAGGTGGTGTTGCACCACGATATCGATGTTGACATTGAACCCGCTGGCCGACATCGTTCAAATGCTAATCATTTCTGCAGAACAGACTTAGAGAAAGCTTTCCATAATGTTGACTGGAATACCCTCTTTCAAATTCTGAAGGTGGCAGGGGTAAAATACAGGGAGCGAAAGGCTATTTACAATTTGTACAGAAACCAGAAAGCAGTTATAAGCGTCGAGGGACATGGAAGGGAAGCAGTGGTTGGGAAGGGAGTGAGACAGGGTTGTAGCCTATCCCCAATGTTATTCAATCTGTATATTGAGCAAGCAGTAAAGGAAACAAAAGAAAAATTCGGAGTAGGTATTAAAATCCATGGAGAAGAAATAAAAAATTTGAGGTTCGCCGATGACATTGTAATTCTGTCAGAGACAGCAAAGGACCTGGAAGAGCAGTTGAATGGGATGGTCAGTCTCTTGAAAGGAGGATATAAGATGAACACCAACAAAAGCAAAACGAGGATAATGGAATGTAATCGAATTAAGTCGGGCGATGCTGAGGGAATTAGATTAGGAAATGAGACACTTAAAGTAGCAAAGGAGTTTTGCTATTTGGGGAGCAAAATAACTGATGATGGTCGAAGTAAAGAGAATATAAAATGTAGACTGGTAATGGCAAGGAAAGCCTTTCTGAAGAAGAGAAATTTGTTACCATCGAGTATTGATTTAAGTGTCAGGAAGTCGTTTCTGAAAGTATTTGTATGGAGTGTAGCCATGTATGTAAGTGAAACATGGACGATAGATAGTTTAGACAAGAAGAGAATAGAAGCTTTCGAAATGTGGTGCTACAGAACAATGCTGAAGATTGGATGGGTAGATCACATAACTAATGAGGAGGTATTGAATAGAATTGGGGAGGAGTTTGTGGCACAACTTGACAAGAAGAAGGGACCGGTTGGTAGGACATGTTCTGAGGCATCAAGGGATCACAAATTTAGCATTGGAGGGCAGCATGGAGGGTAAAAATCGTAGAGGGAAACCAAGAGATGAATACACTAAGAAGATTCAGAAGGATGTAGGTTGCAGTAGGTATTGGGAGATGAAGAAACTTCCACAGGATAGAGTAGCATGGAGAGCTGCATCAAATAGTCTCTGAACTGAAGACCACAACAGCAACACTCCATCTATTCTAAAAAGCATACTTTAAAATTAAAACGAAATAAAATTGACGCAAGAGTGTTCTGTAATCAATTTCCTTTGAACACTGATTGCATTTCCTTAGTATTCTATCAATAAACTGAAGCACGCCATCGGTTTTACCTACGGCTGAGCCTACTCCATAATTCCGTTTCATATCCCTACAAACTGTTGCACCCAGGTATTTGTATGAGTTGACCGATTCCAATAGCGACTGGCTGATAGTGTTGTAATAAGATACGCCGTTTTTTCGTTTTATGAATTGCACAAGTCTATATTTTTGAACAATTAAAGCAAGTGGTCAATCTCTGCACCACTTTGAAATTTTATCAAGATCAGACCAAATATTTGTCCAGCTTCTTTCAGCCAGCAGCCGCCAGCCAAGACAGAGCAGAAACAGCGAAGTAACCGATTTTGTGACAATTTACGAATTCCTAACCAGGAGCGTATTACATAGTTTCAACTGCGTGCTTTGGTAGTTTAGTTTCTGATACTCTGCGTGTTAATCGAATTTATTTGACACGGTACTTGCGTTTTCGTCAGTGTCTACAGTACAATTTCGTAACGCATGTCTATAGTCGTTTGTTTGTCTCTGTAGTGTAGTTTTTTGCCGTCTCTGGTACGGATAGGGACTGTGATTGTTGTGTGCGGATGCGAGCTTAGTTGGTGACACTTTGCTTTCAGCTCCAGTCTGTGATGGCTTCGGTTACACAGCTTCAGGCTGCAGTGGTTAGGCATCACTGTTGTGCACCCACCGTGGGGATCCAGCGGACGTCCAGCATGACCCTCGGGTCCGCCGATCGGTTCGTGCCGATGACCAGCCCAGTTACTGCTCGCACTGAGGTTGACCTCTCACCCATAGTCGAGTGGGAGGTCACCTCGTGGCGTGGTAGGCGCCGAAAGACTTCCTGTGTGACAGAACGTATGGCCTCCCTGGTTGACCCGACAAACAGGTTCCAGGTCGTATCTATGGCTAACACTGTTCAGAAGACAGATGTAGTTGCTTGTCCTATTTCAGAGGAAACCTCTCAGCCTGCAAGACCCAGCCATTCACAGAGAATTGGATTAGTGATAGTTGGGACCTCCAGTGCTAGCCGCGCTATCAGGCGTCTTAGAGACATGGCTGTTAAGGAGTGGAAGAAAGCCATTGTGCACTCCGTGTGCGTACCGTGTGGAGTCATTCCAGAAGTGGAACAGGTGCTTCCGGATGCCATGAAGAGCACAGAGCGCAGTCAACTGTAAGTGGTGGCTCACGCCGCTACCAATGATATGAATCGGTTTGGACTGGAAGAGATTCTCTCTGGTTTCGAGCAGCTGTCAGAAGTGGTAAAGGCTGCCAGTCTTGCTTGCAAGATGAAAGCAGAGCTCACCATTTGCAGCGTAGTTGACAGGACTGATTGCGGACCTCTGGTACAGAGCAGAGTGGACGGTCTGAATCAGGGGCTCAGACAGTTCTACGACCGTAGGCTGCAGATTCTTTATTTTACGCCGTAGGGTGGTGGGGGTTTCGGGATCCACGAAATAGGTCAGGAGTCCATTACATGCGGGAGGCGGTTACACGGGTAGCGGGGCCGGTGTGGCGCGGGCTGGTCAGTTTTTAGGTTAGACGGTCTTGGGAAACACAAAGAGGGCTCCAGTCTCAAAGGATGCACGTTGAACATGGGAAGAAGGTAGATACAGGAACCATCGGTATAACGGTTTTAAATTGTAGTAGCTGTGTTGGGAAAGTGCCAGAGTTCCACGAGCTAATGCAAAACATTGATGCTCAAACCGTTATAGGCACTGAAAACTGGTTAAAGCTTGAGGTAAGTTCAGTTGAAATTTTTGCGAAGGACACAACGGTGTTCAGCAAAACTGAAGTAGGTTCAAATGGCTCCGAGCACTATGCGACTTAACTTCTGAGGTCATCAGTCACCTAGAACTTAGAACTAAATAAACCTAACTAACCTAAGGACATCACACACATCCATGCCCGACGCAGGATTCGAACCTGCGACCGTAGCGGTTGCTCGGTTCTAGACTGCAGCGCCTAGAACCGCACGGCCACTCCGGCCGGCAAGTAGGTAGTTCCTGCGAGTTAGTATGGGTAAAAACCATTCTTGACAACCGGAATAAAATAATAATTGGAATCCTTTTACCAAGCTCCCAACTCAGATGTTACATTTGCTGAAAGGTTCAAAGAAAACTTGAGTCTAATTTCAAACGCGTACCCGACTCATACAATTATGGTTGGGGCTGACTTCATTTTATCCTCGATATGTTGGCGAAAGTACATGTTCAAATCCGGAGATACGCATAACACATCATCCGAAATTGTGCTAAACGCATTCCCTGAAAATTATTTCTAGCAGTTAGTTCATGAGCCCACTCGAATAGTAAACGGTTGTGAAAACACACTTGTCCTCTTAGCAACGAATACTCGTAATCCTGAAACAATAACGACCAATAAGGGATTAGGGAACACAGGTTGTCGTAGCGAGACTGAATACGCAGCTCCCAAACCCCCAAAAACTAAACGAAAATATGTCTATTCAAAAAGGTAAATATATATTCTCTTGGCGCCTTCCTGAGAGACAATCTCCACTCCTTCCAATTGAACAATGTATGTGTAGAACAGATGTGGCTTGAATTCAAAGAAATAGTACCGACAGGAATTGTGAGGTTTATACCAAACAAATTATCAAACGACGGAGCTGACACCCCGTGGTACACAACAAAGGCTCAGAACACTGCTGCAAAAACAGCGAAAAAAGCATGTCAGATTTAACAATGCAAAATCATTAAGATAAGCGATCTTTCACAGAAGCTCGAAATTTAATGCAGACTTCAGTGCGACAGGCTTATAGTAGTTTCGACAAGTAAACCTTGTCTCAAATCCGGCAGAAAATCCAAAGAGATTTTGACCGTATGTAAAGTTTGCTAGCGACAAGACACAATTAATGCCTTCTCTGTGCGATAGGAATGGAAATTCTATCGATGACAGTGCTGCTAAAGCGGCGTTACTAAGCATATCTTTCCGAAATTCCTTCACCAAAGAAGACGAAGTAAACGTTGCAGAATTTAAATCAAGAACTACTGCCAACATGAGTAACCTGGAAGTAGATACCGTCGGAATAGTGAAGCAAGTCTGCTGGTCCAGACTGTGTAACATTTAGGTTCCTTTCAGATAATGATGACGCAATAGCTCCACAATAGATCCTTACTTAACAATCATATACAACCGCTCGCTTGACGAAAGATCCCCACCCAACGACTGGAAGGTTTCACAAGTGACACCAGTATACAAGAAAGGCAGTAGGAGTAACGACCTAAATTACGGGCCCGAATCATCAACGTCAATATGCAGCATGATTTTAGAACATATATTCGAACATTATGAATTGCCTCAAAGAGAACGGTCTATTGACACACAATCAACACGGATATAGAAAACATCGTTCTTGTGAAACATCACTAGCTCTTTACTAACTTGCTCTACTTAGCAACAAATAATCCTGAGTTAATAACGAGCATCAAAACCGATTCAGGGATTAGTGAACACAGGGTTGTCGTAGCGAGATTGAATATTGCAATCCCCAAATCCTCAAAAAATAAGCGAAAAATATACCTATTCAAAAAAGCAGATAAAAATTCACTTGACGCCTTCCGGAGAGACAAACACCACTCATTCCAAATTAATAATATAAGTGTAGAACAGATGTGGCTTAAATTCAAAGAAATAGTATCGGCAGCAATTGAGAGATTTATACCAAATAAATTAACAAACGACGGAGCTGATCCTCCCTGGTACACAAAACGGGTTAGAACACTGTTGCAGAAACAATGAAACAAACATGCCAAATTTAAACAGACGCAAAATCCCCAAGATTGGCAATCTTTTACAGAGACTCGAAATTTAGCGCGGACTTCAAGCCGAGATGCTTATAACAGTTTCCAAAACGAAACGTTGTCACAAAACCTGGCAGAAAATCCAGAGAGATTAAAATCCAAAGAGATTATGGTCGTATGTGAAGTATGTTAGCGGCAAGAAACATTCAATGCCTTCTCTACCCAATATCAATGGAGATACTATCGAAGACAGTGCTGCCAAAGCAGAGTTACTAAACACAGCATTCCGAAATGCCTTCACAAAAGAAGACGAAGTAAATATTCCAGAATTCGAATCAAGAACAGCTGCCAACATGAGTAACGTAGAAGTAAATATCCTCGGAGTAGTGAAGCAACTTAAATCCTTTAATAAAAGCAAGTCTTCTGGCTCTGAGCACTATGCGAGTTAACTTCTGAGGTCATCAGTCGCCTAGAACTTAAAACTAATTAAACCTAACTAACCCAAGGACATCACACATATCCACGCCCGAGGCAGGACTCGAACCTGCGACCGCAGCGGTCGCTCGGCTCCAGACTGCAGCGCCCAGAACCGCTCGGCCACTCCGGCCGGCTCAAGTCTTCTGGCCCAGACTCTATACCAATTAGGTTCCTTTCGGACTATGCTGATGCATTAGCTCCATACTTAAAAATCATATACAACTGTTCGCTCGACGAAAGATCCGCACCCAAAGACTGGAAAGTTGCGTAGGTCATACCAATATTCAAAAAAGGTAGTAGGAGTATCCACTAAATTACAGGCCCATATCGTTAACGTTGATATGCAGCAGGATTTTGGAACATATATTGTATTCCAACATTATGAACTACCTCGAAGAAAACGGTCTATTGACACACAGTGAACATGGGTTTAGAAAACATCATTCCTGTGAAACACAACTAGCTCTTTATTCACATGAAGTGTTGAGTGCTATCGACAAGGGATTTCAGATCGATTTCGTATTTCTGGATTTCCGGAAGGCTTTTGACACTGTACCACACAAGCGGCTCGTACTGAAATTGCGTACTTATGGAATATCGTCTCAGTTATGTGACTGGATTTGTGATTTCCTGTCATAGAGGTCTCAGTTCGTAGTAATTGACGGAAAGTCATCGAGTAAATCAGAAGTAATTTCTGGCGATCCTCAAGGTAGTGTTATAGGCCGGCCGGCCGGTGTGGCCGTGCGGTTCTGGCGCTTCAGTCTGGAACCGCGTGACCGCTACGGTAGCAGGTTCGAATCCTGCTTCGGGCATGGATGTGTGTGATGTCCTTAGGTTAGTTAGGTTTAAGTAGTTCTAAGTTCTAGGGGACTGATGACCTCAGAAGTTAAGTCCCATAGTGCTTAGAGCAATTTTTTTTTTATCCAAAATAATGAAACATGTGAGGTCATCCACATGCGTGCTCAAACGAGTTCGTTAAAATTCGATTACACGATAAATCAAGCAAATCTAAAGGCCTTCAATTCAACTAAGTATCTAATAATTACAATTACGAACAACTTAAATGACAAAAAAAGCATGGATAGTGTTGTGGAGAAGGCGAAACAAAGATTGCGTGTTATTGTCAGAACACTTAGAACATGCAATAGATCTACTAAAGGGACTGCTTACACTACGCTTGTCCGTCCTCTTTTGGAATACTGCTGCACGGTGTGGGACCATTACCAGATAGTGTTAACGGAGTAATCGAAAAAGTTCAAAGAAGGGCTGCACGTTTGTATTTTCGAAAAATAGGGGAGAGAGTGTCACCGGCATGATACACGATTAGGGGTGGACATCATTAAAACAAAGGCGTTTCTCGTTGCGGCGGGATCTTCTCACGAAATTTGTATCACCAACTTTTTCCTCCGAATACGAAAATATTTTGTTGATGCCGACCTACATACAGAGAAACGATCAGTGTCATAAAATGATGAAAATCAGAGCTCGCATGGAAAGATATAGGTGTTCGTTTTTTCCGCGCCCTGTTCGAGAATGGAAAATAGAGAATTATTGTGAAGGTGTTACGATGAATTCTCTGCAATGCACTTAAGTGTGATTGCGGAGTTTCCATGTAGATGCAGATGTAAATGTAGTCCTTATTATACTCGTACATAACTATATACTATGGGAAACGTCCCTGGTTACTACTTACACTGTCTGCAAGGTCATTAATCTACAACGTGAACAGCGAGGGTCCCAAAACACATCTCTGTGGCACATTCCATGTTACGTCTAGGTCTGTCGATGACACGCTGTGTCCTCCCTACCAAAAGATCGTCAATCCACTCATAAATTTCGCTTGATACGATCATACTTACAATAATAAGCGTAAATATGGTACTGAACCAAATAGTTGTCAGGAATCAAGAAGTACTGCATCAGCTTGACTATCTTGATCTGTGGCTTTCAAGAAGTCATGTTTTAAAACTGCGAGCTGTGTTTCACATAATCGACGTTTTCCCAATGGACGCTTGTTAGCACGGAGGAGGTCATTCTTTTCGAGATACCTCAAAGCTTTTGAGCTCAAAATATGTTTTTTTTTTAAGATTCTGCAGCGAACGGATGTTCAGGATACTGGATGGTTCAGTTCTGGCACCATTCTTGTAGTTGGGTACGACATGTGCTTTCTTTCAACTATCTGGTACGGTTTTCTGTTCGAGGGATCTACCGCAGATTATGGTTGGAGGAGGGGCTGGCTCAGCTGTAAATTTGATGTAGAATCTGATTGGGATTGCATAGCATTCTGTAACTTTGTCCAGTTTTAGAGATTTCAGCTGTTAATCAACATCACTGACACTAATATCTATATCACTCATCTTTGCTGTGGTGCAGGAATTAAATAGGAGCAGTACTCCTGGATAATCCTGCGCTAAGCGGAAGATGCATGAGCGCTATAAAATTGTACTTTAAGTAAGATAGACACACTTTAAAAGGGAAGAGTATTTATCACAAACCAACTAAGTACCGTCTACATCTACGTCTGCATGGATACTCTGCAAGTCACACTTAAGTGCCTGACAAAGGGTTCGTCGAACCACCTTCACAATAATTTTCTATTATTCCACTCTCGAACAGCGCGGAAAATAACGAACAGCTACACTCATGCTCATAAATTAAGGATAATGCTGATACATGATGAAACAACGCACTAGTGGGCGGTTTCCGGGTTTAAATCACCTCGGGGTATGACCATGCGGGCATTTGACCTCCGGTCGTCGCACGGTGGCGCTGACAGCAGTCCACACACGCAGAGGTGTGTTGGTGCATGTCAGAGTAAGTGTGCAGACGTTTTCAGACGTGCTAATGGTGACTATTGAAAATGGCTCAAAGAACACATATTGATGACGTTATGAGGGGTAGAATACTAGGGCGACTGGAGGCTGGTCAAATACAGCAGGTCGTAGCATGGGCCCACCGTGTTCCTCAAAGTGTGATCTCAAGATTATGAAACGATTCCAGCAGACAGGAAACGTGTCCAGGCGCTACAGTACGGGACCTCCACAGTGTACAACACAACAAGAAGACCGATATCTCACCATCAGTGCCCACAGACAGTCACGGAGTACTGCAGGTAGCCTTGCACGGGACCTTACCGCAGCCACTGGAGCAGTTGTCTCCAGACATACAGCCTACAGACGACTGAACAGACATGGTTTCCTCGCCTGGAGACCTGCAAGGGGCTTTACACCAACCGCTGGTCACAGGAGAGCCCGTAAAGCCTGGTGTCAAGAACACAGTACATGATTATTGGAACAGTGGCCCCAGGTCATGTCACAGACGAGTCCAGGTATAGTCCGAACAGTATTTCTCGCCGGGTTTTCATCTGGCGTGAACCATGAACCAGATACCAACCTCTTAATGTCCTTGAAAGGAACCTGTATGGAGGTCGTAGTTTTATGGCGTGGGGTGGGATTGTGATTGGTGCACGTACACCCCTGCATGTGTTTGACAGAGGAACTGTAGCAGGTCAGTATGCACCAGTATGTGTCCGCCTTTTCAGGAGTGCAGTGGGTCCCACCTTCCTCCTGATGGATGATAACACACGGCCCCATCGAGCTGCCATCGTGGAGGAGTACCTTGAAACAGAAGATATCAGCCGAATGGAATGGCCTGCCTGTTCTCCAGACCTAAACCCCATCGAGCACGTCTGGGATGCTCTCGGTTGACGTATCGCTGCACGTCTTCAAACCCCTACGACACTTCAGGAGTTCCGACAGGCACTGGTGCAAGAATGGGAGGCTATACCCCAGCAGCTGCTCGACCACCTGATCCAGAGTATGCCAACTCATTGTGCGGCCTGTGTACGTGTGCATGGCGATCATATCCCATATTGATGTCGGGGTACACGCGCAAGAAGCAGTGGCGTTTTGTAGGACATGTGTTTCGTGAGTGTTTTCCCAACTTATCACCAATACCGTTGACTTAAAGATCTGTGTAGTGTGTGTTCCCCATGTGCCTATTCTATTAGCGCCAGTTTTGTGTAGTGCCACGTTGTGTGGCACCACATTCTGCAATTATCCATAATTTGTGAGCATGAGTGTATATTCTTCCGTGCTAGCTCTGATTTTCCTTATTTTATTATGATGATCGTTTTTCCCTATATAGGTTGGCGACTGCACAATATAAACAACAATAACATATAAACTTATAAAATATATTAACAAAAACAAAAAAATTAAAGAGACCAAAGCATAAAGAATTTTCATGTTAGGACTGAGTATGCATCATTAAAGAAGGTAAAGCAGAATTTAAATGTTAAAACAACTAGAATTAGTGCCCTGTACGTATGTAAGAGGGCATATTGACGAGTAATGTCACAACTCGTGGCGGTCTTGCTCTTTTTCCGGCAGCAGGATGCTTGTTTTACGTTTCTGGCTATTTGCATGGCGGCATCGACGCGGATCGGACAGGTCGGCGCAGCGCCCCACCGCGGGCCTGGTGAGTTTTTCCGTTGGGCGGCGACTCGGGATGCAGGTAGGCTGTGACGTAGTGGATAGGTAGTTTCCACCAATAGTGGGAGTAAATTTTACAGATATCCTGTTGGGCGCAAATTTCACTGGGCGTAGTTTTCACATATCCGCTCTCGGACCGCAGTCTGACACCGTTTTTTTAACGACTGAGCTTCTGGTCCATCTTTAACGACCTCGACGTCATCGAAATTTTGTTTCCTTCTTTCTGGCATTGTCACACATTTTAATGAGTAAATAAGAAGTATAATATAACATAAGTATAATATAACATCTGTCATCGTGGTAGTGCCTCGCGTCGTGAAATGATGAAAATAAACGTATCGAAAACGTGGCCTTTGGTTTTTTGTAGCTATTTGGTTTGCCATTTCTGATGAAATTTATGTTACTACTTTAAGCTAGAACATCACATACAGTACTTATTATCATGTACTTACTTCGATTCTCCCAATTGAAACGAGCGCCTCGGCTACTTCAGCTATGCCTCTAACGAAAATCATGGTCATTGTCTGTGCCAAAACGTTGAAGTAAGTCAGTACAACGAACACCTGAAACCGATTAGATAAATATGTACCAATTAGACAAATATGTAAAATAGAACTCGTTCTTTGCAGTTAGGAATCTGTAATTTACAGTCTGTACTACAGCTAGATAAGGATTTGGGCAGCTTAATGAATGAAAAACACGAGAACAATGGGTAACTATGGATATTTAAAAAATTGTTCAAATGGCTCTGAGCACTATGGGACTTAACAGCTATGGTCATCAGTCCCCTATAACTTAGAACTACTTAACCTAGAACTTAGAACTACTTAAACCTAACTAGCCTAAGGACATCACACAACACCCAGTCATCACGAACGGATATTTGATAGAAGTTTTAAATGTTATAACATTAAATTATATTTAACGCAAATAATTTTGATTTACCTTGTCTGCTGTAAGATCGTTTCCTATTAGAACAAATGTAATCAGCGAGCAGCATAGTGCGAGTCTTGTAGTGCACAGACCGAATGACATATAAATTCCACGAATGTAGGATGCCTTAATGATAACTTTCAGTTCGAGCCTGAAAAGACAACACCCTTCTTCAGTTTACATCGTTATGTCAGGCTAGTGTACTCGATGAACGTGAGAGATTTCAAACATTTATGTTACATTATTCAGGACAATTTTTATTGGAGTTTTGACAGTCGTGAGAAGCATGACTGGCAGCTTACTCACACAAAGATAACGAGCGTAAGCGGTTACTTACTTCCTGGCCAGCTCAATTAGCTTAGCGAAAGGTTTCTCCCAGGCGTACATCTTTATCACTTGCATCCCAGAAATGATCTCATCCGTAAGACGGACTCTCTTGTCCGTTTTTAGCGCCGTCTGACTGCGGTATTTCGATTGCAGCGTGCCCAGATAAGCTGGAAGATAATTTTAATGTGACACTTTAAACGCATGATAGATTAACTTTAAAATACTGTTAACGTGATATTTCAGAGACGTATTTCTAGTTCAGATAAACTTTGACGCTGTTACTAGAATCATTCATGCACAAAATTAACAGAAAGAGATTTAGACGCACACAACAGAATCCATACTGCCCTCTCCGTTCTTTCAGCGTTTTGCAGCTCATTGCATAAAGTATTAAATAAAAGTCAAAGTAGTCTCATACTCATGGTCAGAGTGTATGGGAGCAGATGTAGGAATCCCGCATCACCGTTCCACGCATTGTACCGTTGTTATGGATGAAGGGAAGGGAGACAGTAAGATCCGGTGGCTGGCACACTTCTCTCCAGTACAACCAAGAGGGCGGCAGAGCTTAAGGTCCCCATACGACCGACGGATCACCATCAATAGCGCCGCATGCCCTCGTTTCCTAAGACAGTGCGGAGATGTGTGGAATTTCATACGGGATATTGACGCAAAAATCGATCAGGAACTTCACGTCACCAACTTTCCTCCCCTTGCAGGCCAAATACTGGCAGTGGAAATGTATTCACCACCAGGATTCGAAGCAGCCTACCTCCAAGTCAAGTGTCACTACACAAGCGTACGTTAGCGACCTCGGCTACGGCAGCGGATACAGAAGATTTAATGTTGCAGTAAATCACGCATGAGGTTTATGTATGAAATTATGCCGCACTGTAAATAGCTTACAAAATGGTGTGAAGTGTGTGAGGAATAAACGGGACGTAGTGGCATTTCGTGCAGAAGTGAAATTAATATCGGTCATCAATATGAAAATATTTTACGTGATGTACTACAGATCTACGGAATGCAAGTTCGGGAAACTGCGTTAATGACAATTACGAAGAGGTAAAATGCGATACTCAGAGTGTGCAATGAAGAAACATTATTTTTTACGTCAAAGTTAGCAAAATTATACAACCGAATAACTGAATCAAGCACGACGTAACAAAGAAGTATCAAACAGTTGAAAGCGCGGAAGCTAAACAAAGAAAAGTGCGAGGTCATCCACATGGGTATTAAAAGAAACCCAATAAATTTTGGGTATACGATAAATCGCACAAATCTGAGGGCTTTCAATTCGACTAAATACCTAAGAATTACAATTACGAGCAACTTAAATTGGAAACACCACATTGACAATATTGTGGGGAAGGTGAAACAAAGACTGCGCTTTGTTGGCAGGACACTTAGAAGATGCCAGAAACCCACTAAAGAGACAGCCTACATTACACTTGCCTGTCATCTGCTGGAATACTGCTGCGCGGTGTGGAATCCTTACCAGGTAGGATTGACGGAGGACATCGAAAAAGTGCAATGAAGGGCGGCTCGTTTCGTGTTATCGCGCAATAGGGGTGAGAGTGTCACTGATATGATACGCGAGTTGGGGTGGCAGTCACTGAAACAAAGGCGGTTTACTTTGCGCCGAGATCTATTTACGAAATTTCAATCACCAGCTTTCTCTTCCGAATGAGAAAATATTTTGTTGACACCCACCTACGAAGGGAGAAATGATCACCATAGTAAAATAAGAGAAATCAGAGCTCGAACGGAAATATTTAAGTGTTCCTTTTTCCCACGCGCCATTCGAGAGTGGAATTGTAGAGAAGTAGTACGGAAATGGTTCGATGAACCCTCTACCAGGCACTTAAGTGTGAATTGCAGAGTAACTATGTAGATGTAGATGAAATGGAATCAAATGGCTTAAAGAATTCTTCAATATAAACTGACACCCCTCTAACTTAAAACAAAAACCATTTATGTTGCAGGAAATCTGCACTGAGTAGTAATGGTCAGTTATTATTGTACCCTTTGCAGTGTAATCGATCATCAAAAAACATTTTGCATCCCATAAAATACAGCTCGTAATTTTTCTAACAGCTGAAATCGACTTCCTCTGCTTCAGTGGTGTTCCATTCCTCACATGAATTGTGGATTTATGGATTATTTACAATAGTAAACTGCTGCACAAAATCGCTTGGAATCTCATTAAAACTGCCCAAACGTTATTAAGAAATTATTTTCTGTCCTTACTGTAGGTCAGCAGGCAACATTTGCTACCTACATGGGGTGGACAAAAATATGGAAACACCAAAAAAACACATTACAATGCCTGATACGGTGTATGAAAACCGTTGGCACTCAAAACAGTATCCATACGTCTAGAAATGGATAAATACAGATCCTGTATGGTTTTCGAAGGAACAAAAATTGGAGACAAGTAATGAACATTTTGTATGTATCGCCCATAGTTGGCTAGCACATTAGAAATTAACAATTAGTGAGTTATTCAGACGACGGCTTGGTGTGTTATCTCAAATCATTATATCAGCTATATTACCACTGAAATGATCCTGCATGGGTTTTGTGGAGAGACACGAAACATGCATACCATGGAAAGTTGTACTAAGAAATCATTCGCACGATCCGTGCAGCATGGAATGGAGAAAGTATCGACAAAGAGCAGATCCTGTTACTACAACTACTCGAAACGCCCGTCGCGGAACAGTCAAACAAACGGCATGAGCATCAGCGTATGTGCGCCCGCCCAGCTAGCCGCGCGGTCTAACGCTCTGCTTCCCCAGCAAGAAGGCGTGTCGGTCCACGGCACGAATCCGCCCGGCGGGTTAGTGTCGAGGTCCTGTGTGCTGCCTGCCTGTGGATGGTTTTTAAGACGGTTTTCCATCTACCTCGGCAAATGGGGTCTGGTTCCTCTTATTCTGCCTGAGTTACACTATGTGGGCGATTACTGCGCAAACACTGTCTCCACGTACGCATACACCATAATTACTTCACCACGCAAACATTTCGGATTACACTTGTCTGGTATGAGACGTTCCTGGGGTGAGGGAGGAGGGGCCACTGGGGGCCGAACCGTATAATAACCGTCGGTGTGGGGTGGCGGTGGGGTGGGTGGACTGCTGTGGCCTGTTGTGGGGTTTTGAACCACTGACTACGGCGGGACGAAGCATCTCCGTCATTTCTAGGTCCCCAGTTTAATACACAATACACAACGTATGTGCGCTTCCTCACGTTGAATCTGAGCCAAGGTTATACATTTAACTAACATACTGTACAAGTAGGTGCAAATATAGATTATATATTCTCTGGACGTAGATGTGGTACTTTGTCTATATTAACGTGGCAGATGAAAATGGTAAAGACAGTAGTAATATGAAAATACACTGACGAGCCAAAACATTAGGACCACCTGCCTACAAAGTTTTTCACTGTGGATTCCTTGCATAAATAGTTCTCTTGCAGCGTCAAATTTGGATAAAAATTCCGAGCTTTCGAATATTGGCCCCTGATAATGACGATGGAGATAAAAGTGACAGTCGTGAGCTGGCGAAAGCACAACATTTTGTTTGAACGAAAGGACTACGGGACCAAGCTGCTGAGGTCATCGGTCCCTAGGCTGACGCACTACTTAATCTAACTTAAACTAACTTACGCTAAGGACAACACACACACACACACACACACACACACATGCCCGAGGGGGGACTCGAACCTCCGACGGGGGGGGGGGGGGGGGGGGGGGGGGAGCAGCGCGAATCGTGACAAGACGCCTCAAACCACACGGGTACCCCGCGCGGCAATGAGCGGAAGCGGGCACTTTATAAAGAAAAAGAACAGAGGGAGACTTCTTGCATTTTACTGCCTGATGCGAGGGATGGCTCTGCAAGCAACACTGGATAGAGAATGCAAACAGAATCCATAGACGTAGAGGGCACCACCCCGGTAAGCACCATTTCCGTGTTGACACCATGACGTAATACAGCCAATCACTTGCTGTCGTGTGAGTATAAAAATGGAAGCCTTGCCAGTTCAAGACAGTCGGTTTTAACCCCTGCTGATGGTGATGGAGGTAATCATCGGAAGCTTGGAATTTTATCCGACTTTGACGCGGCATGTAAACCGAGAACTTTTTATGCATTAAAAGCACCTGCTTCAAAGCGTGTTGATTCACCTTCGGAAGGCAGCACAGCACAGCAGCGATTCTGACTGGCTCGGGTTTGAGAAATCTTCGGTAGGTTTCCGGAGGGATGGGGAACAAGATGTCTACTTACAGGTCACGCAATTCCCGTAAATTAGTGGTCAATTGTAGGTGAGCGTGGGGCTGCCGCTCGATAACGTCTCAGATTTGATCCACCGAATTCAGATCAAGGGCAATTGGTTGCCAAGACAGCAACCTGAGATCACTTTCATGCTCCTCAAATCACTGTAGTGACAGTGATAATTTCTCTGCCTGTTAGATGCCATGGCCGCTGGGGAAAAGATCAAAGACGAAGAGATGCAGGTGGTCCGAAAAATATTCACATACTTCACAGCTGTCACGGTGCCTTCCATTACCACCATAGGTCCTATTGAAATCCAGGGATGAATGTCCTCCTTACCATAATACCGTCCGCAGCAGCCAGTGTCCGTGGCGCGGTACAGAGTACGAGCAGTCTTCGCCTGGACGACGACGTATCCTAACATGAACATCGGCTTAGTTTAACAATAAATGCGATTCTTTCGACCAGGCGAAACTTTGCCATTGCACCACGGTCCTATCTTAATGATCCTGCACCTGCAGATATCGTAATTGAAGATCTCGTTGGGTCAACATGGCATGGCAACTGTGGTGGAGCCACAGGTCACACCGCTGAACGGTGTGGTCTGAAATACCTGAGTCTGCACCAGCACTGTACTCTGTCGTCAGACCTGACACAGATCGCCGCCTATCCTACTGTATAGAGCAGGCAAGCTTTCGATCCTCACGTTTCCTGATGAGGGGCGGGGGGGGGGGGGGGGGCTTGTTTGGGGGATGAGGCCAGACACCGAGGTCATCGGTCTCATCGGGTTAGGGAAGGACGGAGAATGAAGTCGGCCGTGCCCTTGCGAAGGAACTATCCCGGCATTTACCTGGAGTGATTAAGGGAAACCTAAATCAGACTGGCCGGACGCGGGATTGAACCGTCGTCCTTCCGAATACGAGTTTCCTGGTCAGGTGTGGGCGTCCAAAACTTCATTGGCTACCACTTTTCATAGATGTTCACTACTGTAGCACGTGAATAGCCGACGAGCATCACAGTTTTCGAGATCCTCATTCCGAGGCGTCTGGCCCTTTGTCGAAATCGCCTATGTCAGTGGATTACCCATTTGCGGCCTGCATCGTGGCTAGAGTAAATTCCCACTCGTCTCTGCTCCACTAGCATAGTTTCCTTACCTAGTCACGTACGTGTAACGGCACCAGACAGGATTCAGTTTCAGGATGGGCAGCGGTCGTAATGTTGTGTCTCATCTGTGTGGACTGCATAGCCTCCCGATGCAGATATTGTACTTCATCTATTACTACGGCCATTGACAATATGTTAAACCTATATAGTAATAAGAAAATATAGCAATAGACGTATAGCGGCATCACCTTGTGTAGGTACGATGACGAGCACCAGGCCAATTCCAACGAAGGCCGAGGGCCCAATAGTGGCGTAGAGGAAGTAGGCGCAGACGCAGCCGCAGATTGGAGCGCACCACATGATGAGCATGAGGACAGACACTATGTCGAACCTACTCACGTCGTTGGACAGCAGATTCACCACTTGCCCAGCTGCCGTCTCCCCCAGCGCTGTGCGGGTCAGCCGCAGGGACTGAAATGTATTGAGCGTTTTCTTCAGTTACTGATTATTCAATAAAACCCCTTAGCTTATTGCTAGTAATGGTAGGTTTAAAAAAGAATTGTTATTCCAGTTACTAATAAAGCATTGCTGCTAATGAGCAAAACAACAGCCATACACACTAGGACAAAAAAAGAAAAAAAAAGAAAAAAATACTCTATGAAGGAGTTATGCGAATTTGCCACCAACTGGTATTCATACAGTAAAATTCAATGATCTGGGCACATTCGACCTGGAATGCCAGTGACTACAGCAGAATTGCCTTCAGTGATGTGTTCCGCTTAGAACTGGGTCTGATGATCGTCACTGCGCGACAGCGATGCAAATGTTACCGAAGATGATGACAGTAAAACGGAGTTACTAAATACAGTTTTCCGTAATTCCTTCACGAAAGAAGATGAAGTAAATATTCCAGAATTCGAAACCAGAACAGCTGTTAGCATGAGTGACATAAAAGTAGATATCTTAGATGTTGCGAAACAACTCAAACAGCATTTACACAAGGTTGGCGCCGATGGCGACACGTACAACGTGCTGACATGAGTGAAGTTTCCAACCGATTTCTCATACACAAACAACAGTTGATCGGCGTTCCCTGGTGAAACATTGTTGTGATGCCTCGTGGAATGAGGAGAAATGCGTACCATCACGTTTCCGACTTTGATAAAGGTCTCATTGTAGCCTATCGCGATTGCGGTTTATCATATCGCGACATTGCTGTTCTCGTTGGTCGAGATCCAATGACTGTTAGCAGAATATGGAATCGGTGGGTTAAGGAGGGTAATACGGAACGCCGTGCTGGATCCCAAAGGCCTTGTATCACTAGCAGTCGAGATGACAGCCATCTTATCCGCATAGCTGTAACGGATCGTGCAGCCACGTCTCGATCCCTGAGTCAACATATGGGGACGTTTGCAAGACAACAACCATCTGCACGAACAGTTCGACGACGTTTGCAGCAGCATGGACTATCAGCTCGGAGACCATGGCTGCGGCTACCCTTGACGCTGCATCACAGACAGGAGCGCTTGCGATGGTGTACTCAACGACGAACCTGGGTGCACGAATGGCAAAACGTCATTTTTTCGGATGAATCCAGGTTCTGTTTACAGCATCATGATGGTCGGAACCGTGTTTGGCGACATCGCGGTGAACGCACATTGGAAGCGTGTATTCGCCATCGCCATACTGGCGTATCACCCGGCGTGATGGTATGGGGTGCCATTGGTCTGGGTCACCTCTTGTTCGCATTGACGGCACTTTGAACAGTGGTCGTTACATTTCAGATGTGTTACGACCCGTGACTCTACCCTCCATTCGATCCCTGCGAAACCGTACATTTCAGCAGGATAATGCACGACCGCATGTTGCAGGTCGTGTACGGGTCATTCTGGACGCAGAAAATGTTCGACTGCTGCCCTGACCAGCACATTCTCCAGATCTCTCACCAATTGAAAACGTCTGGTCAATGGTGGCCGAGCAACTGGGTCTTCACAATACGCCGGTCACTACTCTTGATGAACTGCGGTATCGTGTTGAAGTTGCATGGGCAGCTGTACCTGTACACGCCATCCAAGCTCTGTTTGACTCAATGCCTAGGTGTATCAAGGCCGTTATTACTGCCAGAAGTGGTTGTTCTGGGTACTGATTTCTCAGGATGTATGCACCCAAATTGCGTGGAAATGTAATCACATATCAGTTCTAGTATAATATATTTGTCCAATGAATACCCGTTTATCATCTGCATTTCTTCTTGGTGTAGCAATTTTAATGGCCAGTAGTGTATATGAAAACAGAGTTTCGAAGTTCAGAAAGGCCGTAATATGCGAGCGTAAGGCGGCTTCTAAAATTCTTCAGCATGCTGACGTTAGCGCTGTAAACCTGTGCATCCACGGGCGTCAGTGGACTGACGTGGCAGAGGCACGTGTGGGACTCACCTTACGGTAGACGAGAGAGCAGCAGGCTACGCGCATGCGCATTCCGGTCGAGAGGACGCCCAGCATGAAGTGGTTGACGGTGAGGGTGCTGATCGCCGTGACGATGACGATGGCGGCGGCGTACAGCATCGCCTCCTCGCGCGACATGGTGCGCGGAGTCGAGAAGTACTGCAGCAGGTAGCCCAGCAGCAACGGCTGCACCATCCTGCCGGAGAAGCAGACCCGCGCTTCAGCAGGCACTCACTGGTATGTGGACTGACAAGTGTTAACTTTACTGCTGCGACTATGCTGTCGTTGTGTTGATTGAATGAAGTGGGATATCTGCTACCAGTAGTCGACTTTGTCCAGAGATGTAAGAAACATGCGACGAGAGCGACCGCTACAGTCGCAGGTTCGAACCCTGCCTCAGGCATGGATGTGTGTGCTGTCCTTAGGTTAGTTAGGTTTAATTAGTTCTAAGTTCTAGGGGACTGATGACCTCAGCAGTTAAGTCGCATAGTGCTCAGAGCCATTTGAACCACATGCGACGAATGGCGTAAACAACATGGCGACTAGATGTGACGATTTTTTTTGAAACAGACTAATCTACAGATGCAACTGGCACCACAAACAAGTTTTTTTTCAATGAAATGAATACCCTTAGATGTGTACAGGCGTTGATATAAGTCAACGGGGACAGATGAAAATGTGTGCGCCTCGACAGGGGCTCGAACCCGGGATCTCCTGCTTACAGGGCAGACGCTCTATCCAGCTGAGCCATCGAGTACACAGAGGATAGATAGTGCGATTGCTGGGACTTATCTCTGGCACGCGTCCCGTGAGACCCACATTCGCAACTCATTGTCCCACACTATATTCATAGTGCCCCTGCCCATCATACTCATTACTCGCGGTTTTACTGCCGATTCCCGTAAGAGTTCGGGCACTGTTTGCATCCGCACAGAAGAAGATGGTCAAATGGCCGGTGACCACTTTTTTTTGCACATTCGTTGGCGTCGCCAGCGCACAACAAACAAAACTGTCACCTTCCAACCTAACCTACAACTCGGGCAAAGCTACAAATCAGTCTTTCACCACAACCGGCTTCTCAGTTTCACATTCGTTGGCTTTGCCAGTTGACAACAAAACTTTGAATATGCACACCAGAGTATAGTCATACTCTGGTGTGCACAGCCATTAACATTACGTCATCGGTCAAAGTTCGTATCAAATATTCCTCTTGACTCCTGCTGATTTTTCAGTTGTTCATTACAACGTAAGTTTTTGTGTAATAAAAGTGCATTCTGATGTAACGTAACTTTGTGCTACGATATAAAATTGCTTGAAACAGTCGGTCTCTTTCCGTATTTATCTTTTTACTTTGTCAGTTTTCTTCGTGTGTATCAACATTTCGTATTTGGTTTCCTTTTCAGAAATTATCCCCAATGTTACTAACATTTACTGGAAGTCGGAACCTCCTCTTATTCCCAGTGAGATAATTTATTTTCTGTATGACAGTATCCATGAACTAATCCTGGTACGAGAGCACTGCTGAACTTACTTTTGAATACATTTGTGCGCACTTGCATTGTGAAGCAACTTGCTTATCACAGTCGTTGTCAAGACTGCAATACAAACTACCACGTTACAGGTTTGTTCAAATGGTTCAAATGGCTCTGAGCACTATGGGACTTAACTGCTGTGGTCATCAGTCCCCTAGAACTTAGAACTACGTAAACCTAACCAACCTAAGGACATCACACACATCCATGCCCGAGGCAGGATTCGAACCTGCGACCGTAGCGGTCACGCGGTTCCAGACTGTAGCGCCTAGAACCGAACGGCCACTCAGGCCGGCACAGGTTTGTAGTAGATGAATTAAATCCACTCTTTTGGATCCCCATGTCATGCAGTTCAATCAGTATACACTATCTGCCAAAATAAGTGAAGCACCCAGAAGACACGGTCGGCTGTCAGTGACACATCGCTGCGAGGTCTAGCCGCGCGGTCTGGGGCTCCTTGCCACGGTTCGCGCGGCTCCCCCCCCCCCCTTCCCCCCACGGAGGTTCGAGTCCTCCCTCGGGCATGGGTGTGTGTGTTGTCCTTAGCGTAAGTTAGTTTAAATTAGATTAAGTAGTGTGAAAGCATAGGGACCGATGACCTCAGCAGTTTGGTCCCATAGAAACATTCCACAAATTAAAAAAAAAAAAAAGTGTCACATCGCACATGTACTCATCATCGGCGGACATGTAAAGGAATGGAACTGCAATTATCTGTGGGAGGTAGGACAGCCAACAGAGTGCATTAGTGTTGTTCGTGTTTAGTGTTGTTGCCAGGTCAGGTAGGGTATTTAAGAGGCGTGAACGGCGATAGATTGATCACTGCGAGAGACACGGAAATACCGCGCGCGAGACAGCATTCTCAGCACATAATAAAGTTTGAAAGGGACCTCACTTTCGGTCTCCACTTGGTCGGGTGGTGAACCTTGCAACACCCAGTTTTGTGGGCCATTCCGGTGTAACAGTGGCCTGACGCTGGACTGCTTGGGAACGTGAGTGTGCGTATACTCATCGTCAAGATGTTGGTCGACCATGTCTGACCACAATAAGGAAGGATCAGAGTATTGTGCACCAAGCACATCGTAACACCTTCAAGCCTGACATTCAAGAACAAGAAATGAGCTCCCTACAACAATCTGTGTCACCCCACCCATTGGTTGGAGACTAGTAGTAGCCCATCTGGGGAAATACCGTCTCATGCATAGGCTGTCATTAACACCATGACCAACATGTCTGGTTTTGGAATGGTGCAGTGACCCAGAAGCATGGACTGTTGAACATTGAACATTGTGCTCAGCGATGACTCGTGATTCTGCTCTATCCCGGACTACTGTCATCAGCGAGTGTGACAATAACGTCAGGAGACGTCCAATTCTTCCAGTGATTTGGAGAGTCACAGTCATGTTACTCCTGGCGTCGAGGTATACATGTCGATGTATACACATCAAAGCCAAAATGAAACCTTTTCACTGTAGAAATGCAGTACCATCAAACGATAACTTGTATACATGGCAGAGGATTTGAAAGTCTGATATGTGATGAAGCCAAATATTTTGCAGTATCAACTGAAAATGGCAAAAGTAGCAACAGGGAAATAAATAATTTCTAAAGTCAACGGTGAATATGATGTCCTTTAAAAACTTCAACATGACCAAGAACCACTACTATAAGAAGTTAATCTTCAGATATAACTCCACGTCATGGCTCGTAGTGACTGAGGGGACTGTGATGGGGTAGCCAGAAAGATCCATATATTTTTCCTCCACAAAACATGTGTGAGATGAGTTCGGACGTCTACTCCGCGTTAGTGGCAGTATCCAGGATCTCAAAGACCCGTTACAACAGTTGTGGCCCAGCTTACCTCAGGAGAGGATACAGCGGCTTTATGACACTCTTCCCAATCAAATTAGTGCCAGGCCAGAGGGGGAGCAGCTTCATTCTGACAAGTGGACTAATACTGCCAACTTATTTGCAAATTTGTCTCGATTTTTTAATCACCGAAATAACGGCAGATACCCTCTCAACCTGTGCAGTTTCATTTCGTTTTCTTCTCTGCTTCTGGGTGCTTCACTTCTTTTTATAACGCAGTTTACATTTGATCCTAAGACATTCTGTAGTAGACCAAAACTAGTCACCGTACTGGAAAAAGTGCTACAGAAGACTCTGATAAAGGATATTTTAAGTATAATAGCAGTTTTCTTTCAGACACGTGTCCGAGTATTCTGTTCCTACAAATTTCGATGTCGATGAAACGTTAACCTCTCAACTTCCTATTTGTCGCCCTTTTTGTTCGTGTTCGCCTACTGTCCGCTATGTCAACGATCTACCACTTCAGAAATTGAAAGGACGTAGGACTGTGTTTGGGTAGTTAGTTGTTTGTATGTTGCATGGATCATAACTGCCATCTCTCAATGTGACGTGGAATGAATGTATTTTACAATAACACCCTCTCTATGAAAAATACCGGAGTAATCTGTTTCACTTATGTGATTGTCTTTCGGAGTGAAAGGTGATGTTAAGCAGATATGATTTCAGTTTTTGGTCCAGTTCGATTTTGTTGTCTATTATATTGGTTACACCAGTGACTAAAAGGTTCGCTCATTTCCGTATCACAATAAGGCTGAGTGGCGGATAATGTAACTAATTTCATGGTATAGTGTTATATTTGTGACTCTGACTTTGAGAGATTCAGTAACGGTGTATGACCTCCGCGAGCGTTAATCACTGCCTGGCATCTACGTGACATGCTCCGTTTAAATCTAAGAACGCCGCCCTTTGGTATTCGCTCCCGCTCTTCAACGAGAGCCTTGAGAGGTGTTGGAGAGTCTTTGATGGAGCAGGACGATCACGGATACATCTATCAAGCTTATTCCACGTATGCTGGATAGGGTTAAGATTGGGAATGACGGCTGGCATTCTATTACTTCAACGTTCAGGCGTCGCTAGATATCCCTTGTGATGCCGTTCGCAATGGCCCTGGCATTGCCTTGCGTGAGAAGGAATTCAGGACATCGTATACCACAGCCACCACATGGTCCAACAGGACCTGTTCGATGTACTGCCTGGAGGTAATGCGACCATGGGCAACAGCGAGATTAGTATGGCTGTCAAAAATTACGCCTCCCCACACCATCACACAACCTAGGCCGAATCTGCCGATTTCCTGGGCAACGTTCGGCAGGTAGCACTCCCCACGGCGTCTCCACACACCAATACGGCCATCGCCTGGCATCAGGCGAAATCTGTACTCGACTGTGAATAACACTTTTCGCCAGGGTGGAAGTTGCCAGTTGACATGGGAACAGCCGAACTGAAGGCGAGCTGCGAGATGATGTGTCAAGCTGGGCACTCGAACATGACGTCTGGGTCGTAAAGCCCTTTCTCGTGATCTGTTCCTTACAATCTAATCGGACACAGCGACTCCAGTGGCCCTTCTGAGATCGTCTTGGCGGTAGCCGTACGATGCCACAACGCATCGATTGCCACATTCTGGTCTTAACGTGTGTCTGTAATGCGTCGGAGACCTTGTCCAATTCGCCTCCTGTGCTGGCCTGTCTCCTGTAGCGTGTCCGCAACCTACGGATGGCAGATGGAGAGATACTCGTATTTGCGCCAACACACGACGTAAAGTTCATCCTTCTTGGATAAAATAGACTGCCCTTGCAACGTGTACTGCATTAAGACATCGCATTGCATTTGCATTGTTGAATACAACGTCCACAAATGAGAACTGCCGTCTGTGTAACTCACTAGAGAACACTAGGACACCGGTACTTCCTTTGTTCTGAGGGGGCACTTGATACTGTAATGCATAATACAGCCGATAGATGGCGAATGACTTTAGTTGTTGCGTATACAAATAAAGAGATTGCCTGGGACTACGCAATAAATCCACAGGTACCATATGTATCAAAAATGATTTAACATACCTTTCTCCTAATTCTTTTGAGCAGTGTACGTAGGAATATAATTGTATCTGACAAATTATAGAAACGCACTACACGTTATAGCAATGAACGTGGAAGAAGTATTATTTGTAAATTGAGGGGGATCACTTCTATCAGGTGCAGCGGGGTATGTATACACTGAAGCGCCAACGAAACAGTACAGGCATGCATATTTAAATACAGAGATACGTAAACAGGCAGAATACGGCGCGGCGGTCGCCAACGCCTCTATAAAACAAGAAGTGTGCGGTGCATTTGTAGATCGGTTACTGCAGCTACAATGGCAAGTTACCAAGATTTAAATGAGTTTGAATGTGGTGTTATAGGCGGCACACGACGCGGTGGAATGCAGCATCTCCGAGGTAGCGATGAAATGGGGAGTTTCCCGTACGACCATTTCACGAGTGTACCATGAATATCAGGAATCCAGTAAAACATCAGATCCTCGACATCGCTGCGGCCGGAAAAAGATCCTGCAAGAACGGGAACAACGACGACTGAAGAGAATCGTTCAACGTGACGGAAGTGCAACCCTTCCGCAAATTGCTGTAGATTTCAGTGCTGGGCCAACAACAAGTGTCAGCGAGTGAACCATTCAACGAAACCTCATCGATATGGGCCTTCGGAGCCGAAGGCCCGCTCGTGTACCCTTGATGACTGCATGACCCAAAGCTTTACGCCTCGCCTGTGCCCGTCAACACCGACATTGGACTGTTGATGACTCGAAACATGTTGCCTGGTCGGACGAGTCTCTTTCAAATTCTGTCAAGCGGATAGACGTGTATGGGTATGAAGACAACTTCATTTATCCACGGACCCTGCACGTCAGCAGGTACTGTGCAAGCTGGTGGAGGCTCTGTGATGGTGCGGGACGTGTGCAGTTAAGAGTGATATGGGACTCCTGATACGTCTAGATACGACTCTGACAGGTGGCACGTACGTAAGCATCCTGCCTGATCACCTGCATCCATTCAAGTCCATTGTGCATTCCGATGGACTTGGGCAATTCCAGCAGGACAATGCGACAATCCACACGTCCAGAATTGCTACAGAGTGGCTTCAGGAACACTCTTCTGAGTTTACACACTTCCGCTGGTCACCAAACTCGCCAGACATGAACACTGTTGAGCGTACATGGGATGCCTTACAATGTGCTGCTCAGAAGAGATCTCCACCCCGTCGTTCTCTTACGGATTTATGGACAGCCCTGCTGGATTCATGGTGCCAGTTCCCTCCAGCACAACTTCAGACGTAAGTCGAGTCCATGTCAGGTCGTGTTACAGCACTTCTGTGTGCTCGCGGGTGGCCCTACACGATATTAGGCAGGTGTATCCGTATCTTTGGCTCTTCAGTGTATATATACTCGTATAATGTGAAAGTATTTAATCAAAATTGTTTCCTTCTTTTATTTGTGAAAGTATCCTTGATAAGATTGTTCTAAATTAATTATTCAACAAACCTGCATCTGACTGCGTCTGTGAACTTGTTTCTTGAACTCCTCCATTTTGCCAGAAATGCAACATGTATTTGACTCAGCAATCAAGTTTAGGAGAATAATGCCGTTTGTGCAATGCCATTAAGATGGTACTGAAAAATTAACTTTTGGCCCTGATGTTTACTTAATGAAATTATATCTTGCCTTGAATAATGCTAGTTGCGCAATGGCATAAAATTATTATTTGAAATAACTTTTCTCTGATAACGTTAGTTATACCAAAATCGATTTCAAACTATGAACTGCACGTATATATTGCATAGAGGCCTCATTTTCTTTACGTTCTTTCATTGGTGGATAACTTTACTTTAGACTCGTTTTCATATTCAGTACAAGCAAAGGATGTGGATTATGATTCAGGGTGTTAGATTTAAACACAATGTTGATTTCAATATATATATATATATATATATATATATATATATATATATATATATATATATATAATTTTAAGTCATACGCAAAACCTACCATGGTTCAAATGGCTCTGAGCACTATGGGACTTAACTTCTGTGGTCATCAGTCCCCTAGAAGTTAGGACTACTTAAACCTAACTAACCTAAGGACATCACACACATCCATGCCCAAGGCAGGATTCGAACCTGCGACCGTAGCAGCCCCGCGGTTCCGGACTGCGCGCCTAGAACCACTAGACCACCGCGGCCGGCAAACCTACGATTTCCAACAATTTTGTAGCCCGAATCACTCTTACAAAAAATTTTACAAAACGCTTACTGTGTCGAACCTTGGACATACAAATCCTAACTCTGAACATTATCTAACAAAAATCAATTTGAAATCATTATATATCTTCTCTCATTTACGTGCTAAAGTTTGGTCAGGGGCAGTGAACGCGACCCACCTTAAAACTGTCTGCACACGTCTGCTTCCTCCAGGTACCTACCTGCGACTCTCCGGTTTTTTACTGCGCGAGCCCGGCTCTCTTAACCATCAAAGATCCTCCTACTCGAAGATATTATACTCGTTCCACCTTGCGGTTGAAACTACCGACTTTATTTTCTGGAGCTACCCTGATCAGACCTTACCACATACCTTTCAAATGGAAGAAGTACGTCAGTTCAAACAGGCCCAGTAGATCTGCTGTTGTTCATTTATTGATAACCAGATGTAGAAAGCGTCTGGTATATGTACCGCACTTGTGTGTAACTTACGCTTAGTGGTAGGTGAATAGATAGTAACATCCAGTATACGCATTCTTAACATACCTCAAGACTACATCGTAGAGAAATACAAGACATCCCAATCTGATGCAATCCAAGCCAAAGGTCCTTGCCATTGCATTTATGAGGCTAGGTTTCTTCCTCTTGAGTTGTTTCTCCCATTGTCTGTAACAGGAATGACAGATATTATAATCAGATCAGACACACAACTTACTCCTAATCTGCAAACCATATCGTGTGGGAGCTTTTAGTTTCATTGTTTATAGTTTGGATGTAGATTAATTTTTCATATGGAGATAGACATTCATGCAGCAGATTGTTTTCTGGGGACAAGTGCGAGAATAAACGTCAGAAGAGTAGATCTAACGGTCTATTGTCATCGAGTATAAAAGTATTCTATAAATAACGTAAATGGCTGGATAACTGATGTTATATTGTTTTCGTTGTGGTCCAATGACTGGTTTTTGCAGCTCTGCAAGTCATTCTGTTCCGTGCAAGCCTCCTCATCTGAGAAATCAACAATCATTTCAACCTGCTTACTGAATTAGTCTGTTGGTCTCCCTCTACAATTTTTACCCTTCCCCCCCCCCCCCCTCCCCCCCACTTACCTCCAGTACTAAACTGATGATCTCTTGATGTTTCGGAATGAGTCTTTTAGTCAAGTTACGCCATAAAATTTATTTACTCCCTAATTCTATTCAGTACTTCGTCATTAGTTACGCGATCTGCCCATGCAATGTTCAGCATTCTTCTGTAGTATCACATTCCGCTTCCACACAAGGCTACGCTCTAGACAAATATCTTCAGAAAAGACTTACATTCAATGTTAAAATTCTTCGGAAGCACATTTACTTCCATTGTCAGTCTACATTTTATATTCTCTTTACTTCGGCCATCATCAGATATTTCACTGCTCAAATTGCGCTAGTCATTTATACTTTCAGTGTCTTATTTTATAACCTGATTCACTCAGCATCCCAGATTTTATTCGACCACATTCCGTTACCCTTGTTTTGCTCTTGTTGATGTTCATCTTACAGCCTCCTTTCAAGACACAGTCCACGTTCAGCTGCTCTTCCAAGTCGGTTACTGTGTCTGAAAGAATTGCAGTCTCTTCGGCGAGCCTAAAAGTTTCTGTTTCTTGGCCATTAACATTAATTTCTTTTCAAAAATTTTCTTTGCTCTTCTTTGCTGCTTGCTGAATGAGCAGGTTGGTTAACGTCAGGGACAGGCTACAACCCTGTCTTACCTCCTTCTCAGCCCTTGCATGCCTTTCAGTTCTCATAGCTGCCGACAGGTCTCTGTGCAAATTGTATCTAAGCTTTTATTCCCAGTGTATTATCTCTGCAACAATAACAATTTTAAAAGTGTATTCCAGTAAACATTGTCTAAAGGTTCCCCTGAGGTGACAAATGCTGCGAACGTCAGTTTGCGTTATCTTAACCTGTCTTATAATATGTGCCGTAAGCTCAGTATTTCCTTACTTGCTCCTAAATTTCTCCGGAAGTCAAACTAATCTTCCCCAATGTCGGCTTCTACATGCTTTTCTTCTCTGCTGCAAATAAATAGCGTCAATATATTGCAACAATGACATTAAACTGATAATTCGCTAATATTCACACCTGTGACATCTGCTTTCTTTGGAATTGTATTTATTACCTTCTTCTTGAAATCTGAAAGTACTTCAGTCCATTCATACACCTTGCTCACCAGGGTGAACAATTTTGTCATGACTGTTTCTGCCAGGGGTATTTGTATTTCTTATGGAACGTCGTCTACTCCAGGGGCCTCGTTTCCCACCTGCTGCGTAGCGTGTTGCTCCACATTTGGAATGCAATATAGCAGCGATTCTGCGTGGCATGGATATAAAAAGTTCTTGGTAGATATGTGGCACCAGAAGTCTACTGTAAATTACGGTCCGGTGGTTTGTGGGCTCGAAACTGTCATTTGTACTGAAGCGATTTATGTGGAAAGGTTTCTGGTATCATTATGGTCGCTCGACGGGAATTAACAGACTCTGGACGAGGAATAGTAGTTAGAGCTAGATGCATGGGACAGTCCATTTCGGAAATCGTTAGGGAATTCAGTATTCCGAGATCCAGAGTGTCAAGAGTGTGCTGAGAATACAAAGTTTCGAGGCTTACCTGAAGAACACTCTGGACTATTCGAGAGAATGATCTGGCCACTCAGATTGCCCGACATGAATTCCATCGAATTTTTGTGGGACATAATCGAGGGGTCAGTTCGTGCACAAATACTACACCGGCAACAATTTCGCAGCTACGTACAGCTATAAAGGGAGTGGATGGATCTGTTGAGTCCATTCCACGCCGAGCCGCTGCAGTATGCCGGGAAAAAGTAGGTCTGATACGATATTAAGAGGTATCAAATTACTCTCGTCACCACAGGTATTTGTGAATACAGGATGATTTTTCCCATCGTGTACACACTCTAGCAATTGAGCGATGAGAGGATACGGAAGAAAAAATATCCAGTGAATTTGTTACGCCCGGAAATGCATCGTTCCCTTGCCAGAAACCATTTATTCAATCATACACTTTTACAGAGGCTGCGGTCTAATAGGCGCTGTACCATGCAGCCACAGCCATACTATGTATTGAAAATGGTTTACATGTACCTCAACACATGCGTGTACGAACAGTAATACACTATGTGATCAAAAGTATGCGGACACCCATAAAAACATACGCTTTTCATATTAGGTGCATTATGCTGCTACCTACTGTCAGGTACTCCATATCAGCGACCTCAGTAGTCATTAGACATCGTCAGAGAGCAGAATGGGGCGCTACACGGAACTCACGGACTTCGAACGCGGTCAGGTGATTGGATGTCATTTGTGTCATACGTCTGTGCGCGAGATTTCCACCCTCCTAAACGTCCCTAGGTCTACTGTTTCCGATGTGATAGTGAAGTGGAAACTTGAAGAGATATGTACAACAAAAAAGCGTACAGGCCGACCTCTTCTGTTTACTGACAGAGACCGCCGACATTTGAAGAGGGTCGTAATGCGTAATAGGCAGACATCTATCCAGACCATCACACAGGAACTCCAAACTGCATCAGGATCCACTGCAGGTACTATGAAAGTTAGGCAGGAGGTAAGAAAACTTGGATTTCATGGTCGAGCGGCTGCTCATAAGCCCCACATCACGCCAGTAAATGCCAAACGACGCCTCGCTCGGTTTAAGGAGCGTAAACATTGAAGGATTGAACAGTGGGAAACGTTGTGTGGAGTGACAAATCATGGCACACAATGTGGCGAACTGATGGCACCGTGTAGGTATGGCGAATGCCTGGTGAACGACATCTGCCAGTGTGTGTAGTGCCGTTTGTGTTACGGTGTGGTCGTGTTTTCCCTTGCACCCCCTGTTGTTTTGCGTGGCGCTTTCACAGGCCTACATTGATGTTTTAAGCACCTTCATGCTTCCCACTGTTGAAGAGCAATTCTGGGATGGCGATTGCATCTTTCAACACGATCGAGCATCTGTTCATAATGCATGGCCTGTGGCGGAGTGGATACACGACAATACCATCCCTGTAATGGACTGGCCTGCACAGAGTCCTGACCTGAATCCTGTAGAATACCTTTGAGATGTTTGGAACGCCAGCTTCGTGCCAGGCCTCACCGACCGACATCGATACCTCTCCTCAGTGCAGCACTCCGCGGAGAATCGGCTGCCATTCCACAAGAAACCTTCCAGCGCCTGATTGAATGTATGCCTGCGAGAATGGGAGCTGTCATCAAAGCTAAGGGTGGGCCAACACCATATCGAATTCCAGCATTACCGATGGAGGGCGCCACGAACTTGTAAGTCATTTTCAGTCATGTGTCCGGATCCTTTTGATCACATAGTGTATGTTCCGTCTCACACGTTCACATTGGCCAGGCTGCATCCGAACAGTGTCAAAGGCAGCATGAATACGCCGCTCCAGTTTCTCCACATCCGGAATAGGCTCTTCATACATGACACTTTTGAGATGTCCCCATGACCAGAAATCGCACGGATTGAGATCCGGTGAACGAGCAACTTGACCCCTCGTCCGATTCGTCAACCAGGGAATACACGACTGAGTTGCGTCTGGATGCTAACGGCGAAGTGGACTGGAGCGCCATCATGTAGCAGCCACATAAACCTTCGAATCATCAATATCGCTTCTTCCAGCAGAGGAAACAAAGTCACCCGCAAGAAACGCCGATAGTTCCGGCCTGTTAGGTGACATGGAAGGAAGACGGGTCCCAAAATACGGTCGCCAATTATCCCAGTCCACACATTCCGGCTGCAGCGATACTGATGATTCGCTGTGGCTGTAACCTGGGGGTTCTGCATTCTATCCCACAAATGACTGTTATGAAAGTCGAAGATACCACTCCGAGTAAAGGTGGCCTCATCTGTGAATAGGATGGCTGACACAGATCCCGGAACCCCTGTTGCCTGTTGAGGAAACCAATCACAAAACTGCTCTCGATATGGAAAATCTGTCTCTAGTAAGCCCTGCACACGCTATAAGTGATAAGGTTAGCAACAATTGTCATGGAGAATGTTCCACACGGTCGTCTGGCTGACCTGTCCTGGCGGGCCTAATGCCTGCTACTGACACGGCGGTCGCCTTCCACAGTGTTAATCACACTTTCCTGCAAGTCTAGTGTCCGAACATTGCAGGTACGTTATCATGATTTCCTGCTTCCTGAAGCGGCCCTGTCGCAAACGGCGAAACACTGTTGCAAACATTGGATGCTGTGGTTGCTATCAGTGGGGTAGGTCTCCTGATACAACCTTGCTGTCCGCCGCCCATTGCCATTTGCCTTTCCGTTAGTAAACACCATGTCGGTAAGCTCTCAATTAGAATACAGAACCGTTGTGTACAACGCTGTATCATATCCACTACAAGGTGACTCAGCAAGAGAAATGAAGAACAGTACCGCCGTCCAGGAGGAGCCATGCATACTTAATTAACCGTGGTTATGTCATAGGTGGGTATGAGATCCCAGTCTCTGTAACAAGGTTTGATAACAAAGTATGATTGAATAAATGGTCTCTAACATGGAAACCATGCATTTCCGGACAGAAGCTCATTAGACCTTTTTTGTTCCGTATACTCTCATCGATCAGTCCCTAGAGTTTTTGCACGGTGGAAAAAATGACCCTGTATTCAGAAATACACAATCATCCATACCATGTGGCACAGTTCTTCTTCTTTCTGGCCTTAATCCGTATCTCACAGGGTCGCTACGTTAATTTGACAACGTTAGTGGTAGTGTAGCCAGCCTCTTGCCCCAAACCTTCCATCCCCCGTCCACCGGGGCCAGAATCTTAGTATCCGGACTCTACCCGGTGCGGCGCGCTTATCCCGAATCCTGGGCGGGACATCATGTGGTAGGTTGTTTCTTGATATTCCTTTGATCACTTTGTGTACAATCACGAATAGGGGATGGTATCACGAGTGCTGTCGTTCATCCTTTTTTCTATTTCTTTTCATGTACATTACGTTACACTTACTCATTATTTCAGTTAAACGGTTGATCGTAAAGACATAACAACAAAGTCATGAAATAGCTATGTATAATATCACTTACTTTTCAAGTTGGTCCCCCAGACGGGCAGATGTATCGTCGTCAAGGGGTTCGAAGAGATCGTCCACAGTCAGATCCTTCGAGTAACCCTCTCTGAAAAGCGGCAGAGTGTATCTGTAACATATACAAGCATGTATATGAGTTCCATAATGTTATCGCGCAATCTCTATCTCATCAACAAACCATCAGCCACAAAATAATTCTTCGATAGTGAAAATAAAAGAGTGCTCTTGTGTGTATGCGTGTGTATGCGTTTGCGTGTGTTTGTCGTTAAATAGTTCGTTAAGCTCCACAAACGGTTCGATGTATCGAAGATTTTCGATTTGTACCAAAACTCCTCACAAAGAACGGCAGATTATCATCTAAATGGTACGATCTAAGCTGCCGCCAAAGTACTGTTCCCACACCATTATGTCACCTGCTTTCTCGTTCTACATCCACATCCATACTTTGCAAAACTCTGTGAAATGGGTGGCAGAGGATACTCCGCACTGCACCACTTACTAGGGTTTACAGCAGTTCCATTCCCGTACGTGGTGAAGACTGACTGTTGAAGTGCCCGTGTGCGCACTGTAATGTTGTATTCGCTGTCCCTGAGAGACTGTAGTGTATGCCCAGGTTATGTACTGAATACTGGTTCTTAAAAATTTGTTAATAGGCTTCGCAGGATAATTCAGGGGTCTGCCAGTTTAGGTTTTTCAGTCTTTTCTTTAAGCTTTCCCGTCCGTCAAACAAGCCTTTGCCCTTTCGTACTGTCCTCTGTCTACGTGAAATATCCTCTATATGCCATATTTGGCATGGATACCTCACATTTCTGTAGTACACTATGATGTGCTGCACACGAGTGTTTTGTAAGCAGTATCCTTGCTAGATTGAGTGCATTTACTCACTATCCCACCAAAGAATCGAAGTCTGCTATCTATTTTACCTATTTCACCACTCCATTTCTTTGCTCCACGCATTCCTGCCTTCATGTACTTGTATGAGTTTAGTGGTTCCAGTTGTGGCTCACTGATATTGTAGTCATATGAGACTAATTTTTGCGTTTTTTGAAGTGCCAAATCTTTTCTGAAAATTTAAGCAAGTTGTTACTCCTTGCTCTAATCTGATCAGTAACTTACTGAATATTAACAACAGAGAGTTTTTCAGACAGTGTTTCGTTATAGATGGCACATGATCTGTAAAAAGTCTGAAGTTACTATTAATATTACTTGACGGATTTTTAACATGCAACATGACTTTCAAGAGCTCCATCACGTTTCGATGTGGCTTACTACTACATTTACCTAAGATTCTCCATCGAAAATAACGTGTTACGCTCTCCCTGCCAAGAAATCCTCAGTCCAGCTACAAACTTAGTTTTCAACGATCATACTTTCGTTAATAATCGTTGCTGTGATATCGAGTCAGAAACTTTCTGGAAGTGAAGAAATGGTGCATCCATCTTATTGACTTTATCCGTGACTTTCAGGATATGATGAGAGAAAGGTGCTAGTTGCATGTCGCATAGAGGATTTTTTTTGAATACACGAAGAAGTTTGGAGATTCAGCATTACCTTTGAGCCCAGAATACGTTCTGATATTGGGCAATTTCGTGGCAGTTGACTACCAACAACGCTAGACAGACAATTTGGCTTTTGCACTCAACGCATTTATCGCCTACTTTAGTAAACCTTATAGCGAGTGCTTCAACAACTGTAGCATCACACTGTATACCTCTTTTCAAGAGTTCTTGAATGTTTTTAAGAGACTGTCGCTGTCCCGTAAAGAAGACATTTGCTTTAATACTTCTACAGATGAGAAAGTGTAACTAAAATGGCTAAATCCTCGATCCTTTTCGGAGCATAGCCTAACGTCGCGGCGCGGTCGCTAGAGGAGAAGCTCCGATCGAATTAAAACGTTAAATCCGCGTTCCTCCAATATTCCAGCGTTTCTTGTGTCTGAAGACGGTAATATATTGTAAGAGGTGCAGTCAAGTGAAAGGAGACTTTTGGGGATATATAGCTGTAGGAAAAAATTAGTCAGCATCTCTTAATCAGACTCCTGCTTATCTTCTGTAATCACAATTTGTGACGTCGACTGTAGCCGGATGTTCTCAGTGGTGATTACGACACTTGATAACTGTACAGTCATAGCCTGCGATAACTATTCTGACGCAATCTTGAGAAATAATGGAAAAAAACTATTGGGTAATGGTACCGCGTAATTCCAGTAGCATATTCTGTTGTAGGTAGGCCTTCTACCTGAGTCCTTCATTCCTGACCTCTGTACATTACGACGCAGAGACAGTCGAAACTGCTAAGCGGCTGAACAATTTATACAGTATCGGTGGCTTTCAACTACTGGCGGCAACGGCTACCGACTATCAGTGCTACGAGGACCTTACCGGACTATCCAGACATTAAAACAAACAGGGCACCACCACTCCACCACCCTTTCTTCTTCACATCTTGGGGGATGAACGCTGGAAACAGTGTACGGTAACTAGTTTCAGTACATCAGGATGCCACAATGTGTAGTCAGTTCCTGAAAATGGTTCAAATGGCTCTGAGCACTATGCGACTTAACTTCTGAGGTCATCAGTCGCCTAGAACTTAGAACTAATTAAACCTAACTAACCGTAGGACATCACACACATCCATGCCCGAGGCAGGATTCGAACCTGCGACCGTAGCGGTCGCTCGGCTCAGTTCCTGAAAGGAGGCTTCAGCAACATGTCTTGAACGTCATATCAGAAGGATCAACAATAACGACGCTGTACCAGTGCTCAAGAACTCTGAAGGTCATGGACAAAAGCCACGGAAACGAATGACCAAATGTTGAGGAATTCCTGAAGGATTCGCAATTAAGATGGTCTGTTATCGTGTGCTAGGATCTCCCAGCGCGCCTTGCAGTGGCAGTATCTTGTCAACACGCTCACGAGTACCTCGCATAGTACCATCAGTGGACGTGACGTAGAGCTTCTCGCGTAACTGTGCCGTGTGCTCCTGCGATTTGATTGTTCCGGTGTAGGGTGATCGATCTCTTTCGATTCACTTTGCGGTGCGCGGATTGGTGCGCTCTCTGGATTCCGTACGGGAAGCCGAAAGGGAGTCTCGGGCTGAGAGAGAGAGACGAGCGGGCCTGGGCGGAGCGATGCCGGAAGATCGCGGAAGTCGCGTCGGTAAGTGGTGCGAGTTTGGCAGTTGCATTGGGGCCGGCCGAGCAGCGGAACTGGAGGTGCTGCAGTGACTCACTGTCGTTCGTTCTGTTTACGAGTTCAACCTTCAAATGGTTCAAATGGCTCTGAGCACTATGGGACTCAACTGCTGAGGTCATTAGTCCCCTAGAACTTAGAACTAGTTAAACCTAACTAACCTAAGGACATCACAAACATCCATGCCCGAGGCAGGATTCGAACCTGCGACCGTAGCGGTCTTGCGGTTCCAGACTGCAGCGCCTTTAACCGCACGGCCACTTCGGCCGGCAGTTCAACCTTCCTCACGCTGTGGCTACGGGCTGGTGTTATTCTGGCCATTGCCTTATTAGCGGTATTTGGATTAATATTGTTAAGGGTGAGCTGTTAGTTTGGTGCATCTTCATCTGGTGGAGTTACAGCGAGACTTCTTTCTGTCGTATTCTGGCTTGCGCCGCTGAGCAGTGAGTGTTCCCACGTCGCGTGTCGAAACACAGACTTGTGCCCTGGTTGATTTACGTATGAACTGGAGTGCCTATGTGGGCGTGTTTGCTTAAATTGTTGATGAAGTGTTTCACAATACCCTTACTTGAGTGTCTTTACATTGCATTTCAGTTTGTTACTGAATTTATGTCAGTTAAGGGACGCCCAAATTGTCACGCTAGTCAAGTAAAGTTTAAGTCAACTGTGACACCACTATTTACCTGTTGGATTAAAATTAATTCATTCTTAACCACGGTTAGGGATAATTCAAGGCTAATTATAACTGCCGTGTGTGTGTGTGTGTGTGTGTGTGTGTGTGTGTGTGTGTGTGGTTTTTTTTGCCCTTTTCTCTTACTCACTACTGTTGAGTGTTAAACTGTTTTGTAAACCCCTTTGACGTCATTTCACGGTGTGGTTTTAGAAAGAGTTCTGTGGGTACTGTTGTTAACGGCTCCTGTTGCAACGAGGTTTCTGATCCACACATCTATCGCACGCCAGGGGTTCAAATGGTTCAAATGGCTCTGAGCACTATGGGACTTAACATCTGTGGTCATCAGTCCCCTAGAACTTAGAACTACTTAAACCTAACTAACCTAAGGACATCACACACATCCATGCCCGAGGCAGGATTCGAACCTGCGACCGTAGCAGTCGCGCGGTTCCGGACTGAGCGCCTCAACCGCGAGACCACCGCGGCCGGCACGCCAGGGGTTTAGTGCCAACCACCAACAGTGCGGTAACTTGTTATCAATCCTTTTCGAATCACCGTCTGGCCTACGACTATTGATGGATTTCTGTGGTAAAATTCAAATGGAGACACTGTCTTGTTAACTTGTCTGAACTGAATGTGCTTGCCTTGTAAAACAGTTCATTACTGATTCTGAGTAGTTTAATCAGTGGTAGGGCACTCGTTATTCTGGACCAGACTGTACTTGGCATTAATTGCATTGTCTTGGTAAATCGGTGTGCTTCGTAAGATTATAACCCAAGCGCCATTGTGGGTAATATTTACCATTTAACTATATGAGTGGGTTATGTGAATCATTGTGGCACACAAGGTCACGTAAGACAGTGCTGTAGTGGGCAGGTATTGCTATACGTCTGTGATATTATTTCCTGTAGGCCATTGTGCCCATTAGGTTATGTAAGGCTTAAATACAGTGACCAGTTTGGTAATTTCCTGTGTTTCGTAATAACATTTTACAAGCATTAAAATTTTGGGAAAGGTTTAAATCTCATATTTGCAGATTGTTTGATGTTAGATAACTTGTTGATGATTTATATTAAGTCAGCTGATGTACATTTAAACTGAACAAGTTGTATGTCAGTATGTTGTTACCAATACCCTGCATGAATTTTCTTGCGTAATAAATAAAATTTTATATTCTATCCTCAATTTGTTGCTCAGCCTTCCACTCCAGCATCCCCTGTATCCTCCTCCCAACCATATCAGTAACGCAGATGTGTGGTTTTGTGAACTGGTACCGATGTGCTGGGTGATGCGTGCTGTACCTACGTCGTGTGAATATCAAGTGGGCTTCGCGCGAGCAATGCAGAGCATGTCAGGTTCCCTCATACTGAACAAAGTGGTCACTGCTCCTAACAGGTTTCTCGACCATTTTTAAATAAGTGCTAGGTCACGCATTAAGTCGTAATAATATGACTGGTACTTCCATAACTCGGGTTGTGCAGAAGCAGGCACATTCGGTTAATAGCCACAGGAAGCGCTCTTTCGATGAGCAGTCATTCTTCTAGCCATCACTTCATGTTTATCGTCTCTCCTGTGTTGTTTCGCTGCTACTGTTCTAATTAGCGTTTTAAGTAGCAGATCGATAACAAAAGAGACTCTTGAGTCAGGATGTGTGCAGTGGATGGTCGTTCAGCAGTTATCTACAATCCCATCTGAAATCATTACTCAACTAATGAGAGATACATTCTCTAGGCAAAGGTAGCTGATTTGATATAACCGCCTCGCAGCACGCACTGAACAGATACTCGGCTGTCGACTGACTGGGCTCACGCAACCTCTTTGGCCGCCTTTATATACTCCAGAAAAGATGTCGTGCCTCGCTCAATTTGTTACAGCCAACGGTTTACCACTACTATTTATAGCCGGCACGGTAGCTCAGCGTGTTCGGTCAGAAGGTTAGCTGCCCTCTGTAATAAAATAACTGAGTGAATGGGTCAATAATGAACTTCAACGGGCGTCAGGAGACGTCCGCCACGAACAATTGCAACGAACTATGAAGAACAGAAAAAAAGAGAGAAGAAGAAAGTGGTCAGCGCTACAGAATGTCAATCCAAAGGGCCCGGGTTCGTTTCCCGGCTGGGTCGGAGATTTTCTCCGCTCAGGGACTGGGTATTGTGTTGTCCTTATCATCATCATTTCATCCCCATGGACGCACAAGTCACCGAAGTGGCGTAAAATAAAAGACTTGCACCCGGCGAAAGGTCTATCCGACGGGGGGCCCTAGTCACACAACATTTTTACCCCTCGCTATGGCACGTAATCTGTACTGTGCAATACATCTCCACTTGCTTATCCACAACGCAACCCGTTCGGTTTCATGTTCCAATAAAGCGTTATTTCATTTTTTTTTCATCTTTCTAGCGGTGTGTTAGGCGCTCACTTGAGTCATTTTCACCTGTCATGAACTAAAGAAGAAGATTACTCTTTCTCTTTTGTCTGGTACATCTACATCTACACACCGTAAGCAGTGTTACGGTATGTGGCAGAGGGTACACTGTGTACCACTGTCACTTCCCCCTTTACCTGTTCCAGTCGCGTATGCTTCGGGGTTCGAATCTCTCTAATTTCATTTTCATGGTCTTTTCGCGAGATATACGTATGAGGAAGCAAAGTATTCGTTGACTCCTTTAGGGACGTACTCTCTCGGAATTGCACTATGATGCAGAACGCCTCTCTTGCGGCGACTGCCTCTGGAGTTGAGAGCATCTCCATGATGCTTTCGCGCTTCCTAAATGAACCTGTAACGATACTTTTGTTAATAGACTACATTTCCTGATGATTCTTCCAATGAATCTCAGCCTGACATCTGCCTTACCCGCAATTAATTTTATGTGGTCGTTCCGTTCCAAATCGCTCTGTACTCATACTCCTATGTATTTTATGGTAGTGACTACTTCCAGTAATTGTTCTCCAATCGTGTAATCATACAATAAAGGGTCTTTCTGTCTACGTATCGGCAATATGTAACATTTGTTTATGTCGAGGATCAACTGCCACTCCCTGCACCAACTGTCAAACCTCTTCAGGTCTTCCTGCATTCCGCTATAATCCTCTAGCAGTGGAACTCCTCTGTGTAAAAAGCATTCTCCACGAAAAGGCTTATGGAATTTCCTGTGATATCACGTATCGATAACACCCCACGAGTGTCATAAAATTGGCAACAGAACTGCAAGTTTCTGTCAGACGCCGGTAGCTGTCGTGCGGGATACGGCGGATCCCATGGAGCGTGCCCGCTGAGCCACGCCTCCAGCTCCTGCACGTCAAATTCAAACTAAGAAAATCTTCTGTTATTGTGTTAACTTACTCGCTAATCATTTCTGCTCCTGTCCAGCATTCCTATGGCAACAGATGCCGCATCAGTCTGTAGCCCAACTCTCCTTACCATTGTGTACGAAGTCGTACACAACGTTCGTGACATCGGTCACTTATATATGGTGTGAAAAGTAATGGTCCTATACCACTTCCTGGGGACAAGCTCGAAGTTACTTTTTCGTCTGAGCACTTCTCTCCGTTCACAAATGACATGCACCATTCGGTTTGGTAGAAATTCTTCAGTCCAGCCATACCATTGGACTGATACTCTGTACGCTCGTATTTTGTTTACTAGGCCACAGTGTGAACCTGGTATTGAACGCCTTTTTCGGAAGGTGAGGAATACGGCATTTACAAGCACGCCTGTTATCTACTGCTTCTAGGTTTCGCGGATGAACAGAGAGAGCTGGGTCTCACACGGTCGTTCTTTAAGAAAACCATGTTGATTCCTAGTGAGGACACTTTCAGTTTCCAGAAATGTCATAATACGCGAGCATAAGACTTTTTCCGAAATTCTGTAACAGACTGACGTCAGAGATATAGGCCTATAGTTTTATGCGTCTGTTCAACAGCCCTCCTTGGAAACTGGAATGATCTGTGCTTGTTTCTCCCAATCATCGGGAACACCCCACTCCTCGAAACACCAATGGCGCACTGCTGCCAGGAGACGGGCAAATTCTTTCGCATACTCTGTGTAGAATAGTACTGGTATGCCGTTAGGTCCAGTGGTCTAACCTCCATTGAACGATTTCAGCTGCTTTTCTATCCCTTGCTCACTTCTTTCGATATATGTCATTTTGTCGTTTGTGCGACTATTTAAAAGGGGAAGCAATTTTGGAAATATACGTTTAATATTTCGGCGTTTTCTGTGTCACCCTCTGTCTTAGTGCCACTATGGTCACAGTGTCTACATAGATGGTTTCGATCTGTTTACTGATTTAACATACAACCAAAATTTCTGAGAATTTTCTGTCAAGTTGGTAGATAGAATTTTATTTTTTAACTCTGTTGTCGAACCACGGTGTGTCTTTTCCATCCCTCACAACTTTGTTAGGCACTTACCTGTCTCAAGTGTATTGTACGAAACTCTTGAACTTCGTCCGTTGATGCTCAACATCATCAGTGCTGGAGATTAATTTGCGTGTTGACACGTCAGGTAATCTGAAATCTGTCTCTTCTCCCCCTTACTAAACCGAAGGGTATTCCTAACTTCCTTTGTGTTCCTATCTACTGATGCAGTAAGGCCCTCATGATTACTGGTTCCTTGTTCTAAGCGAATTTAGACGAAAAGTTCGTGTCTGTTTGTCACCAGCAGGTCTAAGATATTTTCTGATAAAGCACTTAAAACAATTTCACACGACTCTCTGTCCCTACTAGCCAGCATACTCAATTTAGTCTCCTAGTCTATAGCTGATAAGTTAAAATCTGCTCCTAAAATTATAACACGACCAGGAAACTTACGCAATATATTTTTCAAGTTTTCTCTTAGGTGTTCTGCCACTACTTCTGGTGACACAGAGGATCTACGAAACATCTGATGATCATGTTTCATCCACCTTTAACACTTATCTGCACCCAAACTATTTCGTATCTGAATCTATACTAATCTCACTAGATGTTATGTTAGTTTTTATTCCTATACACATGCTTCCATCACCAGCTTTAAACCTATCTTTGCGGTATACTAGACTCCAGTCGGAATCTCGAACTTCATTGCTGCTGACATCTGGCTTCATCCAGCTTTCTGTTCGCAGTGCTATCTGGGCATTGTTACCTTTTATTAGCGAGACAGGTTCCGGGCTCTTGCCATAGACGCTCCTGCATTTACCTAATACTATATTAACGTTTTCTTTCTCCAGTCCTCCGTGACGAGTGCTACCACGTCTGGACTGGGAACGCGTCTTTTTGGGCATGTGAACGGATTTTTCTATTCCAAAAATCTCACATGTGCGTGTCAGACGTAATCTGCTACCCTGCTAGTAGCGTCCTGCGTGCAGCCCACTCCTGACGTATTAAGAAGTGTCATACACTCCTGGAAATTGAAATAAGAACACCGTGAATTCATTGTCCCAGGAAGGGGAAACTTTATTGACACATTCCTGGGGTCAGATACATCACATGATCACACTGACAGAACCACAGGCACATAGACACAGGCAACAGAGCATGCACAATGTCGGCACTAGTACAGTGTATATCCACCTTTCGCAGCAATGCAGGCTGCTATTCTCCCATGGAGACGATCGTAGAGATGCTGGATGTAGTCCTGTGGACCGGCTTGCCATGCCATTTCCACCTGGCGCCTCAGTTGGACCAGCGTTCGTGCTGGACGTGCAGACCGCGTGAGACGACGCTTCATCCAGTCCCAAACATGCTCAATGGGGGACAGATCCGGAGATCTTGCTGGCCAGGGTAGTTGACTTACACCTTCTAGAGCACGTTGGGTGGCACGGGATACATGCGGACGTGCATTGTCCTGTTGGAACAGCAAGTTCCCTTGCCGGTCTAGGAATGGTAGAACGATGGGTTCGATGACGGTTTGGATGTACCGTGCACTATTCAGTGTCCCCTCGACGATCACCAGTGGTGTACGGCCAGTGTAGGAGATCGCTCCCCACACCATGATGCCGGGTGTTGGCCCTGTGTGCCTCGGTCGTATGCAGTCCTGATTGTGGCGCTCACCTGCACGGCGCCAAACACGCATACGACCATCATTGGCACCAAGGCAGAAGCGACTCTCATCGCTGAAGACGACACGTCTCCATTCGTCCCTCCATTCACGCCTGTCGCGACACCACTGGAGGCGGGCTGCACGATGTTGGGGCGTGAGCGGAAGACGGCCTAACGGTGTGCGGGACCGTAGCCCAGCTTCATGGAGACGGTTGCGAATGGTCCTCGCCGATACCCCAGGAGCAACAGTGTCCCTAATTTGCTGGGAAGTGGCGGTGCGGTCCCCTACGGCACTGCGTAGGATCCTACGGTCTTGGCGTGCATCCGTGCGTCGCTGCGGTCCGGTCCCAGGTCGACGGGCACGTGCACCTTCCGCCGACCACTGGCGACAACATCGATGTACTGTGGAGACCTCACGCCCCACGTGTTGAGCAATTCGGCGGTACGTCCACCCGGCCTCCCGCATGCCCACTATACGCCCTCGCTCAAAGTCCGTCAACTGCACATACGGTTCACGTCCACGCTGTCGCGGCATGCTACCAGTGTTAAAGACTGCGATGGAGCTCCGTATGGCACGGCAAACTGGCTGACACTGACGGCGGCGGTGCACAAATGCTGCGCAGCTAGCGCCATTCGACGGCCAACACCGCGGTTCCTGGTGTGTCCGCTGTGCCGTGCGTGTCATCATTGCTTGTACAGCCCTCTCGCAGTGTCCGGAGCAAGTATGGTGGGTCTGACACACCGGTGTCAATGTGTTCTTTTTTCCATTTCCAGGAGTGTACATATCTCCACCCAGAAGCGTAGGTCGAGAAAGTCGCGTTGAAGATAGTCGCAGAATAGTCTTAGCCTCTGGTTTAAGCCTTCCTCTCGGCTCCAAACCCAGACCAGAGGACCGCGATGGGTTCTGGAAAAGATACTACAAAGGTCTGCTTCCACCCCACGAGCGAGGTTAACTATCTTCATAAAATCAGCCATCCGTCTGTTAAGAGCCGGGGAAGACATCTGAACCCAGACAGACGGAATGAGCCACTGTTTGCAGCAAGGTACACTCAATACACTCAGTCGCTGCCGGCAGTGCCTCCACATCTCAAACGAGACCCCTTGGCAAGAAAACAGAGAACATTGGCCTTATCTCCAGACCTGCATGCTACGTTAAAATTGACATTAAAATTGCTACACCAAGAAGAAATGCAGATGGTAAACGGCTATCCATTGGACAAATATACGATACTAGAACTGACATGTGATTACATTTTCACGCAATTTGGGTGCATACATCCTGAGAAATCAGTACCCAGAACAACCACCTCTGGCCGTAATAACGGCCTTGATACGCTTGGGCATTGAGTCAAGCAGAGCTTGGATGGCGTGTACAGGTTCAGCTGTCCATGCAGCTTCAACACGATACCACAGTTCATCAGGTAGAGCCACGGGCCGTAACACATCTGAAATGTAACATCCACTGTGCAAAGTGCCGTCAATACGAACAAGAGGTGACCGAGACGTGTAACCAATGGCATCCCATACCATCACGCCGGGTGATACGCCAGTATGGCGATGGCGAATACATGCTTCCAATGTGCGTTCACCGCGATGTCGCCAAACAAAGATGCGACCATCATGACGCTGTAAATAGAGCCTGAAATCATCTGAAAAAATGACGTTTTGCCATTTGTGCACGTACACCATCGCAGGTGCTCCTGTCTGTGATGCAGCGTAAAGGGTAACCGCAGCCATGGTCTCTGAGCTGATAGTCCATGATGCTGCAAACGTCGTCGAACTGTTCGTTCAGATGGTTGTTGTCTTGCAAACGTCCCCACCTGTTGACTCAGGGATCGAGACATGGCTGCACGATCCGTTACAGCCATGCGGATAAGATGGCTGTCATCTCGCCTGCTAGTGATACGAGGCCATTGGGACCCAGCACTGCGTTCCGTATTACCCTCCCGAACCCACCGATTCCATATTCTGGTAACAGTCATTGGATCTCGACCAACGCGAGCAGCAATGTCGCGATACGATAAACCGCAATCGCGATAGGCTACAATTCGACCTTTATCAAAGTCGGAAACGCGATGGTACGCATTTCTCATCCTTACAAGAGGTATCACAACAGCGTTTAACCAGGCAACGTCGGTCAACTGCTGTTTGTGTATGAGAAATCGGTTGGAAACTTTCCTCATATCGCCCGCATCTCGTGGTCGTGCGGTAGCGTTCTCGCTTCCCACGCACGGGTACCCGGGTTCGATTCCCGGCGGGGTCAGGGATTTTCTCTGCCTCGTGATGGCTGGGTGTTGTGTGCTGTCCTTAGGTTAGTTAGGTTTAAGTAGTTCTAAGTTCTAGGGGACTGATGACCATAGATGTTAAGTCCCATAGTGCTCAGAGCCATTTTTTTCCTCATGTCAGCACGTTGTAGGTGTCGCCACCGGCGCCAGCCTTGTGTGAATGCTCTGAAAAGCTAATCATCACAGCATCTTCTTCCTTTCGGTAAAATTTCGCGTCTGTAGCACGTCACCTTGGTGGTGTAGCAATTTTAATGGCCAGTAGTGTATTTACCTGAGGGGCACCATCGCCCGCGTGCTAGAGCTGCGGCATCAAGCAAAAGTAGACTGAGAAGCGTACTTGCATTTCGTCACTGTCTGAGCAACAAATAGCAAATTAACATCTGCATTGCCAACATTATTTCAGTTAACACTCTTAAAGTACTACACGTGTGTTCTTGTGCTCCACTGAGAGAATTTAACGTATGGTCGATGACGAGGTCATTTGAGATGAAGCACAAGATCGTGTTGGGTAGAATGAGGAACATAAGCATCCTGGTATTTGCCTTACTGGGTTTAGGGAAGCCAGGGAAAACCCAAATCTGGACCGTCTGATGGGAATTATAACCACTGATACCTGGATTAAACGCCATTGTCTCACCAGTGCAACACCTCGATGGTGCTGGTTGCCAATCTCAGTGGTACATGATACAGTGGAGAAGGGTTTCGAAGTGATGGAAATCGCGAAAATACAAGTGGCGTCTCCGTAAAGAATTTAAATGTCTGCTGAGAACTTTGTAGTGCCTGGGATGAAGCTTTATCATGCAGTTTCGTTTGCCATCGAAAACACAAGAATGTCTTGTTGTCTACTTGGTAATTACGCAGGAGAGTTAACAGGACGTGAGAGCAGTTTTACTGTTTTTTGTGTACTATCAATTACGAATGAGCACATGAAAAAATATGATCGTAGGGGGAATGTGTGCAAGAAGATAGTTTCGTTTCTTTTAACGTGTGTAAGGGTGCTCATAACCTCGCCGTTGAGCGCCCGTAAGCAGCAAACACATACACGACACACGAATTCAGTGTACCGGCAATAGACTGGTCATTTTAGTCTCGACTGAGTCCCTTATAAAAACTGGTGGTATATCCTAAGCAGCCGTTCCATTGTAGCCCAAGAGAAAGTTATATGATGGGCTTTCCAACATTTTCATGCCACTCTGCAGTGAGTATAACAAACCGGTTACCATTCTTGCCACCCTTTGCTGAAGACTTTCAACTTAGTTCGTACGGGGCCCACACACATGAGCAATATTCTACGATATACAACATGAGTTTTTTTTCACTTGAGTCTATGTGATCGTTCCACTGCAAATGCCTGTAAATTTTTAAATCCACGCATTTTTATCAGTTGACTGATTTCACTTGTGGGTCACTAATATTGTAATAATAGGACTCATGATTTTTAGCGGTTTCTGAACTGCACAGTTTTGCACGTCTGAACATTTAAAGCCAGTTACCAATATGTTCATCAGTTTGAAATATTATCAACATCGGAAGGGATATTTGTGCAGTTTTTTCTGGAATAACAGTTATAGGTAAATATTATGGGAAGGGGCTACTACTAGAGAAAAGTGTTCTAAAGTGGACTCCCCCCCCCCCCCCCCCCCCTGCTAAAGCGATTCTGCATTCTCCTGAACTATACTGTATCCAATTGTAAGTAGCGGTTAAGACTTCTACTAATTTTTAGCGGAGAGTCGCCCACTTCGCTTGTTGCTTATCAGTTTGTAATAACATGTTTTGATGTTTTGACACAGGAAAAAGTTTTTCATCGTCACAAATATTTCGTTATTTCTCCTAAATATCTGCAGGTAAGCCTTTCAGTGAAAAAAGGTAGTATACGTGGAAGATGTATGCAGACACCGGGAGGTTACAGATTAGTTGTACAATGGTAGCACACACATTTCGGATCCAGAAGAGACTACAAGAAGTTGAAAGAACCACAGTTTATTAAGAGTTTCAGAGGGAACATTAGGTAACGATTGACTACAACATAGGATAGTAATGTAGTAGAAGACAGATGGGTTGGTTTCAGAGATGGAAAAGTGAGGCCAGCAGAGAATGGAATAGGTAAAATGACTAGGCCTATTAGATATCACAGGAGATATTGAAATTAATTGATGAAAGGAGAAAATATAAAAGTGCAGCATATGAAGCAAGGGAAAGAGAATACAAAAGTCTAAAAAATGAAAATAACAGGAGGTGCAAAACGGCTAAGAAGGAAAGACAAGAGGACAAATGCAAGAATAAATAGAAGCACATGTCACTAGGGGAAAGATAAATATCGCCTACAGGAAAATTAAAGAACCCTTTGGAGAAAATAGAAGCAGCAGTATGAATACCAAGAGCTCAAATGGAAAACCAGTACTAAGCAAAGAAGGGAACCTGAAAGATGGAAGTAATATAAAGAGGGTCTATGCAAGGCATATGAAAGGAAAGAGGACTTAGATTAAGATGACAAGGGAAATTTGATACTGCGAGAAGAATTTGACGGAGCACTGAAAGACCTAAGTCGAAGCAAGTCCCCTTGAGTAGATGTCACTCCGTCAGAATTACTGATAGCTTTGAGAGAGCCAACAGTAACAAAACTCTCCTATCTGGTGTGTAAGATGTGCAAGACAGGCGAAATACCCTCAGGCCTCAAGAAGAATGTAATAATTCCAATTCCAAACAACGCAGGTAGCAACAGGTGTGAATATTACCGAACTATCGGTTTAGTAACTCAGGGTTGCAAGATACTAACACGAATTCTTTACAGAAGAATGGAAAACTGGTAGAAGTCAACCTTTTGGAAGACGAGATTGGATTCCGGAGAAAAGCAGGGACAGGTGAAGGAATACTGGTCCTACGTTTTCTCTTTGAAGACCGATTAAGAAAATGCAAACCTATGTTTATACCACTTGTAGACTTTGAGAGACTTTTGACAATGTTCATTGGAATATTCTCTTTGAAATTCTGTAGGTAGGAGGAGTAAAACAAAAGGAGCGAGAGGCTATTTTCAACTTGTACACAAACTAGACGGTATTTAAAAGAGTCTACGGGCAATAAATGGAAGCAGTAGTTGAGAAGCGAGTGAGAAGGGGTTTATTCCTAATATTATACAATCTGTACGGTGATGCCTCAGGAACTTAAATGGGAATCCGTGAAGGGAAGGCGACGTTCTTTTCGAGGAACACTAGAGAACCGGCATTTGAAGCTGACTGCAGAACGATTCTACTGCCGCCAACATACATTTCGTGTAAGGAGGACGAAGATAAGATACGAGAAATTAGAGCTCATATGGCCATTACATTTGCTACACCAAGAAGAAATGCAGATGATAAACGTGTATTTATTGAACAGATATATTATACCAGAACTGACATGTGATTACATTTTCACGCAATTTGGGTGCATACATCCTGAGAAATCAGTACCCAGAACAACCACCTCTGGCCGTAATAACGGCCTTGATACGCCTGGGCATTGAGTCAAACAGAGCTTGGATGGCGTGTACAGGTTCAGCTGTCCATGCAGCTTCAACACGATACCACAGTTCATCAAGACTAGTGACTGGCGTATTGTGATGAGCCAGTTGCTCGGCCACCATTGACCAGCCGTTTTCAATTGGTGAGAGATCTGGAGACTGTGCTGGCCAGGGAAGTAGTCGAACATTTTCTGTATCTAGAAAGGCCCGTACAGGACCTCCAACCTGCGGTCGTGCATCCTGCTGAAATGTAGGGTTTCGCAGGGATCGAATGAAGGGTAGAGCAACGGGTCGTAACACAACTGAAATGTAACGTCCACTGTTCAAAGTGCCGTCAATGCGAAAAAAGGTGACCGAGACGTGTAACCGATGGCACCCCATACCATCACGCCGGGTGATACGCCAGTATGGCGATGACGAATACATGCTTCCAATGTGCGTTCACCGCGATGTCGCCAAACACGGATGCGACCGTCATGATGCTGTAAACAGAACCTGGATTCATCCGAAAAAGTTACGTTTTGCCGTTCGTGCACCCAGGTTCGTCGTTGAGTACGCCATCGCAGGGTCTCCTGTCTGTGATGCAGCGTCAAGGGTAACCGCAGCCATGGTCTCTGAGCTGATAGTCGGTGCTGCTGCAAACGTCGTCGAACTGTTGGTGCAAATGGTTGTTGTCTTGCAAACGTCCCTATCTGTTGACTCAGGGATCGAGACTTGGCTGCACGATCCGTTACAGCCACGCGGATAAGATGGCTGTCATCTCTACTGGTAGTGATACGAGGCCGTTGGGATCCAGCACGGCGTTCCGTATTACTCTCCTGAACCTATCGATTCCATATTCTGGTAACAGTCATTGGATCTCGACCAACGCGAGCAGCAATGTCGCGATACGATAAACCACAATCGCGATAGGCTACAATCCGACTTTTACCAAAGTCGGAAACGTGATGATACGCATTTCTCCTCCTTACACGAGGCATCACAACAACGTTTCACCAGGCAACGCCGGTCAACTGCTGTTTGTGTATGAGAAATCAGTTGGAAACTTTCCTCATGTCAGCACGTTGTAGGTGTCGCCACCGGCGCCAACCTTGTGTGAATGCTCTGAAAAGCTAATCATCTGCATATCACAGCATCTTCATCCTGTCGGTTAACTTTCGCGTCTGTAGCACGTCACCTTCGTGGTGTAGCGATTTTAATGGCCAGTAGTGTATTTGCGAGTGTAACAGGAAAGGAAATAACTAGTAATGCTACAGGGTACCAACCGCCACGCACCGTACGGTGTTTTGCGAAGTATGTATGTAGATGTAGATTGAGCAAGCAGGAAAGAAAATCAAAGTAAATCAGCAGAAAGAATTCAAGTTCATGGAGAAGAGATAGAAACCTTGAGGTTTGCCGATGACGTTGTGATTCTGGCAGAGAAGGCATGGGACATGGAAGAGCAGTTGGATGGAATGGATAGCGTTTTGAAAGAAGATTAAAGATATACGTCAACAATAGCAAAACAGGGCTAACGGAATGTATTCGAATTAAACCAGAGGAAACTAGATTAGTGAAACGAGAAACTAAAAGTAATAGAAGAGTATTGCTATCTGAGCACTAAAACAATTGATGACGGTCGATGAGGGTAAAAGATGCAATTTGCGAATGAAAAGAAAAGCGTTTCTGAAGAAGAGAAATTTGTTAACAACTTCTCCGTTTATGTGTTAGGAAGTCATTTGTGGAGGTATTTTGTGTGGATTGTGGCCTACTAGTATGGAAGTGAAAAATGTACAATAAACGGTTCAGACAAGATGAGAATAGAAGCTTTTGAAATGTGGTGCTACAGAAAAATTCAGACGATTAGATGGGTAGACCTGCAGTTAATGAGGAGGTACTGAATAAGACTGGAAAGAAAAGAAATTTGTGGCACAACTTTACTTAAAGAAGGAATTGGTTTATAGGACATGTTCTGAGACATCAAGGGATCACCAGTTTAATGCTGGAGGGAAAGGAGAGAAGGGAAAATCATAGAAGGAGAGCAAGAAATGAATACAGTAAGCAGGGTCCCAAGGATGTAGGTTGAACTAGTTATTCCGGGATGAGGAGGCTTGCACAGGATACAGTAACTTGGAGAGATTCATTAGACCAGTCTTTGGACTGAAGACTGCATCAACAACAACAACAACAACAACAACAACAACAATAATAACAAAAGTCCTTCCTATTTACGCGTGTTTTTGAATAGTAAGAGTTACGGATAATGTTTATGACCAACTATTTCATTTATATACTGTGTTAAAAATTTATTACATCAAACAAAATATGATAGGCTGCAGTTGCATAAATTACACTCCCTTCAGTAGATTGAACTCGATCCTTACTTTTTTATTTTTAAGGTCTGCCTGTATTAGTACACAGTCTTATCCCTTTTGAATTCTCTTGCAGATTCCAAGAGGATAATGGCGAATATAGATAAAAGAAACTGGAATCCGCCTAAAATGACTAAAGCTGTTGACGCAGTTCAGAAAACGAATATTGGTTGGAAGAAGACCAATAAGCATGTTAATGTTCCAGAAACAACACTTAAGAGATTGCCTAACAGGAACTACAAAACACATGAGGAAGCAGAAAAAAAAAAAGAAGGACAGACCTAGAATTTTGGGTAAAGTTCTTGAACTAGAGCTGATTTACTGTTGTCTTGCTATGAAAGCTTCTTTCTTTGGGCTTACTCGTAACGACTTTTGAAGAATGACCGTACAAGTGAGAGGAGAAATAGTTTTGAACACTCTTTCAAAGATGAAACTTCTGGGAGGAAATGGATTAGTCTTTTTCTTTAACGTCCCGGAGCAAACTGTCAGAAACAAGGCCTGCAGGAACATTCTATAGCAGCTCAGCATTGTAAAAACAGAATTTTGTAACCTTCTGGAAGATGTTATATTATACCTGTCTCTTAAATTAGATAATGTTTTCTCTGATTTAACACATTCTTCTAATTACGTTTAATGTTATTTCGTTTATGTTTACAAGGTGTCCGATTTTTAACCATTTTTCAAACTTATCAAATGTAAGATTTTCGAAAATAATTTTTATAGTGACTTTTAATCACATTTCCTAAGAGTAAAATGTAAATGTTGCATAACATCAAAAAGTAAATATTGCATCCTTATAAAGCCTATTTTTTTACTATATTCTGCTTTTTTGAAACAAAAAATCCAAATGTTTGTCCGGTTTTGGGTACTTCCCTCTACTGTGCCTTGCGCCAAGCGCAGAGTTGCTATGCTCTTTAGGTGACTTTCAAAAGCAGTTGATAGTGGGTAGCTGAAAGCTACTTTTCAGTGCGCCATTTCATCAATGTGTCATTGAGTCTGCATTGTGTAGCTGAGCTAAGCCATTCCTCGATAAGCGCACCTTAACCTGTAAATTACATCAGTAGCGCCTCGTGTGTTGTGATGAGTAATACAAACAGTATTCTGGTTTGTTTAAAGTGTGCTACAGAGATCAAGCTAACATGTTGGTAAGTGCACCTTAACGTCTTAGTTGTATCAGTAATGCCAATAGGGAGCCGTATGTATTTTCTGAACACAACAATTAAGTGCCACATGTAATTTGTACTCCGAATATTTATGTATTTGAAAAATAATACAGGCAGTTTTATTTTGGTGGACAGATCAAATTTTTACTCATTATCAGAGATCTGCAATTATAGTTTCGTATTTAATAAGCAGCCTGCACGTGTTTTGTACTCGAAATATTTATATATTTTGAAATATAATTTTATTTTGGTGAGAAGGTCATACTTCTGAGATACTGAACTTCCCTTTCTCTGTGGAATCTTGTCCATCATTCTCTTTGATCATTTTGTGTTTACATTTGATATCTGAAGCATTACAAAGTTATAGCTGAGTATTACGAAAACATGTAGTTTAAGTATTACAACACATTAAAGATCTCAAAAAATGCACCATTTTTAGTAAGGTTTGTTGAGCTAGATTGTCAGAAAATATGACGCCTCTGGACAAACTTGCTGCCAGAGATAGGTTCCAAATAAAAAAAAGCTGTATCAGTCAATCAATGACGTTATTTATATTTGATAGATGAAGTATCTTCTTCTCCATCTAAATAGTGTTTGGTCAGATTCATTCTTACGCATAGCCTCATGTAGGCCTAGGATGAAATATCGACTGCCCGCTTAGCACGTTATTTTTAAGTCATCACCAGTTTCTGAAAGTATTTGTATGGAGAGTAGCCATGTATGGAAGTGAAACATGGACGATAACTAGTTTGGACAAGAAGCGAATAGAACTTTCGAAATGTGGTGCTACAGAAGAATGCTGAAGATTAGATGGGTAGATCATATAAGTAATGAGGTGGTGCTGAATAGGACTGGGGAGAAGAGAAGTTTGTGGCACAACTTGACTAGAAGAAGGGATCGGTTGGTAGTACATGTTCTGAGGCATCAAGGGATCACCAATTTAGTATTGGAGGGCAGCGTGGAGGATAAAAATCGTAGAGGGAGACCAAGAGATGAATACACTAAACAGATGCAGAAGGATATAGGTTGCAGTAGGTACTGGGAGATGAAGAAGTTTGCACAGGATAGAGTAGCATGGAGAGCTGAATCAAACCAGTCTCAGGACTGAAGACCACAACAACAACAACAATCACCAGTGCTAAGTTACATCAGTATTGAAAAAATTTTAAGTATTTTTGATTAATAATCGAATACTTTGGAATATGGTAGCAATTTATGCAAATATGTGGTGAATAATATGTTTTTTTATTAATAATACATTTTAGACCTGGAAACACTGCAGTACTGTCAGTAGCTTTATATAGTTCTCATAAATAACTCAGCCTGTTTGGGTACTTTTGAGCATGAAGCAAAACTCAGATTACTCTGATATTTTTAACGTGGCGCTATCTCTGATTGTAACATTAGTGGAACTCGAAGAATAACTGGGCTAGTTCCACCATGTTTTCTTTATTCAGCTTTTATTTTTATTTTTTTAATTACCCATCACCGCTGTCTTGGGAATTTTCAAATTCCCACCATAACTGTGTTGAATATTTTTTGTTTCTCACGACCGCCATACGGTCCCTTCGCTGTGTAACAAAATTAAGCTTCTAAGTTAAAGCAGTCAACAGGTAGCGCCATCTATGTCATATAATTTGATACTCGCAAAGTCGCTTGTCAAAACCTAGAATCACGAAATTTGATAAGAAGTAAGGATCCACAGTACAATTAAAGGGAAAAAATCTGAAAGTTGTTAATTTGTAATTGTGCTGTGTGGTAGTCTTCAGTCTGAAGACTGGTTTGCTGCAGCTCTCATAGCTGCTCCATCCTGTGCGAGCTTCTTCATCTCCAAATAACTACTGCAGCCTACATCCTTCTGAATCTGCTTACTGTATTCATCTCTCAGTCTACCTCTTCGATTTTTACCCCTCCCCCACACTTTCCTCCAGTACTAAAATGGTGATCCTTTGATGTCTCAGAACGTGTCCTACCAACCTATCCCTCCTTCCCCTCAGACTGCGCCACAAATTTCTTGTCTCTGTTCTACCCAGTATTTCCTCGTTAGATACGTGATCGTCCCATCGAATATTTAGCGTTCTTCTGTGGCACCACATTTCTAAAGCTTCTATTATCTTTTTATCTAAACTGTTTATCGTCCTTGTTTCACTTCCATACGTGGCTACATTTCAGACAAGTACCTTCAGATACCGCCTTCTAACACTTAAATCTATACCCGATGTTACAAATTTCTCTTCTTCAAAAATGCTTTTCTTGCCATTGCCATTCTACACTTTATATCCTCTGTACTTAGGCCATCATCAGTTATTTTGCTGCGCAGATAGCTAAACTCAGCTACTGTTTAAGTGTCTCGTTTCCTAATCTGATTCCCTTAGCATCCCCTTTTTTTATTCGATTACATTCCAGTACCCTTGTTTTGCTTTTGTAGATGTTCATCTCATATCCGCCTTTCAAGACACTGACCATTCCGTTCAACTGCTCTTTCAAGTCCTTTGCTCTCTGTCAGAATTACGATGTCACCTCAAAGTTTTTATTTCTTCCCCCCTGATCTCCAGTTCCCATACCAGATTTTTCTTTTGTTTCCTTTGCTGCATGCTCAGTATAGAAACTGAATAACATCGAGGCTAGGTTACAACCCTCTCTCACTCCCTTCTCAACCACTGCTTCCCTTTCGTGCCCCTCGAGGCTTACAACTGCCATCTGGTTTCTGTACATATTGTAAATAGCCTTTCGCTCCCTGTATTTGACCACTGCCACCTTCATAATTTGAAAGAGAGTATTCCAGTCAGCATTGTCAAAAGCTTTCTCTAATTCTACAAATGCTGTAAACGTAGGTTTGCCTTTCCTTAACTTGTCCTCTAAAGTAAGTCATAGGGTCAGTATTACTTCGCGTATTCCTACAGTTCTTCGTAATGCAAAATGATCTTCCTCAAGGTCTGCTTCTACCAGTTTTTCCATTCTACTGCAAAGAATTCGGGTCAGTATTTTGCAACCATGACTCATTAAACTGATAGTGCGATAAATTTCACATCTGTAAACAACTGCTTTCTTAGGAATTGGCATTACTACATTCTTCTTGAAGTCCGAGGTTATTTCGCCTGTCTCATACATCTTGCACGCCAGACAGGAGAGTTTTGTCAAAGCTGGATCTCCCAAGATTATCAGTAGTTCTGACGGAATTTCGTTTACTGCTAGGGTCTTGTTTCGACTTAGGTCTTTCAGAGTTCTGTCGAAGTCTTCTCGCAATGTCATATCTCCCATCTCATCTTCATCTACGTCCACTTCCATTTCAATATAATTGCTTGCAAGTTCATCTCCCTTCTGTAGATCCTCTATATACTCCATCCATCTTTCAGCTTTCTCTTATTTGCTTAGGACTGGTTTACCATCTGACCTTTTGATATTCATCAGTTGCTTCTCCTTTCCCCAAAGTCTTCTTTAATTTTTCTGTAGGCAGTATATATCTTTCCCCTAGTGAAACATGCTTCTAAATCCTTAAAATTGCCCTCTAGCCATTTGTACTTAGCCATTTTGAACTTGACGTGAATCTCATTTTTTAAATGTTTGTATTCCCTTTCGCCTTCTTCATTTATAGCATGATAAAATTTTCTCCTTTCATCAGTTAAATTCAGTAGCTCATGTGTCAGCCAAGGATTTCTACTAGGCCTCGTCTTTTTACCTGTGTGATCCTCTGCTGTCTTTACTGTTTGAACTGCAGAAGCTACCAACTTGTCTTCTGCTGTTTTCCTTTCCCCTCTTCTAGTCAACCATTGCCTAATACTCCCTCTGAATCTCTCAAAAACCTCTGGTTCTTTCAACTTATCCAGATCCCTTCTCCTTAATTTCCTACCTATTTCCTGTTTCTTCAGATTCAATCTATAGTTCATAACCAATAAATTGTGATGAGAGTCCACATCTCTTCTTGGAACTGACTTACAATTTGAAATCTAGTTCCTGTATCTCTGTCTGACCATTAAATAATCAGTGTGAAGCCTTCCGGTATCTCCAGGTCTCCTCCAAAATACAACCTTCTTTTATGATTCTTAAAACAAGTGTTAGTGATGATTAAATTATGCTTAGTGCAAAATTCTACCAGGCGCCTTCCTCTTTCATTCTTTCCCCACAGTCCATATTCACCTTCTGTTTCTCCTTCTCTTCATTTTGCTACTATCGAATTTCAGTCCCCCATCACAATTAATTTTTCGTCTCTTCTAACTATCTGAATAATTTCTTTATCTCATCAAACATATCTTCAATCTCTTCATCATCTGAGGAGCTAGTTGGAAACTAAAACTTGTACTTCAGTGGTAGGCGTGAGCTTCTTATTTATCTTGGCTACGACAAGCGTTCACTATGTTGTGCATAGTAGCTTACCCGCATTCCTATTCTCTTATTCATTATTAAAGAAACTCCTGAATACCCCTGTTTGACTTGTATTTATAAGGCTGTATTCACCTGACGAGAACTCCTGTTCCTCCTGCCACAGAACTTGACTGATTCCCACTACATCTGACATTAGCCTATCCATTTCCCCTTTTTAAATTTTCTGACCTCGCTGCCCGATTAAGAGATCTAACATTCCACGCTCCATTCCATAGAACGGATGGAGTTTCCCCTTGCTATCAGCTGTTCGCAGTACCAGCACAATAAGGCCGTTTTGGTTAATGTTACAAGGCCAGATATCCCACGAAATTTTTTTTTTTATGTTTGTTATTAGACTATGTCTGTCCATTCGTTTATTAAGACCACTTTTCCTCATGAACGGGTTGACATATCAAGTTGAAATTTATATTACACACTAAAGTCTATAGCCCCTTGTTGGTGTAAGAAACGTAGGCTTCTAAGTCAATGCAGTAAAAAAATATGGCCATTTATGTTACGAGGTTTGACACTCGCAAGCTCACTCACCAAAACCAACAGGGTACTTCCCAATGACGAAGTTTGTCAAGAAGTGATAATTTGTATTTATATCACACGAAAAATATATTTCTTGGTCATTTGTGGGGGGACTGTCTGTCATCTGTCTGTTAAGATTGCTTATCTCATACGGGTATACATAAAGTTGAAATTTATGTCACATATTGAGGTCTATAGCACCTTGGCCGTGTAAAGGAAAGGAAGTTTCTAAGTTCGTGTCGAGACACTGCCATTTATGCCACATATTTTGGTACTCGCAAGCTCATTCATTAAAACTTATACGTTGATCTAGAGTCATGAAATGTGGCTAGAATCAAGGTTTCACAGTACAAGTAAAGGAAAAATTCCAGAAAGTTCTTAATCTGTAATTGTATCACACAAAGAAATACTTGTATTTTTCTCATTTGTTATCTGACTTCAGCCTCATAATTAAAACCTTCTCAAAAGTATTGGAATTCCCGGGACTAATATCTTGCCAGTATCAATGTCGATAACAAGCGAAAATCGTCAAGGTTCTCGATTCGATTCATAAACTCTCTACAGGCATAATTAAATTTGTATGGAGTCCTTTGAGTGCGGGTCTTACTCGCACGTGGTCAGCTTTTTGCAATTGTCCACAATTGATAAAGATCTAATAGACACATGCAGTACCGAAGAGGGGGGCCGCATTACTCTCTTGCAAATTGTAAAATTTCCAGGAAAGCTACATGTAAGTTATTTCTCTTGTAGAGAAGTTACACGTACTAAAGAATTGTAGTTCAGTATTAGTTTTTCTGAGTATGATTGGCGAGGTTATCAGTCTCACATTCTTCTTATGAACTCTCTAAAGTAGCTATGAACGATATTCGCAGTATAGCAGTTCATCGCTGATTCCACATTCAAACAGTAGTGGGAATTTTCATTCAACACCACATCAAAGAAACCTTGCTTTACGTATGAACTTGCTGGCAAAATCAGTGACTGTATTCGTTGATTTCACTGATGGAGAATCCCATGTTCCGCCCTGGCTGCTATAAAAACACTATTGTTTACACCACGTTCGGCTGATTTCGGCTTCTAGCCATTTTCAAGTGTGTGCTACTATACTTGTAAATTTACACTGTCACCCTACGTGGCTCTACATAAATATACATTTGATGAGTGACAATTGAAAACGTTCTAAGTGCCATTTATTCACAAAACACCTTTTCACTGCTGTTGTAATCTCGATACCTCGTTGCATGGTAATGAATTCTTTAATTCTCTTGGTTTTTCTTAATGTTTAAATATTTATTTATGACTGTTTTTTATCCCTCTCTGTTTATTAAACCACTGTTGATGATCCTGGACTCGATCCAGGTGCCAGATCATTCGGGAAAGTGTTTTAGGTATGTGTTATTAAATGGTGCGTGGTCTCTGTGCCTTGCAGTGCTTCACTCTGGAGTTCCACGTGCCACGCGTCAAGGTGTCCTCCGTTTAGCCTGCGATGGTTTTATACATAACGCACAAGATTTTGGTGAGTGGGCACAGCTTTTTGAGCTGCGACAGAGATCCTACAACAGCAGAGGGACGGAGAGGTCTTAGCTCCACAATATTTACGCAAGACTGTTGAGTCACCCGAAGCCACGAACCCATTCTATGTCATTCTAATGCAGACAAATGACTTCTCTGCTTTTTAAGTTGCATTGTTGTAAATGCAGGTGTGTAAAATCTGCAAATGCAGTATGATCAAATTCCCTAACATTCGTGAGTCTCAAATAGTTATTAAAATTTCTTACTCTGAAACAGAAGAATGGAAACATATCAATGAGTTCAAAAGAGAGAAAACCGCAGCCGAGGTATGTCATATTGTATTTCATATGAAAGACCAGCCACCTTTATCAGCTGCAAAGCGGAAAGACCTAGTGACATTATTGCCATTTCTTCCTCGACAGCACACGACTGTTTACAGTAAACTTTACATCTGATCTCAAAAATGTGTTGCGTACGATACTGAGAGATTTTTTCCTTGACTTCAACTTTGTTATTCTTCTGTAACAGATTTAAAAGATACGAGAAATGTCTTTTGCTAAGTACAGTTTGTTAGTTAAAACATTACCACTGTGCTTCTGTATGTGTATTACCACAAATAAAACATAGTGTCCCAGTATTAATGGCACCTGGAACGAAAACTGTCGTACTGGCACTTAGAACCAGTTAGTTTTCTGGTATAGCACTTAGGACGTTCTAAATAAATTATTCATTTCCTAATTTGTCACATTATTTGTTGCGGGTGTGAAACGGACAGCATAATTCTGTGGTATCAGAATACCTTCTCAATTTTTTGGCTACTAATAAGTTATGCACAAAAAGAGGGATATTGTTTGTTGCTTCTCCTGACAACACATAGAATCTTTTCAATTTCCATCCTTTATTTGTCGTTTTAATACGTAACCGCTGTCGTAGTAAACACGAGAGAGAACAACGTTATATAACAGTCACGCTTTAAATTAACATTATTGCCTTAGTGGCATACGCATATAAACATAAAAAAACGTAATGTATCGCTTAGAACTTTGTTCTACCGTAGTGGATTCGACACCGTGCAGTTTACAGTAGGCAGGTGCTCAAAAACGTACCTGGCTGATCGCAACTATCGATGTGTGCCACGGACATGGTGTCTCACTATTATGTCTTTTGTGGGTGTGTTTCAAATTATTGTTAAAGAGGGTGTCGCAGGAGGAATGGTCAGTACAGTCATTCGAAACAAAGAAGTCGAGTAAATATATTGCCGGCCGCGGTGGTCTAGCGGTTCTGGCGCTGCAGTCCGGAACCGCGGGACTGCTACGGTCGCAGGTTCGAATCCTGCCTCGGGCATGGGTGTGTGTGATGTCCTTAGGTTAGTTAGGTTTAAGTAGTTCTAAGTTCTAGGGGACTTATGACCTAAGATGTTGAGTCCCATAGTGCTCAGAGCCATTTGAACCATTTTTTCGAGTAAATATTGGTTCTAAAATAAATACCTGAGGAGCTAAGAGCACTTCTTCATCTTCGACACTGTGAAACAAATCTCTTCTACTGCACTGTCATTGCTCTCCATCGTTTTGGAGCAGGTAGTGTGAACCACAACAAGAAAACAAGTCTCTAAAATGCATACCTTAAGGGCTACGTGCACTTACTTGTTCAGTAGAAGAGTTGGATTTCACAGTAAGTCTTAAGGTATGCATTTTAGAGCCAATATTTACTGGTGATTTTTTCCTTGGTTTGGTCCATAGTACTATCTTTCAGAATATGGAAAGCAAAGAGTTTCACAATATCGAAGGTGAAGAACTACTCATAGCTCTTAATGCGTGCATTTTAGAACGCATGTTTACTGGAATTTCTTGTTTCGAATGATCGTTCCTGTCATATTCCTGAATGTCGACCATTCCTCCTGGGACACCATGTGTACAGTGCGATTCAGCTGCCCCTACCGATGGGTTTTATGCAACCCACATTGCCTTCAAATACTATACACGAGATATTCATAGTGTCTCGCTCACTAAGTGCAAACCAACAGTACTACGGAAAAACAAACAGGACCGTTTTGTAGCGAATTTAATGTAGTTAAATTTTACAATGGGATACGTTTTCGTTAGAGGCCGTTGTTTTTGAGTAATTCAAAACAACGTACAAAAGTGACCTTCAAACGTACCTCTGCTCCCACACTCAGACCTTGTTGGTTAGGATTTCTAGTAAGTTCTTCATGGCACGCCCTCCTACCACTGTACAAAAATTTTGGGACTGCACGAATTGTTTCCTACATTCGATCTCTTTTGGTCTTCATTGACTAGCCTTATTACGCCACCAGCTCAGTCGAGCACTTACAAATTATAAAACTGACAGCTGTGTAAATTTTACCTAACAATTTAGTGAATTTTAGTGGTATAAAATAAACAATTACATCGTTGTATTCGTCAGGCGTCCTGACTGCGAAACTACTGTTCTTGTAAGGGTTAAGTTTGGATCGAATTGCTAACGTAATTAGTTTTACAGTAACACTTCACACATGTTTTTTTCATAAATTTCATGTGTACGTTTAAATTAATAATGTTAACGGACTAGCCGAGTATGCTGTTGGCAGTCAATAGAGATAAAAAAGTCGAATGTCGGAAATAGCTCGCGTAGACGGAAATTCTTGTACAGTGATAGGAGGGAGTGCTACGAAAACATACTAGAAATCGTGACTGATGAGGGATAAGTGTGGTGGTGGAGGTGCGATGGACGATCACTTTTGTACGTTTTTCTCGAATAACTCGAAAATTTTGGCGTCCAGCGAAAATGTATCCCAGAACAAAATTAAACTACATTAAATTTCCTACAAAAAGGTCCTGTTCGTTTTTTCTGACGGACTAATAGTTTGTGGTAGGGAGAGAAGATGAAAAATTTACATGTGCTTTTTGAAGGCGTTTCAGGTTGCATAAAACCCATCGGTAGAGCAACTGAATCACATACTTCACATAGTATTCAATCTAGAAAATGAATTCTAAACTTTAAACAAACATTTTGAAGCACTGAAATTCAAAATTTTTACAAGATTTGTATGGTTGTGAACTGTCATATAATATCACACATTTAATTGCAGATTCTCTGGGCACTTAGTTCCAACGTTTATATCGTTGCTTTTAATAAAATGGCACTGGAGAATTATTTGCAACATTTATACCGTTCCATTTGATGAAATGGAACGCTATAATGTTGCAAATAAGTACCGAGATAATCTGCAGTTATATGACAACTTACAAGCTCATAAATTTTGTGAAAAATTTAAACGTCAGTTCTTTAAAATGTTTGTTTTAAAATTTTGACTTCATGTTATAGAATGATTTACTTAGTGGCAAGATACAAACACAAATATATATGTGTGTACGAGGTGGAATACACACATAATAACAATTTTGAACACACCAACAAAACATATACAGCATAATAGTTGGCCCTTTATCCCTGGCTCATATCGCTAAGAGCGATCAGCAAGGCTGTCGTGCCTGTATGTTGGTATGTCACTGAGAAGGTGTTTACTGTAAATTGGACTGTGTCGAATCAACACGGATATGGAAATGTCCTGTGGTATATGTGATGAGTTTTTGTCACTATGTACGTGTGCCATCACAATAGCAATGTTATTCTAAAGCGCTGACGTATGTAGAACGTTATTCTCGCTCGGGTTTACTATGGCAGCGATTACATATTAACATGACAGAGGTACACCAAGAAAGGCTGACGGAGCAAATTTACGAGTATAGAGGCACGCGCTTGGAAATGATTAACAGGCAAAATCGGCTGATCGTGGTGTAAACAACAGTGATTCTGTAAAATGGAATTGTCCTGCAATAAATTTATTGCTGTGGCACGAAAAAAAATTTATTGTTGACTTTAAGAAGGCATTCGATTTGGTTGACAAAATAGACTTGATAAACACGTATGACTAATTTGAACTCTATGACAAATTAAGAGCTCGATCGAGGAAATCACAACTACTACTGTTCTCCAAGCACAGTGCAAGGGCATGCCGTGGAAATAATTCAGAATTGTTCAAATGGCTCTGAGCACTATGCGACTTAACTTCTGAGGTCATCAGTCACCTAGAACTTAGAACTAATTAAACCTAACTAACCTAAGCACATCACACACATCCATGCCCGAGGCAGGATTCGAACCTGCGACCGTAGCGGTCGCTCGGTTCCAGACTGTAGCGCCTAGAACCGCACGGCCACTCCGGCCGGCGGAAATAATTCGTGACTGACTCAGGTGCCAGACACTAGGGTTCGGAAGAATTGAGATGATGATGTGTTTGCGACTGAGCAAAGACTAAACATTGGGAATATGTAAGAACAAATTCGAATATCAAGCAGTTGTAAAAGGTGCGATGATACTAACCACTAGAGGAGCAATCACAATACACCGTACAACGTTTCATGTGGTCTCTGAAAAGAAAAGTTTTCATCTCAGAAGATGTCATAAACGACATGCAGAAACAGTCCAATGCACAGAAAAAGAGATTCCATGTCCTTGGAAATCAAGTTCAGAACAGCCAAGTGATACTGGATACGGTTGGTATAACCCCAGCTAGGCTACCAGGAATAGTGGTGAAGGGAAGCGCAAAGAAGTAGAAAGGCTTAACAGCTACCCAGAGACCTTCGCTCAAACGTCACGATCAGGTGCAGATGACGGCGCGATTCTGATCCACCAAGGATACTTTTTATGCCCACAGCGTCATTGCAAAACAATATTGGAGGTCCTTGTAGTAAGAGCACCGTTCTTCCAACTGTTGACGTTGGCTTTCGAAAGCGTAGCCTTGAAGCTGTTCATTGGCCAGGCGATGCTGAATGGACTCCTGGCCATCCTACGATCGAGGAGAAAGACGTTACGGGCACTCGAGCCTGGGACCTTCAGACAACAGTCGGAGTGTGCTGATCACACCGCTACGGGAGAGTGCACGTGAGAACTTAGGGCAAACCAAGGATATCCTCTAATAGAATATCAGGCAGTAGGAAGAAGGCGATGAATCTAGAGTATGGCCAAAAAAAGATCTATGTAACAAGACTGTGGGACTCGACACACCAAGTGGCAATGGAACATTGTACGAGATAGACTGAAAAGTAATGCCACATGCTTGTAGAACACGAGAAAAAACAGGAAGCCCAGATAAAATTTAAATTACTGTCCTTAAGCTTCAAAATCGTACATTTATTTTTCAACATAGTCACCGATAACACTAACACATTTCTCGATACGTTTAAAAAGTTTTGCCCGCAGCTCGTGGTCGTGCGGTAGCGTTCTCGCTTCCCACGCCCGGGTTCCCGGGTTCGATTCCCGGCGGGGTCAGGGATTTTCTCTGCCTCGTGATGGCTGGGTATTGTGTGATGTCCTTAGGTTAGTTAGGTTTAAGTAGTTCTACGTTCTAGGGGACTGATGACCATAGATGTTTAGTCCCATAGTGCTCAGAGCCATTTTAACAAGTTTTATCACTGCTTCATTCTGACTTTTTCGAATCCAGGACTTGCCTTCGCCTCATCGTCTGAGGTGTAATGATTGCAAGTGAGGTTTCTCTTGAGTAAAGTGAAAGAAATAAAAATCTCAAAGCGTAATATCGGGAGAGTAAGGGGATGTGGAATCAGTTCAGATTTCAGGTTACGCAGAGCCTCTTCAACTGTGCGCGAGGAGTGTGAATGAGAGTTGTCATGTCGCCAAATTACTGGCGCCAGCCTGCTTCTAACACGACAAATTCGACTTCGAGTTAGAGTCTTCATGTCCTGAGAAGAATTTGCCGATGTTCCTCGTACCGGGTAATCGGTCACATAAAAGCGGTGAGCATCCCAAAACACAGTCAAAAGATTTTTTTGCCCATGATTGTGTTTTGAACTTTCTCGTCTGAGGAGAAGACGGATGTTGGTATCCAGCACTCTGTCCTTTCCGTTCTGGTTGGTAATAATGGACCCATGACTCATCCTCTTAGAAAAAAGTCGTCTGCTTCGTCACGGTGGCGCTGCAAAAGTCGCTAGCAACATTCCAGTCGACACTGCTTGTTCTCGTCTGTGAGATGGCGTGTTACCCATCGTGCACAGATTTTATGGTATCCTACCTGATCAATAGTGAAGCCGACACTTTCCTTCGATATTTCAATATGGTTTTCGATACGCCTTTGAGTGGTTCGATGGTCATTTTCAATCAAATTGTCGACGAGTTTGGGATGTTTATCGACTGTGGCAGTGATCGAACGTCCGCTGCGTTTTTCAACAATTATGATTTTTCCAGGCGCGCAGCTACGCAATTTTACTGTCCATTGATTTACAGTAGGCCTATCAACAGCAGCATCGCTATAAACAGTGAGTATCACTAAGAGTCACCTTTTAGCAGTAAAAAATTCGATAACAGCACTCGCGCTGACATAGCACTACAATATCTCTCCATGCTTCCGCTACTCAAAGCACACTGGTTGAACGCAGCACATTCAAACTATTCATGCATGTACAGGGGGAGTTATCTTCTGTATGCCATTCGGTGTGTTTCTCAAGGCCATTTAGGTGGCGTTCTACAAGCATATATTTGTGATTTCATAGCCCACACTTGTTCCTCTATGCATTCAGTAAAGAATGTCAAAGCAAGGCAAGTTCCGGCACTAACAAAAGAAATAATCTAATTGATTTAAGTAAACAATTCGTACAGAAACCAAATGGCAGTTATAAGAGTCGAGGGGCACGAAAGGGATGCAGTGGTTGGGAAGGGTGTGAGACAGGATTGTAGCCTGTACACGATGTTATTCAGTCTACAAATTGAGCAAGCAGTAAAGGAAACAAAAGAAAAACTCGGTGTAGGTATTAGAATCCATGGAGAAGAAATAAAAACTTTGAGGTTCGCCGATGACATTGTAATTCTGTCAGAGACAGCAAAGGACTTGGAAGAGCAGTTGAACGGAAAGAACAGTGTCTTGAAAGGACGATATAAGATGAACATCAACAAAAGCAAAACGAGGATAATGGAATGTAGTCGAATTAAGTCGGGTGATGCTGAGGGAATCAGATTAGGAAATGAGACACTTGAAGTGGTAAAGGAGTTTTGATATTTGGGGAGCAAAATAACTGATGATGGTCGAAGTAGAGAGGATATAAAATGTAGACTGACAATGGCAAGGAAAGCGTTTCTGAAGAAGAGAAATTTGTTAACATCGAGTGTAGATTTAAGTGTCAGGAAGTCGTTTCTGAAAGTATTTGTATGGAGTGTAGCCATGTATGTAAGTGAAACATGGACGATAAATAGTTTGGACAAGAAGAGAATAGAAGCTTTCGAAATGTAGTGCTACAGAAGAATGCTGAAGATTAGATGGGCAGATCATATAACTAATGAGGAGGTATTGAATAGAATTGGGAAGTAGAGGAGTTTGTGGCACAACGTGACTAGAAGAAGGGACCGGTTGGTAGGACATGATCTGAGGCATCAGGGGATCACAAATTTAGCATTGGAGGGCAGCGTGGAGGATAAAATCGTAGAGGGAGACCAAGAGATGAATACACTAAACAGATGCAGAAGGATGTAGGTTGCAGTAACTACTGGGAGATGAAGAAGCTTGCACAGGATAGAGTAGCATGGAGAGCTGCATCAAACCAGTCTCAGGACTGAAGACCACAGAAACAACAAGTCGTGAAACGTATGTAGAAAAGGAGGCAGTACACAATAGACAGAGTTACAGGAAGGCTATGCACGAAATCGACGAGACATAACGAGCAGGAAATGTACAAGGATCACTTGCAGGTGGCTACTTGTGAGGGCAACGTTCCGCTGGCGCTAGTGTTGCAGTGAAACTTGGAGGAGCTGTAGCGACTCACGAGAAGAAGAGCACGGACAGCGGGTTGGCCGTCTTGCGCGGGTTGTGGCGGGTGCGCTTCTTGCCGGCGTCCATGGCCGCTGGGGCGTGCTGGCTGCTGGCTGCTGGCCACTGTCTGCTGCGCTGCGTGACGTCTGGCCGCCGGGAAGGATGGCGGGCGACTACGCTGCGCATATAGCAGCACACAGTGTGGAGCTGCGCTTATCAGACTAGCAGGTGCGGGCATGTGCGACCAGCGCGGGGAGGGGACGGCTCGGACGAGGCACTATCAGCTACTGCCGGAGCGTGCGATAATATTGTACTGTTTCGCTTTGTGATTGTGTTCTCGTCTTCAGTTATCGACCTTAGTAGGCGATAGTGTTGAAGGGCGACGCCACACGTCATACCTAAACTTATCAGGCAGACTGAATGATCAGCTAGCTGGTAGCAAGTTGGTACGACTTTGGCACTCTCTCATACTGGTCGCGTACTTCATCCTAGCCCCTCTGTGGCTGACTTCGTGCCGCCCCGGAATGTTTACGCTCGTTGCCAGTCTTACCTACGTAACGGTACTGTGCGCCGTAACAATAAGTAACCGTTGTGAATATGCAGAGGGGTTCAGAAAAATGTAGACGGTCTTTGATAGTTAACATCCTTGAAACAAAGTGACATATCTTTGCAATTTTGTGCGGTAGCGTAGTCCATTGTTTTCTCAGCAGATCTTGGTACGCGTTCTCCAAAAGATAACAATGCAGCAATGCTGTCTGAGCAACGCAAGACCGTATTGAAGTGGTACTGGAAGTACGGAAACATGATGGAGGTACAACGGCAATGGCGTAATGTGTACGAAACTCAGCCACCGACATCTACAGCAATTTATCGTATTCGTGATAAATTTGAAACCGACGGTACTGTTCAGGATGTGGATAAGGTCTGACCGACCAATAACATCAACAAGTTCAGCTTCCAGCGCTGCTGCGGTGTAACATTTTACTGTGTCACCTCAAAAATATGTGAATCAGGGTGCACGTGAAAGGGGGTAAGCCGATCAAGCGTACGACGAATTCTGAAAACCGCAAAGTGGAAAGAGCACATTCCAAGATCGCTACACTCTATGAATGGTGACGATGCGGGTCGAAGGATGGTGTACTGTGAGTGGTTTGAAGGCATGCTTCGCGAAGATGAACGGTTTGCATGGATGATTTTCTGGTCTGACGATGCACAATTCGAACTGAACGGTACTGTAAACCCTACAACTGTGAGTACTGGACTCCTGAAAATCTTCACGTTCACGTGGACAATAATGTTATTCTACTGGGTTTAATGTGTGGTTTGGTCTTCGTCGCGCGATTTTATTGGCCCATACTTCTTCGATGGTACCGTAACTGCTGAGGCGTGTCTTCATATACTGCAAATATCGACTTTACCTGCCAAGTAATATGTGTTTAGAAATGAAAGATTTTACCTGAAACAACATGGCGCTCTCCTTCACCACCACAGAGATGTCAGGACCTACTTGGATGAAAATCTACCACGAAGAAGGATAGATCGAAGAGGAACTGTTGAGTACCCACCAAGGTTTCCATTCCTTACATGCCTTGACTTCTGCCTATGGGTGACCTTACAAAAAGAAATTTATCAACAGAAGCCAGGTATACTGAACGAGCTACGACGAACCATCGAGGCGTCCTGTGCAGCTATAACATCGGTAACAGTGACAGCCGTGGTTCGGTCAACAGTTCAGCGACATCCATGTTGTTCGTCTCCTAATGGGGGTCACTTTGATACATAAAACAACCTTCACCCCGAGCAAGAATTGTAACAGTATGTCATTTTGTTCTATTAATACTGACTATCAAAAAATGTCTACATTTTTCTGGACGCCTCTGTTGTGCTCATCCGTGAACGGTGTTGTGCGTGTTGTTGTTGTTGTCTTCAGTCCTGAGACTGGTTTGATGCAGCTCTCCATGCCACTCTATCCTGTGCAAGCTTCTTCATCTCCCAGTACCTACTGAAACCTACATCCTTCTGAATCTGCTTAGTGTATTCATCTCTTGGTCTCCCTCTACGATTTTTACCCTCCACGCTGCCCTCCAATGCTAAATTTGTGATCCCTTGATGCCTCAAAACATGTCCTACCAACCGATCCCTTCTTCTAGTCAAGTTGTGCCACAAACTTCTCTTCTCCCCAATCCTATTCAATACCTCCTCATTAGTTACGTGATCTACCCACCTTATCTTCAGCATTCTTCTGTAGCACCACATTTCGAAAGCTTCTATTCTCTTCTTGTCCAAACTATTTATCGTCCATGTTTCACTTCCATACATGGCTACACTCCATACAAATACTTTCAGAAACGACTTCCTGACACTTAAATCTATACTCGATGTTAACAAATTTCTCTTCTTCAGAAACGATTTCCCTGCCATTGCCAGTCTACATTTTATATCCTCTCTACTTCGACCATCATCAGTTATTTTACTCCCTAAATAGCAAAACTCCTTTACTACTTTAAGTGTCTCATTTCCTAATCTAATTCCCTCAGCATCAGCCGTTTTAATTTGACTACATTCCATTATCCTCGTTTTGCTTTTGTTGATGTTCATCTTATATCCTCCTTTCAAGACACTGTCCATTCCGTTCAACTGCTCTTCCAAGTCCTTTGCTGTCTCTGACAGAATTACAATGTCATCGGCGAACCTCAAAGTTTTTACTTCTTTTCCATGAATTTTAATACCTACACCGAATTTTTCTTTTGTTTCCTTTACTGCTCGCTCAATATACAGATTGAATGACATCGGGGAGAGGCTACAACCCTGTCTCACTCCTTTCCCAACCACTGCTTCCCTTTCATGCCCCTCGACTCTTATAACTGCCATCTGGTTTCTGTACAAATTGTAAATAGCCTTTCGCTCCCTGTATTTTACCCCTGCGACTTTCAGAATTTGAAAGAGAGTATTCCAGTTAACATTGTCAAAAGCTTTCTCTAAGTCTACAAATGCTAGAGACGTAGGTTTGCCTTTTCTTAATCTTTCTTCTAAGATAAGTCGTAAGGTTAGTATTGCCTCACGTGTTCCAACATTTCTACGGAATCCAAACTGATCTTCCCCAAGGTCCGTTTCTACCAGTTTTTCCATTCGTCTGTAAAGAATTCGCGTTAGTATTTTGCAGCTGTGATTTATTAAACTGATAGTTCGGTAATTTTCACATCTGTCAACACCTGCTTTCTTTGGGATTGGAATTATTGTATTCTTCTTGAAGTCTGAGGGTATTTCGCCTGTCTCATACATCTTGCTCACCAGATGGCAGAGTTTTGTCAGGACTGGCTCTCCCAAGGCCATCAGTAGTTCTAATGGAAAGTTGTCTACTCCCGGGGCCTTGTTTCGACTCAGGTCTTTCAGTGCTCTGTCAAACTCTTCACGCAGTATCTTATCTCCCATTTCGTCCTCATCTACATCCTCTTCCATTCCCATAATATTGTCCTCAAGTACATCGCCCTTGTATAAATCCTCTATATACTCCTTCCACCTTTCTGCCTGCCCTTCTTTGCTTAGAACTGGGTTGCCATCTGAGCTCTTGATATTCATGCAAGTGGTTCTCTTCTCTCCAAAGGTTTCTTTAATTTTCCTGTAGGCAGTATCTATTCTACCCCTAGTGAGATAAGCCTCTACATCCTTACATTTGTCCTCTAGCCATCCCTGCTTAGCCATTGTTCAATTTATCCAGGTCTCATCTCCTCAATTTACCACCTTTTTGCAGTTTCTTCAGGTTTAATCTACAGTTCATAACCAATAGATTGTGGTCAGAGTCCACATCTGCCCCTGGAAATGTCTTACAATTTAAAACCTGGTTCCTAAATCTCTGTCTTACCATTATATAATCTATCTGATACCTTTTAGTGTCGCCAGGATTCTTCCAGGTATACAACCTTCTTTTATGATTCTTGAACCAAGTGTTAGCTATGATTAAGTTATGCTCTGTGCAAAATTCTACCAGGCGGCTTCCTCTTTCATTTCTTCCCCTCAATCCATATTCACCTACTATGTTTCCTTCTCTCCCTTTTCCTACTGACGAATTCCAGTCACCCATGACTATTAAATTTTCGTCTCCCTTCACTACCTGAATAATTTCCTTTATCTCGTCATACATATCATCTATTTCTTCATCATCTGCAGAGCTAGTTGGCATATAAACTTGTACTACTGTAGTAGGCATGGGCTTTGTGTCTATCTTGGCCACAATAATGCGTTCACTATGCTGTTTGTAGTAGCTAACCCGCACTCCTATTTTTTTATTCATTATTAAACCTACTCCTGCATTACCCCTTTTTGATTTTGTATTTATAACCCTGTAATCACCTGACCAAAAGTCTTGTTCCTCCTGCCACCGAACTTCACTAATTCCCACTATATCTAACTTTAACCTATCCATTTCCCTTTTTAAATTTTCTAACCTACCTGCCCGATTAAGGGATCTGACATTCCACGCTCCGATCCGTAGAACGCCAGTTTTCTTTCTCCTGATAACGACGTCCTCTTGAGTAGTCCCCGCCCGGAGATCCGAATGGGGGACTATTTTACCTCCGGAATATTTTACCCAAGAGGACGCCATCATCATTTAATCATACAGTAAAGCTGCACGCGTACTGATTGTTAATACACAGAAGGGCCAAAAAACTGGTACACCTCCCTAACATTGTGTAGCACCTCCTTGAGCACGCAGAAGTGCCCCATCACGACATTGCAAGGACTCGACTAATGTCTGAAGTAGTGCTGGAGGGAACTGACGCCATGAATCCTGCTGGCCTGTCCATAAATGCGTAAGAGCACGACGGGGTGGAGATCTCATCTGAACAGCACGTTGCAAAGCATCGCAGACATGCCCAATAATGATCATGTCTGGCGAGTTTGGTGGCCAGCGGAAGTGTTTAAACTCAGAAGAGTGTTCTTGGAGCCACTCTGTAGCAATTCTGGACGTATTTTCCTGCTGGAATTGCTCAAGTCCATCAGAATGCACAATGGACAGAATGAATGCAGGTGATCAGACAGGATGCTTACGTACGTGTCACGGGTCAGAGTTGTGTGTAGACTTATAAGGGACCCCATATCACTCCAACTGCACACACCCCACATCATTATATAGCCTCCACCAGATTTAACAGTCCCCTGCTGACATGCAGGGTCCGTGGATTCATGAGGTTGTCTTCATACCCGTATTCTTTCATCCGCTCGATACAATTTGAAACGAGACCCGTCCGACCAGGCAACATGTTTCTACTCATCAACAGTCCAATGTCGGTGTTGACGGGCCCAGGAGAGGCGTAAAGCTTTGTGTCGTGGAGTCATCAAGGGCACACGAGTGGGCCTTCGGTTTAGAAAGTCCATATCGATGATGTTTCGTTGAATGGTTCGTACGCTGACACTTGTTCATGCCCCATCATTCAAATCTGCAACAATTTTCGGAAGCGTTCCACTTCTGCCATTGAATGATTCTCTTCAGTTGTTGTTAGTCCCGTTCTTGCAGGATCTTTTTCCGGCCGCAGTGATGTCGGAGATTTGATGTTTTACCGGATTCCTGATATTAATGTGATATTAGCGTGAAATGGTCGTATGAGAAAATCCCCACATAATCACTACCTCGAAGATGCTATCTCTCATAGCTCGTGCGCCGACAATAACACAACGTTCAAACTCATTGTAATCTTGATAGCCAGTCATTGTAGTAGCAGTAACCGATCTAACGACTACGCTAGACACTTGTTGTCCTATATAGGCGTTGCCGACCGCAGCGCGTATTCTGCCTGTATCTGTATTTGAATAAGCATGCCTATACCAGCTCCTCTGGCGCTTCAGTGTGTTATGAGCTAAGCGGCCGCAGCTGGTCCTTCAGGCGAATCGCCATCAACTTCAGTGTCACTTCTGCAAGGCTTATGCCCATTACACATTCCTTTCTTTCACAAGGTATGAGTTGGCTGCTCTGGGAGGAAGAGGCGGAACTTGTCCCAGCAGCCAACGTGGTACATGCTAATCGCAAGCTTACGCTCCCAGTATCCTCCACTCAGGGGCCAAGTAAAAGTGAGCCACTGCATATCTACACAAAAATGAGGTGATTCCTGTACATCTTTAGCAGACGGCACTGAGTAATATACCACTGGAGGCATTTTGGGGCCAAAGGCAGAATGGAATTCGTTGTGATGATCCTCAAACCACTGCAGCATGATCTCATTTGTGAAATGAACGGTTATCGTGCTGTGAATTGGCATGTCCGACGGGAAAGACATCAGACATGAAGAGATCTAGATGTTAAGTGATGATAATGCGATAATCAACTGAATGTATAAGAACTAAACACTTCTAGACAATGAACTGTATAGCCCAATACTGTTATCATTGATTCTAGAGTAGATAAGGCTCTGGAAGCCGAACCACCCTCACTCTACCACAGGTCCTGCGGGTAGCTGTCTTCTCTGTTTCATCGAAAATCCAGTGCTTCTACGTCTATGCTCAATAGGTACTAATGGCGGCAGTAGTTGTACAGCCAATGAGCCTTTTATTGCCACGAAATTCATTGGGCCTCCACAATCTGCCGTTTATCGAATGTTATTTCACTACTATCTGCATATTATGGAGTCTACAGATTTATTCCTCTGTATTTCTGGCACCTGCATTCCGCCCGTACTGCGTATTTTATAATTCGAAACAGTTGCAACTGCTGCGAACTCGTTTACGCCAGAAATGAAAAACACACAAAATATATAAAAAACTGTTCTTCAGACAAGTGGAAGAAACACATTCTGTCTCTCACTGGGTACAGTAAACTACCAGATGGTGGGCAGGAAGGTGAACAACGTGCTCAGGTACGTTGGTCTAAAAAATAGTCTGTTTCATCAGCTAGTGGCAATTCACTAAGCTCAGACCATCAATCACTCTGACTGCTAGATCTTCAATAATGAGAGATACTCCCCCGCGCCCCTCCTCCTCCGTTCGCCGTAAGTAACTTATGACGTGACGGCACCAAAATATATAATCATACCTTAAACTTTTAAAATTTCTCTCGATTATACTGTGTCTTAAACGTCTGTATTCTGATAATCGATTCTGAAGTAGAAATAAAGCTTGTAAAACTGTGTTATTGTCTTCGATCTTAAATATCTGAAAGTTTTATTAATACGTATAAATTAATAACTGGAATACTATGTAAAAGTAAATTGTTAATTGTAAAGATTCTTCAACTCCCAAGGGGACTTTATTATTTTGAATTCGCATTTGCAATAGGCATTCAGGTAAGCCAGGAAACTACACTGTGTTGTCCCCTCCTGGGCTTTTTTTGGATGACCTTAGCGCTTTTATCGTTTTTGTGTCAAATTCAGATGGCGGAGAATATTTAAAAGTGTTCTGAGTCGAGTGACTCTAGTTAGCAGAAAGTGAAGTGGTGTGGATGACGCCTTCAAGCGTATAGCTATAGCGTGTATTTACGTGTGACGAAATGTTAATCAGATTCTCTACCAACTGGTGTGATAACATTTTGCACAATTGTAAGTCGTCTCCAAAAAGTACTAGTCACGGACTCAAGAATTTCTGGACGTATGTTGTGGTGAAATAATTACACCACAAGCACTTCAAGAAATCGGCTGTGGGTGGCAACATGGCAAGCCATTATTAATTCAAAATATATGAGATGTGAAGAAACTTTCTAACATATTTGTCATCATCAACAATGACATAACTGCTACAAGGCAAGAACTTTTATGTAATTTAATAACTAACAGTGTATAGGAAGTAATAGTCATCTCAAGGCACATCTTCCATTCCTTGAATTTTGAATATTACACTTGTTTTAATTTCAGTAGTTTTAATGTTGTCTACAAACACTCAAAATAATTTTCCTTTGTCATTTTGAAAAGAAGTAAGTTGTTGCTAATCTGTTTTCACAAAACATAGAAGCCTGAAACGACAATGCCAAAATGTCATCATATTTCACTAAGTACTGAGTGGAACTAAATACCACTAATGAAAGCATATGAGTGGAATTTGATGCATTTTTCAACTTGATACAATTAAATTCGCTTGTTGCCAAATCTGCATTTAACATAAATTATTTTCAATTATTAATGAGATTATATTTCAAATTAGCAGCCAGAAAGCTACGTAGTTATAGTATTTGCTTGCATCCATCTTGTTTACTGATGGCTTTGTAACAATGAAAGAAAATTTGCGTTAAAGTAATTCATGCCAACACGAAAGAATATTCAGGATCTGTCTCATCAGGACTGGTGACCATCTTATTTATTTCAGCATTCGTTTCAGAAGATATACTAACGGTAAGTTAGTTGCTGCTCTCATCCTGATGTTCATTAATCACTGTTGTTTTGGGGGATATTTCTAAGTATCAAAACGGTACTGCAAGTAGGAAATGAAAAGTATTTATATTTGTGTGGTAGGTAAATGACCTTACGTTTTGGAATCAAGTACACGATTTCCTGTAACAATGATTTCAGTGCAGGCTTACACGCATTCATAAATAGTCAATATTGCTACAAGCGACATATTTTTCCAGTGTAGTAACAACGCCGAAACTCCTAAGGCTATTAGAAACAGTGCAAACTCTAAATTAGCAGTTCGATGCGAGTGTAAAGTTACGACGCGCTCAAGGTCACGAGCAAAGTCACACGGCCAGACACACTCAGTTGGCTGAAGAACAATTGTGACATCGCGTACTGTCGTCGAACGAGTTTACACAAATTTTTGTTACCGTAGTCCCGTGGAATATGCGTTTAATATTTGACTAGTTGGGGTGAAGTTACAAATCGATTGTGTGTGTTCTTAATCGTGACCTGTAGTGTAAGGTGAAACCATAATGACGCCACTTGATTTATTGATATATTTTTTCACCCTATAAGAATTTTCATTTCCTAGCGCAAGTACAATGAAGTTATTCTGTATTTGGTAGCGATGTACCATAGCGCTGAAGTCTATTGTTATTTTACTACAGCTGTGTGAAGTAATATACTGTTTTAGCAGTGAGTGGTCTGAGGAACGAGTGTTTGTTTATTACGAAAAGTAAGCATTGTTTGTGCTCATATAAAGCGAAAGTGTAAAAGGCGTGCCAGAGTCCTCTACATGCGTGACAGACTGAACTGTCATAGTAAAGCTGAAAGAAGCCTAACAACTCTATTGATTGTCTTGCCAAGGACTGATAAGGTAGGATGAAGTAGATCTTTAGTTACCAAGAAGTATGAAATAATATGACTGGAAGACGCTGACTACAAATATAGAATCAACATCTGAATTGATACCCTGCATTCTTGCTGCTGTTGAGCCTGTTTGGATTTGTAAGCCTGAAATGCTCTCTTAAAAATCACTCCTTACCCACACATATCACTTCCTACTAGTCATCATGATACAACAACAGTAACTTCCTATTCCACAACATGTGTCCCTCCCAAGAAACAAACCTGTTTATGCATACCCCCTCCCAACAAAGTCCATACCTTCATCCTAAATAAAACATTCCTCCAATCCTGTTCCATCATCCAAACTTCCCTGTATATCCTATGATGTGGACAGATAATCTCAGTCCAAGGCGAAGAGCTGAGCTGCAATTGCCAACGGGAAGAACATCCCCATTTGGTCACAGTACCTGTACTGTACTCCCACTAAAAAACTCATTCTCACCCTCTTCTGCTAAACTTCAACTCCCATATTACTGGTGACACAATATATCTACGACCCCTTCAGCCCATCCCTTATGATTTCCTCAGCCACACAGACTATATCTTTTCCTTCGTTATTATTGTCACTGAACTAAACATCCACAGCAGACCTCCTGCAGAAATACAGTAGTGTCCTTGGTTTACTGACTCCTTCCAAGATGACATAGACCCCATCTGCCAGCAAACAGACTGAAAGTAAGGCAATTCCAGATGTCATCTTAGCATATCCTAAACCGGTTTGATACATCACTGAAAAAGCCCTTGATACAAGTGAGCACCTACCTGTCCTAAACATTACCTCATCAGCATGTCCCCCACCCTAGTATCTGTCTTAAAGATATGCAGGACTACTCCCAAATCAATTGAATACCTACCAGCAGACTATAGATGCCCATATCAGATCCATTCAATAATCTTCCATCAACATGATTTTTGCCCACAAGTCACCTGCTTTCTGCAACTTATCCTGTTAGACGCTAAGTCTATTCACATCTCTACCAAGGCCATTCATCCTAATCGCCCCAATCTTGCATTCTTCACCTCCCCCTCCCTCAAAGCTCAACTCCTGTTTGCTGAATCTTGTCTGTTATACTGTTTGTACCTGGCAGCTCGTGAGCGTGGTACAACCACATACCACGAGAGACACAAAGTAAATTAATTAAACGCTGAAAACTACCGAGATTTGTACCGAACATGCACCAGAATTGACACTATATTCTCATTAATTTCGTCAAGTATTGGAAAGCCTTCCTTCAATTCACGGGGCTCTAGAAGAGTCGTAAAACTACCGTGGGCTACTGCAGACTATCATCGGTAAGCGTCGACTAAGGCAGTTTTTTTAGTAGCCTTGGTCAATTAAGGTCGTAATCGCGATACCAGTATGTTACGCGTTTAGCATACCTCTCTGGCGTTGCCTCTTTACCATCTCTTTGTTTGCGTATGCGATCAGTGTCTTATTAGATTCCCCCAGAAACTGGAAGCGGTGAACCGTCTAGAAATTGAGTGCTGAGTGAGGCTATTTAAAGGGACGCATAACCTATGGAATATTTTTGTTCTACATAGTTATGCTCCTGCCTATTACATAAATATAAACAGTGTTTATAGCAAAATTGAAACTGTCACCGTTTAATTCAGGTTTTATTCGAAAATTGTTGATTTGTAACGCAAAACAGAGAGATGTAGTAAAAATAAAAAAATAATACAGGTTTATCATATAGCGCTAGAAAACGCAGTTTCCTAAAAAAAATTAAAAAAAACATCAGAAAACGAAAACATACCAAACAGCGCTTCAGTACTTCGACGAGCATGTACAAAAGATGTTCCGGTTATTCATAAACAGCTTCACACTTAATGGTAATAACAGGAATCTTCTGCCTTTGATCATGATGGAGAATGTTCTACTGAGTACAAAATAACAACAGTAATTACACACAGTTTTATGTTTCTGCACGTAGCTGTACTTCCCTCCAAAGTAATTGCTTTGGTTACATAAAAGCGCAAAGTAACGCGATCATCTAATTTATATTGCTTATAAAATGCAATTTAAATTTTGTAAAGAACACTGAACGATGTGTGGTTCTAACTATGTGCAAAACAAATAAGCAAACAAAAAACAAAGACAATTCGTCGGCTCCCAGTTTCTCTCTCACACATTCATTTATGTTTTCTTCTCTACCAATACTAACTGCTCTACACGTAATCCTACAATTTGCTACGTAAATTATGTACTGCACCAAAACCACCGAACTGTAATTTTCGGTAAGCGCAACTCTTGTCTCTAACCGTTCCTCCATAGCTACCATCCCTTATAGAACAGCGTGAGTAAACCTGACCACTTCGCATCGTATTTTTCTGACATCTTCACAATTCATGGACGCCCTCATTTCAACAACTCCCTGTTCCCTACGGTCCATGAAAATACAGACAGTATTCTCCCACCCCTGCTACCAGATTCCACTATTTGGACAATATAGCACATACAGAGATAATCAGACCATTCGTAGCACATGTCATACAACAAGTACTACACAAAAAATTGAGCACTGTCGCCAGCCACGACTGCATCATTCATGTACCCTTGGGATGACCCCTCTCGTTCCTTATATCCCTTGCATTTCCTGTATAGAGATGTCTAAACCACCTCTACCTTTTAGCCTCTTTAGTGTGCTAATGTCACATATATCCTAGGTCTCTAGCCCGCAGTACAGAAATACTAGCGATCCCTCCAATTCCACCTTAACCAGTTTACCCCCTGGTGTAACCATATGGACCTCAAGACAAACTCTTTCCAAAATCCAGACAATCATTACACGGTAACCTACATACAGATTCCATCCCCATTACTCCTATTACATCATTTACGACCATACTATTCCATTAATCATCAGACTATAATACCTCAGGCTAACATATCACATCCGACAGAAAGCCCTCAACAGACTAAAACTACAAGCCAGGTGCACACAGGGATTGCACAACTCAATTGTCCCTCACACCTACAAATACCTGTCTGACCCACCCTCTCCTAAGCCAGTATTACTTGGATATCCACATCACCAAAGCTTTACCACTCGCTCCCAGTTTTCAAACGACATACATTCAGGCGTACGTTTTTCGTCTACCCTTTACTATCTCATCAGTTTCACACTTCCCTCACATGCTTAACCCCTCCGTACAGCAAACTTGATTACAACAATCGGAATGTTCCACTCTAATTTTGAATCCTGGTAGGTGCTGCCTCTACTATACATACATATTCCACCTACCTACCCTACACTTCATAATCTCTCCCAGACAATGAAATCCGCCCCAATATTTATTCATCTTTGTCAGCTCGAGCACTTCTCTCTGTATCGCAAACCCATCAGCCATTCTCCTTCTCTCCGTTCCCCTTTCTTTTTCATCTTTCTCTACCTCTTTCCCCTTCGTATTACGACCCCAACTATACCTCCACTTACCTAATTTCTGTTTCCTACTGTCCATCCCAATACCTGCCCTCATTTCCACAGCTGCAGCCCGCCAGACCCTTCTCCTTTTACCGGCACCTCTACATCTACATCTACATCTATATCCATATTCCGCAAGCCACCTGACGGTGTGTGGCGGAGGGTACCTTGAGTAACTAAATCGGTTCTCCCTTCTATTCCAGTCTCCAGGATTGTCGGTATGCTTCTGTGTGGGCTCTAATCTCTCTGATTTTATCCTCATGGTCTCTTCGCGAGATATACGTAGGAGGGAGCAATATACTGCTTGACTCTTCGGTGAAGGTTTGTTCTAGAAACTTCAACAAAAGCCCGTACCGAGCTACTGAGCGTCTATCCTGCAGTCTTCCACTGGAGTTTATCTATCATTTCAGTAACGCTTTCGCTATTACTAAATGATCCTGTAACGAAGCGCGCCGCTCTCCGTTGGATCTTCTCTATCTCTTCTATCAACCCTATCTGGCACGGATCCCACACTGCTGAGCAGTATTCAAGCAGTGGGCGGACAAGCGTACTGTAACCTACTTCCTTTGTTTTCGGATTGCATATCCTTAGGATTCTTCCAATGAATCTCAGTCTGGCATCTGCTTTACCGACGATCAACTTTATATGATCATTCCATTTTAAATCACTCCTAATGCGTACTCCCAGATAATTTATGGAATTAACTGCTTCCAGTTGCTGACCTGCTATTTTGTAGCTAAATGATAAGGGATCTATCTTTCTATGTATTCGCAGCACATTACACTTGTCTACATTGAGATTGAATTGCCATTCCCTGCGCCATGTGTCATTTCGCTGCAGATCCTCCTGCATTTCAGTACAATTTTCCATTGTTACAACCTCTCGATACACCACAGCATCATCTGTAAAAAGCCTCAGTGAACTTCCGATGTCATCCACAAGGTCATTTATGTATATTGTGAATAGCAACGGTCCTATGACACTCCCGTGCGGCACACCTGAAATCATTCTTACTTCGTAAGACTTCTCTCCATTGAGAATGACATGCTGCGTTCTGTTATCTAGGAACTCTTCAATCCAATCACACAATTGGTCTGATAGTCCATATGCTCTTACTTTGTTCATTAAACGACTGTTCTCTCTCTTTCTTTCTCTCTAATTTTTATTTATTTATTTATTTATTGAGAGTCGCCAGTCTAACTGAATGGTTTGATCCGGCCCATCACGACGACTTTTCCTGTGCCAATCTCATCGTCTCAGGGTAATACGTACATGCAATGTCCTCATTTACACATACTTGTGAGATTCCAATCTCTCTCTTCCCCTGCAGTTTTTATCTTCTACTCTCTTCCTCTAGCACCTCGGAAGTTCTTCCCTGATATATACTAGAAAATGTACCACCACAGCCTTAACTTGAGTATGTCTTTATTGTCGCACACAATTAATTTCGGCAGCACATCACCGCCATTCTCAGCCCCCATCAGTGCCTAAAGAGTATCAAATGTCTTTGGTGCATTTATTGTGGAGACCTAGTTACTAGTACAACGCATTGGAGACAACATGGTGCAAGGTCGCCATAGCATTGCTACTACCACAGTTAGAGGAGCAAAACAGCTAGAAGACTGAATCATTGGCCTGATGTAGAAGATGATGATGACAGAGAAGAGTGCATTCCCTCAAGGAAAAAGGATACAAGTGTGCAAAGATATTCTTTCTTGAATGAAAAGAATCACTTAGAACCTTGTCTTACAAGAATGTGATTCAATTTATTTCATTTTTGTTCTATGAATGGATGGCTTGACACTCAGGAAAATTAAATGTGGAGAGTTAACAACTTAAATACTACATTTTTGAAGAATTTGATACATATTGTAATGTAGGAATGCAATCCCATGACGTCACAAGCCTCACTCTCCCTATCAGTGGTGTCATCGGTCCCACCCCTTTGACTAGCCGGAAAAATACCAGACAGCGGAAATAATCCAGTTGCGCTAGTCAAAAATTTAAAAAATGCATGCAAAAATCCAAAAAATCGAAGGTGGTAGAACCAGCTAATTTGCGCTTTGTACAGCATACCCCGACCTCCACACCCTGCTCCCCCTCCTCGCGTATGTCCAGGATCAGAATAATACAGGCACTGCGGTATCTTAATTATCTGCTGATACGGGGCAAGCGACTTTCAAGTACAATGTGTGACCTGTGCGGGAATATAAATAACGGACGTACGACTTCAGGTCGTAGACGCATGGTTGACGACATATGGCACCTTGGGTCTGGCAGTGAGTCGTGCACGGATAGCCAAATGGTTAGCTGGCACAGTAGCTCAGCGTGTTAGGTCAGACGTTTAGCCGCACTCTGTAATATAAAAACTGAGTTAATGGATCGACGATGAACTTGAACAAGCGTCATCGGACGTCCATCCTGAACAAATAGAACGAACAATAAAGAACAAAATGAGCTTTAAAAAATGGTAAGGCGACTGATCGCGATAAGCGGGAAATTCTGGGGAGAGTCGCGGTCCAGCACAAATTTTCATTGCTGTTGGTTGTCCTTATTCACAATTGCGAATTCATTTGATGTGTTTCGTAACGCCGGCCGCGATGGCCGAGCGGTTCTAGGCACTTCCACCTGGAACTGCGCGACTGCTATGGACGCGGTCGCGCGGTTCCAGACTGTAGCGCCTAGAACCGCTAGCCCATCCCGGTCCGGCCGCGTTCTACATTACCGTTTCAATATCCTCATATACTTTCGCCATCTCTTGATTTCCAGCTTGCGACGTCGGCAAGTATACCAGAACTATCATTGTCGATGTTGTTTTGTTGTCGATTCTGATAACAATAACCCTTTAACTGGACTATTCACAGTAAGATACTCTCCGCCCTGCCTTTCTATTCACAACGAATCCTACTCCTATTATACCATTTTTTGCTGGTATTGATATTACCCTAGAGTCATCTGTCCATTTCACTTTACTGACCCCTACTATATCTAGATTGAACCTTTGCATTTCCCTTTTCAGATTTTCTAGCTTCCCTACTACAATCAAGCTTCTGACATTGTTCGCCCCGACTCGTAGAACGTTATCCTTTCGTTAATTATTCAATCTTCTTCTGATGGTAATCTCACCTTTGGCAGTCCCTTCCTGGAGGTTCGAATGGAGGACTATTCCAGAATCTTTTGCCATTGGAGAGATCAACATGACACTTTTTCAATTACAGGCCACATGTTTTCTGGATACACGTTATGTGTCTTTAATACAATGGTTTCCATTGCCTTCTGAATCCTCATGCCGTTGATCATTTGCTGATTCTTCCGCCTTTAGGGGCAGTTTGACACCCCAAGGGCAATAGAGTGCACTGAACCCCTGTCTGCTCCTCCGTCCTCTTTGACGAGGCCATTGACAGAATGAGGGTGACTTCTTATGCGGGAAGTCTTCGGCCGCCAATGCTGAGTATTAATCAAAATTTAAGTGGTTGAGCGTTTCGAACCCGGGACCGAGGACATTTTGATTATGAATCAAAGTCACTACCCCCCTCCCCCCTCCCTCCTTTAAAAAAGGACGTCCGAGAACACAGGTTCAAGTTCATAGTAGATCCATTCACTCAGGTTTTTATGTTATTATTATTTATTACAGAGGGCAGCTAACCCTCTGACTGAACAGACTGAGCTGCCGTGCCGGCTATCCCAAGACCACCTTCGCCTGTGAGTGGTTACTGCATGTTAACGTCGAACATAAACGGAAGTCACAGTAATGTGACTGGACAGTGTATTCGCTATTGTTTTGAGATCTTTGTGGAATTCGACTGAAACCTCGAATTGATTCCCTGTTTCGGTGGTTATATAATACGAGTAGCGTGTGTATTGATGGGGAAATGAGTTTTGCATGTCAATCGGAAGAAAATGGTCAGTAAGTCTCGTATGTGCACTTTGTCGACCTGTTGGACCACTGTTGCTTAAACTGGCTATTGATGCAGTTGTCAGATGAAGTTTGGTTTTCAGAGGCCATGTCCGACCGAGCATCAGATTTCGTTTGCTGTTTTTTATCAATTTATTTTAATTTTGTTAGCTGTCTGTGTGTAGAACGAACGCGTGCCCATCTAATTATATCATTGCCTTCTACTGCTGTGTTTGTTTTGAGTATTCTCGTCATGTTTTTGTATAACATGTGCATTGAACACACACTGCGTATTTATTTCAAGTCGTCGCTGAGTGTTGATCAGTGTTTGACTTCAGTTTTGCACTTGTGTGATTTGGTTGGGTGTAAGGAAGAACGTCCTCGTTGACTGTGTTATGTGCACCTTTCCTATACTTGTTGGTTTTGTTTATCGTATGCAAGTGCGCGTATTTACTCAGTTATTCCTTTGTGTTGCGTGCAAGGAACAGCGGACGTGCGATGTTGTCAAGGCTGTCCGCTCTCCCGTGTGGCTATCCTGAGCTCTTATCAACAAAACCCTACAGCGAGAACTGTTCTAATTCTTTCAGTGATAAATTACACCACGGCGCAGATTAATACTGAGGCTACTGCCGTAAACTGGGTTTTACTGCTAGCGTGGACCCAGGATAATGCTTATTTAGTTATAAATTGCTTTTGCCATACGCTAAATTAAGAAATAAATAAATATATAAATACAAAGAGCTTTAAATCCAAGCTCTAAACAAAATACCTAGATTAAACTACGGCTAGTGCTAATTGGAATAAGAGGGTTATCACCCGATAGTTGTGTGATATCGTATGACAAATGCCGACTAGCATAGTTGTAATTGATGTTAAAGTAATTAAAAATAATAACTAGTGAACTCTCTGGCTCAAGTGGCTTGGGTGTAGCTTAGTCATAATTGACGTTACAGTCATTAGAGATAATAAATAGTGACCTCTCTAGCTTAAGTGGCTTGGTTGTAGCTTAGACAGCAGCTGCTACTGTTTCTATTAATGTGTAATATTTTTATTATCAGCCGGCTTCACGAAAATACACTACTGGCCATTACAATTGCTACTCCACGAAGATGTGCTACAAACGCGAAATCTAACCGACAGGAAGAAGATGCTGTGATATGCAAATGATTAACTTTTCAGAGCATTCACACGAGGTTGGCGCCGGTGGCGACACCTACAACGTGCTGACATGACGAAAGTTTCCAACTGTTTTCTCATACACAAACAGCAGTTGACCAGCGTTGCCTGGTAAAACGTTGTTGTGATGCCTCGTGTAAACAGGAGAAATGCGTACCATCACGTTTCCGATTTTGATAAAGGTCGGATTGTAGCCTATCGCGATTGCGGTTTATCGTATCGAGACATTGATGCCCGCGTTGGTCGATGTCCAATGACTGTTAGCAGAATATGGAATCGGTGGGTTCAGGAGGGTAATATGGAACGCCGTGCTGGATCCCAACGGCCTCATATCACAAGCAGTCGAGATGACAGGCATCTTATCAGCATGGCTGTAACGGATCGTGCAGCCACATCTCGATTCCTTAATCAACAGGTGGGGACGTTTGCAAGAAACAACCATCTGCACGAACACTTCGACGACGTTTGCAGCATCATGGACTATCAGTTCGGAGACCATGGCTGCGGTTACCCTCGACGCTGCATCACAGACAGGAGTGCCTGTGATGGTGTACTCAACGACTAACCCTGGTGCACGAATGGCAAAACGTCATTTTTTCGGGTGAATCCAGGTTCCGTTTGCAGCATCACGATGATCGCATCCGTGTTTGGCGACATCGCGGTGAGCGCACGTTGGAAGCGTGTATTCGTCATCGCCATACTGGCGTATCACCCGGCGTGATGGTATGGGGTGCCATGGGTTACACGTCTCGGTCACCTCTTGTTCACATTGACGACACTTTCAACAGTGGACGTTACATCTCAGATGCGTTACGACCCGTGGCTCTACCCTTCCTTCGATCAATGCGAAACCCTACATTTCAGCAGGATAATGCACGACCGCATGTTGCAGGTCCTGTACGGCCCTTTCTGGATACAGAGAATGTTCGACTGCTGCCCTGGCCAGCACATTCTCCAGATCTCTCACCAACTGAAAATGTCAGGTCAATGATGGCCGAGCATCTGGCTCGTCACAATACGCCAGTCACTACCCCAGCTGTACCTGTACACGCCATCCAAGCTCTGTTTGACTCAATGCCCAGGCGTATCAAGGCCGTTATTACGGCCAGAGGTGGTTGTTCTGGGTACTGATTTCTCAGGATCTATGCACCCAAATTGCTTGAAAATGTAATTACATGTCAGTTCTAGTATAATCTATTTGTCCAATGAATACCCGTTTATCACCTCCATTTCTTCTTGGTGTAGCAATTTTAATGGCCAGTTGTGTATCTGCAAGAAACGCAGGTGCTAGATTGAGACCCATTGAGAGAATTCTCAGGTAGTATAGTTCACCCGCGAATGAGGTACTTTCAGTACCGTGGTTCGACCAGTAGTTGAATATTGCTCGTCAGTCTGCGGCCCATACGAGTAAGTATTGTTAGAGGAAACAGAGAAGATTCGAAGAAGTGCAGCACATGTCGACACAGGTCGTTTAGTGACGACGAAAGCATCACGGAGATGCTCATCCAAATTCATGGGCAGACTCTAGACGAGAGGCGTTAAGCATGGCGGCGCGCTTTAGTATTAAAATTCCTTGAGTGTACCTTCCGACAAGAGACACCCAATATGTTGCTTCCTCCTGCGTATATCTCGCGAAAAAGCGTGATAAAATTAGAGAAAGACCCGAGTTCACATATCCAATTACGATCGTTCTTTCACCGCACCATTCGCGAGTGTAAGAGAAACGCAGCGAAGTGACAGTGGCACTGTAAGTACCCTCTGTCCTACACTATGTGGCGCCGGCCAGAGAGTTGACGAAGAACTGAAAATAAATTGCGTAAAAATTGTGTCACACCACCAGCGTATTTATTCAGAGGGGGTTGTTGCAATGCTGGGACTGTATTGTAACTAGACCAAGTTTTATTACTGCCCTCAACAACGATCTCCCTCTCTTCGTGTATCTAAGGCATGCCTTAGATAGGTGATGTGGGCAAGTTCGACGTGCCAGGGACCACACAGAATACTGAGGTTTGCTCACTATTGCTTACCTTCTACGGAATTTGAAATAAGTGTAGATCGGACAAATACTGGCCCTAAGAGAATTCGTTACTACATACTATTGATGTTCAAAAGTTAAGTCGCACAACAGGTAACATGCAAATGAATTTACATCAGCGAAAGCTACGCAAAAGGAGCCACTCGCTGCATTATTAAATTGTCCACGACGTTCTTATACCACGCTTATGGCGTGAATGTTGGTCATGGTGTTACAAAATAGCGGGAGTGGGTGCAAGCTATAGTTTCCAAATCAAAATGGTTCAAATGGCTCTGAGCACTATGGGACTCAACATCTGAGGTCATCAGTCCCCTAGAACTTAGAACTACTTAAACCTAACTAACCTAAGGACACCACACACATCCATGCCCGAGGTAGGATTCGAACCTGCGACCGTAGCGGCCGCGTCGTTCCAGACTGTAGCTCCTAGAACCGCTCGGCCACCCCGGCCGGCAAATCAAAATGGCATCCCTCCATATTCTTTGAACACTTGCAACATTTATTTACTCAGAAAAGCTACTATTGGCGGGAAACAGATAACTCATTTTTCGTCTACCAAAACTACCGGTCTCTTACCTATGTTGTAAATTATTGACAATTATTTTACCAAATACCGTTTTCGGCGGGAAATAATACGTTTATTCACTTTCTCCATACGTAAAATTATCTGTAACGCGAAAGAATGTGCCCTCAATTAAACATTCGCAAATACTCAAAATACCACCTCGCTGAGGTCTTCTACATCCCCGAGAGTTTGAAGAAAAAAGGAACAGCAGAACAGGAATGTGGCCACTCGTAATATAGCCCGCTATCCCCAGTTTGGCAGTTTACTAGGGGCATTTCTCTAACCATGAAAATATTACTACTTCGTCACAGTCCCTAACAGGGTAATTTCTTTCATGTGCACGTTCTCTGTTCTAGAATAAATAAAATCAAATAAGCATTTTAGTAACACAATTCCCTTCTAAAATAAAAATTCATGAACTAGTTAATCAGGCTGAGTAATACGAATTAAAATTGCACTCGTCTACATCGACTCAATTTGGATCAAGCACGCTCAATCCAAAACTATTGTCTGTCCACCAGCAGCCACGACGTCCGCCCGGGACAATGAGAATTCATTGTACTTACCATGCATATGTGCTTGTCCGTACAAATGATTTCACACGCTAATAAACTCAGTTTAATTATACACTCAATACGCAAATGATCTCAACTTATAATCTGCACACGCAAGCCTCATCTGGATCCGGATCTTGCACGCTCTGTACGCACTGCCTGTGCAGCCAGCGGCTACGGGGTCCACTGCAGACAAGGGATTTTCAGAGTACTCGACATATATTTGTGCTTTCCTGTTCAAAATAAATCACACCAAATAATCTCAGCTTACAATCTACGCACGTAAGTCTCATCTGAATTCATTTGATCCCTGCGAAACCCTACATTTCATCAGGATAATGCACGACCGCATGTTGCAGGTCCTGTACGGGCCTTTCTGGATACAAAAAATGTACGACTGCTGTCCTGGCCAGCACATTCTCCATATCTCTCACCAACTGAAAACGTCTGGTCAATGGTGGCCGAGCAACTAGCTCGTCACAATACACCAGTCACTACTCTTGATGAACTGTGGTATCGTGTTGAAGCTGCATGGGCAGCTGTACCTGTACATGCCATCCAAGCTCTGTTTGACTCAATATCCAGGCGTATCATGGTCGTTATTACGGCCAGAGGTGGTTGTTCTGGGTACTGATTTCTCAGGATCTATACACCCAAATTGCGTGAAAATGTAATCACATGTCTGTTCTAATTTGTCCAATGAATACCCGTTTATCTTCTGCGTTTCTTCTTGGTGTAGCAATTTTAATGGCCAGTTGTGCATCTTAGTTGCGTATGTAAGCACTTTGTGGTGGATATTGTTTAATAGCGCCTTGTTGTCTTCATATTTGATATTAGTTGTCAGAATTGTATTATTTTAAGTTTTATTCTGTGCATTTCTGCTCAAGTTTTTAAAGTTTTCTTCCGTTTTCATGTTTCTATTTGATGTGTTTTCAAATGTTGTGATCTAGTGGTGCTGTTAGTTGTAGTTACATCACTTTAGTTATTGAGATGTTTACTTCGATCAAGAGACCTTCCGCCCTCCATCGGTTTTGTACTCCAGCCATTGAGGGGTGTGCGCCGTCGTTGCTACGGACGCGGCGCTGGTAGAGCTGGGTCATGTCTGACGCCGGGCTCACTCCAACGACATCGAATGTCCCAAATTGGAATCGGATAAGAAGACTTTTTAATGATGTTTGAGTTGAGAAAAATAAAATAAAGTTGGAAAAGTAATGTTTTTCAGCCCAACCGAACCTCAGACGCGAGCAACCCAGCGCTCCATTCCCCAACCACGTTCCCTGGTGCAACAATGGTAGCAGAGCGAGATTTAGCAATTGCGATAGTGAAAAACTAAGGAAAAAATAAGTAAAGAAATCTTGAGTCAGCACAGCCTATTCTCAATTTAAAAAAAGAAAAAAGCAGCAGCTCTGCCCCCTCCCCCCCTCCCCCCCTCCCCCCCTCCCCCCCTCCCCCCCAAACCACATTATACTGAGTTACGGGACAAGGCTGATTTCTTTTCCTCTCTTGGCGTTCAACAGTGCAGAGCTCGCCGGAAATACTGGTCACTGTAGTCTTATCTACACTGAATTGCGAGTGAAACTGGTGCACCTGCCTACTATCGTATAGGCCCCCCCGAGCACGCAGAAGTGCCGTAACACGACGTGGCATGGGCTCGACTAATGTCTGAAGTAAAACTGGAGGGAACTGACACCATGAATCCTGCAGGGCTCTCCATAAATCCGTAAGAGTACGTGGGGGTGGAAATCTCCTCTGAACAGCATGCTGCAAGGCATCCTAGATATTCTCAATAATGTTCATGTCTTGGGAGTTTGGTGGCCAGCGGAAGTGTTTAAACTCAGCAGAATGTCCCTGGAGCCACTCTGTAGCAATTCTTCACGTATGGGGTGTCGCATTGTCCTGCAGGAATTTACCAAGTCCGTCGGACTGTGTAATGAGCATGACTGGGTGCAGGTGATCAGACAGGTTGCTTATGCTCTTGTCACGTGTCAAAGTTGTATCTAGAAGTATCAGGGGTCCCATATCACACCAACTGCATACGCCCCACATCATTACAGAGCCTCCACCATCTTGAACAGTCCCCTGCTGACGTGCAAGATCCATGGATTCATGAGCTTGTCTCCATACCCGTACATTCCCATCCGCTCAGTACAATCTGAATTGAGACTCGTCCGACCAGCCAACATGTTTCTAATCATCAATAGTCGAATGTCGATGTTGACGGACCCAAGCCAGGCGCGACGTTTTGTGTCATGCAGTCCTTAAGGGTACATGAGTGGTCCTTCGGCTCTGAAAGCCCATATCGATGATGTTTCGTTGAACGGTTCGAATGCTGACACTTGTTAATGGCCCAGCAGTGGAAATGGCTCTGAGCACTATGGGACTTAACTTCTAAGGTCATCAGGCCCCTAGAACTTAGAACTACTTAAACCTAACTAACCTAAGGACATCACACACATCCATGCCCGAGGCAGGATTCGAAACTCGACCGTAGTGGTCGCGCGGTTCCAGACTGTAGCGCCTAGAACCGCTCGGCCACCCCGGCCGGCAGCAGTGGAAACTGCAGCAGTTTGCGATAGGGTTGCACTTCTGTCATTGAATGGTTCTCTTCAGTTGTCTTTGGTCCCGTTCTTGCAGGATCTTTTTCCGGCCGCAGCGACGTGGGAGATTTGATGTTATACAGGATTCCTGATATTCGTGGTGCACTCGCGAAATGGTCGCACGGGAAAATCGCCATTTCATCGCTACGTCGAAGATGCTGTGCCCTATCGTTGTTGCGCCGACTATAACACAACGTTCAAACTCAATTAAATCTTGATAATCTGCCGTTGTAGCAGCAGTAACCGATCTAACAACTGCGCCAGACACTTGTTGTCTTATATAGGCGTTGCCGACCGCAGCGCCGTATTCTGCCTGTTTACATACAGTGTGTTTCAAAAATGATCGGTATATTTGAAACGGCAATAAAAACTAAACGAGCAGCGATAGAAATGCACCGTTTGTTGCAATATGCTTGCGACAACAGTACATTTTCAGGCAGACAAACTTTCGAAATTACATTAGTTACAAGTTACAGTTCATTATAAGAGGAGTCAACTATTCGTGCAGACGATCGAGGGACGTCAAGTGAAGGCGGTGCTCTATAGAGGGGACACGATTCTTAAGTGAATTGTTTTTTCTTCTCTTAAGTGTTGGTTCGCCGCGGTGGCGTCACGTAAGGTTAAACCGTCTCAGGGCCAAGCGGTCTTGTTTGTATGAGCGGATGACTGAGCTGAGACGGAATAGATTCGAGCTGTACTGTGCTCTTTTATTAGTGGCTGCTTGGCCTCTTTTTTCTTAAATGATACTGAACACACGCGCTTTTGGCGCACCCAGTTTAAGTTGTTTTATTGATTTGCACCACGTTTACGCTAAGGGGTAAATATATCATTGAACGGATTTTCTAATAGCAGCCTTAGTTGGATTTGGTGCACACATTGGACCGTCTATCCTCAAGTATAGCCACAAGTGCGATACTATGATTTGAGTGTTGTTGTTATGTGTTCTAGTGATGCATAGAGAACAACATTACCTGTCGAACTTCGTTTTAGATGGCTACGTATTGTGATTACGGTGCTCATCGTCTTGGCTGGCATGTGTGTCTAAATTTGCGATTAGAAAGACAGTTACACACTAGGCTCGCTTCCCTATCTGTGGTCAATCGAACGTCGTGGGCACAGGGACCTTGTGTTAACTGGACTAGTGCCCGCCAAGAATTAAGATCTAGATTAAGCAAAGACTTGTGCTGGTAGAATAAAGAATTATCAGCCGTTAGTTATGTCATAAAATCTCATACCATCTAATGCCTTATTATGACATAAACTACCGATTATATAAGTTGAAAGAGCGCTCTGTATGCACAGTAGTTTCCACTCACCGTGTTCTTATGGTCGCATCCGTGTTTGGCGACATCGCGGTGAGCGCACATTGGAACCGTGTATTCGTCATCGCCACACTGGCGCATCACCGGGCGTGATGGTATGGAGTGCCATTGGTTACGCGTCTCGATCACTTCTTGTTCGCATTGACGGCACTTTGAACAGTGGACGTTACATTTCAGATGTGCTACGACCCGTGGCTCAACTCTTCATTCGATCCCTGCGAAACCCTACATTTCAGCAGGATAATGCACGACCGCATGTTGCAGGTCCTGTACGGGCCTTTCTGGACACAGAAGATGTTCGACTGCTGCCCTGACCAGCACATTCTCCAGATCTCTCACCAATTGAAAACATCTGGTCAATGGTGGCCGAGCAACTGGCTCGTCACAATACGCCAGTCACTACTCTTGATGAACTGTGGTATCGTGTTGAAGCTGCATGGGCAACTGAACCTGTACACGCCGTCCAAGCTCTGTTTGACTCAATGCCCAGGCGTATCAAGGCCGTTATTACGGCCAGAGGTGGTTGTTCTCGGTACTGATTTCTCAGGATGTATGCACCCAAACTGCGTGAAAATGTAATCACATGTCAGTTCTAGTATAATATATCTGTTCAGTGAATACCCGTTTATCATCTGCATTTCTTCTTGGTGTAGCAATTTTAATGGCGAATAGTGTAATTGAGTATTAAAATCAGCCATTAAAATTTTAACATGGTTTGAGGGAATTTTCGATATGATGCTGTCTAACGTTTCCCGAGCTTCATTAACTTCTTCAGGTGTTTTGCGGTTATCTGCATTCGCTGGCAAATGGGCCTTAATTAAAGTGTATGCTTTATTTGCGCATGTAAGAGAAATTGTCATTAGTCTATCATTAATGGGTTTTACTTCCGTTATTGAATTTAAAATATTTTTAGAGACTGCAAAAGCAACTCCCAGATGTGACGTATTGTTAAGTATTCTTTTATCTGTTTTACCTTTAAAAAGATGGTAATTGCCGAAATCTATGACGTTATTGTCCTTCATTCGTGTTTCTTGAAGTGCCAATCTTCTGTTCATTTAATGTATGTCCCAAATTATGAAGTTTACTTGGTTGTAAATGTGTTTGTATGTTAAGTGTTACAAAAAATATATTTGATTTGATTTTAAGTTGGCCAGAGGACTCCGACTACCTCTGTTGAATCACACTGCATTTAAACCTGGCCGCCCCAGAATCCGAAAGACCGGTTGCTCCAGTAATACTGGCGGTGGACTGACTACCTCGGGTAATATCGTGCTTATTAAAATGTTCCATGACGATTGTACCTGGAATCAGGTGGAGGTGAGTAGACTCGTTGAGTGTACCCAGAGTGTTATGACTGGAAGGGTTAGTTCCAAAATATAAATTTCAGCCACACCACTGGTGAACAGACGCTGGCCACTTTGCCGCTTGCTACAAGACACACGTGACGTGGATTAGGTTTTGTTTTTCTTGGTCCGGGACTGCTTATTCTGTAATCGCAACTGTCCACCATATCTCATGGAACGTTCACAATCCGCCACCTGTGACCCGTCCAACACCCTTGGCAAGATCCGCTACTTAGATCTTTAGCTACAAAGTCTTGAAGCCTGGACGTTGTATAAAGATTATAAAAAATTAATATTAAAAAAACTGACTACGTATCTCAGTGTTTTCCGTGAGATCTACAACCATCATGTCTGTTTGATTTTATATCACAGAGTATTTATTGACTTAGAGACACTCTGATTGATCTATCTCCAAAGAGGAGGTTGTAAGTTGGGCAGTATTTTGTATATGTATTATTGCACTGTGAGGTGCCAAAATACATTGAGCTACATATCTCAGCGTGTTTCTCGAGATCTACACTGTTCAGTCACATTAATGTGACTATTTGTCAAAACCAAGAATTACCTCCTTTTGTAGTGCGGGCCGCTGCGAGTCATACAGAGGTTCTGGAAGGTGTGGACACATGCCAACTGCAGTTCCACGGCGAATTGCGCTAGGTTTCTTGGTTTAGGATCCATGGGGTGAATAGCCCTATCGGTATGGTCCCACAGATTCTCGACTGGATTTAAATTCAGGGACATTGCCAGCCAGGCAAGTATGATAAACTCATCCTGGTGCTCTTTGAACCATGCACGTACACTGCGAGCTGTGTGACACATTTCATTGTCCTGCTGGTAGATGTCATCCTGCTGAGAAAAAAAAAAAACAAAAAGCATGTAGGAGTGGACGTGGTCGCCACGGACAGATGCCATCCAAAACACAGGTATCACCCAGAGAATGCCACGAAAATATTCCCCAGGCCATAATGCTCCATTTCCCGACGTGGAACTTTCCAACGATTGTTGCAGAGTATTTTCTTTCAGACGTTTCATGCTGTACACGCCAGCGGCCATCTGTCTGACGGAACATAAAACGTGATTCATCTGAAAAGGCTGCCTGTCGCCACTCGGTGGATGTCCTAGTTGTGGTAATGGCGCGTAAATTCCAGTTATTTTGCCGATGAACAGAAATGAGTATGGGTGCACGAACCAGGCGCTTGCTACAGAGGCCCATACGCAGCAATGTTCGCCGAACAGCCATTCGGGAAGCACTGTTGGTAGCTCCTTGGATCATCTGGGTAGTCAGCTGCTCAACAGTTGCACGTCTAATTACCCATACATGTCCCCACAGTTATTGTTCACCCCCATTATCTACGGCCTGTCATGCACCACAGTCGCCTCGGCGCGAGTTGGATAGTGCCATTTTACCATGTATGGTGTACTTTAATCACAGTAGCCCGCGAACAGTTGACAGGCTTAGCTATTTCGGAAATGCTTAAACCCCTGGCTCAAAAGCCCATGATTATGAAATTTTAGACGTCAGATAAATCTCTCTATTTTCGCATTACGTAATGACTGCATTGTTTTCCGCATCCCCCCAATATGCTTAATATACGCTCCACTGCCAATGATGCCAACAGCTGTCTGTGAGTGGTTACTGCACACTGATACTAAACAAAGGTGATGGTCACATTAATGTGACTGGACCATGTAGTATACCTACACCATATGGCAAATGTGTAGATGCGCAACTTCGCTCCCGACGTCCATGACGGGGTCTTTGTTTACAACCACGACACCAAGCAGCGCGGTACAGATGGGTCCAGCAACATGCCGAATGGACCGCTCAGGATTGACATCTCGTTCTCTTCACCGATGAGTGTCGTATATGCCTTCAACCAGAAAATCGTCAGAGACGTGTTTGGAGGCAACCCGGTCAGGCTGAACATCTTAGACACACTGTCCAGCGAGTGCAGCAAGGTGGAGGTTCCCTGTTGTTTTGGGGTGGCATTATGTGGGGCCGACGTACGCCGCTGGTGGTCATGGAAGGCACCGTAAGAGCTCCACGATACGTGAGTGCCATACTCCGACTGATAGTGCAACCATATCGGCCGCATATTTACGAGGCATTCTTCTTCATGGACGACAATTCAAGCCCCCATCGTGCACATCTTGTGAATGACTTCCTTCAGGATAACAACATCGCTCGACTAGAGTGGCCAGTATGTTCTCCAAACATGAACCCTATCGAACATGCCTGGGATAGATAGAAAAGGGCTGTTTATGGACGACGTGACTCCAACCAGTCCGAGGGACCTACGCCGAATCGCCGTTGAGGAGTGGGATAATCTGGACCAACAGTGCCGCGATGAACTTGCGCATAGTATGCCACAACGAATACAGGCATGCATCACTGCAAGAGGACGTGCAATAAAAAGGGCGGAAATGATGTTTATGTGGATCTCTATTCCTATTTTCTGTACAGGTTCCGCAACTGTCGGAACCGAGATGATACAAAACATTTTTGGCGTGTGTAGATTATGTAGGTCTGTCACCTAACCATATAACCTGTGGGGTGTAGGCAGCATCTGCTTTACCATCTGCTTTGTTAGACGAACGTTTATTTAAACAAAGACTGTATCATTTTTCATACGTCACAAAAAGAATATACATCCCATCTCGTTTATCAGATCTTTGAAAAGAGTGATGCCAATATCATAGACATAGTAAATACATTTCACTGCAGGGTTTCTTCAGGGAGAAGCCACCCTTTGGGCAATTGAAACCACTAAAACCTGAGAGACGTATGAGCAATTTGAGAAGGCGTTCTTGTCAGAATACTAGTCAGGCTGTATACAAGAAAGTTTCCACAAGAAGGCGTTCAGCCGAGAGTGATTTCACTACACCCAACTTAGTTTATGATAATGTTTCGAAAATTACTCGAATGAGATTCGGTGTTGGGATGAATCCGTTTCACTCAAAGAAGTATTGCGTATATTAAAAGCGAAGTTTCCTCTGTAGATCAGAGACAAATCGATCCACGTTCCAGAGACAAATCTAAAACTCTTCGTGTATGCAGAAGATTCACTCAATTTAATACATGAAGTTTCATGAGCAATTAATAACTATAACAATGGTGACGCCATGTGCGCAATTTAACAATCACTACAGGATAAGAGGCTTTTGCATTAACTTTGTGACTCAACCGATGTGCCTCTGCTGTGTAATGTTCAACCTGCTGACCATTGCTGCAAATTTTAATAGGAAAAAGAAGGAAATATAGTAGATACACCGCAGTTACAGCAGTAACGGAGGAGGAAAATGGCAATACAACTGATGGTTTTTTCATATTCGCAACTGTGAATACGTTTCATGTATATCATGAGACGGAGCAGGATCAGAGAAAGTACGATCTGTAAAGCTGTTGAGATGTGACAATGACATGGATGTTAGGGATGAATGAAGTACAGATCACGACAAATGCTGAGATCAGAGTAAAGAAACAGTTCAAGTTACTGCAAATGTTATTGTAGAAGTGCCGACCATAATTGTTCTTGATATGGGTGCTATGGTGAACGTCATGTCAGCAAATTTATTTAGTAAGATCTGTGAGATAATGAGGGTACCTAATTTCCCCGTACAGAACTGTAACATTACTGGAGCAGCTGTCAGGTTGCAACTTGTCAAAACGCAGATGGAACTCATGCAGACATAGTCTGCCCATTCCTAACTGTAAGTGGTTTAAGTGTAGAATGCATTTCTGGGAAGGATTTTCTGAGGGAGAAGGTCACGAACGTCGACTTCTCTTCTAGCAAGTGCTTTCTGAACATATATGGTGAGAATATTGTTGTAGATGTGATAAAAACGAAGAATAAGCATGGTAAATACTGCCAAAGCATAAAAGTGAAGTTCATTAGAATGGAAGTGCACACATCAATAGTACCCCTCCCCACTGTAGTTCTGTTAAAAATAATGAAGATCACATAAAGGATAAGAGTACAGAATCTCCAACCAGTGACTCCATACACCAGGCAGAATTAAAAGATTTGCTTTTAAAGTATATTTTTGATAAAAATTAGGTATTATTGGTATGTACCACTATCACATGGACGAATCCCCGCATGAAATATACTGTCAGAACACTTACTCTATCCCATGAACAACACAGGAGGCGGACGCCAAAGAAATATGTCAAATGGGAGGGTGGAGAACTTGTTATTATACAAATTATCTACAGTGACGATATTAAATGAATTTTGTTAACGTTTGTATTAAATGTAAATGAATAATTGAATGCATATTAGTAATCAGCAAAAGATCTTAGTATTATGATTAACCGGCCGAAGTGGCCGTGCGGTTAAAGGCGCTGCAGTCTGGAACCGCAAGACCGCTACGGTCGCAGGTTCGAATCCTGCCTCGGGCATGGATGTTTGTGATGTCCTTAGGTTAGTTAGGTTTAATTAGTTCTAAGTTCTAGGGGACTAATGACCTCAGCAGTTGAGTCCCATAGTGCTCAGAGCCATATTATGATTAACCATGGAAACTTAGACAACAAGTATTCAGATAAAGTAACTTTTGCCACACAATACGTACATTTTGTAGAAACCGAATGGTGGGCACTGCACTGGATGTGTCACAAAATGACTGACTGTAATAAATATATGTATATAGTAGGTATTAGAGATACAGAAGAAAGCAACATTTTAGCATTCGTCTAAGTCATATATAGACTGTGATCTATGGAAATGAATATGATGCTCCACAAACTCTATGTACGGAATCATAATGTGACAAAGAAATTACACTGCTTCTGATAGTCAGCAGGAATAATGTGATGCTGCCGTATTTGGTAATTATTACGCCTTTGTTCCATGACGAAGCAAAGGCATTTGTGTATATAAAGGAAAATCTTTTATTATTGTGATTAATTTATTATGTCTCTCTAATAGTACTTGGTATTAAGTTATAGAAAGAAGTACACTATGTGATCAAAAGAATCCGGACACCTCCGAAAACATACGTTTTTCACATTAGGTGCATTGTGCTGCTACCTACTACCAGGTATTCCATAGCAGCGACCTCAGTAGCTATTAGACATCGTGTGAGAGCAGAATGGGTCGCTCCGCAGAACTCAGGACGTCGAACGTGGTCAGATGACTGGGTGTCACTTGCGTCACACGTCTGTATGCGAGATTTCCACACATCTAAGCATCCCTAGGTTCACTGTTTCCGATGTGATAGTGAAGTGGAAACGTGAAGGGACACGCACAACACAAAAGCACACAGGCCGACTGTTGAAGAGGGTCGTAATGTGTAATAGGCAGACATCTATCCAGGCCATCACACAGGAATTCCAAACTGCGCCAGGATCCACTGCAAGTACCATGACAGTTAGGCGGGAGGTGAGAAAACGTGGATTTCATGGTCGAGCGGCTGCTCATAAGTCACACATCACGCCGGTAAAAACGATGCCTCGCTTGGTGTAAGGAGTGTAAACATTGGACGATTGAACAGTGGAAAAACGTTTTGTGGAGTGACGAATCACGGTACACAATGTGGCGATCCAATGGCAGGGTGTGGGTATGGCGAATACCCGGTGAACGTCGTCTGCCAGCGTGTGTAGTGGCAACAGTAAAATTCGGAGGCGGCGGTATTATAGCGTGGTCGTGTTTTTCATGGAGGGGGCTTGCACCCCTTGTTGTTTTGCGTGGCACTATCACAGCATATTGATGTTTTAAACATCTCATAGCGCAGGCCTACATTAATGGTTTAAGCATGTACTTGCTTCCCACTGTTGAAGAGCAATTAGGGGATGGCGACTGCATCTTTCAACACGATCGAGCATCTGTTCATAATGTACGGCCTTACACGACAGTAACATCCCTGTAATGCACTGTCTTGCACAGAGTCCTGACCTGAATCCTACATAACACCTTTGGGATGTTTTGGAGCGCCGACTTCGTGCCAGGCCTCACCGACCAACATCGATACCTCTCCTCAGTGCAGCACTCCGTCAAGAATGGGCTGCCATTCCCTAAGAAACATTCCAGCACCTGATTGAACTTATGCCTGCGAGAGTGGAAACTGTCATCAAGGCTAAGGGTGGGCCAACACCATATTGAATTCCAGCATTACCGATGGAGGCGCCACGAACTTGTAAGTGATTTCAGCCAGGTGTCAGGATACTTTTGATCACATAGTATCAGCCTGTTAAATACGTTGGAAGCGGTCGACTGGAGAGGCAACGGTTGCGCGCTGTAAGCACGCTATCGTTTATGCATTCAACATTTATAAGTCCAGCCTGCAGTCTATGTCTTTAACGATTGTTATTATTACTATGCAAGTCAATTCCTTGTATTAAAACCTAACATTATCACGGTTGTGTGTCGCCAAGCTACCTTCTTATTAACGACGACTTCTGGCACTGAAGCATATTACTTCATGGTGAGAAGAATAGTCGGACAGCAAACGAAAGCTTTTTGAAAGCTGCAATACATAATTTCCTTGCTGTCGTTTATGTGATTCGCCTCACCTCTTTAACATCTCACATTTTTACTTGAAAATTACCTTAAAAAGTACACCAGTGCGAAAGATGAAGAATTACACTAATCGCAGTTAGTCAGAGTTTAGTTCACTGAATGACTTACCTTACTTTTATTTAAGTTTTCTAAGTTATTACGTACTTTCTACCATAATATTTTCTCATAACATAGTCCACAGACACTCAAAATTACAATCTCATTTACTCCTCAATTAATTAGAAACCTATTATTCTCATTCTCAGTCAATCAATGATTATTCACTAGCAATCCAGCTAACAGGTATCTGATGAACTGATAGTCCCGGGTGATGTATGGGTTTTCGTTTAATCCAAAAGCAGACTACACAAATCGCAATGAGAACCATTACGGTATTGGAAACTGTGACAATTATTGTCACTAAATGGTGATGTTGTTTATCAGAGTATTCTTGCATATGCTGAAGCGTTTTTTCTGCTGAAATTCGACGCTTCTGTCTAATGAACATAGGAGATCCGGATTCAAGGTGTCATTCAGGAAGGTTAAATGAGTTGACAAAACGTCCAATGGCTACGCTGGCGAAAGAAACACTGGCTGTGGCAAATCCATAAATGTTTTACCTTATGTCACAGATCTTACAGTTAATCCTTCGTATTCTTTTTATCATGTTTATTATTGCCATTTTCAGAGAAAAAATGAATAGATTCAATGCATGCCTACTTTCTGAAAATAAGGCTGTGGTGACAGGTCTTCCTCTTGCACTCAGCAGCTTCTGTTTTTCCTGATAACAGTTCTACCTCATATACCTCTTCACCAGTCTCAACAATTCTAGTCGGTCAGATCGTAGTTCCTCCATTGACATCAGTATGTAGGTCTTTCTCTGTTCCGATAGTCACAACACTTCCCGTATCCTCACTCGTGCCCATTTCATTACAGTTCCGCATTTCATCGAATATGGATGAACTGTGGATCACTGGTAACGTGCATTGATTCTTGCTACTGGGAACCGAACCTACACGTACAACCTCCCTCCATCTGTGTTTATTTCATCCATTGCCATACGGTAAACAGTGACAGATTCTTCTCGATCTGTTCCACTACGTGTTGAAATTATACAATGAATTTTCACTGAGCCTTCTGTAGCCCAGCTACGAATTGATTCGGTGGTTACAAAGTAGAGCTTAGTTGTCCGCGCACTGCATGATGGTCTGATTCATGAAATGTTGCCACTTCCATACTTGCATCATTTACACTGTCCGCCAGGGAATTCAGTCGGGTCTGCACTGTATCCAAATTCTTCTTTGCCATTCGGATCTTATTTCGTGCATACTGCGCCATCTCTACCGTTAATTCAGGTACTACTCTGGTGTTATGCAGTACAGTGTGTTCTAAATTTGATAACTGGGTGGTATGCCACGCCACGGTGGTCTGATAGCGTCTGCTACTTCATGTAAGCGTTCTAGTGTATTGTTTAATTCTCGGATGTCGCCACTATCTGCTTTGCCGAACACTGTCTTTAGCAGTTTTTCTTTTTGCATCCAACCATCCCCTCTTCATAAGCACTAGCGTTTGCGGCACCATGTCTACTACTTGCCAAAATTGTTGTCTTAAATTCTCAGATGAACGTCTTCACCCTTGATATTCGTCTTGCGCTGCCGTTAGTACACCTTCACTCCGTACCTCATTTTGCAGTTAGGTGAATGCTTCTTGTAATTCCCGTATCTCGGTTCGCACCTCCCAGGTGTTGTACATCAGTCTTGCAGCGTCTACTGGTGACTCTTCATTATGAAGTCCTCTTGCTTGTAAAATACCACCTCGGGCTCGAGTGGGCGCTTCCTCAGCGCATTTCTACTCGCCTCCTGAAGACGTGCAGGAGATAAAGGAGAATCACACTCATCCTGAACGTTCCTGCTCATACGCCACTAGCGAGAAAGGAATTTCGTAATTTCCGCTCCCTCTTTCAAAAAGTGCGTGTAAATAGTTCATCACATACTGATAGCAGCTAACGATACACCCTACTCACGATCCAAGACATCATCATAAATTCCCCAGAATGCACAAAGCATAATAACGAAAACAGACCCACGACATTCCAAAACACCATAGAAAACGATGTTACTACACACATTACCTCGAACAACCAACATATAACAGAGTAACGTGCTTCTCCTTGACGTTGTCAAAGTGCTTGAGGTATCTCGTCAGTGGTATAGTCAGAAGATGGAGGACTCAAGGCAAGGTTAGTACCTCACGACGGAAAACAACTAAGCATAGTCGCTGCCAAAAGCAACGACGAATGAAAGGAAGTGGCGTGGACATGCCTTCAGGAATTCCATAGACCACCGCCGCCGCTGCAGCACGCTTACTTACACTGATGGGCCAGAACATTATGACCACCTAGCTGACAGCCGGTTATGTCCACCTTCGGCAAGAATAACAGCGGCATGGAAGCAATGAGGCCTTGGTAGGTCGCTGGAGGGAGTTGTCACCACATCTGCACACACAAGTCACCTAATTCCCGTAAATTCCGAGAAGGGGGCGGTGAGCTCTGACGCCAAGTTCTATAACATCCCAGATGTGTTCGATCGGGTTCAGATCTGGCGAGTTGGGTGGGGTGGGGGGGGGGGGGGACAACACATGGCGCATTATCCTGTTGAAAAATGCCGCTACAACGTTGCAGTCATAGTGCCTTGCACGAGCTCCACTGGACTCATGAATTCTCATGTGACTATTCCACAGAGCGTAATGGAGCTGCCACCTGCTTGTCTCCGTCCCGCTGTATAGGTATCAAGGAGCTGGTACCATGGAAGACGACGGATTCGCTCCCTACCATCGGCATGATGAAGAAGATATTGGGATTCATAAGACCATGCAACGCCCTGCCATTCCACCAACGTTCAGCGACTATGGTCACGTGCCTATTTCAATCTTAGTTGCCGACGTCATGGTGTTAACATTGGCACATGCATGCGTCGTCTGTTGCGGAGACCCATAGTAGGAGTGTTCGGTGGACAGTGTGTTCAGAGATGCTTATACTCTGCCCAGGATTAAAGACTGATGTTTATTCCTTCAGAGTTTCCTGCCTGTCCTGTTTTTCCCGTCTGCCTAGCCTACGATGTCCGACATCTGTAATGAGGTCCGGCCGCCCAAACCCACGACGTTCTTGTTTTCGCCACGTGTTGAAGACACTCGCCATAGCAGTTCTCGAACACCAGACAAATCGTGCAGTTTCCGAAATGCTTCGGGCCATCAAAGTCTTCCCCCGGTCAGACTCCAATAGATCGCGCGACTTTCTTAATCTACACGCGGATAGTACGCTCTGTCGTACTAGATGCACAGTGCATGTGTCTGACTATCAATCATTTCTCGCCAGGTGACGCTCTTACCCGCTGGACGAGTTCATATCGCTGGTAGGTCAGTGGTCATAATGTTCTGGTTGATCAGATTATGTCGGAGCAGAGTGATTCTCAACCCAGTCAGCAGTCATTGCCAAAGACGACAGCATCGTCTCTATACCAGGTCATCAGTCCAATAGTTGTATTAGACTGAACTCTGCATAAACGGTTATCGTCAATTGTACTTTGTGAGAAGAGACTGCTATCTTGTTCTGTAGCAAGCTATACATTAATGTTCAGTCACAGTAATAAATACTAACGACATTCCTGTGGCAGAGATTTTCACAAAATTACGTATTTTTCTTGTTCAAGTTGTAATAAAGTGATCTAATCCTTTATGTGTTGTAGTATCAAATTGGTCACCTCCAGGCGTAAAGCTGAAAACCCAGCACTAAACGGATGAGTGTTATTTTGTCCCGTACAACAAATGTCGACAGAGATGGTCGTCTATATAAACTTCACTCGTCAGATTACAAACTTAGCACTGTGAGCACATTGTTCCCGTGCATTTTTCGCCCTGAGTGTGCCAAATGCATATTGATTTTTCTGTATGGAATCTAACGTATTTAACCATATCGGAGCCGCCTCAGAAATTGTGTCTAAACGAAGTTGTTCCGTTTCAGGCGCAGCAGATTGAATGACTGCTGCTCATTGTCCAACAGATGACACAATTACTATTGCAATGCTTTTTTTCTTTCGACTGTCAGAGCCAAAGTGTTCCGTCTGTGTTTAAAACTGTGCCGTGATTCTTGTCCAGAAATTATTAAGTTATGGAGAACATGTTAGGCTGCTCAATAAACAGTATGACGCTCAGTTGCATGTCGCTGAAGCGAGGTTTAAATTTGTCCGTCTCAAGAAGTAGTCTACACAAGCTTTGAAACAGTGGATTGCCTAACTTAGAGGGCTAAAAAGACATTACAGGTTTAATATTTTTTGTGGACTCGGTTATAGTGACTTGAAGGAAATAAATACCGACAGCTGTAATTTTATAAATTATTTTACTGGACTACCAGTTTCGATGGCTCATTGGCTCCATCTTCAGGCTCCTGCATAAATCGACAAAATCAAGCTTAAAACAGACAACAAACCTGCTATGCAAAACCATTTGCCATTATTTAAAATAAATAAATAATGAAACTGAAATTGTATATCATATTTGTTGCGCACATTAAGATTGATTTTATCGGTTTACACAGGGGCCTGAAGAAGATGCCAATAGGCTCCTAAACTGGTAGTCCAATAAAATAATTAATAAAATTACGGTGATTGGTATTCATTTTCTTCAACTCTTTGATTAACCGTAGTCTCATTCCATTTACACAAATCGGAATATACAGAAGCAATTATAGTGATGTTATGTTACTTGATCCAATCACACAAAATGTGTCAGATACACACAATCGCAATGCTATTCTCAAATTGTCAGAGTACTATCTGAAAACAGTTCTTCCTATTGTGGAATCTCAAACTATTGCGGACACAACTGAAGTGGATTTTGAGGGGATGTGTATTTCTGTTGTTAAAAGTGCACGAAACACTTAGTCTAAAGTACATACTACTGTTAAAGTGAATAAAAACAGAGCTCTGCCTAACAGTAAACGTAAAGATAAAAACTTTCAGTCTCTTGGTACACAAGATATACTACACAATACAGCGTGGAAGTCTTGTCTTCATCAGTGATTTTCAGATAAAGATAGGAAATCGTGTCCTTATCTTGATTCAAAATGAAACTTCCTGGCAGATTTGCAGGAGAGCTTCTGTGATGTTTGAAAGGTAGGAGATGAGGTACTGGCAGATTTGAAGCTGTGAGGACGGGTCGTGAGTCGTGCTTGTGTAGCTCAGTTGGTAGAGTACTTGCCCGCGAAAAGCAAAGGTCCCGATTTCGAGTCTCGGTCCGGCACACAGTTTCAATCTCCCGGGAAGCTTCATATCGGCGCACACTCCACTGCAGAGTGAAAATTTCATTCTTGTTACAAAAATTTTCCACTGTGGTAGACAAGTGTGTTATCTAAGCAATCCGAGCTGGGGCCAGGGCCGCGCTGTGCAGGTGCGGAGCTTCAGCGAAGCTATCGAAAGTGCATGTCATGTCGACATTGCCGTTAGAGCCAGCACAGGAAAAGGCGCGCATTTCTGCGTTGACGGAACTTCTGCTGAAGTATATAGACAGAGGAGCAAACTTTTTGTCCCGTTACGAATGGCTCAAAAGACAAATTTCAGTTAGACACTGATGCTTGTTTCCCTTATCAACAAATGCAAATTTGAAAGGATTGCTAGCCCACGGCCACAAAAACCTACCTCTGTTTTGTCTGCATATGACGGACACAAAATATCAGTACTTGGCATGTGTAGTTTGCCAGCAACTTTCCGTGCCACCACAAAATGTGTTTCACGTACTCAGTTCTAGGATCAGTACAAACGTTTTTGGTTTAGACTTGATTGATTTGTTCAGCCTATGCATACAAGACAATGTGTCACAAATCTGCATTTAAGTTCTTCATACAAATGTTTCAGTCCTGTATCAAAAGGACAGTGACCTGCCTGAATCAGGTTTAGGAAGGGATAAAGATTTTTAAGTGCACATAAGACACTGCAGAACCGCTATTTTTTTCGCACAAGATCTGTTGCCGATTCAATATGTGAACAAGCTGTTCAGGAAATGCAACGATGGTAAGAAAACTGGGTTATCCAACCTGTTTCTATAAGTCAATCGTCATCACCTTTGGTCATTCTCAAAAAGCCGTCAGAATATTTACGTCTGTGTGCTCGTTTTAAAGCGACAGTAAATCCACAAACAGATGTGGATTTCTTCCACTCCCACGACCGGAAGTATTAATGGACGGATTAGGACAGTGCAAATTCTTTTCGAAGAGTGACTTACATGAGGCATACTTACATTTGTTGCTGGATGAATAGTCGAAGTAATATTTTGCGATAAACACCAGCCTGGGTTTGTCCCAGTTTCAAAGGATACTGTTCAGAAGCGCTGCTATTTTTCAGCAGCTCCTGGAACAATTAATAGCACAAGTCCCTTGTTGCACAAACTATTTGGACAATACTGTTGTCACAGGTCGTATGCCAGCTGAACATTTGGCAAATTTAGATTGCTTGTTTCAAGTTCTTTCTGCAGCTAGCTTAAAGTGCAACAAGGAAGAGTGCTCCTTCTTCCACAAAGAACTTGAATATTTAAGACATGTTATACAGTAAATGCACGAGGTATTCATCCTGGTGATTCACATTTGTCTCCAATTAAAGATCTGCCAGAGCTCCGTAACATTAAGGAGCTCCCATGTACACTCCTGGAAATGGAAAAAAGAACACATTGACACCGGTGTGTCAGACCCACCATACTTGCTCCGGACACTGCGAGAGGGCTGTACAAGCAATGATCACACGCACGGCACAGCGGACACACCAGGAACCGCGGTGTTGGCCGTCGAATGGCGCTAGCTGCGCAGCATTTGTGCACCGCCGCCGTCAGTGTCAGCCAGTTTGCCGTGGCATACGGAGCTCCATCGCAGTCTTTAACACTGGTAGTATGCCGCGACAGCGTGGACGTGAACCGTATGTGCAGCTGACGGACTTTGAGCCAGGGCGTATAGTGGGCATGCGGGAGGCCGGGTGGACGTACCGCCGAATTGCTCAACACGTGGGGCGTGAGGTCTCCACAGTACATCGATGTTGTCGCCAGTGGTCGGCGGAAGGTGCACGTGCCCGTCGACCTGGGACCGGACCGCAGCGACGCACGGATGCACGCCAAGACCGTAGGATCCTACGCAGTGCCGTAGGGGACCGCACCGCCACTTCCCAGCAAATTAGGGACACTGTTGCTCCTGGGGTATCGGCGAGGACCATTCGCAACCGTCTCCATGAAGCTGGGCTACGGTCCCGCACACCGTTAGGCCGTCTTCCGCTCACGCCCCAACATCGTGCAGCCCGCCTCCAGTGGTGTCGCGACAGGCGTGAATGGAGGGACGAATGGAGACGTGTCGTCTTCAGCGATGAGAGTCGCTTCTGCCTTGGTGCCAATGATGGTCGTATGCGTGTTTGGCGCCGTGCAGGTGAGCGCCACAATCAGGACTGCATACGACCGAGGCACACAGGGCCAACACCCAGCATCATGGTGTGGGGAGCGATCTCCTACACTGGCCGTACACCACTGGTGATCGTCGAGGGGACACTGAATAGTGCACGGTACATCCAAACCGTCACCGAACCCATCGTTCTACCATTCCTAGACCGGCAAGGGAACTTGCTGTTCCAACAGGACAATGCACGTCCGCATGTATCCCGTGCCACCCAACGTGCTCTAGAAGGTGTAAGTCAACTACCCTGGCCAGCAAGATCTCCGGATCTGTCCCCCATTGAGCATGTTTGGGACTGGATGAAGCGTCGTCTCACGCGGTCTGCACGTCCAGCACGAACGCTGGTCCAACTGAGGCGCCAGGTGGAAATGGCATGGCAAGCCGTTCCACAGGACTACATCCAGCATCTCTACGATCGTCTCCATGGGAGAATAGCAGCCTGCATTGCTGCGAAAGGTGGATATACACTGTACTAGTGCCGACATTGTGCATGCTCTGTTGCCTGTGTCTATGTGCCTGTGGTTCTGTCAGTGTGATCATGTGATGTATCTGACCCCAGGAATGTGTCAATAAAGTTTCCCCTTCCTGGGACAATGAATTCACGGTGTTCTTATTTCAATTTCCAGGAGTGTATTATGGGCAAGCTTACATATTACATTAAATTCATTGCAAACGCTGTGCAAATTGCTGCTCCACTGAATCAGCCGGGCTGGAAACATGTTCCTCTGAGCAGTCTCAAGTATGTCAGGTTGCATTTCAGCAACTAAAGTACACATTATTAAGTCGTCACTGTTTGTGCCATTTTCATACAGCTAAGTCTGTGGTGTTAGCTGTGGATCCAGTTCTTAGAAGATTGGAGCTGTGCTGTCCGATAGAACAGGTTCTTCTGATTTTCTGATAGTCTTCTGTCTATTCTGATAGTCTTTTGTCTAGGAACCTCCTAACAAAGCGCAGTGTAATTACAGTCATCCTGAAGAAAAGGTGCTCGCCATTACCTATGGCGTTGCCAAATTCTACCAACATCTGTACAGTCAGAAGTTCTATTTGATTAAAGATAATCACCCTTTAATGGCCTTGCTCAATCCTTCCAAGCCTGTTGCACCACAGACAGTGCAAAAATTACATCCTTGGGTTCTGATATTGTCTGAATGTCAGTATTAGCTGTTGTATACGCCCATTGCCCGACATTCGAATGCTGACTTGTCTCAGTTTTTTTTTTTTTTTTTTTTTTTTTTTTAGTTGCCACATCCGTCTGCGTCATGGCAACCCATCCATATTGATCTTGCGAGTCCATCTGGAACACGCAATGGATGGTGGTGGTGGGTTGTTGTTGTTGTGGTCTTCAGTCCTGACACTGGTTTGATGCAGCTCTCCATGCCACTCTATGGTGGGTGAGTACAGTAAATTTCCTTTTGTTGTTCCCAAGAAATCCACCACTAATGCAAGTATGAATGGGCTTTGTTTTCTGTTTTTTATCTTGAAGGTCTTCCTGAGGTCCTGGTTTCGGACAATAGAATGCACTTCATGGCAGCCAATTTTCAAGAGTTTGTGCTGCCAGTGACGTACACCATGAAACTTCCTGACATATTAAAACTGTGTGCCAGACCGAGACTCGAACTCGACACCTTTGCCTTTTGCGGGCAAGTGCTCTACCAACAGAATTACCCAAGCACAACTCACAACCCGTCCTCACTGCTTTAATCCCGCCAGTACCTCGTCTCCCACCTTCCAAACTTCATAGAAGTTCTCCTGCAGACCTTGCAGAACTAGTACTCCTGGAAGAAAGGATATTGCGGAGACATGGCTTAGACACAGTCTGCGGGAGGGTTCTAGAATGAAATTTTTACTCCGCATCGGAGGGTGCGCTTCATATCAGCGCACACTCCACTCCAGTGCACTCCACTGCAGAGTGATAATTTCATTCTGGACACACATCATGTCACTACTGTTCCTTTCCACCATAAGTCTAAGGGTGAAACTGAACGCTTCATTCAAACATTCAAAAGTCACATGGAGAAACTTTGTCTCTCCCACTGATGAGAGGAAGAATTAAACAGTTTTCTTTCCTCCTATCACTCTTTGCCACATGATGGGATGTCGTCAGCAGAATTATTACATGGTCGTCGCCACCATATCCTGTTGCATCACCTGCGGCCACTGCAGAAACAATTTGTTCAGCCACAGTAAGAATCTACTTTAAAATTTTTGGCAAGAAACAGTGTTTGGAGAACAATGCCTTAACAACAGCCTTATCAAGTTCTTACGTCTTAAACGGTTCCGCTGGATTGGATTGGCATCACTCAGATCAAGCTGTAGTGCTTTGGCGAGTACGTCAATGATTCTGTCGCAGAATTCTTGCCCACAGACTCAGAACGCCGCTGGCGTCCACAAGAGTGCTCATCTCCACCTCTCTGTCTGCCACAGATGGTACCATCCTGGGTTGTGCCCTTAAAGGTCGACATAGTGCCACTGTGCCTGCAGCCACTGCTGCAGTCGCTGCCAACCATGCCCATCTCCAGCCTGAGCCGATGTCCATAGAGGCACTATCATGTTTCTCCAGGAGTTCCACTTACTGCCAACCTGACAACAGTGTGTGCATCACTGAATGCAGGCATGCATCCTGTGGCTGGTTTTTCAGCCAGTTTTCCTAGTCATTCGCAAGGTGGATAGTGGGGTGCAGATGGACAGTTGCCATCAGCCGTCGTTCCACTACGTTTTCTCATCTACATCCACAGTCAGGCTTTCCCCTGCCATCGGTACATGACACATCCCTACATGACGACAGCACAGTGGTTGGTGGGGTGGGGGGTGGGGGGGGGGAGGGGGGGGGGAGAAATGTTATGTCATGGTGTCACCCGAATAACAAGGTGCCAAGACAACGCTGATACCTCATGATGAAACCACTAGTAAGTATATTTACTGCCAGAGGGAACGATTAATGGGAGATAGTGGTGGTAGACATGACCTCAAGAGTTCCATACGCCCCCACTGCAGCATACGTACTTATGTCTGAACAGAGTGTCACTCAATCCAGTCAGCAATGATCGTTCATGATGGCAGCATTCTCTCTGTACCAAGACAGCAATGCATTAGTTGTATTAGACAGACCTCTGCATAAATGTTTATCATCAGTTGTACTCTGTGAGAAAAGATTAGTATCTTGTTCTGTATCAAGTGATATGTTAATATTCAGTGATAGTAATAAATACTCATGACTTTCCTGTGGACATGGACTGTTACAAAATTAAGTATTTCATCTTATTCAAGTTGTAATAAACTGATCTAATATTTTATATGTTGTAGCATCAAATCAACCTCCTTCAGGAGTTTACCTAAGATCCCACCACTGTACTGATGAGTATTGTTTTGTCTGGTACAACACCCTGTGCACCCAGTTGACTTGGCCATTTCTCTTCCGCTTTTCAGCTTCAGTATCCTGGTCTGATGATGACATGGGCACAGGTGAAAAACCATCTATAGCTTTCTAAGTAGCTTTACACACTATGAATAAACAACAGCCATCAGCAACTGCAAATTAACGTCGACAGGTGACATTATTTTTATGACCCTATATGGTCCTTGGTACTGGGGCCAAGAATTTCTTTGCCCAGCTCTTATGTGTGCAGAGTTTATCACAAACACATATTGTCCCATTCTGTATCGTCATAACCTAGCCATAGACTATTGTGTTCGCTCTTGTCACTCGAGAGCTTTTGTGTTTGCGTTTCTCGCTCTCTGTCAAAATTCACGTAATCTTTCGAAAATTTCTTTACTGAATCACTGTTTCTCCCATCAATAAGTTTAATAACCTGAAAGGGTGAGGACATTTTCCTCATATGTTGAGAGTCCAGGCCCACTTTTGACTTTATAGTAGTGCACGGAAATGATGAATGCGAGAAAGACATCGCATCATTGTGATGAGTAATCACATTATGACTCAGTTTCCTTGACGCACTCAGCCATTAGACTGAAAGAACTAGTTTAAAGCTCGTGATTGCACTGCAACTTTCATAGCTGTTTCAGTAAATTTGATGTAAAGCTAGTGCCCTGATAAATGATTATGGTATCAGGAAATCCAAATTTAAGCAACTAGCTGTTCGCCACAGCTTGTGCTAATGTACGCATTTGCTGGTCCAGAATGGAAACTATTGTGAAAAACGCGAAAAACCATCTATCATGGTCGATAAGTAGAGATTACCAGGTGTTGTACGATTAAATGGGCCCAGAACATCCATCCCCAGTATTTTTAATGGTTTGGGCGCTGCTGGTAACCTCTGTAATGGGACCCAATGGTGACTGACATCAGCACATTGTGCACAAAGTATACTGTTTTTGATATATTGTTCCATGTGCTGTTGCCTTGTCCACCACAAAAGCTTCTCAGCTACCGTGTGAGTCAGCTGCTCTCCATCTGCCATGACCTGCTAAAACATTGTCATGCACTTCAGTACTTCATCCACTAAAGCTATAGGTGTGATCAACCTTTTGTTCTGCACAACAAGCTCTCCTCTGTGATAAACTGCTGCTATGATGTAAATAACTGGCAGTCAGCGTCAGTTGCCAATCAGCAATACACCTACTCAAACATTGTAAAACTCCAACCTTACTATCTATGCTGTCAGTATTACTGTGCCTTTCTCTGGGTTTATGCAGCACCTCACAATCAAATTCACACAACTTCAGAGGTGCTCACCTCAGTATACTCGATGGGCTCTTTAGCCCCAGAATTTTCATGCAGCATGGTCTGTCACAACTTTAAACTTTCTGCCATACAAGTAACAATCGAAGTAAGATGCACCATAAATAACAGCTAACATTGCTTTTTCTGTCTTATAATAATTCTATTCTGCTTTATACAGCTTCCTGGTGCACATGCCACTAAGCGCTCTTTGCCATCCATATTTGTCTAAGAACACATCCAATCGCCAGACTACTTACGTTGCACAATAAAATAAATTCTCTATTAAAATCTCGAAATACCAGTACTGGATTTGACGATAATGCCTGTTTCAAACCTTTAACAGAGTTTCACTGTCAGCTGATCACTGAAATTTCACCCCATTTTCCAACACCCAATTTAGTGATTCAGCAATTTCAGAAAACCCCTTAATAAATTTCTCTACAATAATAACAAAGCATGAGAAATGGCTGCAGCTATTTTGATGTTTGTGGTGGTGCAAAATTGTGGACTGCAGAAATCAAATGTGGATCAGTTTGGAAACCCTGTTCACTAACCACACAAACCGAATAATTCATCTGTGTTGCTACAAAATGACAATTATCCACACTGAGCATGTCATGTGGTATATAGCCTTTTGAAAACTTCCTCCTGTCGATGCACATGTTCTTCCATCTCCTTCAAAAACACAGTGATATCATTGAGTTAAACCATACATTGTTTTGGTTTCAGTCCGCTGAGCACTCCAATAGCCTTTGCAAAGTAGCTGGGTGTTGTTAAGATCAAACAGCATCTATATTATTGATAATGGCCCCAAGGTACTGTTAAGACTGTTTTTGGATGATCTTCTAGATCCACTTCCAACTGGTGACAGTCACTTCTAAAATACATTGTTGGGAAATATTTAAAATGATCTAAGTTCTCCCGAGGTTTCCTTATATTTGCTATAGGATATGTATCTGTAATTGTTCTTGCATTCAGGTAATTGTAATCTATGTTTTTCGTGCCATCCGGTGACTTTTCTGGGACAACGACAATGCTTGCACCCCAAGGGTTGTCACCATGATACCATAAACCAACTGCTGGTCAGTATACTCTTCTATCACTAAGTCTTGGAATTCTATGTGATTTTCTGTACAATAAATGTTTCACTTTCTCGTGCAGCACAGATATATCAGCAGCTTGCTTGTGGACAAGGCCTCCTTCTGACGCATCAACATGGTCTTCATTCAGGACATCCGAAAGGACACCTAGTAATCCCTTTCGTAGACTACCTTTGACCATGCCAAAATTATCTATACTCACCAGAACAATGTCATCTCCTTTTATTTCTCTCATGAATACTACACTCTTACATACAAATTAATGTGATTCACCCAACCTTGTAATCTAACAGCTCCACAACATGTAACATTTCACTTGGGAGTTTGACACCCACACTAACCCAGAATAACTTCCCTGTTCCTCTTGCTTCTTTATCATGCAAATTACTCTTCAGTACACGTATCTATATAGTTCATGTGCTGTCACTGTGATGATCACCCGAGAAGATTTTATCATACTTTTTCTGTCTCTTTATCATCTGCTTGCGATGTCAGCATGTATACCTAAATTATTGTTGTCGGTGTTGGTTTGCTGTCGATTCTGATGAAAATAACGCTATCACTGAACTGATCACACGAATTCTCTCTCTGCCCTATCTTCCTACTCATAAGAAAGCCTGCTCTTGTTATACCATCTTCTGGTGCTGTTGATCTTATCCTATACTCATCTGACCAGAAACCCTTGTCTTCTTTCCAGTTCACTTCACTGACACCCACTATATCTATACTGAGCTTTAGTATTTCCCTTCTCAGATTTTCCAGCTTCCCTACCACGTTCAGACTTCTGATTTTACACGTCCCGATTCGTAGAACAGTACCCTTTCGTTGGTTATTCAATCTTTTTCATATAGTCGCCTCCTCTTTGGCGGTCCCCTCCCGAAAATACGAATGAAGGACTAGTCTGGAATCTTTTGCCAATGGAGATATCATCATGACACTTATCAATTACAGGCTTCATGTTCTGCGCATACATATTACGTGTCTTTAATGTAGTGGTTTCCATTACCTTCTGCATCCTCATTCCGTTGATCATCACTGATTCTTCCGCCTTTTAGGAACAGTTTCCCGTCCCAAGGGCGTGCCCTGAATTTCTGCTCGGTTCTCCGCCCTGTTTAATAAGGCTGTTGGCAGAACAAGGATGACTTCCAGAGTCTAAATTATATGTTACTCGGTGCTAGCGTATCAGTAGTTTTGTTATGATGAGTGATGCTGACTAAGTAAGCCAGTAATTTTACGAAATGTCTGTGTCTATAGCGGTGTACATATACACGTATAAAAATTGTATTTAGTGCCGGTATGTAGGTTCATAAAGAATGTGTTTCTATTATTTTACTGCATGTCGAATCTGAAAGGATGCATTATATTTTCTAATTATATTGAAAACTGCCTCGATTCATTGCATTCGTGCTGAAGCAGAGTTTTTAGGGGTTTCTCTGGCTCACCTAGTACTGAATGGAAGACTTTGCCACCAAAGGAACATATTTCAATCGTTTCTCCCTTCCATTTTAATGCGTTATGGTGCCTACAATTTCGATCCATCCCCCTATGATAACTAATTTATGATTAGCATAGTCAGTAATAGATCATAAACAAATGCGGTCTCACAGAAAGCCTCTCGTGCTACACGTGTAAAGGTGCGACCCTCTGTTTATCGTACAAACTTTAAATGACGTCTTCGTTGTGAGTCTTCAAGCGTCTTCAATGCGACGGGCTTGGCTTTACTAACGTCCCTGTACCTCTTCAGGCTGTCTGATGTTCTGCATCCAAGTTGCGGCAGACATGAGATTCCTCTGAGGTTTCTTGGATTCGAGTAACATTCGGAGCTTGAGCTCTCTTAGAATTATGCGTTAAACCAGATTTACGTTTGTGAAGCTTATATCAATAGTATTAAATATGGTTCTCGGACTTACCGTCCGACTTTACTTTTGTTTTACCACCAAAGCTCTCCAGCTAAGCCAGGTGGTGTAGGAACTAAAAACCATAAACCACGAACAATAACAATGTATTTACACTGTCACAGAATATTTTGTAGACACTTAGAGTCACCAACCATTGCGCTGACTTTGTCGGTATGACACTCACATACACCATATTTAAAACTGTTAATAATATTCAAAAATATACAACTTTCTAAAGTAAGCTATGGTCTTTCTCAGGGTTCAAGCTATCTCTACACCAAATACCACCGGAATCGGTTCAGTGATAGAGTCGTCAAGTTGTAACAGAGTGAGATATTTTCGCAATTAATAATACTGGTATTGGTATGGAAGTATTGATTGAACACATTGAGAACAGATTAAGCATTGTATTGATTACACAGAATCATATTAAGTAGAACATAACAACAGATAAAAGCATTTTAACATATACGATAAAATTTAAATGTGAAAAAGTAAATAGCTTTTTGAAAGAATAAATATTTTTCCTTAACTTCTGTAATGTTCTTTAAATCAATATATCTTGTGCCACACGTTATGTAAATTAGACTATCTTCTTCACCTGGGGTCAAGGGGCCTCATGCCAAATTTCAGCGATTTAGTCGTGAGAACGTAACGGACACAGTTTCTTTAGCATTTATAATTTTAGTATGGAAGTATGGATTGGCATGGATTAAATACATTGAGGATTGTGTAAGCAGTGTACTCTAGCTGTTAATTATGGCTGCGTTAGTGTAACAGTAAAATGAAATGTGCGTATGGTTTTATTGGCAGGGAGATTCTGGTTCCGATGTTCGGGAGCTTTGTGTAAATATTTTTATGACGCCACTACGTGGAATTGCAAGTCGATGACGATAAAATGTTGATGAGGACTATGCAGACATCAAGGCACGAGCAGTAAAAAACTTCACCCGGGTAGAAATTTAATCTGAAACATCAACGCTAACCACATAACCACTGTCTTTCGTTCAATTTCAACGCAACAAAGAAGTTACGCGCTACACATGACCCTCAGTTACTAAAATATGACATAACACATACAGGATTGTACTCGTATAAACGTTGTAATCATTACGTTGAATCGTATTAAGCAGAACAAATCAAAAAAATAAAATCATTTTCGAAAATATGAAAAAGTTCACAAGTCAAAGACGAAATTGATTCTTTAAAGAATAATTATTGTTCCATACATTGCGTTATATTTTTTAATCAATAAATATGTTGACAACACACTTTCTATAGCAGCTCATGTCCTTCCTCAGCGTTCAGGCTATCTCCATAACAAATTTTATCAAAAGCGGTTCAGCGGTTTAATGGAGAAAGCGTAACAGCCAGAGTTACTTTCGCATTTGTAATATTAGTACGGATTTAAGCAATGACTGTGTTCGAATGCATGACTCAGGACGTTCTGAGTAATAGTCAAAGACGCTACCCCTAGACAACAGTTACTCAGTAAGTTATCATAATACTGGCACCTCATTAAAGTAAGCATTACAGACAGCTAGAGAGAGAAGAGGATGGAAATTTATGGTGGTTTATAAAGTAGAGAGATAAAGTTTACTGATTGTGATGACGATGATGATGATGATGTGGAAATATTTTGTGCACGGACACATGTGATATGAAATTAAATGATGCGGATTTTCTCTCTCTCTCTCTCTCTCTCTCTCTCTCTCTCTCTCTCTCTGTCTCTCCTTCTCTCTCTCTCTCTCTCTCTCTCTGTCCCTCCCTCTCTCTCTTTCTCTCTCTCTCTCTCTCACTTCCCCTCACCCACTCTTTTCCTCTGTAATGCTACTGGACAAGTCAGCTACTTCGGACCTCAGCTACTGCGCCGTGTGAGCTACTGCGAGGGTGAGAATGTCAGCTTCTGGTGATACAATACAGTTTTAAGATACGGTACCTGACATCCTACAATAGCTGACACCATCCAGTAGCTAAAATCCGCCAACAGCTGACACCCCTAGCAGTTGTCTCCCATTGCAGACGCACACTATTAGCTTCTGTGATAGAAAACTGTTGGTAAGTCTCTGCTTACTGACTAATCGGCATTCCTTGTTGCAACAAGTCACAAATTGACTGAACTAGTCAATACTTGCTTAGTCAGTGTCATGATTACACTTGCTGATATCTCTGCATGAGCACCCCTGTAGCCGCACGAAACAGAATATTATTTAAGACACAGTAGCCGACATCCACTGCATTGTAAGAACCAGCTTTGACTTGATAAATCACAACTAGCTGACTAATGACTTTTGCTTGTTAAAAAAAATCGCAAATGGCCAGAACAAGATTAAACTTGCGTAGTCGACATCATGGGTAAACATGCTGACTTCGGTACATGCACACTGCAGTAGCTGGATATGCAGTATGCTATATAAGATCCAGTAAATGACATCCACTACACACACACACTGTAGCTTCTGGCATAGAATACTTTTTAATTTTTGGTGTCTACTACACACATCAAAAAATGTTTTGCATCACGCCGGTTCCCAGAACTCCTGAAGATAAGCGTTGACTGTGGATATTGTATCACAGACACAGTCCCTTTGACTGTTTAGAGATGTCACTAATACCGCCGAAAGAAGTAAACAACCATGCATGAGCAGCGCCTATTAGACGGAGGGGGTCCGACAGCCAATAAGTTCCACTCATCAGGAAGGAGGTACACGGCTCGTGTTGTCTGTAGTTCAACCATGCCTAGACGGTCAATACCGCGGTTCGATCGCGTCCGCATTATTACTTTGTGCCAGGAAGGGCTCTCAGCAAGGGAAGTGTCCAGGCGTCTCGGAGTGAACCAAAGCGATGTTGTTCGGACATGCAGAAGATACAGAGTGACAGGAACTGTCGATGACATGCCTCGCTCAGGCTGCCCAAGAGCTACTAATGTAGTGGATAGCCGCTACCTACGGATTATGCCTCGGAGGATCCCTGGCAACAACGCTACCATGTTGAATAATGCTTTTCGTGCAGCCAAAGGACGTCGTGTTACGACTCAAACTGTGCGGGATAGCCTGCATGATGCGCAACTTCACTCCCGACGTCCGTGGCGGGGTCCATCTTAGCAACCACGACACCATGCAGCGCAGTACAGATGGACACAACAACTTGCCGAATGGAACGCTCAGGATTGGCATCAGGTTCGCTTCACTGATGAGTGTCGCATATGCTTTCAACCAGAAACGGTCGGAGACCTGGTCAGGCTGAACGCCTTGGACACACTGTCCAGCGAGTACAGCAAGGTGGAGGTTCCCTGCTGTTTTGGGGTGTCATTATGTGGGGCCGACGTACGCCACTGGCGGTCATGGAAGGCGCCGTAACGGCTGTACGATACATGAATGCCATCCTCCGATCGATAGTGCAACCATATCGGCAGCATACTGGCGAGGCATTCTTCTTCATGGACGACAATTCGCGCCCCCATCATGCACATCTTGTGAATGACTTCCTTCAGGGTAACGACATCGCTCGAATAGTGTCCAGCATGTTCTCCAGACATGAACCCTATCGTACATGCCTAGGATAGATTGAAAAGGGTTGTTTATGGACGACGTGGCACACCAACCACTCTGAGGGATCTGTGCAGAATACAGGCATGTATCAATACAAGAGGACGTGCTACTGTGTATTAGGGGTGCCGGTGTGTACAGCAATCTGGACCACCACCTCTGAAGGTCTCGCTGCATGGTGGTACAACATGCAATGTGCGTTTTTCATGATCAATAAAAAGTGTGGCAATGATATTTATGTTGATCCCTATTCCAGTTTTCTGTACAGGAACTCTCGGAATCGAGGTGACACAAAACTTTTTTTGATGTGTGTATTTGAGTTCTGAACGCTGACATGTTTGGAATTGTCAGTTATCACTGCGTGTCTGTTTAGCACATTATTCTGTTCCAGGTTTCCAACTGAAACTTGTCATGGTGACAGAAAAGGAAAATAAGTTTCTTAAGTATGAGGGAAATCAAGAGCTTTTAGCTTTGGAACCTGTAAAAGATACTAGGAAAATGTATAAAATTCCCACAACAACTCTGATGTATAAAATCTCTAGAAAATATCCTCTTTAAAGACAAATGAGTCCCTCCCATGTATGGGTTGAATAATATGAAGCTTATTTAGTCATTCCAATCAGTTCCCCTTTACCAGAAGCCAACTAATAGAATTCTCAACCAACTAGTTGTGCAGCTGAAACTGGCTACTCCAGTCAACGATGGGAAATCTTGCAAGAAGTGGACAGAATTGTTTTTGCAAAGACATTCAGACAGTAAAAAATGACTCCATCAAGATGCAGTGTTACTGATAAAAGACCAAGGAATGAAAATGTACCGTACGTCACAACGAAAAGCAAGAAGAGGAAGAAGAAGACAGAGCGAGACAAAGAAGAAGCAGATATTAAAGTAAAAGAAATAATGTATTTATAAAAGAAGAAGGTGTATATGTTTGAGGAGGAAAAGGCGATGGTCACGATTAAGAAGAAGAAGATGATGATGATGTAGAAGACGATGATTACAACGAGGATGATGAAGAAGACGAGAAGAAGAAGATGATGATAATGATTATGATGAGGTAGATGACATTCGTGATTGGAAGATGGTCACCAATGAATCGCCAGGATGTATCGACTATGTCCACTGGAATAACCCAAATGAACTAGTAGAGCTTCAGAAGTGGTAGGCGTATTTCACATGATAATGAACTAATGTCTGTTGAAGAGGAACTTTGAAAAGCATCGATTATTGCTTGAAGTTTGCAATGGCTGTAGAAAAAAAATGAAAGACTCATGGTTATTTGCTTATGAGAACGTTATGTCTTACCTAGAGAAATGAAGTGCTTGGATAAATCGTGATGAACCTACTCCGGCGAGCTGGATCCTTGCTAAGTTGCCAATTCAGCCAAGACTGGGAAAGGTAATAATACTGGAAGGTAAATATGTTCCATCAGCTCACACTTTCTAGAGGTTTTTGCAAGCATTATCTGCATCAACAAAAAAACTCCTTGCTAGTGACAGCCATTCTGATAACACTGGTATGGTAACTGAATTAAAAGTATGGGAGGATGTGTGGATCAATGATGAACTAGTTGAAACTGGTTTTTGCCAGCACTGCATGACATTGTATACTTTTTTATCATAAACAGTTGCATTTTACGATGTAAGTTGGAGCAGCTGTACTTCTAATGTGTGTTTTGTAGTACTGCAGAACCAATTTTTATGTATTTTGATGAATTTAATGCACAGAACTACGATCGAACTCTGGTCGCCAACTAACGTGTAATTTATTTCAATAGTATCAATAAGTGAGCTGCCTGTATTTTAATAAGTAATACAGAATATTTAGATGTGGAATTATTTTACTTTAAGTTTTATTGTGCTTCCAGAGTGTGGTAGAGATTTCTAACTTCAGGTTTTAGACATGAATGTTTGTTGTGAGGATAACTTCTTCAATTGTAATTCTTGTCAACATGAGAACTTTAAACTGCATGTCAGATAAGTAGTAGTACAAATAAGCGTTTGAAATGTTATGCTATCAGTTGTTCTTTATTTTGAAGTATGTAAACCGTGGAACTCAGGTCGAGCTACACTTGTCAACTAACATACAATTTATTTCAGTTGTCACCGAGCGATGTAGCGCAGTGGTTAGCATACTGGACTCGCATTCGGGAGGACGACGGTTCAAACCCGCGTCCGGCCATCCTGATTCAGGTTTTCCGTGATTTCCCTAAATCGCTTCAGGCAAATGCCAGGATGGTTCCTTTGAAAGAGCACGGCCGACTTCCTTCCCTAAGGCGACGGGACCGATGACCTCGCTGTTTGGTTCCCTCCCTTGAATCAACCAATCAGTTCTGTCAGTAAGGGAGATGAGTGCATTTAATACCTTATACAGAAAATTGATGTATGGAAATATTAAATTTGAATGTGTACTACGCTTGCAAAGTGTGGTACAGCATCTGAACTTTGGTTGTTAACAAGTCCTGCTTAATCTATGAATTAAGTTAATAGTACCAACATGCAATCCATGTGTATTGTTTTATCTTATAGAACAATTAATTTATGAGAGTAGTACTGCATGTGCCATGATCTTGAAATCCTACGTATTTTCAATATAATACAATTTTATTTTGCTCCAAAGTTCGAATTTTTGTATGTCATAATTTATACTTGGATATTACTCTATAGCACTGTATGAGTGATAAATAATTTTATTTTAGTCGAAAGATTTTGTATCGACTCTGTCCCATTGCCCACTGTTTTTTGGCGATGTTTCATCTCTTTCTTCTTCCGGTAGTGCATCTGGTCATTTTTGACACAGGAGGGGTTTTCTTACTGTAGTACGAACATATTCAGTTTAAGTGTTATGTCGCAACAAAATAAAATCGTCAGAACTCCTCTTTCCTTTCTTTCTAAAATGGTATTTGCTCAGACAATACTGGTCCGCTCTGGATTTTTCGCAGAATCCAAAGTAGACAGTCGTCATAGGTTTCGATTTTCTGAACTCGAATATCACGATTAAAATTGTCTCCCAGCTCAGGGGTACAAGTAAGATGTCACTTTACGTTTCACGTATGTTTATACCGTAATCAATAGATCAATACATTGATTGAGTTTACCTAGTTTATTCGCGCCGCTTCTTTGCCTCCCTGTTGTGGGTGGGTGTCTGGAGCACCTCTCTGTAACATCCAGCCCATATCAGTCAATAATGTACCGTCATGTGTGCCGCTGTTCCAGGAGAGAAATTTCCTGATGGAACCGCTCACCGTGCTCAACGCCAAATGCACCACAGTCCTCTGGAAACTCTTCGAGGCGGGAGTAAAGGAAGTGTATCTTCGATGTCATGTCATCGTCAATGACTTTAAAAGCATGAATGAGTTCGTCCACAGAGCCGCTGTAATTTTCGGCTTTCCTGCTTTCCTGGAACAATGTCATCACTTTACGAAAACAATACCATGCATGCAACTAACCAGAGGTTAGAGTGGACTCAAGTGTGTGTGCCGCAGCAGCTGGTGTATCTGTGGATCAATGAATATTCCTTTTGTGATTATCTGTCTGCTGAGTCGTAGAATCTCCAAAAACAAATACTGAAATGCTCCTTCATTCCTGTCTAAAGCCTTAACAAATGCTGTCATGAGCAATATAATGTGCAATGATGGCAGAAAAATTTTGTTAGGTATCACTAGAGATTCTTCGGCATTGTTTTTTTACCTAGGCACTAGAGTTGTTCGTGGAGGCGATTGACTCTGAGCGTACTGTTTTTCTCTTGAGCGACTGTCCAACTCACACAGGTAGAAGCAAATATCTGCAAACCCAACAGCTTCACAATGAGCTTGAAATCTCCACATACCACCCATTCATACGTATTGCAATTAACACAGTTAACGACTGGAGCATATGCTCCAGGAATGGGCTATCTTTCATTACTGTTGCGTAACAGTACTGCCATAGGTTTGTTTTTGAGCTATCTGTAAAGAGTCTCCACTTTTATGGTCAATGTGACTGCAGCATGTAATGTCACCTTCGACACTGAAATTACACTGAAATTTTCTCTGGCGTTCCCGAATTACAGACCCACGTACTGCAGTCATGAAGCCAAGTGTTGTGCTTTACCCTTCAGAAGATCTAAATCCGTAATCATATCACTGAGTTCACACTCTGATTTTGTGTTTTTCTCTGTATGATCACGTTGGTGTAAATCTAGGGTTAGTGTCACTAGCGAATGATTACACTTTTTCAGCTGTATGTGTCTATTCAACACCATCGCTGTTACTGCTTGATAGTGATACCTTCGGGGCGAATAGGGACTGGCAATCCTTTGTCATGGGCCAGAGACTGAATTACAGATGGGATGTCAGAGTACTGAATATTCCTCTTCCTGTTGGTATTGATTTCTTTCCTAAGTGAGGTACCACACAAAAATAGAAATCTGATGCATAGTTTGTCAGTTTACGCCAAATAGCAGGCACATCAGACTTTATGCAGACGTTTTTACCATGCATCCAAGCATTGAGTACAGACGAACATGTGATGAAATACACGAGTGGAGCCCACGATTTATTTTGATCTGCAACTCTACACCCGAAGTGCAAGGTGCATGCTTGTTTCACTGCTTTTATCAGTGGTTGCCTTCTTAAACCACAATATTTATGGCAGCAGAAATGTAACAAAATTTATCAAGTGCAGGTGCAGGGCATTTTTTGTGAAAGCGTACATGCGCGCAATAACACAATTCTTCAATCCCAACACTTCATGTCACGTACATTCACTGTCAACCGCCATGACACTCGCTCCAATAACAAGCGAACTAACGCAGCACTAGAGCGCGAAGCTGTGACAAACGAGTCAAAATCATGTCCACATTCTACAATGCTCATATGACTTGATTGTGCGCACATGGGTTATGGTGAACTGTTGGAAAAATGTACTCTAAACATCCACCTTACTTATTTACGGCAGAGAAACGGTTGTGACGATGTAGCTCTTATAATGTCCCGTAACTGAGGCTGCGAAACGTGGCCTGAGGTAGCAGACAATTTTAACCTTCATATTCGTGTTCAGCGCATTTAAATTTGTAAAGCACAGATACTTTCGTTTCTGTAAAAAAAATTAAATGTGGAAATTTGTGTAAAAGTGTAATTTGTCTTCTAGCTATTTGTGCAACAGTGTGGTGTTTCTATAACGCATATTTCAATTAGATGTTTATATTATTAAGTAACTGATTACAGGAATTACAATCTGTAAACGTTTTAGTGGTCCTTGGCACCATAGTTCCAAGTGGTAAATTTTGCAGCCTTCGTCGAAAGTTATTATTGCACATAAACTCGACTTGACTCAATCAGTTCTAATAAAAATAAGTGATTCCCAGTCAGTATCACTGATTATAATTTTCTGGTTTAGAATACGATACATCTTTTACTTCCTCCCTAACCTGGTGCTTGCTAAGGTGAAATGTTAGTATAAAACTTGTAAAAGCATCATATAATGACGTTTCAGTCTATGAGACCCCAATAACATTTCCTCCGATTGAAAAGACTATACCCATTTCCTAAGTTTGATGTGAAGATAGCATTGTAATACTTGATAACAATCGTAGAACACTGATGTATGGAAATATTTAATTTAAGGATCCACTGTGTTTTACATCAAGTATTTGCCTGAATAATGGAATAAATTACATTCTTCCACTAGCTGGCAATAATTTACGCATCTATTTGTTTGTGTGTTTGCCTGCTTAGCATAGTACTATAGCCATAACGTATTTTGTGCGGCTATTATCCGGTCGAGACAGTTTTACGACATACATCTTTTACGCCTAACCCAAAATGTCAACTGTCTATTTAGTATGCGATTTGCAGGTATTTAGACAAGGAAATGACATTGTGCCTCGTAATTTAGCATTCAAAATCATGTTTCAGGCATCAATTTGACGGATATATTGATGTGTCTGGAAAATTAACATAGCGATATTTCATGTAAACACAGCAATCTTTGTTGCTGATAAATTTTTTGCATACATTTTGGACATTAAAAGAGCATTTGTCAAGCATTGTAGAATAATTCAGATATGGAAAAAAAATTAATCTGAGACGCCATTGTGTCTTACACCATCTGTGTTACACACATCGAATTTTGGACGATCACTACTGCAGCTTAACTTGTAAGTGAGTAGCTTAACATTTAACTGTGTGTGTGTGTTTTGCTGACGTATGAAAATGCTACAAGGTACCACCGTCAGGTAATTATTCTGTAAATACTTTCGAACATCGTGCAAAAATTCTGAATGTTTGGATAGTTTTGAGAACAGCTTTCTCTTCGGCTACATTGTTATTTCATCCAAATGTCCACAAAAATATTACACTATGGTTTATTTAACTTGCGCATAATTATAATTATTTAATTATTTCTCAATTATGGTAATTATTTAAATCATGCGTGACAGATTTGCTTTCCAAAAGATCGATTACTGTATGGTGAACTAAATTGAGAGTTTTGTTTTAATATTACGCTGATATTCGCTATAGTGCCGAAGGGGAGAGGGGGAGAAGTTACAAAGCACAGTGAGGTGGTTCCACCATCTTAGGTTTTATTTTCAATTTAATATCCCACTAACACAACTATGTTAGTTAGGATACCCAACACTTTGATTGGCCAGAGAAATGGAGGTGATGGGGAGTAGAAGAGGGGAGAAGAGTCGTTGTGGCTTGTCACGTGACGATTCTGATGTCATTGATGACGTCACTGATAAAAGTGATGATATCACTAATAACTGGGTTAGGTCTTGCAATATCATGGGATTGCATTCCTTGCTTTTCGAAGTGGATCAAAGGCCCTACAGATATACTACTAATATTCTTCGTTTCCAGAGGAAAACAAAGAAAAATCTTCCCGACCCCATGATACGAAAATTTTCATCTTGAGAAAAAAGAGTTGTATTAGCAGCGAAACTGGAAGGAAAACCACAATTCCGAAGTCAGTCACGATCAGAAGCTCTCTGGTAAAATGATGCGGAAGTGCAGCTTTTGAAGAATTTAGTGTTTGTGTAACTTTAGAAAGGAGTACAGTTCGATCGACAAAACGAGCTTCGTAAATACTTGGGAAGGATTTGTGATTTAAATAATAAAACACTGCATCCGTAAACGTAACTGGTGCAGTGTTTTATTATTTAAATCAACAACGAAAACGATTCTGCAGCCTGTGGTAACCAAATACGAAACAATCAAGAAAGTCAGGACTTTAAAAGTATCTTCGAAAGTGAATAATACCAATAGGGCAACCAGACATAGCGTTGTAGAAAACGTTGAAGAAATTCTTAGAAGGTTTCCAACTACCAACAAATCAACATAACAAGAAATCAGTTCCCCTGTTATAAACCCAAACTTTTTCATGCGATGCATTGCATGTGGCTCAACAATAAGTGCCTACCAGAAGCAGGAAACTGGCCATTAACATCGCGAGCAGGCTTAAACGACCACGAGTTTACGACCTGCTCCATTGACTACAGTGTCATTTGGTGCCACTATTGATGGCCCACTTAATATGTACATCCGCTGCTCTTCCGACTGTTAATATTGGCTTTCGAAAGGGCAGCCGAAATCACCATTTGATTTTGAGAAGCTGGGTTGACTCCTCTCCTCGCACTAAGTCCTACTCGACTGTATGAGGAACCGAAACGGGACCATTCGCATGGCAGTATAGAATGTTGAGCGCTCAGTTCTGGAAATGGGTACAAGAGAATGCAGGAAAAAATGTGAATGAGCTAAAGAAAAATTTTGGAGGCAAGAAAGAGGGGATTAATTTAGAGCGTGACCAAAAGAGGAACTGGTTACAATTACTGAATTCTTCATATATTGGAGTATTATCGGAATAGGGAAAAGCTAAGTGTCTTAAGCAAGTGTTGTGAGAGAAAGTGGGTCAGTGTACAATAGACCGAGTTACAGTATGAATGTGCAAGGAAGCCCAGAATGTAATGAGCAGATAACTGATAGGTATCACTTTCAGGGGGTTAATTATGGGTTCGACCTTCCGCCAGCGTTGACATTGCAGCGAAGTTTTTAGCAGGGTTTCCCAGACTGCGTTCTGCAGAACACTAGTGCTCCATGGTAAGTAAATAAGTGCTCCGCGAAAAAATGTTAATAGCACAGCGGCTTTTTTCACAGCATTATTTTTTTTTATTTTATTGTGATTTCTTTATTATTACTTGCGATTTAAAACTGAATTAATCACTGAATAAAACAGGTTTCCCTCATTTTTAAAATTTTTATTAACCTCTCTATCTAAGTACCAGGATTCTTAAAGTGTTCCTTCAGAATAAAAGTTTGGGAACCCCTGGTTTGGAGCAGCTGTAGCGACTTACGAGAAGAAGAGCACGGACAGAGGGTTGGCCGTCTTGCGTGGGTTGTCGCGGGTTCGCTTCTTGCCCACATCCATTGCGGCCGGTGACTGGTGGCTGCTGGATGGTGGTTGGTGAGAAGTGTGTGATGAGTTGCGTGGCCTCCGGCCGCCAGTAAGGATGGCGGGCAACTCCGCTGCGTACGAAACATCGCACAGTGAGGATACGCGCTTATCAGGCAACAGATATGGGCGCATGCGAACCGCGCGAGGAAGGGAAGGCACTGCTAGGCACAAGCAGCTCATTCAAGGACTTACTTTCAGACAAGCTTTCTAACGATTTTCACCGTGTCGCTATATTATTTAGCTGTACTAGGGTAAGCCAATAAGTATCTTCACTTTCGTTCTAAACGTCTGTAGGTTGGCAGTACCGCTTAGTCCGTTCGCCAGTCGCTAGATGGCCCTGTCCTCTTCGCTTGTCCTAAATATCAGTGTTGTTACATCACAATGCAGTGCACTCGCGGGACGTAAGCATGGCTGCGCCACTCTCCGTTTGTAATCCGTTATTGTTTCGTGGCCTAAGTGTTTACCAGGAGCCGAAATGCATTGACGACTTTTAGTACAGTACTGGAGTGATGTATTACCGCTACGAAGTGTTTACCAGAAGACTAAACAATTCAAATGCGGCTGAAAGAGCGTGGAGCACGTGAGTCAGTCGCATCCTTAACTGACGCCAAAACTGTGCAAGTGCGTCACTTAATTTTGAATAACTCTCGAGTGACTATTGATGAAGTAGCAAAAGAAACGCAAATTCGTCATGTTTCTGCATATGATGCCACACATAAAAATCTCAACATTCCCAAAGTTTGTGCAAGTTCGTGCTAAAAAAGCTCAATGAAGAGCACAAGTGCAATCATGTGAGAATAAGCTTGTTAAAGGTACTGCTTTCTGTATGTGTTTTTGATACACCTCAAACACATCTCAATAAAACGGACGTTACAGCAGTTATTAATGACAAAATGTTCTACATAGTCAGTTCCTTTATTTTATTTATTTATTTAACCTAATCAGATTACGTCTATCAGACCCTCTCTTACATCGGACCAGTGTTCCACACATGCAGCATTTCACACATCAGAGTTACATCATGACAATAGTTTAAATAAGAAAATTAGATTACTCTAGTGACAATATGAATAAAGAGTAATGACTAAGACCTAATAAAGTAATTGCTGGCAGTATTTTTACAACAGGTGCTATACATACAAATTATGATAAAAGCAATAATAATGACAGTAAAAAATAAAATCAAATAATAATGATAAACATGAGAAAAATTGGCAATAGTAATGAAGATTAGTGCAGATGTACATTAATATCTTGGTGTGTAAAGTAGATGTTTACTAGTATAGCGAGTTTTGGGGAAGGGAGATTGAAGGAGGGGAAAAGAGGGAAGTAATGAGGTGAAGTGCATTCATGTACAGAGGAAGGCATTACTGTTACTTAAGGAGATACGTCATTAACCGTTTTTTGAAGCCGGAGATGTTTTTAAGTTCTCTAACATAACGAGGGAGGTTATTCCAGAGTCGGGTTCCCGCTACTTTAAAGGACTTGGAGAAAGTGACTGAGCGATACAGTGGAACAGAGAGGATTTTATTATGATGTGAACGTGTGTTTCTGTCATGTTGTTCCGACATAAGCGTTAAGGACGGGGAGAGATATGAGGGACAGTGTACATTTATAAGGCAGTAGATGAGACAGAGTGTACGGAAATCTCTGCGTTTGTCTTTAGACCACTTAGCTCACCTAGGCAAACGAACAATAAATGATAATTAGGATTCATTGTAATTATTAACTGAGTAAGAATCGTTCTTAGTAACATACATCAAAACATTCCTGAGTTATTTGCGTGGATGAAAATCAAATACACATGTGACAGTACCAAATAACGAATCAAAACTTCGTCGAACATTCTTCATGGAGATGTTAGCAGATAATTTACAATAGCCACGTATGTGGTTGTACATACCTTAAGCAAATTTCTCCTCACCAAAATAATATTCTGAAATACTAGATCCTTCAGCCAGCACTCTACACAAATGGTCCTTAGCACTAACGGTTGTAGCGCCAGCCGTAAAGAAGTAACCAGCACCAGACTTTCTATGCGCTTCCTGGCACTTGTCAGCTTCTGCGCAGGAGAAGACGGCCTTGCTGGTACGTAGCAAAGTCGATGAGTCACGCCCTGACCAGCTGGAGACGGCGACCTTGGCCGGGATCACTCACCTAGCGTTTAGACCTGACTTAAGTAAATATTAGCGGCAGGAGCCGCGTATGTTGGTCTAGAGGTGAAGTGCTTCCCTGAAATTCAGCCAATCGCCGGATCGAATCCCGGTCGGACTTTAAATTTTCTAGTCTGCGTTTTAACCTGGCCTTCACCTCTCAACGATGTGAGGAATCGCCAGAAACGTCAGATGGTTTGGATTTCACGTTAAACAATAGGCCCACCTTTCCCGGTTGGCTAACTGGGGTAGGTTAGAGGCACTCAACTTGTCAAAGTGGCGTCGAATTGAAAGTCTTGCCAACAGGCCAGTGAGTCAAACGAAATTATCATTATCACCAGCGTCAGGCCTGTCTGTGATGCCCGGTTACATACCTATGGGCGCAGCGGGTGATCCATCACCTGCAGATAAGGACAGAAGCAGATTTGACAGCAGCAGATGTCGCGGTAGATCCCTCTGCAATGGAACATGATCGTCCACACAACCGATGGCGTGGAATCTTAAATACGACGTTCACCAACTTCTCTACACTCACCCACGGCAGATACCGTCTGCAGTAACCAGTTTCAGAACAGATGTTACGTGCCCTTCCGTAAAATCCAAAATCTACCGAAGCCTTAACATTATCCGTGCTCTTACATGATCGCACATACCTGTCATATATTTACATGTCTACGGCCTCTTCTCTCTCTTAAGATCAAATTGAGACCTATAGTTTCTATCCTGAATAGGAGACAGCACAACCCATGATATATAATTTAAAATTATATTTGCTACACTGAGTCGGAGACCTCACTACAAAGTTTAGCACTACGAATTGTTTAACCGAGCGAGGTGGCGCAGTGGTTATCACACTGGACTCGCATTCGAAAAATGGTTCAAATGGCTCTGAGCACTATGGGACTCTACTGCTGAGGTCATTAGTCCCCTAGAACTTAGAACTAGTTAAACCTAACTAACCTAAGGACATCACACACATCCATGCCCGAGGCAGGATTCGAACCTGCGACCGTAGCGGTCTTGCGGTTCCAGACTGCAGCGCCTTTAACCGCACGGCCACTTCGGCCGGCGACTCGCATTCGGGAGGACGACGGTTCACTCCCGTCTCTGGCCATCCTGATTTAGGTTTTCCGTGATTTCCCTAAATCGTTTCAGGCAAATGCCGGGATGGTTCCTTTGAAAGGGCACGGCCGATTTCCATCCCAATCCTTCCCTAACCCGAGCTTGCGCTCCGTCTCTAATGACCTCGTTGTCGACGGGACGTTAAACACTAACCACCACCAACACGAATTGCTTACCAGTAGACTGAATAATTCAAAAGCAGGGGAACAAGAGTGAAAAACGAGGAAAGAGCAGTCAGTCATATCCACAACTGACGCCGAACTTCAGCAAATGCATGACATAATTTGGATAATCGACGAGTGACTGTTGATTAAATGGTAAGTTAAATGCAGCCGGCCGGGGTGGCCGAGCGGCTCTAGGCGCTTCAGTCTGGAACCGCGTGACCGCTACGGTTGCAGGTTCGAATCCTGCCTCGGGCATGGATGTGTGTGATGTCCTTAGGTTAGTTAGGTTTAGGTAGTCCTAAGTTCTAGGGGACTGATGACCTCAGATGTTAAGTCCCATAGTGCTCTGACCATTTGAACCTTTTTTTTTTTTCTTTTTTTGAGTCAAATGCATTGTACCCGTGGTCTAGGGGTAGCGTCTTTGATTCATAATCAAAACGTCTTCGGTCCCGGGTTCGATCCCCGCCACTGCCTAAATTTTGATAAATAATCAGCATTGGAGGCCGAAGACTTCCGGCATAAGAAGTCAGCCTCATTCTGCCAACGGCCTTGTCAAAGAGGGCGGAGGAGCGGATAGAGGTTCAGGGCACTCTCTTGTCCTAGGGGTGGGAAATTGCCCCTAAAGGCGGAAGAATCAGCAATGATCAGCGACATGAGGATGCAGAAGGCAATGGAAACCACTGCATTAAAGACACGTAACGTGTATCCACAGGACATGTGGCCCGTAATTGAAGAAGTGTCATGATGATCTCTCCATTGGCAAAAGATTCCGGAATAGTCCCCCATTCGGATCTCCGGGAGGGGATTGCCAAGGAGAAGGTTACCATGAGAAAAAGATTGAATAATCTACGAAAGGATAACGTTCTACGAGTCGGGGCGTGGAACGTCAGAAGCTTGAACGTGGTAGGGAAACTAGAAAATCTGAAAAGGGAAATGCAAAGGCTCAATCTAGATATAGTAGGGGTCAGTGAAGTGAAGTGGAAGGAAGACAAGGATTTCTCGTTAGGTGAGTATCGGGTAATATCAACAGCAGCAGAAAATGGTATAACAGGTGTAGGATTCGTTATGGATAGGAAGGTAGGGCAGAGGGTGTGTTACTGTGAACAGTTCAGTGACAGGGTTGTTCTAATCAGAATCGACAGCAGAGCAACACCGACAACGATGGTTCAGGTATACATGCCGACGTCGCAAGCTGAAGATGAACAGATAGAGAAAGTGTATGAGGATACTGAAAGGGTAATGCAGTATGTGAAGGGGGACGAAAATCTAATAGTCATGGGCGACTGGAATGCAGTTGTAGGGGAAGGAGTAGAAGAAAAGGTTACAGGAGAATATGGGCTTGGGACAAGGAATGAAAGAGGAGAAAGACTAATTGAGTTCTGTAACAAGTTTCAGCTAGTAATAGCGAATACCCTGTTCAAGAATCACAAGAGGAGGAGGTATACTTGGAAAAGGCCGGGAGATACGGGAAGATTTCAATTCGATTACATCATGGTCAGACAGAGATTCCGAAATCAGATACTGGATTGTAAGGCGTACCCAGGAGCAGATATAGACTCAGATCACAATATAGTAGTGATGAAGAGTAGGCTGAAGTTCAAGTCATTAGTCAGGAAAAATCAATACGCAAAGAAGTGGGATACGGAAGTACTAAGGAATGACGAGATACGTTTGAAGTTCTCTAACGCTATAGATACAGCAATAAGGAATAGCGCAGTAGGTAGTACAGTTGAAGAGGAATGGACATCTCTAAAAAGGGCCATCACAGAAGTTGGGAAGGAAAACATAGGTACAAAGAAGGTAGCTGCAAAGAAACCATGGGTAACAGAAGAAATACTTCAGTTGATTGATGAAAGGAGGAAGTACAAACATGTTCCGGGAAAATCGGGAATACAGAAATACAAGTCGCTGAGGAATGAAATAAATAGGAAGTGCAGGGAAGCTAAGACGAAATGGCTGCAGGAAAAATGTGAAGACATCGAAAAAGATATGATTGTCGGAAGGACAGACTCAGCATACAGGATAGTCAAAACAACCTTTGGTGACATTAAAAGCAACGGTGGTAACATTAAGAGTGCAACGGGAATTCCACTGTTAAATGCAGAGGAGAGAGCAGATAGGTGGAAAGAATACATTGAAAGCCTCTATGAGGGTGAAGATTTGTCTGATGTGATAGAAGAAGAAACAGGAGTCGATTTAGAAGAGATAGGGGATCCAGTATTAGAATCGGAATTTAAAAGAGCTTTGGACGACTTACGGTCAAATAAGGCAGAAGGGATGGATAACATTCCATCAGAATTTCTAAAATCATTGGGGGAAGTGGCAACAAAACGACTATTCACGTTGGTGTGTAGAATATATGAGTCTGGCGACATACCATCTGACTTTCGGAAAAGCATCATCCACACAATTCCGAAGACGGCAAGAGCTGACAAGTGCGAGAATTACCGCACAATCAGCTTAACAGCTCATGCATCGAAGCTGCTTACAAGAATAATATACAGAAGAATGGAAAAGAAAATTGAGAATGCTCTAGGTGACGACCAGTTTGGCTTTAGGAAAAGTAAAGGGACGAGAGAGGCAAAAAATGGTTCAAATGGCTCTGAGCACTATGGGACTCAACTGCTGTGGTCATCAGTCCCCTAGAACTTAGAACTACTTAAACCTGACTAACCTAAGGACATCACACACATCCATGCCCGAGGCAGGATTCGAACCTGCGACCGTAGCAGTCGCACGGTTCCGGACTGCGCGCCTAGAACCGCGAGACAACCGCGGCCGGCCGAGAGAGGCAATTCTGACGTTACGGCTAATAATGGAAGCAAGGCTAAAGAAAAATCAAGACATTTTCATAGGATTTGTCGACCTGAAAAAAGCGTTCGACAATATAACATGGAGCAAGCTGTTCGAGATTCTGAAAAAAGTAGGGGTAAGCTATAGGGAGAGACGGGTCATATACAATATGTACAACAACCAAGAGGGAATAATAAGAGTGGGCGATCAAGAACGAAGTGCTCGTATTAAGAAGGGTGTAAGACAAGGCTGTAGCCTTTCGCCCCTACTCTTCAATCTGTACATCGAGGAAGCAATGATGGAAATAAAAGAAAGGTTCAGGAGTGGATTTAAAATACAAGGTGAAAGGATATCAATGATACGATTCGCTGATGACATTGCTATCCTGAGTGAAAGTGAAGAAGAATTAAATGACCTGCTGAACGGAATGAACAGTATAATGAGTACACAGTATGGTTTGAGAGTAAATCGTAGAAAGACGAAGGTAATGAGAAGTAGTAGAAGTGGGAACAGCGAGAAACTTAACATCAGGATTGATGGTCACGAAGTCAATGAAGTTAAGGAATTCTGCTTCCTAGGCAGTAAAATAACCAATGACGGACGGAGCAAGGAGGACATCAAAAGCAGACTTGCTATGGCAAAAAAGGCATTTCTGGCCAAGAGAAGTCTACTAATATCAAATACCGGCCTTAATTTGAGGAAGAAATTTCTGAGGATGTACGTCTGGAGTACAGCATTGTATGGTAGTGGAACATGTACTGTGGGAAAACCGGAACAGAAGAGAATCAAAGCATTTGAGATGTGGTGCTATAGACGAATGTTGAAAATTAGGTGGACTGATAAGGTAAGGAATGAGGAGGTTCTACGCAGAATCGGAGACGAAAGGAATATGTGTAAAACACTGATAAGGAGAAGGGACAGGATGATAGGACATCTGCTAAGACATGAGGGAATGACTTCCATGGTACTAGAGGGAGCTGTAGAGGGCAAAAACTGTAGAGGAAGACAGAGATTGGAATACGTCAAGCAAATAATTGAGGACGTAGGCTGCAAGTGCTACTCTGCTCTGAGATGAAGAGGTTAGCACAGGAAAGGAATTCGTGGCGGGCCGCATCAAACCAGTCAGTAGACTGATGACCAAAAAAAAAAAAATGCACATTAGTCATGTTTATGAAACTGACGCCATACTTAATAGTCCCAACATTCGTAAAGTTTGAGCAAAATGGTTCCAAAACAACTCAATGAAACGTAGATACGCAGTCATGTGAGAATCTGCCAGCAGCTGCTGAACTGTTGTGCTAATGAAGTGAGACGTTTTTGAAACAAATAATCACTGGAGATGAGACAAGTGTTCGTCACCTGTGCACCAAAAGTAAACTCCAGAGCATGAATTGGAAACAGCTTCTATCTCTAGCCAGAAAGAAATTTGAATGTCCACCCTCTCTAGGGAAAGGGATGACCACAGTTTTCTGGGTAGCACAAAGTCAAATTCTAAAACATTACCGCGAAGCATTAAGTGCTGAACGAGTTGAAGTCTGCAATTCGAATATCCGAAGTCACATTTTTTTCGAAATGTCATTATATTTTCGCTACGGCTGTCCTTGATGAAATGCCTTTGTTCTCGCCAGCTTTGACAGGGGGAAGTTTTAATCCAAAGCTCATGCTTTGGCCCCTGTAATATTTTCAGTTTATAACTAAGACTCAAGGAACACTTTTTCGTGTGGACTTTCTTTCTTGGTAAAGATTAGCTACTTTCTGTCGTAATCTGAGGGTATTTCAATACAACATGCATAAATCTTCTTTCACTTAAGTGTAAACGTTTTATTTCTCGGCAAGGTAGAAGCTACCGAAGTACAAGTTATTACTGAATCTGTGCCTTTGAAAATCTGCCGTTGTATGCTATTTAAAAAGAAACGATCCCAGAAAAGGATGCCGGTGCCATCTCACCATGAGCAATGGAAACTTGAAAGAGAGAGAAGACATTCAGTGGCTCTTCAATTTTATACCACCGGCAACGTTATAATAACGCGTATTTTTATCTATATAAAAATACGCGTCGATTTAAGTGTATATAGGGCCTGCGAGCACCGATAAAACACTCCTTTTTTGTCAAAACTGCCAGAGATAAAATCAAAGAATAATTCACCTACTGCGTAAAAAATGTAAGAAATCGTTAAAAAGATTTGTGAAATGATTTGTCCAAAGCTAAGAAATTAAATGGAGAATTATTTTACGCAACTCATTTGCTGTACGTGATTTCGAGCATCATTCAAAGACGCTTCAATATTTCTCTAACGTATTTTACTTCTTACTTCTAGACAAATCATTTCAGAAGATATTTGACCGAATTTTTGTCAAGTTTTGTTCAGAAAGCATGCTCTTACTGACACCTCACTTGCTTTCCTAGTGTCTTATGTTCTCAAAATGTTCTGAATTTAGTACTTGATTCGCAGGAAGCAGTTAAAAATCACACAAATGCAAATTTTTGTGTGAAATATAGCTAATACTTCATTTAAACAGCTAGCAAAGCTGTTCGTGAAATATTTCAATTTTCCTTCAGATCACTAAGTTTATCTTAATTGTCGTGATTACTTTTGAGCAATCAAATATTTTTTTCTGCAACTGGATTTCACGTCGGTCAATTGTGATAACCTATTTGTCCAATTCCCACTCTTTTCTTGGCTATGAAAATTCGGACGAAGACTCTATGTGTAATTTATAATGGATTAGAGAAGAAAAGCTTTTTTGCCAAGATCACTAATTATAAACTTTATTCTCGGTAATGGTTTCGGTAATCAGTGTTACCATCATTAGAGCTCGACAGGCAGTTCAATGCATATTTCTTAAAATAACAGTAAAAGTATTCTTTCTAATGAACTGGCAGATACGTTACAGACTCGAAAACTGACTCATCGGCAAGTCAGAATTAAAACAACTTTATTTATAGTGAGTATCGTTTTCGCTCCGCTGAAGCACTTGGCCACCAAGAAAACAGTTATATAGAACTTATGGTGTTTTATTTTACTGGGGACTGCAATATAGTGTAAGTCACTGAAAATAGCAACTTCTATTTGTTTACCAGATTGCTATCTGACGTTTCGAAAAATTTCAGTTGCACCTTTTTAATGATACTGATTTCTGAAGTCGACGGATAGCAGCGCAGCTTGTAGCCATTATTTCACGCAAGTAAAGAAAAACGTGTACTATTAGAGTTTGGTGGACTTGTAACCTATGTTATCGCAGCACTGGTAAGATTGTCTTAATGCAGTGATAGTAGGGAGTTTGCCAAGTTGTTTTCTGTTAAAACAGACACCCACATGTTTTCCTGTAATGTGGATATTTATGGAAGTAGTTGCCTCCTAGTGTGTGGTAGTGTAGGTGCTCTCATATTTCGACAGGAATTGCCTACCTGTTAACCCACCACATAAATACTAAAGGCACGAAATATAGATTATCGATTATGCTGAAAACGGCCCACAAATGACCAGCTTCGCTGATCGTTTCAGGTTGGAATTTATACTTCCTACCAGCAAAGTCACTTTATTTAGAGCACAGGTCTGTAGACCATTGGTATTCTAGCGATCGAATTGTTAATTTCAATATTTTATTTATTTTAAACAATACACCATTTGCCTCACGGACTAGTTCATGAGGTTATTATATTGCAGTTACTGTTGATGTAGTATCTTTACTACTCCATTATTTTAAATCTTGTCACTACATTCCGCAAATAATCTTTCTTTGATTTGAAACGTGACTGCCAGTTTTTAAAATAGTTTTATATTTTTAATAATGTAACTATTTCGTACTCATACACAATCTGTGCCTGTCATTGGAGGACTGTTTTCCCCTCCCTCTTGTATTTACTTGCATATTCAGTGGTCATCCACTTCCTTAAATCTGAGTTCCATTTCAGGCCCCTGTCGGGAGTGCACTAGCAGTCCACACACTGACGAGGGGAACATGGCAAAAGCCATAACCCGATTTCTCAGAAACTTTGCTCAGTGGAAGAGAAGTCAAAATAAGTGAACACCTGTCTCGGTTTATTCATTTTTGAGAAAACGACCGTCAAAGTTTTCAACGTAATTTAGATGCCTTTTAGTGATCGAGAATGTCACTCGAAATGTCGGCAGAATGCCGAGCGTTGCGGACTCTTACCTTCGCGCCTCGTGTTCGAAAACGGATTATTTGTTTTATTTTCTTATTTTTATTTATTTATTTACATTTATCTACTCATGTCCACCGATGGTTACTACACGAATGTTTCTTATCAGAGGATACAAGGCAATTATATTAATTGTAAAATTACAACTGAGTTTGACAATAAGTGCCACACATATATTATACAATATAAGTGTATATGGTACTTAAATTTCAATTCTCATATTCATATATTCCATTCTTATATCATCTCTTGTATTAAATCTTATTTTATTCTTATATTTATTCTCCAGGAAGATTCGGTGCACTCACTTGCATTATACTCTCGTAGAAACATTCGAAACAAAGAAATTCCGAGTGCCACGAGCAACGCACGCAGGCATGTTTGCCACAATGAAGTTTCTTCGTATGAATCTCATTCGGGAAAGAAACGTCATTAACTTTGCAGAATATTTCACACTTCGGCAATAATTTCGCGGCAAACCACACTTGACTGATCACTTTATCGAAAACTGACTCTTGCAGTTGATTATAAATCAAGATGCATTACAGGATTTTCACCAAAAACAATTTTAAATTATTTTCTAATTTTTTATTCATTCGCCGGACATTCAATTAGTAGGCGGAAAATGACAGTGTTATATCAATACTCGCTGGAAACCTTTCGTGTAGTAATCTTTTACAAACATGGGAAGATAAATGAAACGCTGAACTAAAAATAATAATCGAGTTTCGTACACTGTGCAAAAGCATGAAGCCGGGATCCTAGCCACAGTTGCACTGCTTTGGTTGCACTCTTTACTCGCTAAAAGGCACATGAAGTATCTCGAAAACTTTGACCATCGTTTCCTCAGAAACAGTCGAGTATCTACGGATAAACCGAGATACATTTTCGCTTATTTTGACTCCTCTTCCACCTAACGAATTTTCTGAGATATCAGGTTCTGGCACTTGCTGTGTTTTCCTCGTTAGAGGGACAATAAAATCTGGTGAATCGAAACCTAAACTGTAGATTCAACATCGGCGACGAAGAATCCCAAAATTGTCGTTCTTGTGTCAGGTCGTGAGGAGCATGGGACAAAGCTTGAGACTTCCGGGTCCAGGAGTAAGGTCAGGGTATTTACAAAGTCCTCTGCTGCAGCAGGACTAGATGGTAACATCAGTGCCAGTGAGAACCCATTTTGTAAATTCGAGATCGATTATTTCAGATCAAACCTGCTTTGTTTGTCACAACCAAAATTCTTCGCATCTGAAGTTGCTCTGATGTAATAAAACAGACACTTTCTGCCACTACATAAAACTTCTTGAAATTATTCGTCCCTTTCTGTGTCTACCTTTATACTTGCATTTAGTATACCAGCCTTCTTCTTGTGGTTCAAGGTCTCACATTTATTTTCTGTTTTAAGAATTATCCCCAGCACTACTAAATGTTTTGGAAATCAGAACGATTTCACAGTGACATAATAGGTTCTGCGAGGGATAGGTTCTATCATGTGGAGCCTTATATGAAAACACTGCTCATCTTAATTTAGACACTGTGTTAGAAACTCCTTTCGAAGTAGTTCATGTATTTCATTCGAAGCACGCCGACAAATTACCTCGATTGTGACAGTTAATTTGACTTAAAAGACACTATTTTAATTACACTCTAAGCCAAAGTAAAGGACGCAACACGGAGGAATTATCCGAATGGGGCGGGAATCGGTAGATGTGATGTACATGTACAGAGATACCAGAATGGCGGCAGGAAAGTTGTTCCAACATTTATCCATCGACGGCTTAGGATATGCAGGCGTGCTAGGATCTTCATTAATAGGAAAATTGGACACTTAATTCCCGAGGAAGATAAGATTAATCTTTTAGCTTTTAATGCTGTGTCGCATGTGACTAAGGCTGACTTTGATGATTTGCTCGGAATTTTAAAATTTGTGTGTTTGAAAGTGCCCACTTGATTATTAGTACACAAGAGCGTAAACTTAATATATGTTAAAAAATGACTTAATTGCTCCAGCTGATATCAGTTACTACCTGCCTTCCGCATGGAACACGCCTATCTCACCACTGACTACTAGTGTTAGACACATACGGTTATTGTCAACAAGCATGGGCCTGAAGATGATGTTGTAACAACATCGAAACTAGTTGCCAATAAAACCAACACTTTCATACAGCTGGAGGATTTACGTCATTTTTTAACATATACTATACCAGCTGACGTCCCAAGTCGTCCGTTTTAATTATGGATATACGAAGATTAAACTTAATATGCTTCGGAAAATTTATTGTCATTAAGCATATCGCCGGGATAAGAGACCCAAGGTCCATATTCCGTTTGCGGAGCGTCTTGTCAACCTAACGGAGATTCTTTTCAGTGTATAACAGATAAACGCGCTCAACAAAGGCCTTAAGTATAGCATCCAACTAAGGCTACTGCCTCTTCCTCGGTGACAGACGTTATATTCGCCCTTGATGCTTCATCTTGTAACAAATCTGAAAAACTGAGAATCGCTTGTAAAGCCAGTGAACTTATTGAGAGGCCACACTTGCTGAGTATGATAACAAAGGCCACATGATTTTGGCATCTCTTAATAAAATCCATCACTCAGATAATGCCATTATAGTCCTTGCTAACAAAGAGAATATTGCTTTTGTTGTTTATGAAAGTAACTACAATGGTAAAATCCAGAAGAAACCTAATCACAAAATAGGTTATGATCTTGCCAAGATCTATGCTAAAGAGCTTAAGGCTTACTTCGATGTATGCACATATATCGCCCCCTGAGCTCTTACCTAACTTTAAAGTTATGAGTCCTAAGGCCCCCAACATGTGTGCACAAATATACACTCACAAGATGAATTTCCCTATATGTCCTGTTATTAATGGGACTGGGAACACAGGCGAATTAGTCTCTAAATATTTGCTTCAACTAATTCGCAATGAGATCACATTTCGCGAAAAGTTTGGCATTTCTAATAGAAACGAACATGTACAACTCTTAAATGAAAAATATTTCCCTCCTTGGTGCACTTTACGAGTTTCAATAATAATATTTATAAGCAGTCGGATGGCTTGGTCGTCGGTAATTGTCTTGCAGTGTTTCTTGCTAACATATTCGTGAATTACTGGGAGTCTGAATGCTTCATCTGGGCCTTTAAGGGTTTAAAAAAATCCGCTTTTACAGGCGATATGTAGACGACATAATAATTGTTTTTGACAGTGAAGGTTCGGGTATTAAGCTTCTGGTAGAAGAGTTTAGCAACCTTCATAGTGAAATGACCTTTACACATGAGGTCGTGAATAGTAATGGTATGTTCAACGCATTTGATTTGCTGCTCTGTCCCACTAATAATGTTATCAAATTCGACATTTATAGTAATCCTTCTGCAAATGACTCAGTCGTAGACGCTACGTCGTGTCATCCCTGTAAGTACAAGATGAACTACTTTAGGTCTATGTTCCATCACATCACTGAAATTCCACTTATCACAGAATCTATTACAAACGAACTCGAAAATCATAAATATTTCGCTTTTTGTAATGGCTACAGCCCCTCCATCACTGACAAATTATACATGCAGAAAGCATGATGCTACGGACGAAAAACCACTTTCAGCCCTGCACCTCAAAACTATAGGTTTGCTAAGCTCCCATTTTTCGGTAATGTGTCCTGTGCCATAGCTTAACTCCCTCGTGGTCAAAATATGAGAACAGAGTATATCATATCTAATAAAATTCAAATCAATACATTCACAACGAGCGTCCCAAGAAAGGTAAATACCCTAAATCCTGCGGCCACCATCCACCTTCCCTACGGGAACTTTAAGTTTTACACTATGCTCCGAAGAGAAAGAGACTCAATCTGCTTGAAGAGATCGAAACTGCCAAACATCCACATGTTAAGAAGTATTTTTACTCAGTGATCAGTTATCTGTCAGAAATCAGGTTTTAGGATTATATGTTTCCATTTTTAAACATTATATTAATGTTTAGCTTTTTATTACGAGGGCCTCGGTCGCTCATCATGTGTATACTATTGTAAGTTCTCTTTTTACCATTGTTACCTTTTAGCCTTGTACCGACAATCGGCCCTGCTTACTACGAAAACTCTCGTCCTTGTTTTCTGTTAACTTATTGGCTCTCTCTAGGGACGATTTTGGTTATTATCTTGCCAACACTAGCGTTACGTGATATTTGTTCACTTATCGCATTTGGTTGGGCTAAATAAAAAATCACTGTTTTAAACATATTACTTTATTCCAATTACATGGTCACATCCATATTCCACCGCTGCCCCAACAGTAAAGACCACAGGCACCATCTCTCTCGGCCCCTCACCACTTGCTTCCGCCATATTCCGACACACAAAGGGCTCCATCCAAAATAACAAAGATTTCTACAACTTCCCCACATTCTAGCATTCTAAAACTATTTTCTTTGCCTAAATGTCGCTGTTCTTGAGCAAATATAACTATTGTATTTTAATTCAACGGAAAATTCTTGTAAGACATATGGCGCATGGATACACTATGTAAGCTTACTGATTTCCGACGAAAATAACCAACATGTGGAAATAGTATCTTTGCATTATTTCAAAGAGCCTCTCTGATGTCGTCTACCACTGACCATCGATGTTATTGTAATGTTATAGCCTTATATTTGTAGTGTAATCTTTGTTTATTCCCCTACATATTTTACTTCATGATTCATTTACACTGCAGTTCAGCATCAGGTTTAATACGTTTCCGTACATAATTTTCTATCTGATACGTTCTGCATTCTGTATATTCCCACACGTCTTCTTTTGGTTGTTTTATTATTTTTATTTTCATTACTATTTCTCAATTTGTCGATTAATACTTAAATTTTACATCGTTATCACACCCCATACCCGACAGCAGCGCCACATGTCGCCTTTCATTACTACTAGCCCAATACACTGCTTGAGCACGTATCGTTCGTAAGTATGCACGACCTCCAACGCCGTTCTAGTGCGCGGTTATTTTGACAGTTTGCGCGAGTGGTCTTGTTCTGCACTGCTATATGTGTCGTCATCTCAATGAAGTAATATGGATTTTTCGGTTTCTCCTTCGTTCTCTATTCATCTCTGATCCAGGTCCTTTTATTAAGTAATTTTTAATACTTTTTTTAATATTAATTGCTTTTTAGTACATTTGATTCGCTGTCATACCTTCTTTAACAGATGCTTATTGGCATAAAATTTTTTTCTTTTTTTTTTTTTTTTTACTGAGTTATATTACGTTTTTCTACGTAAATTTATTCGGTCGATGTTTGAAGCTTATTTTGCTTTGTAGTAGTCCTGATAGAACCACGTCGGATTGATTGTAATGTTATCCTCCCCTTGTATTTCCAGATCTACGTCTACATCTATCCACATGGATACTCTGCAAATCACATTTAAGTGCCTGCCAGAGGGTTCATCGAACCACCTTCACAATCTTGTATAGCACGCGGAAAGAACGAACACCTATATCTTTCCGTACGTGCTCTGATTTCCCTTATTTTATCGTGGTGATCGTTTCTCCCTATGTAGGTCGGTGTCAACAAAATATTTTCGCATTCTGAGGAGGCCGTCGCAACGAAAAACGCCTTTCTTTTAATGATGTCCAGCCCAAATCCTGTATCATTTCAGTGACTCTCTCTCACATATTTCGCGATAATACAAAACGTGCTGCCCTTCTTTGGACTTTTTCGACGTACTCCGTCAGTCCTATCTGGTAAGGATCCCACACCGCGCAGCAGTATTCTAAAAGAGGACGGACTAGCGTAGTGTAGGCAGTCTCCTTAGTAGGTCTGTTACATTTTCTAAGTGTCCTGCCAATAAAACGCAGTCTTTGGTTAGTCTTCCCCACAACATTTTCTATGTGTTCCTTCCAATTTAAGTTGTTCGTAATTGTAATACCTAGGCATTTAGTTCAATTTACGGCTTTCAGATTAGACTGGTTTATCGCGTAACCGAAGTTCAACGAGTTCCTTTTAGCACTCACGCGGATGACCTCACACTTTCCGTTATTTAGGGTCAACTGCCACTTTGCGCACCATTCAGATATCTTTTCTAAATCGTTTTGCAGTTTGTTTTGATCTTCTGATGACTTTATTAGTCGATAAACGACAGCGTCATCTGCAAACAACCAAAGACGGCTGCTGAGATTTTCTCCCAAATTGTTTATGTAGATAACGAACAGCAATGTGCCTATAACACTACCTTGGGGAACGCCAGAAATCACTTCTGTTTTACTGCATGACTTTCCGTCAATTACTACGAACAGTGACCTCTCTGACAGGGAGTCACAAATCCAGTCACATAACTGAGACAATATTCCGTAAGCACGCAATTTTACTACGAGCCGCTTGTGTGGTATAGTGTCAAAAGCCTCCCGGAAATCCAGAAATACGGAATCGATCTGAAATCCCTTCTCAATAGCACTCAACACTTCATGTCAATAAAGAGCTAGTTGTGTTTCACATGATCGATGTTTTCTAAACCCATGTTGACTGTGTATCAATAGACCGTTTTCATCGAGGTAATTCATAATGTTCGAACAATAACCTGATGACGCCCTATCCGGACGAAACGCGTTGTTCTTGGGTTAATAAAGAACATCATGCAACATACAACTGTTTTTTAAATAGTAGCAATAATAAGCTTGCTGTGGCACCACGTAAGGATGTAATGGAATAATTTTTCAATGTTTAAAATGTCAGAACAATTGGATTATTTGTTCTAGAGAAAGAGCTCCACAAACTGAGCAAGTCAATAACGTATCTGTCGGCATCTGATTCTTATACATGCAGTTACACGGCTAGACATTGATTGATAGCGTTGCTGGATGTCCTCCTGGGGGACATCGTGCTATGCTCTGTCCAATCGGCGCGTTAGATCGTCAAAATCCCGAGATGGTTCGATGGCCCTACTCCAAATGTTCACAAGTGGTGAGAGATCCGGCGACCTTGCTGGCCAAGGTAGGGTTTGGTAAGCACGAAGCGAAGCAGTAAAACTCTCGCCGTGTGCAGGTGGGCATTACTTTGCTGAAGTGTACGCAAGAATGGTTTGACATTAAGGGCAACAAAACGAGACGCAGAATATCTTCGACGCAACTCTGTGCTGTAAGGGCACCGCTGATGACAAGAGGTGACCGCTGGTGGCCGCGACGTATGGTGGCCGTCCGTCAGGTTGGTATCACTGCTGTCCGGTACGTGTCCAGACTCATATTCGCACTTCATTGGGCTCAGTTCTGCAGTTCTGAGCGGGACTCATCACTGAAGACAGTTTCACTCCAGTCAATAAGATTCCAAGCCGTAGACGTGTCTGAAGACGCCCTGGACAGCGGTGGGATACCAGCGTCACTGTCGCCCACCATACGGCCCGACAGCAGGAAGCGATGGCCTGTGGTGGCATTTCTTTCCGTAACACCACTTTTGATAATCCTGGGTCCACATGTCAGCAAGATAACGCCAGCCTGCAGACGGCCAGAGTTTCTATCGCTTGTCTTCATGTTGGCCAGCAAGGTCACCGGGTCTCTCCCCAGTTCAGAATGTTAGGAATATTATGGGCAGGGCCCTCCAACCAGCTTGGGATTTTGACAATCTATCCTTTACTTCGTAGCTGCAGATAGTGCGATATATGTTTTGTTGAGAGGCCAGAAAAACGTGTGGTTCCTGAAGAGGGGCAGCAGTCTTTTCAGTAGTTGCAGGGGCAACAGTCTGGATGATTGACTGATCTGGTCTTGTAACACTAACCAAAATGGCCGTGCTGTTCTGGTACTGCGAACGGCTGAAAGCAAGGGGAAACTACAGCCGTAATTTTTCCCGAGGGCATGCAGCTTTAAACATCGAGTATAGATTTAAATGGCAGGAACTCGTTTCTGAAAGTATTTGTATGGAGTGTAGCCACGTATGGAAGAGAAACATGGACGATAAATAGTTTGGACAAGAAGAGAATAGAAGCTTTCGAAATGTGGTGCTACAGAAGAATGCTGAACATTAGATGGGTAGATCACATAACTAATGAGGAGGTATTGAATAGAATTATGGAGAAGAGGAGCTTGTGGCACAACTTGACGAGAAGAAGGGATCGGTTGGTAGGACATGTTCTGAGACATCGAGGGATCACCAATTTGGTATTGGAGGGCAGCGTGGAGGGTAAAAATCGTAGTGGGAGACCAAGAGATGAATACACTAAGCAGGTTCAGAAGCACGTAGGCTGCAATAGGTACTGGGAGATGAAGAAGCTTGCACAGGATAGAGTAGCATGGAGAGCTGCCTCAAACCAGTCTCAGGACTGAAGACCACAACAACAACAACAACATGTTTTGTAGGCGCGAAAAAGCATACACCCAGAGACTGAATCCGTCCAGTGGTTCCAGGTGGTATGAATTGCAGTGAGATATACCGGATGATCAAAAAGTCAGTATAAATTTGAAAACTGAATGAATCACGGAATAATGTAGATAGAGAGATACAAATTGACACGCATGCTTGGAATGACATGGGGTTTTATTAGAACCAAAAAAAAAGTTCAAAAATGTCCGACAGATGGCGCTTCATCTGATCAGAAAAGCAATAATTAGCATAATAAAGTAAGATAAAGCAAAGATGATGTTCTTTATAGGAAATGCTCAATATGTCCACCATTATTCCTCAACAATAGCTCTAGTCGAGGAATAATGTTGTGAACAGCACTGCCCAACGGTTAGGCATTGGCGTCGGATGTTGTCTTTCAGCATCCCTAAGATGTCGGTCGATCACGATACACTTGTGAATTCAGGTAACCCCAAAGCCAATAATCGCACGGACTGAGGTCTGGGGACTTGGGAGGCCAAGCATAACGAAAGTGGCGGCTGAGCACACGATCATCACCAAACGACGCGCGCAAGAGATCTTTCACGCGTCTAGCAATATGGCCTGGAGCGCCATCCTACATAAACATCGTACGTTCCAGCAGGTGTTTATCAGCCAGGTTTTTTTTTTTTCTTTTTTTTTTTTTTTTTTTTTCTTTATTGTTATTTTCAAACCCGTACAAACAGGCAGGCTGTCAGCAGCATGGTACGCCGCTCTTCAGCCGTAGAGGAGATAAAGATAGAACAGAAAGAATACACAAATGTGACATAACGGTGGGTAATAAAACAGTAGACACATAAAGACAAACACGGAGCCGTTCACACTTGACGAAAATTCACTACAAACTGTTGTCACGACGCACTAACACTGAAGATGGCGATGGCACAGGTATGGAAATGGAAATGAGCGTTTGGCGTCATTGGCCGGGAGGCCCCTCGCGGGGCGGGTCCGGCCGCCATATCGCAGGTCTTATTACATTCGGCGCCACATTGGGCGACCTGCACGCCGGATGGGGATGAAATGATGATGAGCACAACACAACACCCAGTCCCCGAGCGGAGAAAATCTCCGACCCAGCCGGGAATCGAACCCGGGCCCAGAGGACGGCAATCCGTCACGCTGACCACTCAGCTACAGGGGCGGACATGGCACAGGTGAACGATGGAGTATGACGGGAACACTGAACACGAAACACGACGGCACTCACGAGACACTGATGGCGATGATCTCCGGCGCGCGAATGTCCACTCAGCGTGTACGAGTCCGGGGACCTGCCAAGAGAGGAGGTGGAGGAGGAGGAAGGGGAAATGGGAGAGGGGAGAGCAGAGATGCCATGGGCAAAGGAGAGAGGGGGAGGGAGGAAGGGGGAGTGAAGCCCGGAGGAGAGGGTAGGAGGGAGGGGGGAAAGGAAAGAGAAGGGAAGGGAAAAGGGGGGGAGGGAGGGTGGCTGAAGGAAAGGACACAGGAGGGGGGGGGAGGATCAAAGTTGATAGGAGGGGTAGATGCAGGGGAGGAGGACATCATCAGGGAGGGGGAGCTGGCGGAAGCCACCTTGGGAGAGGGTAAGGAGGGTGGAGAGATGGAGACCGGGTGGGACATGGGAGTACAGGCGCGGCAGCGGGCGGGGGTGGGAGAGGACCGGGGAGACGAGCGGGTGAGGTGGATCGAGTTTACGGGAGGTGTATAGGATTCGTATCCTTTCGAGGAAGAGGAGGAGGTGGGGGAAGGGGATAAGGTCATACAGGATCCGCGTGGGGGAAGGGAGACGGATGCGATAGGCAAGGCGGAGAGCATGGCGTTCAAGGATTTGGAGGGATTTATAAAAGGAAGGGGGGGCAGAGATCCAGGCTGGATGGGCGTAACAGAGGATAGGGCGGAAAAGGGACTTATAGGTGTGGAGGATGGTGGAGGGGTCCAGACCCCACGTTCGGCCGGAAAGGAGTTTGAGGAGACGGAGTCGGGAACGTGCCTTGGCTTGGATTGTCTGGAGATGGGGAGTCCAGGAGAGGCGACGGTCGAGGGTGACGCCAAGGTACTTAAGGGTGGGGGTGAGAGCGATGGGACGGCCATAAACGGTGAGATAGAAATCAAGGAGGCGGAAGGAGGCAGTGGTTTTGCCTACAATGATCGCCTGGGTTTTGGAAGGATTGACCTTGAGCAACCACTGGTTGCACCAAGCGGTGAACCGGTCAAGATGGGATTGGAGAAGGCGTTGAGAGCGTTGCAGGGTGGGGGCAAGGGCAAGGAAGGCGGTGTCATCGGCAAACTGGAGAAGGTGGACGGGGGGTGACGGCGGCGGCATATCCGCCGTGTACAAAAGGTACAGAAGGGGGGAGAGGACGGAGCCTTGGGGCACACCGGCGGAGGGGAAAAGGTGTAGGAATCGGTATTATGGATGGTGACATGGGAAGGACGGCGGGAGAGAAAGGAACCGATCAGACGAACGTAGTTAATGGGAAGGGCGAAGGTTTGGAGCTTGAAGAGGAGACCGGAATGCCATACGCGGTCATATGCGCGTTCGAGGTCAAGAGAGAGGAAGATTGCGGAGCGACAGGAATTGAGCTGTTCGGAAAGGAGATGAGTGAGGTGAAGGAGAAGATCATCGGAAGAGAAGGACGGCCGAAAGCCACACTGGGTAACGGGGAGGAGGCGGTGCTGGCGGAGATGCTGGTGGATGCGGCGGGTGAGGATAGATTCCAGGACCTTGCTGAAGACCGAGGTAAGGCTGATGGGACGGTAGGAGGAGACGGCGGACGGCGGTTTGCCAGGTTTGAGGAACATGAGGATACGGGAGGTTTTCCACAGGTCGGGGTAGTAACCGGTGGACAGGACTACATTGTAGAGCCTGGCCAGGGTGGAGAGAAAAGAGACAGGAGCTTCACGAAGGTGACGGTAGGTAACACGATCGTGACCAGGAGCGGTGTTGCGTTTGGTGCGGAGTGTATTGATGAGATCCTGTGTGGTGATGGGGGCATTAAGGTCCGTGTGTGGAATGTCGTCCAAGTACTGGAAACCAGGAGCGAGGGGAGGGACAGAGGTGTCAGTTCGATCGCGGATATCTGGGAAGAGGGAGTAATCGAACTGGGGATCATCAGGGATGGAAAACACATCGGACAGGTAGGAGGCAAAGTGATTGGCCTTACTAAGGGCGTCAGGGAAGGGGTGATCATCGTGGAGAAGAGGATAGTAGGGGGAGGGTTTAGTTCCGGTAAGGCGACGGAAGGCGGTCCAGAACTTGGACGAGTTTATAGGGAGGGTAGCATTTAAACGGGTGCATGTCTGTCGCCAGTCCCGGCGTTTCTTGGCCGCGAGCAAATTTCGAATGTGTCGCTGTAGTTGCCGGTGGCGTCGTAGGGTGTCCGGGTCACGCGTGCGGAGGAAGGCACGGTAGAGACGACGGGATTCACGGAGGAGGAGGACGGCCTGTGGTGGTAAGGTAGGACGGTGGGGGTGGATGGCAACAGTAGGGACGTGGGCCTCCACGGCCTCAGACAAGGTCTGCTGGAGAAAGGAGGCGGCATGGGTGACATCATCGGGACGGCGGTAGGCGAGAGGGTGGCTTTCGACCTGAGTGGAGAGGGTATCCCGGTAGGCATTCCAGTTGGCACGGGAATAGTCATGGGCGTACTTAGGGGGAGGGTCATGACGAGGGTCGGGGCGGGGGCGACGGCCGTCTGAAACGGTGAGGAGGACAGGGAGATGGTCGCTACCAATAGGCTCCAGGACATCCACCGTAATGCGACCAAGGAGGTTGGGGGAGGAGAGGATAACATCGAGAGTGGAGTTGGATTCGGGTCGGGTGTGCTGGGGGATGGGGATGAGGTCGCCTTGAAGGGAGGAGAGGAACCGATGCCACCGCCGTAACTGGGCAGCGGAGCGACTATGGATGTTGAGGTCGGCAGCGATCACATAGGAGGAGAAGGTACGGTCGATGTGGGAGAGGAAGTCGAAAGGAAGAGGGGCGTTGGGGCGGACATAGATGGTGGCACAGGTAATGGTAAGGCCGGGGAAGAAGAGACTAAGGATCAGGTGTTCGGTGGGGTCGGGAAGGAGAGGCTGGAGCCGAACGGGGTTCTGGCGGTGGTGGCCAATGGCAACTCCGCCACGCGCAACTGGGAGGGGATTATCGGAGCGGTGGAGGAGATAGGGGGAGGTGTGGATGGAGTGGTGGGGTTGGAGGAAGGTTTCATTGAGGAGGAAGGCATCCACACGGTGGGTAGCAAGGGTGTGCAGGAAGAGGTTCTTGTTGGCGGGAAGGGAGCGGATATTGTTGAAAAGGATACGATGCTGTGGCGCCATGATAAGGACTTATACGAGGGTGTCAAGGCGGGAGAAGGTGAAATGGGCCTGGTTATTGGAAAAGGTGGCGTACATTTTAAGGTGGAATATGGAACGGGCGGCGAGGGAGATCTGTTGTAAGGTGTGGGGGCGCTGAAAGGGATGGACGTTTTGGAGGACAATGGTGAGGAGCCTGATGATGTCCTCAGCAGTGGGGGGGGGGGACGAAGGGAATTGCCAGGAGGGGTGGGGGCGTCCAGGGGACGGACAGGTACGGTGAGTTCAGGAGTGGTGGGAGGGGGTCGGGCTTTACACTTTTGGGAGTAGGTGGGGTGGGGGAGGCTGCAGGTATTACAGGAGGGAGGGGATTGGAGGTTGGGGCACTGCCGGAGGAAGTGCGCTTGCCGACAATGCGGGCAGGTGGGGGCCTCGCGGCACTCTGCTGTTGGATGTGCATTGTAGCGCAGACATCTCTGGCAGCGCAGGGATTGAGGGGGGGAACGGGAGGGGTCGACCTTGAACCGCTGATTGAAGAGGAGGGCACCCTCCTTCAGGAGACGGTCAATGGAGGGGGCGTCCTCAGAGAAAACCCGCATAAGGCGGGTGGGGCCGGTCGCGTTGAAAATGCGGCGGACTGCCCGCACCTCCAGGGTGGGATGGGCCTTCAGCTCCGCCAGCACATCCTCCTCCGTGATCGACGGGCTAAGCCGAGTGATCACGGCGGTGAGGGTCGGCGGGCGACGCGGGGGTTGGGGTTGGCGGGTAGGAGATGGGGAGGGAGCAGGGGTGAGGGTGGCGTGAGGACCAAAACGGGTGATGGGGAGGCGGGAGAGGATGTCAGTATGGAGGGTTGGGCTGGGGGAGGAGATAAGAACAGAATCCCGTCTGGGAGTAAGGAGAGAGATGGGGGCGCCAGGGAAATGTTGGCGGAGGAGGAGGGAGAGATTCCGGGCCTCGAGGAAGGAAGGATCGGGACGGGACAGGAGATATTTGTAGAGACCGGGTGGGGAGGAGGAGGAGGAGGGAGCGGGGCCTGGTGGGGAGACGTCCATGGCATTTTGGGGTGGGGATGGGGGGCGGGGTGGAGCCTTTTTAGGAGCAGAGGAAGTGGAGGCGCCACTAGGGCGTTTGACAGCGGCAGATGGGCGGGTGGTGACATGAGGGACGGGAACGATGGGGAGGTGGTGGGAAGGGACAGGTCCCGGCACGGACGCAGCAGTCGGCGCCGGAGATAGTGACTGTGACGGTGCAGGCGAATGTGGCAGTGATGGTGATGGTGACGATGATGGTGGTGGCGGTGATGGCGATGGCGATGGCGACGGGGAGAGCTGGGCGTGGGCAGTGGCCCGACGGGCCACCACCCTAGCCGGAGCTGCAGTGACAGGCTGGGGGAGTGGGGGGAAAGGATCAGAACGAGAGGAAGAGGCGGGAGAGGGGGCGACAAAGAGCGAGGGCGAAGGGATAGAGAGGAGGGGAGGGATGGAAGGAGGGGGGTGGCCAGCCAGGCTGATTACAACTCCTTTTATACACGATTGCCATGCGCAGTCACTGACGTTTTGCTGTCCAGCGCCATCTGTCGGACATTTTGTGAACTTTATTTTTTGTTTGGTTCTAATAAAACTCCATGGCATTCCAAGCATGTGTGTCAATTTTTACCTCTCTATCTACATTATTCTGTGGTTTATTAAGTTTTCAAATTTATACTGACTTTTTGATCATCCGGTACTTTTCAGAAGGGATAGTTTGCTCTAAGAGAGCATGATTTTTATACGCAGGCCAGAAATTAAGAGAAAGCAAGTTATTTTGACTAAGTACGGCCTAAAGCAGTAATCATACCACAGTTGTAGTTCCCTTACGCCCAGTTTCCCACTCTTGTTTGCTGTCCTTGGAAGATCACGCACACGATGAAGAATCTTAGGAGGCAGAGCACCTCCAACTTCTCGCAGCACAGTAAATAAATATTCAGCTAATTTACCGTCCACATTAACAGTCGGAATAATTGTATACAAATGCGTTAAGGCACTGATGTCAGATGATCTTGATACAACTCTCTGATGCTTCTAATTTCCGTGGTTCCTTTCATATGCATTTACTCTTCAAACACGAGAGGTCTGAGCTGAAAGCAAACTCCTTACTGAACAATGGGACACGTTTGTGTACCTCGTCTACAAATTTTCGAGCCGATTGCGCAGTTTTCTGTGCATCGTGAAGTTGAAATTTCATCTTACGTCTTCCAGTTCTGTCGCACTGTTTGAAGTTATCACTGCTTCCCTTGAAATCACTGTAATATGCGTCGCACGCAGTTTGATGTGCATAATGTAGTATGTCACTATCACGGACATCCTGTCAAATGTATCTTGCATCCTTGAAACGCGCAAATTCAGGTTTTCTTATGAAAAATTAAATGCGTGTGAAATCTTGTGGGACTTAACTGCTAAGGTCATCAATCCCTACGCTTACACACTACTTAACCTCAATTATCCTAAGGACAAACACACACACCCATGCCCGAGGGAGGACTCGACCCTCCGCCGGGATCAGACGCACAGCCCATGACTGCAGTACCTTTCACCGCTCGGCTAATCCCGCGCGGCTTAGGTTTTCTTACAAGTGCGTCTTGTTCTCCCTTGAATATCCGTAGTTTTTCTTATGGGCTACGCGGTTATATTGGTGTGGACTTACTCGACGTTGTTCATAACTTTTTTTTTTCTATGTTGCGGATGATTTTCTATGTACGCAATTATGTTCAGTACCCGTTTCTTGGACAACGATTGTCCTTTATTACGTTTCACTGGAGACGGCATTTGTGGCTCCCTGTCCGACAGAAATGATGAACTACACTGCTCGATACCTGTCTCAATACCACTTTCGATTGTTAAGCACGTATCGTCATCGCTGTCCGCAAAATCCGGCGCGTACGACGCCACACATTCCATTGACTCATCTTGTAGAGACTCTAATATTTCATATGCGTCTTCTTTCTCATTGTGCGAAATTCGTTGGGTTCGTTTCTGACTAAATGTCAACTTCAGCAACTGTTGTTCTTGATGTTATGCAATGTTTGCTTTGTTTACGCTGCCATTGCTTTACTTTGTGTCAACACTACTAGCACTGTAGCACTGTTTTGAGTTGCTCGTCGACTAAGTAGTTCAGCTACGTTCCATAGCCTCATGCTGTGTTTACCATAGGATACCTACAGTCCCGCTCTCTGTTACCATTAGCAGCCAATGTTTTGGGTGCATGGTAGACAATATCTGGGGCATCGAATGCCGTAAATATCATTATCCTTTTCCGACCTCGCACTTAAGGAGTTCCTCGTTAGAGTGTATTATTTGCTAACTAAAACATCGGTGAAAATATAACAATAACTTCTGTATTAATTTTCGTAGACAAAATCCAATTTTATTTTCGTAATCCTCTGATTAAACGGTATCGTCTGATATACATCACGATAGCATTATTGTTTGATTTATATTTTGACATTTTTCTAGTGTTCTTATTTTTTGTAAGTTTTTAGATCTTTCCACTCCATTTCACCCTGTTTCTGTCAATATGTTATAAACACGATTTGCATGAGATCAGAACAGGCAATATGTGAGGGGCTGCCCATGTTATTCGAATGCTCTGAGTTATCTGTGTAAGAGGCCATCAAGATATCACAAATTTACATGATACTTAATCTGATTCACAAGACATGTCATAAACATGACATAGCGCTAGTCTGACGCCGTTAGAATATCTCAAGCTAGTAGAATAAAAACAGATCCTCTGAAGGTGGACTCTTGGCCATTCGGGCAGTTGTTGCGTGCAGTAGCTGGGGTGAGAGTCTTGGCACACTATCGATATTAAAGTGAACGATTGTTTGAAGACGCTGCTACATTGTTTTTGCCAACATGAAAGTTGGTAACAAGGCACAAATGAACAAGGAGGAATAACGATAGTACGACAGAATAGAAACAGAAGCACTTCAGTGCGAACCGCCAAATCATTTCAGACAACTGACATGAAGTTCACTTCAACCAATTTCCCTGACCAAATACTACTTCACAATGACGAAAACCAATTTAACAAAGCCAAATTCAATAAAGAATTGAGGAATCGATAACGGGATTACTGCATGCAATCTACACTGGTGACCGCACTGAATATCTTCTTGAAAACATTGAAGATTATACGGTAGCAAATGCGTTTTTTGCCGTGAGTGTGAGGGGTTCAACGTCGTGAATAAGGGAGTTCCCAAGGAAACATCCATTATGGAAGTATGAGAAGAAATATGTCAAAGCAAATACAAAGTAAAAGATCTCCATCAACTTAAACGGTAAAGCTATAAACCCTCAACTAATGCCTTTACCTTTTTTACTGTAACGTTGGCATATGAAAGGGACACCAACTGCTGACAATTAAAACTGTATCACCAGAAAGGATACAAACAACAAAATTTTACGTAATGCGCAGTATAGTAGGAAGAATACGTAATTAAATCTGTGGGAGATTTCTGGTATACAGGCTGCGAAATTTAGTGCATTCAGCTACAACTTTTGACAGCAACAACAATTGTAACTCGGCTGGGCACCAAATCGAACTAAACTTGGATGACAGATACGGGTACACCATTTCATGCTACTTGAACTCCATATCAGAGTTCATCAACCACGGTGACTGGTGAGTCGTGGCCTGACATTCTCTTGGCAGTCCTGACCAGATGTTTTCACTTGTGAGAGTTCTGGGGAACATGCTGGCCGGGGCAACAATCCGACGCCCTCTGGAATGAGTAAGTCGGGACAGCAGAGGTAACATGCTGTCTTGTGTTAGATTTGCTGACTGCTGAGCTCACGGAACTCTTGAAGACATTACATAGAGACCGAGCTTCACCTGTAAGAAATGTGACAATTGTTGTCAAAATTACTAGCTGTGCAAAAAAGTTGTGATCACGTTGTGTACAGAATGGCAGCCTATAGCATCACGCCGGAAGCTGGACCTATATGCTTATGACGAATGCAATCTTGCAATGTTCGGTCTCCTCGGAGCATCCATCGTGATGCTGTAAGCAGAATGTGGATTCATCTCAGAAGATCATGTGGTGCCACTCTGTGTCTAGTGTTATCAATGAGCACACACCTGCCTGCAGTCCTTATTCTGCTGCCATGTAAGGGAAAACTGTAACAGTGGTCGCCATGCCTGCAGTTCGTGATGCTCCATATGTCTTCGCATTGTCTGTGTGGATACTTGTCTCGCTGCAGAAAAGCCCATTTTCTGACTGAAGTGTCTGACGTAGGTACACGATCCTGCATGTCTAAGTGAGCAATACGTCTCATCTCTCAGGCGCAAGTTGTGTGGAACTGTTCGCAACCTGCATGAGCATGGTCCTTATGAACCCATCGGTTTCATATTTTCACGAGAGCAGCAACTTAGCAGAATTATAAATCTCATTCTTGATAGGCCATGATCAGTTCTAGTTGCTGTTCGCGTTCTTACTTCAGGCACAACACAACGTTCCCAAAAACAAGCAACATTCACATTCAATTTCTGAACAAGAACTACAATTTGTAAACTTTTCGTATGAACGGAATGAATATGGCATTGATCGTACGTTCTTTGTACAGTTGCGCTGAAGTGCTAACCATTTGCGTATTCAAGTATGCAGTACACGTTTGTAGTACATTCGTGCGATATCGTTAACTAAGACAGAAACACCAAGAATTCATAATGTATACACACTCTTAGAGAGTTTCGACCAATTCTGCATGATTAACCCAATAGTATATTACTATTAACACTACTGATTTTACTTTGAAATATATACGACTGTATATACAAATTACTCCTTCAGAAAGCATCAGATAGAAAGAAGGCAATAATAGCCAGATTCCTTATATTTGGAGAGAAATATTTTAGAATCTGATTTCCGATACTATCATTATAAGAGAATTCACTTAGTTCCACAAGATTGCGACTAACGTTAAAATCCACTAGAAATTTAGACGCTTCCTTCTTCAGGTAGATTCAGTGATCCAATAGCGACCGTACTTGCATCGATTAGCATCTATGTAGGATGAGGATCCTCGGCAAAACGGAAACAATATCTGCAGTTTGTGTCCCAGCAGGGAGAACTTCATTGCACATCGCAAACTTACTGACAATCTGTCACTGCGATGTCATAAAATTATGCAAAGCTCTCTCGAACAGTAACAGCAACAAAAATAACAGTATTTATAAAGCAAGTAATCGACAAAAATTCTACCTCATCAGTAAATTACACGCCTATCTGTTTCATACAACACTAAAAAAAGGTTTATCTCAAACACAGTAGTTTTCACCTTACATGTATTTACAAATAGAGTCAAAAATTACGTAAAGGATGTAACTTATTGTATTTGCATATCCACATTATTTATAAAAATCCACTAGAAATTTAGACGGTTCCTTCTTCAGGTAGATTCAGTGATCCAATAGCGACCGTACTTGCATCGATTAGCATCTATGCAGGATGAGGATCCTCGGCAAAACAGAAACAATATCTGCAGTTTGTGTCCCAGCAGGGAGAACTTCATTGCACATCGCAAACTTACTGACAATCTGTCACTGCGAGGTCATAAAATTATGCAAAGCTCTCTCGAACAGTAACAGAAACAAAAATAACAGTATTTCTAAGGCAAGTAATCGACAAAAATTCTACCTCATCAGTAAATTACACGCCTATCTGTTTCATACAACACTAAAAAAATGTTTATCTCAAACACAGTAGTTTTCACCTTACATGTATTTACAAACAGAGTCAAAAATTACGTAAAGGATGTAACTTATTGTATTTGCATATCCACATTATTTATAAAAAATACATAAGCATCTAAAATTCTGCCACGTTAGTATTCTGCATAATCAGCAACAGCAAAAAAATACATTCTGTAGTAACTTACAGTACTTTTAACGTCAAAAATATGTAAGCACCTAAAATACTACCGGAGCAGTAAACTTCTCTTTGTCATTTGCTACTTCAGTAAATCACATCTCTCTATGCGTTATTCTCCACTAAAAAAATATTTATGTCAAAATACTCTATTGCTTCACCGGTAAATTTCATCACTTTGGCTCTCTCTCTCTCTGTTTTATACATCACTAAAAAAATGAAGTCCAATTTCATCTCTCTCTCTCTCTCTCTCTCTCTCTCTCTCTCTCTCTTTGTGTAGTTGTTACTTGAATGAAGCATAAAATCAAACAAAAATCTCAAGATATAAATTTAATTAAAAAAGTGTTTTGTATTTTCACAGAATAAATCGCTTACAAGTCACATTTCATTTTGTTTCTTTTTTTTTTTTTTTTACAAATAAACACTAAAATCACAGGCAGCTGCATCTTGCAACTCAGTTTTTTTGTTGTATTATGCTATCACACTGTGGAAGTGTAGGAGAGTTTAACACACATTCTTATTCATCTTCCACACTTTTTGGAATGTTATCCACAGTATAGACTAGGTTTCTACAATTTGAAAGTGAAATATCTCCATCAGCTAACCAAGTTTTAACAAACAAAATTTAAAAATTTGTGTAGGTAGCTTGCTACAGCTGTGAGATATTTATGGAAAAACATTTTATTTACCATGAGCTGTATATATTATATTTATTGCCGGCCGGAGTGGCCGAGCAGTTAAAGGCGCTAAAGTCTGGAACCGCACGACCGCTATGGCCGCAGGTTCGAATCCTGCCTCGGGCATGGATGTGTGTGATGTCCTTAGGTTAGTTAGGTTTAAGTAGTTCTAAGTTCTAGGGGACTTATGACCACAGCAGTTGAGTCCCATAGTGCTCAGAGCCATTTGAACCATCTTTTTTTGTATATATTATATTTATTCTTGACTGGTTTCGGTTATTTAAGACTAGAGAAACAGATAAAAACCATATGTAGTACACATAGACTAACATCTGTTGTGTTAAAATGCATATTTTTCACAGAAGACACTTTTGTATACTAAATGTAACAATGACGAAATGTGGAACGCTATATAACCTTATTTTGACAATATCTCCAAAATCTTACATAAACTGCACATACACTTATGATAGCTAACAGGTGACTGCCATGTTAGGCCTGTGTAACCTCAGACGACCAAAGAGTCTAATATAACAGAACGAAACCATAAAAAAATCTGTAATACAATCGTTGGAAAAGTCAGAGGGAACATTAATTAACAAGACACACTATATGAGTGTGGCGTAAGGCAAACAAAGACTAAACAATGTTAACCTGCAGAACATGTCAATCAAGTAAAATGCACTTATGAAACATGTCTTGTAAGAGCCATATATTTGCATAAACAACTTTTGTAAATAGTAATTACGACAATTGAGCTTATCGATAATGAAATAATGTCAGGATTACAATGAATGCTAAGCTCAGTTATCGTAATTGCTATTTAGCAACGTCGTTTATATAATACTATTATTATACCATTATATGGCTCTTGTAAAACATTATCTTCATACATACATTTTACTTGGTTGACGGGTTCTGCAAGTTAGCATTGTTTAGGTTTTGTTTGCCTTACGCTACACTCAACGGGTGTCGTTTATCGATAATAATCACATCGTGACAAACCTAGAATTTGTCTTATAAACTAATGTTCTCCAACGAGTGTATTACGGATCTTCTTATGATTTTACTTTGGAAAATTAGACTCTTTGGTCGTCTGAAGTTACATGGGGCCAGTGAGCTCAACACTAGAATTTAGGTCATCGCATAGCCCTGATAAGGCAGTCGCTTGTTAACTTTCAGGTGTGCATGTGCAACTTACGAAAGTTTTCCAAGATATTGTCAAAATGTGGTTATGTTGTATTCCACATTTCGCCATTGTTACTTTACATTTAATATACAGAAGTGTTTTCTATGAGAAATATGCATTTTTAGGCCAACATAAGTTATAATTTTGAGGGATGTATACGGTTTTGATGTTCAGAGATATAACTCTTACGTTTCGACTTTTTTTGTCTATGTATACTACATATGGTTTTTCCTGTTCGTTCAGTCTTCCAGCTGACGATGGTCGAAATAACGAACAACAATTATGAACAGATGTAATATTTACACCTGATGGCAAATAGAAATGCTTTTCTACGAATTTTAACAGCTGTATATACACTCCTGGAAATTGAAATAAGAACACCGTGAATTCATTGTCCCAGGAAGGGGAAACTTTATTGACACATTCCTGGGGTCAGATACATCACATGATCACACTGACAGAACCACAGGCACATAGACACAGGCAACAGAGCATGCACAATGTCGGCACTAGTACAGTGTATATCCACCTTTCGCAGCAATGCAGGCTGCTATTCTCCCATGGAGACGATCGTAGAGATGCTGGATGTAGTCCTGTGGAACGGCTTGCCATGCCATTTCCACCTGGCGCCTCAGTTGGACCAGCGTTCGTGCTGGACGTGCAGACCGCGTGAGACGACGCTTCATCCAGTCCCAAACATGCTCAATGGGGGACAGATCCGGAGATCTTGCTGGCCAGGGTAGTTGACTTACACCTTCTAGAGCACGTTGGGTGGCACGGGATACATGCGGACGTGCATTGTCCTGTTGGAACAGCAAGTTCCCTTGCCGGTCTAGGAATGGTAGAACGATGGGTTCGATGACGGTTTGGATGTACCGTGCACTATTCAGTGCCCCTCGACGATCACCAGTGGTGTACGGCCAGTGTAGGAGATCGGTCCCCACACCATGATACCGGGTGTTGGCCCTGTGTGCCTCGGTCGTATGCAGTCCTGATTGTGGCGCTCACCTGCACGGCGCCAAACACGCATACGACCATCATTGGCACCAAGGCAGAAGCGACTCTCATCGCTGAAGACGACACGTCTCCATTCGTCCCCCCATTCACGCCTGTCGCGACACCACTGGAGGCGGGCTGCTCGATGTTGGGGCGTGAGCGGAAGACGGCCTAACGGTGTGCGGGACCGTAGCCCAGCTTCATGGAGACGGTTGCGAATGGTCCTCGCCGATACCCCAGGAGCAACAGTGTCCCTAATTTGCTGGGAACTGGCGGTGCGGTCCCCTACGGCACTGCGTAGGATCCTACGGTCTTGGCGTGCGTCCGTGCATCGCTGCGGTCCGGTCCCAGGTCGACGGGCACGTGCACCTTCCGCCGACCACTGGCGACAACATCGATGTACTGTGGAGACCTCACGCCCCATGTGTTGAGCAATTCGGCGGTACGTCCACCCGGCCTCCCGCATGCCCACTATACGCCCTCGCTCAAAGTCCGTCAACTGCACATACGGTTCACGTCCACGCTGTCGCGGCATGCTACCAGTGTTAAAGACTGCGATGGAGCTCCGTATGCCACGGCAAACTGGCTGACACTGACGGCGGCGGTGCACAAATGCTGCGCAGCTAGCGCCATTCGACGGCCAACACCGCGGTTCCTGGTGTGTCCGCTGTGCCGTGCGTGTGATCATTGCTTGCACAGCCCTCTCGCAGTGTCCGGAGCAAGTATGGTGGGTCTGACACACCGGTGTCAATGTGTTCTTTTTTCCATTTCCAGGAGTGTATCTTAATAAAATCGAAATGGCACTGAATTGCAATTTGTTGGCAAGTACTATACAGTATGAATAATATATTCTTAATGTAACAATCAATCAGTTTGTTATACTGAATGAGAGACAGTTCAGTGTAATAAATACGTTCATATTTATCATACCTTTAAAAAGACACGAAGTGTTTAGAAATTATAAAGCAATCCTTCTTGAGCAAGTGTCTTACTTTCACATTCACTTCTGAAAAACTGTTTGGATAGCAATCAAAATTAATTACTCTCTACGTAAGAGTGAAACATTCTCGCAAATTAAACACAGAACCACAACAATCATTTCATAGAGAGCGAACATTAAGTTCTCGTATAGTTCAACTGTATGATACCTTCTGAGTAGCAACTGATGCTTTATATCCATATAATATACCACTAACATAAATACACAGTTTTCTACTACGCATTTATGAAAAAAGAAGGATTTTATGGTAGTTGATATGACTTCTTTCGAAATCAACTGTGTCCATATCGTTCATTTTACTGTGCACGTGGTGGCAGTCAAGCTCACCATAGTCTTTCGGTGTAACTTCACGTCTACCCTTACCTAGCTGCTTCAAATTCTGCAACATGGAGGCAGGAGAATCTCCGTTACCTTCTTTTGCAATAAGTAATTCATAAGAAAAATAGAGGTTTTATTAGTAGTGTTATTTAATGCATACCAGACTTATGCTTTGGAGAGTTACGAGTGTGTCGAAAGCATTGAATAAGGATGATGACAATTGTAATGATGACATCTTTGATGATCTAGCACCAACTGCACACTACTCAAAGTGGATGCTTTGCTTTTATTGCCCACCTTCCTGCTGAGTCAACAAGTTCAGACTAGTTTCAGCTACTTGTAAATTGTTCCAAGTAATTCAAATTTGTTCCAATGACCAAAATTGATTAGTCAGCAAGTTGTAAAATGTTGGAAAGCAAGTCTTGTCTTGTCGACATCTGCATTCTCAAATATACGTATGCTTCAAGGAACAGAAAACAAATCTCGAATGCAGATGTGCCGTCAGTATATGCACATTCAAGGAGTCAGTAATGCAGTCTCAAATGCACGTGTCACCTCTTCATCTCTAAGCTGTATAACAAACGAAAATGGATTAAATTAATTGGTTTTATAATAATAACTACAATTTTGCAGTGAAAATTAACTGCCCATATCACTCGAGTGCGTTGTGGTAGGCTGAACTGTAGTTCCTCGGGTGTTAAGACAAGTGCAGCTGTTGATGGCCACTATCCACAGGAGACGGGATTCGTTATGTGCTCACAATGACTCTGCAGACTACACGTTACATTTTCATTCTGTTAATCTCTAACTTTCTATGACGACAAGTTTGTAATAGTGGCACTATTATTCTTTCTATGAGACATGTTTTTTTTTTCAAGTAAGTATCATTTTCAAATAAAAAACAAACAGACTTTTTTCAACAACTTTATTTTTACATGAAAATCTGTACTTTAATATACTTTCCTACATAATTCCCACCAATATTAAAGCACTCATCGTATTGTACAGACAGCTTTTGAATACCATCGTCGTAGTAATTTGCTGCCTGATTAGGCTACAACTGCTTTAATCGAACTTCTTTACACTTGATAAAACTTACAAAACTATGTCAAAACCGCGAAGTGTCTGTTCTCTCTCACTTTTTCATCAAAGTTCTGAAACAAATAGTCAGCTGCAACTGAAAGTAGCCCACTTCGTTTCTCATCGGGCACATTCAAACGGTCAGCTTTAAAAGTTCTCACTTATTTATGTACCATCCTATCATTCATAATGCGTTCTCCACTTCCCTGGTCTGACGATGAGTTTCAGACGCTTCCACACATTCAACGCTAAGAAAACGAATCACAGCTGGCGGGAGTCTGAATCGGAGGAGTCACTGAAAATACGTACAGACAAACGTAAGACCTCCGAATATTGGTGAGAATTAACTAGAAAAGTAAAGTATAGGCTTTCATGCAATAACAAAATTGCTATTAAAAGTCTTTTTGTTTCATTTTCATTTCAAAACGGTACTTACTTTAAAAAACATGCTTCGTATATATTTTGAATTCTTTTGAAATCGAATATGTTCCTTTGCTTAAAATCCAACACTTGCTTTTCAGTATGCTAGTTCCCACACAATGATTATCTGAACCGTTTCCAATTTCTCGAATTTGTAGAAAAACGCACATTTTGTGGGTGCCTTTCAAGTGATGGTATGTTTTCATGTGCAACTTCCCAGTCTGTAATTATTAAGTTTTTCACTTTGTTATTTTTGACAGCCATCTTAAATGTAAGCAATAATTGATGCTTCCAAAGCTCCTCTTCATTAGATATTATTTCATTACTACGTGAATTAATGCCCACCGCTTTCAAAGCTAGCAGGAAACTAATTGCTTCATGAATTCATTAGGATTATTCCAGTGGATGATGTCAATGTGTGTTGACGAGTCGCTGGAGACTATCTTCCAATCGCGAATGTCAAGTCCATTTTCGTTCACTACTATGCCGATTTGTATGTCATCATCTAACAATAACGATCCATTACTTTTATCTAATGTAGGCTTAACGATATAGCTATATTTATAGTATATGTTGGAATTCGCTTGTATGCAAGAAAAAAATTTAGCTTATGAGCATTGCTGATGATTTTACCACAATTTCGAAGATCTTCTGCAACTCATTTTAGGAAGTTTAATTTTAAATAATATATTATATAACTATCTCGTTCTTGAGTATCTTAATTGTGAATTATTAAACCATCTCCATCAGAATGTACCAGTGAATGACCGATCATCCACTCTCTTGACATCAATTCAAATTTGATGTGTGCAGTGTCACTCTTTTGTGTATTGGTTTACTAGAAAATGATGCTGCTGGTATACTTCCTGCCATTGCTCTAATTTTATCTCGAGACTTTTCTTTATTTGCATCACTGTTTTTATCATTATGTTCATCATCTCCTTCTCTTCCTACTGCTTTCATAAATACAAGGGCATGCTGAAAATTAATTCCTCTGAATTTTTTATATGAGAACTCTCAAAGCCTTTTAAATTAAATAAACTTTGAGAGCTAAGTGAACTGAATTTGTATATACATAGATTTCAGTCATTCACACACACACACACACACACACACACACACACACACACACACACATACACGTAGAACTATGACAAAAACTTCCTCTAGCTACTATCTATTCCACACACACATATACAGTCAATCCCTCTCAAGCAAACAGTGTGAGTGAGTTCAAGAGGGTCCTGGTGCCATTCTCACAGATGAAGTGTTCGTTGTCATGCTGCAACAGGCTCACTTTCAACTGCAATACAATAAGCATCTCATGATCTTGTGACCGAAATACTACTCTCATGCAGAAGACCATCTACTGTGCAGTGCAGACACTCCTTGTAGACCTCAATAGTGAGACCTTATGGGGCTGCACAATGCACATCCTTAGCCTGCTTTCGAGTGGATCCAGAACATTTATGGTATGCATACAATTTGGATCTCAGCCCCACAATCTCCTCAATCTGCGAGCCATTCACCTCGTCTTTCCTCATGCCTTTAACTTTCTTGTTCTGAGATATTAAGCCATAAGGACTATCAGCCACATATCCAGACATGTTGAATTCCTTGGAACTGTTCCTAATTACTTTATAATGATTGCAGTAGATGAAACTTCCTGTATCTATGTAAAGTAACTAGGGTTCAGCGAAATTTCGTTTTGCAAACTAATAGTGGAATCGGTGCATACAGAATCTGGAGAGGTCTATAACACACATACCAATATACACAAGCTTCGTGAACTCCACAGACCTTAGCCACCTCCACAGCAGTTAGCACTCCTTGGAAGATTATGGCCTGCTTAAAATTCGGCTTGGTGATGTAATCTCTTCCATCGTAATATCCATCCCATCGGTGAATTGAATGAATTTTGCAGTGGTTTCTAACATACTCCATGATTTTGCTGAAAACAGAGTTATTCATTAACTTATAAAAATCCATTTCAAAATCACATGTTGTGAATGCCCTCTTTTCGGCATTAACGTCAGTGTATTCATTCGATCAGGGATGTTGCTTGAAGGAGATACTACAGGTGATTCTAATAAGTCTCATTTCCAATTCGAGTCATTGCTGTAAGTTTTTATTGTAGAATATATCTCTGCTTATTCCTCGGCATTGTCATCAGCTTGGGGACGGAACCATTTCGCAGGACTAACCACTTGGGCCACAGCACAAGTCGCTGTGTGCACCATGCCCATTAACGAGATACTCCAGGTCGGTCTCCAGGACAGCACCCACAGTCATATCGTGGATCTGTTTTTCCAGTCTGTTAGTTTGATCCTTGGACAGCCATTGGAGCCCTCCATATGAAAGAGATTGTAGCATGGTGTGTCTACAGAGATTGTTTACATCCAAGTATAGGGTTAGTTCAAATCGTCAGATGGTCTGTACTCCTCACTCATTTACAGGTTATTCGCCTTGGCATATCTATGCACCCATTGGCAAAGTTCCCCATGAATCCTTCGGTTGGAAAAAAATCAACATATCAACTCGGTGTCATTTTACACAAATCAGGAGAAAGTTACATTTTTTTAATAAACAATACTAGTTTTCTGGATTTAACATGGCAGATACATAACGATCACCAGTTTCGTCAGTATATTTTTGATTTCCCACCTTGTTATGTCATACAAAGGAAGGTGTGGCTTGTGATGTCATGATTACGGCGTTATTGATTGAGGGTTTGGTTTGTGACGTCGTTATGATAACATTTTTGGTAAGGATGACGTGTTTGTGACGTCATATGTTCAATGTCAATGACTGCATGTGACATTGCCAGGGTTCAGTTGTCAGTCAAAGGGTTGTAAATTCCCCATAGACATGCTACTACCATGATACATATCTACGCGTCTTTGCCAAGGACAGAAGCTTGTAAGGTTGCCCGTGACTAAATACTATCATGCTGACAGCGAGCACAACTAAATAGTGAGGAGGAGCGAGGCAGCCTGATAGGTGTTGCAAACCGACACCAGCATTGAAATGTGGCAAGATGTCAATTCCATCCCACAACCCACACCCCGTGTCGTCTCAGTCTTTCTCTTATTTATTCAACTTGCTCTCTGCTCTCTCTAACTCATTGCCAGATTATCCACCTACAGTACCATCAGTGTAGAAGTAGAATCGAGATACCAGTTAAGCAGTATTTTATCTGTGTGACTAACTTGCAGTTTTAGAAGTGTATCACTAATGCTTGTTCATATTAAGTAAGTATTTCCTGTGTTAACTCCTTGGTGACGTTGTTGTTGTCTTTCTCTTATGGAGGCAGGATCAGTACATTCGTGAATGCGGCTCTAAGCAACCGTCGTGAACTTTTTATTATTATACGCAGGTCTCTTGCTCATGTACAGTGGAATTCAGGACGAAACTGGAAGGGCTGAGTAGCAATACATACCTCACATCAATTTATAGTTCGTTACGTGCCGCCTTCACTGTATTGCAATTGTAATGGTGAGCGGTGTAGTTAGAGAAGTACCTTCTATTTACTAGGTAACACATAAAAAATAACAAACCGGAAGGAAGTCTCACACAATCAAAACATTGCCTATACCTAACCCTTGTACATGATACGAACGAAGAGCACTACCATGCATCATAGTGCATGTTATGACCGGACCTGAAAGCATAATACATCTTAAATGATGAACAACAACCAACTCTTGCAAAGATTGTAGACATCATCACGCGTTTCCGCACTCGAAACACTGCACCAGCCACACTTCAAGGGAAACAGACTGCTCCCAACATATTCACCCCTGTGTAAGAAATCAGACCCTATTGCCAGAGCAACCAGCAGTGCAAGACAACTAAGATGTAATAAATTAAAATCACGCAGCAAGGAACGTTTTCGCACAATTCATGAAGACTGTAGAAAGAAAAGCAGTTGACTACATGTCAGTCAGCAACGCAGTAAAATAAATAGTGGCACTTATTAATGGCCTCTTAAATACGATAAAGAGACCTCGAACAACAAACAGGTAAAACGTGTGACTAGATTGAGAAAATTGTGGAAGTCCATTTAGTTCACTTTGCAAACTACCACCAGTAAGTTACCGATATGAATACCCTGACTAGGTTTTGCGAGCGACATAACACTTGAAGAATCTACATTTTCTTGTGTATCGACGCATTTTTTCTTTGTATTTCGTTTTAGAGTTGTATTTGAAGTACAAATGAATTTAATTCTTTTAACTTTTCAGTCAATTCTAACCTACACAGTCTTGTACACAAGTGTGTGTGCTTCTTTAATTACTTTTCATTGATCCTTGCAATGCGATAAGGTTAAAATAATGCATTCATTGTTTCTTAATTCATATTGTTCTTGCCGCTTGTTTACTATCGTATATTTTTACTCTTTCTCCAACACTTTTCTTAGGTACTCTTCATCTACATCTATCAACATCTACATGTGTACTGCGCAAGCCACCTATGATGTATAGCGGAGTGTATCATCTTCCACAACCAGTCATTTACTTTCTTATGCTACTCGCAAATGGGGCGACGGAGAAACGATTGTATATATTCCTACGTACGATTCCTTATTTCTCCTGTCTTGTCTTCGCGATCCTTCAGCGAAAGGTGCATTGGTGGCAGAAGAACCGTTCTGCAGACAGCTGCAGATGCCTGATGTTTAAGTTTTCTCAATAGTTTTTCGCGAAAGGAACATCGTATTCCCGCCAGGTATACCCATTTGAGTTGACGAAGCACTCGTAACATTCGCATGTTGATGGACCCTGCTGGTAACAAATCTAGCACCAAACCTCTGAATTGCTTCGATGTATTTTTTTAATCCGACCTGGTGGGGATCTCGAACACTCGAGCAGTAGTCAAGAACTGGTCGCACATGCGTTCTGTACGTGGTCTCCTTTGCAGTTGAGATACGCTTTCCTAAAACTCTCGTAACTGATAGAAAATGACCTTTCATCTTCCCTGCTACCGACTTCACGTGCTCGTTACATTACATGTTGTTTTGCAACGTTCCATCTACATATTTAATCGGCGAGACTTTGTCAAGAAGGGCTGTGTTCGAACATTACAGGATTGTTTGTTCTCTTCATCTGCATCAACTTACATGCACTACACTTAGATCGACCTTCCGTTTCCCACAACAAATAGAAATTTTGTCTAAAACATCCCGTATCCTTCAACGATGATACTTTCCCGTTTACTACTGCGTCGTCAGCAAAAGTCGCAAATTGCTGCTCATTCTATCCATCAGATAATTCATGTTTATGGAGAACAACAGCAGTCCTATCACAGTTCCTTGGGGCACTCCTGGCGATACACTTATATCTGATGAACACTCGCTGTCGAGAACAACATACTGGGTTCTCGTCCATAATAGCGAGGTGGTTTTGATCAAATATATGTTCTGCTACTATCCTGCCGTCACATCAGTTGGTCCTCCATATACATCTACATACAAATTTATACTCTGCAAGCTACGCACCTCGTGGTCTGTGGTGGAGAGTGCGGGGTACTTGCATCCCAAAGTCATTTCTCCATTTTCCTGTTATGTTTGCGAATTTTTTTCGGAAAGAGAGATTGTTGGTAACCTTCCACATGAAAACAAAGACCGCTAATTGTACACACATCGTCTTTTTGCGAGATATACTACACAGTGATGCAAAATGACTCTCTTACAATCATCTTCCTGAGACTTTCGCACTTACTAAAAGAACCTATAGCGAAATACATCGCTCTTCTTTGGATCTTCATTCCTCTTTCCGACAATATTGTCTAGTACGGATCCCAGACTGACGAGCAATATTCAAATGTTAATCAAACGAGGGTCTTGTAGCCTACATCTTTTGTGCCTGTGCTACGCTCCTTGAGTATTCTTCCAATGAATTTTAATTTAGTATCTGCCTCATGTGTGATTAGTTTCATGCTGTCATTCCACTCTAAATCCATCCATACGCATAATCTTAGATAATTCACAGATGCAACTGTTATCAGTGATTTCCTGTCGTGTAATCATACAACAATGGGTCTCTCTGCCTACGTATGCGTAATGCGTTACATTTGTTCACGTACATAGTCAACTGCCAGCCCCTGCCCCATGTGTCGATCATCTGCACATTTTCCCACATTTCGTTACAGTTTTCTAACAAAAATTCTTTAAAAGTGGTCCACTGCTACAACTGTTCCTCGATGTGAAATATGACGAAATCTAGCGACAATTTCTTCCACGTTTCAGTTAGCACTCATACCTTCACTTCATACTGCCTCTGTACGATACTGCCTTTCACATTTACCATATATATTTCGACAGTGTCTCTGGCCGCGTACCTGCATATTCTCTCTTGGAAAGTCATTCTCAGTAACGCTTGAATATGTTGCTGTTCTTGTCGTCTTCAGTCCAGACACTGCTTTGATGCAGCTCTTCAAGCTACTGTATCCTGTGCAATCGTTTTCATTTCCAAGTAACTACTGCACCCTACATCCTTCTGAATCTGCTTAGTGTATTCATCTCTTGGTCTCCTTCTAAGATTCTTACCCTCCGTGCTGCCCTCCAACACTAAACTGTTGATCCCTTGATGTCTCAAAACATGTCCTACCAACCGATCCATTCTTCTACTCAAGTTACGCCACTTCTTTCTCTTCTCCCCAATTCTATGCAGTACCTCCTCAATAATTACATGATCTACCAATCTAATCTTGAGCATTCTTCTGTAGCATCACATTTCGAAAGCTTCTATTCTCTTCTTGTCTAAATTATTTGTCGTCCATGTCGCACCTCCATACATGGATACACTCCATACAAATACTTTTAGAAAAGACTTCCTGACAGTTAAGTCTATACTCGATGTTAACAAATTTCTCTTCTTCAGAAACACTTTTCTTGTCATTGCTAGTCTACATTTTATCCTCTCTACTTTCACGATTATCAGTTATTTTGCTACCCAAATAAAAAACTCATCTACTAGTTTAAGTGTCCCATTTCCTAGTCTAATTCCCTCAGCAACACCTAATTTAATTAGACTACATTCCATTATCCTAGTTTTGCTTTTGTTTATGATCATCTCATATCCGCCTTCAAGACACTGTCCATTTCGTTCAACTGCTCTTCCAAGTTCTTTCCTTTGCTGTCTCTGACAGAATTACAATGTCACCTCAAATTTTTTATTTCTTCCCCCTGATCTCCAGTTCCCACGTCAAATTTTTCTTTTGTTTCCTTTGCTGCTTGCTCCATATACAACTGAATAACATTGGGGATAGACTACAACCCTGTGTCATGCCCTTCTCAACCACTGCTTCCCTTTCATGCCCCTTGACTTATAATTGTCATCTGGTTTCTGTACAAATTGCAAATAGCCTTTCGCTCCCTGTATTTTATCCCTGTCACCTTCAGAACTCGAAAGAGAGTATTCCAGTCAACACTGTCAAAAGCTTTCTCTAAGTCTACAAATGCTAGAAACGTATTTTTGCCTTTCCTTAACCTGCCTTCTAAGATAAGTCATAGGGTTGGTATTGCCTCACCAGTTCCAACATTTCTATGGAATCCGAACTGATCTTCCCCAAGGTCGGCCTCTACCAGTTTTTCCATTTGTCTGTAAACAATTCGTGTAGGTACATTGAAACCGTGACTTATTAATCTGATAGTTCGGTAATTTTTCCACCTGTCAACACTTACTTTCTTTGGGATTGGAATTATTATATCCTTTTTGAAGTCTGAGGGTATTTCGTCTGTCTCATACATCTTGCTCACCAGATGGTTGAGTTCTGCCATGGCTGGCTCTCACGAAACTATCAGTAGTTCTAATGGAATGTTGTCTACTCCCGGGTCCTTGTTTCGACTTTCAGTGCTCTGTCAAATGCTTCACGCAGTATCATATCTACCATTTCATCTTCGTCTACGTCCTCTTCCATTTCCATAATATTGCTCTCAAGTACATCGCCCTTGTATAGACCCTCTATGTACTCCTTCCACCTTTCTGCCTTCCCTTCACGCTTGAACATCTCAGTACTAATTTTCAAGGACAGTGTAGTGATTTTCTCCATCGTATAAGCAGCTCTTGAATTCTCGCAGTCGAGCAGCCGACCCGAGCGGAACGCTGCTCTCTGCACCTGGCGTAGCTGCCCGCTGATAGCTCCTCGGAGTGGTCTCTAACAAGCTGCAACTGGCGTAGCTGCCAGTGACGCTCTACTGAGCGGCACGAACCCGCGCAAGCCGCTTAACGCTTTCGGGCGCTAAGTGGCAAGAGCTTCGGCTCAACTTCCTGCAACTTCGGTTGTAAATCTCCCCAGCGGGACTCTCCCGTTCTTTGGTAGGGTAATCTCAGTGTCAGGGGCCCGTTCACGTCGGATAACCCCGCGCACTGTAGGCCGCTCTCTTCAACCCGCGCTCTCTTGCGCCGCGCATTGCACTCTGCGCAGATAGGTCGTAGGGACACCCCTCTTCTGTAGGAACAAGATACACAGCGCTTTCGCTAAAAAGCAAATATTGTCGCTTCTTGAAAAAGAGCAAAATTGTCGTGCATCCATCCTTCCCTATCCAAATAAATAAATACTCCCGAAACAGCAAAGATGTCCGATCTTTCCTGTGCTGCCCCACCACTCACCCGCAGCAAAGCTGCAGCACAAGAGGCGGTAATGCCGGCTACTCCCGCCATCATTTCCGTCCCACTGTCCACCTTCCAAGAGCAGGTTGCCTTGAAGGATAAACAGATCGCGGAACAGCTGGAGCTGATCGCAGAGCTGATGGGCAGCGAAAACACACAAACAGAAACACCCACACCACACACACAGACGCCTGCTGAACAACAGAAGGACATGCCGCCTATCTCACCTCTGGCGGCCCAGGCACCGACGGAACCGGATCCAGATCCGACAGAGGACACAACAAACACAGATGAAGACGGGCCGTGGCAGCAGGTCGGCCCAAGGCGCAAACAGCAGCCAACTACACAAACAAGTGAGCCCACAAACTCACGAGGCAACGGCCGAGCGCTGCTGCCAACACCATCTACATCACGTACAAACAACAATAACAACACAGGGACCAACACAAACAACCCTGCGACTGCAGCAACCACAAATATACAAGCAGCTACGCAGAACACAAACAACACCGCGACTGGCTTCCCACCGGTCATCATCCACAACTACGGAGACCTAAGTCTCCTAAACAAGGAATTTAACAATCAGCACAGCCCCACAACATACTACTCCAAGCTCACCGGGGAACACGCCGCACTGTACGTGGCGAACAAAGCAGACAACACGAATCTACTGGACTTTCTCAAAAAAAGGAAGGTAGAACACTTCACGTACAGGACAGTCATGGAAAAAACTCAGCAGTACGTGATAAAGGGGATAGACTCACGAACCCCGACCGACACATTACACAATGAACTCTCTGCTCTCGGGTGGGAGTGCATTCGGGTAAACCGAATGTCAGAGTTCGGCACAGCGAGACCGTCTCACAACTACATGGTGGAGTTGGCCGACACGGCCAAATCCCGCGACCTGCTGAAGTTGAAGCTATTTCTTCACATGGTCGTAAATGTAGAAATTTACAACACGCCGCGCACCCCCCAACAATGCCACAACTGCCAGCGCTATGCGCACGCGGGTATCAGATGCGGTCTCGCACCCCGCTGCCGATTTTGCGCTGGCGGTCACACAACCCAACGCTGCAAACTCCCCCATACAGCACCTCGCAAGTGCGCCAACCGTGGTGCTGCCCATCCGGCAAACTACAGAGGGTGCATTGCTTGCAAAGCAGCTCTGAGGCGCAAAATCGCGAAACATGCGAAACCTACCGCCATCACAGTTCCAAAACCGCCCCCGCGCCCAGTAAGAAGTGGAATATCCTTCGCTGGAGTGGTCGCTGGCAGCCCCAGCAGCGCGGGACGGTCAGAGGAGCCCCAGAGCTCAAAACACGCTCAGCAAGCACCCCCAGCAACAGACACACAACAGACAAGCACAACGCCTGACACCACACCCGCACCGGGCACACCACACGAAACAAGCAACAACAACACCCTACCCCCTGAGATCGCGAACTGCAGCCCACCACAGGCTACAGAAAACGCACCTACACAGGGACAACCACAGCGCCAGAGGAGGAGGAGAAGGAGAAACAGCCGAAGCACGAGGAACACGACCACACCACAACAACCACACAGGCAACAGAACACCAACACCCACGAACACATCCCGGACACCAACTCAACAACTCACATTACACACCCACTCACCACAGAGAATACACAGGCGACCACAACTGCCACACGAACAACCGACTCGCAGGCCAGCCCTCACCAAACGCCAACACTGGAACGAGCGGCCGCTAACACGACCAATAACTCGCAGGCCGACATGACCAACATTACGATAACATTCCAGAGAATAATGGAAACATTATTCCCCGGACGCACGACCACCGAAATAGTCTCGAAGATTATGGGGTGTGTCTCACAACTCTTCATGCAGTTCATGTCGGGTACGCTCAACTGGACTAGCTTCCAAGCCACTATCACACCGCTTTTCACACTACTACATGGATAATACACCACACCAGCCCCGAAACGCAGACTTAAACACAATCACACAGATCCTGTTTTGGAATGCCAACGGGATCGCAAGCAAAAAAGCCGAGATGGCCGCGTTCATGGAGCGAAAGGGTATCCGAATCGCTCTTGTGAACGAAACACTGCTTACGCCTCGCAAACAACTAAACTTCCCAGGTTATTGCGTCTATCGTACCGACCGAGCGGATGGCAGGAGGGGACGCGGCACGGCAATCAACATACACAGAGACATAGACCACACGAACATCGAACTCCCAGCACTTGAAAGACTAGAGGCTAATGCCGTCAGGGTCAAGTTCAACGGAGCCAACACCACACTGGTATCGCTATACAATCCTCCTAATCACATAGTAACACGCGATATCAGCACAGTACTCAACATAGCACCGCGGGTAATAGCCGCTGGAGACCTCAACGCAAAACACCCTGATTGGAACTCACGAATACGAACCTCCAACGGCAAGAAACTGTACGAACACGCGCTAGGCCGAAACTACATTATACACTCCTGGAAATTGAAATAAGAACACCGTGAATTCATTGTCCCAGGAAGGGGAAACTTTATTGACACATTCCTGGGGTCAGATACATCACATGATCACACTGACAGAACCACAGGCACATAGACACAGGCAACAGAGCATGCACAATGTCGGCACTAGTACAGTGTATATCCACCTTTCGCAGCAATGCAGGCTGCTATTCTCCCATGGAGACGATCGTAGAGATGCTGGATATAGTCCTGTGGAACGGCTTGCCATGCCATTTCCACCTGGCGCCTCAGCTGGACCAGCGTTCGTGCTGGACGTGCAGACCGCGTGAGACGACGCTTCATCCAGTCCCAAACATGCTCAATGGGGGACAGATCCGGAGATCTTGCTGGCCAGGGTAGTTGACTTACACCTTCTAGAGCACGTTGGGTGGCACGGGATACATGCGGACGTGCATTGTCCTGTTGGAACAGCAAGTTCCCTTGCCGGTCTAGGAATGGTAGAACGATGGGTTCGATGACGGTTTGGATGTACCGTGCACTATTCAGTGTCCCCTCGACGATCACCAGTGGTGTACGGCCAGTGTAGGAGATCGCTCCCCACACCATGATGCCGGGTGTTGGCCCTGTGTGCCTCGGTCGTATGCAGTCCTGATTGTGGCGCTCACCTGCACGGCGCCAAACACGCATACGACCATCATTGGCACCAAGGCAGAAGCGACTCTCATCGCTGAAGACGACACGTCTCCATTCGTCCCTCCATTCACGCCTGTCGCGACACCACTGGAGGCGGGCTGCACGATGTTGGGGCGTGAGCGGAAGACGGCCTAACGGTGTGCGGGACCGTAGCCCAGCTTCATGGAGACGGTTGCGAATGGTCCTCGCCGATACCCCAGGAGCAACAGTGTCCCTAATTTGCTGGGAAGTGGCGGTGCGGTCCCCTACGGCACTGCGTAGGATCCTACGGTCTTGGCGTGCATCCGTGCGTCGCTGCGGTCCGGTCCCAGGTCGACGGGCACGTGCACCTTCCGCCGACCACTGGCGACAACATCGATGTACTGTGGAGACCTCACGCCCCACGTGTTGAGCAATTCGGCGGTACGTCCACCCGGCGTCCCGCATGCCCACTATACGCCCTCGCTCAAAGTCCGTCAACTGCACATACGGTTCACGTCCACGCTGTCGCGGCATGCTACCAGTGTTAAAGACTGCGATGGAGCTCCGTATGCCACGGCAAACTTGCTGACACTGACGGCGGCGGTGCACAAATGCTGCGCAGCTAGCGCCATTCGACGGCCAACACCGCGGTTCCTGGTGTGTCCGCTGTGCCGTGCGTGTGATCATTGCTTGTACAGCCCTCTCGCAGTGTCCGGAGCAAGTATGGTGGGTCTGACACACCGGTGTCAATGTGTTCTTTTTTCCATTTCCAGGAGTGTACTTGGACCGGACGTTCCCACGTTCGTGCCTACACAGGCCCGACATAGGCCAGACGTGTTAGACATAGCTCTCATAAAGGGCATTACATGTACACTCAACCTAACGGTTGAAAACGATCTGGACTCAGACCACATGCCTGTAATACTGCACATGGAAGAGACACTGCAGGACATCGAACCACGCAGGATGCTCAACTACAAGCGTGCGAATTGGACACTGTTCAAGGAAACGCTTGATAGTCGCATTCCTGACACACACGAAGTTAACAACACACAGCAAATTGATGAGGCTGTGGAGGCTCTCACAACTGCCGTCCAAGACGCAATGACTGGCGCCATTCCATTTACAACACCAAGACAACACTCGACGGCCCTGCCCCAGGAAATCCTGGGCCTTATCTCAATGAGGAACCGCCTCAGAAGATACTGGCAGCGTACCAGGCGCCCGTTCTATAAACTGCACGTCAACAGACTCCAGGGCATAATACGGAATAAAATTCAAACATTCAGAAACGAACAATGGGGACAGAAACTCGCTGGGCTGGATACCACACGTCCTGGCGTGTGGCAGCTGGCCAGACACTTCACCAGGGAGAAACATTACATTCCCACGTTACAAGGACCAGACGGCCCAGCCTACTCCGCGACGGAGAAGGCAGAGCTTATGGCCACAACACTTGCAGCGTCTTTCATGCCGAATCTGGTTCCTTCAGACCCAGCATTCACACTTGAAACGGACCAGGAGGTTACACGACTTGTAGCCCAGCCCTCGCGCAACGAAATAAGACGTGCTAGCACAAATGAAGTCACATGGGCTATCAAGCACACCAACGCTAGAAAAGCCCCTGGGCCTGATGGCATTCAAAACCGTGTCCTCCAGGAGTTCACGGATAAAGCCGTAGAATACCTCACACACCTAACGAATGCCATCCTGACACACCAACACTTCCCTGACTTTTGGAAGGCGGCCAAGGTCCTGATGTTCAGGAAGCCAGGGAAAGACCACTTGTAACCTCCCCCCTCACTTACCGACCTTAATGACAGTGAAAAATGAAACCGCGTGTACCTAATGGGAGTTTTGGAAAAGCAATCGTCACCGAAGTTAACCTGTCGGTAAAGAGGGAGGAAAGGGTTACTTCTAAATGAAAGGAAATGTGCTAATGAAACTGGTGGAAATTAATTTTGAAAAGGGGTAAAGTTAATAAAGAAGGTAAATGTGCAGCCGTTACGTTAACAATTAAGTAGCGGTAATTAGGTATTTGAGATTTGGGGGAAATCACGGTCGCCAGTCCTAAGGACAATTACTATAGTAACTGAAAAAGAAAGGTTATTACACATATAATTAGCACTAGAAGCGTGGCAACTGAAGGTTGACACGTGTAGTGTGAAAACTGAAAGTTTGTCAGAAGTAATAAATTTCGCTACACCCTGACTTAATTTAGCAAAAGAATTAATAACCGGAAAATCGAAAGTTAATTTAGTGACTGAAGTTAATAGTGAGCTTTCTTTCTGAAGCACATCGAAATTCAGTAAAATACGGTTAGTCGTGGACTACCTCAACAATCATTTCAAAAACTACTTGAACCTACGCAATTTAGAAATAAGAGATTTAACTTTGAACTTGAATTAAACGATTCTGAACAATTAACAATAGTAAAATTTAGTACGTACCAAGCTGAGCTGCAGTCACAGGTAAGCTAAAATACGGTAACAAAGCTCGCACTCTTAATTCGTGCTTGTGTAATCTGAATATTGTAGCCAGCTCTGAGACTTTAACTGAACTTTGAAATTAAAGCAGCGAAATGTAAGCTAAAATACGGTAACAAAGCTCGCACTCTTAATTCGTGCTTGTGTAATCTGAATATTGTAGCCAGCTCTGAGACTTTAACTGAACTTTGAAATTAAAGCAGCGAAATAGAATATTACTTTAATGCTGGCGTTTGAATTTCAACGACACTCGGGTTCATTTCGGAAAAGGAAGGGACCCTGCTTGGTAATGCAATTGGGACAATGAGCAACAAAGGTTGATGCTAAGTTGCTGTAATTTTGCGAGGCAAATGGAACAAGATTAAAAGCTGAGGTCTGCCATACAGTTCTAAAACTTTACGTGCGTCCAGTCTTCCTTGTCGGTTGATTGAAGGTTTGAAGCCGTCGGTCGAGGAGGTGGCGACAGTCACTCATTGTCGGCCGTCGCTGTTGCAGAAGCTGGATGTTGGCGCGCCTTCTTCTCGACACGGTCACCAGGCGAAACGGGCTCTTGATGTGCGCCAGCTAATGCTTCCCGTCCGCGACACCATGTCAGAAACTATCATCGCGAGTCGAGCGCAATTACATGCTGCCAAACCCCGAAAGCGCGGCAACTCGCGGGAGCGTCACACAACACCTGCTCCACTTGCTACTCCCGCCAGACTCCGACTGCTCTGCCCGCGCTCCACGCGGCAGAGTTAACACTACCAAAGATCCTACACACTTTGATTCTTCACACGACCCATCGATGTAATCGTTCGATAGCAGTTTTCCCTAGGCAAGGCCCAGCGTAAAAATACAAATAATATTTACGAAACAAACCAATTATACATCGACATGAGTGCATAAATATATATATACAAACAGTAAAACAATTACAATATATAAAGAGACAGAAATGTCATATCTTGAGGTAACAAAACAAGGAAAAAAAATAATAGTACAATAGATGGAAATAGGAGGATATGCATTTCCGGCGTTACACACTCCCTCCCACAACCGACCTATCAGTCTGCTGTGCTCGCTCAGCAAGATTGTTGAGAAGGTAATACTAAAACGTATCACTAGGCATTGCATCGCCAACGACACCCTAAGACCGGAGCAATTCGGCTTTAGGAATCACCACTCGACAACACAACAACTCCTCCGCGTAGTCGAACATATAACACACGGCTACAACATGAACAAAGCCACAGGGGCCGTGTTCCTAGACATCGAAAAGGCTTTCGATCGTCTCTGGCACAACGGACTCATACGCAAACTAAGCGAAGCTGGTTTCCCGGACGGACTCGTGCGTCTCATACACTCATATCTCACGAACAGATGTTTCAGCACTAACGTGCAGGATAAACAATCAACACAACACGGTATCCAAGCTGGAGTACCCCAAGGAAGCATCCTAGGGCCCATCTTGTTTAACCTGTACATTAATGACTTCCCAGCGACACGAAACACGACGTTAGCCGTCTACGCGGATGACACAGCCATCCTCGCGCAAGACTGGAAACCGTCGATCATCAACTCACGAATACAGACAGCACTCAGAACAGCTGAGCCTTGGCTGGAGCGATGGCGTATTAAAGTTAACGTCGACAAGTGCGAAGCAGTTCTGTTCACACGCAGACCGAAACTACTGCGCAAACACCAACACTGTAGACCGATAACACTACATACACGCCCAATACGTTTCCGAGAGAAAGTCAGATACCGTGGTGTCTGGCTGGACCGGAAACTTACATGGGGGGACCACATCGAATACGTTGCCAACCGAGCGCACGCGAGGCTCAAACAGCTCTACCCAATGCTCAACAGGGCAAGCACACTGAATAGGAGGGTGTCGAGGTCCTTATACATGACACTGATTAGACCTCTGATGACGTACGCAGCTCCCGTCTGGGGATATGCAGCTCCCACACGACTGCGCCGCCTGCAGATCATACAGAACAAGGTGCTACGAATCATCAGCAATGCTCCACGCTACACACGCACCGTGGATCTTCACCATGAATACCGCCTTGATACCCTCAAGGAAGTATTCAAGAAACACGCCACACGACTATACAGGAACTCGAGACACTCGAACAATCCTTTCATCCTCACTCTGGGAAACTACGATCACAACCACAGGTGGAAACACAAGCGGCCAAAGACACTGCTAGCTAGGGCATAACCACCTATGGTAAACTAACATACGCAAACAGCGACAAACGCCGGTAAGCCCCTGCATATCAGCAACACTGACTGGCAACTACCAGCTGCTATTAGAGCCAACCAACAGGCCACAGCAGGGACACCGACGAGCTCGCCCACAGACGCACGAACAATCTGCCAACACTCCCTCACACTGTGTCTCCGGTATATGACCTATCGGACACAAGACCGGAAACAAACCTAACTGTTGCAGGTTGCAGGACGCTGAACGAGGACTCTGTACCAGCACCCAGCGCCAGCCGCCGAGCAGCACAAACGCACAACGTCAAGGTATCGACATGCATGATACCCACTACTAACAAAGCCTATCCTTACACAACCTATCGCAGGCAGCAAGACAACCACTACTGCTCTTGCCGCCCGACCTAACTTTCGCAGAGGTTTTTTTCCCTTGGCTCTTGCTTTGGCACTTTTTTTCCTCTGCCCTTCAAACCGCTACCCTTCGTCAGATTTCGACCAATCTATCTCCAGATGAGCGCGTATTAATGGTTAATCCTAACCAGACGTACGCAGACATCGCAGTACCCACATCCTGCGACACCTCACTTTAGTGAGTTATGCAGAGATGGCAGTAGACCTTTTGTGTTGGCCATCATGCCGGTGTGGGCGTGGAGGGGCTCCACCTCTTATAAAAAAAAACGTCCACGTTTTCCTTTCCTGTAGACGGTATTCGCATACTGAAAATTCTCTTTCCACCTTCTCTGGTAGGCTAAATTTCAGATGTAAGTGTAATCGAAGGGCTTCTCTTGGAAATTGCTCCTACTACGAAAGATCGGTCGATCGGTCGATTTGGGGGAGAGGACGAAAGTCATCGGTCCCATCGGATTAGGTAACGATGGGGAAGGAAATAGGCCGTGCTCTTTTCAAAGGAACCGCATTTTCCTGAAGCGTTTTAGGGAAATCACGGAAAACCTAAATCAGGATGGCCGTGGCTTTCACTGTCGCCCTCCCGAATGCGAGTCCAGTGTACTAACCACTGCGCCACCACGCTCGGTGCTAAGAAAGAGCTCTGGCTTTCTGAACCATTGTGTGCTGTATATATATACTAGATAATATTTACAGCCCTTGACATCGTACCGGTGTGAGGTCACCCCGTATACAGTTATAAACAAAAAAGATGTATTTCTGTCGGCAGAATCCTGCTGAATGCTCGGTATTTACACTGGGCGTACGTCTAATCCGTGTATCCTGATTTATTGCCTCCGCACTTACACAGTACAGCATATCTCTCAAAGTCCACGGTCTTCTCGTCTTCGTGTAATGTTACGGTTTTAGCGACAGAAATGTTCTCAGTTTCAGTGAGAACACTATAATTTGAACCTTGCGTCCTTTGGTTGGTTAAATTATTTCATTTGCATATGTCATCGACGACATTTAAATATTCCTTACTAATTCTGCACATAAAATATCATTTCACGTGATAGTTGAGAAAGTTCGAAACTGTAACACAAAAGCCGGCCGAAGTGGCCTCGCGGTTCTAGGCGCTGCAGTCTGGAACCGCGAGACCGCTACGGTCGCAGGTTCGAATCCTGCCTCGGACATGGATGTGTGTGATGTCCTTAGGTTGGTTAAGTTTAACTAGTTCTAAGTTCTAGGGGACTAATGACCTCAGAAGTTTAGTCCCATAGTGCTCAGAGCCATTTGAACCATTTGTAACACAAAAGAATTGAATTACGGCTGTGAACAATAAACGAACTGACGCACGCCACTGCTTTCTACATCTACATTTACATTTATACTCCGCAAGCCACCCAACGGTGTGTGGAGGAGGGCACTTTACGTACCACTGTCATTACCTCCCTTTCCTGTTCCAGTCGCGTATGGTTCGCGGGAAGAACGACTGTCTGAAAGCCTCCGTGCGCGCTCTAATCTCTCTAATTTTACATTCGTGATCTCCTCGGGAGGTATAAGTAGGGGGAAGCAATATATTCGATACCTCATCCAGAAACGCACCCTCTCGAAACCTGGCGAGCAAGCTACACCGCGATGCAGAGCGCCTCTCTTGCAGAGTCTGCCACTTGAGTTTGCTAAACATCTCCGTAACGCTATCACGGTTAACAAATAACCCTGTGACGAAACGCGCCGCTCTTCTTTGGATCTTCTCTATCTCCTCCGTCAACCCGATCTGGTACGGATCCCACACTGATGAGCAATATTCAAGTATAGGTCGAACGAGTGTTTTGTTAGCCACCTCCTTTGTTGACGGACTACATTTTCTAAGGACTCTCCCAATGAATCTCAACCTGGTGCCCGCCTTACCAACAATTAATTTTATATGATCATTCCACTTCAAATCGTTCCGCACGCATACTCCCAGATATTTTACAGAAGTAACTGCTACCAGTGTTTGTTCCGCTATCATATAATCATACAATAAAGGATCCTTCTTTCTACGTATTCGCAATACATTACATTTGTCTATGTTAAGGGTCAGTTGCCACTCCCTGCACCAAGTGCCTATCCGCTGCAGATCTTCCTGCATTTCGCTACAATTTTCTAATGCTGCAACTTCTCTGTATACTACAGCATCATCCGTGAAAAGCCGCATGGAACTTCCGACACTATCTGCTAGGTCACTTATATATATTGTGAAAAGCAATGGTCCCATAACACTCCCCTGTGGCACGGCAGAGGCTACTTTAACGTCTGTAGACGTCTCTCCATTGATAACAACATGCTGTGTTCTGTTTGCTAAAAACTCTTGAATGCAGCCACACAGCTGGTCTGATATTCCGTAGGCTCTTACTTTGTTTATCAGGCGACAGTGCGGAATTGTATCGAACGCCTTCCGGAAGTCAAGAAAAATAGCATCTACCTGGGAGCCTGTATCTAATATTTTCTGGGTCTCATGAACAAATAAAGCGAGTTGGGTCTCACACGATCGCTGTTTCCGGAATCCATGTTGATTCCTACATAGTAGATTCTGGGTTTCCAAAAACGACATGATACCCGAGCAAAAAACATGTTCTAAAATTCTACAACAGATCGACGTCAGAGATATAGGTCTATAGTTTTGCGCATCTGCTCGACGACCCTTCTTGAAGTCTGGGACTACCTGTGCTCTTTTCCAACGTCAACAGTGCGACTGTTAGTGATGAGCTCACCTAATATAAATATCACACGATTTTTTAAAGTACAACTTGGAATGAAAATGGTAGTAAATGTGCATGGTAATATACCGACCTTTAACTACTGGACATAGGAAGTATGAAAACGTCTGTAGGCACACAACGATATGAGAAAACCAAAATTGTACACAGGAATTTTTCAACGGAAAAAAAAACTGTGGTGAAGCAAGAAATAGCAACACATTGACCCGCTTGCATGCTTCATTCCTACCTAAAGAATAGCGTTTCAGATTGTAACATATGACTTTTTTCCTACCCGTCATGAACTAATTATCATTTTTAGAAATTATATGAAATCTGCAACAGCTCAAAATGGATGCTGGACATCTGCGTAAGATATCTAAGGTCTTGGTTTTCTAAAGTCTTTGGGAGTACGAACTATCTCCGTGTTACGGCACAATTCCTTAATGAAAACTGGCGAATAAAAGAACATTGTTAATAATTTAAGAAAATATTATGATTGATTAGGGGAGGATCAGTGGAGGAGAAGCATCGACGAGTGATGTTCTTAGAACCAAATGCTTAGATCAGTTTAAAGTAATAGGAACTTGTTGTGAATGAAAAAACACTGTTACTGAGAAGAGAGTCCACAATCCAAAATTAATCAACACATTTTTGTTTGATTTAAAGCAGACTCAGTAACGCGGTTTTATGTACTTCCTGATATACCCAGGACGAGATTAATTAATTTCTTGTGTGCATTACAAATTTACATATGTGGAAGAGAATCATACAACATTTACAGAATTAAACTGGCCTGGAGAAAATTTCAGTACTTTGAAACACGTGCAGAGTCTCTGACCTTTATTGACACAATAGGCACGTAAACGCAAAGTCCCGCCGAGCTTTAACTGAACACAAATGTAATAGTATGCTGCTGAAAAAGTACGAGTTCTGCAACTATATAAGCAAATCGAAGTTCGAGTTTCAATGTATTGAGGAATATTCCCAAACCGAAAAACTCTAAAACTGCCAACTTGTAGTTCAAAATTTGAGTCCAAAACTCACTGGAGATTTTCTATCATAGTAGTCAGTAGTAAATTCGGATAAATCTGAAACACGCAGTCATTTCAGTTAGTTGAAACTTAAGGCCCCGTACAGCATGCCGCAGATGCATCTCATTGACTGCTTGTTGGCTGCACATTTACCGCCGCTTCTGTACCCTCGTAGCCCGCAAATTCTCACCAACTTTTCACAAATACTTAATTTTCGCACATTATTTAAATGTGACACACAAGAGATACATATTAATAATACTCGAACTAAGAGTTTTTCGATCCTGCAAATGTGTATAACATATATGGCATTTCACCAAGCATAAAACGTATACATCTGTCGACATCGTAGGAGACACAAAAATACAAATAAAATTTTTGCGACACATATAGCCACGCGAACTCGTGTGTCTCTCTGAGCAGCACCCGTGCCATGCCCTTGCGTTTACTCTAAGTGGAACTAGATTTGTACGACAGACCGTTTTATGACTGACCATTTAATTAACCATTAATTTCATTAATAATATTAACTTAGGGCTAGTATTTGAATACGTGAGGACGAAAGGCTGGGCATAGATCGTTACAGATCTGCTTTCAAAATACATTTATTTTAATTTCCGTTTAGATCTTGATATTAGCTGCACACATTTGCACGCGGTTGTGCTTTAAGTGTTTTTGCGTAATTTCAGAAATTATAAACGTAGTCCAATTTACACAGTGATGGTGGTATGAGCGAGTTCGAATGTGCAATGAATTTGGAGCGCCTACTTTTAATGTTGATCGTCGGGAACATTTAGAATATTCTTACAGTCACTATTTATTATGCATGGCACTTACCGGGAGGTCCAAGCGAGGCGACTCGAACAAAACGCAACCCGCTTCAAGCAGCTGGACTATCTGAGGCGCCGTGCGAGTACACATGTAGAAACTCGCCACCTCTTCACAAATTCCAGCAGCTTTCAGCTCGTTGTACCTGGAGCTGTCCACAGCTTAACGTGCCCTCTCCTATCAAAAGGACGTCAAACCAGCGTCTAATAAGCTGCCAAATGGGCGGAAGCTTACACAGTGTCGCATTGTGCACTTTTCTGATATTTTACTTGTGGATGCATTTTCAGTTCATGTAGCTCATATTCAGGAGAAGTACGATCATGTTCGAATACACTGGCATATTCCTTAATTACTGGAAATTATTCAGCAGCCATATAATACCAAAAGTTGAAATGTGTGTGAGATCTTATGGGACTTAACTGCTATGGTCATCAGTCCCTAAGCTTACACACTACTTAGCCTAAATTATCCTAAGGACAAATATACACACCCATGCCACATGGAGGACTCGAACCTCCGCCGGGACCAGCCGCACAGTCCGTGACTGCAGCGCCTCAGACCTCTCGGCTAATCCCGCACAGCCATATAATATCCGTTATAAGATAAGAAAACGACGCGCCACGAAGGAATTATCCGAATGGGACGGAAATCGGTAGATGTGATGAACATATAGAGACAAAGAAATGATTACAGTTTAAGAAAAACTGTGTGATATATTCAAAAGAAAGAGCTTCACAAACTGAGCTAGTTAATAACACGTCGCTCCGCCTCTGACCCTTATGCAGGCTGTTATTCGGCTTGACGTGGATAGAATTGTTGGACGTCCTCCTGAGAAATATCGCACCGAATTCTGTGTAACTGGAGCATTAGATGGTGAAAATCTCTAACTCGTTCGAGGGCCCTTCCCATTGTGCTCCAAACGTTCTCAGTTGGGAAGAGATCCGGCGACCTTGTTGGCGAAGGTACGATTTGGCAAGCACGAAGACAAGTAATAGAAACTCTCGCCGTATGCGGGAGGGCGTTATCTTGCTGACATGTGAGCCCAGGACGGCTTGCCATGAAGGGCAACAAAACAGGGTGTTGACGACCGCTGTGCTGCAAGCGTGTCGCGAGTAACAACCAAAGGAGTCCTGCTATGAAAATAAATGGCATCCCAGACCATCACTCCTGATTTTCGGACCGTATCGCTGGTGACAATGGGGTTTGTATCCCGTCGCTGTTCCAGGCGTCTCGCAGGTCATCGGGGCTGTTTCAAGCTGTACTCATCACTGAAGATAATTCTATTCTAGTTAATGAGATTCCAGGCTGAAGACGTGTCTTAGCGTTAGGATACCAACCTGATTGTCGCCCGCCATACGATCCGACTTCCACGAGCGATGGTCGGGGATGCGATTTCATTCCGCAAGTGACCACTTTGGTTGTCACCAGCGGCACCCTTCAGTGGTACGTTGACTGTATTCCATGCACCGTTTTGTTGCCATTGATGACAAGTCGTTCAGGACTTGCATTTCCGCAATATAATGGCCAGCCACACACGGAGAGAGATTCTACCGCTTGTCTTGGTGCTTGCCAAACACTACCTTGGTCAGCAAGGGCGCCAGATCTCTCCCCAGTTGAGAACGTTTGGAACATTATAGGCGGGGCCCTCAAACCAGCTTGGGATTTTGACGATCTAGTACACCAATTGGACATAATGTGGCACTTTACCCTTTAGGAGAACATCCAACAACTCTGTCAATCAATGCCAAAATCTGACTGCTTACATAACGACCAGAATTTGTGCATCTCTTTCTCTTCAATAAATCATGAAATTTTTCATTTGTTTGTCTTACATGAACATCACATCCGATTCTCGTCCCATTCGTATAATTCCTTCATGGTGCGTCGTTTTTTTCGTCTTAGTGTGTGTTAACTTTCTGTTACTTGTTCTCTCGGAGCTTTTAAGTTTCAGAACTCCATTTGACTTTCAGTACTCAGTTACCTATTCTTGTCTTCATCTAATCTATCATCTTCCTTTGTATGTTGGTCGCATTTTGTCAAGATTTATGTTTCCACAACCCCTCCGACGCTCTAGTTTTCCCTTATAGATACAACAAATTTGTAACGTCACCCACCTTATCTGACTGATTTTTTCGTGACGGAATGCCAAAAACCTCGTGTACGTGACACCAGTTCCCGACTAAGAAACACATCTCGGCAGGATACCAGCAGCCGTCTGATGAGGGTCGTGCGATGCCTGGTGCACTTGGTAGAGTACACCAGAACTTTCTACAAGTACATTACGCCAGTACTGAATGTGGTGGTCGCCATTTTGAAAACTTTCTGTAATGTACAACACCATTGACTAAACAGTGCATTGCGTTTGCTGGACTTAAGGTGCGTGTGTATTGACTGTCGTTGTTCCTGGCATTCCAAAACATTCACTCTGTTTCAGGTGGCGCAGAAGCTTTTGAATTACCCAGCATAAATAGTTGAAAATAATGGAATAGATGCATATCATTTTCCTCAGCGTATAGTACGGCGTTTCGTAAATTCTTTAATGGTGTTCATAGTTAACAGTTCATCTTCACTTGATAACCCAGTCTTTTACATTACTAATTAACGCACAACTTTTTACTCACCTTTTGATCAGTAAGAATGTAGTATGGCAGTGTACTACGGAATGCTGCAAATGAACCAGTGCAGATATCAGTTTAATTGAAAAATTAATAATTTATAAAATGGTAACAATGTTTTATTTCTCAGTTATGGATACATCATTTAATGCTTCAGGTACTATCAGTTTTTTGTTATAACAAAAATATACATACTCCATGACACTGTGTTATTTTCACAATTCGTGCACATGTGTTCCGTTTTACAGAGAAATCTCCTCAATTACATCATTATTGTATTCAGTGAAGCACTGACATATTGCTGAACCTGAATACTGAAACCGACTAATAAGATACACTTTCTCTCGCACCACTCGCAATTCACTCACAATTCATGCAGAAAGAGGTCTGTGGGTAAAATATTTTTCTTTAAAAAAAGCGACTTACTTCAACAATGTCAATTTGTACATGATCTGTAACAACTACCTACAAAAGTTGCTACGCCATTTTCATAAATGCTAGAAATACTTAGAAGTATGGCACGTAATTTTAATAATGTACAGTAGTTAGGTCGTTATTTACATAGATATTTTACAATAATACTCCGACAGATAATCAACTGTTTAAAAATTATGTGACTAGTACAGCGTAGTAATTAGGAATGTGATCACATTTGGTTCAGTCTTGCAGGACTCGAGATTCAATGCGCAACTTTTTCATTATAGCACTGTAACAGAAAGATCAATATATCGTCATTTTGATGTGAAAAAATATATGACTTAAAAATACTAAAAACAAACATAAATAGCAGTACGCAGCAACAATCTATTTGAAATTGCTATTAAAATGTCACTTACTTCTTCAGCAATTCTACTAAGCTGTTCTGCCATAAGATATCCCGTTTGTCGGACCATTTTGGAAAACATGCCATCTTTCTTCTGTAGTAGTATATGTGGATGGTCAAATTCCTGAAGAAAAAAGAAGCAGAGCTAAACAGAGAATTTATCTCACAAGAATTGTATAATAGAAAAGGAGAGCATGGTGAAACCGGCTTAAATACTAGTTCTGCCGGTAACAGGTATTGCAACGTTAGATGAACGTATACTTTACAATGCATACGTTATTGATAAGATAACCATCAGCGGAGATCTGTATCGTTAGCCACATGAACTGATGAGATCACTGTCCATAAATTACTTTCGATATTACTATCTACATTTCCAATCATAGATACAAATAAAGTGTTGTTAACAGTGGCTTTTACTGTTTCATTTCCACGAAGTATCCTGGATCAAATTTTATTAAAGCTATATTATTTAAAAGTGTGACATATTTCGTATTCATGTGCTCGCTCTGTGTATAGCGTCTGTATACAGAACGCAGCAGAGTTACCTACTGCAGTTTCTACGTCTACAATTACATCTATATCTATACATTGCAAACCACTGTGAAGTACATGGAACAGGGTGCTGCCTCTTTTTTGAGCACCTTCGTGACACTCTCCCAAGGGTCAGACAAATCTATGACCACTTGTGCTTTCCTTCTGTGTATACGTTCAACGTCCCGTGAAATGGTACCAGTCGCACACACTCGAGCATTATTTTAGTATCGGTCACATGAATGTTTTTAAGCAGTCTCCTTTGTAGACTGACAGGATTACCCTAGTATTCAAATAATTAACCGAAGTCTACCACCTACTTTACCTACGAATGAGCCTATGAGATCATTCCCTTTCATATGGCACAAACTGTTATAGCAAGGTATTTGTATGATTTGGCCGATTTCAACTATGACTTACTGACATTGTGGTCTCCGGATACTAGGTCTTTACGTTTTTGGAGTGGAAAATTTTACATTTTTTAACTTTTAAAAGCAAGGTACCAATATTTGCACCACTTTGAAATCTTTTCAGGATTTCACTGAATATTTGGACAGCTATTTGCATACGATATAGATAACTGTACTACCTGCGAAAAGTCTGAGGTTACTATTATCATTGCCTGCAAGGTCATTAAGATACTCCATTAACAGCAAGGATTCCAACGCAATTCCATGGGGCACACCCGAAGTTACTTCTACACCTGTCGAAGACTCGCCATCCAAGATAACGTGCAGCATTCTCCCTACCAAGAAATCCGCAGTTCAGTAATAAATTTCGCTTCACACTGCATGCAGTCGAACTGTCGATATCAGGGACAGTTGTGTTACTGAGTCAAATACTTTTCGTAGTTCAAGAAAATATGTACCTAACTGACTGCTTTGATGCGTGACTTTCACGATGTCATATGACAAAAGTGCATGTTGGGTTTTACAGGTCCGATGTTTTCGAAATAAATGCGGGTTGGCATAGAGGATGTCATTCCGTTACAAATATCTCATTACATCTGAGCACAGAAGATGTTAAAAGATTATACTAGAAATTTATGCTCGGGATATTGAACGGTAGTTATTTGGACCACTTCTACTAGACTTCTTATGTTTGTTTTCAGCCACTCGACACTATTTGCTGTTCCGGGATCTATGGTGTTTTGGTTAAAAGATGGGAATTTCAACTCCGACGTTATTAAAAAAAACTAAGAAGTGACTTTTTCGAGGTGTTCTTCTGTTTTAGTTTTTTAAGTTTACGTATAATTCTGCATCATCTGACGGTATTATCCCATTATTAAATTATGTAGAGGTGTGACACATGTGTCCAATTGTACTGAAGATCAGTAACACTTAACTCGCAAAAGGAGGCAGTTATTAACTTTTAGACTGCCTTGACTACCATAGTGCTCTATTAGATGTGATCCAATGTTTGATTGTTTTGTCTCATTTCTCAGGGCTGTGGTTGGTGTCGAAGGAGGGGGACCTTCAAGGAATCAATTCGTACAATATGCTGTCTACGACCAGTTGCTGCGGGAACAACCATTTTTAAGAACAGGGGTAGTTGTAATATACCACGTGCTGGCATGTGTATTTAAGACCAGAATGGGCTAACACTGCAAATGTTTCCTTGAAAAAGACCGGATATATTATTCTGTAATAAGCCGCACGTCGCAGTCGACTCGCATCGCATAAGAGATGACGCACGAGACTTTCTGGAGGTGTATTCGATATTGAGTACTTTTCTAAGCAACAGTTATTCAAAACAGGTGACGAGAAAATGTTTCGCAACAAAAGACTACACTATCTGCATATCTGAAGAAAATTGTCTTGCCCTGGGAGGAGGAGCGGTTGCAACAATCGCCTCACGGGTAGAGTTACCACTACAGGGTAGATTCAGGTTTATTAATGTGTTCCTGGCAAACCGCCCAGTATCAGCAAAGCACCAATACACAAGTCAAGTGACAGCAATCTGAATGAGAATGAGGTGGCCCTGGACGCATGCCACCATGTACATTCCGCCACAAGTATTAGCGCTGGGTGAGTCAATGTATATACTAATAGCCGAAGAAGCTGGTACGTAATATGTTGTAGGGCTCCCGCGAGCATGCAGAAGTGTCGCAACATGACGTGGCAAGGACTCGACTAATATCTGAAGTAGTGCCGGAGGGAACTGACACCATGTATCCTGTAGGGCTGTTCATAAACCCGCAAGAATGAGACGGGGTGGGGATCTCTTCTGATCAGCACGTTGGAAGGCATCCCAGATATGCTCAATAATGTTCATGTTTGGTGGCCAGAGGAAGTGTTTAAACTGAGAAGAACGTCCCTAGAGCCACTCTGTAGCAATTCTTGACGTTTGGGTCATCGCATTGGTTTGTCCTCCTGGAATTCCCAAGTCCGTCGGAATGCACAGTGGACATAAATGGATGCAGGTGATCAAACAGGGTGCTTATGTACGTGTTACCTGTCACAGTCGTATCTAGACGTATCAAGGGTCCCATATCACTTCAACTCCACACGTCCCATGCCATTACAGAGCCTCCACCAGCTTGAACAGTCCTCTGCTGAGACTCAAGATCCATGGATTCATGAGATTGTCTCCATAACCGTACTCGTCCATTCGGTCGATACAATTTGAGATGAGACTCGTCCGACCAGGCAACATGTTTCCAGTGATCAACAGTCCAATGTCGGTGTCGAAGGGCCCAGGCGAGGCATAAAGTTTTGTGTCGTGTAGTCATCAAGCGCATATGGATAATGTTTCGTTCAATGGTCCGCGCTGACACTTGTTGATGGCCCAGCATTGAAATCTGCAGCAAATTGGGGAATGGTTGCATTTCAGTCACGTTGAAAGATTCTCTTCAGTCGTCTGTGGTCCCGTTCTTGCAGGATATTTTTCCGGCCGCAGCGATGTCGGAGATTTGATGTTTTAGCGGGTTTCTGATATTCACGGCGCTTCAGTTATATTTAGACTCATACAGTATCTGATCAAAAGCATCTGGACTCATATTAGTGGACATAAATGTGAGGTGTGATCAGCATTGAGCTTGGAGACACTTTCAATGAGATGTCCGCATGTCTGTAGAGAAATGACAGCTGATTCTTGCTCAAGAGCAGAAAACAGGGCACGCCATGGGCCTGGAGCGAAGTCGACGTTCTAACTCATGCGAAAGTTGTTCCAGTGGGTTCAAGTTGGGTCTCTGGGCAGTCTGGTCCATTTCAAAAATGCTACTGTTCATGAACCATTTGCCTCACAGGTGCTACTTTATGACAGGATGCATCGCCTTGTTGATACAAAAAAACATCGTCTACTGCACCCTGTACAAAATGCTGCACAATGTGTTCATATCCTTCACCTTCAGCATTTAGCCTTTTCATAAGCGCAGTAAGGGAACCAAAGCCCTAACCACGAAAAACACCCACATACTGTGATAGCACCTCATCCACATTTCACTGTTGACAATACACATGATGGCAGGTAACGTTCTCTAGGTATATGGCACACCCTAACCCTTCCATTGGATTTCCGCAGAGTGTAGCGTGATTCATCACTCCAAATCATTCGTTTCCAATCATTCACTGTCCAGCAGCTTCACCCAATCGTCGCTTAATATTGACTACAGAAATGTGTTCCTCGTGAAGAGGTGCTCGACCGTTGTACACCATTCTTTTCAACTCGCTATGCTCAGTCATTGTGTAAGCTGTACTGTTGGTAGCACTTTAAACTCACGAGTGATTCCTTCCGCTGATTTCAAGTGATTCTTACAGCCTCCCTCCGCAGTGCTCGACGGCTCTTGTCCGTCAGTATATGAGGTCGGCCTGGTGTTCCTTTAGCTGTGATTGTTCCTTCGCGTTTCCACTTTGCCAACAGTCGGCTTGGGCAGTTTTAGATGATTTCACATGCTCTGATGGATTTGTCGTTCAGGTGACATCCATAGATTGGTCCACGTTCGAGGGCACTGAGGTCTCCTGAGCGTCTCTTTCTGCTGTTACTGCTTTTCTGTGGTAGCACAGTATTACTCCCTTGCTCTCCCCCCCCCCCCCCCTCCCCCTTCCAGGCCCTCCTTTTATATTGATGAGCCCGCCTCTCGTGACATCGAGTGGTCAATTCCACGTTACGTAAGTCTGTCCGATACTTTAGGTCATATAGTCTATTCTACACTCATACTCATAAATTAAGGATAATTGCAGAATGTAGTGCACCACGCAAAACTGGCGCTAATAGCATAGGCACATATGTAACACACACGACACAGATCTATGGTATTGGTGATAAGTTGAAAAAAACGCCCCGAAACACATGTGCTACAAAACGCCACTATTTCCCGAGCATGTACCCCGACATCAATATGGGATATGATCACCATGCACACGTACACAGGCCGCACAACGGGTTGGCATACTCTGGATCAGGTGGTGGAGCAGCTGCTGGGGTATAGCCTCCCATTCTTGCACCAGTGCCTGTCAGAGCTCCTGAAGTGTCGTAGGGGTTTGAAGACGTGCAGCGATACGTCGACCGAGAGCATGCCAGACGTACTCAATGGGGTTTAGGTATGGAGAACAGGCAGGCCACTCCATTCGGCTGATATCTTCTGTTTCAAGGTGCTCCTCCACGATGGCGGCCGCGTGGGGCCGTGCGTTGTTATCCATCAGGACGAAGGTGGGACCCACTGCACCCCTGAAAAGGTGGACGTAATGGTGCAAAATGACGTCCCGATACACTTGACCTATTACAGTACCTCTGCCAAAGACATGCAGGGGTGTACGTGCACCAATCATAATCCCACCCCACACAATCAAATCACGACCTCCATACAGGTCCCTTTCAAGGACATTAAGGGGTTGGTATCTGTTTCCTGGTTCACGACAGATGAAAACCTGGCGAGAATCACTGTTCAGACTATAGCTGGACTCGTCCGTGAACATAACCTGGGACCACTGTTCCAATGACTATGTACTGTGTTCTTGACACCAGGCTTTACAGGCTCTCTTGTGACCAGCGGTCAGTGGAATGCACCTTGCAGGTCTCCAGGCAAATAAACCATGTCTGTTCAGTCGTCTGTAGACTCTGTGTCTGGAGTCATCTGTCCAGTTGCTATGGTAAGGTCCTGAGCAAGGCTACCTGCAGTACCCCGTGACCGTCTGCGGGCAGTGATGGTGAGATATCGGCCTTCTTGTGGTGTTGTACACTTTGTACGTCCCATACTGTAGCGCCTGGACACTTTCCTGCCTGCTGTAATCGTTGCCAAAATCTGAGATCACACTTTGTGGCACACGGAGGGCCCGTGATACGACCTGCTGTGTTTGACCAGCCTACAATCGCCCTATTATTCAACCTCTCATAACGTCATCAATATGTGGTCTTGAAGCCATTTTCAACACACAGTCACCATTAGCTCGACTGAAGACGTCTGCACACCTACTCGCTGCACCGTAATCTGACATGCACCAACACACCTCTGCGTATGTGGACTGCTGCCAGCGCAAACCGTGTAACGACCGCATGTCAAATGCATTGCATGGTCATACCCCGAGGTGATTTAAACCCATGAACCGCCCACCAGAGCGTTGTTTCACTATGTATCGGCATTATCCTTAATTTATGAGCAAGAGTGTAGTAGGGTAGGAACCAAATGGAAGTAATATCTGAACAGTAAACGAAGAGAGAAAGCTTGCAGACTCCTTGACACGCTCTACTCTGGTTTTATCCCGAAGTTTGGTTCCAGTCTTTGACTCTACGACCACGTTCCGGAATACCATTAGAGTAGACCGGCCCGAAAATTCACAAGAGAGCTTAAGTTTACTGCAGTCGCAGCAGAAAATACGACCAGACGCTTTGTTCAACTTGACACACACATTCAGAATGAGGTCGCTTATTTTCAAGTACGAAATCGGTACCCATGGTGATATTAATAATATGGAAAAGCGGTAATGTTAAACCTGTGAACTGAAAGATCACGCGAGGGCCAGTATAATGAAGCATTACTGCATTCGAGCACTTGTAATATTAATTTTTCGTTTAGATCTACTACTAGTTTACCATGGATATCGTCATTTGTTCACGTAACCTTAACGTTAAAGAGTTCATGGAATCCATCTCCTGTTTCAAGTACACTCCTGGAAATGGAAAAAAGAACACATTGACACCGGTGTGTCAGACCCACCATACTTGCTCCGGACACTGCGAGAGGGCTGTACAAGCAATGATCACACGCACGGCACAGCGGACACACCAGGAACCGCGGTGTTGGCCGTCGAATGGCGCTAGCTGCGCAGCATTTGTGCACCGCCGCCGTCAGCGTCAGCCAGTTTGCCGTGGCATACGGAGCTCCATCACGGTCTTTAACACTGGTAGCATGCCGCGACAGCGTGGACGTGAACCGTATGTGCAGTTGACGGACTTTGAGCGAGGGCGTATAGTGGGCATGCGGGAGGCCGGGTGGACGTACCGCCGAATTGCTCAACACGTGGGGCGTGAGGTCTCCACAGTACATCGATGTTGTCGCCAGTGGTCGGCGGAAGGTGCACGTGCCCGTCGACCTGGGACCGGACCGCAGCGACGCACGGATGCACGCCAAGACCGTAGGATCCTACGCAGTGCCGTAGGGGACCGCACCGCCACTTCCCAGCAAATTAGGGACACTGTTGCTCCTGGGGTATCGGCGAGGACCATTCGCAACCGTCTCCATGAAGCTGGGCTACGGTCCCGCACACCGTTAGGCCGTCTTCCGCTCACGCCCCAACATCGTGCAGCCCGGCTCCAGTGGTGTCGCGACAGGCGTGAATGGAGGGACGAATGGAGACGTGTCGTCTTCAGCGATGAGAGTCGCTTCTGCCTTGGTGCCAATGATGGTCGTATGCGCGTTTGGCGCCGTGCAGGTGAGCGCCACAATCAGGACTGCATACGACCGAGGCACACAGGGCCAACACCCGGCATCATGGTGTGGGGAGCGATCTCCTACACTGGCCGTACACCACTGGTGATCGTCGAGGGAACACTGAATAGTGCACGGTACATCCAAACCGTCATCGAACCCATCGTTCTACCATTTCTAGACCGACAAGGGAACTTGCTGTTCCAACAGGACAATGCACGTCCGCATGTATCCCGTGCCACCCAACGTGCTCTAGAAGGTGTAAGTCAACTACCCTGGCCAGCAAGATCTCCGGATCTGTCCCCCATTGAGCATGTTTGGGACTGGATGAAGGGACGTCTCACGCGGTCTGCACGTCCAGCACGAACGCTGGTCCAACTGAGGCGCCAGGTGGAAATGGCATGGCAAGCCGTTCCACAGGACTACATCCAGCATCTCTACGATCGTCTCCATGGGAGAATAGCAGCCTGCATTGCTGCGAAAGGTGGATATACACTGTACTAGTGCCGACATTGTGCATGCTCTGTTGCCTGTGTCTATGTGCCTGTGGTTCTGTCAGTGTGATCATGTGATGTATCTGACCCCAGGAATGTGTCAATAAAGTTTCCCCTTCCTGGGACAATGAATTCACGGTGTTCTTATTTCAATTTCCAGGAGTGTACATATCGTAATACGAGGGTTGTCCAGAAAGTAAGTTCAGATCGGTCGCTAAATGGAAATCACAGTGAAAGTCAGAAACATTTTGCTTGGAAGAGTTAGCTACACTTTCCATATACTTCTCTAAATAGTCACCGCTCCGATTTAGACATTTGTAGGAGCGTTAGACCAAATTTCCAACACCATCGTCAAAGAAGGTAGCGGCCTGTGCTTTCCGATAATTCTCTACGCTGATCCATAGCGCATAGCCTGCGCTCAAGTGTTGTCTTCGTATCCAGCGTTTCATGTGAACAGAGATGATACTCAGGACAAGCCAATTAAGGCTGTGTTGTGGGTGATCGAACACTCAGGAGCGTCTTCACTGCCCCTGCAGAGTGAGGCTGAGAATTGCCATGAAGGAGGAAGTGTGCGGCAGCTGTGTTAGGTGGGCTGCATTCATTAAGGCGAAGCCTCTCAGCGGGCCCTCCCACTCGGCGGGAGACATCGTTGTTCCAAGCACTTTTACTCGCTCACAGTGCGCTCACAACTGAACAGAGCTTTTTTATGCGATCGACGGCCAGACTAGAGACACTACCCAACAGATATGTTGGGTAGTTTTCACTGTGGTATCCATTTCGCGACCGATCGGAGCTTACTTTCTGAAGAACCCTCGTAGGGCTCTTCGGAAAGTAAGCCACGATCGTCGCGAAATGGATATCACAGCGAAAATCAAAGCTCCTGTTTGCAACAGTTAACTTCACCTTCCAGCTACTTCTCTACAAAGTCTCCGCTCTGATTTAAACATCTGTCGTTGCATTGTACAAACTTTACAATACCCTTGTCATGGAATGCAGCCTCCTATGCTTTCTGACAATTTTCTGCGTTGAACTGCAGTTCGTTGTCTGTACCAAAATGTTGTCTTCCTAGCTAGCGGTTCATATGAGCGGGGAAGAAAATCAGAGGGAGTCAAGTCCGGGCTGTATGGTGGGTGATCAAACAGTTCCCGTCGAAAACGCTGCAGGGTCGTCCTCATTGCACCTGCAGTGTGCGGCCGAGAATTGTCAGGAAGAAGGAACTGCATGACAGCTACTTTATGTAGGGTTCATGAAATTAGGAGAAATATCGCGGCAGGCGCTATTTTCTAGGCATCTTTAAGCGCTCACTATGTGCTCAGAACTGAGAAGGGCGTCGCGCCGCTGTCTACGGGCATACTAGAGACACTGCCCAACACATATGTGCAAAGTTCCATCGGATTTTCACTAGGGTTTCCATCTCGCGACCGATCGTTCCTTAAATTCCGAATAGCCCTCGTATTTATTGAATTTCATGACTGAAGCTATTGAGTTAAATTTTGTAATTGACTTTATCACTAGCTTCTAATATTAACTTCCAGTAAATATCCAAGTAACTAGGAAAAGCGAGCACACGCAATGTATAGCTCTGCGTTTGCCTTGTTCTTCAACAAATGAACTGTTAATTTTTCTTCTTACTTTAGACTGTGCTATCGTTCATCATCGTCGCAGTTATAAGACTGATGTTGCGTACTAGAATTACACGAGCTGTACCTGTTAACATTTCGTATTTAATTACGTGTGGTAACCATAGACTAGATTCTCATCACACAGTGAACAACACAAGGAACTGAAATGTAATTTTTTTTGTAACTCACCACCATGCGACCGGCGTCCATTACGAGAACCTTATCGGAATCCATGATTGTGTTTAGACGATGAGCAACAGTCAGCACGGTACAGTGCGAGAACTTTTGTCTGATAGTCTTCTGGATCAGTGAATCAGTACTGTAAATGAAAACATAGAGTCATGAGATATCTTTGTCAATATACCGTTTAATGAAAAAGCTTAATCTTGGAGTAAAATTACGAAATACACTACTGTTTGTGCAAATTGCAACACCAAGAAAGAGGCATGTGACTACACTCAAACTTATTCCACAGATTAGGGACATGGCAATAGACAAATTAACAGATGAATTTGAGATGCACGTTGACCGTGAAAAATCAGTATGGTGAGAAGCCGCCACGAGCTGAAATTAGACCCTCTAAACGTCGTAGCATGGAATAAAAGACGGCGTGGTTGTGCTGCGAGAGATTCGAGTTCACTGTCATGCGGTTTCTATGCACGTCTACAAAGCATCGACAGTGGTTGTAGGAGGACCATAACGTACAAGTTGCCGACCGTTTTCAACATGTTCTATGAACAATATGTTAGGTGAACATGCAGACCAGCGAAGCTGTGGGACCCGTCGTTCTTCAAACATAGCTTGCGCGTTCTCGCAACATGTGGCTGGACATTATCTTGCTGAAATATGACATTTGGAGCTGCCTACAGCAGTTGGTGCCTCGGACCGTAAACACTTCTTGATGAAGTGATAGCTGTTCAGATTGCCTTCAAAACCTAGGAGACGAGATCGCACGCTATAGCCGATGACGCCCGAAGCCATCACACTTGGCGTTTGTCAGCTACGCCGCTCAACAGAACAGTCTGCCAACAGCGTTCCTCGCGGTATCGTCTGATGCGAACGCAGGCATTACTCTGTGCCAACTTGAAGCGGGACTCCTCCTAAAACACAATATTTAGCTACTTACCACGCCAGTGATGGCGCACACGTGCCCATCCTGGGCTGAAGCGTTGGTGGTTTCTGGTCGGTGGAAGGAGGCAAAAAATGATTCAAATGGCTCTGATCACTATGGCACTTAACATCTGAGATCATCAGTCCCCTAGAACTTAGAACTACTTAAACCTAACTAACCTAAGGACATCACACACATCCATGCCCGAGACAGGATTCGAACCTCCGACCATAGCGGTCGCGCGGTTCCAGACTAATGCGACTAGAACCGCTCGGCCACAAGGGCCAGCGGAAGGAGGCTTAATGATATGCGTGCCACGAGTTCAACACCCGTACCAGTGATCCAACTTCGAACGAACACAATGGACAAAGCTTTCTGTTGCTTACGACCATACGTGCAAGATTACTGTCATACCACAATGTGATCACAATGGTTTAGTATAAGTTCGTTGCTGTGTGTGACTCTCATCTATCCATTGGTTGTACATACACATCATTGATATACCAGCGTTCGCTGTACGGGCCGCAGTATGACGTACGACAGACTCGTTTCCCGGAGACCAGTCATCTTCCCAGTTCGAACAGAGTCACATTGTGACATCGATGAGGAATAATAGAATTCTGTTTGGACCTTTCCACTTCGCTGTATGAGTCTGCACCGACTGAGCGTGGCAAAACACTGACGTCTCCAGCCACATAAATGAAGGCAGTGCTGGGCCTAGGTGGACGCCATCGCCCAGCAAACTTAATCACTTATTATGGCTCCGCCGTTCGATACCTCCTTCAATTTTGGAGTCATTCAAATCGTTCCTTTGTGGATTCTGCAATTTTCGCAAGCGGTGGTGTAGTTTATGAATGAATTTTGATTCACAAATGTCCAATTCTGAATAATTAACGTTGGATACAAGTATAAATGACACTACTATATTGTGAAGATTTTCCTGTTCCTTTATTATGTTATTCTGGAAGCTATTAAATGAGTGACATTTACGTACTAGGGTCACTCCAAAAGAAATGCACACTATTTTTGTAAAAATACAGTTTTCATTCTGCATGAGTGAAAGTTTTACAGTGTGTAGATACATTCTTCCCGCTTGTTTTCAGACTTAGTTCAACCAGCTCCTGTGAGTGGCGCCGTCACAACAAGTCTTTAAGATGGCTGCTACACCTGACGTTCGTCAGAAGCAACGTCCTGTCATAGAATTCCTGTGCCGTGAAAACGAGACAGTGGGAAACATTCACAAGAGGTTGAAAAAGGTGTATGGAGATGCTGCTGTCGATCGCAGTACAGTTAGTCGGTGGGCAAGCAGGTTACGTGATGAAAGCGGGCACGGCAATATTGAGGATTGTCCTCGTAGCGGCAGGCCTCGTACTGCACACACTCCAGAAAATGTGCAAAGAGTTAACGAACTGGTGACTGTTGACAGACGCATCACAGTGAACGAATTGTCACGCTACGTTAGGATGGGGGAAGGAAGGGTTTGCAGAGTACTGAAAGTGTTGGCGTTAAAAAAGGTTTGCGCCAGGTGGGTTCCCAGGATGTTGGGAGTGGCTCACAAATAAACAATAAAAACGGTATGCAGCGAACTTTTGGAACCGTACGAGAATGGTGGAGATGAATTTCTTGGAAGAATTGTGACAGGTGATGAATCATGGCTCCATCATTTTTCACCAGAGACGAAGAGGCAATCAATGGAGAAGCATCATGCAAATTCACCCAAGAAAAAAAAATCAAAACCACACCTTCTGCTGGAAATGTTATGGCTACGGTGTTTTTCGATTCCGAAGGACTCTTTCTTGTGGACATCATGCCAAGTTGAACCACCATAAATTCTGATGCATATGTGACGACACTGAAGAAACTTCAAGCTCGACTGAGTCGTGTTCGACCACATCGGCAAAAGCAGAATGTTTTGCTGTTGCACGACAATGCACGGCCACATGTCAGTCAAAAACCCATGGAAGCGATCACAAAACTCGAATGGACAACACTGAAACACCCGCCTTACAGTCCTGACCTGGTTCCATGTGCCTATCATCTCTTTGGGAAACTGAAAGACTCTCTTCGTGGAACAAGGTTTGAAGATGATGAATCCCTTGTGCACGCTGCCAAACAATGGGTCCAACAGGTTGGTCCAGAATTTTACCATGAGGGTATATAGGCGCTGGTTCCAAGGTAGCGTAAGGCAGTTGAGAGGGATGGAAATTATGTGGAGAAATGAAAATATTGTTCCTGAAGGATGTATCTACACACTGTAAAACTTCCAAACATGTAGAATAGAAGATGGATTTAAAAAAAAATAGTATGCATTTCTTTTGGAGTGACCTTCGTAGATTTGCGCTCATCGTCTTCCATACTTTCGGACAAAAATTACTGAATGTGTCCCAGGAGGAAAGATCAGTATTCAGGGATACGATAGGAACGATCATTCGAAGCAAATAATTCCAGTAAACATGGGCATGCGTTAAGAGCTTCGAATAGTTCATGATCTTCGTTACTGTGAAACACATCTCTTCAACTGATCACGTACTCGTAAGTCTTAAGGTATTCACTTTAGAGCCCATGTTTACTGGACTTTTTTTCTTATTTTGATCCATACTACCTCCTCCGAAAACATGGAAAGCAAAGAGCTTGCAGTAGGAGACATTTGCTTTACATTATCGAAGATGAAGTGCTTATAGCTCGAAAGGTGTGCATTTTAGACCCTACATATACTAGAATTTTTGCTTCAAATGATCGTTGCTGTTATATACCCGAATACTGACCATTCCTCCTGGCGAACCCTATTTAACCGGAAGACAGTTTAAAACCAGCGGCTGCTAAATGACTTTTCAGCTGACGAGAAAATTTGAGTGAGAAATGAGCGATTGTAAACTGCTTACGTTACACAATAATCAAAATGTCTGCCGCATCGACGCCGATGTTGCTACCTTGGGAAACAACACACAATTCGTCTTGTGGTGTGCCCACTAAGAAGTTATCCATTGCTTACAATTCACGGTTGGTGTAACAAGCCTTACCACCAATGTGTGCTATCCCTGTCCGCTTGTAGCGTCATGGATCAGTATCCGATTGCAGAAGAAAGGATGTTTTCCTTCATACTGGAGTCGGTGGTCCAGTATCGCACGACGCACATAGCTAAGAGTGCGTCGATTCTGGCCACGGCTGCAGATATGACTTCACGCGATGCTGCAGAAGCTCCGGGGCACGGACGAAAGGAGCATTTAACTTGGTATCCGAAATGGAGCAATACTCGTTACAGGAATGTATTTAAAGTACGCTGAGGTGCACATATACAGATGGCGGTACTATCGCTTACCCAAGGTATAAAAGGGCACTGCATTGATAGACCTGTCATTTGTACGCAGGTGATTTATGTGAAAAGGTTATCGACGTGGTTGCAGCGGCACGAAGGGAATTAACTGTCTTTGAACGCGGAATGGTAGTGAAGCTAGATGCACGGGACATTTCATTTCGAAAATCGTTAGGGAATTCAATATTCCGAGATCCACAGTGTTCAATATTGCGAGTATTCCATGAATACCAAATTTCAGGCATTACCTCTTACCACGGACAACTCAGTGGCCGACGGTCTTCACTTAACGACTGAAAGCAGCGGCTTTTGCGTGGAATTGTCAGTGCTAACAGACAAGCGACACTGCGTGAAATAACAGCAGAATTCAATGTGGGATGCACTACGAACGTATCCGTTAAGCCTAGTTTTCACAACGACACTGGATTGCACGCAACTGCGCTGTAAGACGCTGCGCATGCGCGGTGTGAATGTGCGAAACTCGTCGCCGAAACTAAGCTCTTTCGGCTTGTTCAACTTTGGCGACACTAGTTGCATGAGTTTTGAGGTTAGGTGTGTCAGTAGGGAGTAAAAAAACTGGAATATGAAGTGGTGAACGGAGTAAACTGTTCGCTTTTTGGGTATCCGTGCTATGCATAGGAGTTTGTAGCATTTTAATTACGTTGACTGCAAAAAACAAGCAGCGGTTTGTTGCTCGCTCGAGACTGTCATACGCTGTCTAAACATGAGTTGGTAGACAATATCTGAGCTGTAGAGGAAAATCAACTGAATTAAAATTATAGGTGGACATATACAAATGAATTGATAAAAATACAGACAAGCAAAACTTTTGGCTGCAGAACAGCCCACGTCTACAACACTATAATCCCCTGGTTAGAGTTGAGCGATTCCTTTTTAAGGAAAATAGTTGACAGGAGAATAGGCTAAAAAAATCTGGAAAACTGAATTCTTTATTCGATATTAATTTATTTAAAACGTCACAGCAGTGCCTCCGATTCACAAATTGCAGTACAGATGATTAAAAATCTTATAGCGTCTACTAGCACAATTTCTTTCAGCAGGGTCGCTGAGCAACCGAGGAAACTTCTTTTCTTTATCCAGTCACGAACCCAAACACGTTTCTAATTTTTTTTATCTTTTGTCTTATGCAGCGATTTCATACCAACAAGCATTAACTCTGTCTCAAATCATACAGCTGCCAAAACTTTCATTTTACACATGACTACGGCACTCACAAGACGACGAAACTGAAGTGTACACTGGTGGCGCCGTGTCTACAGACATACGAAGCTCGTTGCGTCCAACTCGTTTCACGCGACGAGTGGCGCAAGGCAGTGTCGTCGTGAAAACCAGGCTTTAGGGCAGCGCGGCGAAATTTGACGTTAATGATGTATGGCAGCAGACGACCGACGCGAGTGCTGACAGCACATCACCTACAGCTCGTGACCACACCGGTTGGATCCCAGACGACTGGAGAACCGTGGCGTGGCCAGATGAGTCCCAATTTAAGTTGGTATGAACTGGTGGTAGGTTTTGAGTGTGGCGTAGACCCCACGAAGCCATGGATCCGAGTTGTGAACAAGGTACTGTGCCAGTCGGTGTTGGCCCCATAATGGTGCGGGTTATGTTTACATGTAATGGACTGGGTATTCTGGTCCAATTTAACTGATCATTGACTAGAAATGGTTATGTTCCGCTATTTGCAGACTATTTTCAATGATACAGAGATGGAATTTTTATGGATGATGCACCATTTCACCGGGCCACAATTTTTCGCGATTCGTTCGAGGAACATTCTGGACAGTTCGAGTGAGTGATTTGGTCACCAAGATCGTCTGATATGAACATTTGTGTGATATAATCAATAGGTCAGTTCGTGCACAAAATTCTGCACCAGCAGTACTTTAGCAATTATGGACGGCTATAGACGCAGCATGGCTCAGTATTTCTGCAAGGGACTTCCAACAACTTGTTGTGTCCATGCCACGTCGAAATGCTACACTACGCCGAGCATAAGGAGGTCCAATACGATGTTAGGAGTTATCGCATGACTTTTGTCACCTCAGTGTACGGTGAAGCTGATTGCAGTTCCTGGAAAGCCGAGAGAATGAAAAAGGAAAATTTTATCAGCAGGTGTCATCCTGGTCGGGAGGAATTTGTCGCCACCAACAAAAACTTACAAGCTGCTGCGTCGTTCAAGCAATAGAGGAATGAGTAAGGTTCTCATCGCAGCATTGCTTGCACAGTACAATTTGAGGAGATGGTGTTGGATCGTGTGGGAGAAGATTTATCAAACGTCAGCCGTCAACTTGTGCGTGAGGCCGGCCTCTGTGGCCAAGCGGTTTTATGCGCTTCAGTCCGGAACCGCGCGACTGCTACGGTCGCAGGTTCGGATCCTGCCTCGGGCAATGATTTGTGTGATGTCCTTAGGTTAGTAAAGTTTAAATAGTTCTAAGTTCTAGGGACTGATGACCTCAGATGTTAAGTCCCATAGTGCTCAGAGTCATTTGAACCATTTTTTTGCGCGTGAGACGCATGTTTTGAGTATGTTGCAGACAGTACTGCCGGAACAGCAGGTAAACCGCTGTCATATACAAGGTGTGCAAGCAATGGGGTTCAATGATTTCAACCCAAATTTTAATTTCATTAATAGATTATGTTGTAATGAATGTAGGTTACTATGGGCTTAAGTTGTCCTAACGTGGAAGATATTTATGTCAATAATAAACGAAATACTGATTTCCTACAGTTGAGTCCTAATCTTAAAGTGCTCGATTTACGATCTTCTACCATCTACATAACTTAACCCTAAAGCTTTGGGCCATCCTATACGTCTTCTACAGCTGCACCGTGATGACTATCTTTGTAAATGACGCTATGTTCACCACTGACTGCAGAAGTTAGTTATTTTCATTATTTCAGTTTCGGCCTTCCTGCCGTTATCAAGTGGTATACTCTACTTTTACAAAGTACTACATGACTGTCAACTCCAATCATGAGAAATTGATCACAAATATATTTTTTCAAGCAGCAGAAACTGTAGAATAGGGGAGTAATCTCGGCAATAAGTAGAACTTGAAGTTCCGTGGCCAAACGCCTGAAGCACATCACTCAGCAGTTTCAAAATAAGTGCACAATAATGACTCTCTTTACCGGAATCTGTGTTAAGACTAAATTTTTATTGGGATAAGATAATCTTCGTGTTCCCATTCTTAACCTGTCCTTTGATCTCAGACTTAGAATGCTTGTAGAATAATTCATCACTAATAACTGTGACGAGCAGTGGTGCATACGATTGTCCACTGTACTGGGGCAGGTGGGCTGTAGTTGCAGCGATCGACTGAATGTTTTGTTTCTCCCTCTGTATATGTATAACGTATTGTGAGCGGCGTTATCGTTACTACACCTGACATTCGATGATGCGCTGAACACACACGTGGCTGTTACTAACAGAACGCGATGTTTGGGTGTCCGGCAAGTTCCGAATATTCAAGGTATTTGAAACTTCCTGGCAGATTAAAACTGTGTGCCCGACCGAGACTCGAACTGGGGACCTTTGCCTTTCGCGGGCAAGTGCTCTACCATCTAAGCTACCGAAGCACGACTCACGCCCGGTACTCACAGCTTTACTTCTGCCAGTATCTCGTCTCCTACCTTCCAAACTTTACAGAAGCTCTCCTGCTGCAGAGTGAAAATCTCATTCTGGATTCAAGGTGTTTCTTTTAACTTGGGATAAATAAATATCTCGAAAACGATGCACCGTACGAAAAACATGTTATAGGTCAAAAGTTAATGTTAGTAAAGGGAACATCTGTCTATGCTACAGCTGTCCACTTACTAGCCACCTCTCCTGCCTGGACGGGGTCACATTGTATTTTGAAGTGAGAGTCCCCCCCCCCCCCCTCCCATAATTATTGCATATTCGGATTCTATTGCAAAAATTTTTGAAATGCAATAAAAATGGGGGTTACCATTTGAAAATACAAAGTTGATCCCGTCCACACAGGAGGCGTGGTTAGGATGTGGCCAGTTGCAGCACAGACAGATGTCCTCTTTACTAATATCAACTTTTGAACTAGAACATCTTTTTTTCGTAGAATGCGTAGTTTTCGAGATGTTTAGTTGTCTAAAGTTAAAACAAACACCCTACATATTCTGTGGCCGAGCGGTACTAGGCGCTTCAGACGGGAACAGCGCTGCTGCTACGGTCGTAGGTTCGAATCCTGCCTCGGACATGGATGTGTGTGATGTCCTTAGGCTAGTTAGGTTTAACTAGTCCTAAGTTCTAGGGGACTGATGACCTCAGATGTCAAGTCCCATAGTGCTTAGAGCCATTTGAACCCTGCATATTAACCAAAGCTGTTAGGAGATTACGCAAAATATGTAAGGTTTGATATCTTGTGTGATGTCCTAATTTCTTTGGTTAATATGTAGACAGGGTGACTTTTTATCGTGTATACAAACATCGCCCAAAGAAAGTATAGATAATTTGTAGACAAAAACTCCTATTCCCATTTGTCTGGCCAACTGTTTAGTCGATAATAACTAACGTCAGGGTTTTTATGTTTGGGAACAATTTTGGAAACAGGCACTCGCGCGCAAATGTCGGAAGAAGCACGCACGAAGGGGAAGGATGCTCCACTTGCTCTACTTCTTTCGCCAAGAAGCGGTGCTGGCCAGGCCTGGAGGAAGTACGATGTTTCCAGACTTACGATCTTGTTTCGCCAGCTTCAAGATTGAAACTTTTAGTGCACTTCTCGACTATCGTTCTTCGGCTAGGCGAAGCAGCTACATGAATGGGATTGTTTTAAGTGTGAATTATTTGGTGTTATGTATGCATAGAATCTATGAGAACTGGAGACACGCCATCATACTTTCGGAAAAAATATAATTCACAAGGGCATATTAGTGCGAGATTATAACACAATGAGCTTAATGGCTCATGCCCCAAATTGCTGACAAGAATAATATACATAAGAATGGAAAAGAAAGCTGAGGATCTTTTAGAAGACCGTTAGTCTGGCATTCGGAAAGGTAAAGGTAGCGGAGAGGTAGCGTTTGATAACTGAAGCAAGACTGACGAAAAATCAAGACACATTCATAAGATTTGTCGACCAGAAAAAAGTGTTCGATAATATAAAATGGTGCAAGATGCACGGAATCCTAAGAAAAATGAGGGCAATATGTAGGGAAAGATGGATAATATACGATATGTACAAGTGCCAAGAGGGTACAATGACTGGAGGACCAAGAACGAAGTGGTCGGGTTAAAATGCGTGTAAGGCAGGGATGTAGTCTTCCTCCCCTATTGTTCAGTCTACACATCGAAGAATCAATGATGAAAATAAAAGACAGGTTCAGGAGAGGGTTTAAATTACAGGACATACTGAGTGGAATGACTAGTCTGCTGACCACAGAATACAGATTGAGAGAAAACCGAAGGAAGAGGATAGGAATGAGGAGTAGGAATATGACATAATTAGGAAACTTATCTTCTAAACTGAGGACCACGAAGTACAAGAACTCGACCCATTCTGTTACCTTGAAAGCGAAATAACAGATAACGGACGAAGTTGAAAGATATAAAAAACAGACTAGCACAGGCGAAGAGATCATTCCTGTATAAAATAAGTCTACTAGTATCAAAAATCGATCTTAGTCTGTGGAAGAAATTTATGAGAATGTACATTTGAAGTGCAGCATTGTGTGGTAGTGAACCATGGACTCTCGGAAAACCCAAAAAGAAGAGAATCGGGGCGTTTGAGACGTGTTGCTACAGTAGGATGCTAAAAAACTGGGTAGACATAAAAAAATGAAGAGGTTCTCTGCAGAATCGGCGAAGACAGTAACAACAGTAACATGTGGAGATCACCGACAAGAACAAGGGAGAGGATGGTAGCACATACGTTAAGACATCAGGGAATAACTTCACTATTACTAGAGGAAGCTGTAGAGAGTAGAAACTGTAAAGAAGACAGAGATTGGAATACGGCCAATAAATAATTGAGAACGTAGGTTGTAAATGCTACTCCGACATGAAGATGCTGGCACAAGAGAGGAATTTGTGGCTCGCCGTATCGAAGTAGTTCGAAGACTGATGACTCACACAACTGTATTTCCGACTTGACGTTTGTGAGCTACCGAGAAGTAGTCAGAGCTTCATAAATCTGGATTTGCGTGAAAAATTATGCGTAACTTCTCAATTCCTTTCAGGACCCTCTGACATTTCAAGGTCATTATGGGGCTGCATCTCCATTAAACATGATCTGTCCCCTTTGGAGTTCAACGCGACTGCAATTTTTGCTATCTTGTAGAGGTTAGAAATATTAGAGGCCGTTCAAAACCATTCGACGAAATTTGAACGTGTTCCAAGAGAGCTAATGTTGATTATGTTTTTTTTTCAGCATCCCTATTTTGTGTCCTCCTGTGACATGACATGGACACACAAAACGACAAAGATTTTCTATAAGACCCCCCATTTCGGCAAAACCCTCAGTGCACCCACCCACCATTATTGAAAAATCTAAGAATGTACCTGTAGAGACAGAACCCGTGACGAAGTTCTAACCACTTGCAGACTGGCAACCCCTTCGACACCCCCTGGTTCCGAACGGCCTACTATCAGGGGCAACAGCAGCAATTTAGCGGCGAAAGAGCTGTACATGTTAACGTTGCTCTTCCGTGTGTTCACTCCGCAGGTGGACGCGAAATACGAGGGTCGAAAAAGCGTGTGCACCCATTGCTGTTTCGGGCCAAGTACAAATTTCGTCTAATGGTGCTGAACGGTGCCTAGTGGTTCCAACCTGTACACCAGAACAAAAATTGAGGTCACGCTGCGCTCCAAAGGGGTCAGATCGTGTTTAATGGGGATGCAGCCCCACAGTGTCCTTAGAGGAGGGTTGAAACATCCGAGGGTGTCAGCAATGACAAAGATAGTCAAAAACTTCTTCCTGTTGGTCATCGCACTGCGAACTGTCGTTTTAGACCCCAAATATATGGGAATCAACGCCCCAGAGAAAAGGATGGTTTCATGAGGCCTTTTATGCCACTCCCGGAGGCCATTCCGTGCCGATTATGAGTGTCTGGAATGTTTTCCACGGCCACTCATAAGAAAACAACGTAATCTCAACTCTGTACGTCGCGGTTCTAATCTCCATCACATAGGCATCAAAAGAAGGGGTGAAATTTGGATAAGAGAGGGTGTGACAAGCTGCCCATCTTCTGAGGCTTCCACGTTGGCATTAGCCAGAACTGTGATGAAGTTTGGTGCCATCGTGACTTCATCAACGATCCCTAAATGTGCTGTGGTCTTTTTTCGCGCGTGTCGACACCGTGCTGGTCAAGCGTGGTCGAGCCCGAGGTTACGTCTCAAGGCGCCACGATTATCCACCACTACAAAGGAACGTTGTACGCATCTTTGAGCCAAAGTTCAAACTTAACCATCTCAATGGATGAGAATTACAAGGTTTCGAAAAAGTGATTTTTTATTTCTGTTGCTCAGTGTATTTATGAACAGGTTAATAAATCTAAGTAAAAACGGTGCAATTCACAAGGAGTGTCTCTTTATCATGGAGAAATATGTACGTTGTCGACTTTGGAAGGACTGCCGAAGGATTATGGTAGGTGGTGAGTTGCTGATGAAAAACTTTTCAAAGACTTTTTAGCAATGACTAAGATATTGAGGTACATGTAGAATGCCTGTATGTCGCTGACACCAATGTATTACTTATCAATAACCCATAAAATTGAGCATCATACACAGTCTTTTATTTTGCAGTATAATACTCCCGTAGTGAGTAGAATTTCTGTTATGTCCTGAAGTTCATGTGAAACACATGCTGCAATCTTCAAGTGACTTCCACCGCTCTCAAGCTTCGTTGCTGACGCAGTTGACACAAAACCTTATCCTTTCTAAAGTTCAGCGTTTCGCTGACCGAAAATGTGGCGGTGTTATTTGAGCACAGAAGGATGGGTCAGTGCGTACTGAAGGGGGAACTTACTGTGGATCGACGTTGGCGGTGGCCTCGTCCAGCATGAGGACGCGGTTGTTGCGCAGGATGGCCCTCGCCAGGCACACCAGCTGCCGCTGGCCGACGCTGAAGTTGCTGCCGCCGTCTAACACGCGCGTGTCCAGGCCCAGAGAGTCGTGCAGCGAGTCACGCAGCTCCACCTGCAGGCCGGCAAAGTAGCAACGAACGTCAGTAAAGGGGTCGTAAACACGTGACTTACAGTGCCCCATATACATATTGTTCCAGAAGTAACTGTAAACACTGAAATCTGAAATGAAATTATCGAATGGCATTGGTAGCCTGTAGTTCCCACATGGGGTAGTTCGGCGACCAAGTAACAAGTCTTTCCAGATGGCACCACACTGGGAGACTTGCGTCTCATGATGGTGAGAACAACACAAATTATTGGGGAGTGGGAGGTGACGGCTCAGTATATTCCCTTGCAGATAGTTGAACAAATTAGGAGATAAAAACCACTTTTTGGAACATTCTGTGTGCCTCAAACTATATATTGGGCTGGTGCATAAGTTCGTAGCATTTTTCCATAAGTTTAATAAACACAACAGCTACACATAACACAGACTTTAGTCATCTACAATATATTCTCCATCACAATTTCAACAGTCTGCCAACATTGGGATAACTTTCCGATTCTGCAGTTATATATAACCACTCGCTCACAGAAAGATCCGTACCTAAAGACTGGAAAATTTCTCAAGTCACACCAATACCCAAAAAGGGAAGTAGGAGCAATCCGCTGAATTACAGGCTGTAACACTAACTTCGATTTGCAGCAGGGTTTTGGAGCATATACTGTATTCGAACATGCCGGCCTGGGTGACCGAGCTGTTCTAGGCGCTATGCTCTGGAACCGCGCTACCGCTACGGTCGCAGGTTCGAATCCTGCCTCGGGCATGGATGTATGTCATGTCCTTAGGTTACTTAGATTTAAGTAGTTCTAAGTTCTAGGGGACTGATGACCTCAGAAGTTAAGTCCAATAGTGCTCAGCGCCATTTGTATTCGAACATTATGAAGTACCTCGAAGAAATCGATTTATTGACACATAGTCAGCACGGTTACAGAAAATATCGTTCTTGTGAAACACAACTAGCTCTTTATACTCATGAAGTAATGAGTGCTATCGACAGGGGATGTCTAATTGATTCCATATTTTTAGATTTCCAGAAGGCTTTCGACACCGTTCCTCACAAGCGTCTTCTAACCAAACTGCGTGCCTACGGAGCATCGCCTCAGTTGTGCGACTGGATTCGTGATTTCCTGTCAGAAAGGTCACAGTTCGTAGTAATAGACGGAAAGTCATCGAGTAAAACAGAAGTAATATCTGCGTTCCCCAAGGAAGTGTTACAGGCCCTCTATTGTTCCTGATCTATATTAACGACATAGGAGACAAACTGAGTAGGTGTTTTAGATTGTTTGCAGATGATGCTGTCACATACCGTCTTGTAAAGAGGTCAGATGACCAAAAGGAATTGCAAAATGATTTAGATAAGGTATCTGTATGGTGCGAAAAGTGGCAATTGACCCTGAATAAGCATAAGTGTGGAGTTATTCACATGAGTACTAAAAGAAATCAGCTAAATTTCGATTACGCGATAAGTCACACAAATCTGAAGGCTGTAAATTCAACTAAATACTTAGGGATTAAAATTTCAAATAACCTAAATTGGAACGGTCACATGGATAATATTGTGGGTAGAGCAAACCAAAGACTGCGATTCACTGGCAGAACACTTAGAAGGAGCAACAGGTCTACTAAAGAGACTGTTTACACCACGCTTGTCCGCCCTATTCTGGAGCATTGCTCTGCGGTGTGGGATCCGCATCTGGTGAGACTGACGGATGACATCGAAAAAGTACAAAGAAGGGTAGCTCGTTATGTATTATCGCGAAATAGGGGAGATAGTGTCACAGACATGATACGTGAATTGGAGTGGCAGTCATTAAAACAAAGGCGTTTTTCGTTGCGACCGGAACTTCTCACGAAATTTCAGTCACCAGTTTTCTCTTCCGATTGCGAAAACATACTACGAACTTATGCACCGACTTAATATACGTAGTGAATTATGGACTGTGGAAAAACAGAAAGAGAAGAGAATCGAAGCGTTTGAGATGTACTGCTGCATAAGGATGTTGAAAATTAGGCAGAAAAATAAAAGAATTAAGAGGTTCTTCGCAGAGTGATTAAGAAAGCTGCAGATCAGCCACAGGTGGAAATGATTCACAAGAACAAGGGACAGGACGATAGGACGTGTGTTAGCACATCAGGAAATAAATTCCCTGATACAGAGGGAGCTGTAGAGAGTAAAAACTCATTAGAATATATGCAACAAATGAGGTCGCAGGATGCAAGTTCTACTCTGACACGAAGGGCTGGCGCACGAGAGGAAGTTGTGAAGGTCCGCAGCAAGTCAATAAGAAGACTGACGACTCAAAGAAACACTCTTTAGTGGCATGGCCGAGTCATCAAAGGATACTGTTGGTCATGTCAATACTTTTGTGAGACAAATTACAAGCAAAGATTGTCTGGATATTTTAAGTGACAAGGAAACCATCTAATGTGAGATAATTGGTCCTCATCAATGACGGTGTCTTATCTGGCAAAAGCCCAGTACACATTGTTACCTCCGTTGGCGAAATAGTCTGACTCGCACGTGGAAGAGCTGTAGATCCTAATCTGGCCCTCCCAGTCATCCGACGGCAACGAGTACCTTTGGTTAGCTATGAAGCAAAGAATTAGACGGAGAGGATCTTGTCTTCGTTGAGGAAGCAAGGTGCTGCGCTAGAATGATAGAAACTTTCAGAGTCTACGTATTTTCCGCTTTCGAATTACAGTTGTACAGCGTGCTACAGCCGACCCAGGGTTCTATTTTGTATTATTTTAATGATCTCCATATTTCACTGCATTAGGTAAAAGTTTTGAAGGACAGGCGAAGAGACAAAAAAAGGTAGGCATAGATAAATGTGGCAGGGCGTTATTAACAATGAATACTAACCTGCGGGTACGAGGAGAGTGCAGTTTATCTTCTTTTTCAGCGTGTGACTTTGGAGTACAAGCTATAGACAGAAGCTATTACAAATAATATTGTTCACATTCTCTTATTTATAGTTATTGGCCTGTAGTAATGCACGGTAGAGCGCGTGAGATGTAGAGGAAAGTGAGAATCAGACTGGGAGTAAGAGAAACAGAGCTGTGTTCAGAGTCAAAGGCAGAACATAAAGTGAAAATACAGCTTCTCAACGCGTTTCAAATGTTCAAATAACTTACGACAATGCAGCCGGTTATCGCCTTCGACTATCGCCGATGTTTCAGCTAGTAAACACTTAGTTCGAATTACGGGAGTTTGTCGAGGACGGTACCCATCTATGCTCGCCTAAGTTATTTCAACTGAAGACATTTCGTTCACAAAAGGGAAAATTTTACACTGTCGGTACTTTCAGATTTATGACTATGCATGTAGAACGCTTGTACTTAAATAAAAACGGACAAAAAACAAATTACCCACAATTTTTCTTCTTGTTAAATAATTTATAGGCTGCAGCAAACATGTAGTTCGAAGGCATCAGATAATAATAAGCAGACTATATATACGTACATCATCAAGTACTCTCCACAAGATGTAGTCTGGAAACTCTCCGAAGGGGTCCAGGTTGAACCGTAGAGTCCCAGCAAATAGAACTGGATCTTGCGGGATAATGGAAATCTTTGCCCTAAGATCTTGCAGACCAATGTTGGCAGTATCCACGTCGTCAATAAGGATTTCCCCCTCAACGATGGCGAGCCGGAACAGCGCTGAGATGAGCGACGACTTGCCGGCCCCCGTACGGCCAACTATTCCCACCTGCGAATTCAAAAGAGAATAGCTGAACTTACTTTCATCACTAGAACGTCATTTTCTTTGATTACTAGGCTCATTAAGTAGGAATAAACGGTCTTTTTCGAACAGTACCTTTTCGGCCGGTCGGATCACGAAGTTGAGGTCTACGAGAACGGGATCACTCTGAGGCCCGTATCTCAAGTACGTGCGGCGGAACTGTATTTCTCCTTTGGATGGCCAGCTACTGGGTGGCCTCTTGTCTGTAATAAACAATAAAACATCATCGTCATGGAAACAGTAATTTGATTTAACAATCCATATGCGCCAACTCCTGGCGATTTCTAAACGATTAGATTAACAACCCTGAAGTGGCAAATACAGACACAGCATTCGGAGCATTATAATATACTGAGTTAGATAATCACAGCATTTGGATGAAAAGAGTGCATTAAGTGATCCTATTGACTGATCTGGCCTTGTAACAATAACCAAAACGGCCTTGCTGTGCTGGTACTGCGAACGGCTGAAAGCAAGGGGAAACTACAGCCGTAATTTCTCCCCAGGGCATGCAGCTTTACTGTATGATTATTCCAATCCCAAAGAAAGCAGGTGTTGACAGATGTGAAAATTACCGAACTATCAGTTTAATAAGTCACAGCTGCAAAATACTAACACGAATTCTTTACAGACGAATGGAAAAACTAGTAGAAGCCAACCTCGAGGAAGATCAGTTTGGATTCCGTAGAAACACTGGAACACGTGAGGCAATACTGACCTTACGACTTATCTTAGAAGAAAGATTAAGGAAAGGCAAACCTACGTTTTTAGCATTTGTAGACTTAGAGAAAGCTTTTGACGATGTTGACTGGGATACTCTCTTTCAAATTCTAAAGGTGGCAGGGGTAAAATACAGGGAGCGAAAGGCTATTTACAATTTGCACAGAAACCAGATGGCAGTTATAAGAGTCGAGGGACATGAAAGGGAAGCAGTGGTTGGGAAGGGAGTAAGACAGGGTTGTTGCCTCTCCCCGATGTTGTTCAATCTGTATATTGAGCAAGCAGTAAAGGAAACAAAAGAAAAATTCGGAGTAGGTATTAAAATCCTTGGAGGAGAAATAAAAACTTTGAGGTTTGCCGATGACATTGTAATTCTGTCAGAGACAGCAAAGGACTTGGAAGAGCAGTTGAATGGAATGGACAGTGTCTTGAAAGGAGGATATAAGATGAACATCAACAAAAGCAAAACGAGGATAATGGAATGTAGTCGAATTAAGTCGGGTGATGCTGAGGGAATTAGATTAGGAAATGAGACACTTAAAGTAGTAAAGTAGTTTTGCTATTTGGGGAGCAAAATAACTGATGATGGTCGAAGTAGGGAGGATATAAAATGTAGACTTGCATTGGCAAGGAAAGCGTTTCTGAAGAAGAGAAATTTGTTAACATCGAGTATGGATTTAAGTGTCAGGAAGTCATTTCTGAAAGTATTTGTATGGAGTGTAGCCATGTATGGAAGTGAAACATGGACGATAAATAGTTTGCGACAAGAAGAGAATAGAAGCTTTCGAAATGTGGTGCTACAGAATAATGCTGAAGATTAGATGGGTAGATCACATAACTAATGAGGAAGTATTGAATAGGATTGGGGAGAAGAGAAGTTTGTGGCACAACTTGACCAGAAGAAGGGATCGGTTGGTAGGACATGTTCTGATGCATCAAGGGATCACCAATTTAGTGTTGGAGGGCAGCGTGGAGGGTAAAAATCGTAGAGGGAGACCAAGAGATGAATACACTAAGCAGATTCAGAAGGATGTAGGTTGCAGTAGGCACTGGGAGATGAAGAAGCTTGCACAGGATAGAGTAGCATGGAGAGCTGCATCAAACCAGTCTCAGGACTGAAGACCACAACAACAACAAGTGATCCTCTCAAAGTAACTGTGCGTAGTAATTCGATTAGTTAATTAGTTACATGTGCCACAGATCATTTAAACGATTACAGAGTACGTACGCTCGTTGTGTTAAAATTAATGAATTATTATTCATTTCCTTGCTTCAATAGTGAGCAAACTGTATACTTTGCCATTCCGTACCTGTTACCTAAGAAAGAACCCAACGAAAATAACCTTAAAGGACTTTTAGCAGACTTAGTCTTCACTTACCTGTGGAAGTAAAAGAAGAAACCCAAGTCATATATATAGTCTACGAGAATCCTAAAACTACACTGGTTAGAATCTGTGCTATGAGACTGCTATAGTATCCCCTCTAGTTTTGAGGGGGAGTAAACTTCCTCCTTTTACAGACCACGGATAACTGTCTTACGTGGGGATTCAGTAGCACTGTTGCATACTCATCCCATGATCTATCACGTGAGTCCAAATATGATAGACTCTAAAGCATAGTTTTTAAAGATCTGTGTTCGTGTTAAGGATGTTAACTTTGATAATAAGTTTATTCAAATTACACCATTTCACGATATATAATAAACTCTATTTCTGGTTTCGAGTTCTGCAAATATAATATATTCACGTCATTGAGAGCCAAAACCATTCCGAAACTTGTCAGTGACCTCATGCTTATATTTTATAATTTTAAGTATTTACGCAAGATGGTGTGATATATTACTAATCAGTTACTCAGTTGGTTGTCATACTCTGTATGCATGAGCTGAAACAATGAACATGACATGATTTCCGACAGAATCCAGAGACGCGCTATCAAACTGCAATGGAGATATGCAGCGACTTGAATGTGAATCTCTGCAAGAAAGAAGTCTGTGTTCTTGTCAAAATCTGCTGCAAATTTAGAAAACTTATTGGAGGAAGACGGTGCAACGTTTCTACCTCCTCCGTTCCATATCGTGCGTAGGAACAATGAGACGGGAAATTAGAGCGCAGACTCAGACGTATAGCTACCCATTTTCCTCCAGATTCGCGGATGAACCAAATAAGTTCTTGGTAATGGTTACAAATACTTCATGTGATGCACCTTGCAGTGGCTTGAAGACAATGTGAACTGCTCTGATAAATGTTTTGCGCCACCTGCATATCTGCGAATGAGCTTAGATCCAAGGCAAGCAGAGGTTGAAAGATGCAACCTTGTGAAACTAAAAGGTTAGCTTTATGTGAAATAAAAACAAAACAAAAACTGAAGTACAGAAAAAATGTTCGAAATTGCACATCAGTGAAATAAAAACCTATACCATATTGCTCTACAACAAGCATTGTAACATTCATAGATCCCCCCTAGAGTAGTGGCGGTGACGTGGTCGAGACGTTATGGTCAAGTCTGTTCCGCTCTTCGACGGTGGTCCTCGTGAGGTCATGTATTGTGTAAGGAAGGTTCCAGGCACGATGCGCTGTGGGATTCAACTTGTCCCAAAGCGTACTTAACCGGACCTCGTTAGCAGTCATCTCAGAGCGTTCCATTCAGTAAATACCTCTCTCTCGGAGGAAAGAATTCATGAAGTGGTCACGATGTCGTGGTGAATTATCGACTTCAAAGGAAATCCGATCACAGAAATGTTGATTGCAAGGCTGGAAAATAGTCCCAATACCGCACAGTCCTCAAATTAACCTCGATAATCACGAGAGACGTCCAACATTTGTACATGACAGCAGTCCAAAACATGACCAACACACCTCCCTACTGAAACCATGGGAGTCCGCGCCTTGCATGTGCATTGGTACCTATGATACGACGCCAGTGACCCAGGAGAAAGCCGGCTAGACCCCAAGTGGCGAACGCCAGAGAAGCGGGCATTGTAAATACTCTACAACCACACAGAGGGCAGCCAGCGGACGCTATCGCCTCGCTTAAGAACGGACACGTTGCCAAGGGCCTGGCAGACAATGAGAAGCTTGCCGTAAACTGATGGACCCTGCAGCCATTAGGGTGGAACGTCACGTGTGAAAGCATGTGAATGAATTCTTCTGGCCTACCTAGAAAACAAGAACGTGTCCACTATTCCAGCACCTCACAGGCACTGGGAGGAGAGTACATAAAGTACAAAGAATTCGCACAGGGACGGGTGCGGAAGAATACAGCCTTTTTAAAATGTTTTCTGGACAGTGAGGACATTCCTTATAAATCACAGACGCGAGCAGACTCTGAGACGAAGCCCAAATCGTGAAAAAGACGCCTATTGCCTAGTCACACGTCAGCGCATTCCCACCTCAACCCACTAATCTCATAATCTTTTGTGTTTGATTTCATTTAATTATTGATTTCAGTTAATTGTTGGCTCCCAGTGTGCGGCGATCTCATTGGTAATTTTCATGTTATATGATGTCACAACAGATTTCTCGCGTTCGGTACATTTTTGAACCCAGCGTGGGGCGATCATACAGGTAATTTTCATGTTGTGTGATGTCACGAACAGTTTCTCAAGTTCACAACATATTTTGCCACCCATCGTTGGGTGACATCATTGTTAATTTTCATGTTAAGTGATGTCACAAACAATTTCTCGATTTCACTATATACCACGGGCACGGCCACACTCTTACGACAATGATCAGGTATCAGACAACCGACGCCACTGATCCAAGTTGAGTTCCAAGCATTCCTTACATATGGTTTCACAGTGCTGGGTATCGGGTGGGGGTTACACTGTTGTTCACAACGGACGCCTGAAAGCGAATCTGACTGTGTGGAGGGGGGTTGCGTACTGTCTGGATTATCGCACCCCTCACAGTCACCTCCAAAAACGCAGCGCGCAGTCCAATCGCATCCTCCTCGGGGTACCTGCCGGCCACATTTTGCAGATAAGGCTTATTGGCTGGTGTTGTTGACTGCTGGCAGATCGTGAATATTTTGTGCCTTACTACAGCGCCTGAATGGTCTAATGACGTACCGTTCCGCTCACGATTCGAGATACAACGCACTTTGCTGAACTGCGCTGGGAATGCGTGTTTACTGTTACCGCCATCGAACGCAATGTTTTTTTTTTTTTGTAGTCGAGATAGAAATTTCTGATTAAAAAATCACAGACTATACAAATCATGAAAACGGCGTAAAACTTTATTTTGCCAGTTTATGTAGATGGACAGCAGCAGATTGAAAAAAAATACAAATCATAACTTTCAAGAGCAGCTCTGTCAGTATTGCCGCTATATTCCACGACAATCTCCCTCCACAATAAAATTATACAAAGCTTAAAACTCCGAGTTTTACATCCCTCCCTCTCTTCGAAAGTCCACAGAAGATATCATCAATAGCCAGACAGCAGAAAGGGGAAACAACAACTAGCTGGAAATATGGTACTTCCAACACACACTTATTTGAGACAGGTAATATTTGACAGAAAAGTATATTTTCATTTGATAAGTTGTAGTCTGTATTCATCGTCTCGCGGCAGTAATCGAAAGTATTAAATTTCGAACTTAACTAAATGACCCACAGCATGAAACGCCAGCATGGTCGTTAAATTTAGTTACTTTTCGGAAGACCGATGTCGTTACTGCATGTAACAATAAAATCTACTTCGTCTATTATATGATTTGTATAACACAAGATTTAACTTGACCTGGTTTCGATACCGACTACGGGTATCTTCATTAGGAAAAAATAGTTACCTATAAAATGTTACGGTATAGATAGTTATCATAATGAATAAATTTATGAAGCGACTGTACTCACATGTACTGACAGTTGAAAAGAGATTTACGAGCAAAATGCTCTTGTGATATAAAATAATTTCTTAAAATCATTTTTAAAAGCATATAAAATTACTGATAATGGAATTCACATAACTTGGCGCTTGTCAGTGAAAATTATAGCTATATGACGTAGCACACTACGCCGCTAGAGTTGTACGAGTTGGTAGCATAAGACTAAGCAGACCAAGGGCCGAAGTTACCACGACGTTGATACTAAACAAGACGCGCCACCTATTAACAGACGAATAAATCAGTTGTTTCTATTAACAGAAAAAAGTGTTCATCTCGCAAGTCAACAGCCAGTATTATGGAAAATAAAAAGAATATACAGAACGAAGCAATAACAAATATTCTATACATTTCGTTTGGAAACGAATCACACTGTAATAAATGAAAAAGAAAGAGGAAGATGATTGTTAGTGTACTCTGAGGAAAATAGGGAATCGATTTTAGGCGTTTCTAGGTAAGGTCTTTATACCATTGAAGAACATAGCTGCAACTACCCAATCATAATGAAATCGTCATTAAGAGAAAAGTATTTCAAAATTTCTAATTCTTCAAGGATATCAAGTCTGAAGCCTTTCTTTTCTGTGCGCAGGATACTGAAGTCATGAACTTCTGGAGGTTTATGGCCTGTCATTAATAAGTGATCAGCAAGTTATATATAGTTGTACTTTTTTCCTAAGACATGTTCTTTAAATCTAACAACAATTTCTCGTCCCGTCTCTCCTATATAATAGGCTGGACGTTTGTCACAGCTAATTTTATAGACCTTCGCGTTTTCCATGAGAGAATGTACTGGTTTTAAATTATGAATAAGATTATTTTTCAAACTGTTGTTAGTAGAAAACGATACTTTTTTTGGAGGAGACGCTGAATACTGCAAGCGGACCCTAAAATGGAGTAAAAACTTTTTTTTCTATTCATTACTTTCGTTATTAGGAGAAGTGTTAAGAGTGGAGATTCCAATGTTGGTTTTATTTTTGGAGCTACTGACCACTATGGTTGTATCGTACCCATTACTGACTGCGATGGTTTTAATCAAATTAATTTTAGCGTCGAGGTTTTCATCAGACGAAGGAGTGGAAGGAGCTCTATGGCTGGAAGAATGAAAAAAAGGCTTTTTGTGACAATGAGTGTGTGTTGATCAAAACGGTTCAAGTTGATCATTGCGGAAATGTTATTATCAAGTACTGTTAATGTTACATCCAAATAATTTAACTGACGGAATTTGTATTCGAACTCATACGTGAAAGTAATTTTTCCGTGAAGTTCGTTACAGATTTTGAAGAGATTATCATTTCCTTTATTAGGCCCTCTGTAAATAATTAAAATATCATCTACATATTTGGAGTATGAAAGAATACCCAGAGTGACGGCTGAAAAATTTTTAAAAAGTTTTTCTTCTAAGGAGTTTATAAATATGTCTGGAAGAATACCAGCTAATGGGATATACTTCGCAAGACCGTCGGTTTGCTGTCACCAGTCCGTTGAAACCGAATAGTTATATTTGATTAGAATTTCAATTAAATTAATGAAGTCAGTAATCTGCTCATCAGAAATCTCTCTTTTATGAAGATGTAATTTTTTTCCTACTATATCTAAAGTTGTTTGCGCGGTTATGTTCGTGTAAAAATTTAAGTACTGATTTTGTATGACAAGAGCATTTTACTCGTAAATCTGTTTTCAACTGTCACTACATGTGAGCATACTCTCCTCATAACTTTGTTCGGTAGAATAACCATATATTCTTGGTTTTACCTCTATATTAACGGTTTCTTAGTCGTCTATAGGTAATTGTTTTTGGTTTTTTCTGATGAGAATATCCATAGTCGATGTCAAAATCAGGTCAAGTTAAATCTTGCTGCAACCGGTTGGCTGTATTATACAAATCATATTCTTGTACATTTGCTGGCTTACAGCCATGTTTAAAATTGGAATTTTGTATAAAAAGCAGCTCTTGTTTGCAGACACAAGAGGAGCCGTACCTGGAGTAGACTCCAGCAGGGGCTCCTCCTCGAGCGCCGTGTACTCCATGACGCGCTCCACGGCCATCATCTGGTTGGCCACTTCGGCTGACTGCCGCATGCCCCACTGGATCATCCCGGTGAGGCCCATTGACTGCGTCAGCGCCAGCCCAATCTGGCCGCCAAATAGGTCTGAAAAAAGCACTCTCTCTCATTCACAATCCAAGCACTGGACAGTGAAAATCAGAAATTAATATTATTATTGCTGACATGTTATAATTTACTGCTGTTAGTTTCATAATATAAAATGTACAGACAATGAAAAGCCCATCATTCGACTGTAGTCTTACTATTTTCGCTTTTGTAGCTTATATCCTGAAACTCAATCAGCTAAAAGTAAATCTACTGTTAAAATAATTTCCGGTAATCCTCCTCAATTTTTTTGTATTTAGTCAATAAGGCTAACATTAATCTATTACTAGTGTGTTTTGTGTACGTGAATTTTTGAAGCTCTTATGTATGTAATCTCAATGCACTGAGTTGCATAAGTACTATGCCGATCGTTGCACCTGTAATCTACATCTGTGTCTACAAATATACTCCTCAAGACACTGTGAGGTGCGTAGCTACTAGTCATTTCCTTTCCTTTTTGCAAATGGTGTGAGAGGAAAACGGTCTGTCTGTGTCCCTCCGTACGAGTCCTAATGCCTCTAATCTTCGTCGTGCTTAAGCGAATTCCATTGGCGACGTTCTACAATCAGCCTCAAACACCAGTTCTCCAAATTTTCTCAACAGCGCTTCTCGAAAAGAACGTCGCCTTCCCTTCAGGGATTCCCATTTGAATTCCCGAAGCATCTCTGTAATACTTGCGTGTTGTTGGAATCTACCAGTGACAAATCTAGCAGCCCGCCTTCGGACTACTTCGAAGTCTTCTTTCATTCCGACCTGGTGCGGATCCCAAACGCTAGAACAGTACTCAACAATGGATCGCACTAGTGTCCTATATGAGCAATCCCTTACACATGAATTACACTTTACTAAAATTCTCCCACTATATCGAAGTCGACCATTCGCCTTACCTACTACAATCATTACATCCTCATTCCATTTCATACCTCTATGCAACTTTAGGCCTAGATACTTAATCGACGTTAACAGTCGGCAGAGTGGCACTGTCTCAAAAGCTTTAGGGAAATCTAGGTTCAAAATGGTTCAAATGTCTCTAAGCAATATGGGACTTAACATCTGAGGTCATCAGTCGCCTAGACTTAGAACTACTGAAACCGAACTAACCTAAGGACATCTCACACATCCATGCCCGAGGCAGGATTCGAACCTGCGACCGTAGCGGTCGCGCGGTTCTAGACTAAAGCGACTAGAGCTGCTCGGCGACAGCGGCCGGCCGGAAATCTAGGAATGTGGAATTAGCCTATTGCCCTTCATACATAATTTGTAGAATGTCATGTGACAAAAGTGCAATCTGAGTTTAGCACGAGCGATGCTAACATCGAAGTTCGCAATTTACGGCGAATTTAATTACCTGAGGCAATTGTATACGGACCTAATTTAGTGTACAAGTCGTGTCCACATGTAGTTAGTAGTTGGTGTCGTTCAAAGATTACGATTTCTCATGATGACAGCCAACGTGAAACAGCAACAAACAGCATACTCGTACCTCGTTTTCGAGGCACCTCGTAAAATCCTCAACAGCATTCTAGCAAAAAATTTAGTAACTTAGAGATGCAACATATTTTCAGTGCACTGCATATTGTTCAGAACTTGACATCACTGTGCTAAATGAAAAGTTTTATCGACTTGATTTCAACTGCTATAATTTATTAATCTGCTGTCGTAGCCACATGTATACGATGCTGACGGTCTGAATTTTATATTCCACCATTTGTCGTGCAATTTGTCAACTACATTCAAAGAAGTAACCTAACCCCCCGCCCCCCATCCGGTCTCCCTCTCTCTCTCTCTCTCTCTCTCTCTCTCTCTCTCTCTCTCTCTCTCTCTCTCTCTCTCTCGCAAACGCACAAACACACACACTCACACACGTTCATTTTCTTGTTCTTTTAACAAATAACAATTCATAACAATTCGTGTGTGTCTGTCTAGGGACTCGCCAGATCCTTCTCTTAACCTACGAGGATAAAGTCATAAGCTTGGCAAAAAGAAACGCAACACAGCAAATCACTTCTTTCAAACACCTACTTATTTCTGAACATAATTTTTATTGGGATCGTCGGATTTGATCCAGCGATATTCCAATCTTTTTTTTTTTTCTTTTTCTTTTGCAGCGGAAAAAAATTTGCTTCCAACCACGCAAAATATTCGTTTACACATTTTTTGACTGTACTAAACTGAAAACATCACAAGAAACCAAACCTATGGCAAAATTGTGTGTGGGAAACTATTTCACAATCAAGTTCGTCCAGCTTTACCATTGTAGCGGCCGATGTGGTGCAAGGTCACTTACTTGGTGCCAGACTAAGCTACTTCCTGCTCGCTAATCTTGGCCATTTCCTGTTCTACTCGGTATGCAAATTATCTAACCATACTTGCATAGTAAGAACGTTTTCCAAATACATAGTTTACCATGAAGATTTTCTGCGAGTCCTATAAAACAATCACCATCAGTTTTGTGAAAGACCCCTTTGTTTGAAGTATACCTTTGTCTGCACAGTGTGATAGCAGCGCGGCCCCTCTCGGCGGACGTTCAAGTCCTCCCTTGGGCATGGGTGTGTGTGTTGTTCTTAGCGTAAGTTAGTTTCAGCAGTGTGTAAGTCTAGGGAACGATGACCTCAGCAGTTTGGTCCCTTAGGAATTCACATACATTTGAACCTTTTTTTGTGATAGTAGATCCAAGTTTCGCATACAGAAGTTCTGTGTAGTACCCCTCAACTTTTCAGACCATTATTTTCAAGTCACCTTCCTGTATTCATTTCAGTTTGGAGTTAGCAACAGCGATGGACATGACACACTCAGTTTCTTCATTCAGGATATTTTGTAGCTGTTTATACGAGATACCTACTTTCTCCACAGCCTCACTAATTCTAATACGACAGTCTTCTATTACGCTACCTTCAATTTTATGGCCCATTTCTCGAAAGAAAATCTCAGCTCGGCATCCGGAACGTTTCTGTACAACATCCGCATGAATGTACCTCAACTTCGTTATACGTAGGCCATAATGCACATTTTTAAATAACACTTTCTGCCACTATGCCTCACTAATGTTTGTATTTTTTTTTCAAACCCCGGCAGCAGGCTGCTTAATATACGAGCCAACTAACTACACTGCATTGTACCAGAGTGAGAAGCCCATTACGATAACCACGCTTGCAACAATCATGCCGCTTAGTAATCTTTTCCATTACACAGTAGTCGTTTACCTGCCTTACGAATCCTTCCTTGTAGATATGGATCACATTAGTCATACATAAAATGAAGAGTGGACACTGACGGTAGTATTAGTCCGTGAATCAATATTTCGGGAAAACTGCAACTCGCATTACTCTACTATTTCTTTCCAGGCATTGCACCGTTTTGTGTACTCACCTTCCAGGAACAGGAAACTGTACGTGATAAACGTTATGTAAATAAGGCACATAATATCCAGTGAGAATCCAAACGCTTGAGACGTTGTTAGAAACATGTACCAAGCAGCCGTGTGTAAGTCCTGAAATGAGATGCATTTTACTGTCTTACATAATTTACACATTGAAAATGATCGCTTATAACACAAACAAGTTAAGTTTCTTTTACGCTACGGACATTATTCATTGGCCAACGGCTAACTGTGAAAGGAAACAGTGTTTTATGATGTAATGAAGCAATGGGACTAGTTACAGAATTTCTTCTAAAGCTAGAGGTGTACATTTTTGAGAACGTCACTAGATAATAGTAGTACGCCAATTTAAGTTGTTTAAGATACGTTATTCTTTCAATTAGATTACCTGATGTTTGTCAAACTCCTCCTTGAGAATATTTTGGGCTCCATATGCTCTTATAGTCGTTAAGCCCTGAAGAGTTGCCAAGAGGTGCGTGAAGACTGGGCTCTTTGCTGCGAAAAAAGGACATATTCGTATAGAGGAGTCACAGCAGGTATAAAGGCATAGGAGGGTACTGATGGCTCAGTATTGCCAACAAGCTTATTCTGTTAGTGGATTATGTAGCACCACAATAAAAGAGAAGTTATTCTTGTCGATAAGACGCTAAATTAGGCTATATGATCGAAGTTTGCTACAAGTGATTTCTAACTTCGCTTATATGTGGGCTGTGACATGAGCCTTCACTGAACTTTTTTTTACTATGTTGATACGACTTACGCAATACAATGAATTCTGATCATAGAAAAAAATGAAAAATCATGTGTCCCAGAACCCGTCAGCTCCTGTAAATGCAGAATACGCTGGAACAGAGTAACAGCACAGATAAAATATTCAGACGTCATACTCACTCATTCCTTCCAAGCGCTTGATGTTCTTCGACGCCCTCAGATAAACCTTCCTAACGAACCAAAACAAGGCTCCCATAGCAACGATAGGTAGTATGTAAACCCAGTTGACAGACACGGCGACAATTAGAGATCCTAGGACGAGCATGATTATCTGAAACAAAAATAGCCACTGATGTCAAAACAGAAATTTATCTTCTTGTAAAATGCTTAGCAGACATATTTTCTTCTTTTTGTATAGCGCTATAACAAGAAAGAGTATTTCAGAGCATCAACATCATCGATGAAAAAATTTGTGAGGAAATATACTTTCACGGATGATCTTGTAGTTCATTACTCCGTACCGAAAACCTGGTGATAGAAAGCTGAAACAACAATCATACTACAACATGTACGCATACTTTGCAATATTACTCTTACGTCTTCATATATCTGCTAAGCTCTGTACATCTGGCTTATTATTTACCTTCTTGTACATCTCCTTGTAAATAACATGGAGAATGAATTTCGTCTTTCAACTTCTATTGTTATTTCCAGGTATTATCATTTCCTTGTTTATATTATTATAACAATAGAAAATATTTTAAACGCGATGTGACCACAGAGTGGTAAGTATATTACGTAAGTTACCAGATACCTTGCACCATAGATCTATGGCTGACATTGATGACTTGAGGTCGTTTCAGATGTTGTGTTACTGATATGGTTGAAGGAAAAAAATTCAACACTGGAGGAGAGTTTGTGAGGAGGCTATTGACTATGAAAACATCACGAATAAGAAGCAAGTCAATTTTCTGATGGCACTTACCGTAACTGTATATTATAGGCACTGATTAGTTAAACAGTCTAACGGTACAAGCGCATTGCACACATGAATTCATACCTCGCTCTAGTCATCTAGGTTTTTAATTACTTGTACTACATCAATGTAATATAGATTCAGCAGGACTAATGAGTGCCAAAGTTTGTATTGTACCTGCGTTGGCTATAGAGGGTATTTCAAAAATACCTTACATGAGTAATGATAGCGACTTGACCGCCAGTTGTAAGTGGCCGGTAGTCGAGACGGCGATAACGGAGCAACAAAAGACGTGCGGCGTGATTTCGGTCGAGAGTTTGGCAATTCATCTCTTACAGATGTATGGGGCTCTGGGACATACTGATCTCGCAATACACAACTGGCCTCCTAGGTCGCCAGACGATACGGTATGTGACTTTTTCGTGAGGGGGTGAGGGCATTTATGTAAGATTTCGCCTCTTTGTCTCCCCTTCCAACAACTTTGGTGAACTGCTGCGTCACTTGGCTACAACACTGAATGCAGTAACACGAAAGGTTATCGCAAAAATATGCGACGAGTTTGACTGTCGTCTGCATATTTGGCGTGCGTCCAGTGAAGAGTACTTTAAAAACCTGTGAAAAATAAATGAAAACTTTGATGGTGAATGTAACTTTAAAAAGTACCAGAAGTTTACGCTTGCTTGCATGTAAAAGATATTCCTTTGAAGAATCATATGGTTCTTTTCAAAAGATATACCTCTGAAGCATCATATGGTTCTTTTCAAAAAAAGGAGTAGAAACGTTTACTGATAAATATGAGGTGGGAATAAAAACCATTTGAGACTTTATTTCTGTTTTATTAAGTGACCAAGTTTTTGCATCTATCTCTGTGCTGATCATGCCGAAGATTGCAGAAGAGATACTTTTAGGTGTCTTAAGTTCAGCTAAGGTCATCGGCATAAAGACGATAGCCACTATCAAATAAAGTAGATTAACAAAAATGAAAAAGTTATGGCCCAAGAACGGAGCCCAGTGGGAGTCCCGCATATACATTTTGTCATTTTCACTTCTTCATACCTTACACGAAACTCACCATCCGTTTTTCAGAAAGCTGTCACATCACACATGTGTTGTCTGTGTTAAAAAAACTATTTACTTCTACAGAAGCTTAGTTAATGTAAACAATGGTCGTGGAAGTCTGCTGAAGTGATAATATCTGAATTTATTTATCGGATACATCGAGAAAATGAAACAATGTCATCAGTTTCCTTACTGAAAATATTTTCAGCAGCTTGGAAGGATTACGATAAATATTAAGCAAACAGTTATTCAATCAGAAAATCATTTAGTATACTGTCTCCGGTTTAATTACATTACACACTTCACTAACTTAGCAGTTATAGCGTTTGACTTACTTGAGCAGCATCCAAAATTGCCTTTGGCAACAATTCGTCTATAGCTCCCATGTCTTTAGAGAAACGGTTCAGGATTCTACCTGAAATAAAATAGCCCTCATTAACATTAAGCAAAACGAACGAAACAGATTTCATGTCACTATTTCTGTAACGACATGAATACTTTTTTAAGTGTGCTTTAGACTATCTTCAGGCACGCCATTTATTGCCGTCATGGATAAAATTGGGCACTGAACCTTGTAGCAAAATGAATACATTTAACCATGTCGCTTCCTTATTAAGGGCGATATCAGTTGCAGGCGATGTAATGTCTCCGTGTTGATATGGTGGAAGTTTATCGTGAGCGTATAAATGAAAGCAATGGAAATATTGCGAAAATAGTTTCGATCCATGGACCTAAGGTGCGAGGATCTATTGATAAGTCACATGAATTGCTGTCACAGTTACAAAGACTTTCTTATGCTTCATACTTGTTAAAAAGTTTCACTTTTGCCACAATTTTATTCATTCACCCCCAATAAAGACATGAAGGATTAGGTTCTTGGTAGAAGTCTTAAGTCATTGATGTCACACATTTCATAGAAAAATAAAGGAACTAGCGTCTGCGACAAACTATTTTAAGCAACATAAAATGGGCTGCTATTCAAATAGAAACCGGGTTGAGGGACGTACATGAGGACTCACATATGAATGGTCACATTTGTCACGTTGATACTGCTGTAATTTTTTGCAGCTCCTAGTTAAGGCCAATTAAAATCCATATACGAGATTTCAGTTGTTAACATGAAATGGCCTAAAAATGTCACGAAAATGGTTATTTTCTTGCATGGTGCTTGCAACTAAGAGATGGACACCCTGTGAATGTTCTACTGCCTGCTTTTAGGATATTTTCGTACAATAGATGCCAGCTGAAGTCATTTTGAAACAAGAGAAATGAAAACTTTATTTCTTCATGCATCATGATTTTCTTCCGTTTTGTGGGTACAAATCCCTCCTACTTCTACATTCTTGGCCAAGTTTCTGATTCAATAGCAGCAGCAATTATAGCTAACCCTGACAAAGAAGTAGAGACACTTCATGTTGCAACTAGTTTAACGAATTTATTTCAACCGCCAGACAGAAAAATTTTCCGTCAGTGGAAGGTATTTTACAGTACATTAACAGAGAAATTTATTATGATCAGATCACTACAGTTTCCAGTCTACCACATGACAATATTCGTAAGATGCAGTCGCTAGTACACTACCAGTTTTTCTCTCCCCACCTTCAAAATCTGATGAACTATGTGTGGCAGTCCTCAAAATAGGTCCGGATTCATTTCCAACTCAGGCCCAGTTTTTTCTAAAAGCACTGTCTGTGACCAGTAGAGCTGTCAGATGTCGTCCTTAAGTTTGTGTTCATGATGCACAAAAAAATATATTTTTCGAACAATGCATCATTATCTCTGTTTTGCGATAGTTGCGGAGAATAAAATTAATGTCCACGTGATCTGAAGTTTTCTCGGCGTATTTCCAATTTGAACAGTTCTCGGATATCCGACCGGGTAGCGTCGTAATTTCGCCACAATATCTCGGCAGACATACATGCTGCCATCTTCAGGTGGTTCCTGACGAATGCTGTGCTTCCTCTCGGCGCCCTATATATACTAGTGGAGGGGGTAACGGCTAGTATATATAAGGCGCATATCAAGTACCTCTACGGGGAGGAAATGCTTCAACAGATGAAGATGCTGGACAAGCTGCGGAACAAAAAGGAGCGACTGCTGTGCTCACTTGCATTCCTGCTTAGATGCCGAGACGTTAGTGTCGTGCCACCTTTCGCCAAGATAACTCACCACATAAGGACTGCAACGACCAGGCGCATCATGAGACGAGCCAGCTCAGCGCTGGTAGGAGAGAGAATTCATTATACTCGCCGCTGCCTACTTCGAAGAAACTGCTGGATGTCCATCTCAGGATATCTTCAGTTCTATCTCCCATATCATGGGAATGGGCTGACGCTGCCACCTGGACACAAGCAGACGGGGTACGAAGAAAAGCTACGAGTAAGCAGACATCGAAGTGTGAGCGTACTGTCATCACCCTTACCGGAAGAACGACCAATGACGCAGCAATGTCGGTGCTCGGGAAAGGATTCAACCGGTTGTGGACATTATAAGTAGTGTGTAGCAGGCCACCTACACTCTGCCAGCCAATGAAGTAGAAGAAATACGTCGTGAAATGTGCCGTGCGCTCACCAGGGCCGCACCACTGAAACAGAACATCTCTAAGGAGGAGAGAGCGGCCATCCGCGAGCTACGCAGCCATCCTGAGTTGGTGGTCTTGCCTGCTGACAAAGGCAATGCTACAGTACTGCTCCTGCACTCAGAATATAAGAGAAAAATGTACGAACTTCTCGATGACGCAGCGTACAGAAGGATAGAAGGAGACCCGACAAGTCGCCTTCAAAGAAGAACCGATGAACTTCTTCTCAGTACCTTTGATGAAAAAACTGTCAAGAAACTTCGACCACGAACGGCTGCACCGCCACTAATGTATGGGCTACCAAAGGTCCACAAGGATGGGACACCTATGCGTCCAATAGACAGCAACATAGGAGCAGCAACCTATGAACTGGCCCAACACCTGACGGGTCTCCTTAGTCCATTTGTGGGAAAATGCGAATACCACATCCGCAATTCCAACCACTTTGTGCAACGTATACAAGAACTTCGGCTCCAGGATAGCGACTTTTTCGTGAGCTTCGACGTAGTGTCCCTCTTCACTAGGGTACCACTGAAAGACTCCATCGATCTGATAAGCAAGAAATTCGACAACAAACCCAGAATCTACTATGTAGGAATCAACATGGGTTCCGGAAACAGCGATCGTGTGAGACCCAACTCGCTTTATTTGTTCATGAGACCCAGAAAATATTAGATACAAGCTCCCAGGTAGATGCTATTTTTCTTGACTTCCGGAAGGCGTTCGATACAGTTCCGCACTGTCGCCTGATAAACAAAGTAAGAGCCTACGGAATTCAGACTAGCTGTGTGGCTGGATTGAAGAGTTTTTAGCAAACAGAACACAGCATGTTGTTATCAATGGAGAGACGTCTACAGACGTTAAAGTAACCTCTGGCGTGCCACAGGGGAGTGTTATGGGACCATTGCTTTTCACAATATATATAAATGACCTAGTAGATAGTGTCGGAAGTCCCATGCGGCTTTTCACGGATGATGCTGTAGTATACAGAGAAGTTGCAGCATTAGAAAATTGTAGCGAAATGCAGGAAGATCTGCAGCGGATACGCACTTGGTGCAGGGAGTAGCAACTGACCCTTAACATAGACAAATGTAATGTATTGCGAATACATAGAAAGAAGGATCCTTTATTGTATGATTATATGATAGCGGAACAAACACTGGTAGCAGTTACTTCTGTAAAATATCTGGGAGTATGCGTGCGGAACGATTTGAAGTGGAATGATCATATAAAATTAATTGTTGGTAAGGCGGGTACCAGGTTGAGATTCATTGGGAGAGTCCTTAGAAAATGTAGTCCATCAACAAAGGAGGTGGCTCATCAGTGTGGGATCTGTACCAGATCGGGTTGACGGAGGAGATAGAGAAGATCCAAAGAAGAGCGGCGCGTTTCGTCACAGGGTTATTTGGCAACCGTGATAGCGTTACGGAGACGTTTAACGAACTCAAGTGGCACACTCCGCAAGAGAGGCGCTCTGCATCGCGGTGTAGCTTGCTCGCCAGGTTTCGAGAGGGTGCGTTTCTGGATGAGGTATCGAATATATTGCTTCCCCCTACTTATAGCTCCCGAGGAGATCACGAATGTAAAATTAGAGAGATTAGAGCGAGCACGGAGGCTTTCAGACAGTCGTTCTTCCCGCGAACCATACGCGACTGGAACAGGAAAGGGAGGTAATGACAGTGGCACGTAAAGTGCCCTCCGCCATACACCGTTGGGTGGCTTGCGGAGTATAAATGTAGATGTAGATGTAGAAGGCTCTTCGAGTTCGTGCTCACCTCAACATACTTCTTGTCCGACGGAAATTATTATGAACAGACAGATGGCGTCGCCATGGGATGCCCGCTTTCACCGGTTGTAGCCAACTTTTTTATGGAGAATTTCGAGGAGAAGGCACTAGAACAAGCCAAACAAAAACCAACTTGTTTCTTCCGCTACGTGGATGACACGCTCGTTGTTTGGCCACATGGACGGGACAGCTTAAATGAATTTCTCGATCAACTCAACTCGCTGCACCCCAACATACAGTTCACGATGGAGGTGGAGCAGGATATTGCCCTACCGTTTCTTGACGTCCTGGTGAAACGGAAACCTGACGGCAAGCTGGGACACAGTGTATACAGAAAACCTACACACACCGTTTTGTACCTAAATGCCTTCAATTACCATCACAACTCAGAGAATGAAGACGTTTTGCGCACACTTGTTCACAGGGCGCGATCGATCTACGATCAGGAGAGCCTTCCGGCAGAACTGCAGCACCTCGAGACAACATTTCGGAAAAATGGGTACAACCAGAAGCAAATAAGACACGCACTCAGACAGACTGCGCCAAGAGAACAAGAAGAAGAAACAAGAAGAACACAAGTCGTTGACGTGCATTCCGTTTGTCGGAAACACCTCAAGAAAAATCGGTAGAATCCTGGGGAAACACAATGTGAAATGTGTATTCCGACCCCCTTCAAAAACCTTGACTCTACTGGGTTCAGTGAAAGATGACCTAGGCCTTCGAAAACCAGGCGTTTATGAAATCCCCTGTCAGTGTGGAAAATCATACATTGGAGAGACAGTTCGCACTGTAGAAGAGAGGTGCCGCTTACACAAGCGCCATACCGAATTACACCAGGCCACTAAATCAGCCGTGGCTGACCATTGTATAAAGACTGGCCATACTATGGACTATGAAAAAACAAAAATACTCTGTCAATCCTCCTACTTCTGGGACTGCGTTACTAAAGAGGCCATCGAAATCCGACTACAGGACGATCTAATTAATAAAGACAGCGGCCTTCAACTTAGTCAGGCTTCGAACCCTGCACTGAGCCTGGAGAGAAAGATGCGGTCCCAGTGGTCGAGGACCGCCCCCGACGGCGGCAGCAGGGAAGACTGCAGACCCCAGTTCAGACCCAGGCGCCGCCTCCCCCACCACCTCCAGTAGCCGCCGCGCCGGCCGCACCGAAGACACCAGGAGAGGTGGTAGGGGGTAACGGCTAGTATATATAGGGCGCCGAGAGGAACAGCACAGTCACATGGGCTATCAAGCACACCAACGCTAGAAAAGCCCCTGGGCCTGATGGCATTCAAAACCGTGTCCTCCAGGAGTTCACGGATAAAGCCGTAGAATACCTCACACACCTAACGAATGCCATCCTGACACACCAACACTTCCCTGACTTTTGGAAGGCGGCCAAGGTCCTGATGTTCAGGAAGCCAGGGAAAGACCACTCCCTCCCACAAAATTACCGACCCATCAGTCTGCTGTGCTCACTCAGCAAGATTGTTGAGAAGGTAATACTAAAACGTATCACTAGGGAATTGCATCGCCAACGACACCCTAAGACCGGAGCAATTCGGCTTTAGGAATCACCACTCGACAACACAACAACTCCTCCGCGTAGTCGAACATATAACACACGGCTACAACATGAACAAAGCCACAGGGGCCGTGTTCCTAGACATCGAAAAGGCTTTCGATCGTCTCTGGCACAACGGACTCATACGCAAACTAAGCGAAGCTGGTTTCCCAGACGGACTCGTACGTCTCATACACTCATATCTCACGAACAGATGTTTCAACACTAACGTGCAGGATAAACAATCAACACAACACGGTATCCAAGCTGGAGTACCCCAAGGAAGCATTCTGGGGCCCATCTTGTTTAACCTGTACATTAATGACTACCCAGCGACACGAAACACGACGTTAGCCGTCTACGCGGATGACACAGCCATCCTCGCGCAAGACTGGAAACCGTCGAACATCAACTCACGAATACAGACAGCACTCAGAACAGCTGAGCCTTGGCTGGAGCGATGGCGTATTAAAGTAAACGTCGACAAGTGCGAAGCAGTTCTGTTCACACGCAGACCGAAACTACTGCGCAAACACCAACACTGTAGACCGATAACACTACATACACGCCCAATACGTTTCCGAGAGAAAGTCAGATACCTTGGTGTCTGGCTGGACCGGAAACTTACATGGGGGGACCACATCGAATACGTTGCCAACCGAGCGCACGCGAGGCTCAAACAGCTCTACCCAATGCTCAACAGGGAAAGCACACTGAATAGGAGGGTGTCGAGGTCCTTATACACTACACTGATCAGACCTCTGATGACGTACGCAGCTCCCGTCTGGGGATATGCAGCTCCCACACGACTGCGCCGCCTGCAGATCATACAGAACAAAGTGCTACGAATCATTAGCAATGCTCCACGCTACACACGCACCGTGGATCTTCACCATGAATACCGCCTTGATACCCTCAAGGAAGTATTCAAGAAACACGCTACACGACTATACAGGAACTCGAGACACTCGAACAATCCTTTCATCCTCACTCTGGGAAACTACGATCACAACCACAGGTGGAAACACAAGCGGCCAAAGACACTGCTAGCTAGGGCATAACCACCTATGGTAAACTAACATACGCAAACAGCGACAAACGTCGGTAAGCCCCTGTATATCAGCAATACTGACTGGCAACTACCAGCTGCTATTAGAGCCGACCAACAGGCCACAGCAGGGACACCGACGAGCTCGCCCACAGACGCACGAACAATCTCCCAACACTCCCTCACACTGTGCCTCCGGTATATGACCTATCGGACACAAGACCGATAACAAACATAACTGTTGCAGGTTGCAGGACGCTGAACGAGGACTCTGTACCAGCACCCAGCGCCAGCCGCCGAGCAGCACAAACGCACAACGTCAAGGTATCGACATGCATGATACCCACTACTAACAAAGCCTATCCTTGCACAACCTATCGCAGGCAGCAAGACAACCGCTACTGCTCTTGCCGCCCGACCTAACTTTCGCAGAGGTTTTTTTCCCTTGGCTCTTGCCTTGGCACTTTTTTTCCTCTGCCCTTCAAACCGCTACCCTTCGTCAGATTTCGACCAATCTATCTCCAGATGAGCGCGTATTAACGGTTAATCCTAACCAGACGTACGCAAACATCGCAGTACCCACATCCTGCGACACCTCACTTTAGTGAATACTAACCCTTATGCAGAGATGGCAGTAGACCTTTTTGTGTTGGCCATCATGCCGGTGTGGGCGTGGAGGGGCTCTACCGAACAGCACAGCATTCGTCAGGAACCACCTGACGATGGCACCGTGTACGTCTGCCGAAATATTGTGGATAAATTACGACGCTACCCGGTCGGATACCCGAGAACTGTTCAAGATGTCCACGTGTTGGAAACCTTATATTTATTTACTTATACTGTAAACCAAGTCGAAAGAATATTATACTGTCACAGTTTTGCAATAGTTGCGAGGAATAAAATTAATGTCCACATGTTGGAAACCTTGTATTTATTTGTGTATACTCTGTACCAATTTCGAAGAAAAATTATGCATAACATAACCGCCCCACGGCGGTTCAATCGGCACTTCAACGCCCATCTCACAAGACGCTGGAATACCGGCAAAAGAGCCACACACCGCACAGCGATCGAATTTACGGCTTTACGCTGAGCAGTTTCCGTGAAGAAACCATGCGAGAAATGTCACATTTTATAGATTTTTTCAGTAACTTCAGGATGATGTTGGCAACTGGTATTTAGTATGTGGATGTTCTGACGTTAACTATGAGTTTCACAAGAACCACGATAGGTTTCGATATGACAAGTCTGACATTTGCCTCGTCATCGCTAAAACAGTTTAATAAACTATGGAAGAATTATTTTATTTGCGGGACGTTGATGAAGAAACTAGAGACAGAAATCTGGTACCGACACCTTCTTTTTTCATTTAATTAATTGTTCATTACCCATACTGTGAACAGGGTGCTTTACAATCTCCTTCTACTGTCCACATTTGCTTGCGAAGTAGAAATTACCGTTTTTTTCTTTATTTTCTCGTGTTGTTATTATGCTTACTGTGGTCACTAATATTACACAACTCTCTGATTCAATTTTCATTTGGATATTTAGAATTGTTTACCTTTTTCATACTACAGAAAGAAAGCACTTTTACCTTAACCATAGCCTATTGTTAGCCTTTGTTCCATCTTTTTCTATACTATTACATATTACGCTTTACTATTGCTGAATGTACTATTACTAATAGTATTGCTGTTTACAGTTTTTAAATAAATGTACTACTAATATTATTACTACTATTACTACTACTGCTACCGCCACTATTGCTGCTACTACCGTATCCATTGCCTTGGTTGAGTGCAGCAGAGTTCATTAACAACTTTACATACATTACCATGACTTTTGTTGTATCACCCATCTTCACAATACTGTAAGTCTTATCCCAATATCGTCATTGTCTAGGCACTTCAAATTCGGAAAGGCACTTTCTTTATTGTTTCGAAATGGTAAGATGTTGGATAATGCAACCATCATCAGATCAACCATACTGTATGGTGTCAATACGCTGTCTGCTTCTCTTGAATACCATCATGTAGCCCGCCAAACGCAACCTCCCCATCCAACGGAGACATCACGATCAATGAGACATTGTGGAAGGAGTTTGAGACAAACCCGGGACACAGCTGGGACCCTCAATAAGTACTATTGGTTGGGGAAATTGGGAAGATCTAAAGGCGAGCAGCGCACCTCAGCATAGGTTCGTTTAATAAGCGAGAAAGCGTCACCCAGATGCTCATCCAGCTCCAGTGGCAAACGCTGCAAGAGAGGTGTATATCGCGATGCCGCTTAAATCGAGTTTCCGAGAGTGTACGTTCTTAGAAGAGCCAACCATTGTATTGGTTCCTCCTATAAATATCCCGCGAAAAGATTGCGAAAGCAAACTCTGAGAGATACGAGCTCACGCGGAGGTTTGCGACCGACCATTCCTCCCACAGATAATTCGAGAGTAAAACAAGTGTGGAAGTGACCGTGGTGCACGAATTACCCTCCACCACATACCATAAGGTGGCTTGAGGAATGTAGATGACAATGTAGAGCGCACACTCTGGTGATCGGCAACTGTTGGCTGCCACATCTCTCTTCCGTATGTTGACCAAAATACTGGTGAGGAGGTTTTTTTCCCACTATCACGGATACGCTAATATAATTTTAAGCAGAGAAGCGGGCTGCAAAATTCTGTTGGAACATCCTAAAAAACAACGGTTTATTTGGCTGAAAACTGCAACCAACCCCTCATCAATAATTGGAAACGATTTACTAACCCGTTAGTCAGGTCTGAATCCATTGCAAGTTCATCAAGAGACTAACTTAATGCAGATAGCGCTGAAGTTATGAGGGTGCGAGTGGGGAGCGATTGATGCCATCAGTCCTCTGACTATTTCATGTGGCCCTGCAACGACTTCCTCTCCTGCGCAAACATCTTTATTCCAGAGTAGCACTTACATCCAATGTCCTCAATTATTTGTTGGATTTATTCCAATCTCTGCCTCCCGCTATAGTTTTTACCCTCTACAGCTCACTCTAGTTCTACGGAAGTTATTCTTTGATGTCTTAACACATGTCCTGTCATCCTGTCCCTTTTCTTGTCAATGTTCTCCATATATCCTTGCCGATTATGTGGAGAACCTCCTCACTTCTTATCTTATCTGTCCAGAAAATTTTTAGTATCCTTCTGTAGAACCACATCTCCAACACCTCGATTCTCTTCTTCTCCGGTTGTCGCATAGTTCAGTACATGATTCACTACCATACACGGCTGTGCTCCAGAAGCACATTCTAACAAAAATGTTCCTCAAATTAAAGCCTATTAATGACACTAGTAGATTTCTTTTCTACAGGAATGCCCTCACTGCCCGTCCTAAACTGAATTTTTCTCCTCCTTGCTTCGTCTGTCATATGTTATTTTGCATCCAAGGTAGCAGAATCTCTTTACGTCATCTACTTCGTGCTCCCCTATTTTAACGTTAAGTTTCTCACTAATGTCATTTCTACTCATTACTTCCGTCCTTCTTCAGTTTACTTTCAGTTCATATCCATTTCGGTAGACTGTATATCGCTTCTGTATGTCCTGTAATTCCTCCTCGAGGTCCATGAAGATGGCAATATCACCAGCGAATCTTATTACTGATGTTCCATCACCTTAATTGTAATACCTTTTTAAATTTTTTTCGTAACTGCTTCTTCGATCAGTAGACTGAAAAGCAGGGAAGAAAGGCTGAATCCCTATTTACACCCGTTTTTAATACGATCTCTTCGTTTTTGGACTTCTATTCTTATTGTTTCTTCTTGGTCCTTATACATGCTTACCCTACAGCGTATACTACTTTTCTGAGAATTTCGAACATCAGGCACCATTTTACATTGTTGAATGCTTTCCTAGGTCGAAAAATCCTTCTTCCCTTATCAAGTGCAATGTCAGAGCTGCCTCTCTGGTATCTTTACCTATCCAAAAGGCAAGCTGCTGGTCACCTAAGAAACCCTCAATTTTCTTTTCCATTTTTCTATACAGCGTGGTCAGAAACAGTCTGAAAAGTTTATAACGTGTAATGGTGTTACAAGGTAGGCTACGCTGAGAAATAATTATCAAGAAAAAAATTCATTGTGTTGCATCGTTTCCGAGTTAATTAGCGTTAGAGTTAACCAATCAATCCGTTGCGTGCACAAATTCAAGAGGCTCGCCAGATGCAGTTAGTGTCAGTTGTTCTCATAGAATAGATGGTAGCGCACGAAACTGCTCAGTCTTTGGCACCTTACTACCGTCCCATATCCAATCATTGTATCGCTGTCTTGTTCGGTTTCAGGAAGCCTAACTAAGCCATTTGAACATTTGCGCGCGCAACCGCCTGATTAACAACGCTAATTAACTCGAAAACGATGCAATGTATCAATTTTTTTATTAACAATTATTTCTCTGCACAACCTACCCTAAAAACCCTAGCACGTTTTTCAAACTGTTTCTGACCACTTTTATATTATTATTGTCAGCAAGTTGGATCCATAAGCTCTTGTGCGATAATTCTCTCTTTTATGTGTCCCTGTTATCTTTGAAAATATGTGGATGATATTTTTTTCCGGCAGTCTGATGATATGTCTCCAATCTCATAGATTATACACACCAACTTGAATAATCGTTTGGTTGCCATTTCCCCCAACGATTTTAGAAGGAATGTTGTATGTGCCTTTTGTCTTATTTGAATGCAAATCTTCTAAAGCTCGGCCAAACTCTGACTAACACAGGATGTTCTAAGTCTTCCTAATCGACTTACATTTTTCTCATACCATGTCAGGAGAGAGTTCCTCTCGTTCGTAGAGCCGTTCAATGTATTCTTTCCATCTATCCACTCTCACCTCTACGTTTAACAGTAGAATTTCTCCTGCACTTTTAACGTTGCCATCTTTGCTTTCAATTTAACCGAAAGTTCTTTTGACCTCTCTGTAGGCTGAATCAGTCTTTCCGATGACCATTTATTTTTCGATGTCATCAAATTTTTCTAGCAGCCATTTCGCCTGAGCTTCCTTGCATTCGTTTTATTCCTGTTTGTGAATTTTCCTGAGCATTCTTATACTTCCTTCTTTCTTCGAACAGTTGAAGTTTTATTCCTGTTACTCAAGGATTCTTCGAAGTTATCTTCTTTATGCTTATATCTGTCTGTGCAATTTCAATGATTTCCCTTGTTAGATAAGTCCATTTCTGTTAAGCTGAACTGCCTACTTTGGTATTCGTTATCGTAGTATCTACAGCCTTAGACAACCTCAAATGCACATCACCATTTCTCTGTGCTTCAGTATCTCAAGACTTTTCACGTTGACTCTTCCTGGCGATCTTCTCAAACTTCAAGCTGCTCTTCATTGTTACTAAATTGTAATCTGAGTATATCTGCTACTGGTCACGCCTTCCAATCCAGTATCTGATTTCGGAATCTCTGCCTCACTATGATGTGATCCAGCTGGGATCCCTCCATGCTTCCAGGTCTTTCCCAAGTATACCTCCTCTTCTCGTGGTTTTTGAACTGAGCATTCGCTGTTACCAGCTGAAGTTTACTGCAGAATCCATTAGCCCTTTTCCTTTCTCATTCCCACTACCGAGCCCATATTCTCTCGTAACACCAGCTTCAGTTCCTTCTTTCCCGACAGAGTTCCAGTCCCATATAACTGCTGGATTTTCAGTTCTTTTTTCATGCCGAGTTACCTGTTCAGTCCCTCATCTATTCTGTCTCTTCATTCTCTGCTTGTCAAAATGGCATGTATACCTGAACTTTTGTTGTTGGCGCTGGTTTGCTGTCGCTTCTGATGGGGGTAATCCTACTATTGAATTCAGTGAAACTCATTCTCTGCCCTACCTTCCTCTTCATAACCAATCCTATTCCCGTTATACCACTTTCTGCTGCTGTTGATATTGTTCCACATTCGTCTGACCAAAAATTTTTACCTTTCTTCCATTTCACTACACTGAACCTTCATTACACCTTTATTTAGCTTCTGCATTTCCTTTCTCACGTTTTATACCTTCACTACCACATTTCTGACTATACACGCTCCAATTCGTGGAATGTTAGCCTTCCGTATGTTGCTTTTCTCATGGTCACCTTCCCCTTAACAATCTCCTCCCGGAAATCGCAATGGGGGACTAGTTCGGAATATTTTGCCAATGGAAAGATCAGCATCCACGACACTTCCTCATTTACAGGCCACAGGTTCTGTGGATACATGTTATGTGCCTTTAATGCACTGATTTCCATTGCCTTCTGCATCTTCATGCCGTTGAACATTATAGATTCTTCCCCCTTACAGGGCCAGTTTACCACCCCCAAGGGCACGAGAGTATCCAGAACTTCTGTCCGCTCCTCCGTCGTCTTTGATAAGGCTGTCGGCATAGCTTGATGACTTCTTATGCCGGAGATCTTCGGCTGCCAGAGCTGATAGTTTTTATTCACAATTAAAGGCGACATGTGGGAGTGAATCCTGAACACAGTACTTTTTGACTACTATTCGAAGACGCTACCCCTATATCACGGTGCTTGTTCAGTAAAACTCTGGGTTATAGAAAACTGCGCCAAATGCGCCATGAAGGAATCATTTTTACACGATCATAGAAACAATGTCTGTAAGCAGGAATTTTTATTTACAGTTGAGGAGAACCAAATCAACCGCTATTGAGCAGCAATAGACAGTGGATAAGGTAAAGTCATCCTGAATTAGCTCTTCCAAGCATTCAACACGATCTAGTGCCAGAACAGTATCGGACGTTAGCAATCTCTGTTGCGGAGGCGGGTAACGGAATTGAGTGTGCTAGACACGAAATGACGTGCGTTGTGTTATGGTGCAGCAGTTGCCGATGCGTTGTTTCCACGTAATAAAAACAAAAGTGAAACTCTCAAAACACGGAGTATCCTTATAATTAAAATTTTTATAATGTGATTCTTAATTCTGTCCTAACAGAGATCACTAAAGCAACAGTGAATAAAATGTAATAGGACATTTTAATATTTTATAGATCAATTTTCACTTACCTGATGGGTTTAAATTGAAAAATCGCATGGGTGTTCGTAACAAATTCTTGAACATTGTATTGTGAAGCTGTTTGGAGCAGCTCATGCAGATATTATAAAACACAAAAGACCTAGTGAACGCTATTAAAAACAGTGCAGCAATGATTCCAATATAAATAAAAATGTAGGTGTCTGTGTCTAATATGTTGTCAATCCCTTGAATATTGACATCGTCTTCAGAACTAATTACAAGTATGTTCGCTCCGTCCGTTGTGCCATTGTTATTCTGCATCTCAATAATGCGCGCCAACCTTGCCTCTTCCTGCGTCGTCCTGTGGGAAATAAAAGTATATATTCACTGTTATTCTGATAAATAATCGATAGGAGTATCAAGTTCCATATAACTACATATTGATGAAGAAAGGGGTTAGCGTTGGAGAGTGACGCAAAAATGATGTTCACTGTCTAACATAATATGGTGCTGGAGGACAATCAATGCTATACTGATATTTGTAATACTGTAAGGAAGAGTCAAGATGTACTCTGACGTTGGATATACGCATTAAATAGTACGTTCCAGAAAAATATATGATCATTTCCACTGAACCTTGTTACAGCAGTTCACAGTATTTTAAGGTAAAAAAATCATTTTTTATGTTAATTTCATTGCGGATAAGTGTTGCGGCTAGACAAAAGACATTTGACTGTTTACTCACCAGTACGAAATATAATAATCAGCGCCACTTGCCAATCCTTGTGCACAAATGAACATCAGCATTAAGATGAATAGGACGAAGTAGTTGGTCCCTGACGAGAAGTAGCCAATGTAGGGGGAAGTTTTGACGACGCCCTTGGTCGTTGCTTCCATCATGTCCGGTGCAGCCGCCTCCTCCTCCTCCTCTTCCTCTTCCAGTATGGAGCCGTGCCGTGAAGTCTTGCTCTTGAGGAAAAAAAGGCCACAATAGACAATCTCAAAATTAGTCTTATTTATTAACAAATACACAATTTCAGATACAACAGAAAGGATAACATAAATTTATCTTCTGCATCTACATATATACTCCGCTATCGCGTCGTCTATCAGCAAGTGTGTCCCACCTCAGACTTTCTATGAGATTTGTAACGCTCTCGCGATGGCTAAATGTACCAGTCACGAATCTTGCAGCTCTTCTTTGGACCTTCTCAATCTCTTGAATCAGACCGAACTGGTAAAGGTCCCATACAGACGAACACTACTCCAAGACTGGACGAACTAACGTATTGTAAGCTATTTCCTTTGTTGAATGACTGCATCGCTTCAGGATTCTACCAATAAACCGCAATCCAGAGTTCGCCTTATCCGTTACTTGTGTAATCTGATCATTCCATTTGAGATCATTTCGAATAGTCACACTCAGATACTTGACTGATGTTACCTCTTCCAAAGACTGATCATTTATTTTGTACTCATACATTAATGGGGATTTTCGCCTTGTTATACGCAGTAGGTTACAATTACTAATATTGAGAGATAACTGCCAGTCATTACACCACGCATTTATTTTCTGCAAATCCTCATTGATTTGTTCACAACTTTCGTGTGATACTACTTTCCTGTAAATTACGGCATCAACGGCAAACAGTCTAAGGCCGCTGTAAATAACATCAACCAGATCGTTTATGTAAATCGTAAAAAGCAGAGGACCTATTACATTGCCCTGGGGCACACCTGAAGTTACTCTTGTTTCTGTTGCAGTTACCCCGTTCAGGACGACATACTGCTCCCTGTCTGTTAGAAAACTTTCTATCCAGCCGCATATGTCATTCGAGCGCCTTTCGAAAGCCGAAAAATATGGCATCCACCTGGGAGCCGGTATCTAGAGCCTCTTGTATATCATGCACAAAAAGGGCCAGCTGTGTCACGCATGACCGCTGTTTCCTAAAACCGTGCTGATTTCTGCAGATGAGCTTCACAGCGTCTAGAAAGGTCATTATGTCTGAACACAAAATATGTTCCATGATTCTACAACAAAACGATGTCAGTAAAATTGCCCGGTAATTATGTGCATCCGATTTTCTACCCTTTTTATAGATTACTATGACCTGGGCCTTCTACCAGTCCCGTGGAACTTTCCGCCGTTCCAATGATCTCTTATAGATGATGGATAAGAATGCTGTGCTATATTTGTAGCACAGTCAACATCAAATCTTACGAGGATACCGTCTGGGCCAGATGCCTTTTTGGCGTCTAAGGATCTTAACTGTTTTACAATCTCAGATACACTAAACACTATGTCAGCCATCCTTTCGTTTGTTCGATAATTGAAAGGGGGAATGGTGCTGCAGTCTTCTATCTTAAACGAGTTTTTGAAAGACAGGTTTAGAATTTCGGCCTTCTGTTTATCATCATCATTTACATTACCCGTACTGTCAGCAAGAGAAGGTATTGAATTATTTGTAGCGTTCATAGATTTTACGTACGACTAAAATTTTTTGGGGTTATTTTTAGAATCTGCAGATAAAATATTGCTTTCAAATTCGTTAAAAGAGTCTCTCATAGTCCTTCTGACAGCACGTTGAAGTTTTTAATCACCGTTCTTTTTTCACTGTAATGAACAGCAACACATCCCTCACCAAAAGATATGTGACTTTCTTTGTAAATGTATTTATATAAACACCAAGACAAAAAAAGTCTAGGCACCACGAAGAAATTATCCGAATGGGAAGATAAAAAAAAGATAACAATTTCAGAAAAATTGGATGATTTATTCGAGAGAAAGAGCTTCACAAACTGAGAAAGTCAATAACGTGTTGGTCCTCTTCTGACCCTTATGCGATCAATTATTCGGCTTCATATTGATCTGCAGAGTTTTCGGATGTCCTCCTGAGGGATAGCGTGTCAGATCCTGTCCAAATGGTGCGTCAGATCGTACAAATATTGGGATGGTTGGGGGCCTTGCACATAATGCTGTAAACGTTCTTAATTGGGGAGAGACTCGGCGACGTTGCTAGCCAAGACAGGGTTTGACAAGCAGGAAAACAAGTGGCAGAAACTCTCACCGTGTGAAGGTGGGCATTGTCTTACTGAAATGAAAGTCCAGAATGGCTTGCCATGAAGGGCAACAAGGCCGGTTTAGGATATCGTCGACGTACGGCTGAGGTGTAAGGGTGTCGCGGATGACAAGCAGATGGGTCCTGCTACGAAATGAATTGGCACCCCAGACCATCAGTCCTGGTTGTCGAGCTGTATGGCGGGCCACAATCAGGTTGGTATACCACTGCTGTCCGGGGCGTCCCGAGACATGTCTTCGGCCTTGATTCTCATTCAATGGAGCAGAAATGTCTTCAGTGATGAGCCTCGCTTGTAACTTAGCGCCGATGACCAGCTCAGACGTGTCTGGCGACGCTCCACATAGCTTTTGGGCGTGGGTCTGGGGTGACATTTCAGGTCGTAGCAGGAACACCGGGCATCGCATGAACCTCATCTGACGGCTGCAAGTATCCTGACGAGAAGTGTTTCTTAGTCGGGAACTGGTGTCATGTACATGAGGTTTTGGGCATTCCCTCCTAAAAAAAAAAATTAGTAAAAGAATCAAGAATCGTCAGATCAGGAGAACCACATAAGAAATTTATTGTATCTATGATGGAAAATCAGAGCGTTAGAGGGGTTGCACAAACATAAATCTTGATAAAATGGGAGAATAAATACAAAAGGAAGATGGATTAGATAAAGGCAAGTACAAGTAACTGCGTATTAAAAGTCAAATGCAGTTCTGAAAGTTAAAAGCTCCGAGAGAACAAGTAACCGTAAATTAATACACATTAAGACCAAAAAACGATGTACCACGAAGTAATTATACGAATGAGAGGGGAATAGATATGTGATGTACATGTACAGACAAACAAACGATTGCAGTTTCAGAAAAAAAAAGGTTCAAATGGCTCTGAGCACTATGGGGCTTAACTTCTGAGGTCATCAGTCCCCTAGAACTTAGAACTACTTAAACCTATCTAACCTAAGGACATCACACACATCCATGCCCGAGGCAGGATTCGAACCTGCGACCGTAGCGGTCGCGCGGTTCCGGACTGTAGCGCCTAGAACTGCTCGGCCAACCTGGCGGGCTTCAGAAAAAATTGAATGATTTATTCAATGGAAAGAGCTTCACAAATTCTGCCAGTAAATAATGTGCTGGTTCACCCCTGGTCGTTATGCAAGCAGTTACTCGGCTTGGCATTGATTTGTAGAGTTGTGGGATGTTCACCTGAGGGATATCATGCCACATTCTGTCCAATTGGCGCGTGAGATCGCCAAAATCCCGAGCTGGGTGAATTTTCCTGCCCATAACGCTCCAAAATTTCCCAAATGGGGAGGGATTCGGCGACCTTGCTGGCCAAGGTAGGGCTGGACAGGTCCGGGATGGCTTTCCATTAAGGGCAACAAAACGGGGCGTTGCCTCGGATGAACAAGCAAAGGGGTCCTCCCAGGAAATGAAATGACACTCCAAAACATCATTCGTGGTTGTCGGGCCGTATGGCGGATGACAGTCAGGTTGGTATCCCACCGCTGTAGAGGGAATCTCCAGAAACGTCTTCGCCCTGGAATCTCATTCGCTGGAGTACTGTCTTCACTGATGAATCCCGTTTCTAAATGAGTTCCGATGATCAGAGAAGACTTGTGTGGAGACGACCCAGACAGCGATGTGATCGCACCCCGACTGTTTCCCGCCGTACGGCCAGACAACTACGTCGTAGCAGGATCCATTTGATTGTCATCAGCCATGCTGGGTTTACATTTAAGCAACATAATTTCAGCCTGCACTCGGCGAGAGTTTCTACTGCGTGTCTTCGTGTTTACTAAACCCTACCTTGCCAGCAACGTTGCGAGATCTCTCCGGACAGTTCGGACCATTATTGGCAGGCCCTCGTACCAGCTCCGGGTTTTCACGATCTAAAGAGCCAATTGGACAGAATTCTTCACGATGTCCCTCATAAGGACATCCAACAATTCTATCAATCACTGACAAGCCTAATAACTACTTGCTTAAAGGCCAGAGATGGACCAACGCGTTATTGATTTGAATTTGTGAAGCTCTTTCTCTTGAATAAATCATCCAGTTTTTCTTAACATGTAATCATTTGTTTGTCTCTACATATACCGGGTGATCAAAAAGTCAGTATAAATTTGAAAACTGAATAAATCACGGAATAATGTAGATAGAGTGGTACAAACTGACACACATTCTTGGAATGACATGGGATTTTATTAGAACCAAAAAAATACAAAAGTTCAAAAAACGTCCGACAGATGGTGCTTCATCTGATCAGAATAGCAATAATTAACATAACAAAGTAAGACAAAGCAAAGATGATGTTCTTTACAGGAAGTGCTCAATATGCCCACCATCATTCCTCAAAAATAGCTGTAGTCGAAGAATAACGTTGTGAACAGCACTGTAAAGCATGTTCGGAGTTATGGTGAGGCATTGGCGTCGGATGTTGTCTTTCAGCATCCCTAGAGATGTCGGTCGATCACGATACACTTGCGACTTCAGGTAACCCCAAAGGACCTGGGAGGCCAAGCATGACGAAAGTGGCGGCTGAGCACACGATCATCACCAAACGACGCGCGCAAGAGATTTTTCACGCGTCTAGCAAAATTTTTTTTTTTTTTTTTGGTTCTAATAAAACCCCATGTCATTCCAAGCATGTGTGTCGATTTTTACCTCTCTATCTACATTATTCCGTGGTTTATTAAGTTTTCAAATTTATACTGACTTTTTATCACCCGGTACATCACATCCACCAATTTCGATCCCATTCGGATAAATCCTTAGTGGTGCGTCGTGTTCTTTCTTTAAAAATGTATTTTGATTTTTCTGATAACTCTAAACGGAAAACGGAAGCTTTCTTGTGTGGGTTACTCGTATCTCGGAAAGTGCCATTACAGAGCAGGGAACTTTAACAATCCCCTGTTCGCTGGGACCAATGACTCACACAAAAGAAAAGATGGTTTCAAGGTGCAGCTACAAGAGGGACCTATAGACAATAGTCGATCCAGTAAACTGATCTGTAATAAACATTTTAAAAAAGAACGAGGACCGACAGGAAAGGGAGTAATTGGTCACAACATATAAATTAATGCGGAAAACGTATGGAAATAGAGAGAAAGCGACATTAAACTTTTCATTCGGAAGCAGCAGAGGATTTCCGCACTTTTACAAGCTGTCGCTGGCTTCGCTGCAGCTCGCCAGTTGGGTAAATCTTTGTTTCTGCCCACGTCGGTGAAACCAGGAGAAGAGTATTGTCAGTACATGGGGAGATTTCTAAGAGGAATAGGTTCTGTGACTCGATCTGCAAAGAAATAGCGGGTACTCAGCTGTTTGTTCACGTCGTGGCTCACCTTGATGGAGGTGCGCGACAGCTGCCTGGTGATGCCGTGGCGCGCGCGCTCTGCCTCCGGCCTCTCCTCGCCACCCTCGTCGCCCTCGGCGGCCCCCAGCATGGCCGAGTACTGCGGCTGCCGGATCAGCGCCGCGTAGCCTCCCTGCGCCTCCACCTTGCCCTGCACACGCGTCGAACGCGTACATCCATTAGCCGGGATTGTACCCATACTCACTCTGCCCCATAGCCGAGGTCGCAGTGGGGTTTGGCCCAGAGTCATTCACTATCTGATTTAAAATATCCGGACACATATTATCGTTTATGAGCTCCAGACCGTGGAGTCGCTACTATTCGGTCGATTGGTTGGCATCACGAGGCTGTGTGCACCCCGTATCAGCCCTCCCACCGAGGAGAAATCCTTGCCAATACCGGGAATCGAATCTGGGTAGTACCCTGAACACTCAGCTATAGAGGTGAACTCCGGACACCTATTAGTGAACGTTAATATGGGGTATGTCCATCCCCTTTATGACGGCTTGAACTCTGCCAGGACACTTTCAATGAGCTGTCTGAAAGTCTGTGTAGAAATGGCAGTACATTCCTCCTCAACAGTCGCAAAGATGGAAGTCAGACTGGACGCTGAGGTCTAGAAAGATGTCGTCATTCTAAATCATCCCAAAGATATTCACCTAAATTCAAGTTGGGACAATCAGGAGGCCAGCCCATTGTAGGTATGCTATTGTCCACAAACCACTGCATCACAGAAGCTGCTTTATAATAGGGTGCATTGTCGTGAAGATAAAACAACCATCATCTCCGAATTGTTCATCTACTGTACATAGTACACAATGCTGCAAATGCCTTTCGCATTTAACATTTTCTTAGGTGTGTAAAGACACCAGGCCGTAACAACGAAAAGCAACCCCATACCCCAACACCACCTCCTCCATAACTGTTGATACTGATGGAGGTAACAACCTGCAGGCATTCACTAAAGTCGGTCCCTTCCATCAGACTGCCACAGGACATAGTGTGATTGATCATTCCAGATCACTCGTTTCCAGTCATCCAGTGGCGTCAAATGGTTCAAATGGCTCTGAGCACTATGGGACTTAACGTCTGAGGTCAGCAGTCCCCTAGAACTTAGAACTACTTAAACCTAAGGACGTCACACACATCCATGCCCGAGGCAGGATTCGAACCTGCGACCGTAGTGGTCGCGCGGTTCCAGACTGTAGCGCCTAGAACCGCTCGACCACTCCGGCCGGCCAGTGGTGTCATTCTTTACATCTCCTCTCGCGTCGCTTAGCACTGATTACAGAGATTTGTGGCTTACAAGGAGCTGCTCGATCATTGTAACCCATTCTTTTTAACTCCCTAGGCACTTCCATTGTACTAGCTGGTCCGCTCGTTGCACTTCGGCACTCACGTGTGATTCCTTCACTGATTTCACGTGATTTCTTACAGTCACCCTCCAAAACGCTCAATAGACCCTACCTATCAGAACATGAGATCTGCCTGTTCTTGCTTTAAGTGTGGTTGTTCCTTCGCATTGCCACTTCACAGTTACATCACCAACTGTCAACCTGCCCAGTTTTACAATGTTTGAAATGTCCCTGTTGGATTTTCACTCTGGTGATATACGACGACTAGTCCACGTTCAAAAATCACGAAGCTCTCCTCGACGAAACATGCTGTTGCCATTGCTTCTCTTCTGACAACCCAATACTCCTCACGTCCTGTTATACATTCGGGCCTACCCCTCACGACATCTAGTGGTCAGTTGCGGATTATATACGTCTGTCCAGATACTTTTGATCAGATAGTGTATAAAGAACGTAAAATGCGCTCTTACAGGTTGGACGTTTTATAACACTTGCCAGCTAAAGTACTTTTCATCCATTGCTAATTTAATTGTTGAATCTAGGTTTTGTTAGTAAGCTGAGGATGCATACTGCTTGAAACCAATTTTGAGAAAGATATTTCTAAATATAAAACTTTATCTCATGCGATAATTATAAACCACACAATTTTATTATCTTGACAATTTCAGTTTAGTTTCGTCAATGTCCAACTGAATAAAACCAATTTTATCATTTCATACGTGTTTCTCCTTTATTTCTTCAACAGCTTCAACAGTGGTCTAAAACATGTGCGTATTTCGGTGTATATGCCTACAGAAGTGCTTAAATTCTAGACACGGTACTTTCAGTTCAGACAATATATGACTTCCTGTGACGTCTTAATGGTAATTTTCTTTTTTTTACTTACTGGTTTGTAGATGTTGCTCTACCTTCGTTCTTGCTTTGCTATATTTAAAGATGATGCACCGCTTCCAGACTTTCGATATTCACTAGTACAGCACTGAGAATAGGAACATACAATCGTTTGATGTTTTGTTTTGACTGCCGTTGCCAACTTTCGGGTGTATTTGTGACATCTGTAGTCTATGTGTGTTTTGGCAAGAGCATTCGATATTTGGAGATCCTATTCTAAATTAAAAGCTTGAATATGAAATTAAATCTTTCTAGTATAAAACTTACTGATTTCAGCGGCATACCTAACGCGAGCTTTCAACTAAGCGAGGGGACGCAGTACTGGAGTCACATTCGGGAGGAAATCCCCGTCCGCCCAACCAGATTTTCATTTTCCGTAATTTCCCTACATCGCTCCAGATAAATATCGGTGTGGCTCCTTTGAAAAGGGCTCGGACGATTTCCTTCCCTGTCCTTTCGTAATCTGAGATTGTGCTCCGTCTCCAATGGCCGCCCTGTCGACAGGAGTTTAACCTCTGACCTTCCTTCCTTTTTATTTACCAACTTCAGACTGAGTTACTCGAGACAAAAAATAAGAAGAAACTTGTTATGATGCCCCGATTCATAATAATACACTGCAGAGATCAACAGCGCTTCTCGACATATAACAGAAAAAAATTACAGATACATTTAATTACTCTATGTGTAGGACATAATCGAGAACATCAGATGTAATGAATGTGGCAAACTGACCAACAGCATTCTGAAAGGAAAAGAAGAAATGGGAAGAAACCACACAAACTAGCTATTGCGATCATATTAATTCTGTTCTTTCCAATAAGCGTGTGATCTTGTTGGCAGGCCTTTCAGGTACTGTTTTTTTTTTTTTTCGCTTAAACTCTGGTCTCACTTCATACAGGTGGGCAATAAATGAAACCCAGTTCTTGACTTAACAAATTATCCTAACATATCTCCGAATTAAGAAATGAGAATTTATAAAGAACTTTTGTAATCGTATTTGTTAGTGAGCGAAAGAAGAATGGAGAGTTGTGGAATTTATTAATATAATACGAGGACTATTCGGAAAGTAAGGTCCAATGGGGTGCAAAATGGAAACCACAGTGAAAATCCGATGACGCTTTGCACAGATGTGTTGGGCAATTTCTCTAGTATGCCCATCGATCGCGTCGCATCGCTCTTTTCATTTCTGAGCACAGAGTGAGTACGTAAGATTAGAACAATAGTGTCTCCCGCCAAATATAAGGGCATGGTGTGAAATTTCGCCTAATGTTATGCAGCCCACGTAGCTGTCATGCGTTTCTTTCTGCAGGACAATTCTCGGCCGCACTCTGCAGGGGCAATGAAGATTCCCCTGCAGCGTTTACAATGGGAAGTGTTTGATCAACCACAATAAAACCCGTAATTGACTCTCCTTGAGTTTCGTCTCTGCTCACATGAATCGCTGGCTATTGAGACACTGTTCTGGCACAATCAACGAGCTGTAGACCAGCATAGAGAATTGGCAGGAGGCACAGGTGGCTGTCTTCTAAGACGATGGTATTGGAAAGTTGATACAACGCTACGACAAGTGTCTAAATCGGAGCGGCGACTATGTGGAAGGTGTAGTTAACCGTTCCAAATAAAACATTTTTGATTTTCACAGTGGTTTCCATTTTCCGAACAATCGGATCTTACTTCCCGAATAGGCCCCATGTAATAATTTAAATCTGTTCTTTATTTCGTCGTCTCATTGGCAAATTTATTTTTGTGATGACTAATTTCGGCAGCAGAGGATCAAGTAGGTAAAAAGACGAGGGCTAGTAGAAATCCTTGGGTAACAGAAGAAATATTGAATTTAATTGATGAAAGGAGAAAATATAAAAATGCAGTAAGTGAAACAGGCAAAAAGGAATACAAACGTCTCAAAAATGAGATCGACAGGAAGTGCAAAATGGCTAAGCAGGGATGGCTAGAGGACAAATGTAAGGATGTAGAGGCCTATCTCACTAGGGGTAAGATAGATACCGCCTACAGGAAAATTAAAGAGACCTTTGGAGATAAGAGAACGACTTGTATGAATATCAAGAGCTCAGATGGAAACCCAGTTCTAAGCAAAGAAGGGAAAGCAGAAAGGTGGAAGGAGTATATAGAGGGTCTATACAAGGGCGATGTACTTGAGGACAATATTATGGAAATGGAAGAGGATGTAGATGAAGATGAAATGGGAGATACGATACTGCGTGAAGAGTTTGACAGAGCACTGAAAGACCTGAGTCGAAACAAGGCCCCCGGAGTAGACAATATTCCATTGGAACTGCTGATGGCCGTGGGAGAGCCAGTCCTGACAAAACTCTACCATCTGGTGAGCAAGATGTATGAAACAGGCGAAATACCCTCAGACTTCAAGAAGAATATAATAATTCCAATCCCAAAGAAAGCAGGTGTTGACAGATGTGAAAATTACCGAACTATCAGCTTAATAAGTCACAGCTGCAAAATACTAACACGAATTCTTTACAGACGAATGGAAAAACTAGTAGAAGCCAACCTCGGGGAAGATCAGTTTGGATTCCGTAGAAACACTGGAACACGTGAGGCAATACTAACCTTACGACTTATCTTAGAAGAAAGATTAAGGAAAGGCAAACCTACGTTTCTAGCATTTGTAGACTTAGAGAAAGCTTTTGACAATGTTGACTGGAATACTCTCTTTCAAATTCTAAAGGTGGCAGGGGTAAAATACAGGGAGCGAAAGGCTATTTACAATTTATACAGAAACCAGATGGCTGTTATAAGAGTCGAGGGACATGAAAGGGAAGCAGTGGTTGGGAAGGGAGTAAGACAGGGTTGTAGCCTCTCCCCGATGTTGTTCAATCTGTATATTGAGCAAGCAGTAAAGGAAACAAAAGAAAAATTCGGAGTAGGTATTAAAATTCATGGAGAAGAAATAAAAACTTTGAGGTTCGCCGATGACATTGTAATTCTGTCAGAGACAGCAAAGGACTTGGAAGAGCAGTTGAATGGAATGGACAGTGTCTTGAAAGGAGGATATAAGATGAACATCAACAAAAGCAAAACAAGGATAATGGAATGTAGTCGAATTAAGTCGGGTGATGCTGAGGGAATTAGATTAGGAAATGAGGCACTTAAAGTAGTAAAGGAGTTTTGCTATTTGGGGAGCAAAATAACTGATGATGGTCGAAGTAGAGAGGATATAAAATGTAGGCTGGCAATGGCAAGGAAAGCGTTTCTGAAGAAGAGAAATTTGTTAACATCCAGTATTGATTTAAGTGTCAGGAAGTCATTTCTGAAAGTATTCGTATGGAGTGTAGCCATGTGTGGAAGTGAAACATGGACGATAAATAGTTTGGACAAGAAGAGAATAGAAGCTTTCGAAATGTGGTGCTACAGAATAATGCTGAAGATTAGATGGGTAGATCACATAACTAATGAGGAAGTATTGAATAGGATTGGGGAGAAGAGAAGTTTGTGGCACAACTTGACCAGAAGAAGGGATCGGGTGGTAGGACATGTTCTGAGGCATCAAGGGATCACCAATTTAGTATTGGAGGGCAACGTGGAGGGTAAAAATCGTAGAGGGAGACCAAGAGATGAATACACTAAGCAGATTCAGAAGGATGTAGGTTGCAGTAGGTACTGGGAGATGAAAAAGCTTGCACAGGATAGAGTAGCATGGAGAGCTGCATCAAACCAGTCTCAGGACTGAAGACCACAACAACAACAAGAATTTCGGTTAATATTTGATCATCTTCAGATCTTTGTAATCACACCCGCCAGGTTAGCCGAGCGCGCTAACGCGCTGCTTCCTGGACTCGGGTAGGCTCGCCGGCCCCGTATCGAATCCGCCCGGCGGATTAACGACGAGGGCCGGTGTGCTGGCCAGCCTGGATGTGGTTTTTAGGCGGTTTTCCACATCCCCCTAGGTGAATACCGGGCTAGTCCCCACGTCCCGCCTCCGTTACACGGCTCGCAGACATCTGAACACTTTCGCACTATTCCATGGATTCCACTAGTCGCAGACAGTTGAGGTGCACTAATTCTTCCCAGGGGGTACGGGGTGGCGGCAGGAAGGGCATTCGACCACCCCTTCAACTAACATTGGCACATCCGATTAACCTTGCCGACCCTGCGTGTCCGCGGGAACAACGGCACAAGCAAAAGAAAAAGAAATAAAGAAAGATCTTTGTAATCACATAAGGAACGCATCATATCCAGACGAAGCTGCATGTTATAATGTCACACAAAAATATCCCAAAGGACTTATCAGGACTTTACCTTTAGTCAAAAGAGTTCTCAGATGGCAGCAGAGTCTCTGTACGTTGTCTTGTGGATGTTTTTGAATCTGTCTATAGTATTTGTGTACAAATTTTGTTTTTGGGTATACTGAATAAACAATACTTGCGTTGTTAATGAGCACCACGTGATTTGCTTCGGACAGGTACTGCAGCTGATGAGTGACGAGGATGCGCGTCTTGTTTCGCAGGAAGTTGATGATGCACTCATCGAAGAGGTGTTTCCCGACGTGGGTGTCCACAGCTGACAGAGGGTCGTCAAAGAGATAGATGTCAGCGTCATGGTAGACCGCCCTGTCAAACAGAAACATTTCGTCACAAACGAGATAAATTAGTATCGTATTCATGATCTTTTCATTAACGCTCTTACATATACATTAGTTCACTCATGTCGAGCTCAAAGAGGCTATCTGTAGTGATAACTTAGGAGAAGAAGAATTTCTATTCGCATTACGAATGAAGATTGCAAGAGCCCGCCCCAACATACTCTTCAACAAGAAGTGTTTGCAACCAATTGCGACTCCAAAGTAAGCAACAATTTATACTAAGAGTGATTCCAAAATTATCTGAAGATAGTAACTTAGTTTTACCGAAATCGGTTATCTACAACAAAGTTTTTTATAGTGATCTCGGCTAAGAAGTTCTCCTTCTCCTAAGTAATCACTACAAATCGCCCCTTCGAGATCAACATGAGTAAACTAATAGACATTGTGCCACGCCAGACACTAAGGAATGCACACAGGCTACTTGCATTACAAGAGAAGATTGCAACAATCCGCGCAAACACACTTCTTCTCCTAAGCTCTTACACATGTTTCGATGGCTGATTTTGATATCGGTCTACATCAGTCCATATGAAAAAGAAAGATAGCAAAAGAACAGCACATTGATTGTCAGTGTAAATACGGTCATTTTTCCAATGGAAGAAATATTTCAGTTGTAAAAAAGTTCACACTTTATTCTGGCAAGCTACTCTCTGGTGCGCCTATCGATAAATGGAAGAATGTGTCACTATACAGGAAAAACCTAAACTCCTCTGACAAAATGTCAGACGTTGTTCAGGGTTAGCTTCTGAGTACGTTTGGTATGAAGGACACTTAGTCTCCGGTTGCTGGTAACAGAGCAATAACGTAATTATTATTTATTCTGGTTGTTATCCCAATTCTCTTTCCTTCTGCGAAAATACCGTCACAATAGTGAAAAATCCCGTAATATGCAATCATCATAACGTACAGCACAAAACACAGAGTAATGCAACAACTCTCAGATGCAGAATTCCATAGGTGCAAGAATAGCTCTGTTAGCTCAGCTACTGCATCTTGTAAACCAATACACGACGTGTATATCGATCAACTCTTCGTGAGTACACCTATCCAGACTGTTGCGTAATACTGTTAACGTACAACAAACACTGCCAAAAGGAGCAAACCCGAGACGGAACCGAGCAATAGTGAGTGCAGTCTTGAGAACAAAGAATAGAGTATGTATTATTCTTGTCGGCAGCAGATACCGTGACTGAATGGAACAAATTAATTTCCAAATAACACACTCAGCATACACGGCCGACATTTGCAATGTTGTGCACATACGAGGATGAGCCACTAAATAAATCGAAAACTTACTCATTGCTCAAAAATGTGTTGTAAGAGTAATATGTGGCGCACATCCACGATCATCTTGTAGACGCCTGTTTAAGGAGTTAGGAAATCTGGCTACTGATTCACCGTATATTTATTCTCCCATGACGTTTGTTGTAAATAATCCACTGCAGTTCAAAAGGAACAATGATTTACATAATTACAATAACAGAAGGAAAAATGACATTCATTTGTCCATAGTAAGGTTGTCTTTAGAACAAAAAGAGGTGCTTGATGCTGCAACAAAACTTATTGATAACTTATCCAGTGATATAAAACGTGTGACACACAGCAAAGGAAAATTTGAAAACAAAATAAAAAAGTTTCTCCATGACAACTCCCTCTATTCTGTAGAAGAAATACTATTACTGTAATGTCTAAAAGGTGGTAGGTAGGAATTACTAACTAACATCAGTGGATATTAAAAAAAAGAAACTTTATAAATGTTGAGCATGGAGCTATATTTAAAAATTAAGTTGGGATGTGTATGTAAAATGACTCGTTCCACATCATTACGACTGATACTGCAAATTATCCATGGAACATGAAACTAACTGACTAACTAGGATAGAGACATTAGAGCCTGAAGTTTATTTTCCCTTTGAACATACTCCACTTGTACACTTAAATAATCATCCCATCGTTCGAAAAGGCGTTAAAAGCCTGCAGCATAGAATTCTTGTGGATGCGTTCCCGTCTAAAGCGTGACCTCTCGGTATGTATGACAAGTTTATTTGGTCCCTTAATTGCTGCAACCCACAAGACCGATGTGTCCTGGTGGTAGCGAAATACCCCTAGTCGGGGAAACAACGTCCATCACTGAACACCCTGACCGGCCAGGACGCTCCTTATTTGTGACTTTTTGTCCTTTGCTGAATTCCTACATCCAATTAACGCGAATTTCCATGAAATACACATCTAACCATACACGGGACGATTTCGCTTTGCACGTGCTCTGGGGACAGTCCCACGCTCACAAAAATCCCTCTGTTATAGTCGGGTACACATCATAACACACCTGTCACCTTAGTCTGACTGCTGATGGGTAACGATTGGCTACGGGATACTGTGTATTGGCCACCTTCCAAGCGACATGTTCGCCACGTTCTACAGGCGCGAAACTTAAAACGATATGCGGTATTCTGGCATTTGCGACGTATTTATTGACTTACCTTCGTAACTTCAGTGCAAAACAAATAGAAAGATAAATGATGATAAAAAGTCAAACGAAATGCAATTAGTGCTGTATTTTCGCGTTTGGTACTTATTCATCGACTTCTCCTCGTAATTTCAGTGCAAAACAAATACAAAATGCAATTATTAACTAACGGGTCATCAGAGACCAAAGTACTCGGAAAAAAATCCTGAATAACTACCGAAGTTTTGTCGGTAAAGTTCGGGTTCACCTTATATATTCACTTGTAGCCCCGAGACTTTTCTGAGACGTACATTCCACACAGAAAAGCCTTACCAGTTGCGCAACCCAGTCCCAGGCAAAGAAAGAAAGTTTAGTTACATAACAAACATATTTCCAATTACGAGTTCTTACAGTATATGTAAGACCGATTTCAATGATAGTAATCACTGGCCTATTGCTTAGTTAATTGATGGCTTGATAATATAACTGGCCAGTTTTTTTTATTAACATTAGTTGTCCAAGTCATCGGCAACCACCGATGATGTGTGTTGCATTGGTAGAGGACCATCGAACGGTGGGGGCGGATCATTTTTCATATATGTCAATCAATTAAATTTTAAGAAATATCGAAAATCCGTATAGTTTGTGCCCGTTACGTCCAAATTGCGACTACAGATACAGAAACCCGCTCTGTAGGGATGCTAGTTTATCGCTTGCTCGCTGACATGGAGCCACAGAAGGTTGCCCACCCTAACGCCAGGAAGACGGGCCGCTCCGCCGGCTGGAAGCCGCAGGAACCGCTCACATTGCCACCCCGATAAAATTGGTAATACGAACTTTTTTACCACGGAGGAGGCACACAACTGAGCTGCATTTGGGTCTAAAAAACCACGGAGAGACGCTCGCCAAACCCCATTCGGTTGCAGATCTCGGAAGGTATCACTTCCTTCCTGATGGTAGTCCGGCAGTTTCCGTCATAGTTATTCATATGAGTTGGCTTCTGTAGTGGGACGTGAAATTGAAGCGTCACCCATCCACCAGTGTCAGCCCAGTTTGCAGGTGAATGTAAGTTTAATTTAGTGTTTTGTTTATGTATTTTGTAATATTTGTAATGGTTGTGAATTATCTAAAGTTTTGTATTTATTTTTATGCTTCATGTACGGAGAGGGCGGCGCAACGAACGGAGACAGCATCTTCACTGCCGGGACCAGAGAGAAAATTGCTGGCCACTATACGTCGCTGGTCGACAACCAAAGAGCAACAGAAGATCCTGAAACCGAGTTGTTGCGTCGTGCTTCTAAAAACTGAAAAAATAAGAATTTTTAATGTTTCTACAACAATGACGTCATACAAAGTTTAATCATGTTGTAAATGTTCAGTCCTATCTTGTCAATGCTCGGGTTCACGTCTATATGTAGTATATAGGAAGATAATAAACTAGTGTATACTACAAAAGTTTAAATACGTGTTCCGAGAATTTACTTATAAAGAATTATGTTAAAGAAGAAGTATTACTAATTTATTTGACAAGATTATTAATGTTTGACAACGTTCATCGCAAGTTTGAGTCTTGAAAGTTTATTCAATGTGGTTCTAATATTTATTAAAGCAGATAACTTGCATTAATATAATTTCTGAGAAGAAACAAACGACATCTAAATTGAAAAAAGTTTGCGCAAACCAGTTGGACTGAGTGACGTAATTCTACGCATACGACTCAAATGATGATGTTTTAATTACATTTTCGTTCAAGAACCATTCAGCGTCCACTTTAAAAAGAGTTTAAATAATTCTGAAGTGTTTTGTAACTGGCGTTGGTGACGAAGTCTGCACATGGCCATATGTCAAAAGAAAATCATTTATACAAAACGTCGTTATACTACACCGTGGCGACCTTATAAACAGGACTTGTGTGCAACTAAGACACACAGGTACGAAACAAAACATCAAGAGTCCTTCGGAAGTCAACGCGAGTTTTCGTGGAACCTTCACCAGCCAGCGGCGACTTCGCGGGTGTGGGCATCTGACGGAGCGCAGCCAAGCAGTACGATCACGCAGATATTCCAAGAGAAGGCGCATCTGTTGGGCAGCAGCTGAACGCTGCAAACCCCGACAACCTCTTTCTCCCTAAACTAACAGGCCCAGTACGTCAGCTGGGGGGCGTTCCTCCGACTGGTATTAGAGGTGTTGCTGAGGGCTTCGCCTGTCTACGGTGCGGCCGGGCGTGGTTGCAGCCAGTGACGTCTCCGGTGTTCGACTCAGCGTCCTGCCGGTTTCGGAAGCGGGGTCGCAGCATCTCAGCGGCTGCATCGACGGCTGTTACTTCTGCAGCCCATAGCAGCACACTGATCACCGAGAACTACAAACTACAATATTAGTGTCCGGTGAGTCTGTTTTAAGTTGGAAGTGGAGTGTTGTACATAGGGAGTGTGCTTTTAATAGGATTGTTGATTACAAGTCTGCGTGTGTAACTAGTTAATATCTTACAATAATGTTGGGAAGTGAAATGTCAGACGAAGAGCAATCTGTGTCCGATAGGAGCATGAGATCCCTTTTTAGGGCGATCGCTAAATTAAACAATCTAACGAAGAATCTACGGCTAGATTAAAAGAGGAACTTCAAGGGGAGCTAACAAAATCTACAGACAGGTTACAGGAACATCTTAATGAAACCAGTGGAGAATTAAGTGATAAAATAGAGGCTTCTAAAGTTGAAATGCAGGAAAAACTAGTAGGACTTAGTAATAAGATTGTTGATAATTGCAAAAGGTTAGAAGAACATATCCAGGAATCGCGTGAGGAAAAAGCTCGCATGCGAAATGATATTACTGACTTAACCAAGAGACTAGATAATGTCAATGTCTTAGTTGCAAATGAAATAGAGAAAAATAACGATAAGTTACGAGATGAATTTTCTATGCAAACAGAAACTGTTCGTAGAGTATTATTAGAATCTATTAAAGAAGTTTCTACCAAACCTGTAGAGATTTCTTCAATAGATAATGTAGAATTAGAGACATTAACTCATCGAGTAGAAAAAGATCATACTGAAATAGAAAACATGAAATTTTTAATTACCGAAATATGCAGTAACCTTGAGACTTCCAAAGATAATAACATTGACGAAGGTACAGAGCGCTCACATCGTGAACACAGTGAAGAATCGATATTAGCTAACCGTGTATCCAGTACAGAAATGCGAATACAGGAAATTACTAAACGGTTATCGGAATTAGATAATAATGAAAACATTTCAAGTAGTGGAAGTAATCACGTAATCAGAGACAACAGTCGCATCGTGTTTGCTAGCTCGGACGACAACAACACAAATAAAGAAATCACGGCAAGCAAATCCGACGCAACTCCGTCTCTGCAATCTAAACAAAATCCATCTATGTCTCTCGCAGAATGTTGGGTTGATATAACGACAAATTCAAATGTAGCAAGTCGATTTCCTGTATTCAAACCAGGGGGCGAACTTCACCCTATAATCTTTATAAAAGCTTTTGAAACTTCATTATCTCCTAAATGGAGTAATGAAAAACGGATTCAATTTGTAATAGGACATTTAGAAGCAGAAGCTGCGGAATGGGCAGTACTGCATAGAACTGAATTTAGGGACTGGAATGATTTTGTTAAGCAGTTTAGACAAAATTATTGGTCAAGAGGAAAACAAAAACACTTAACTTTAGAGTTGTTAGACCCTCCTCCATATTCTAAACGGTGGGGAAGTTATAGGAATTATTTCGAATGGCATTTAAACCGCGCTAAATTAATTGAAGAACCAATTATTGAAAGTCATCTAATACGAGTCCTAATTAGTAGGTTGCCGTATTATGTAAAGCAAAGAATGATAGAAAGAGAATGGTCACAACCTTGTGAATTATTAGGATATTTAGAACAGTTAGATATACTTAATAGGGAACGGGAAGACGAGAAATTTAGATTTGGTAGAAATGACAATCCTCGAAATAATAATAATTCAGAACCACGAAAATTTAACAACAACAATCATAGCCGGTTTTGTTATATAAAACGTCAATCTAAAGATAAAGAGAGCCAACAAAATCGGGATAATAACTCTAAAATGCGGAAATTACATAATAACGATAATGAGATAAATCATCCTCAAGTAATTAATGAAGGTCAAGTTGTAGGTGACGTTATCACAGAAAGTTCGGAAAACTAGTAAAGTCCTTTAGTACGGGTCGACTAAAGGGAACTGTTAGTCAAAATTATACAACACCCAATTGCAATTTATCATTAAGCTGCCAAAAGGATGGTGATTGGCAACAAGATTTACTTCAGGAAGACAATCAGATAAGGGAGAATATAACTTATAAACCCGTTATTAAAGGTTATATTAAAGATACCGAAGTAAATATTATAATCGGTTCGGGTAGCGAAGTAAGTATTTTATCTAAAGAATTATTTCAACTTAAAAGAAAATATTGGAATTTCCCAACCTTACCTGTAACTGGGGTGAAAATTATAGGAGTTACTGGTAAAAGAAGTCAAAATATTACTGAGGAAGTTTATTTAACTTTTGAAATTTCTAAACAATTAATTTCTCACTCTGTACTTGTCGTAGCCAACTTAAATGTAGCCATAATTTTAGGTATAGATTGGTTGTGTAAATATAAAGCTATATTAGATTTTAAAGACTGTTCCTTAACCATCCATAAGGAGGCATGTGCTTTTAAAGTGAGGTTTTCTAATACTAAAGTACCTGAAAATTGCTACGAATCCTTACAGATTAAATACACACAGACCATGAACCTATTAATAGATTCTAGTGATCTTGAATATGAAGTATACCAATGTGAGGCTAGTAATAGTATCGAAACCGAAGTGAAAGAAAAATGTTATTCTACGAATTGTCTATCGGCACAAGAAAAGGAAGAGTTGGAATCTATATTGTTAGAATTTAGAGCCGTCTTCTCAGATGAACCGGGGAGAATCAAAGATTACGTTTGTAAACTTAAGATTAAAGATCAAAAGCCAGTCTTTAAGAAACCTTATCATATTCCAGTACAATTCAAAGAACCGGCTAGTAGAGAAATAAGTAAGACGCTAGAACAAAATATTATCGAACGATCATGTAGTGCTTTTAACAGTCCTTTGTGGGTAGTTAAGAAAGCTACTGGTGGGGTACGAATGGTTCTGGATGCTCGTGAATTAAACAAAATTATAGAGATGGAAAGAGACAGACCTATTCCTATGGAGGACGTACTTCTTAAGATTGGTGGTTCTCGTTATATGAGTACAATGGATTTAACTGCTGGCTACCATCAAGTAATATTACACCCAGATTCACGGTAATATACGGCTTTTCTTTTTGAAGGCAGATCATATCAGTTCCAAGTTTTACCTTTTGGACTTAATATATCAGTGTCAACTTTCATTAAGGCATTAGATTCTGCTTTGGGTCAGCAATTATTACAAAACATTATTTTATATGTAGATTATATTTTGGTAGCCACTAAAACGTGGGAAGAACACGTAACGATATTACGGGAATTGTTTGACCGTTTAATTGTCAGAGGAATTACTTTAAAATTATCTAAGTCTTACTTCGGAAAGGAGGAAGTGAGATTTTTGGGGCATATAGTGAACAGTAAAGGTACTAGGCCAGACCCAGCACCTATTCAAGCTATTGCTCGATGCCCGAGTCCTAGAAACCGGAAACAACTGAAATCATTCTTAGGAAAGGTAGGATTTCTGAGAAGATTTCTTCCAGGGCAGGATATTGTTAATCCTAAATTAATGGATTTATTAAAAGGGAAATCAGTTTGGCTCTGGGGAAAAGAGGAAGAGGAAGTTTTTAATAAGATAAAAGGAGCATTAACAGAAGCTAAAATGTTATACCATTCAGATTTCAATCAGGACTTCTGTATGTGAACGGATGCCTCTGATTATGGTGTGTCTTGCGTAATATTCCAAGGTTTCCGTCATAGTTATTCATATGAGTTGGCTTCCATCACCTAAACCTTTCTGATCGAGCTCTGATTTCTATTATTTTATTTTGATGATCATCCTACCTACGTGGGTTGGGCTCATCAAAATATTTTCGCATTGGGAAGAGAAAGTTGGTGACTGAAATTTCGTAAATAGATCTCGCCGCGACTAAAAACGTCTTTGCTTTAATGACTTCCATCCCAACTCGCGTATCATATCTGCCACACTCCCTCCCCTATTACGTGATAATACAAAACGAGCTGCCCTTTTTTGCACCCTTTCGATGTCCTCCGTCAATCCCACCTGGTAAGGATCCCACACCGCGCAGCAATATTCTAACAGAGGACGAACGAGTGTAGTGTAAGCTGTCTCTTTAGTGGACTTGTTGCATCTTCTAAGTGTCCTGCCAATGAAACGCAACATTTGGCTCGCCTTCCCCACAATATTATCTATGTGGTCTTTCCAACTGAAGTTGTTCGTAATTTTAACACCCAGGTACTTAGATGAATTGACAGCCTTGAGAATTGTACTATTTATCGAGTAATCGAATTCCAACGGATTTCTTTTGGAGCTCATGTGGATCACCTCACACTTTTCGCTATTTAGCGTCAACTGCCACCTGCCACACCATACAGCAGTCTTTTCTAAATCGCTTTGCAACTGATACTGGTCTTCAGATGACCTTACTAGACGGTAAATTACAGCATCATCTGCCAACAACCTAAGAGAACTGCTCAGATTGTCACCCAGGTCATTTATATAGATCAGGAACAGCAGAGGTCCTAGGACGCTTCCCTGGGGAACACCTGATATCACATCAGTTTTACTCGATGATTTGCCGTCTATTACTACGAACTGCGACTTCTTGACAGAAATCACGAACCCAGTCGCACAACTGAGACGATACCCCATAGTCCCGCAGCTTGATTAGAAGTCGCTTGTGGGGAACGGTGTCAAAAGCTTTCCGGAAATCTAGAAATACGGAATCAACTTGAGATCCCCTGTCGATAGCGGCCATTACTTCGTACGAATAAAGAGCTAGCTGCGTTGCACAAGAACGATGTTTTTGAAACCATGCTGATTACGTACCAATAGATCGTTCCCTTCGAGGTGATTCATAATGTTTGAATACAGTATATGCTCCAAAACCCTACTGCAAACCGACGTCAATGATATAGGTCTGTAGTTCGATGAATTACTCCTACTATCCTTCTTAAACACTGGTGCGACCTGCGCAATTTTCCAATCTGTAGGTACAGATCTATCGGTGAGCGAGCGGTTGTATATGATTGTTAAGTAGGGAGTTATTGTATTAGCGTAATCTGAAAGGAACCTAATCGGTATACAATCTGGACCTGAAGACTTGCCCGTATCAAGCGATTTGAGTTGCTTCGCAACCCCTAAGGTATCTACTTCTAAGAAACTCATGCTAGCAGCTGGTCGTGTTTCAAATTCTGGAATATTCCATTCGTCTTCCCTGGTGAAGGAATTTCGGAAAACTGCGTTCAATAACTTGGCTTTATTATGCGATTACGCCGCTTACAACGCGAACAGCCTGAATCAAGATTTCATCAATGTTGAAGTGGTAAGTATTGTCATGCTGTCACTATTTTTGCGTTCGTGTCCGTAACTCCTCATAGTTGGACACTTCCTTTCTTGTCCGCTCCCAGTAGCTGAGTGGTCAGCGCGACAGAATGTCGATCCTAAGGGCCCGGGTTCGATTCCCCGCTAGGTCAGCGGTTTTCTCCGCTCAGGGACTGGGTGTTGTGTTGTCCTAATCATCATCACTTCATCCCCATCGACGCGCAAGTCGCCGAAGTGGCGTCGAATCGGAAGACTTGCACCTGGCGAACGGTCTACCCGACGGGAGGCCCTAGTCACACGATTTTTACATTTAACTCCTTTCTTGTTATTTTCCTCGAAGAGATCATTTAATTTCTCCAAATACGGCTCTCTAGGGACTGTACGATTTATCATCTGTGTTTTAGGGTTTTTCTGTGTACTTTTGTCTTAGTACAGGAAAACGGCTGTTTACAAAATTTTGGTTTTATATCGACCTGATTGCGTTTATTTTGGTTTAGACAGACAATATACTTTGATTTTTTCTTAACAGCTGTCTGTTACTTGCTGTTCGCAGCGTCTAACTGTGGGCAGTGTTCAGTCAAGTCAGCTTAAAATGAGAGGCATGTGATCCATTACAGATGTTCTAATTTTCATTCCTGCACTTCTTTTTCCTTCATAAATTCAACTACAAAGAGTTTTAAATCCAAGAATCGTTCTAGGAATGTCCCTTGACTTAACCAAACTACTTTGTAGTAATATATAAAGTCTCTATACTCCTCATTCAGTTCCATCGAAAACAGTTGCAACTGTCAGTGGAATAATGCGTGGAACTTCAGAAATTTTACTATTCATACCATTAATATCTTCAAGTACTACATGCCTGCAAATTTTAGCACAAGTTGTTTCTTGATATACTGAAAAATAAATCTCGTCCGTCGATCATTGTAATTCTTTGCTCTTTCATTGTCAACTAAATCTTTAAATTCTTTATGCATGGTATTGTAATATAGTTTCATAGCAAATTTCTCGTACCGGTCGCTTATGCGACTGCATAATGTATACTGAGAAGTCTCATCACTTTCCTCTTTCATTCACGTTCGTTTTTAAAGTCTTGTGACGATAGAGTGCTAGACTGACGTTTTTTGCGCAAACGCGCCTTCCATTTTCATGAAAATGGACGCTCGTAAACTAGCTGCGTTAACTCTGTTAGTTATTGTCGAAAATGGAGGAAATCAACCGGTGACGATGAGTGTAGTCTTGCAGTTTATTGGCATATTCATAAAATCGTAGAAATTTTCATCTGGACTGAGGGCGCTCTTTTTTTACAACAAATATCATGAAGTATTGTAGATAATACGTCTGTTTTGTTAGTAAAAAACGTCACTGAATCTTAAAAAAAAACATGAGGTGAAAAACGATATACGCCAGTACCCAGAAGCGAACCTAATACTCTTCACTTCACAGTTCACAACTCTATCAACTACACTGCGGCACTGACGTGACAAAAACATCGTATATAATTTAGACAGGTATCTAAAGTCTGCAACCATAAATTTTATTACTTGGTATTTAACTATTGCACCAAAAACGACGCGTTTTTGATAGATCACCAACGCACTGGAGCATCGAAACGGCATACTTTCGAAGCAGGCAAGTTGCAACACGAAACACACCAAATACAAGAAGCCTCTAAATACTAATATGTAGTTTCCCGTTATTTTATTCCAACAAAAGTACTATAAATGAGGTGTTTTCGAGACTGACAGCTTATATTCACAACACGGACGATACAATATAAAATCGCCAAATACAGAGTTCAACTCTACATGACTTAATCCAATATGGCGTCACCTTAGTTCTGCTTGTGACACCAAACAGACGTTGACTCTCATTGACCACGCTTCTCTCCACGAAGCAAAAATTCAACTTGGTAGGTTTTCCTATCACGCTTAGCGTTGTGGTGGGAAGCGAAATACCACGCTGTGACGTCACTAAACTCGACCAGCTTGTCGACCACTGTCACTTTCACGTCCCGTGAGAGGATACCTTTAGCGAGTGTGATAGTTCTATTTCATATCTCTGCAAATTGTTACAAAGCGATATTTGTATGGGTTGACGATTTAACAAATCACTCTTCCAGAAATCCATACACGAATATAGGGAAACTTTCATACGTATTGCAGTGGCAAGTAACATCCGGCACGCAATTCAGAGTGGCTTGCGATGTGTAGGACTAGGCGTACTCTTGATTAATTAATGTTTCTCGATGCAACACAGGAACAACTTGAACCAAAAACTGGAGAATATCAGACAGGCTTCAGAGGACGCCGTTTCTGTCCATATCAAACCTTGAACCTGAAACTAATCCTTAGACGTCAGAGACTTTGTAGTAAAAATTTGGTTTGCTCAATTGTTGACTTCAAAAATCCTGTAAATCAGCTGACCACGAATCATATTTCCCAATAATAGAAGTACAAGGTTCAGGTATTTAAAAAAATTCTATCGTAAAACAATCACTGACAGATACAAAGTCCAAGGTTAAATATATGGGGAAACTCTAAGATCCTTTCAAAATCAAAACCAGAGCAAGACAAGGAGATGACCTGCCTACATTACTTCTCAACAGTGTCCTTCAAAAAGTGATACAAGAATGGCGCTAACAGAAATCAATCCTCCAAATTGACAACCCAGTCACACAGTAGAGACAAGTTATCTAGAGATTGCTAGAATTTGCAGACGATTTAGCAATATTAACTCGGAACATTTCAACAGCCTAAAATCAGATGCAACTCTTGAAAGAAACTGTGGAAAGAGTCGGTTTCCAGAGGTCTTTTGAAAAGATAGAATACGTCACCTGCAACAAAGAAGCAGGAAAATTCATAGAGACGAAAAACGGCAAAATTACATCAGTTTCATAGTGTAAGTATGAAGGTGAAACTATTCAGGAAAATGGAACCGTAACAAAAGCAAACGAAACTAGATGCCAAATGATGGAAACTGCATACCGACGTACCCAAAATACACTCTCGGACAAAAGAAAGACGCACCACCAAAGAATTATCGGAATGGGACGGAAATCAGCAGATGTGATGTACATGTACAGACAAATAAATGATTACCATTTCAGAAAAATTGGATGATTGGTTCAAGAGAAAGAGTTTCAGAAATTGAGCAAACAATAACGCGATGCCACACCTCTGGCCCTTATCAAGCAGTTATTTGGCTTGGGATTGATTGATAGGGATGCTGGATGTCCTCTTAAGGAATATCGTGCCAAATTCTGCCCAATTAGCGCGTTAGATCGTCAAACTCCCATAATGCTCTAAAACGTCCCATAATGCTCTAAAACGTCCTCAAATGGGGAGAGACCGGTAACCTTGCTGACCAAGGTAACTTATGGCAAGCACGAGGAAAAGCAGTAGAGCGCCTCCATGTGCTGGCGGAAATTATCTTGCTGAAATGTAAGCCCAGGCTGGCTGGAAGTGAAGGGCAACAAAATGGGGCGTAGAATATCGCCGACGTACCGCTGTGCTGTAAGGGTACTGCGGACGTCAACCAAAGAGGTCCTGCTATGAAATGAAATGCCACCGCAGACCATCATTCATGCTTGCCGGGCATCCCACCGCTGTCCTGAGCGTCTCCAGACACGTCTTTGCTGGTCATCGGGCTCAGTTCAAAGGACTCATCACTGAAGACAATTCTACGCCGGTCAATGAGATTCCAGGACGAAGACGTCTCTGGAGACGCCTTGGATAGTAGTGGCATACCAGCCTGACCGTCACCCCAGATACGGTCCGACAGCCAGGAGTGATGGATGCCATTTCATTTCATAGCAGGACCTCTTTGGTTGTCATCCGCGATACCCTTACAGTACAGCGGTACGTCGACGATATGATATTCTACGTCCCGTTTTGCTGCCGTTCATAGCAAGCCATCGTCTCCAGAGACGTCTTCGGCCTGGAATCTCACTATGGAGTGTAATTGTCTTCACTGATGAATCCCGCTTAGGACTGAGCCCAATGAACAACGACGACGTGTCTGGAGACACCACGACAGCGGTAGGATATCATCCTGAGTGTCATTTCCCATATGCCCCGACAACCAAGAGTGATGGTGTGGAGTATCAATTCATTTCATAGCAGGACCCCTTTGGTTGTCATCCGCGGTACCCTTACAGCACATCGGTACGTCGGCGATATTCTACGTCCTGTTTTGTTGGCTTTGATGGCAAGCCATCCCGTGCTTTCATTTCAGCAAGATAATGTCCATCCGCAAACTGTGAGAGTTTCTATGCTTGCTTCGTATTTACCAAACCATTCAGTCACCAAAGTTGCCGGATTTCTCCCCAGTTGAGAACGCTTGAAGCATTATGGGTAAGGCCCTCCAACCGTTTCGGGCTTTTGACGATCTAATGCCATAATTGGACAGAATTTCGCACTATATCCCTCAGCAAGACACCCGCAATTCAATCAATCAGTGCCAAGCCGAGTAACTGTTAGTATATGGGCCCGTGGTAAAGGAATGCGTGATAGACTCGCGCAATTTCTGAAGCTCTTTCTCTTAAATAGATCATCCATTTTTCTGAAATAGTAATCATTTGTTCGTCTTTGCACGTACATCACGTCTACCGATTTCCGTCCTATTCGGATAATTCTTTCATGGTGTGTCGTTTTTATTCGTCTTAAATTGTATCTACAACAAGAAATGTATGCCGAAGTACACAAAACTAAGACATTATAATACGGTATTTAAACTAGACTGCAGCTATGGATCGGAAACGCTTATTTTACACAAGAGCCGGCCGATGTGGCCGAGCGGTTCTAGGCGCTTCCGTCTGCAACCGCGCGACCGCTGCGGTCGCAGGTTCGAATCCAGCCTCGGGCATGGATGTATGTGATGTCCTTAGGTTAGTTAGGTTTAAGGAGTTCTAAGTTCTAGGGTACTGATGACCGCAGATGTTAAGTCCCATAGTACTCAGAGCCATTTTTTATACAGGAAAACAGGCAATGAAAACAGTAAGAAAAAAGGACGCAAAAGCGAAGAAAAATTCTAGACCCAAAAGTTGTAGACGGATAATAACGATTCAGAAGGAACCAGGGTATCAATCAATACACAAATATCCGCAGTAACATTAGAATACGCAGGTTAAAATTCTTTGGACATATCGAACGAATGAACCCAGGCAGACACACAAAACAATTAATCGGTTTTTTTCGATAGGAGTAATCAGATTCTTTGAAATGTGTTAGAAACATCAAAACTAATATCAACTGGGCAAGAATTACGCGAGAACACGTCCGTGAAATCTTCGGGTCAAAAATTCACAAATGGCGAGTTGATCAAGAGGAAAAACCAAGGAAGAAAACTGGAATAACAAAGTCTGAAGAGAGAATGAAAAAATTTGGATGCAGAGGAGGGAAAATGCCTACCCCTAAATACTTAGCGTATTCCTAATGGGCTGATTCGCAAATGATAATAAATGGTTATAAACAAGCTAAATTCCTGAAAAACGGCAAAAATATTATCTTTGCTCGAGGAAGGTAACCCCAAAATCCTTCAAATAATTGTAATGTTAATCAATATGTTGTAGGCAAAAATAATAAATATTAGAATAATAAATAGAAGAACATCCGAAACGAATACAGTGTGGTTTCATTTTCAGATGTTCTCCTCGGAGGAGAGCGTGAAGTGTAGCGGGGATAGCAGAAAGCGCGAACGAGGAATGTGAGATAGGAACCTATGGAGCAGCGTCCTCACCTGGCGAGGTTGACGCGCGCCTTCTGCCCGCCGGAGAGCGAGGTGCCCCTCTCGCCCACGACGGTGAGGTCGCCCTGCGGCAACAGCTCCAGGTCTCGCTGCAGCGCGCACACCCGGATCACCTCCTTGTACCTCCGCCGGTCGTAAGGCCGCCCGAAGACGATGTTCTGCCTTATGGTGGCCGCAAACACCCACGGGTCTTGGCAGGCGTACGACACTTTGCCGTTGATTTTGCAGATGCCTTCTTTTACTGGGAGTTCTCCAAGTAAGGCTTGTAGCAAGGAGCTCTGAAAGTAAGCAATGTCGCTTTTGCCAATAAAATTATCTCTAAGTAACGTAAAAACCTTTTTCTGCGTGCTAGTTAACATTAGTACTAATCAGTGACATTGGCGTTTCAATATCCATATTAGATGCCAGTAATAGATGAAATAATATCAAATTTTTGTGATCTGTTTGGAGACACTATTCCTCATTAAATCGATTAATGGACAGTATTAAAAGTTGAAGGAATAATTAACTTGGCGCAACAAGAAGCGAAAAATATTTGAAACTGTAAGGACAGTTTATATGTCAAGTACGTTAAACGGATTGCTTAAGAAGTTGTATACAATAGATATGCAAAGACGAAAAAACTATCACAAAGCAGGATGACAAATTAAATGCAGTCAAAACAGGCAAGAAGTGAGGAAATAATTTAATGAAGCAGCAATATCTACTCACAAAATAAACGTATGACCACAGAAACCCGCCCTTATGTCTAATGTAAAACGTTAATGATTACACTTCAGTTCCGCAACAGAAATGAATTTTTTACGACGATAGTTAAAAGAAAAATGTAAATTGTAGAATATTATGATGTTCTAAATAATATAGTAAAAATAGTTAACTGTATGAGAATGTCATTATTGTATGTGTTATAAAATTAAAGTTATAGCTTCGCATAGAGTGAATCTCTGAAATAAGTGACTGATAAATGACGTCTTTGGTCATTAATGTGTGGTTTTCGTATACAACAGACTAAATTTCTATTTTGGGAACGTCAAACTATTTTATAACGAAATAATGGATTATAAATTTGGTGAAGTGTACTGTACTGTGACGTGAAGAACACGGCTTGAAAATTTGTATGGAAAATATTGGTTGTGACTGACGACATTTATGGGATGGGAACACTTATCAAAGCTTACGATATCAAGCTGGACGGAGCACTGAAAATTGATCTGTAAATTGCTGGCGATAAACGGTAAGAATAGTAGTACATTTAACTACTACTGTAGCCATTCCAGAAGCGCGCAATACGTGTGTGACTGAATTACGAGCTTATTCCTTTCCTACCTCACATTGATATGAAAACCGAAAACGTTTGATATTCCAGAATGGTTCTCTGTGAGCCGCAGAAACGCGCAAAATTGATTTTGGGTGAATTTATTGAAAATGGAATAGGAAGCTTCGCCATCTTGCTGAGCTACGATAACATTTGATAGCGAGCTTCATACATCGATAACTTTCAAGTTGCAGCCTCGTCAGAGAGGTAAGTTTGCTTAAAAATACAGTATGTCTATGCCCGACGAGTGTCATCATATTAGGCGACGAGACAGTGTGGTTTGATGTAACGTATTCATAGCTAACTGAAAATAACGTATAAGTTTAGCAATTCCAAGTTCAGTTTTTAGAATATTTCAACAATATTAAAACGTATCGTCAGTATTGCCTTTTGCAGTAGTCGGACGTTATTGGCTCTCGCAGTTCGTTTACAAAACCTGAACGTTATTACGACAAACGACTTTATCACGGTACTTGCTGAGACTACAAGATTACCGTATGTTATCTTACTTTTCTTCGTAATGAAAGCAGATAAGGAATCTAGTTAATGTAATAACAGATACTTTAAGTGAGTTAAGTGGGGTGTAAGCAAGATTTTCCATGGAATGGAGTAAAACTTTTCCGCTCTAACTAGTATACCCAGTAAGCTTAGGAATGACTGCAAAATAGAATGAACGACCCCTTTGAATCTAAGGCAGACATATAATTTGTGTCTCCATGAGGATTACGGTGATCTTCGAAATAAAAGCAGACAAGGAATCTCGTTAATGTAACAACAGATATTTAAAGTGAGTTAAGTGGGATGTAAGCAAGATTTTCCATGGAATGGAGTAAGACTTTTCCACACAAACTAGTATACCCAGTAAGTTTAGGAATGACTGCAAAATAGAATGAACGACCCCTTTGAATCTAAGGCAGACATATAATTTGTGTCTCCATGAGGATTACGGTGACTAGTTGGAAATAATTTCACAAATAAAAACACAGAAAATGTCAACAGAATTTTTCTTCAATCAAACAGCTTCACTTTTCACCATAATTCTACGTTAATTACATACACTTCTCTCAATGGTGAACTACTTTAGTGAAGGAGTCCATCGGCTTTTATTCCATTCCGTCCTTTTTCGTAGTGATGTCCTCGAAGTTCATCCCTCAGTTTGTAAAAAAAAAATGGAGTTCACAAGACATCATAGGTGGGCTGTACGAAACTTGAAGCAACAACTACAGCTAAACCGAAATCGCGCAGACCTCGTGTACTGACAGACAGGGACCGTCGAACAATGCGGAGAGTAATTCTAAAATATCTCATAAAATAAAAAGAAGGAATCACTCGTGAGTTCTAGTAATCCATAAAATAAAAAGAAGGAATCACTCGTGAGTTCTAGTAATCCAGCTAGTATAATGACTTAAAAAGAATGTATTACGATTGTGGAGCAGCTCCTCATAAGCCACACATTTCTGTGGTCAGTCGTAAACTACGCTTGAGGTGGTGTGAAGAGGCCACAGGACACCAGATGGCTGGAAACGAGTGACTGAAGTGGTGAATCACACTATACCCTGTGAGAATCGCGAGTGGTCTAAGGCGCTGCAGTCATGGACCGTACGGCTGGTCCCGGCGGAGGTTCGACTCCTCCTTCGGGCATGGGTGTGTGTGTTTGTTCTTAGGATAATTTAGTTTAAGTAGTGTGTAAGCTTAGGGACAGATGACCTTAGCAGTTAAGTCCCATAAGATTTCACAACATTTTTTTGTGACAAGACCGATAGAAGTGTATGTGTTCAAATGGCGAATTTCTGGAAAGCGTTACCTGCCATTATGTGAAATGCCAACGTTGACGTATGGAGGAAGTGATGTGGTCTGAAGGTATTTCTGTCGATAGGGTGTGCTACTTAAGAAAATGCGAACGGATATGAACGTATTTCACGGTATTGTGTACTATGCATAGCAGGGGAACTGTTCGAAGGCAATGGTTGTCAAATATTGTAGAAAGAAGAGAAATTAAACACTTTCCTCGAGCGTATCTAACACGATTTATTATATTTCTAAAACAACAGTATGTATGCCGCCATCCATATCCCACAAATTTGCGCCGCTACATTTTATACTTTGGCAATATCTTAACAACTCTATTGAGTCCTTCTAATGATATCTTATGGACTTGAAATTTACTTCGGTTTGCAATAATATTCATCTGCAGTGATATTATTGAGGATTACATTTTAACCTTCTATCTAGTCACTAAACAGCAGCTGGTGACGAATTTCGAGTTTGTGAGCGAGAAAAGAAATAAATTTCACCCATATTCTATGACGAAATACGCCATCTGCAAGCGTATATCATTTAAGATTCGCTGATTCTATTGGATTAAATCGTTAACCCAGCTACTAACTTCCTGGACTCCCTCTATCGTCTTCATCAAGCGCGAGCTTCCATTTTTATCATCAAAGAACGGTTTCATATTGGCTATATTAGTACATGATAATAACGCGGAAATGGCTTATGCCAAGGAGGAGCTCTCGACGTCCATGGATTACGATTGGCACTTGCTATGCGGCGTCCCCAACAACGCCATCATTCATAATCAGTTGGTAAACTATACGAAGCCATCCTCTGTGATCTTGCTTTGTAGGATTCACACTTGCATGCACTGATTGCTAAATGCACTTTTTCATCCAAAAACTCCATCGCGAAGGACTCGTAGCCATATCACGTCTGCTCACCACAACCTAATGGACGATGAATCTTCATTTCTCAAGGGATTGCTGAAGTATTATTAGTTTTACAATCTTGAACTTGATACGCATATAACTGTACACGTATATACGTTTTATTCAAATTTTAATTATTCCAACACCCTTGACGGGTCTTTATGGTTTTAAATGAGAGTGCATTGAGGAGAAAAAATATTTCCAATTACTCTTAAAAGACAAGTATCACAACCTTGGCCATTGATTCTGGGCGCTGTGGTATCATCCTGTGCCCTTTTCTTTTGTGAATGGATTACAATATGTGCGAATGTGTTTCAACCAAAGCACAAAATGGTTTAAAATTTTGTGAGAGTCTGCTTAAGTCAGTCCCTAACTAATTAACCTTAGAATTTCTCTGTATCTAAAATTTTAATCCCTAGTGTGGGCGTCTCGGGCATGGATGTGTGTGATGTCCTTAGGTTAATTAGGTTTAAGTAGTTCTAAGTTCTAGGGGACTGATGACCACAGAAGTTAAGTCCCATAGTGCTCAGAGCCATTTGAACCATTTTGAACCTAGTGTGGGCGATTTGTCTCGATGTATGTTCTAAATTTCTAGTATCATGCAGTCTTAAATGGTGTAAGGAATTATTATCCTTTCTGATCTCGTTGAACATTGTTCGTCTTTAGCACTGGTAACATTCGAAACGTAGAAACCCGTGACTGTTGAGAAAAAAAGGAAGTGTCTCAACTAGTTTATCCAGTTTTTTGATGATTAGATGAAGGGTGATATTTTCAGGACAGTTCATTTAATTGTTTTAGTTAACAGACAACAGCAAAAACGAATGCATTCAAGACGTAGCATCGATACTTGAAAATAAATCTTTTTCTCCGAACACAACACGTTCTCCCTTACGGTACCTGGCACGCAACGGAATTTGGAAAATCTTTTCTTTGGTACACTGAAGCATCTAGATTACTTTTCAGATCTCTCATGTAAGGACTTCATAAGTGCTTTGTAAATTTGGAAATACCACAACAAAAGATGAAGTATTACCGAGGGAAAATGAACTGATTCTAATGAATAACTTTCTTCAAAATCAATTTTTTTCAGATTTTAGAGACTAGTTATGCAGAAATTACTTTGATTATTTTTTATTGTTAATAAAGAAAAACTGAACTTGTAACTGTTGGATTTCTTCGGAAAGGCATGACCCTTTCAGCGCACTCCCATAGCGTGCGGTACGATTTTTTCAGCCCGTTCATGCACATACGTATGGTACGGCTCAACGGATATGGTGAACGTATTGCTCACCGCACTCAATTATGATAAGAAACGCGGTTAGTTTCAGTCACTGCTACCCGTAAAGAAGTTGGGTGCAGAAATATGTAACATGTGGTGAATTAAATTTAGTGCACACTCGTTGTCACGGATTAAAGACGGTTTGAGATAGTTGCGAAAAGTTTCTTCACGACGAGGTAGAGCGCTTGGACTAAGCAGATGTTGCAGATGTCCCTCAACGTTACAGCTAAGAACAGCAAATAATGGTGATAATTTGAAACGACGTTTGGAAGTAGGTAGACAGGATATGAGGAAAGCTCAGTGGGCACAGATTCACTCACCTTACCTGCCCCAACAAGGCCAACGACGCCGACCAGCTGCCCCTGGTGGACTCGCAGGTTGACATCCTCCAGCGTGTTCTCGCTGAGAGTGTCCACCCACTTGGCGGTGACGCTCTCCATGATGACCGCTTCTTCTTCTTCCTTCTCTTCCTTATCGTAGTCGTGACTCACTCCATTCTGAACTATGGACAGCTTCGAAGTATTCATCACGTATTCTTCATTCATCAGAAAAGTCTGTCAAGGGAAGCAATATGCAGAACTGTATTATCGAAGCCAGCAAGTGAATGTATTACGGAAAAGATGTTTATCTAGTTTACAGATACAGCAAAGAAATAGGAGATTAAAATACACTGACGGACTTTAAAATTGCAACACCAGAAAGCACAGCAAACAATGAAATTCTAATTACTGTGTGTATGCAGTGCATTAGCAAGAATACACGAATAAGTTTGTAAGTAATTTGGGGTTACGCACAGCGCGAAATTCAGTAGACAGAGCTGCCACATCTGGCTGTAGCAATGGCTCTCGAGTCAAACTGAAGTTGTATGACATGTACGGGTTCTTCGTGCTGCTTCAGCTCTACGACAAATTCATCAGTACTAGTGCCTGGCGAGAGGTGGCGTGCCAGTACCTCGGCAATGCATGACTGCGTATTTTCAATGGGCTTGAGACCTGGAGAGCGTTCTGGCCACCCTCCATATCAAGGTAGGTAAGTCGGTACGGGCAACTTGTGGAAAGATGACGTCACGGGGACCTTGAAGCTCAAGCGGAACCATCAGCTTTAACACTCTGGAAATGTAACGACTACTGTCCAAATTACCTGCTATGGGAACCAGAGGTTATCGTGTTGTGTACTCATTGGCACCGTGGCATTGCGCCAGGAGCTCGGCCCATCTGACATAGACGATTGCAGTTTGATAAAATTCGTTCTGCTCGGAATGTTCACATACGAATGTGTCCATTGAGCTGCTGTACGTAGATTGGGGACTGGTCTCAAAAAAGAAGGTGGTGCCTCTTTCGTATTTCCAGTGTAGTCGCTTGGCGCACCGCTGTCGTCATACCTCTCTCTGCTAGCAGTTTGTTATGCGACAAATTAGTAAGGGAACGGGAAAGTAAAATTATCTAAGTTCGAACACCCGTCTTTACTCAGTCACGCGGAAGTATCAACAGCCACTAGTCGGGAATTGTAAACATTTCAACACCGTTACTCGGATAGGAAGACAGAAATCTCGACACTCTTGCGTGCGACTGTGAGCGAGCTCACAGTGAAACGGTTACAAAAGCACAGTCCGAGCTTCTTTCATTACTCTCGTAATTTGATGTAAGAGATGATGGCTTGCGGAGTATGGATGTAGATGTAGATGTAGACACTATACAGGACGCAACATCGCCTAGCAGGAGTTTGACTAAGCATTAAAGACACTGTAACAAATTCGTTAAGGAAATTTAGAGCAATTGAAGGCCGCTGACAATTCGAGAAGAGCAGAATCTATTCGGTCACTGTGAATGAATGGTGTCTAGAGCCGAGCGTCTCCTTCACGACACAAATACTCTACCCCCACTAGCTTAGACCACTCGATCAGTATGATCGACGGCGTCCATGTCATTTACACTCGATTCTCTAGTTATAGTATGGTAACAGCTTGTGTGTGGAATTGTTCTAGTGTTGGTCCTACACTTGCTACCTCGCAAGAAGATCAGCAATCCGTAGATGTGTATAATAAAGTCCAGCGTCTACTGTCGAAGTTACCACAGCAGCCAGCACTGATGGGTAGTCCATGGGTCTACCAACACGGTAGAAGCGGCCTTAAGACTTTAGCGTCTCACGGGTCTGCCGGCCTACCATACCGGCGGGCCAGGATCAGCATACAGCACGACATCACGGCATTCGACATCGCGGACCACCCAGGGGGACAACACGGACAGTAATCTGGAAGGGATTGAGAACTCAATGTAACGTCGTGTGGACCAAACACACACTTCGCGGTCACCTCGCCAGCGGGTGGCAAACCGCTGCACCAGAGTGTCATCGACTTCCATTCCGCGCTGACGCAGCGTCCTCGGCAGCTGTGAGTCCTGTGTTGGATTCAACGAGTTCCTCTGCAGATTACACAGACGCCAGCCGTCGCAAAAGACTCGGCAACGACTTGTATTCTGAGTAATAACCGGAATAATCTTGAACACTGTGTTATTGCGTCTAACGATGTCACACAGGTCCTCAGTCTGTATCCTGGAAAACCGGTAGAGGTTTCCAGCCAGGCAGCGGGCGACCTCTACAGCAGCAAGGGAAACCGTAATAGTGGTCTCCGTGGTGGCAATAGGTCAGATTCGTGGCGCTGTGCGTGTGGATACTTGTCTTACTACAAACAAATCCATTCTTGACTCAAGGTACGAGGCATCGCTTTTGCGATACTGCACTGCCGAGCAAACAATATTTATGTCTCTTGGATACCAATGGTATGGGCTCGTTGAGGTCATGTGTGGTGTTGAATAAGGCCGTTCTTGCTACCTCGCAAGAAGATCAGCAATCCGTAGATGTGGATAATAAAGTCCATCGTCCACTATCGAAGCACAGCAGCCAGCACTGATGGGTAGTCCATGCGTCTAACAACACGACTCCCTCCACGGTAGAAGCGGCCCTAAGACTTGAGTGTTTGTATGACAGTCGTCGGATCCCGACCAACGCGGGAAGCAATATCAGGGTCCGATAAACCACAGTCTCTGTATTCAACGATCCAGCCGCTGTAGAATTCCATCACGTGTAGGTAAATCTTTCTCCTTCTCAAATGAATCGTAACACTATCTTTTAGCAAACAAACGACACTCAAATGCAATTTCTGTTTGAAAAAGCCAATACGTAATCTTTCATTACATATAGAATAGATGGCGTTATACCTTTCTATCATGTGCGATTGAGCTGAAATGCTAACTGCATCCAAGCATTAGTACACTTCATGCCAGTGTAGAGTTTTTTGCATGTCGATTGATGGTGTTGTAGTTTTAATAGCTATTATTTAAAACGTAATATATTCACAGCAGTAATTACAAATGACTTTTTCTTGAGAATTGAAACACACTCGCTTAAGATGTCGGTCTTCAGTACTAATAAACAGGAATACGATTAATTTGACACATCTGTTTAGTATTTCGTGGTGAATCTTCAGTGCGCAGTTCCAAAGCCTTGAAAGAGAAGATATGTGAAATCATCTAAGGTTCTCGTATTCTCACAGAATTTCATTGCGTAGTCTCTGACTCATGTTGTGGAGGAATAGAGACACATTATAATTCCGATCTAATCGTTGTTGTTAAAATTTTTGTCTTTGTCAAACTAATAAAAGGATTAAACTTCCTATAGTTTGCAATAAAAAATTACGTTTTTTATTGCACAAAGAAACAGTAAGTTTTCAGTAATACGATACGTACACTGATGTGCAAAAGTTACGGACGAAAGTAAGTCTTGCATGATGTGTTACTGCCAAGTAACATAGCTCGATGAAACTTGGACCACATAGAAGACACTGAAGTCTCCGCTAGTCATGGTGGTCTCCTAGACATCATAAAAGACGGGGCATGATTTTTAAAAGGGTGTGTAATGCATCCTCCACAACGTGCTTCCATGCTGTCCACAAAGTTGGTAAGCAGTTCTTGTGGTAGGGCTTTCCATTCCTCCGCCAGCTCGGTTGCCTGCTAAATGATCGCTGGTGGATGCTGGCGTACTATAATACGCCTCCCCAGTGTATCCCACACGTACTCAATGTGATTTAAGTTGGAGAAACGGGAAAGCCAATCCATTCGTCGAATATCCTTCCGTTCGATAAGAACGCCCATTGTCATCCATAAAATGAAATCAGAGACAATCGCACCCCTGAAAAGACGCACATGGGGATGGAGTATTGTGTCACAACGACACTGACTGGTGATGTACCGTGTTCAAAGGTTTAGAGGTCAGGACGCTCTTGAAACATTGTGCCTCCAGACACCATAACACCTGGACCGCCAAAACGTTGCAAAATGATCATATCAACGAATGGACTAGCCTTCCTATTCTCCCGGCTTAAATACCATCGATAACGTGTGAGTTGCGTTGGGAGACGTATTATAAGATGTCCACATCCACCAACGATCATTCAGCATTTGTCAAGCGCTTTGATGGAGGAACTGAACACCCTACCACCAAACTCCCTACCAGTCTTGTAGCCAGCGTGGGAACTCGTTGCAGTGCATACATTACCGTCCACGGTATTACAAACCTTATTAAGTACCATATCCCGGCGTTTCCAATGTCCAAGGGACCACTGTATATCGCGGTGACTTCAATTTAATTATTGTCTTTGAATAAAAGTGTTATTTCTGTTCATCTCGTAGCGTATTTATTTCAGTTACCTTTTGTACTACACTGTAGTAGTTCTTTTTATGTACAGTCCAAGTTTCATAGAGATATATTACTTGGCAGTGACACAATATACGAAGGTTACTTTCCCCTTAAGTTTTGCAAACAAGTGTATTAGCGCCGTCACACATCAGTGCCAACTATCTTTAATCACGTGTTCTACAGAGGAGGACAAGCAATAGGTCCACCCTTTACCATTTCATGCGAAATGTGCTTGGAGAGCTGCATCAAACCAGTCTCAGGACTGAAGACAACAACAACAACAGTGCTTCACTTGTTCCTCACACCTCTGACGTGCGGTTCTAGGCGCTACAGTCTAGAGCAGAGCGACCGTTACGGTCGCAGGTTCGAATCCTGCCTCGGGCCTGGATGTGTGTGATGTCCTTAGGTTAGTTAGGTTTAATTAGTTCTAAGTTCTAGGCGACTGATGACCTCAGAAGTTAAGTCGCATAGTGCTCAGAGCCATTTGAACCATTTGAACACTCCTGACAGTGAGAAAACATTATGTACAGGACAACGATCGACAGTATCAAGAAGATGAATAATTAATACTGATCCGAAGTGTGTGTAGAAAATTTGCTGAGTGGTATGGGGACCACTCAACACTTTCTTTTTAGTCATCTACAAACTATTTCTAGTTGGCTAGAATGCGCTTTGAGCAGAACTTACATGCTATCGGGAATTATCAGAGAAGCCTTCTGCGAAACCTGTAAAGGCACCGAAGTTACACTTATTTGGAGGAAAAGCAGTGCAGACAGTGGAAGACTGTGACTATCTCGTAGCCCGAGCTTAATGTCCCTTCGATGACAAGTTGCGGATAATAGACTTGGATTGGAGAATGATGAGGCAGGATATCGACAAAGATCTTTTGTCCTTCTGAACGGAACCATGCCAGTATTTGCCGGAAACGGTTTAGGGCTACCCCTGAAGACATGAGGATTTGAACTATTGCCCTCCTGAATTCCAGTTGTTTGCCTTAACTACAGCGCCAGCTCGCTCGATAGTAGTTATCGAATTGTTAGCACAACATCTCGTTTACTGATGTGATGGTCTGCAGAAGAGATGATAATCTCTGCCAGTCAATCTGTGGCAGCTTAATCCGTTTTGCCTTCTCAGAAGCACGCGCCTATTTCGTGTGAGCATCTTCTCCATTTGACGGTGTTGTCCGTCGTTGTACTTGTTGACGATCAGCCTGAACGTGGCGAATCGTCCGTAGATTTCTTTCCGTCCCGAAAGCATTTCAGCCAATCTTGAACATATTTTCTGCCTACGGCCCCTTTATGCCCTAAAATTTATGAAAAACTTGATTTTTATACTACGACACAAGTCGTCACACTCATTACGTTCGACTGGCCAAAGCAGACAAATTTGCTTCGCGTTAGTGTGTCAGACTCTCACTTATCGACAAGTTTCTCCTTGCACATGCGCCTGCACACAGTTCTGACACATGCTGCCTTTTAGATGGCACTGCATTCGCCTCATTTTTTAGGCACACCATGCCTAACGTATAACAGAAAATCCGGTGTAAGAAGTCAACGGTGGTCTGATCATGTCATGTGATTCCTAAAATCTAATAAATATTATTCATTACAGTTTTGAGAAACATGCCAATCTCACCTGCAGCCTTTTAACCGAGACCAGAGCCTCAGCTATTTCGGCGACTCCTCGGACGAACATCATTGACATTGTCTGCGCCAAAATGTTGAAGTACGTGAGGACCACGAACACCTAAAATAGTAAGCGTAGTCAAATGAAAAATGTACTGGTATTTAATTTAAAAAAATTGATTTTAAGTTTATTGTTTCACAATGCTGCAAACAAATTCCGTTTCATTTTCCTTTCATTCATTTTGTCAACTCGCACTGTTTCAACCACTTTCTGAATATAAGTTTCCCAAGAAAGAAGAAAGCGATCGACTTTATTGTCCATTCTAAGTCGTCATCGTTAGAGTTGGAGCAGAACCTCGGATTTGACTTGGCCGAGGGAGTAAATGTTGTTTAAGGAACCACCGCGGCATTCACTCCAATTGATTAAGCGACAACATGGAGATGTCTATGGATCACCTTTCTCGAAAATGAAATCACTACACAAACTGACTAGGGTTTCAGCCACGAATCCAACATAAATTCATGGAGAAGATCCGTTTTGAATACGATATATTTGTTCTCATATTAACAAGAAAGCTTCGGCTACTGGAATTCTTGATGGTGCTGCATGGAATGATACTGAAATTTGCGTCAGTAGACCAGAAAAGTTGTCTAGAAGTCGAATGAAGTTTTCTTTAGATCCGCTACCTCATTATCAATTAAGAGTAACAAACTTAATGTGCTTAAAGATCTTCAGTGTGTTAGTTCTGCACACAATTCACGAATATGAAACAAAATGCGAAAATACTTAATTATTTAATTTATTTTTTTTGTCACGGTGTTTTCAGTACCTCTCCATTATTGCAATACCAGAGTGGATACGTACAGTATCTTGATGGTATCACATCTCATCTGATAATCTTATCCTATTACTTCCCCCTTATTCTTTGCCCAGTCAACTTCTTCCACAGATTGATTACATCTGTACTGTTGCCACACGTTTAGGAACTCATTATTCACTTTCGACAAGAACGTAATGAGGACATCGCTTAATGTCAATGAGACTGACATTTCATAAATTGTATAGATTCATTGTTAGATATGTTTTCATCATCATTATTATTATCATTATCACTGTGATCATAATTACATGTTGATCATATACTAGTAACGTAGACTGAGTGCTCAATGAAAGAGAGCCCCTGAAGGACCTAATCTTGCCAGGGGAAATAAATGCATTACTAATAAATAAAAATCGAATGGAAAACTTATATTCCTTCTGCTGAGGTTTTGTGACAAATGAAATACCAGATGATTTAATAGATTATTGATTAAGTAAAAACATAGCGAGATAGCCTGATTTGTAACCATGCACAAGAAACAAATGAAAAATGGGAACGGATTATTCTAGACAACGTAACCTAAGCGGGATGTTCCAAAAGAAAACAAACGTTCTGAGAAAACAATGAAAAGGAACCATACATTTATGTATGGTTTTATATTCATAATGGTCTTAACGTGTGCCTGTTGCCTCTTGAAACATCCTTCACCAAGACCGTCAAATTAAGGTACTATGGTTTTAGGGAACTGGTATCTAAAACTAGCTTTGTCCAGTACCTCTGGACATTCGGTGAACTGCTCTCACTGGGACGTACCTTGTCTGCCGTAAGATCGCTGCCCAGCATCACATATGTTATCAGTGTACAGCACAGCGCTAGACGCGTGGTGCAGAGGTTGAACGTCATGAAAATACCTCTGATGTAGGACGTTTTAATGACCACCTTCAGTTCCGCCCTGAGAAATTATTAATTGTAGAAAGCAAGTTATTTAACAGTTATCATTATATTTCTACTTCAGCTAAATTTAAGAACTACACAGTGAGTGTAGTGAACTGATTACTTCAGTCGTACTGGTGCACAAATGAGATCAATCAATTTCATATTAAGTCCGTCTGCATACTTGACATATACAGTCTTATTAGAGTGTATAAACCTATGTTTCCATTACTGTATTCATTCGGTGTAATATCTTTTCATAATTACTCTATGGTAACACGCTGCAACCTGCACCGTGACGATCTTCATCAGCATATAGTAAGAATCTAAATATAATTTATGACAGCCGCAATTTGAAATTTGTTACGTAAAATCTGAAGTCAAAGGCAAAGCCGAAACTTATGCAGACATTGCTCACCTCCTGGCTGCTTCGATCATCTTTGAGAAAGGCTTTTCCCACGCATACATTTTAATGACCTGTATTCCAGAAATAATCTCGTCTGTCAAACGAACCCTTTCGTCTGTTTTAAAAGCTGTCCGTCGTCGGAATATTGCTGACAATTTCCCAGTGTAAGCTGAAAAAGAAGATCATGCATGTTTAGTAGTAGAGGTAAATAATAATATATCAGCAAACGATAACTTTATCGACTGCGTAATGCTATTTCTACTTAATTAATCCTGTTAATTAAATTGCATAAAACACAACTCGAACACAGACGATTATTTACAATATCTTATTTTTGTTTTGAGCGCACGTTACTTACTAAACTGAGTAAATGGTATTTGCTATGTTTTGTTCTGGCATTAATTTGGCTTGAGTTGTTCTGCGAAAGTGAGAGTCGTCCTCTTGCATTGCTGAAAGTGTGACACACAATGCTCGGAGTAATCTGAAGTAGTAGTAAAAGTGTAAAATCTTTTACTTACCCATAATATCAAGGACAATCAAACAATTTAAAATCCAAGATGTCAACTAGTCTATATTAAACGAAGTGAAAGTCCAGATCAGCAATAGCTATTTATTGTGTTTTCCCCTGTATGACGACCGATTTCATACCCTGGACGTACATCTTCAGAACATATAAAACTAATACTTCATGTGTCACTACTTCCAAGGTGCAAGTGGGCATAAAAACATGTCACTCCTCGGTAAAACCATGGATGAACCGGCAGATGGGCAACCGATCCGAACCGTGCATGATCGGTAATAATCTCCAAAACGCTTTCAAAAGACGAGCCTGAACACCACATGACAATCCACGTCTGACAGGATAAAACCATCGTCAAAATCTGGGGGGGAAACAAAGAATTAAAAGACACATGGCTCCAAGCACTATGGGACTTAACAACTGCGGTCATCAGTCCCCTAGACTTAGAACTACTTAAACCTAACTAACCTAAGGACATCACACACAGCCAATGCCCGACGCAGGATTCGAATCTGCGGCCGTAGCAGCAGCGCGGTTTCAGACTGAAGCGCCTAGAACTGCTCGGTCACAGCGGCCGGCAGGAGTCTTCAAATACAAAAGTATATTGGCAGACGTTAAACAGACTGTACGTTACAGTGCTGGCCATACACTGAATACTTTACGTAGCCACTAGTTAGCGTTATATGCCACAACCAAACCTGAGGGGCAGGGCGGTCGTGAGAGAGTGAAAGTTAAGGTGGTCCTGTTGACAGGGACTGAGAGAACAGTTTTACAACTACCGACGGTATCACGGAGTCTGAAGCTCTAGTTGATAACACAGAATGTGAGTTCGTATCGCCAATAAGTTTTAGTTTTGACCGCGAAGATGTTACGATATTGAATCTGACCCAATATCATAAAGTAAACGAAGCTCCGTTTCTAAACTACTGTCGCAACAGTGAGAAGACAGCTTGGTAATATTTTATCGCCTGGTAGAGCCGCAAAATTCGCAGTAAAGGTTATTGGGTCGGACCCTCATTGTTCGACGGCGTCACGAGATAAACAGAAACAAATTGCAATGTTACAAAATGCCGGAGCACCTTTTGATCAAAGTTATGAAAGACTGTTTCAGAGACTCGCTTTTTTTTGCATTTAAATGATAAGAGAACTTTCATAGACTGCTGCTGCTCAGAACAGTGGGAAATTACAGTATCTGTTGGATTTGTTAAAACGTTAACGCGTGCGATGCTTACCTTGTATGGGAACGACGACGAAGACGACGGCGACCCCGACGAATCCCGCGACGCCGATCTCGTTGTAGAGGAAGTACATGCATATGATGGCGGTGAGCGGCGCGGCCCACATGTGGTGTATGAAGACGGATACCAGGTCGAATCGGCTGACGTCGTTGGACAACAGGTTCACCACCTGCCCAGCCGCCGTTTCCCCTAGCGCCGTACGGCTCAGGCGCAGCGACTGCAACCAACGACACACGCTATACACTTCATGTAGCAGATTGCGTATTTGGAGCCAGAGAAAAAGTATACTATACGATCAAAGTTATCCGAACATCCTATGTAATGCGGAATTGAGCAATAGGTAACAACAAATCCAGCAGGGACGTTTCAGCCCTCATAGAAGTCGATTGTTGGTGATGCGATTGTGAAGTGGGAGCACGGAAGAACATCCACATCTAAACCAAGACCAGGAAGACGCCATGTACTGACGGCCACAGACCGTTGAACAATGCATAGGATGGCTGTGGAAAATGGCATGATATCAGTGGAAGGGAACACTCGTGAGTACCAAAGTGCTACCAGCAGTACAGTTAGCACAATGTACGTAGGAGTTAAAATGAGTGGGTATAGTCGTCGAGCAGTTCTTCATAAGCCACACACTTATATAAACAATGCCCGGTGACACCTGAGGTGCTGTAAAGGGCAACGCCATTGGGCGGTGGATGACTGGAAACGAGTGGTTTGGGCTCGTGAAGACTACTCCCTGTGGCAATCCGATGGAAGGGTTTCGGTTTGGCGAATACTTGGAGAACATTACCTGCCATCATGTGCAGGTCTAACACTGAAGTACAAGGGAGGTGGTAAAACGTTATAGGTAAGGGTGTTTTTCGTAATCAGGGCGTCGCCCTCTTATTGCGCGTATGAAAACGCTAAACGCTGAAGAAAATGAATATATTTTGCAGCATTGTGCACTACGTACAATAGGGGAACAGTTCGAATACGGTGATTGTATCACCATGACTAGGCAGCGTGTGTGAGGCTCGTTTGTAGATAATAACATTCCTGAAATGGATTGACCTACTCAGGCTCTCGGCCTCTACACCTTAGTGATAGGTTATAAAGTCAGCTTAGCTCCAAACCCATCACTCAACATCATTGTGTTATCTGGTTTCAGCTCTCGAGGTAAAATGGACTGTCATACCTCCACAAATATTCAGACTCATCACTGAAAGAGTTACCAGCAGAGTTCTAGATGTCGTAAAGGCGAAGGATGGGCACTGATAGGTGTCCGGATGCCTTTGATCAAACACTGTACGCGAGATCTGAAATTTCGCCATAATTATCAAGCGTACATGTTGTGTGCCATACCCCTCTACAGCATGTCAAGACTCTCTCCGCTGAAAGAATGAATCTCGTCCGATATGAACTAAGCCAACGGAGCAAAGACAAATCCTAATCCAGACTTTCCTCTTATGCCCCATTATATTATTTAACTATATAATCATACTCATGTACAGACCTAAAAAGGTCATCAACGGGAATCGAATTTGGATGCCAGTGAAATTTAAAAGAATATCTTGAGACTAGACTATCACAATTGTATTTTAATATATATTTGCGAATTATTTTGTGGTAAAAGAATAAGCTGTTCCCTACATTATACTTACAAGGAACCCCCTGATTGCGATATAGTAAGTTCAGTCTTTAGTAAGGTTCCTTTGAAAGTGTTAACAGTTATGATAGGAAAGTATTAGCCGCTAATGGCTTACCGTGCGCATCAGGAGGGCGACAGATGGTTCAAATGGCTCTGAGCACTATGAGACTTAACATCTGAAGTCATCAGTCCCCTAGAGCTTAGAACTACTTAAACCTAACTAACCTAAGGACATCACACACATCCATGCCCGAGGCAGGATGCGAACCTGCGACCGTAGTAGTCGCGCGGATCCGGACTGAAGCGCCTAGAACCGCTCGGCCACCAAGTCCGGCGAGGGCGACAGAAAATGAATGTCCGAGAAGTGTAGAGATCAACTTTCTGTGGGATGTATGTATTACACTTCACAAAATTGACATCGTCGACATTCAAGAACTGCTCAAAACAAACAAATAATTTGCACCATGAACACCGAAAGAAAAGTGACCACGCAGGGTCGCATCACCCATATCGAAGGCGGACTCCTTGTGAGTTACAAACCGTGCTGCATGTTCAACAAGGTATCCACTCTTAAAGAATGCATACAGAATCGTACCGGCGTAACGGAGTGATTAGGACTGGTGGAATGTGCTGTGTCGTGGAGCTTATCGTGAGACTGGTTACCTCTTAAGGCGTAGCTGCAGATACCGTATAATACGTTTTATAGCCACGGAAAAATCATACATCCAGAGGTGAATTCGTCCATTAGTTTCAGGTGATATGAACCGCAATGTCATACATTTTTCAGTAGGTACACTTTGCTCTAAGGGAGGATGATTTTTACACGCAGACCAGGAATCAAGCAAAAGCAAGTTATTTTGACCCACTGTTGTCCAAAATCAGTGTTCGTACCATATTTGCAGTTCTCTTACGCCATGTCCCCACTGACCTTGCAAGATCACGCACACGAGAAAGAATCGTAGGGGGCAGGCACCTCCAGCTTCTCACAACACAATAAATAACTTTCCATCCAATTTACCATTCAGATTAACAGTCGGCATAATTGTATACGAATGCGTTAAGGCATTGATGTTAGCTGATCTTGATATAACTCTCTTGGTACCTCTGATTTCAAGGATTCCTTTCATATGTATTTTTTCTTCAAATCCCGATTGGTCTAAGTTAAAAACAAATTCCCTAGTGAACGGTGGGATAAGTTTGTTTATCCCACTTACAAATTTTTTGGCCGATTCCACAGTTTGCTGCGCATCGACAAGTTGACGCATTGTTTGAAATTTCGTTATCTTACATCTTCCAATTCTGTAGCACTGTCTGAAGTTATGCAACAATCCACAGCTTCCCTTGAAATCACTGTAGTCGCACGCAGTTTGATGTGCATAATGTAGTAGGTCACTATCATGCACATTTTGTCAATTTATGTTGTATCCTTGAATCGCGAATATCCAGGTTTTCTTACAAGTGCGCCTTGTCCTCCCTTGAATCTCCTGAGTTTTGTTATGTACTATACGGTTATATTGCAGAGAATTTATTCGGAATTGTTCGTAATAGTTTTCTTCTATGGTGCGGATGATCTATGTGCGTAATTATGTTTAGTACCCTCTCCTTGGACAACGATTGATCTTTACTACATTTCACTGGAGACGGGATTTGTGCCTCCCTGTCTGACAAGGATGGTGAACTATATGACTCGGCACCTGACTGAGTATCAGTTTCACTTGTTAAACACGGATCGTCATCATTGTCCGCAGAGTCGGGCGTATACTACACCACACGTTCCACTGATTCGCGTTGCATAAACGCTAATATTTCCTCTAACTCTTCTGTCTCATTATCTGAAATTTCTTGGTTTCCTTTCGAACGAAATGCCAGCTTCGGCAACTGTTATTTGAGATATAATGCAATGTTTGCGTTCTTTATGCTTGCCATTGCTCTGCTTTGTACCACTGTAACACTGTTGTGAGCTACGCTCTGTAGCTTCATGCTGTGCTCGCCATTGGATACCTCGAGTCCCACCCCCCGCTGCCATTATCAGCAAATATTGTGTTTGCATAGTAGACAATATGTGGGGCGTCGAATGCCGTAAACGCCATTGGCCTTTTGGACTTTGTACTCAAGGAGTTCCTTGTTAGACACGAACACAGAGTTTAATTTATATTAGTAGCAAAAATAATGTTGCCGTTAGGTGAAGGAACGGAGCGTCACCATAGGCTGGTTATAGCTGTTTCTCTGCACACATAACATAATTGTCGTTTACATCTTTCACCAGATCGATTGGCTCGGATACTTCAGAGAGTACAGCAGTATTCTGATGCGGGCTTTCATCATGGCTAAGCGGTCGTAATGCATTTGCGATTGAGCACTTAGCTGACGTTTCATAGTGAAATTTCACACATGTTCTATGTGACAGTATTAGATACCACTGACTTAGGTCGAACAGTAAGAATTTTCATGTGTTTTGTTAGCTAATTGTGATCTAAATAAATCAAATAATTTTTAATTGCAGCTCCTCCCTTTTTCATTCTGCATCAAGCCCTGCTGACGGAATATACTACTCTAACACATTTGGTTACACAGACATTACACATAGTATATAAGATGCAGCAGTTCACAACTGGACGAGCCTAATAGAATCGCTTGGTTCTCTGCGTATTGTTACACAGTTAATGAAATGCAGCCGACATTGAGAACAACTGTTTCATTTTTGACTGAGGTGGAGTTGCTGTCTTGATTTATTTAATGATCAACAGTCTGTGAATGATTAACATGTGATAAAAATCATTTATGACGAAATTCGAAAATTGTCTTCGGGGGTTGGTGTCACTGTTAGCCGGCAGCAGTGTACAACAGCGGAATCTCGAAACTACTTTCGCAACAAGATAAATGCCTCAATCGCCTTTCGAAATGCGTGGAAAAATTTCTCACAATTACCTGGTACACTTTTATAGCTTGATGTCCTTGTTTTATTTCATTGTGGCAGAATTTAAGTAATGTCAATGACAATTCGGTTGTCCCTTGTATACGAGTTGTTTCGGGAGGAAATGGAGATTATAGTAAAGGCTATTTGAAAAAGGAAACATCATTCAAACAAACGCTCATTTTAATATACAGCCATTTCGAACCGTCTTGCATGGTAGCGGTGCATCTTATAAAATTCTCCATGCAGAAACATTTATATTTCGCCATATATGTACGATAATTCCATATGTCCAGTATATTCTCCTCTATACTCCAACAAAATTTCTAGCTCTTAGCGGCAGCTTTTCTCAGTACTGTGCTAACCTTTCAAGGAAAGATCGCGACGCCTAGAGGAAGGCAACTATGCAAACGCTGCAGTACGCGAGGTTACCTCCTTTTTTTCTCGTAAAATGCGAGAACGTATTGCTGTGTTTCAGCATATCCAAACAGTCTAATAGCATCCACCTGCTAACCGCTTTCCAGTAGACATCAGTTGATGTCTAGCCTTTTGCCCACTCATGGTACTAAAAGTCCAGCAAAAGTTAAAAACCATTCAACAAACAAGATCGCATTATTTTTTTTTTTTTATTTAAGACAACAGGTTTCAAAAGACTATACTTTCATCTTCAGACCTTAAAATCTTTTATTGTAAAACACGTTCATTTTACGCTGACCTCACGCACGAGCTGTGAAGTGGATAATAATAGCAGATATTTAAAAACATAAAGCACCTTGCGCAACAGGCTATGTCGATATACATATTGCTCACAGTTGCATGTTGCATCATACAAACACGGTACACAACGACACAACTATTTACATATACTGAACGTATTCTAAACAGTGCGAATCCACTTTACATAGCGTATACGTTACATTTCAGTTGTACCTTATTCTAAACAGCGCGAATCCACTTTAAATGGAGTATAAGGTACAACTGAGTTTTACCTTAGTCGCCATTTAAAGTGAATTCGCATTGTTTAGAGTACGTTCAGTATATGTAAACAGTTGTTCTATTGTGTACCGTGTTGTTTGTATGATGCAACAAGCAGCTGTGAGCAATATATATGTTGACATAGCCTGTTACACAAGGTGCTTTATGTTTTTACATATTTTAGTGGATAACAAATGTTTTATAACGTATTATTTTTATCTTCTTGACATCTTGTGCGTGAGTTCAGAGTAAAATGAACATGTTTTACAACAAAAGATTTTAAGACCTGAAGATGACAGCATAGTCTGTTGAAATTCGTTGTCTTAAATAATAAAAAAAATTATGCGATTTTGGCTGTTGAATGAGAAAATCCAGTTCAGCACAAATCCATCTACCGTGCTGCGGCACTCACTAATGCATGAGTCCGGTGATTCACAATGGCTCTACGTTGCCTTTTGGTGTACATGTTCGCCTGCAGATCCCGGAAAAAATTACTATTTTTCTTTACATTGACAGAAGTAGCCAATCAGAAGATTGATGTTAGTGAATTATTATTCAGTAGCTCTGATACCAGAGGGTAAGAATGTTTAGGTCTTTTACCGTTTTCGTTTGTTTAGGCGAATATAGCTTTCAGGTGGCATTCGATAAACTGTAAAGTCATGTGTAGTGAAAATTTTCCTATGCCATTTACTATGGACTACCATAAATTTGGGAAAGCCGGCTCTTAACACCACGACAACCAGTAACAAAACTGACTAGCTGCGACATAGTCGCATTTATGAGATGTGTTGATCCAGAAGGTATATGAATTTCTTTATTAACGGTCTATTCTCACTAAATACGAACCTCAGACCCGATCATAGCTTACAACTCATAATATCTTTCTTGTCAGTTAGCACAAGTTATAAAAGTATGATGGAACACCGAGCATTCTGTTGCTGTGCTAAGACGATATATACCATGCCAGTATGATCCAAAATGGATAGGTCGAGCAGAGCCTGTACACGGGGGTTGAAGAGCACCCGACCTCAGTCATTTAGAATTTTCTATATGGAATCATCTCAAAAGATAAGTGTACAGCATTACCGTAGATCCGCTTGAAGAATCGAAGCAGCGAATGGTACAGTCTTGTCAAGCTTTACGAGATGATCAAGGGGTGTTTGAAAGAATTCGTAACCCACTGCTAAGACGAGTGTCGTATTCTATCCGAATGCGAGGATAATACGTGCAACAGCTCCTTTAATACGTACGAGTGTGAAGTAAATTGTAGCATGCAACGTGATAAAGTAGTATTGTATTTCTTGTTAAGGTACGCCATTGGCGAAATTTGAAACCAACTGGATGATGACTTAATCGAATCTGCTATTGTCATACTACCTAGGACAATATTTCGCACTGACGTCAGTGGTCGCTCGTAACCACACATTCGAAATTCTGTTGCAAACAGGTCGTTTGTGGATCCGTTCTCACTGGCCGGTTTTTGTTTCATTATTATGTACTATGATCCATGTAAGTTTTCATTATCAATTATACACCAATCATGAAGGTTGAAGAGCAGACAGGAATGTCGTACAAAGCCGTAGGCTTTACTGACGCCAAGAAGGAAAGAGTGCAGATTTTGTGCTGTTGGGATGATGAGATACGAGGCCGATGAGATACAAGAGTTGGTCATCAGAGGAGAAGTTGGTTTCGATACAGTTCCCCCGTCTCAGAGTCATATGATAAATCATCTCTTCCAGTTTCGAGGAGCGACTGAATGTCGAATCCACCGTGTGAAATGTTAGTAAAATGAGGTTTAAGTGACAAGGACAATTTGAGGGAAAGACCAGCACAGCTGTGCACACATCAACAAAAGTTTTATATTACCCGTTTGTTTCGCAATTCAAGGAACAGAAAACATGAACCGACTCTTAGGCATGCGTATATATTCATTCACAATGTGTCCAGATCTATATAAAAAAGAGGGAGAGAGAGAGAGAGAGGGGAGAAGAAGAAGAAGAGAGAGAGAAACATTTGTGTAACGACAAAATCGTTTGCTTCCCCCGGGGTTTTTTCGCAGCACTACTGAGCAACACCAGTGCGTGTGAAACGTCCCCTTGCTCGGATGCAGTCTTTAATAAGTCGTGGCATACGACCAATGAGAGCATTAAGCCAGCGCTGATCCGAGTTGTTCAAATCTTCAATGGCGATTCCGCGTAAATCGCGCAGAGCATGTGGTCGTTGTCGATGTCCAATCGATATCACACTTGTTCCATTGGGTTCGTGGCCGGAGAACAAGCAGGCCACTCCGTCCTGGTGATCCTAGCAAGCTGACGAAACGTGTTCACAAGAAAAGCACGATGAGCATCCATCAGGATGAAGTTCTCACCAAAATGTTGGTAATGCGCTCCCACTGTTGACTGCAAAATCTCGCACCTGTACCATACAGCAGTGAAATTACCCTTAACAAGTACGAGAACTGCATGATGGCCACGTGTGATATGCCACAACAGAACATCACTCTACCACCACCCGGTTGCACAAATGGGACACGGTGTTGGAGGCGTTGTCTCCTAACACATTGTCTGCGATTTTCAGGGTAAAAACACGTCCTAGTTTCGAGAGTGAACAGCACACGACGCCAATCCTGGGGCGCCCGTTCAGCGTATCTCTTCGTCCATGTGTAACAGAGTCAATGTCGTTGTGGTGTGCGACGTGGTGCTCGCAATAGTCGTCGGGAATGAAGAATCGCACCGTGCAATCGTCTCCTAACACTTTGATATCATACTCAAGGTTCTGTATCCTTTTCGAGCCTCAAATTCAGTTCTGAAGCACACAGTCCATGGTTTCTGCGTCGTGCATATCGATCAACTTGTACTCCTGTCGAAAGTGGACGCCCTGTGCAATGTCGGTCCTCAACAGAACCTGTCAGCTGGAACGGATTCCGTGTCCAAATTACATCACTTTGAGTACTTTCAACATTTCAGCCCAGTCAGAAATCGTGATAATCTAATATATAAGAAACTACCGCAGTCGAGGTTGATAGTTGCTTATATATTACATGACTTTGACTCTGGTGCACATGTCGAGCAACATCCCAGGTTGACGAGCCTTCGACTCGATGCGGACTCGATCATTGGTCGCGGCTGTCTTTCGTGGCATGATGGACGTTCACTCTACTGCTCCGTAGGCGTCTCTAATGCGTCCCTACTGGTGATTTTAATTCAACTTTAATACTGTAATCCATTAGAATGCAGTGTTCTACGTATGTATGTTTGCAAACAACATCAGAGGTGTCCTGCCGTTTGTTACAGTAACAGTCACAATAACAATCTTCCTCCGCGACATGTGGGGGTCATGCAACATATCTGTTGATTGGTGTAGCTACTAGGAGAGTATGTGGAGCTACCGTACCTTTCTGTAGATGAGCGAACAGCAAGCGGCCCGCACACGCATGCCGGCGTGGAAGGCGCCTAGCGTGTAGTGGTTGAAGAAGAGCGTGTTGAACGCCGTGCACAGCACAATGGCGCCTGCGTACGCCATGGCGCTCTCCTTGGACATGGTTCGCGGCGGTGTGAAGTACGCCAGCAGGTAACCCAGCATCAGCGGCTGCACCAACCTGCCAAAGAGATCATCCGTTGCTCCGAACGACAAAAAACAAAACAGCGTCCTCCTGCTCTATAATAACGAGGAATGAACGGAGGAGAGGAATGGACACTGGGGCTCACTGTCCCGTCGACGATGAAGTCATTAGGAACGGAGCAGAAGCTCTTTCAAAAGTGGTAATCCCAACATAGGAAAATCATGGAAAACCAAAACCTGGAGTGGGTTTCAACCGCCATACTCCCGAAGGACTGAAGGCTGTATACGCGAAGCATAAAGGGTGATTCAACAAAAGCGTTCAAAACTTGAACAAGGAAGAGGAAGAGCCACAAGAAAATTTCGTGCCATAGTTTGAGGCCATGTACTGTCAGTGTCAGGTTAGCGTTGTGCTCCAAGTTCGTCCTATATACGTGACAGCTGACTGAGCATGTTCGTCTACACTGACTTGAAACTGAAACTGCAGAAACCGGAGAAAAAAATAAAACACATTGTGTGTTAGCTGTCCGTTCCGTCACCTGTCTGTTGACAATTCCACGTGGTTCAAAATGGCTGTGAGCACTATGGGACTTAACATCTGAGGTCATCAGTCCCCTAGAACTTAGAACTACTTAAACCTAACTAACCTAAAGACATCCACGGACATCCATGCCCGAGGTAGGATTCGAACCTGCGACCGTAGCGGTAGCGCGGTTCCAGACTGAAGCGCCTAGAACCGCTCGGTTACAACGGCCGGCAATTCCACTTGGGAAACTTAACAATTTATGCCTTCATGACCCTGAAAGCTACTGAGCCCACTGTTAGCACGGTGCTTCTTCCGTTCATTCGCTACATTCTACTAAAAGGATACATTCTGCCTTAAGGTTCGAAAAACATTATTAAAATATATTGGTATTAGAATGCTAAAATGACCAGCAAATTATTTTTTGAGCTCTCATGTTCAGAATACATCAGAACAGTGTTTTTTTTAATTATTTAGGTTAAAGATAGTAACATTGCTAAGAGTCTCAGGTACGACAGTGACATGTGTATGTGTCAGAAGATTTTTAAAGTTTCACATACGCTAATGCATAGTCTTATGCAACAAACCACTCGATAATGGCCTTAAGACAAACCTGTAATCATTTTATAGTCAGTGGCGACTGTGATGTCTGTTAAAAAGATATTATTTATTTTAAAAGGCACACTATGTTGATTATGATTTTAAAGCTTTCTTTACACGTAATTATTTACCTTAGTGAAATTTCGAGAAAGCAGTCATAACCAATTCTTCTCTTATTCTAACATCCCGATTTCAAAACGTCCACCTATCTTGTGAGTTGAAAACGGCTGACAGCACAGTCTTTTCTCTGCATCGTGTGGTGTCTAATGCGATCGCATTCTTGTAGATTACGTCTTTTTGAAGTGTTCTGGGTGACTACATACAGTCTGAATAGCTTATAAGAAACAATTGTTACGAAATAATATCGATACGTTGCACCGTTTCAGAGTTATTAGGCATTGAATTAGCCAATCAGGTCGTTGCACGCGCAAATTTAAGCAGCCTGCCAGAGCCAGTGTCGCCAAACTTCTACTTCGTTTGGTTTCCCCAAACCGAACCAAGGTTGCTTTAGCTCACTTAACTTAAATTTACCATTTCTGAAAAAGGAATTTTTAACTGGCAATGAGCATTTCAATTATTAACTCACTGACCCAGAGATGCCTGTGCATTACCGCATTTTAGTGCATGCAAGCGCTTAAATTTGCACGCGCAACGACCTGACTGTCTAACTTCGATGCTAAATAACTCGGAAACAGCGCAACATATCGGAGTTTTTTCTAAACAGTTACGTTTTGGAACAACATCACTTGCAACACCCTTACAACCGTTACACCGTTTCTGACCACCCTGTGTAAAAACATTCTTTTATGACACTCGAGTGAACATGAAAATGGTTAACTCACACAAGATGCAGTTTAGGATTACGCATATTATTGAAGAACCAGGAGGAGAGTCTTAGCAAATTTGGAATAGTTGAGAAACATGTACAGCCATAATAATTGGCTCTTAATAGTACGAGGGCCCACTACTTCGCACATACGTGTGATAGTCTGTCCTCACGAACTTTCGATAGGTTTTCCGCGTCTCAAGAAGGAAATATTCAACTCTGCAAAAACTTAAGAAGGTGATAACTTAGCTACTCTACCATCTCCCTCCAAAATCGGAAACGTTCAATCCGATTAAGTCCGAACAGCGCCATGGACATGTCGCCCAAGTGATACTGTCAGCTAATAGCACTTTCTCTGTCAGAACTAAAGAGACCTTTGGAAGAAAGGGAATTACCTGTATGAATATCAACAGGTCAGATGACAAGTCAGTACATGAAGATGAAAGGGGCGATAGGTAAATGCGAGTCAAATTTGACAAAGCAGTGAAAGACTTAAGTGGAAACAAGACCCCTGCAGTAAACTACATTCCCTTAGAATTACTGAGATCCTTGGGAGAGCCATCAATGACAAAAAAATTGCACATGGTGTGCAACATATGACGCAGACGACATACCCTCAGACTTCAAGATGAACGTAATAACAGTAATTGCAAAAAATTGTGTTTCAGGCCGGGCACGCAGCTTAGGATACGTCATAATGTGACACTTTATAATCAATAATTCTATGTAAGCTTAGATTAGATTAGATTAGATTAGATTAATACTAGTTCCATGGATCATGAATACGATATTTCGTAATGATGTGGAACGAGTCGAATTTTCTAATACATGACATAATTAGGTTAATTTAACAACATACTTAAGTTAATATAACAACTTTATTTTTTTGTTTTTTTTGTTTTTCTTTTTTATTTTTATTTTTTTTATTTTTTAAATTTTTTTTTCTTAATTTATATCTAAAATTTCCTCTATGGATAGAAGGAGTTGTCATTCAGAAATTCTTTTAATTTCTTCTTAAATACTTGTTGGTTGTCTGTCAGACTTTTGATACTATTTGGTAAGTGACCAAAGACGTTAGTGCCAGTATAATTCACCCCTTTCTGTGCCAAAGTTAGATTTAATCTTGAATAGTGAAGATCATCCTTTCTCCTAGTATTGTAGTTATGCACACTGCTATTACTTTTGAATTGGGTTTGGTTGTTAATAACAAATTTCATAAGAGAGTATATATACTGAGAAGCTACTGTGAATATCCCTAGATCCTTAAATAAATGTCTGCAGGATGATCTTGGGTGGATTCCAGCTATTATTCTGATTACACGCTTTTGTGCAATAAATACTTTATTCCTCAGTGATGAATTCCCCCAAAATATGATGCCATATGAAAGCAATGAGTGAAAATAGGCGTAGTAAGCTAATTTACTAAGATGTTTATCACCAAAATTTGCAATGACCCTTATTGCATAAGTAGCTGAACTCAAACGTTTCAGCAGATCATCAATGTGTTTCTTCCAATTTAATCTCTCATCAATGGACACACCTAAAAATTTGGAATATTCTACCTTAGCTATATGCTTCTGATTAAGGTCTATATTTATTAATGGCGTCATACCATTCCCTGTACGGAACTGTATGTACTGTGTCTTATCAAAATTCAGTGAGAGTCCGTTTACAAGGAACCACTTAGTAATTTTCTGAAAGACAGTATTGACAATTTCATCAGTTAATTCTTGTTTGTCAGGTGTGATTACTATAATTGTATCATCATCAAAGAGAACTAACTTTGCCTCTTCATGAATATAGAATGGCAAGTCATTAATATATAATAAGAACAACAAAGGACCCAAGACTGACCCTTGTGGAACCCCATGCTTGATAGTTCCCCAGTTTGAGGAATGTGCTGATCTTTGCATGTTACGAGAACTACTTATTTCAACTTTCTGCACTCTTCCAGTTAGGTACGAATTAAACCATTTGTGCACTGTCCCACTCATGCCACAATACTTGAGCTTGTCTAGCAGAATTTCATGATTTAGCCTTTGAGAGATCACAAAAAATCCCAATGGGTGGTGTTCGGTTATTCAGATCATTCAAAATTTGACTGGTGAAAGCATATATGGCATTTCCTGTTGAAAAACCTTTCTGGAAACCAAACTGACATTTTGTTAGTACTTCATTTTTACAGATATGTGAAGCTACTCTTGAATACATTACTTTCTCAAAAATAGTACACTTAATTATGATGACAGCTATGTCAGACATGGTCAAGAATTGTCGCTGTCCAAGATTTGACAGCAGTAACATACATGACAACCTGTGTACTGTGAGATAGGACGGATTTCATATCATATTAACGTAAACATGCTAGTAATTGTGTTCTAGATATCCACATGGTTGTTTGCTTTCTAGATGCACATGAAGCTGAACTTCATAAAGAATTTATAATTGACAAAGGTGTCATTGATGTAGAAATACATACGCCACTGACGATGAGTTATATTCAAATACATGTTTGGCTAATAAAAATTTTAAGTGGAGTTCTTGTTGGTTAGAAGATGTCATTTAAATTTATGAGAAATACCCGTATCATCAATGATAATTCAAAGGCACAAATTCATGTCCGACAGTAAGGTCGGAGCAGCTCGCGTCAGTACCTTCGTCAGGAGACTTGGAGCTCTAGTTACCGTTATTTCTGACATCTGGTCACGTCATCGACAGGTCTGTTTCGCCGACAAATGTGCGACTGTTTAGAACTTGCAGGTACTCATTACACGTAAATTTAAATGAAACTACTGCCGGTCATTCATATATTTTATATTTTTTACATTGTTATTAATTTTTAGCTATTCTGTTAAGAATAAGAGAAAGTATTATGTCTCGTGTACATGAAGTAGCACCTACTACAATGCTACCTTTGCAGTATTTGCCCCTTGTGCGAAGTATAAATGCTCTTAGGGCTACGTCAAAGGCGTTAGGCTGCTACTGGAAAATTATCGTTGATGGCGATTAGTGTTGCTCCTCTTTTTCTTATTTTGCTTCATTGCATCATTATAAGTGATATTGCCACATGACACAGTTTTTTTTTCTTTTCTTTTGTGCACTGAAATATCAATCTATAGCTGTGGAACCAAAACAGATTTAAAAATTGCGACCAGCCGACAACCATGAAAAGTATGAGTCACACAAATCACCACTGACAACGCTTTCACGATAACAGCGGAAAGCGTTTGGCACAGTATTAAGGATATTTATTGGGTGACGACTGCTATAAAGATAACACTATGTCACCATTAGTAACGAAAGAGTCGAGAGAACAAGTAGTTCATTCAGCTTTCAGACTACAACTACAAATAAATTGAACATCATCTTAATTATACTGCTTTGTACATGATGAGTTCATTGCTTCCTTGCTTTGATCTCATTTGCTTATTTCTCTCTGGTCACTTATTTGGTCAATGTAGTTTATTTGAACGATGATAAACAGTTTACTTTACAATCAAACTCGCCTTATGTTCTCAGCGTTTATCGAGAGATCCGGTTCCGCTTTTACCCTTGTTTATGTGCGGAGAAGGCTAACAGAAAGAAGCATATGGGAGGAAAGTCCGCTACACTCGGAATATCGAAAGAAAACGATAGCTAGACTCGTGACTGGCACTTCTCGGAGGGAAGATTACATCGTAACAGCAAGTCAACACCGACGTGAGTAGAGCTGCTGTTCTGCCTCTCGGTTGGATATGGAGGGGAGCATAATAGGTCGTGGTTTATTGAAGGAAATATCCCGGCAAATGATGATATTTTCCTTATCGGGTAGCACACTAACCCAGAAGTTTCTAAATGACAAAATTGTTGTCATTTGATCATAGTTATGCTTATTATGTCAATTATTACAATTCCTGATTTGGAGCCATTTTGAAGAGCAGTCCCACAACACATATCAAACATGGCCCGCATGTATATGTAGATTTGTGCGTGACATTTTTAACATGTGCTAAGGGATGATGTGTTCCACATGAAAACAGCGCCGACGCCGAAATTTCAATAGTGGACTCAAGGAGCATAATTACCGTCAAAATGCGAAAATGTGGCCTTTAGATCCCGGGAATCGTTTCAAGTAGTTTAGGAAAAGCGCAGTCGTCATTCCAGTCGGATCACGTCCTGCAAACACGTAACATTGTTTCTTATTACTTCTTCCCAATCCACGAAGCATATCTTCCGAGGATGTGCACAGTCACCAGTCAAAACCATTGTCATTTCAATGAAATCAAGTTATCTACATCATTTAAGCACTTGTTCAATAACTCTGGGGACCGGTCATCACAAACCCTAAACATATAATTACCCAGAAGGCCGCTCACTTTTAATCCTACTTCCCTTCCTGCATTTCGCGAAACTTCTGCACATCGGATCGTAGTCTCTCATTGGTGTCTTCCGACCTAGTTTTGTTCTTCATGACAGGCTGAAGTTCGTTGTGAACTGCAGCAGGCGTGATTACACTAGGTGAAATCATTTCTCAGGCGGCTCGAAAGGCTGTGTGTCGTTCAGGCAGCTATAACGATACTGGAAAACAATTTCTCTTTCTTGAATAACAGTGAATTGTTGGGCAAGATGTTCTCGTTACATTACTAACGCTGCCAAAACCGCATCGCCCTCAATCCTCTGATGAAGACGTGAGAAGTATGACTGAATTATGTATCTTTCTGTGTTGTAATTAATGAACTGTTGTTTTCGCAGTTTCCGAGAGGATAGTACTTCCAAGCTGATTCGAGGAACCGCCATAGCTAACTTTACAGGGGTCTACCGGGACTGCTCGAAATTCTTTGATTTTCTCACCGTTTATGTTCCTTTTCTATGTCAATGTAGTAGGCGTTCTTTGTTCTTATGTAGTCGATCGAATAGTTCGTGCAGGTCTAGGTAGAACAGCTCTGTTGCGAGTATTCTCACCCACATATCTGCATTACATACATACTCTGCAAACCGCAGTGCATGGCAGTGGGACCTTAACATTATACCAGATGATAGGTTTTCTTCCCGTCCTAGTCACGAATAGAGCGCTGGAGAATGACTGCTTAAATGACTCTGCGTGCCGTAATTAGTCTTATCTTTTCTTCACGATCCTTAGAGGACTGATATGCGGGGACGAAGAAAATCTCTTGATTTTTCACTTTACATTCATCCTTGAAATTTTGTAAGTAGGCTGTCCTCGAGGGTCTCGCTGTTACAGCCATTTCCGTGACTCTTTCTCATGAGTCGAATGAAACTGTGACTGTCCGTCCCGCACTTCTTTCTATTCGTTCAATAGGCAGTATTCTAGGACGGGTCGCATAAGTGATCTTTATAAGCAGTCTACATTGTAGAATGACTGCATTTTCCCAATATGCTGTGAATGAATCGAAGACTCCGTCTATAGCAATAAAGTGAAGCGTCATTTACTTTACAGTTATTGTATGTCATTCAAGGCTGTGATCTTTCTCTTTAAACAGTCAGCTCTATAAATTTTTGTATCTGGTCGATGATAGTAGACTACGTTGTGGCATATCTTCTGTGTAAACGAAATAACCAAACTCGTACAAAACTGTCATCCGAAGAACGTAGTCATCCACGAAAAGTAGAAATTGTTTCTCAATTCGTGCGCTCTAAAATCTTCCCAGTGAAATAAGAATGCTTTGCTTTACATGTAACTCTCAAGTATGGACGACTGTGATGTCTGGGTGTAAATTATAATGATTTGTTCCTGAATTTTATGATGGAACAGAGGGAACTCGAAACACGGTATGTGCATGTGACCTGCTAGTCTCTAATATCGCAACTGGCGTTGTGGAGCTTAACGTCCCATATCAACAGTGCCACATGACTTCACGTCGCAAGACGCTCTGAAGAGGTTTGGTAGTTTAACCACTTTGACTCCATCTGTCCCGGGTTCACTACTTATACTTTGAGTAACAATCATCAGCAATGGCGGTCGAGGACTTACGGCATAAGAAATCACCCTCTTTCTCTCTTGTCAAAGAGGGCAGAGGAGCGGACAGAAGCCCAGGGTACTCTCTTGCTCTGCGATGGGAAACTGTCCCTGAGGCAGGAACAATCAGCAGTGATCAACGGCATGAGGATGCAGAAGGCAATGGAAACCGTTACTTTAAGGACACATAAAGCGTGTCCACAGGACGTGTGGCCTGTAATTGAAAAGTGAATAATGTCATGATGATCTCTCCATTGCCGGCCGGTGTGGCCGAGCGGTTCTAGTCGCTTCAGTCTGGAACCGCGCGACCGCTACGGTCGCAGGTTCGAATCCTGCCTCGGGCATGGATGTGTGTGATGTCCTTAGGTTAGTTAGGTTTAAGTAGTTCTCAGATGTTAAGTCCCATAGTGCTCAGAACCATCTCTCCATTGGAAAAAGATTCCCGGCTAGTACCCCATTCAGATCTCTGGTAGGGGACTCCCAAGTGAGAGGTGCCCATGAGAAAAAGACTGAAGAAACCAACGGTAGGATAACGTACTGTAAGGCAGGGCGTAAAATATCATAAGTCTCAAAGTGATAAGGAAGCTAGAAAATCTGAAAAGGGCGCCAGTGAAGTGAAATGGAAAGAAGACAAGGATTTCTGTTGAGATGAGTATATGGTAATATCAACAGCAACTGAAAATGGTGTAACGGAAGCAACATTCGGTATGAATAGGAAGGCGGGGCACATAGTGGGTTATTGTGGAAAGTTCAGTAATAGAGTTGTTCTCATCAGAATCGACAGCAAACCAACACCAACAATAGTAATTCAGATATACATGCCGACGTCGCAAGCAGAAGATGAAGAGATGGAGAAAGTATATCAGGATATTGAACAACTAATTCAGTGTATAGAGATATGGACAGTGTCTTGAAAGGAGGATATAAGATGAACATCAACAAAAGCAAAACGAGGATAATGGAATGTAGTCGAACTAAGTCGGGTGATGCTGAGGGAATTAGACTAGGAAATGAGGCACTTAAAGTAGTAGATGAGTTTTGCTATTTGAGGAGCAAGATAACTGATATTGGTCGAAATAGAGAGGATGTAAAGTGTAGACTGGCAATGGCAAGAAAAGCGTTTCTGAAGAAGAGAAATTTGTTAACATCGAGTAAAGATTTAAGTGTCAGCAAGTCTTTTCTAAATGTATTTGTACGGGGTGTAGCCATGTATGGATGTGAAACATGGACAATAAATAGTTTAGACAAAAAGAGAATAGAAGCTTTCGAAATGTGGTGTTACAGAAGAGTGATGAAGATACGATGGTTAGATCACGTAACTAATGAGGAGGTACTGAATAGAATTGGAGAGAATAGGAATTTGTGGCACAACTTGCCTAGAAGAAGGGATCGATTGGTAGCACATGTTCTGAGGCATCAAGGGATCACCAGTTTAGTATTGGAGGGCAGCGTGGAGGGTAAAAATCGTAGAGGGAGACCAAGAGATCAATACACTAAGCAGATTCAGAAGTGTGGTAGGGTGCAGTAGTTACTTGGAGATGAAGAAGCTTGCACAGGATAGAGTAGCATGGAGAGCTGCATCAAACCAGTCTCTGGACTGAAGACCACAACAACAACAGAGATATGAAAATCAAATACTCATGGGGGATTGGAATGTGGTATTACTGGAGTAGTAAGAATAAGGAAGGACTAATCGAGTTTCGTAATAAATTTCAGTTAGTAATAGCGAATACTCTATTCAAGACTCGCAAGAAGAGCAAGAAAAGGCCGGGATATACGGGAAGATTGTTGTTAATTACATCATGGTGAGGCACAGATTCCGAAATCAGATATTAGATTGTACGTCGCACCCAATACAATACACTTCCTGTGTCAGAAAAGCTCCAGGACAGTTTTTTTTTTTTTTAAATAGAAAGTTGCACTTACCAAGTAATGATCCTATCTCCTATTGCATAGGATTCCTTGGCTATCTATACGTAGTTGCCAACATTTCTGGGTGTATTGGAAGCAAGCAGGGAAATTTTCAACTATGATGCTTGTGATTTGTCACAGCCCGCTGGAAGTCTGCAATATCCTGATGAAGCTTTCGTTTCAATCGACTTTTCACTCCCGGAAAGAAGACCATATCGCAACGCGAGATGTCGGGGGTATATGGCGGATGTTGGATGGCAGTAACAAAATGTCTGGCCACATACTCGGTAACAGATAATTTTCCTATTTCCTCTTCCTGTTCGGCTGTTAGTGTTTGAGGGACGAGTTTTACATTAAGTTTCCGCCTCCCTAAGTCTTAGCGTAAAATCTTGTGACACATGTCACGATTCAAATTAAGTTCTTCTGATTTTGCACGCGTAGTTACACGATGGTTTTCTTGCAATAACTGTCTTACACGCTCCAGGCTTGCATCGGAATACCAGCTCTGGGATCATCTTGCACTGAATCTCTGCCTTCACAAAACCTTTTGTGCCACTCGAAAACGCGACTTCTTGAAAGTGCCACGCCTGCATATGCTTGCTTAATGGCTGACCACTTTTCGCTAGGGGTTTTCCCGAGATTAACTTAATGTTCACTCTTTGCTCACAGTCAGCATACAATGTGTCACCATAACTACTGCTCCAAGAACCCATACGGTGTGTTGCTAGCGCAGCCCTGCCGCCTAGTGAGTTAGAGCAGAAACATGGCCAAGGCAATTTCAAGAAGGCACACATGCCAGGTAGTATAAAAACAACATTTATTCATTTTAATATTGCAAACTGAGAAAAAACTGTCCTAGGACTATTCTGACATAGGGAATAGTAACGATGAAGAGAAGGCTATAGTTCAGGAGATTAATCAGTAATAATCAATGGACAAAGAAGTGGGATACGGAAATACTAAGGAATGAAGAGATACGCTTGAAGTTCTCTGAGGCTATAGGTGCAGTTCAGTTGAAGAGGAATAGACATCTCTAAAAAGGGCAGCCACAAAAGCCGGCAAGAAAAACATAGAAACAAGGAGCATGATTGGTAGGAATTCGTAAATAACAGAAGACATACTTCAGGAAGAAGGAAGTACAAAAATGGCTGCTTGAAAGATGTGACGAAATCCTAAATGAAATTATTGTCAGGATGCCTACCTCAGCATACAGGAAAATCAAAACAGTCTTCAGTGAAGTTACAAGCAAGGGTGCAATGGGAATTCCACTTTTAGACGCAGAGGAGAGAGCTGATAAGTGGAAAGAGAACACTGAAGGCCTCTATGAGGGGGAGGATTTGGTTGACAACATGGTAGAAGAAGAGACAGGTGTCGACAAGGAAGACACAGGGGAGCCAGTGTTAGAATCAGAATTTAAAAGAGGTTTGGATGATTTAAGACCATATAAGGCAGAAGGAATAGATAACATTCAATCGGAATTTCTAAAATCACTGGGGTAAGTCGCAACAAAGTGACTATTCACGTTGGTGTGTAGAATGTGTGAGACTGGAAATATACCATCAGACTTTCGGGAACCAGTCATCCTCACTATTCTGAAAATAGTAAGAGCTGACAAGTGCAAGAATTATGGCACAATAGGCTTAACAGCTCACGCATCCAAGTTGCTTACAGGAATAATGTACAGAAGAATGGAAAAGAAAATTTGGGATATGTTAGATGACGAGCAATTTGGATTTAGGAAAGGTAAAGGCACCAAGGAGGCAATTCTAATGCTGCAGTTCACAACGGAAGCAAGACTTAAGTAAAATCAAGACACGTTCATAGGATTTGTCGACCTATAAAAACCGCTCGACAATGTAGAATGGTGCAATACGTTCGAAATTCCGAAAAAAATTGGGGCAACTACGGGGAAAGACGGGTAATATACAATATGTATAAGAACCAAGCGGGAAAAATAGGAGTGGAAGACTACGAACGAAGTGCATGGATTGAAAAGGGTGTAAGGCAGGGATGTAGCCTTTCGCCCCTGCCGTTCAATCTATACATCGAAGTAGCAATGATGGAAATGAAAGAAGGGTTGAAGAGTGGAACTAAAATTAAAGGCGAGAGGAGATCAATGACAAGATCCGCCGATGACATTGCTGTCTTCGGTGAAAGTGAAGAAGAATTACAATATGTGTTGAACGGAATGAACAGTCTAATGAGTACAGCGTATGGATTGAGAGTAAATCGAAGGAAGACGAAAGTAATGAGAAGTAGCAGAAACGAGAACAGTGAGAAATTTAACATGAGAATTGCTGATGGTAGCAAAATAATCTAGGACGAACGGAGTAAAGAGGGATAAAAAGCGAACTAGCACTGGCAAAAATAACATTTCTGGCCAAGAGACGTCTACTAGTATCAAAAATAGGTCTTACTTGACGATGAAATTTCTGAGAACGTACGTATGGAGCACAACGTTGTATGGCAGTGAGACATGGACGGTGAGAAAACCGGAACAGAAGAGATTCTAAGCATTTGAGATGTGATGCCACAGAATAATGTAGAAAATTAGGTGGACTGATAAGGTAAGGAATGAGGAGGTTCTCCTAAAATCTGCAAGGAAAATAATACGGGGAAATACTGATAAGAAAAAGGGACAGGATGATATGATATGACATGTGTTAAGACATCAGGGAATGACGTCCATGGTTCTAGAGGGAGGTGTAGAAGGTAAAAATTGTAGAGGAAAGCAGAGATGGAATACATCCAGCAAATAATTGGGGACATAGGTTGCAAGTGCTCCTCTAAGATGAAAAGGTTCGCACAGGAGACGAATTCGTGGCGGGCCGCATCAAACCAGTTTGAAGACTGGTGACTGGAAAACGCACGCCACTGATGAACAATGTGTTGATCAGCAGCTGTACGCCTCTATCTTCTAGCCTTGACCGGTGTAACGACTTCAGTTACAGTGGCAGGTGTCTGCAGTAGTACGTGGTGTGGCCACTGCAACAATGACCTACGTATTTTGTGTAGGTGGCACACAGAAATAATAGCGTTGCACTTGTTATAGCAACCAAATATTTGCGCAAGGGACACAGCGAGCAAAAGAGAGAGAGCTGCTCTTGCCAGTGATGATGATCTCACATGCATGAGACTCAGGGTGGGCCCGGAATGACGGATGGCCGGCTGGCGTTACACGCTTCAAATGGTCCGAAGCGATGGGTCAAGTGACACAAAGCTGGCGCACATCGGTTTTTTGTGAGCTCTCTGAAGCCAGCTGCGCCTTTGTCTGCCTAAGGCAGACTGTCGGCAAACTTCGTTACATTCGAGTTTGCATTTGTTACGAATGAAACTTTATTTCGGTGCAGCTTGATGTGCCACAGGAGTGCAGACATTATCATCTTGCGTATTTTACCTGTATGGAGCATGTACTAAATAAGTGAAACATCTAAAACACGTGTAAACATAATTTGAATGAAACTTTCAACTACTGTAGTGTTCGTTTCTTGAAATTGTGAGTCCAGACGCGAGGCATACACGGACTGTTCTGCTGATAGAGTGATGCCTGTGAAAAGCGAAACTCCAATTTGGTGTTGCTCTTTGTGAGGAAGCACGGCATCTGTGGCTAGTTGTATTTCGAACGTGAAGAGGGCAGGCCGTGCAGCTAACTGGTCGGTAGACATGTTTGAGTTTCAATCCGCCAGGGTGAATCTTGCTCCATTCCTTTGCTGCAGCCGGCCGAGGTGGCCGAGCGGTTCTAGGCGCTACAGCCTGGAACTGTGCGACCGCAACGGTCGCAGGTTCGAATCCTGCCTCGGGCATGGATGTGTGTTACGTCCTTAGGTTAGTTAGGTTTAAGTAGTTCTAAGTTCTAGGGGACTGATGACCACAGAAGTTAAGTACCATAGTGCTCAGAGCCATTTGAACCATTTTGAACCTTTGCTGCAACTACTCAGTTGTCCAGTTGTCCTGTTAAGGGTGGCCACGCGAGGCTGCCGTAAGTAGGAAAATCGAACGTGATTGATGGGAACAGAAGCAGGACATCGACATTATGCCGGCACGGTAGCTCAGCGTGTTCGGTCAGAGGGTTAGCGGCCCTCTGTAATAAAAAAATTGAGTCAGCGGCTCAACATTGAACTTGAAGGGGTGTCCAGGGACATCCGCACCGAACAAATGCAATGAAAAAAAAAATGGCATAGAGCGTCTGCCCTGTAATCAGGAGATCCCGGGTTCGAATCCCGGTCGGGGCACACATTTTTAACTGTCCCCGTTGACCTATATCAACGCCTGTACGCAGCTAGGGGTATTAATTTCATTGTAATGAGATAGTTATTGTATACGTTTGCAGAAACGTATCTCTTAAATTGTTCATATTCCTGACAAATAAAAGAGTAGTATAAAGGGTGATTAGAAACAGTCTGAAAAGATTGTTGGAGGATACATTGTCCTGAAAAATAACTTTAAGAAACAAATTCGTTACATTACGCCGTTTCTGAGTTAATTAGCATTGAAGTTAGCCAATCAGGCGTTCGCGCGCAAATTCAAGCTGCCCGACAGATACAATTAATGTCAGTTGTTCTCATAGCGTAGATGACAGCGCACGAGATTGCTCAGCCTTTGGCCCAGGTTCAGTCATTGCTAACGTTTCATGTCCAATTTTTGTATCGCTCTCTTGTTCGGTTTTAGAAAACCAAACGAAGAACAACGGCGACACCGTCTCTAACGGGCCGCTTGGATTTTCTCGCGCAACGGTCTGATTACCTAACTACAGCGCTAATTAACGCAGAAACGGCGCAACGTATCGAATTCGCAGTTATTTCTCAGCACAGTCTACACTGCAGTATCCTTACAAGCTTTTCAGACTGTTTCGGACCATCCTGTATTGCCTCTTAAATAACATGGGTTTTTATACCATCATCTGTCTGCAATCATAAAGAACACTCATATGAAGGTATTACGTTTCTTTAATTTTGAATAACATTATTAATACTTGGTATCACTAATCAGACTTTTCAGAGAAGTAATAACAGTTTTTTGCGATTTATTTTAAAGGAAATAGTACTGCAGAGGCATATCATGTGAAAACTAGACTACCACAATGGCAAAAATAAGCTAGTGACAATATGAATAAACAAGCTAGAGGACAAGAGAGATGATAGGTTTTCAGTGTTGTATAGAAGACGAGAGAACTCACCGTACGATGACGTCATTGACAAGGACAAGCAGCCCCAGCTGGGTGTACTGCCAGAAGAAGGCGCCGCCGATGGCGCTCATAAGGCTCGGCTTCTTCTTCTTCTGCTGTTTGTTCCATTGCCTGCAACAGAAGCTACATGTTAGCATAAAAAAAGTGCACGGGTAATGGAAGATAGGGAAAGAGGACACAGAACTGAAATAAGACACAGAACTACAACGATTCATATTTCTGCCATATACAAAGAGTGTGGCCAATAGCAACGGAAACATTCTCCGACGTATAGGGTTACAATACTAAAATAAAAGATTATTTTAAGATTGCCGAAAGATCACCCAAACTGATACAGACTGCCGGGTATACAAATTAGATGCAGGTCTAATAAAGTGCACATAAGGATGAGTTTAGTATGGGCGCCGGACTCAGACATTGTTATCGAGGTGAACTCAACAGCATTGCGCCGTCCACAGATGTTTGGTTCCACAGGAGGCGTGGACTACCGCCGAAAGATCTGCCCAAACTGCTACAGACAGCCGGGATGTACGAAATTAGATGCGAGTCTAATAAAGTGTTAGTAAGCGTTAGTTCAGTATCGTCGGTGGATTCGAACATTGTTACTGAGGTGAACGCACCAGCGTTAGTCGTCAAGAGTTGTTTGGTCCCATGGGCGGCGTCAGTTGGCGATACCCTCTGCTGGCATAAGCTAGGACGAAAGTGCGCGAGTTTTCCTCGACCAGCTGTGTTGATGTATCGGAAACAGAGTTGAAAAACTACTATAGATTACTGTAGAGTATGATAAGCAACCGTAGACTACGGTAATTTTCCTGCTAGCTTTGCTCAGTTCAGGTCGTACCTATACGTTACCTGTGTTGCTCTGCTCACCTGTCGGGCATTACCTCATAACGATCGCTTTCTTTGCGTATGCGATTAGTGTCTTACTAGATTCCCATAAAGAGCGGAAGCAGTACACTCTCTATAAAGTTAGTGAGGACATACAAAGGGCCGCATAATCTACACAGTCCTGTCTGTTAGTTAAAAGTAAACTGTATTTACAGCAAAACTAAAATTGTCAATGTTTAATTCAGGTTTTATTCGAAAATTCTTGATATGTGACGTGAAACAGAGGGATGCTGATATTGAAAATTTTTAAAAATTACAGATTTATCATACAGCGCTAGAAAATGCATTTTCCTCGACAAGAAAGGTAAACCGCAAAATAAAAATATATTAAAAATCGCTGCAATCTTCGTCGAACTTATATAAAGCATGTTTCTGTTATTCATAAACAACTTTCGCATTTATGAGTAATAACACGAAGCTCTTGCCTTTGAACACGACGCAGATCGTCCTGCTGAGTAGTAAATAACAACAATTACATATATTTTTATGTTTGTGCTTGTAAACTGTACTTGCATCAAAAGTAATTACTTTGGTTACATGGAAGAGCAGAAGTTGCACGATGAAATAATTTTTATTGCTTATAAAATGCAATGTATACTTCATAAGGATATAAAATACACACTGGACTAACACTGAATGATATGTGGCTCTAATTATGAGCAACACACAAAAAAACAAGGAGAGGTGTCGGCTCCCAGTTTCTCTTTTAGACATTCATTTATACTTCTTTCCATACCAATGCTTGCAATACTACCATTAATCCTATTATATACTATGACATTTATGTAATGTACCAAAACTACCGAACCATAGTTTTGGTAGAACACAGCTCTGATCCGCAACTTTCCGACTGCTTACGTTACCATTCACACAAAGATCACACTTGCTCTTGGTTATTCTTTTCGGTTTGCTATTGTGGATCTTCATACGCTGTTGACGATTCTTGGTTTTCACGTCTTTGTTTCCTCTCGGTTTGTCATTTCGGATTTGTGTACGGATTTTGCCGTAGTGCACTCGGTCCTTTCAGCCACTCGCTATTCTCTCAGAAACCTCTAGTGACAGTACACCCCCCCCCCCCCCCCCTCCCACACACACACACAAAAATCTGTGTAGTGCGATATTAAAGCTTAAAATAAAATATAAACGACCTTTGCGCCCAACCCAGTAAATCATTCGTAGCTGAATAAAAAGAAAGACGTGATCAAAATATATGCTTTGCTGAAGTTGACATTTTAACAAAAGTAGTGTATCATTGTAAATGAAAAGTCAGAATAGTAGTGGAAATTGCTAAAACGCCAAACAATTTACTGATGACAACGGCTACGAAAGCCTACGTTCTTATCTAATATCCAGAATCGTTTATGTATTGCGTTTGAGTTTATCTTTACCGTTGGAGACTGCATAGAGTTGTCGAGTGTGTAACGCGCCAAAATTTACATGGCGGTTATCACAAGAAAGGAAAACAGATTTCGCCCAACCATATTCATCTATTGACATTATGGAGATACGAATCGTAGGTATGAATTAAAGATTCATATACTTTATTTGCGATTTCTTCCTGTAAATTGTTGCACAAAATTGTTGTAGCCCGAAGGAAGAAAAAAAAATGTCGCGAGCTGTTGGTGCCAAGGGTACCCGTATATGATTTCTGCGGCGGCAAAGAATATGAGACGAACCAGCTGCTGACCGCTAAAACATACCCCGACGGGCGTCAGACACGATGCGTTAATTAATTACTAGTAGCTCTTCTCGTCTGACCACCTGAGTGGTTGGAGGGGCACCCCTCGCCTGCTCTGGACCGGGAATATCATGGCGGCCCTTGCTCGGCGGTGTGGCCTGGCTCCTGCGCTTCCCGCCTTTTTATTCTTCCTGTTCTTTTATGTTTGCCGTTTTTAATGTTTTATCTTTCCTAAACCTTAAACAGTGTTGCTCGAGAGGTGATGCTGGTGAGATGCAGAGTGTGCGTCTCCCACCGCATATCACGTTCTGGGATGCATTCCGAGTGAGCTGCTCGTCCACCTCTCACACTACTCCTACTTGTACTGGATCTTGTCAACAATCAGGCTTCCCAGGATCTGCCTTTTTTATCCTACTTCTGAGAGTTATTCCCGATTCGATACATGTAGGATGAAGTGACTATTGACCTCGCAGTTTGGTCCCTTTAACTCCGACGACCAACCAACCATCCAGTCTGCTCGTTTGTCAAATTTTAATGGTTCCTGAACTGCAGTACGGATCTGATGGTAGTACGGTTTTGCTCAGAGCTTAGTAAAGTCCATGGCAGTACTGTTTTGGTCAGGGTATAGTCGTGTTACCAGACAGAGGCTGGGGAAGTCAGCATGAGAGCTCGATTTCAGCTGCCTACTGAAAGGTCGTTAGGCTTATTCAGAACAAGTTTGAACGGAAGTTATCGGGAGTCCTCAGAGCTATTGGTGTGTACTGTTCATTCAGTATTATGTATTGCACGGAATTCGAGTTATTGATCAGTTCAAGCGAATTGTATTGGCAGTTTATTGGGTTGGTAACACCTCTAATATTCTCAACCCGATCACTGGCTGATAACATCTCGAATGCAATTTTGTGGGTGTGTGGAATAAAGTATTTGGATCAGCGTAAGTTCCGATTAGTTCCTGTTTATGGAAGTGATCCCGCACCGAATCGTTTCGAGGGAGACTGGTTTCTGTTCTCATGGTGTATGAAGGACGTATTGGATTGCTCTGAGTGCGTATGTGATACCCAAGGGCAGATTGTTGTTGTGGCAGGCACTACGTCTTAATTACCGGAAAGTTTGAGTTGTTAGCAAGCCGTATTTGTCCTTAACGTAGTAAGTTTATTTTATCGAATTCCAGTACTCATTGTACTTATATGGGACCATTAAACCGGACAGTTTCAGTGCTAACACTTTATGGGAAGCTGAATCGAATATCCAACCTCTTCTGCACTAAATATTGGGATACAGTGTTCGTCAGCCGCCAACACGTGAAGAAATACATATTTGGATGTACGTTACATTGTTAGGAATCAAGTGGCGGTGGCACTAACAGACTTCTTTCATTTTGTTTTTTTATAAGGCTCTATAAGATCTCATTATGCTGGAACTCGATTTTAGCATCTGTACCTGACGTTACTTGAATCAGTCGTCGTTAAAGTGCTGAAGAGAATAAATTTTTATCTTGCCACTCAGTACATAATTGACGTATTAGTAAATCCGTACGTTCCTCATGAAAAAGATAAAATCAGAATCATATTTTTCCAAACGCACAGCTCAAAAAAGAGAGCAAAGATGAAAAGATAAAATATTTCTCGTATTTACATACTACAGATACAAGATCAAGTATTAGTTCTATTAGAATAAATCACTTTCAAACACTAATCAAAATTCAGTCTTTAAAGATAGAGAGGTACCTGTAGGAAAAAAATTTGCGAAAGTTTCGAAGTTGCGAAAAGAAATTAAAGAATAAAGTTTAGCGATATTTCAGCGATAAATCTGTGTCTGAACTTCACCATTCTTGGGCGAACAGTATCTCTGAGTCGTGATTAAATAGATCTTTTCTACTTTAATTCGTAAATAACGAAAGAAAGGTCAAATGATCATATTTCTGAAATTTTCAGAGATAAGTTAAAACTCAGCTGAGGTTAAGTAGAGTTAAAAATTTTAATTAGAAAATATCTTGGCCGAATAAAATAATTTATTTTTGTTTTGAAACGTGATCGGTTTCGATCTGTATGATCTGAACAGGTCGAAACCGGCGACCTTTTAAAATAAAAATGAATTATTTCATGCAGTCAAGACAGCTTTTTACTTAGAATTTTTAATAGTTCTTTTTGTTCGTTGTTGTTTCCACGAACAATGTTTCAAAAGTTTAGTATTTTAGCTCGGAAAAAAGGGTAAGACATATATGATTGCTATATTTGCATCTGTATATTGAGTTGAGCAGCGATACTAATTGTTAGGGTAGTATATAAATTTCAATGTACGAACTTTACGAGTCAGCCAGTTAGGTACATACTGCTTCATTCGAAATACCGAAATTAGCATAATTAATTTGAAGGACGATAACTGACACATAATACGTTACGCTGCCGCTCCTTTTAGATTGCTGACGTACAGGCTACAGTATACTAACATAAACGTTTGCTGTTTAGTGGATCATATTACCAGCTTGCGCCAGGGCCAACCGACGACACCGTACGACTGTCCCTGTGTAATTACACCCTAAACACCACAGTGGGCTTGAAAATATCTATACGCATTTTTTGTGCTAATTACACCCAAAATAAATAACAGTTGTGAATAGAATTAACATTTAAGAATTCCTGTGTTTTTAGGATGCAATTATGGTGCATTTCCTTTTAAAAAGAGATCGTAGAGATATACTTACTTACCTTGATTTACGGGGCTGTCGATAATTATAATTAGTTTTGATATACAAATTTTTCTTTGTATTTTCAGTATCTTAAGTAAGGTGACCGTCAGCCATTAAAATGATGTCTTTTGTAATGCTGTCTGATTTGGCGGCAAGGCTAGACTTTGTTCGGAAATTTTTTACGGTAAGGAAAAACAAGAGATGGCAACTTTCCACTTCTTTCGTTCTTTCGTTTAGAAAAACTGGAGGTCTATGATGGCGATGCTTGTGCAGTGCATCCCCCTCTCGTTGCTATCGGAAAATCTGATACTACTGATACTACTAACACGACTCTCCCATTAGTAACCATGCTACTCTCAGTTAGTAAAACAGTGCAAACCTTAGTATGTTGTCACCTGTAGATCTCAGGTTCACAGCCTACAGACTTTAATATCTTCTTTAATCAGATTTTCTGTACTTGAGTAATTAATTATGGTTTCGAAAGGGCCGAAGATGCCCTTCGTTCAGCGAAGATCGATTGGCACCACACCACACGCTAGCTGTCGCGTGTAGAAATATCCCAGGGTAATTATTACTCTCTCCAACAATCATTTCTTCCTTACCTGAGTCTGCAGGCAGTATAAAAATTAACCCTTCCATTTTTGTCTCCCTTTATGACCATGAAGTGGCGACACATGCAATGTTCGGACCACGCTGTTCTGTGATTGTTTGTAGTAATTAAATCAAATGCGTGAGACTATAATTATGACTACATCTCCGGTTAATTAAGAGTATATGTACCGCCATGTTATCTTTGGGCACTGTTCCGTGCCATATCTGTATTCCCGTACTGAAATCCTGCTTCAAAAGAATTACTTTGATGAATGTACGTTGGCCCCTGTTGCTTTCTTGAGATCTTATGTTACGGTCATTAAATGACGGGAGAATTTTATCTGTTAGTAGGCTAATAAGTCTGATGTTAGAGACAAAGCATTAAGTGCATCGGATAGTAAGAGATTTGTAGCCTGAGGAAAGGGATTTCTACCTTTCGCTAGAACACATCAGTTCACGCCTAACGTCTGTCTCAAGACTTCGAGGGGTTTTGAACACAGAGAAAGAAACCATGGAGAGCTCCATTCACAACAAGCAGCGTCTTCTAGTGGGTTACAATAAATCCCTGCATGGGATGGTCTGCCATCGCTGGTCAGTTGCAGTCCCTTCCGCATTTAAATAACTACACACCTTCATTTACATGTTGCGAAAGTGCGATGCTAAATGTCTGAGTTCAGAAAGTTCCACAGTAGCTCGTATGTACGACTATGATATGGAAACTTGAAGATGAAAGTTATTGAGTTAGGTTTGTAGAATCCATATTGATGCAACTCTGTTTCTTAGAATTGTGTACGTAATTTCAGTTCATCGCAGCTCTTTATGCAGCACTAAGGAACAACATACACTCCTGGAAATGGAAAAAAGAACACATTGACACCGGTGTGTCAGACCCACCATACTCGCTCCGGACACTGCGAGAGGGCTGTACAAGCAATGATCACACGCACGGCACAGCGAACACACCAGGAACCGCCGTGTTGGCCGTCGAATGGCGCTAGCTGCGCAGCATTTGTGCACCGCTGCCGTCAGTGTCAGCCAGTTTGCCATGGCATACGGAGCTCCATCGCAGTCTTTAACACTGGTAGCATGCCGCGACAGCGTGGACGTGAACCGTATGTGCAGTTGACGGACTTTGAGCGCGGGCGTATAGTGGGCATGCGGGAGGCCGGGTGGACGTACCGCCGAATTGCTCAACACGTGGGGCGTGAGGTCTTCACAGTACATCGATGTTGTCGCCAGTGGTCGGCGGAAGGTGCACGTGCCCGTCGACCTGGGACCGGACCGCAGCGACGCACGGATGCACGCCAAGACCGTAGGATCCTACGCAGTGCCGTAGGGGACCGCACCGCCACTTCCCAGCAAATTAGGGACACTGTTGCTCCTGGGGTATCGGCGAGGACCATTCGCAACCGTCTCCATGAAGCTGGGCTACGGTCCCGCACACCGTTAGGCCGTCTTCCGCTCACGCCCCAACATCGTGCAGCCCGCCTCCAGTGGTGTCGCGACAGGCGTGAATGGAGGGACGAATGGAGACGTGTCGTCTTCAGCGATGAGAGTCGCTTCTGCCATGGTGCCAATGATGGTCGTATGCGTGTTTGGCGCCGTGCAGGTGAGCGCCACAATCAGGACTGCATACGACCGAGGCACACAGGGCCAACACCCGGCATCATGGTGTGGGGAGCGATCTCCTACACTGGCCGTACACCACTGGTGATCGTCGAGGGGACACTGAATAGTGCACGGTACATCCAAACCGTCATCGAACCCATCGTTCTACCATTCCTAGACCGGCAAGGGAACTTGCTGTTCCAACAGGACAATGCACGTCCACATGTATCCCGTGCCACCCAACGTGCTCTAGAAGGTGTAAGTCAACTACCCTGGCCAGCAAGATCTCCGGATCTGTCCCCCATTGAGCATGTTTGGGACTGGATGAAGCGTCGTCTCACGCGGTCTGCACGTCCAGCACGAACGCTGGTCCAACTGAGGCGCCAGGTGGAAATGGCATGGCAAGCCGTTTCACAGGACTACATCCAGCATCTCTACGATCGTCTCCATGGGAGAATAGCAGCCTGCATTGCTGCGAAAGGTGAATATACACTGTACTAGTGCCGACATTGTGCATGCTCTGTTGCCTGTGTCTATGTGCCTGTGGTTCTGTCAGTGTGATCATGTGATGTATCTGACCCCAGGAATGTGTCAATAAAGTTTCCCCTTCCTGGGACAATGAATTCACGGTGTTCTTATTTCAATTTCCAGGAGTGTATTTAGCTGGTAGACTACAATATGTATATTGTCTTCGTTTCCCACCAGTAGGTAACAAGAACTTTAAGCGGGAGAACCATAGCAATCAAAAATACAGAAGAAGGAATAATCTTCATTATCAAACTTCAGATTTATTACTTATAACAATATCCAGCCATAAACATATTTAGTAGTCTAGCATGTAATTTAAGAGAAATGCTGCAAACAATTTTGTTAACACATTAGAGCAGTCTCCCCTTTCTGTTACTTGTTTTCCAAGGAAGTTTTAATGGAATGTAATAGCACTGCAAGTCTGGTTTTTTTTTTTTTTTCATAAATGTGAACTCATAATCAAGTTCTAATTTGAAATTTGCTGGCAGATTAAAACTGTGTGCCGGACCGAGACTCGAACTCTGCCACGAAGTTTCATATCAGCGCACACTACGCTGCAGAGTGAAATTCTCATTCTGGAAACAAGTACTAATTTCTTAAATATTAACTGATTATTCAAAAATAGAAGACTGAATTGCAGTTTTGACTTTACTGATAAGGTTTGTGGAACGCAGAACACTCACGATTAACTACAGTCATGTCTGCTTCAACCATTTCCCTGGACACCAATTTCTGAAGATAACATTTCGGTCTTCGGCCTCGGGCGGGAGGACAGGAGTGTTCGCTTCGCTCTGGTGCAGCTACCACACCACCCGCAGCTGCCGTCCACCAACTGATGACTTGTGGTAAGATTTATGAAACGTCCCTTAGAAAAATTTATGAATGACTCTGCTGATAAACCTCTTACATTATTTGATTTTCAAACAGCTGACTAGAACTGAACGTATTCAGACGTTTCGCTCTTTACCTATTGTGATCAACGATAAACTGACACACAATATTTTTAGCGCAACGCAATCTGACTTTCATTAATCTCTACAAAAGAATGGCCCTGACTAACAATAACCTATAACTTTCATGAATCACTTACCTCACAAAAAACTTCGTTACTCGAACTACTGCAATACAGCGAGCGCCAATACTGCCAGCTAAACAACAGATTCTAACTACTGAAGGCACTAACTACTGATAGGCATAGTTGGCAAATGAAAGATTTTGATAGAGAATAAACAATGTATTTAATTAATAATATTAAAAAGTCATCATGATATACATTATTACAAATTTACTCTTTCTGATGGAAACACGTCCAGATCGTCCGCTCTCAAAATTCTGTCATCTCTCTCCCCACATCCACCACTGCTGGCGGCTCACCTCCAACTGCGCAACACTATGCGCTGTTCACATCCAGCTGCCCACCACTACAATGGCGACTATTCCAACAATGCCAACCAGCCACATACTTCACACAGCACAGTCAGTGATTTTCATATAGAGCGCTACGAGGTGTTACCAACATAAAAACCTAAACAGCCTACTTACAGATTTCACAGCAGAAGCGACAGAGTTGTAAGCATTGATGGGCGTGTGTAGGCGCTTTGTCGGAAGCTGTTACGACTGCCGTTCATACATATTGACTAAGTGATCGAGGGATCACCAGTGATGCGGTAGCTTTTACATATAATTCCATGTAGTAATTCGATACCCCTCTGGTCAAATACGAGTAACCACTGTGCGCCCGCCATATCCTGGTGTATTCACGCTTGATTTGTGAGGTGGTAGTCTCTTCACGTTTACTTAAACTTCCCCTGGATTTTGTCAAATCAAATGATCATTAGTTTAGTCGTGTTCACTGACGATGACTATTGTTTTTTCACTCTTCCTTGTAATTAGCGGTCACAGTATCGTTCTCTGTTTTCAACGTATGTTTACGTTGTTGCTCATGGAAATTACAATAATAAACATCAAACTGAATGGGAAGTAGTTCATTCAACCTACCATAAGCATGTTCAGTTCCACATTTCCCCATATCTTCTCTAACTTCAGTGGCTGTAATGAACCCTGTCTGAAAGATGTGTAGAGAAGTTCACAATTCTCATTCCCTGGCTAGTAATGTGAAATTTATACTATGAATTCCATTGCACCTTGAATTAAACTTCCTCCCTGGAAGAATATTGAATTTCCCCATACCGGACACATCTTACAGTGACTAAGCCATTTCAGTAAGCATATTGCAAAACGTGGGGACTCGGCTTGCCCGTTCCTCTTCGTCCCTTCTTATGATATGTTTCCAGCAGTTTTATCTTTATCCTATAGGATTTTCAAAAACACCATGACGGAATACCGAAACTTTTCTCTACATCTATCAACACACATACTCCGTTAGCTACCACAAGGTGCAAAGCGGAGGGTATCTTGTGCCACTATTAGTCAACCTATTCCTGTTCCACTTGCAAATGGAGCAATGAAAAAACGATTGTCTATGTGCTTCCGTACGACTCCTAATTTCTCTTGTCTCTTCTTCGCGGTCCTTACGCGAAATGTACTTTGGGGGCAGTAGAATCGTTCTGGAGTCAGTGGCAAACGCCCATTCTCTAAATTTTCTCAATAGCGATCAGCGGAAATAACATCGTCCTCTCTCCAGGAATTCACATTTGAGTTCACTCAGTATTCCTGTAATATTCGCATGTCGATTGAACCTACCGGTAACAGATCTAGCAACACGCTTCTCAATTGCTTCGATGTTGAATTGCGTCGACGTCTCCCTGTAATCTACTGGCGATGCTAAACGCTCGACTAATTCTGAAGAATGGGCTGCACCAGTCTCTATACGCGGTCTTCTTTGTAGGTGAGCTACACTTGCGTAAAATTTTCCCAGCACTACGAAGTCGACCACTCACCTTCAAAAATGGTTCAAATGGCTCTGAGTACTATGGGACTTAACATCTGAGGTCATCAGTCCCCTAGAACTTAGAATTACTTAAACTAACCTAAGGACATCACAAACATCCATGCCCGAGGCAGGATTCGAACCTGCGACCGTAGCGGTCGCGCGGTTCCAGACTGAAGCGCCTAGAACCGCTCGGCCACACCGGCCGGCCACTCACCTTCCCTGCTAGCGACATTACGTGCTCGTTCGATTTCATATCGCTCTGCAACGTTGTGCCTAGATGCTCAATCGAGATGACTGTGTCTAGCATTCACATTACTAATACTGTAATAGAAAATTACGGAGTTGTTTTTCCTACTAATCTGCATTAACTTATATATGTCTACATTCAGAGCCAATTGCCATTCATCACACGGAATACATACAGCAAAAAAGTTCCGGTTCCCAGAACTCCTAAAGATAGATTTTCACTGTGGATATTGTATCACAGACTCAGTTTCTTTGCCTGTTCAGAGATGTCACTAAACCCACCCAAGCCGACCGCTGTGGCCGAGCGGTTGTAGGTGCTTCAGTCTGGAACCGCGCGACCGCTACGGTCGCAGGTTCGAATCCTACCTCGGGCATGGATGTGTGTGATGTCTTTAGGATAGTTAGGTTTAAGTAGTTCTAAGTTCTAGCGGACTGATGACCTCAGATGTTAAGTCCCATAGTGCTCAGAGCCATTTGAACAATTTTTTGAACCCACCCAAAGATGTAAACAACCATGCGTGAGCAGCGCCTGGTAGACGGAGGGGGTCCGACAGCCGATCAGTTCCAGTCCTTCCACCAGGAAGGAGGTACACGGCTCGTGTTGTTTGTAGTTCAACCATGTCTAGACGGTCAGTACCGCGGCTCGATCGCGTCCGCATTCTTACTTTGTGCCAGAAAGGGCTCTCAACAAGGAAAGCGTCGAGGCGTCTCGGAGTGAACCAAAGCCATGTTGTTCGGACATGGAGGAGATACAGAGAGACAGGAACCGTCGATGACATGCCTCGCTCAGGTCGCCCAAGGGCTACTACTGCTGTGGATGACCGCTGTCTACGGGTTATGGTTCGGACGAACCCTGACAGCAACGCTACCATGTTGAATAATGCTTTTCGTGCAACGACAGGACGGGGTGTTACGACTCAACTTTGCGCAATACTCTGCATGATGCGCAACTTCACTCCCGACGTCCATGGCGAGATCCATCTTTGCAACCACGACACCATGCAGCGCGGTACACATGGGCCCAACAACATGTGGAATGGACCGCTCAGGATTACCATCACGTTCTCTTCACCGATGAGTGTCGCATATGCCTTTAACCATACAATCGTCGGAGACGTGTTTGGAGGCAACCCTGTCAGTCTGAACGCCTTAGACACAGTGTCCAGAGAGTGCAGCAAGGTGGAGGTTCCCTGCTGTTCCGTTTTTGGGTGGCATTATGTGGGGCTGACGTCCGCCGTTGGTGGTCACGGAAGGCGCCGTAACGGCTGTACGATACGTGAATGCCAGCCTCCGACCGATAGTGCAACCATATCGGCAGCATATTGGCGAGGCATTCGTCTTCATGGACGACAATTCTCGCCCCCATCGTGCACATCTTGTGAATTACTTCCTTCAGGATAACGACATCGCTCGATTAGTGTGGCAAGCATGTTCTCCAGACATGAACCCTATCGAACATGCCTGGGATAGATTGAAAAGGGCTGTTTATGGACGACGCGACCCACCAACCGCTCTGAGGGATCTGCGCCGAATCGCCGTTGAGGAGTGGGACAATCTGGCGCAAAAGTGCCTTGATGTACTTGTGGATAGTATGCCACGACGAATACAGGCATGCATCAATGCAAGAGAACATGCTACTAGGTATTAGTGGTACCGGTGTGTATAGCAATCTGGACTACCACCTCTGTAGGTCTCGCTGTATGATGGTACAACATGAAATGTGTGGTTTTCATGAGCAATAAAAAGGGCAGAAATGATGTTTATGTTGATATCTATTCCAATTTTTTGTACAGGTTCCGTAACTCTCGGGACCCGGGTGATGCAAGAGTGTTTAAAGTGTTTTTGGTGTGTGTACACGTTCTAAGTCATCCTGTATCTCCTACAATCACTCATAAACATTTTTTTCGTACAATAAAGCGTCATCAGCAAATAGTCGCAGATTACTGGTCGTCTTATCCGTCAAATCGTTTGTCTATATAATAAACAAGAGCGGTCTATCACACTTCCTTTTTTTCATTTCACATTCCACAGCGTCAATAGCCTGCTTCTTCTCTGAAAAGTTAAAGAATTCTACTGCTCTGAAGTTATTTTGACAACTGATTTACGAACAGTAGTAAGTAAAGTATAGTTGAGAAAACAAAGGGATGTCTAAAAGTGTTGACTAACGAAGCAGTTATCTGAACAGTTGACGAAACAGTTCGAATTACCGCGTAATAGATACCCATTGACTGGCTGTCATGACATTCGCTTAGATTTACAGAGTGTACCAAAACACACAGGATATCTTCGATCTGTCAAGATTTTTTCGGGGGAATCGACAACAAGTTCGATTTAGCTACACGTTCAATTTTTGGAGGTTCGAATTAAAAATAATCGAACGTACATATTTGGAATGTTAGCTTCTTCAGCTTATAGGGAGGAGTTGGTACGCTATGTCATATCTGTTGAATGTATATATTGTTCATCACTTTACTGTCTAATTACTTACTGCATGTGGCTCAGCTATCTGCTGTTATAAACAGCGATAGTCTGCGGAGTCTGTTTCATCAACAACTTGTTTCTCACGCAAGTTACGTTAGGCAGTAAGCAGTTTTCCCCGAATCGAGGTAATCTCGGCACACTTTTTGTATGGTGGCCCCTGAAAAGCGAAGTGCCTCCACTGCCTCAGGGGACTTACCATATGACCGGGACCCAATGGCCGGTGACGCTCTTGTTTCTTCTACTGCCAACTGCCCTGCTGACGATGATTACTAGGTCTGATAACATCTGTCGTGCGATACGCCAAACTCTTCCTATCTCTGTGGCAAGAGGATAGCTTTGCGTGCAACGCGGCAGCTACTGTCATCTGCTTCTACTGTCGTTATATTAATTAACAGATCGAGCATTTTCTAGTGGTAAAACTATTAAGCGGAGACGTCGTTCATGTAGAAACGAATTTCAGCTTGTAAAAACGCAGTGCGGACTTCTCGTCTTGTCAATGTTGATTATTACGTGTGCTCATAAGGAAAACTAATCACTGCAAGTTCAGCATTCTCCTTCCCTCCCAGTTCTCTGCCATCCTTTTCGTTGCAGCGTATGATACATTCATTTGTATGTCGTCAGTTAGCTGGTATATACTTCCCCTGTTCTCTTCTCATTTACGATTCCTTCTGTTGTATTCTTTATGCTCATCCAGTATCCTAGCCAATTTTTATTCCTTCTCCTAATTTTTCCCAGTATTTCTCTTTCGTCATTCACACTCTCCATTGTCATACAAATCCACATCTCAAACGCCTCAAAGTACTTCTCCTCATCCCGTTATAATGTCCATACAGAATGTGGTATCGTCCAAAGATCGCGGGGTCGTAACAAAGTCGGCAGTTTAAGATGTCACGCTACATTCCGCAACGAAAGCACGGTGAGTCATCTTCGCAACAAGGTCGCTTAAACCTGTCCGATCTCTGCACGCCGATGTCACGCTACATTCCGCAACGAAAGCACGGCGAGTCATCTTCGCAACAAGGTCGCTTAAACCTGTCCGATCTCTGTGCGCCGATCAGCAATACACAGCTGTGACTCCTGCAATGTTGGAACTTCGCCGTGTTCGTCGCCACAAAAATACAAACGAACTTTTCCTTCTCCCTGACAACGCAAGGCCTCACTCAAGTCTGCACACTCGAGAGGAAGACACAAAACTTAATTGGACTGTTCTTTCTCATCCACCCTAGTGCCCAGACCTCGCAGCTTCCGCCTTCCTTCTGTGTGGCCCAATGAACAAAGCACTCCACGGGAAGCAGTACGTGGGTGATGGAGAGTTTATTGATGCAGCGAGGCGTTGGTTCCGACGTCGACTAGTAGACTGGTACCATGCAGGCATACAGAGACACCCAGTAAGGGGGCGTAAGCCCATCGTTCTGATCGGAAATTATGTTGAAAAATAGAATTTTGTAGCCAAAAGAGTGAGGAATAATACGCTATACTGGAAACCTGAATACAACTAACCTGCTTTCAGGGAAAAAAAGTGTGCAACAGTACTTATTGAAAGCCCATGCCCCGGTAGCTGAATGGTCAGCGTGACAGACTGTCAATCCTAAGGGCTGGGTCGGAAATTTTCTCCGCTCAGGGACTGGGTGTTGTGTTGTCCTAATCATCATCATTTTCATCCTCATCGACGCGCAGGTCGCCGAAGTGGCGTCAAATCGAAAGACCTGCACCAGGCGAACGGTCTACCCGACGGGAGGCCCTAGCCACACGACATTTCCATTTACCACTCCTCTAACGATCGTATTATCCTCAGCTACAACACAAAATACTACACGAATTTCTCCCTTAATTGTTTATTTAACGGACCACAGAAAGCACTTCTCATTTCGTAAACCGTTTATTTTATAATAGATATTCTTGCTTTGATTTCTATGTTATATATTATGTTACTGTTCATTTTACATTCTAGGTGCCAGAAGGTATTAACTTGTTTCACCAACTCATCACAAATTTCACTTTTATCTTTCTTGCTTGCCTTGTGAAACCTTGGCCTTTTTCACGTTTACCTTCATTCCATATTCCACACAGCTGGCGTTCAGTTCTTTTAATGTACTGTCAATTTTTTTCATTGTCGCTTATTAACGTCGTATAATCAGCAAGTCTTATCCCTTTGATTATCCTTGTTCCTATTTCCAAATTAAAGGACGCTGATAACCTCGCCGTTCAGCCCCCGTACACCCAAAAAGTATCACCCAAATCATTTTTTAGCAAATTTTTATTGTGTCGTATAGTGAGTGAAAAATACAGTAATAAATGATGTCGCCGACCTGATAATAAGGAAGGGACGTCAAACGAATCAAATTTTTCAAATAACCATAGAGTGGAAATGCGCCGACGTGGAGCTGCGGTCATAAAACTGCAGCCTATTAGCGGCGAATCCGACGAAGTGTGTGCTTTTAAACTAAGTTCCCCAAGCCAGTACCTGCCACTATTAGGCAAAATATCCATGCATGGTTACGTTAAACGTTACTTTTCTGTGACACTTGCAGGGTAGAGTTTGTCTATTAAGTGAACTAGGCTAAAACTATCGTAATGCCTAGATTTGTTAAGATAATAAGATGATAAACTGTGCTGCACACATTCTGCTAGGCACTCCCAAATACGTTTGCTTATCGGGCAAACTTCGACACTGTACTACCTGACTGGCTGGCTTTTTTTTTTTTTTAATGCCTTAGATCCACAACAGGGCACTTCCGACCTATGGTTGTTTGGAACACTTGGCTCGGTTCGACGTCTCCAACTTTGCTTTGACCTAAGATTGTTTTCTCTACAGAATCATTGCTAAAATTTGGTGGACGAACATGGATTCATCGATTCCCGATCTTTCTACGATCATATTCTTCCTCATAACATGGCTTCCTACTCCACTTTTCGTTTTGTGTATGTGAAATGTAAAAGCTGTATCGCAGATCGGATTTCATGGTAAACTGCAAGTCGCTGTACAAACGACAGGATGAAGCGATTTTCAGGTAGAAAGAGCGAAAGGTCATAACACCTCAAATAGGACGAAGTCCTGTGGTGTCCATACAAAACGCATTTCAGTTGACTGATTTACAGAAGAAATCAGAAGGAATGTTCGTTATTTTTACTGGAATCAACGAAATCATAATATGTTACTATAGTGCAAGGATACTTTTTGGGAAATTTTGACTGACTCCCAGAGTACTGTTGGAATTGGTTCAATGACTGCCTCATCATCCCAAAATGTACCATCAAAAGGTCGACCAATAGCAAGCACATCTGAATTTTTATCCGTTTTCCTCCATGTTAGTTTCCTGCTCACGATATTGATACATTACTAGATCAACAATTAATTTTTAAAGATTTGGAAGCATAAGTGCGTTTCGTGCTAACCTTGTACCTGTAAATTTTTTCATGATTTTAGTACTTGTTCTCAGTTTCTATGCATTCGTGTCTTACAGGCAGATAATTGTAGCCCTGTGTTAAACGTATCATCAGATGATACAAATAGCGTTACTATAAGAATTAAAACAGGATGCGTTATATTGTATTCCGCCTCACTAGACAAGAAAAAGAAAGCAACAGCACAATTAGTGTGATATGCAACTATACGAGTACTATGCAGTTCATTATTGTGTCGGTGGTGGTTATATTCTGCACTGTGCAGGCGCTCTATTTTGCGCTGTATTATGTCACGCGTTAGTGAAGGAAGAGGGTAGTAATGAAGTGAATCTCCCGTCTCCGGTACTCACGCTTCAAGAATGTCTCCCAGCTGCTCCGACCTGTCATCCTTCAGAGGCTCGTACAGGTCATCCACTGTAAGATCGTGTGAGTAGCCTTCTCGGAACAAAGGGATTGTCCACCTGCAACAAAATAATAATAACATATTATACAGTTACTGGAGATTTTCTTTATCAGTCTCATTCTCAGCTGTAAGAGGTAATAAAAGGTCTTGGAAATGAAGTCCAAAGAGAGCAGGATTTTAAAAAAAATTAGAAAGGAGAAATAACGTTGCCCGTTCTACAGATTTGGACGGGGATTTGTACAAGTTTTACTGTGCATTGGTTTTTGTCGTTTTCATTCCGATCAGGATTGTTAATGTTCTTAATGTTTACGCCACTGGCTTCAGGAATGGTAGATATGTCTATCAGATCATTGTCATTACTTTTCAGTTTGTTTCCTCTTTATTACAACAAAATTATGCCGAACAAAATTCTGGTTATTTAACAGGTGGGTACATATTTCGACCGTAAGGATGCAGGAAGATCAATGAAAATTTATGTTTGTATTGTCCTGGTTCATCTCAGCACTAAGCCGTAATAAAACTGTAACATATTATTTCCTGGTCGCTCCAATGTCCTAGTCCTCTTCGCCATTCTAGACGCCACACCCGGTATCCGGTGTCTGCGTGATGAGAACTTCTCCAGCCTGGAAATGATCAACCAAGTTCTTTCGGCCAGTGTGGAGCGCTTTGAAAGAGATCGCGGTTGCAGTGGCCGTGGGCGGGCGCGAAATTCTACGCAATCTTCCGTTTTTCTCGGCAAGTGTGGTGATTTGGCTAGCGTGCACGAGCTCGGTAGGGAGAGACTGCATAGCAGACCGTGGAGTCTTGAGTTAGCTGGGGGTCTTGCTCGATGAAAGGGATGGACTTGGTGCTTGGTAGGGTGTAATTGAAGCCTATAAATCCCATTTGTTTCTGTGGAAATTTGGCCGAGGTGTTTTTGTGCGACTTCTTCCTCTATTGACAGTGACCTGCTTTGTTATTGTGGAAATCACGAACGAAAGTTGTTAGGAGCCTACTGACAGTAGTGTAGAAAATGTTTGTGGTCAACATTTCCAGCCCAGTTTTCGATCGTGGAATTTGTATTGGAACTGTTAGATTACTGCACGGCTCTTTTCATTGACTCTGGAGAAGCGAGATGTCCCGCGCATCAAAGTGAAGCTAGCGACCGTCATTGAGAATGATGTAATAGTCTAGCGCTGCTGATGATTGGTCTGGGTCTGCTAATAATCGTGTCCGAGTAAATTTGCGGAGCAGTAAGTCTCGTAACTAGTCTCACACGCTCCACGTTTCTAAGAATGCAAGGATTCTAGCTGCATGCGCGGGTTCACTTCCCCGACATCTACGGAAGCTCCAGTTGTGAGACGGAAGGACCATTTCAAAACAAACTGAAAATACATCACATGGCATACTACAATATATGTAAAATTCAGCCACTGTCAGTTAGTGCAAATCATTAGAGCAGTGTTTTTATAGTCATTTATTTTCGTATTGCGTAAACGATACACTAATGAAGTGCGATATCCACTGCAGATCTAGGATAGTCCGAATCATTAACAATACTTTTAATAATGAAATCATTGCAACACGTTGTGACATTCAATCAAGTAACAGGTAAGAGCTCGATGGCAAAATTTATGTTTTAATATATAACTTGAAAACAGGCAACACATTCTGTTTATGATAACAGATTTCTACATTAAAATGCTACAGCTACATTTCCCACAGAATACTAAAAGAGACTGAGATAAATGTTAACGACTTTGATAACTTCTACATCTAGATCTGCATGACTACTCTGCATTTCACAATCAAAAGCCTGACAGACAGTTCATCGAACCGCTTTCGCACTATTTATCTACCGTTCCATTCTTGAATAGCAAGCAGAAAAAGCGAACGCTTCAATCTATCCGTGCGAACTCTCTCTTATTTTATTACGATATTCATCTCACCCTATATAGGTTGACGTAGACAAAACATTTTCGCATTCCGAGGAAGGAGTTGATGGTTAAAATTCCATGAAAATATCTCGCTTCAACGAAAAATCTTTTGTTTTAATGATTCCAATGTCATCTCGCTTATTACACCTCTGAGGGTCTCCCCTATTTCCCCATAATACAAAACGAACTCCCTTCTTTGAACTTTTTCGATGTCTTCCGTTAATACTATTAGACCTGTTTCATCTACTACGGGTTGTGGCAGTCCTTGGTTCGCCTTCCCCATAGTATGATCTACGTGATCCTTCCAACTTAAATCGCCAGTAGAACTAGTGTAGCCGCGCAGGATTAGCCGAGCGGTCTAGGGCTCTGCAGTCCTGGACTGGGCGGCTGGTCCCGGCGGAGGTTCGAGTCCTCCCTCGGGTATGGGTGTGTGTGTTTGTCCTTAGGATAATTTAGGTTAAGTAATGTGTAAGCTTAGGGACTGATGACCTTAGTAGTTAAGTCCCATAAGATTTCACACACAATTGGTTTTAATCTTCTGATGGCTTTACAAGGCAGTAAACAACAGTATCATTTGCAAACAATCAAATCTAAGAGGGGTGCTTAGATTGCGTTATAAATTGTCTATGTAGATTTGGAAACGCAGAGGACCTAAAACACTTCGTTAGGGAACACATCACTTCTATTTAGGCGATGGCTTCCAGTCAATTATTAGGAACTGTGGCCTTATTGACAGAAAATCACGAATACAGTCCCACAACATGGAAAGTACGCAATTTGATTAGAATTCCCTTGTGAGGAATAGTATCAAAAGTGTTCTGGAAATCTAGAAATATGGAATCAACTTGAGACTGAAGCGGCGAGAGAAAATTTGCGCCAACGCCGCGAATGGAACCCGGGTCTCCTGCTTCGGTATATGTATACATAAAAGCACTTATTTACGACACCAGTGAAGCCTCTGAATTGTGTGATTTCATTTGACTAAGTACCTGGACCTGGGTATCAGGCTGGGCCTCCCATTTACGTTCGATGCTGAGGTGCTATTCCAGAACATGGAGAGCTTCGGAAATACTATTCTTGTGTAAGGAGGAATTTAAAATAAACTGAGGCGCCAGTGAGAATTTCGATCGAGGGGAGGAGTGCCAAGTCAATCCGAGCGGGAGTGTTAATGAGTGTGCGAAGATGGCTTGCTGGCTAACGCACCTGCCTAGTAAGCAGGAGAGCCGGATTCGACTCCCGGCCTAGGTACAAATTTTCACTTGCCGCTTCAGTCTGTACTTACATAAAATCATATATGTTTGAGACCAGTAAAGTGTCGGAAATTGTCATCTCATCTGTGCGGTAAGGTTTTACTTGTACTGTACTGCGCAATTTATTATTGGAGACCGCGAAATCAGTAATTAAAATAGTAATTCTTACCTCAGTGTAAACACATAACTCTCTGAACGCAGTGCAAAAATACACTGCCGGCCAGAGGCAAGACTTAAACCCTAATCCCCACATGCCTTAGTCGCTCACGTAGGCCCGGAGCCACACCGACTCGAATACTTGACTTGGGTTGGGATGATCTGGTGCGACAAAGCGATAGGCTCCACCGCTGCACGTTCAAAAATGGTTCAAATGGCTCTGAGCACTATGGGACTTAACTGCTGAGGTCATCAGTCCCCTAGAACTACTTAAACCTAACTAACCTAAGGACAGCACACACATCCATGCCCGATGCAGGATACGAACCTGCGACCGTAGCTGTCGCGCGGTTCCAGACTGTAGCGCCTAGAACCGCTCGACCATCACGGCCAGCCCGCTGCACGCGCGGGGAGGTACATCATCATGTTCACCATTTGTCATTCACTTTTGAGATATTTCCCGACATTTGCGGCTCCATATGTATTATATCAAAGTATTTATCTCAGCGTCATTTACGTCGCTTTGAGGGCTTTTTAAACGTCAATTAGAGTCGCCCTGTTTACTGATGTTTACATAAGACACCTCGCTTGTGATACATTTCTCTGGTTACAGTTTTCACTTGTAAGACACCCACTTATTCATTTGCGTTTTTGTAAATACAAGAGGTGTTCCGAGATCTCTTGCACTATCGTAGCACTCGTCGGTGGCCATTACAATGGAGCCATTTTCTTGCACTTTGTTCTCACAAACTGACTAGCAACAGATAGAATGAGGGACGCAGCGCCCGTCTGGAACATAATAAGCACGCAAGAAAAGCAAACGGGAAGTCGCCTGCAGGACTTGGTCGCTGACTGCAAGGGCGGCTTCTGGCCGAAGCGACGCGTCCGAGATTAATGTTATTTACTCGGGGCGGCCGTAAGCCGGTCAGCAGGAACCACTTTCAGCAGCCGCCAAACAGCGGACAAAGGGGCGATGACGCCCTGTGTTCGACTGCCCGCGCAGCCTTCAGACACACAACGTGCGCAGCCGGGCTACAGGCGAGCAGGCGGCTGCCGGGGTGACCCCCACAGCAGGGATGGACGCCGGTATTTTAGCTCCGAATAACAGGTACTTTTTATTGTTTGCTAATAAACGAGCGAAAAACCGAGATATCAATTAGCCACAGCAGCAGTGCTAAAATTTTTCGTTTTCAAATAAACCTTGTTGAAAAATGGTGTAGTTTCTATTCATAATATTTGCATTGGTTTGAAATACTGTTTTATTATAGAAAATGAGAAAAGTGATCAGCGCTATTTTAACAACAGTGCCAACAGAAACGAGCTGCAAACACATGGCATTGGTACGTCTTTGCTGAGACAATAAGGCGCCTGTCGCCGTGTGTCGTTGCTTAACGTACGTGTGTTCGTGCAGTGTGCAAACTTTGTCCCGACCTGGTCTACAAGGTACTTCCTCGCTGTCGTCGGACACCTATTGTACTGCAGGATGGCACCAACCCTAGTCTGGAAATATTTTTACGGAGTGACGTAGCAAAGAAGCACATTGCTTCACTTACTTTAAGAAACTAAAGATTTGTCTGCTAATAGTGTAACAGTAACAGAGGAAGGAATTTATGATATCAGTAATATAAGAAAACTTAAGAACAATTCAGTCACGGTAGGCTACACAATAAAAATAAAAATTAGTTCTCTGCCCTCTGCGTCTAATAATATGCCGTTATCTGTTTGTCGCCCTTGAAAACGGACAAAGTAATACGAAACCTAGAGTTCTTCCATCTCAAATTTCACTCTTTAGCACGCACTATTCGTAATGATCAAATAGTGTTATGATCCCCGTTTACATCATAATTTTTGTGCAGAGTTTCAAAAAATTAGAACCAACAGTACCGATAGCAGAATACTGGTGATTTTTTGTGGTATTCTACCATTTATCACTTTTAGAAAAAAGCAGTGAAGAGTGGAGAGACTAAGTTTTCTTTTATTTGCCTATTAAATTGAGTGATTATATGTATCTTGAAACTGAGACAGCCAAACTTTTTCAGTCTTTATTCAATTTCTGCGTTTATTACAGGAAATAAAAGAACAATGAACCGAAAATCGGTTGTTTCAGAAACAGTTATTATGACCGGCTTAAACAGTCTGGTTAAAATGGCGTGGAAAAAACCTGTATAACAGGGAATTGGTTGTTTCGGCGATAACCGTCATCCCCAAGCTGCAGCAGGATGAAGCAGTTCGTACGCGCAGTAAAAAGATACTGTTAACTCCTATGAACCAATAGAAAAATAGGGAATCAGCACCGATTATTGATGGCTGCAGACTGTTGTTACCGGAGCAAGATATTACTGTGCAGCCCTCTAGACGGTGCATCACCAATTCGTACCTGCAGCTGACCTTAAGAAGAAGGAGAAGAAAAAGCAAAGGCCTACCTGGTTTCCGGCGGGTAGCAAATAGGTGTGGAAATTCTTTTCGAAAGAGCTGACTATGAGAAAGAAGGCAGTCTTCCAGTTATCACATCACATGTAGATCACTATGATCGCCAGAGTAGAGAGTATGTTGATTTATCACTTCCCCGTTCGAAGTTCGCGATTATTAACATATTGCACCCTTGTTACAAAAGTGGCACACCTCAAAATTCTTCAGATGTGATGTGTTTACTATGACAGAGCTGCAGAATCCATACTTGACGCGTCGTCGAAAGCGAGTTTCTATTACAAGATACTGTGACGGTAGCTGATCACGCTACTTGTGTGGAGTAGGAACTTCCTCATAACCACAAAGGCTTAGCTTTAATAGTTGAACGGTGAATCCTATAGCGGCGGATCATTGTTAAGAAGTGCAAAACTGTATTAGTTGGAGTTGTGTCGGTTTTTGAAGTGAAGTTAAATAAATGCAGCTTGATAATTCTTCTTTGTGTCACTTTAATTGGTCAAGATAAGCTTAAAACTGGTAAATAATTGGGGTATGCCGGTTCTGACGAATAATTATTTCGAGTTCCGCCGGTTTTAATGAATACATTGTGTAAAATGAAGAGACACACAATAGTTGCTTAACCCACAATCTTTTACTGTGTACACGACCGGTTTCTAGGTGTAAATTTTAATGGTGAAAGTATTGTGTTACACAACAGTGGAAGGGGATCTCAAACGAAATTAAGTAAGTTGAAATGAAATGAAAAGTCGTATGGCTAGGGCCTCCCGTCGGGTAGACCGGTTGCCTGGTGCAAGTCTTTTGAGTTGACGCCACTTCGGCGACTTGCAGCTCGATGAGGATGAGGTGATGAGGACAACACAACACCCAGCCCCTGAGTCGAGAAAATCTCCGACCAAGCCGGGAATCGAACCTGGGCCCCGTAGTATAGCATTACGTCGTGCTGACCACTCAGCTATCGAGGCAGACTTAAATAAGTTAAAAGAGATAGCAGGTCCTCCTCACCCGAATGTTGTCATGGAATCAAAGGTCTCTTGTCAAAAGGATAAAAGAGACTGTAACAGTATTATCGATGTTACCTATAATGATCTTATCTTACTTCATTGTCTGTTTTTACTTAATGTGATTTTTGTATAACTATGCTCTTTCATGTAGCATTATGTAGATGTTTTATTGATGATTTATGACAATTCATATAATTGTAATTAATCTATGGACGTAATGTCAAAATTAATGTTGTGGAAGAAGGATAACGTTATACTTTACCGATTCATGTATAAGGAAAGTAGGTTTGTAATCATTCAATACTTATAGGGAGGTCCCTCCGCAAATGAACTTGCTAGGTGGGAATAGTAAAGGTGGATCTGGCGATCAAACTGCAAAGGTCCTTTTCGACATGAGTCAATTGGTGGCCAGCAGGCAATGAGTCCGCGTCTACCGAAGAGGCGAGAAGAACTTGGCTCAAATGGCTCTGAGCACTATGGGACTTAATTGCTGTGGTCATCAGTCCCCTAGAACTTAGAACTACTTAAACCTAACTAACCTAAGGACATCACACACATCCATGCCCGAGGCAGGATTCGAACTTGCGACCGTAGCGGTCGCGCGGTTCCAGACTGTAGCACCTAGAACCGCTCGGCCACTCCGGCCGGCCGCGAGGAGAACAGCAAGATTATATACTACAGCTCCGGATGAGGAAATAATGCGCCTTATTATTTATTAGCTCTGTGCTAAAATCCTACGCTAAGAAGAGAATTCTCAGAGATTGTTTCACAGGAAGAGCCGTGGATACTTTTACAGCCTGTTTAGAATAGCACAGGAGATCGAGGCTGCCACCACCTTCATCTCAATTTATCAGTTGAGTTCTGTATCATTGGATAGGCCAGCTATGTGGTTTGGTTTTCAATAAGAATTTTCTGTTCTCTAAACTCTTTGTTGAGCCACCGTTAGTTATTTACCAAGACAGGATCCTATCTCAAGTGCTACTATGAATCCGCGTATCCTATTTTACTGAACTGAATAGCAATTTTTTCCTTAACAGAAGGTAACAAACTTTGTGGACTTGTAAAGTATATAACTATTTAGTGAGCGTAGGTTTGGAAATACTTCACGTTGTTTTCATAAACTGACAATTGAAGTATTCAGTTTAATGATTCTTTTTATTGAAATAATAGTGTTTACAATTTCATGTGTTATGTACTTAACAGTGTTTCCCAAATTACGTTATGCCTAAACTGTTCAGCCACATTCTGATTCTACCGATAGATTAGTTTCTGGGTCCCCATGTTAATTGTTGAGGCAAATGTTAATGTCATATTACAATAACAGCAATCAAGATTAAGCAACTGGTTACAATTATTCAAATTATATTAGATTCAGGTGTCACATACTCCGTTTGAGCTAAGGCAGTGAATATTCCTTGAGAATACAAATAATAATCCGTACATAAGATACAAGTACTTCATAACTATTTCAATAGTAGTAATTTTCTATAGTTAAACCTGACAACAGAACCTCCTGTCCATAGCAATAGCGCTCTACCATTAGTAATCATTTACCTATAATTATCATTATCTTTCTACAATAATGTACAGACAGTAAGTGTTATTGAGAGCCAGTTGTTTCCTAAACATATTAGTACTTCTTCTGTGTAGTTCAAGTCAATTCAGTGGTACATTACTTGCTAAATTGTTCTACTGTCTTGTATCTTATTAGCAAACAGGAGTTTACTATCATGTAAAATCAACTCACATAGCTAATCTTATGAACCATGATAGTAATGGGTGCAACTTTGGCTAATTAGGCTGGTGAGTTTCTTTTCACGTAATCACAGTTTACTAAATTACTAACAGAACCTTGGTTCCATGCCCGTTTACCGTGCTACTACTTTCTTTCAATACAAATCTTTAGGGAAACAAAATTAGTTCAGTACCTCTCGATTGCACACAGTCATGGTTACAAAAAAATTTTCACAGGAATAACATTATCGGCATAGTACTAACATAATAGCAGCCCGTAGTATCATACACGACTTTTCTCGTTGCAGGACTAGTAGTTCCGTTACGAGGAAGAGACCTAGAAAAACCCGAAAGAACGGCCAACACGACTGGCCACCAAAAGTCACAGAAATCTTGAAACATGTAAAATGCAACAAAAAGGGAGGGAAGGGTATCACATATTGCGTGTAATTAATTACACAAATTCCATACAAATCGATCTCCGTGCTGCGAGACCGGGAACACAAACAGGAAAACTCCAGTAGTAAATACCAACCGTGAGTACTGAGCAGCACATGACCCATTGCGCAGACGCAATATGAAACAAGTATGTGATTAGTGGACAGTTTAAACTGTGAAAAGCACAAAGCAATAGCAGAAACGAGACGGAACCATCACAACATTAATAGGGAACAGGTCCTGTACATTTTAAAAAAAGTGAGAGAGAGAGGAAAATAGTGTGTTACATGTTACATGGACACCTTAAGCTTCCTGGATAATATCATAATTAGCTAAAATATTTTTGTGATACAGGACAGTGTGTTCATTAAATGTATCAAGAGGATGGGAATGAAGATTTCCCAAGATTTCAGTTTCCTCCAGGACATGTCCTTTCATGTTGGAATGTGAATATAACGTAATATTTTTCCTTTTTTTAATGTACTGGTCCTCTTCCCTCTTAATGTTGTAATTGTTTCGTGGATACACGATATGTCCGGGCACTATTAGTTCCTTTAGCACGTGGAAGGGTATGTACCTTAAGAACGTAGAGCACATCAAATTTCTAACTTAATCCGATGAGGATACAGTACAGTTGTAGAATGGAGAACGTCGGTACGGCAACAACCATCGAGAGTGCATATGACCTATCATTCCAATAAAAAGCAGAAATATAGTGAAACTGAAGTTAACAGAATGCAGACAGACAATAGCATGGACTGCAGCTCTAAGAATCTAAGGACATGAATGGAAGGTAGTATTGAGATGGGAGTGAGACAAGGTTGTAAGCTATCCTTTATGTTGCTCAATCTGTGCTTGAGGGAACTGTAAAGGAAACTAAGGTGAAACACGGAAAAGAGTTATTGTCCGTGGGGAAGAAATAAAAACTTTAAGGTCTACCTGTTACGTTATAATTCTGTCAGAGACGGCAAAGGACTTGGATAATCAGCTGAACGGAATAGACTGTGCATTGAAAAGCGATTGCTGGAATAACATCATTAAAAGTGAAATAAAGGAAATGGAGTATAATGAAGTTAAATCAGGCGATTCTGGTAGGACTGAATTAGGAAATCAGCCAATAAAAGCAGTAGCTTTTTGCTAATTTGGGAAGCAAAGTAACTGACGACAGCAAAAGTAAACAAGGTTTAATGTAGATAGAGAATAGCAAGAAAAGCTTTTCTTACAAAGAGAAATACGTTACAGTACAGACAAAAAGTTAATAGAACTTTTGAAATGTGCTGTCACCGCAACGATGGAAATCATATGACTAAATCGACTAACTGATGAAGAAGAACTAAGTCGCTTGGAGAGGAAAGGTCGTCATGGCACATCCTGAAACATCAAGGAACAGTTTGATAATGAAGAATGCCAAGCAATGTACACTCCTGGAAATTGAAATAAGAACACCGTGAATTCATTGTCCCAGGAAGGGGAAACTTTATTGACACATTCCTGGGGTCAGATACATCACATGATCACACTGACAGAACCACAGGCACATAGACACAGGCAACAGAGCATGCACAATGTCGGCACTAGTACAGTGTATATCCACCTTTCGCAGCAATGCAGGCTGCTATTCTCCCATGGAGACGATCGTAGAGATGCTGGATGTAGTCCTGTGGAACGGCTTGCCATGCCATTTCCACCTGGCGCCTCAGTTGGACCAGCGTTCGTGCTGGACGTGCAGACCGCGTGAGACGATGCTTCATCCAGTCCCAAACATGCTCAATGGGGGACAGATCCGGAGATCTTGCTGGCCAGGGTAGTTGACTTACACCTTCTAGAGCACGTTGGGTGGCACGGGATACATGCGGACGTGCATTGTCCTGTTGGAACAGCAAGTTCCCTTGCCGGTCTAGGAATGGTAGAACGATGGGTTCGATGACGGTTTGGATGTACCGTGCACTATTCAGTGTCCCCTCGACGATCACGAGTGGTGTGCGGCCAGTGTAGGAGATCGCTCCCCACACCATGATTCCGGGTGTTGGCCCTGTGTGCCTCGGTCGTATGCAGTCCTGATTGTGGCGCTCACCTGCACGGCGCCAAACACGCATACGACCATCATTGGCACCAAGGCAGAAGCGACTCTCATCGCTGAAGACGACACGTCTCCATTCGTCCCTCCATTCACGCCTGTCGCGACACCACTGGAGGCGGGCTGCACGATGTTGGGGCGTGAGCGGAAGACGGCCTAACGGTGTGCGGGACCGTAGCCCAGCTTCATGGAGACGGTTGCGAATGGTCCTCGCCGATACCCCAGGAGCAACAGTGTCCCTAATTTGCTGGGAAGTGGCAGTGCGGTCCCCTACGGCACTGCGTAGGATCCTACGGTCTTGGCGTGCATCCGTGCGTCGCTGCGGTCCGGTCCCAGGTCGACGGGCACGTGCACCTTCCGCCGACCACTGGCGACAACATCGATGTACTGTGGAGACCTCACGCCCCACGTGTTGAGCAGTTCGGCGGTACGTCCACCCGGCCTCCCGCATGCCCACTATACGTCCTCGCTCAAAGTCCGTCAACTGCACATACGGTTCACGTCCACGCTGTCGCGGCATGCTACCAGTGTTAAAGACTGCGATGGAGCTCCGTATGCCACGGCAAACTGGCTGACACTGACGGCGGCGGTGCACAAATGCTGCGCAGCTAGCGCCATTCGACGGCCAACACCGCGGTTTCTGGTGTGTCCGCTGTGCCGTGCGTGTAATCATTACTTGTACAGCCCTCTCGCAGTGTCCGGAGCAAGTATGGTGGGTCTGACACACCGGTGTCAATGTGTTCTTTTTTCCATTTCCAGGAGTGTAGAAGTAAAAAAAATTTGCGTATAGTAAGTAGGTTATAGTGTGCGGAAGCATTGCAGATATGAAAAGACTTGTAAAAAGTGGAATAACAGGGAGAGTTGCGTAAATCAGTCTTCGGACAGATGACTACAACTCTTGTTTGAATAATCGTCGATCATACTGTGGTAAGAATAACGAACAGCAACACTGTGACTTCAGGCCATACCGTCATTTATATCCAAATCAAATATGATCTATCCAGTTAATAATAACACGTTAAGAGTCCAGCAGCATAAAAAAAGAGCTGTGGCATGGTAAGAAACACTATGAAAATACATCATCCTAGATCCTTTTCATTAGCCTACTCCTATTCTGACAGGATTCTTCGATTTTCCTACAATATCTCATGTTTTCATTTTTTTCCTTCTCAAGTCAGTTCCTGTGTTCCATTTATTTTATAAGGTTGTTTCCGAATATTCCTTCCCGAGCACTACCACTTTTTTACTTTTGCCTTTTTATTGCTTCTTTTTGCCTTTTTATCTTTGCAGTCCCAACTTATTGTTAATTTAATTTACATTTTATTTATGCCAGAAAGATTTTGTAATTTTTAATATTTTTGAATGTAACTGACAAGAAATGTGTTGAAATTATTAAGCAGTATGAATCAATTTTTAGGTAACATTGATATTTTGTATCTTCACGCTTTGTGATTTATTTCACTATGACTTGTCATGCTCAACATGAACTAATTTCTCTTTATTTATTTTCAGTGTAAATATTTTTTGCTGCAAAAGGAAAAACTGTAGTAGGCACTAGGAAATCAGGAAAAATGTTTTGGGTGACCGTCAACCGCATACAATGGGCGTATTCGTTTTGGAAGTGTTTGAATGCTAATTCTTCTTCTTCTTTCGCTTACTCACAAGTTATGCGGTAAAAAAGCGTTTACCTCGCTCGAATATTGTGGAATACGTTTTCCCCCGCGAAAGACAATATGGGAAACTGCAACGACGTGATTACGGAATAGTACTGGCTTCGGAAGGAGCTGCTACTCGCTAACGAAACGGCGCGCGTATTTAATACGTCTGTTGACACATGTCTGTCATTTCAGGTATTTTCGTACAGCTCTTCGATTTCGCAAGTGTGTGGCGAACATATTTCAATGCTGCGCTCCTGTCTACTCCTTATCTGCAGGTCAACATGTCTCGTGGGAGTTTCATTCTTATTTGTAAAGCAATAAATAGCACGGACATGAGATTAAATTTCGTTCTTTCTTCCTTTTTTCCTTTGTTTCCTTTGCGATGGAACGTACTTGTCACAGTGAGTAAGAAGATGTTACCCGATTTCTCGCGAGTAACTCCGCTGTTCTCTGGATAGGAGCTTAAATTAACAGTAAATCACAGTTTTTTCCCATTCTGTACAGAATAAAGCTACGGACATCATGAGGAAAGTCCTATTCTTCCACGTCGCATATCCGTATTTCCTTGTTTGGAAGAGGGATCTGGCATTTAGAAACATAATACAACAAGCGATTGCTGCACAAGCAAGATGATTCATTTAAAAATTTGATACGTGTTGAGTATTTTTCCAGAATTATAATCGTAACACTTTAAAGGTCTCATGCACATTCTTGATAAACGCAGTGGCATTAGTGTTAATAACACATTAATCTCTATTCAGGAATCGCTATCGATAATTGAGTTAGAAACATAGACCTACGTGGAACAAAATTACATTTTTTCATAGTATCCAGTGTGCTTTCCAAAAGCACTGATGAGTATCATGCCGACGCTTGATGAAAATAAGTTCTTATGAGAAAACTAGCCTGATTTACAACAGGATTGAGAACATCTTGTTAGCCAGAACGCAGGAAGTTTCCCTAATGGAGAGTCACCCAAATACAGAAGTAATATCTGGCGAGTCGCAGAGAAGCATGATAGGACAGTTGCTGTTCATATTATACACGGTGGTCAGTTTGTAAGAGTGTTGCAGGGGAGTATGTGCTGAGAAATAATTGTGAAGACACAAATTCGATAGGTTGCGCCGTTTCCGAGTTATTTAACACTTAAGTTAGCCATTAAGGTCGGCCGGCTGGAGTGGCCGAGCGGCTCTAGGCGCTACAGTCTGGAATCGCGCGACCGCTCGGTCGCAGGTTCGAATCTTGCCTCGGGCGTGGATGTGTGTGATGTCGTTAGGTTTAAGTAGTTCTAAGTTCTAGGGGACTGATGACCTCAGAAGTTAAGTCCCATAGTGCTCAGAGCCATTCGAACCATGAAGGTCGTTGAGTGTACAAACTGAAGCAATTGGCCTCGCTAAAATGCGGTGATGTAGAAACGTCTGTGTATCCGTGAGTTATCACTTGTTCAATTGCCCATTACCGGTAAAAATGTGCCTTTTCCTGAAGTGATAAATTTAAGCTAGGTGAGCAAAATCGACGTTTGTTCGGTTTGAGGAAACCAAACAAAGAATACGTTTGGCGACACCGCCTCTGACAGACTGCTTAAATTTGCGCGCTCTACGACCTGATTGGCTAACATCAGTGATAAATAATCCGGAAAAGGCGTAACGTGTCGATTTTTTTCCTTAACAATTATTTTGCAGCAAAACTTCCCCTGCAGCACCCTAACAAGCTTTTCAGAGTGTTTCCGATCACCCTTTATATTCATGACGCAGAAAATTGTATTAAAGTGTGTGCGATCAAAATTACAGCGATATCTAATCGGATATGGAAAAAATATCAACCTGCCTCAAAGCCCGTCAGCTACTTTTAACATAGAGAAATGTTAAGTTATGGGTTTCTCAACACAAAAATTTAGTAGCGCTTGAGTCCAGAATTATTATGTTAAAGTTGTTGGCAGGCGTGCCATAACCAGAAGTAACAATGTTTTGACATGTGATGCGAAACGACACCTTAGGCCCACGAGGGCCTGATTTCGCAGAAACTTCGTTCAATGAAAGAGAAGTCAAAACAAGCGAACACGTGTCTTGGTTTATCCGCAGATACTCTATCGTTTCTGAGAAAATGGCGGTGAAAGTTTTCAAGGTAACCTATGTGCCATTTAGCGAAGAACTTGTTCACCCAAAGTGGTGGCACCTTGGGTAGCGCTGCGGCTTTATAATTTTGCGCCCATGTTCGAATCCCGATTATTGTTTTTATTTTTGTTTTTCATTTATCTATCAATGACCTACGAATATTTCTACACGAATGTTTTCAGTTGTGTAGTGAAATAAAGTTGTCCCTATTCGTCTACTAATTGTATGCCTAATGAATCAATTTCAAACAAATCGAAAAATTATTTTAAATTATTTTTGGTGAAATCCCTGTAGTGTATCTTGATTCATAATCAACTGCAAGCGTCAGTTTTCGGAAAAGTGATCCGTTATGCGTTGTTTACCTCTAATTTATTGCCAACGCGTGAAATCTTCATCAGTGTTGACAACGTTTCTGTCCCGAGTGAGATTCATAAGATGAAATGTCGCTGTGGCGAACATGCCTTCACGCGTTGCTCGTTGTAATTTCTATGTTTCCATTGTTTCTATTACCTGTATCGTCCAAGGGAATGCATGAAGTCTTCCTGAAGAATAAAGATAAGAATAAAACATAATAATTCAGAACTGAAATAAGAGGGAACTATATGAATATAACAATTTAAAAAGATTGAGTCCCCGAAAATACTGGACACACGTATATTATATAAATGTGTATGACAATTATTGTGAAACCCAGTCGTTATTTTACAATTTCTATAAAGCTCTTGTATGCCCTAACTTGACAAGAAACATTCGTGGCCGGCCGGTGTGGCAGAGCGGTTCTAGGCGCTACAGTCTGGAACCGCGAGACCGCTACGGTCGCAGGTTCGAATCCTACCTCGGCCATGGATGTGTGTGATGTCCTTAGGTTAGTTAGGTGTAAGTAGTTCTAAGTTGTAGGGGACTGATGAGCTCAGATGTTAAGTCCCATAGTGCTCAGAGCCATTTGAACCATTTTTGAACATTCGTGGTAGTTAACTTCTACGGACATCGGTAGATAACTGAAAAAAATCGATCTTCGAACACGGGACGCTAACGTGAGAGACAGAAACTCTAGCCATTTTCTCGCCAGTTTAGATGAGCTCGTAGTGCAGTAAGTCGAAAACGTTGAGGTTCGTTTTCTCAGAAATGGTCCAGTAGCTACAGATAAGCCGAAACATGTGTTTATTATTTTAGCACCTCTTCTACTGAGCTAAGTTTCTGGGAAATCGCGTTATGGCACTAGCCATGTTCACCTCGTCAGTCCTAGGTAGAGCAAATGTCGGGCTCCTATTTGCTGGCAGGATAAAGGGTAACTGCAACTGCGTGTGACATGAGCCCTTACAGTACATTTGTACTGACTGCAATGGACTATCTTTCTAATTTTTCGTGTCCACATCAGGTCGCGCTAACACTGAGCTAACATTCAGCGTAGTCAGGAAACCGCATCCGTGAATGGAATGGGAAGAAAGCCAAACGCATCTATAATAAAAAGTACCCTTCGCCAGGCACCTTGCGGTTATTTCCAGGATATAGACATAGACGATTCCCATCACAAGTTACCAGAAAGTGAAATGAATATTGCAGCATTTAGTTACGTTTCTCTTAAGCTCCAACACCATCCTGGATCTTCATCAGCTATTAATCCCTAGCAGTACTACGACGACATTTTTATCCTCCTGCTGTGAGCTATGAATAATAGACCTCCATCTCACCTCAGAATCCTTTCCATTAATGTCGAATGTTAGCTTAAAATTGATCTGTACTTGTTTAAAAACGCTAAAACTCATCAAAGTGCTCGTATGTCGCGTGCTCTGAAAGTACGTGGTATGAGCAGTAAAAACAGATGTAACAAAGGTTTCCATAACTTTTAAATACATGAATCAGTGAATAAATGTTTCTAATTCTGACTAAATCTGAGATGGATCTGCTAAAATGAACCTCTCTATAAAATCTCTTTTAAATTATATATTTTTAAAAATAATGGCACCAATTACCTTACTGATCACTTCTAACTGGCAATGCTGCAAATAAACCCAACAAGACTAGTTCGTAAATTTTTCACTTTATTTCAGTTACTGGCGTTTCACTTGCCATATAATGTGACTTTGAGTAACTTATCAGTGTAATCTCACTTGTCAGTTTAGTCTAATCATGTGTGTTCCTTGTATTATTACATTTATTTGAGATGTTACACTTATTTGGAACAATATTATCTTGTTAAGTTATATTTTTGAAACGTGTCCCCGAAATTTACTGCGTTTTGCTCAAGTGTGTTTTTCTTCTGTGAACAATTGTTGTAATTTTCCACATAGTTCATTAACTCATTATGTCAAGCATTTTATCAAAGCTAAATTGTTTTTACTTCACACTTTTATTGAAATAATTTTTCTGAGTATAGTCTTATATTTGACGTTGACAGCTGCCATCTTCGACACCCAAATGACTCTTTGGACATCCATACGTATTTATCCTTGTGTATGATGATGGCCTAAAAGCCGAGAAACAGATATTTATGCAATAAATATTGTAGAATATCATAAAGCCTGCTGATGCGCAGAGCCCTAACTTGCGAGACAGGGTGGTGCACAAGACCTAGACGGAACCGCGCGGCGGGCTATGGGCTGGTATTTTTATACATGGGATAACACGAGTATCATTTTTAAGTGATTTCCCATGCTCCTTTAGGCAGTACAGGGCTGGTCTCCACATTCCACCTGAGAGAGTACGATACACAGTCAGTTAAAACGCGATAATGCGTAGAGCGAAGTTTCCTCGATTCACAGACAGATGGCGCACACGAGCCTCCCTCAGGTGCCATCAGGAAGGGAATTGGGCTGCAAAGTTAACTAGCGAAATAAATTTACAAAATCTTGAAACAGGAAATCCCGTACTAGACGGGATGTTAGAAAGAGAGAAAGTAAAATATTACACAAGTTTTGTTTCTTATTCGTTCACAATCTACAAAATATTTAACTGTGAATCACAGGAACAGTCAATTGATATCGCTGTGTTAATTAGCAGCACTTTTTTTAGCCTTGAACTCTTGATATACTATGAGACAGCTTACTGTCAGCCCACATGGAAACTGACTGTTGACTTGTCATAAAAGTGAGAGCTGCAGGATGGAAAGTAAGATGTCTGCAATAACATGTGATGATGCAGATAGTCTTCAGCAGAGGCTAGGTTCTGTAGAGCTCATCTTAAACGTTTCAATAGCAACGCGTGACGCTGCAGTGTAAGTTTCGCCCCTTTCTCCGATAATCGAAAAAGCACTCTGACGCACCTGTTTCACTGCCTCTTAATAGCAGAGCTGATGTAAATATTTGACAGCGACGTGAAACAGACTCACAAACACTGACCGGGACGACGCCTGTTTCTCATAAAGCAGTCTGAAATTGGCGGGAAGAGGGCCAGACGCCATTTTTTGTGCGCCCATTTCTGCAGCATCCCTGACTGAGAAACGCTGCTGAAATGTTTAGTCCTTCGCCAGGATCAAGTGCGTCTAACTATTACTAGCAAACTCCTCTGACGGTATTTCGCACACATGACGCACACTGATGGAGGGCAAAAGTATGTATAAACTTAGTACTAGCAGCGTTATTTTTCGGAGGTTAGTGCCGCTGGAAGAACTTCCCTTCGTATGTTTTCCTTTGTGAAGATGTCAGGTACTCTCTATAATGTTTTTTTTAACTGTAACGTGCAGCCACCAAGCGATGGGGCACAGCGGCATTGTACTGGAAAAGTTGGTGTTGACAGTTGTTTATATTGCCGTCCGGCCATCTAAATTTTTACTTTCCTTGGTTACCTTAACTAGCTTAGGGCAAATTTCTGGATAGCTCAATTCAAAATGACCGGGTCAGATTTTACCCATGCTTCCCCACTTCAAAGGTGTGCTCCGTCTCTAATAACCTCATCGTCGACTGCATGTTAAACCCTAATTTTTATTGTTTCTAATGTGGAACAATCCGTGTAGGGCGTAAGCTACTGCGGATGGTTTCATCTCGGACGGTTGTGCGTTTAAACAGAATGGAGTCCTGTCTCCCTTAGCAAATCTTGTTCTTAAACGTTTGTGTTAAAAAGGTGGAAGTCCGATTTCGCGGACAACTCGTTTGTGACTTATCCTATTATTTTTTCTTGCAAGGCCTCGAGTACGAGACACAAATCGGGAGGGAACCGTATCTACTAGCGAGAATTCTCATTGTCTATGATATTCTTCGACCAACACCAGGAACTCATACATTACATACAATGTACCAAATAACCCCTCGTGTAAATGAAATGGAATTTGCTAACCGTCACATTTCAGATGTTGGTCTCCCTATTTTTCGATCCCCTCTCCCACGGTAGGACGAGGTTTTCGAAAACGTATTTTCGTTCATTCATCCAAACACCCTCTCCAATACTTCGAAGGTTCTCGGTATAATTTTGCAACATTAATATTAATCCTCTGTTTACTTCCAAGCGTCTGATGTAAAGAAATTAAAACCGCCGATTGTGCCTCACACAATGCTACAGGTACTAACGGAGCGAGAGGAAAATGATGAGATATATGCTTCTGCACACCACCTAACATCTTTTTATCTTGTTGTAATGTTTCTTACGCGATATATACGGTGATGCCCACGTAATTATTTGACATTCTTTCAGAAAAAGTTTTTCTCAAAAATTCAACCAACAAAGTTGCGATGGATGTAAGCGTTTACTCTGTCAGCTGTTTAAGTTATAAGAATCCTTTCAAATGGAGTTAACCGATGGATCATAATCTTTTCAGGCTGTCTCCGTACTGTTCAAGTTGACGTGATGAGAAGCAGAAAATAGCAATAAAACTCAAAAACAGCCATAGAACCGTGTTGCGTACTCTTTTATTTTGCAGATGCAGTACTGTTATGAAGAATTCCTTCACAAGTCGAAGTTTTCTATTAGTTCTCCCAAAAAATAATTTTATGCTTTTTACAGTTCATATCACGCCGAACACTGAGAGGTGTATTACTAAAAGACTTGCAATATTATGCAACGTAGACAATGTTCCGTATTTCTTTCCTTCTGACTGGTTTAATACGGTCCGTCACGACTTCTCACCTGCGCCAACCTCTTCACCTCAGAGTGCAACTTATACCCAATGTTCTCAGTTATTTGTTGGAATTATTCTAGTTTAGATAATAGTAGTCTTCTTTTAGCGAAGAATGCCCCTTTCACCTGTCATAGGGGTGGCCGAGCGATTCTAGGTGCTAGAGTCTGGAACCACGCCACCGCTACGGTCTCAGGTTCGTATCCTGCCTCGGGCATTGATGTGTGTGATGTCCTTAGGTTGGTTAGATTCAAGTAGTTCTACGTTCTAGGGGACTGATGAACTCAGAAGTTAAGTCCCATAGTGCTCAGAGCCATTTGAGCCATTTTACACTACTGGCCATTAAAACTGCTACACGAACAAGAAATGCAGATGATAAACGGGTATTCATTGGACAAATATATTACACTAGAACTGACATGTGATTACATTTTCACGCAATTTGAGTGCATAGATCCTGAGAAATCGGTACCCAGAACAACCACCTCTGGCCGTAATAACGGCCTTGATACGCCTGGGCATTGAGTCAAACAGAGCTTGGATGGCGTGTACAGGTACAGCTGCCCATGCAGCTTCAACACGATACCACAGTTCATCAAGAGTAGTGACTGGCGTATTGCGACGAGCCGGTTGATCGGCCACCATTGACCAGACGTTTTCAATTGGTGAGAGATATGGAGAATGTGCTGGCCAGGGTAGCAGTCGAACATTTTCTGTATGCAGAAAGGGCCGTACAGGACCTGCAACATGCGGTCGTGGATTATCCTGCTGAAATGTAGGGTTTCGCAGGGATCGAATGAAGGGTAGAGTCACGGGTCGTAACACATCTGAAATGTAACGTCCACTGTTCAAAGTGCCCGCAATGCGAACAAAAGGTGACCGAGACGTGTAACCAATGGCACCCCATACCATCACCGCCGGATGATACGCCAGTATGGCGATGACGAATACACGCTTCCAATGTGCGTTCACCGCGATGTCACCAAACACGGATGCGACCATCATGATGCTGTAAACAGAACCTGGATTCATCAGAAAAAATGACGTTTTGCCATTCGTGCATCCAGGTTCGTCGTTGAGTACACCATCGCAGGCACTCCTGTCTGTGTTGCAGCGTCAAGAGTAACCGCAGCCACGGTCACCGAGCTAATAGTGCATGCTGCTGCAAATGTCGTCGAACTGTTCGTGCAGATGGTTGTTGTCTTGCAAATGTCCCCATCTGTTGACTGAGGGATTGAGACGTGGCTGCACGATCCGTTACAGCCATGCGGATAAGATGCCTGTCATCTCGACTGTTAGTGATACGAGGCCGTTGGGATCCAGCACGGCGTTCCGTATTACTCTCCTGAACCCACCGATTCCGTATTCTGCCGGTCGGTGTGGCCGTGCGGTTCTAGGCGCTTCAGTCTGGAACCGCGTGACCGCTACGGTCGCAGGTTCGAATCCTGCCTCGGGCATGGATGTGTGTGATGACCTTTGGTTAGTGAGGTTTTAAGTAGTTCTAAGTTCTAGGGGAATGATGACCACAGATGTTAAGTCCCATAGTGCTCAGAGCCATTTTGAACCGTATTCTGCTAACAGTCATTGGATATAGACCAACGCGAGCAGCAATGTCGCGACACGATAAACCGCAATCGCGATAGGCTACAATCCGACCTTTATCAAAGTCGGAAACGTGATGGTACGCATTTCTCCTCCTTACACGAGGCATCACGACAACGTTTCATCAGTCAACGCTGGTCAATTGCTGTTTGTGTATGAGAAATCGGTTGGAAACTTTCCTCATGTCAGCGCGTTGTAGGTGTCGCCACCGGCGCCTACCTTGTGTGAATGCTCTGAAAAGCTAATCATTTGCATATCACAGCATCTTCTTCCTGCCGGTTAAATTTCGCGTCTGTAGCACATCATCTTCGTGGTGTAGCAATTTTAATGGCCAGTAGTGTACCTGTGATAGCCTCTTTTGTATACCCTTCTTGATACGCCCGTTATGCGTAATTTTGATTCAAAAGTAGCAGATTTCTTCCAGTTCTCCACTTCCTGGTTCCCCGTTTTAATTTTAAGTTTGTAGCTAATCATATTTATGCTTCTCCCCATTACTTTCGTCTCTCCTTAGTTTAATCGGATAGCCATGACTGTTGCGACACGTTCAGCAAGTAATAGCATCGTGTGAGCGGACGCACGTTGCTGCCCTCGCAGCTCCCTTGTTAGCCACGTCGCGACGTGAAACAACACATCGGACGGAAGTTTGCCAAGCGTCTCAACGATTAATGGCCTCGCAATATCAAAACGTCTGCTGCGGCCAGGCCACCCTGTGTTTACGCGCCGAGTTTCTGCCTCTAAAATTACGCCTCTTATGATTGGTCAACCTGCTCTCGCCCCAGAAACTTCCGATAAAAGTTTGATGCGTCCCGGACATTTGGCACGAATCGTGTAAACACAGGAAACATCTCCTGTCAACAAATTAGACAGAGAAGGCGATAACGTTTTGCTGCTCCTATTGCTAGAAGGCGCGTGTATGGCAGTAACGGCCGTTTGCGCACATGAACCTGTGCAATTAAACTAAAAACCGAAAAATTAGGTAGCCAATGTATTACTCATAGATCTATCTCTTTAAACAAGTGTCAGCTGTCCCATCTTAGATTTTTTGTTAGCTTAATGTAATTTTAGCCACATTTGCAGCCATTAGTTATCAAATACGATGTTATTCCTCATTCGCTCCACTGTGTTATTTAATAACTTTTAATGGCGCAATTGGAAGTGAAAGGAGGATAATAGGAACTAAACACACCACCTATGGATACAATGTAACCAAAAGTATCCGGACATATTAATGTAATACGGAACTTACCACTAGATGTCAGGAGAGGCGGTCCGCCAACATAAACGGAGATGGGGAGTACTGTGTCAATAAACCGACAAGGCACTTCGACTGGATATACTACAACCAAACAAGACTTACGTAGGCTTGAGGAGTCAGTACAGAAGCAGTGACAGCAGAATAGTCCTGACAGGGGAGCTGAGTGGCATAGAACGTGGCGGACTGATCACTGGGTCCCACATGAGCAAAAAATCCAACAGGGACATTTCAATCCTTCTAAAGCTGCCAAAGTCGACTGTTGGTGATTTGATTCTGAAGGAACAGCAGCAGCTAAACCAAGGCCAGGCAGACCTGAAGTACTGGTGGACAGGAACTGGAGAGCTATGCGGAAGGCTGTTTTAAAACATCGCATGAAATCAGCGGGAGTAATCTCTGGTGAGTTCCAGAATGATAGCGGTAGTTCATAGAGCTCAATGACTGTGCGCAGGGAGTTAAAAAGAACAGTGTACAATGCTCAAGCAGCTCTTCATTAGTCACGTATTTCTGTAGTCAACGCTTAACGATGCTTGAGATGGTGTAAAACAGGCCACCACTGGACAGTTGATGACTGGAAACGAGTGACTTGGAGTGTTGATCGCGCTGTACCTTCCGACAATCTGGTGGAAGCTTTTGGGTTTGGAAGATTCCTGTAGGATGTTACCTGCCACCATGTGTAACGCCAGCAGTGAAGTATGGAGGAAGTAGTGTTAAGATATGGGGGTGTTTTTCATAGTCCAGATGTGGGTCTCTTGTTGCGCTTAAGAAGACTGTAAATGCCCAAGCATTGTGTACTGCGTACAGTAGGTAAACAGTTCGGAGGCGATGGTTGTATCAACATTACAAGGACGTCATAAAGCAGCATCTGTGAGGCTCTGGTTTGTGGGCAATAACATTCCTGAAACCGACTGGCCTGCCCAGAGTCCCGAATGAACCCAATGGAACTCCATTCGGATGAGATAGAGCTCCAGACCTCAACGTCAAAATTACAAGGCAAGGCCTTCGGCCCAGATTTTATACCAGTCAGGTTCCTCTCAGAGTATGCTGATAAAATAGCCTCATATTTAGCAATTTTATACAACCACTCGCCCACAGAAAGATCCGTACCTAAAGACTGGAAAATTGCTCAAGTCACACCAATACCCAAAAAGGAAAGTAGGAGTAATCCGCTGAATTACAGGCCTATATCACTAACGTCGATTTGCAGTAGGGTTTTGGAACATGTACCGTATTCGAACATTATGAAGTACCTCGAAGGAAACGATTTATTGACATATAGTCAGCACGCATTCAGAAAATATCATTCTTGTGAAACACAACTAGCTCTTTATACTCAGAAGTAATAATTGCTATCGACAGGGGATGTCAAATTGATTCCATATTTTTAGATTTCCAGAAGGCTTTCGACACAGTTCCTCACGAGCGTCTTCTAACCAAACTGCGTGCCTACGGTGTATCGCCTCAGTTGTGCGACTGGATTCGTGATTTCCTGTCAGAAAGGTCACAGTTCGTAGTAATAGACGGAAAGTCATCGAGTAAAACAGAAGCAATATCCGCCGTTCTCCAAGGAAATGTTATAGGCCCTCTATTGTTCCTGATCTATATTAACGACATAGGAGACAATCTGAATAGCCCTCTTAGATTTTTTGCAGATGATGCTGTCATTTACCGTCTTGTAAAGTCATCATATGATCAAAACGACCTGCAAAATGATTTAGATAAGATATCTGTATGGTGCGAAAAGTGGCAATTGGCCCTGAATAAAGAAAAGTGTGAAGTTATTCACATGAGTACTAAAAGAAATCAGCTAAATTTCGATTACGCTATAAGTCACACAAATCTGAGGGCTGTAAATTCAACTAAATGCTTAGGGATTACAATTACAAATAAACTAAATTGGAACTATCACATAGATAATATTGTGGGTAGAGAAAACTAAAGACTGCGATTCATTGGCAGAACACTTTGAAGGTGCAACAGTAAAGAGACTGCTTACACCACGCTTGTCCGCCCTGTTCTGGAGTATTGCCGTGCAATGTGGGATCCGTATCAGCTGGGACTGACGGATGACATCGAAAAAGTACAAAGAAGGGCAGCTCGTTTTGTATTATCGCGAAATAGGGGAGATAGTGTCACAGACATGATACGTAAATTGGAGTGGCAATCATTAAAACAAAGGCGTTTTTCGTTGCGGCGGGATCTTCTCATGAAATTTCAATCACTAGTTTTCTCCTCCGATTGTGAAAACATTCTGTTGGCACCCACCTACATATGAAGAAATGATCATCACGATAAAATAAGAGAAATCAGGGCTCGCACAGAAAAATTTAAGTGCTCGTTTTTCCCTCATGCCGTTCGAGAGTGGAATGGTAGAGAGACAGCATGAAGGTGGTTCATTGAACTCTCTGCCAGGCACTTTATTGTGAATAGCAGAGTAACCACGTAGATGTACAATCTTCTCTGTTCTCGGACCGAGCGGGGTGGACTCGCATTCGGGACCAAGCGAGCTAGCGCAGTGGTTACCACACTGGACTCGCATTCGGGACGACGACGGTTCAAATCCCCATAGAGCCATCCACATTTAGCTTTCCCGTGATTTTCCTAAATCGCGCCAGGCAAATGCCGGGATGGTTCCTTCGAAAGGGCATGGCCGATTTCCTTCCCCATCCTTGCCACAATCCGACCTTGGGCTCCGTCTCTGATAACCTCGCTACGTTAAACCTAGTTTTCCTTCCTTCCTTTCGCATTCGTGAGGACGACGGTTCAGATCCCCGTCGATCCATCCTGATTTAGGTTTTCCACGACTTCCCAAATTCGGTTAAAGCAAATGCCGAGATGGGTCCTTTGAAGGGGCACTGTTGATTTCCTTCCCCATCTTTCCTTAATCCGAGCTTCTACTCCGTCTTTGGTGATTTCGTTGTCGACGGGTCGTTAAATACTAGCCTTCCTTCAATCCTTCTGGCTTCGACTCTTGAGGAAGCAGCTACCATCCCTCTGCAGGCATTGAGACACCTCATTAAAAGTGTCCCCACCAGAGTTCAAGCCATCATAAAGGCGAATGGTGGACACATCCCATATTAATGTCCACTAGTAACTCAAACAATTTTCCTTACAAGTGTTCAATGGTGTTCCGAGTCGGCAGGCGAGTTTTTCTCAAACGTTGATCAGCGTGTCTGGAGTAATTGTTGCATCAGTGCCACTTCTAAAGGCGCGTAGGTCATCTGGTAGCTGAGGCAAAGACACACGAAAATTGCGTGGCGTCAGATTGTGTGTGAACGTGCAGGTCATGCAAAACAAGCTCTGTCATGTGGCCCCTTGCGGCCAGTTGAGCGGTCGGGTACAACGTCGTTTAACCACTCGCGTACAGAGTTATGCCAGTGAGGCGGCGCTCCATTTTGCTGCCAAATGGAGTTCTGTGGTTCAGCTTCTTCTAATTGAGGAAGTAGCCATGTTTCTAGAGCATCAACAATTACAGTTGCTTCACTGAAAAAGAAAGGCCAATAACTTTCGTCAGGGATATGGCACAAAAAACATTCAATTTAGGGGAGTCTCGTTGCAACTGTACCATCCCGTGGCGATTTGCCAACCCCCAGATGTGCGCCCTATCTTTCTTTACATTTCCAGAAATGTCAGTTTATCACTGAAGACGACATGATTCAGAAAAAACGGTAAGAACGTAACTTAAGCCTCTCCTTAATTTTCCACGTAACTGGAATTTGTTATTCACGACTAGCCTTTCGAAATAATTTCTTGGGGCTACGCGTAAAAGACTCTCACTAGTTCTACACATACTTCAGTCACTCTTGGTCGTTCCATACCCTTCCCCTTGCGCGAAGGTAAACAAACAAAACTGTTTGAATTGCTCTTTCATTGATGTTTTATTTATGATTGTTAGTTGAATGTAATAAATGCAAATTTCGTGTGACAAGGGCCTCCCGTCGGGTAGATCGCAGGGTGCAAGTCTTTCGATTTGAAGCCACTTCGGCGACTTGCGCGTCGGTGGGGATGAAATGATGTTGATTAGGACAACACAACACCCAGTCCCTGAGCGGAGAATATCTCCGACCCAGCCAGGAATCGAACCCGGGCCCTTAGGATTGACATTCTGTCACGCTGACCACTCATCTACCGGGGGTGGACAATGTAATAAATGCCACAAAGCCTTAAAACCCATATATTCGTTTTGGAACACCCTGTATAATTCTTCCCTATGTATGTAGATATTGGTCATAACTTGAACCAATACTGCTAATATGTAAAAGCGACTTACGTGCAAAATTACACTTTATTGAAGTATAGATTTCTCGCTCCTCAGGGAAGTTAGTCCTACAGACAATCACGACGATAAAAGAAATTCTTTTTCAGCAAGCGTACAGCAGTAAGAAAACCGTATTCCCTCTCATACATACGTTTCCGCAAAGAAATAAGTACGCACTGTACATACAGAAACCACTGCATGCCCTGAGTCCTTCTGAACAACCTGAAGCCGTTGTTAAGACATTGGGCCCGTATTTGGAAGGAGCGACATTTGAATCCCTGTCGGGCTATCCCGATTTATTTTTCCAGAATCCACTCAAGCAAATACTGGAATAATTCCTTCGAACAGGTGCAGCTGGTCCCTTCCTCCACTCTTGCCAGAGTGAACTGAAAACTTGTCAATTGCTTTTACTCTGATGCGATTTTAAGCTGTAATCTCTTCTCCTGCCCTTCTTCGTTCCATGGTTCCTCGGAGGATATTGTTGTAAGAATAATAAATGCGTTGTGTCAAGGATAGTTCTACGTGTATGAAGTGCATCACTCATGTTTATAAGTTCACAGTAGCTTGAAGAGCGAGCGATGGGCAAACGCCTCAAACGTAAAATCTAAATGTAAAAGTTACACCAGTTTGCAGATAATGGTCACTATGAACTAATCTAAAAGTGTGTTTTAATGTTCACGGTATATCTGAAAAATGTGCCACGTGAAAGAAATGTAATTTCTGTTTGAAACCAATGATCGTACCTAAAAAAAAATTAAACAATTCAGTCAGTTGTAAGCCAATAGCAAACCAATTTGTAGAGATTTCCGACGCCGAAAACGAACATGCTTTAATGCTTCTTACGTGGGCGATGTTCCACCATGCTCAGCTGTAAATCTGACAACACAGTGACGAGCATGAGTTTTTTCACACAACAAGCGTGTTCGCCATCTCATCTGTAGACGCGTGGGCTGTTCATATCCTCCCATTGTTTCATGAGCTGTGTAAACAGTGTGAGAAGCTTCGCTGGCCTCCGACCCAAGTAAACAGCAGTAAATGCTTTCTTGCCCTAGGTGTTACCCTGTAGCTGTTTCTCCGTTTCGAAATAACTGGGTTAAGGTTAAGATCACTGCATTTAACACTTTGACAATTTCAAGGCAAACATAGACTTTATTTCCTCGATGAGGTTTTTCTCACACATAGTAGGCTTTGCCATTTCTACCGATATACACAGACGTTTCAGATGGTTACCGTATCATGTTGCATGCGACAAGATTCTTCACCCAAGATGAAAGTAATATGCTGAACCTCTGCATGGAAATGTTATTAATAGCTACAAAAAATATGGACTGTGCACGATGCGTGACATAAACCTGTACAGTATGACTCTGTGCTTCAGGTCTAATTATACACATGACTTAATTACAAAAGAGCTGTACGTTGTGCTATCACTCTTAAGGTATTATTACATAGTCTTTATTGTAAACTTTTATTGCAGTGCTTACGAAAGAAATACTCAGAAAATATTTTTAGCTTGTGTTTAATCCAAATATTATTATAAAGCTTATAAGACAAGTGCGAGGCTCGGAACGTTTAGATCGCACGAAAATGTGCTTAGAATATAAATTAAAAAGAAAATCGTGGTATGAACCGTTCGCATGCAAAACTGCGCGTCTTACGACGAGAGAAATTTGAATGTTCACTTATTGAAGGAGAGGAGAGGAACTTCGGTAACGCAAAGAAACACAATATCGATATAATATTACAATGTAGTAACTTACTATTATATTTTCCTCTCCTTAAAACAATTACTCTACCTGACCAACAAATATTTTCTACTGATCTGATAGTGCTGCACAGCTACAATACGCAACGGAATTAAGGGATCAATTTTTCGAAACCCCGTAATTCCCACCCAGTGTGACGCTTATGTTTGAAAATTGGCTAAAAAGTGCGTACAACCTTCCTCTGTAATGGTGAAAAAGAGTGGCGCCCTGCCACATCACCCTCGGCTCGACAAAGCTTCAAGCAGCAAGGTATCGACACATGCGAAGAAAGAGGCCGCAGCGCAGAAGTTCATGTGACAAGCAAAGTAGCTTAAGGATGCCAAATTGCCATCAAATTTTACCACAATTATGCCGAATGCCGCCGTGGACGTGTCGCAAGCTCGGAAGATCATCGCGCAACCTCTTACCCACATTCCACCCCTTCTTTTGACACCTCTCCGTAGAGGTTAGAACCACGACACCCAAAGTTGAAATCACACGGTTTGCTAATGAGCACTCAATAAAAACATTCCAAACACACCGCCGTCAGAGTCGGCACGAAAAGGCCTCAAGGGGTGGCATAAAGGGCATCAACGAAACCACCCTTTTCCCTCAGATGTTGATTCCCACATATTTCGTGGTCCAAAACGACAGTTCGCAGTACGAGAATCAACAGAAAGGTGTTCTTGACAACCTTTCACATTGCTGACACCCTCGGGCGTTCCAGCCCTTCTATAAGGACATTGTAGGCCTGCATTCCCATCGAACGTGATAGCATACGTTCGGAGAGCAGCGCGATCGCAATTTTTGATCTCGTGTTCAGAGATCTCTAGGGACTGCGCAAAACCATTCGTCGAAATTTGAACGTGATCCGAAGCAGCAAAGGGTGCTTGCGCTTTTTCAGCGCTCTTATTTTGTGTTCTCCTATGGCATGGTTACGAGGGGTTGTGGTATTAACATACGCGTGAATAAACGACAAAGGTCTCCTCTAAGTACCACAAAACCCTCGGTGGTACCCGCCCACCTTTACTGAGAATTTTAAAAATGTACCTGTACAGACAGATCCCTTGATAAAGACCAAGGCGTTTGCAGACCGACAACCCCTTCGACACTCTCCGACTCCGAATGACCCACTATCAGACCTAGAGGGAGTAGTGGGACAAGGTTCATTCTGGGCCACTTTTGATATCAAATTGATATCCTATTTAAATAAACTGATAACGTAGTCCCTTAACGTATTGTTATCCTAATTGATATATGACACCCTAGGGATTCCTATTATGATACTGTAAGCAGCGGGGACTGGAATGAAGTTTAGTTTACTTTAGTTTAGTTATGTCATGTTCCATAGATCATTTTCACGATTATTTTATCGATATGATGTGGAACAAGTCAGATTACAAGATATAAATACACACATGAGTAGTGCTAATATTGATATTAATGAAATTTTTAGTTCTACACATGCAATTAAATTTAGAGCTTCAATTTTTTTATCAGTTCTGAAACAGAAACTTGTCCATCGAATAGAAGGAGTTGTCCAAAAGAATTGATTTTAAGCTAGATTTAAAACTTGATCTGCTACCTGCCAGACACTATGTTGGGCAAATGATCAAAGATTTTAGTTGCTGAATAATGTACTCCTTTTTGAGCAACTGACAGCTTCAGTAATGGATAGGAAAGGTCATGTACGAACATCACTGTTCTTCCCGAATTTGGATGGATTATTTATAACGAATTTCATTAGCGAATATATGTACTCTGATGGTGCAGTTAAAATACCTAACTCCTTGAATAGGTGCCTACATGACGTCCTTGGGTGAACACCACTAATTATTCTCACTGTTCTCTTTTGTGCAATCAGTACTTAATGTCTAAGTGGTGAGTTACGCCAGAAAACTATTCCATAAGACATTATTGAATGGAAATGTACAAAGTACGTTAGGAGGCTGATCTGTTTATTACCAAGACTAGCTATTATACGAATAGCGAAAGAAGCTGAACTTAATTGTTTGAGAAGCTCAGTAGTATGCTTCTTCCAGTTCAAGTTGTCATCAATGTGAATACCCAAAAATTTGGAGAAATCTACCCTGTTAACTGAACAATGTTCAGGTGCTACATCAATTGTCGGTATGACTCTATTCGGTGCACAGAACTGGATATAGTGAGTTTTTTCAAAATTAAGGGAGAGTCCATTTTCTGAGAACTACTCAATAATTCTTTGAAAGACATCCTTAACAATATCTTCAGCTGCTTTTTCTGGAATGGGATTTATTATAACACTCGTGCCATCTGCAAAAAGTACTAGTTCTGCTTGCTGAAAGTTAAGTGAGAGGTCATTCACATGAATAAGCAACAGCAGAGGACCCAATATTGAACCCTGTGGGACTCCCTTTGTGATAACTCCCCATTCACTAGAAATTACCACCCTCCCAACATTATTTTGTTATTCGGCACAAATTTTTGCTTTCTGTTCGTGAAGTATGATTCAAACCAGTTGTGTGAATAGACTTCAATTCCATAAAACCTGAGTTTTTCTAAGAGTGTAACATGATCCACACAGTCAAATGCTTTGGAAAGATCACAAAAAATACCAACTGGCGATAATTTGTTATTTAGGACTTCTACTATTTGATGGGTAAGTGTGTAGATAGCGTTCTCAGTCGAGTAACCCTTCTGGAATCCGAACTGTGACATGCTGGGTAAATTATTTTCACTTAAATGTGAGACTACTCTTGAATACATAACTTTTTCGAATATTTTAGAAAATGAAGTCAGCAATGAGATTGATTTATAATTATTTAAGTCACTCTTGTCCCCTTTCTTATGAAGAGGCTTGACAATTGCGTATTTAAATCTGTGTGGAAAAATTTCGTGTGCCAGCGAAGCATTACATATATCACTAAGGACTCCACTTATTAATTTAGAACAACACTTCAAAATTCTGTTAGAGACCCCATCAACACCACATGATCTCTTGTTCTTCAGTATATTTATAATTTCCTTAATTTCAGTGGGGGACGTTGGTGCTATTTCTAAAGGCCTAAAGTCCTGGGGAATGACATTTTTAACATATTGTTTTTGCTTCTTCAGCTGATCCCTTTAACCCTATTATGGCTGTTACATTCAGAAAGTGATTGTTAAAAATACTTGCAACTTGTGAATTATCACTCACATCATCATTTAGCTTTATTGCTGTGGTATGCTGTGCACTCTCAGACTGCCCCGTCTCCCGTTTGACAATATTCCATGGAGTTTTAATCTTATTATCCACATTATTAATTTCTGTCAGAATACATAAGCTTCTCGACTTCTTTATCACTTCCCTTAAAATACACTCCTGGAAATTGAAATAAGAACACCGTGAATTCATTGTCCCAGGAAGGGGAAACTTTATTGACACTTTCCTGGGGTCAGATACATCACATGATCACACTGTGAGAACCACAGGCACATAGACACAGGCAACAGAGCATGCGCAATGTCGGCACTAGTACAGTGTATATCCACCTTTCGCAGCAATGCAGGCTGCTATTCTCCCATGGAGACGATCGTAGAGATGCTGGATGTAGTCCTGTGGAACGGCTTGCCATGCCATTTCCACCTGGCGCTTCAGTTGGACCAGCGTTCGTGCTGGACGTGCAGACCGCGTGAGATGACGCTTCATCCAGTCCCAAACATGCTCAATGGGGGACAGATCCGGAGATCTTGCTGGCCAGGGTAGTTGACTTACACCTTCTAGAGCACGTTGGGTGGCACGGGATACATGCGGACGTGCATTGTCCTGTTGGAACAGCAAGTTCCCTTGCCGGTCTAGGAATGGTAGAACGATGGGTTCGATGACGGTTTGGATGTACCGTGCACTATTCAGTGTCCCCTCGACGATCACCAGTGGTGTACGGCCAGTGTAGGAGATCGCTCCCCACACCATGATGCCGGGTGTTGGCCCTGTGTGCCTCGGTCGTATGCAGTCCTGATTGTGGCGCTCACCTGCACGGCGCCAAACACGCATACGACCATCGTTGGCACCAAGGCAGAAGCGACTCTCATCGCTGAAGACGACACGTCTCCATTCGTCCCTCCATTCACGCCTGTCGCGACACCACTGGAGGCGGGCTGCACGACGTTGGGGCGTGAGCGGAAGACGGCCTAACGGTGTGCGGGACCGTAGCCCAGCTTCATGGAGACGGTTGCGAATGGTCCTCGCCGATACCCCAGGAGCAACAGTGTCCCTAATTTGCTGGGAAGTGGCGGTGCGGTCCCCTACGGCACTGCGTAGGATCCTACGGTCTTGGCGTGCATCCGTGCGTCGCTGCGGTCCGGTCCCAGGTCGACGGACACGTGCACCTTCCGCCGACCACTGGCGACAACATCGATGTACTGTGGAGACCTCACGCCCCACGTGTTGAGCAATTCGGCGGTACGTCCACCCGGCCTCCCGCATGCCCACTATACACCCTCGCTCAAAGTCCGTCAACTGCACATACGGTTCACGTCCACGCTGTCGCGGCATGCTACCAGTGTTAAAGACTGCGATGGAGCTCCGTATGCCACGGCAAACTGGCTGACACTGACGGCGGCGGTGCACAAATGCTGCGCAGCTAGCGCCATTCGACGGCCAACACCGCGGTTTCTGGTGTGTCCGCTGTGCCGTGCGTGTAATCATTACTTGTACAGCCCTCTCGCAGTGTCCGGAGCAAGTATGGTGGGTCTGACACACCGGTGTCAATGTGTTCTTTTTTCCATTTCCAGGAGTGTATTAGAGTATCTTTTATAGTAAGCAAGTAACGTCGGATCCTGAATTATTCTGGCCTGTCCATATATTTCCTCCTCTTCCACGATATCTTAAGTCCCTTAGTAATCCATAGCTTACTTGACTTTGTAATGGCTTTTTTGGATAACGTTTCAGGAAAGCAACTCTCAAATATTGAGACAAATTTACGGTGGAATAAATTGAATTTGGCATCAGTATCATTTTCTGTGTAAACTTCATCCCATTCTACCTCTTCTAGGCTGTTCTTAAAACTCTGTACCCTGTTCACATCAATAAGCCTCCCTGCCTTCTATGAACCTGCCTGAAGCCTGTAAGGTGCTATATGTGTTATTTCCATTAACTGTGTATCATGATCAGATAGCCCATTAATAACTGGGTACACATTAATTGTTTCTGCCTGAGCACTAAACCGGTATATCAGCCACTGTTTTGGGTCGTCCGCGCTTATGTCACCTATCTGGGTAACGGAGCACGCATATCTGTACACCATAGATGTCAAAAACCGCCCAACACCCTAATTACAGATCACAATACTAAACACCACCGACTGCGGAACAGAAGTTGGCGTCCTCTGATGTTCGATACCTAGGAGACACCTCCGCTCTCTCTCCGATGGCTACTTCCTGTTGTAACAGTTGCAGCTCAAACCCACAGACTAACAGACTCGCTTGCTACCTCTGTCTCTCTTGAGTGCTTGTTTCCTATTTGTGTGAACACATAGATGGACCAATGTGTCCAAACACGCAGATGGAGGTTTTCATCTCTCCTCAGAATATTGTAAAAATGGTTCAAATGGCTCTGAGCACTATGGGAATTAACTTCTGAGGTCATCAGTCCCCTAGAACTTAGAATTACTTAAACCTAACTAACCTAAGGACATCACACACATCCATGGCCGAGGCAGGATTCGAACCTACGACCGTAGCGGTCGCGCGGTTCCAGACTGTAGCGTCTAGAACCGCTCGGCCACCCCGGCCGGCAGAATATTGTATTCCTATCTGCTAATGCTGTGGACAAAGAGAGAGTTGGTGGAGTTGCGATATCCAAAACGGCAGGAAATGGTTCATTTGCACTACCCTATCAAATTAATTGTTTAACAGTTTACAGAACTAAAATAGATCACTTAAAACGCTCACCATCATATACGATGATTTTTCTTTCAACATTTGAAAATCACTCACAAACATTTTGCAAATCAAGTAATTAAATTTCCGCCACAAATAGATTGTAGCATTAAATATCTCCGAGGTCTTGTATGCACCTACGTATGAGAACATAAACACCATCCTCCACCACAAGTTTTCCACCTCACACTAAACATATCTCACGAAAAACCTCTTCCGATCGCATATATTCATAATCCCGAAACGCACACCATGCAGCAACTTACCGTGAAGCCGCTGCTGCGCCAGCTGGGAGAGGACTTGAGATCCACATCCACATCGGCCGCGCCAGCAGTTGAGCGCACATTTCTATCTATAAACATGCTAGCTGTATCAGATGCTCAGTGGCCGGAGAGACTGTCATCGTGACCACCAAGTAGTCAACCTATCAATTTACTTGGGGGGAATAATCGTCCAACACAAACACCGGCCATACTGAATTTTCACACATAGCACACACGTGCACTTTGGGAGGGGGGAGAGGTGTGGATGGGGGTTGGGGGAGGTTCACTTGTTCGGTATATACACCTTTGTCTGCGATCCATCTTGTCTGCTTGTTCTGCTCTAAAGCTGCCTTCGACTTCTTGGTAGAAGGAAGAGTCCAACAAACGAACACTTTCAAATGTATGTGGGGGTTGCAGCAGCTATGGTAAATTTCTCAAGTTGATCTCTATCAGGGCTGAGAAACCATGTCTTCTAAATGGGAATGAAATGTGATGGCTGAAGGAATTCTATATAAAAACAGTAAAAAAGCATCTAAAGATTCATGATCAAACCATATAAGCTGGAAAGGGCTGACATTAGAAATTGCTCTTCTGATGGAGCAGATGTCTGGAATATAACAGCAGCTGCCACTTCTTACAATTTTCATAGAATTTCAAACATCTGTTCACTGCCTTATCGGACATTCACCTTCTTAGCACAGACTCTTGCCATTCCTGTAAGAACGCCATAGGAAGATCCTTGATAATGGTCATATGTTGGAAGAAACTGTGAGAACCCGTACTGGAATATATAGCTCTTAGACCTTTCAAGGTTCTCGCACAGGGGTGGATATATGTCAGAAATAGTTTAAGTAGTTGGAATGTCAACTGGGAATAGCACGCTATAAAAATTCTGTCATTGGGACAGCTGGACTGTTAAATTCCACCTCACGTAAAATACGACAGCATGAAAGTATCTAAAGACCTGCGATCAAATCTTACAGGTTGGAAATGGCTGGCGTTGAAACTGCTACTCTGACGGAACAGTTGTCAGAAATATCGCAGTGGCTACCAGTTCCTACAATTCTTTTTCCTATAGGTTATGCTTATTTTCTTATAATTGCCAACGTCTAGTCATCGCTTCATCAGAAATCTCCCTTCTGGGTAGTGACTGTGTCACAGACTCTTCCCTCTTCTGTAGAACCGTGAGAGGAAGATCCTTCCCCTAAAAAGGACCTCGTTTTTAAGCTCTGATTTGTAACTATGAAAAGAGACTTTTCGAGTTTGATCATATCTAAATGCTGGCGACGTACATTTCAAAATCAGTCTGGGACGTATGTGGTGCGAAAGAAGTTTTAATGGAACATTTGTTAATTACGAAAGGCAGTACCCCAAACAGCATCACTGTACTTAAATAGCCCTGTCAGTCGGTTGGGGATTAAGTCACATGCATCCAATTCCAGTGTAGCATAGAATTGCTGGGTATTTTTTTCTTCATATACAAGTTACATTTCGAAATTAGAATGGAGTCTATATGCATGTACATGACATGGAAGCCTGTAGTTTCAATGGAACATTTGTTAATGGTGGAAGGGAGTACTACAGATAGCTTCACTGTACTTAAAAAGCCCTGACAGATGTTTGGAGATTAAGTTACACACACCTCAGATGAGATGGCTCTGAGCACTATGGGACTTAACATCTGAGGTCATCAGTCCCCTAGAACTTAGAACTACTTAAACCTAACTAACCTAAGGACATCACACACATCCATGCCCGAGGCACGATTCGAACCTGCGACCGCAGCGGTCTTGCGGTTCCGGACTGAAGCGCCTAGAATGGCTCGGTCGCCGTGGCTGGCACACACACCTCATTTTATTGCATTGCTGGAGTATTGGGACTTTTTTTTTCTTCCTAAGAAAATTACATTTAGAAATCAGAACTGGATCTATATGTAACTACATGACATGGAAGACTAGTTATAACAGCATGTTTCTTAATCGTGGGAGAGAGCACCGCACACAGAGTCACTTTACTTAACTACCCCTGACAAACGGTCGGTGACTATATTACACATATCTGATTCCATTGCTTCTCTGGATGGAGTGTATTTTCATTCTAAGCAGATTACATTTCGAAATCAGGATAAAGTCTATATGCAGGTATACGGCATCGAAGACTAGTTTCAATTGTACATTTGTTAATGGTGGGAGGGAGTACCACGCGGCATCATTGTAATTAAATAGCCTGACTGACGTTTGTAAACTATGCAACAGTATTTTGTAAATAATTGTTTATCGTATGCTTTGAAGTCCGCATTCATTGCATGCAAAACCTGTTGGAGGAGGTACAACAACTTGCAATGAACTTTCGTTGATCTTAGAATGATTGAGTGGCCGAAATCACGAACAGCAAATCTCTATTTCAATGGTCCCACTATCTTAAGCAGTATCAGAGATCTACTGTCGCTCCACTGCAGCACGTACCAGTTCCTGCAGACCATGTGTGATAACAGCACTTTGTTGCTTTAGAAATTCGTACTTTGGGGATTCTCGAGCTGCAAATTTTAACGTAGCAACACCAAGCAAAATGGCTATTGATACATTAACACTGTTGCTGTAGAAGACGTAAATGCTTACTTAGCGATCAACTACCTATTGGTATACATGTCGGTTTGCTGCTCAGCTTCTCCCACTCTATTTCAACGACCCCGACCTTCGTACCTCATTATACATTCTCAATTTCCACTATAGCTTTGAGCTCATTGTTAGCTGCTCCCCAACATTAACACACGTAGACCCATTTTTGGTTAGTACGATAAGCACTGTTGAACAGTACTATCGATTCTACAGCTTGCCACCACATAGTCGCTGCCTACCAATCTCGTGATCCCACATCTGTTCGTGTTACGTGACTGACCTGTAAAACAAAAGCACCATGTTGACGTTGCTAGGATCGTGCAGATTGTCGTAGTCCATTCAGATATATGACGGGAAAAATATCTCTGGAAAGACGACGTATTTCTCCGAGAAACTTAGGGTTGGATTAGGGTGTTTATGGAAGTGTATAGGTAACTTTTTACTCGATCACCGCGTGGGATTGGGATGGATGACTAATCGATAATGCTGGTGCAATATACCCTCCACCATACACTCTACAGCCGCTTGCAGTGTATTTATTTTAGATGTAGAGTGTTCATAGGTGATGGAGTTGTCTGCAAACAGTCGAGAAGACCTGTGTTGGAGATGGTAGTTGACCTGAACCCAACTGAATCTATCGCACATTAATAGGACTAGAAGTCCCGAACATTGTCATTGGAAGCATTAACTGCCGTAAAACGCCTAGCAGTAGGCATCACCGTTATTACCAACTCGAGGTGGAGTGGCACGAAGTTGGATGGAATGCATAGTGTCCTGGAGAGGGTAGATGTGTTATCGGTATCTGCTTGGACTAGAGATAGCGACATGTCCATATAAACGCTTTACCACCCTATTACTCAAGCAGCCTGTTTCCGACGTACGAGCAGCTGTCTTACGTCATAGTAATCCATGTTCTCTTTAATCTAACAGGGGTCACTTACACAATTGTGAAACGCTGCTACAAAGCTCAAATGGTTCAAATGGCTCTGAGAGCTATGGGACTTAATTTCTGAGGTCATCAGTCCCCTAGAACTTAGAACTACTTAAACCTAACCAGCTAAGGACACCACACACATCCATGCCCGAGGCAGGATTCGAACCTACGACCGTAGCGGTCGTGCGGTTTTGAGTGTAGCGCCTAGAACCGCTCGGCCACACCGGTCGGCTGCTACAAAGCGAGAAGGAAACTAGCCTAGGACATTTCATCGTTTGGAACCTTCGTTCCATGTTCTGACTGCTGTCTGTGTTGCACATACAGCGTAGTAATGAACGGTACAAAATCGGCGAGTCTCTTAACGATTCTCTTCAGTATATGCACAAGAATACGTTACTACGCTTATTATACGGAGAAGTGTAGCACGTTACTGTCATTTATTACTAAGCTGATTTAACGTATATTTCATACACGAACTGCATTACAAACATCTGAAAGCATGCAATATTTGACGACGACTGGTAATGTCTTCACCTGAATTGCCAGTGTTGCAGAAATGTTTTACAGAAAAATTCACAAAATCGATTTCAGAAACTGCGACAGAAAATCGTATCAATAATATGAGACGACCTGTTGTGTTAAAATGTGCGAGAGTCTCTACATTCTTACAAGGGTAAGACCTCAGACATGGCCAACCGATTCGGCTCATATTTGGCTAGTCGCTTGTGTAAAGCCTAAAGTAAAACACTAACTCCCGTTTTCGAGAAAACCACCCCTAAAATTCTTGACGGGTAATGGACTCAAAATTGATAGGATCGACACATAATTGAAAATTAAGCATTTTTCATCGTCATGTGTGGGAAACCTCCAGGATGCAGTTGGGAATGGGGCACAGGTTCTCTCCTCCCAGCCAGATTCCTACGCTGCCATTGTCCAGCGTTTATGCATGCTAGGAAAATATGCGTTCCAAGTCATATATGATTATGAAAAATGATTACCGGTTCCATCCATTCCGAGTCGACTACGCGTCATGAATTTTAGCGGTGGATTTCACACAAACGATGCCGTTGTACAGCGTTTGTGTGTGCTAGGAAAATACGCGTTCCAAGTCATATATGACGATGAAAAATTATTACCGATCCTGTCAATTTCGAGTCGATTGCGCGTCATGAATTTTTGCGGTGGTTTTCTCACAAATGGGGGCATATTAAGCCAAAAGTGTTAGTCTTTCATTTTAGGTTGTACACCAACAAACTGCGAATTATGAACCGATTCGGTTGGCCTTCCCCCTTGTTAGTCGAATGTAGATTACGACGTTTGACTGCAGCAGTCGAAATTCAAGCCAAGGGCAAGCCTACCGCCCGGGCTCTGGTGTACAGAGTTGCTTGCGATGACTTTACAAAATTTAAATATGCGCAGCTGTGAATAAAAGACTTGCCGATAAGGGATTTGTGCATGCACGGGAATTCACATAGCGTTCTTCTTGTCCGCGCAAATCGGTACCTATCAGGTGTAAATAGTTCCCCACGGCTTATACAGTGCGATATGGCGACTAGGCGAGGAAGTTTGGAAAGTTAGCTTCTCTGGTAGAAGAGGCAGTGCTTAGAAGTCGCTGCCAGCTGTGCCTATTTAGCTCGCCTCAGAAAGCACAGGGAAATCGGAACAAAAAAAAAGATGGTTCAAATGGCTCTGAGGACTATGGGACTTAACATCTGAGGTCATCAGTCCCCTAGAACTTAGAAATACTTAAACCTAACTAACCTAAGGACATCACATACATCCATGCCCGAGGCAGGATTCGAACCTGCGACCGTAGCGGTCGCGCGGCTCCAGACTCAAGCGCCTAGAACCGCTCGGCCACATCGGCCGGCCGAAATCGGAACAATAGGAATTAAACGGCCTCGGGTAATAGCTGCTCTAGGGATACTCGCGACATGACCCCTTCTACGGATTAAAACCATAGAGACATGTTATAAAAGTTCAACATTCGCGAAGTAAGAAATGAAGAGAAGACTTGAAGCTAAAGAGCAGATACGTGCACAAAGTAACGTCATAACGAAAAATGTTAATTTGGCAAAGGTCACATTGTAACATGTTTGAGAGAACTATTCCTTTGCTGACTCATAGAGTTAACCCCAATATGTTAAGTCTCTGACATGTAGAAAGGAATGAGAGGTTACAGGCAGTTTTGGACAGATGGTTTCCCGCGAACCATGCGCGAGTGAAACAGTATAAGGAAGTGACGGTGAGACACAAAGTACCCCCCTCCACACTCCGTAAGGTGGCTTTCGGATTACAGACGTAGACGTAGAGGTCAGTGCTCTCGTGTTTCGTGGCTATAGGGATGCATCATATGCCGCCGATTACACCAACGTATTTCGGTGAAAACGTGTTGCCTTACATGTAAACACAAATGTTCGTGCATTGCTCGGTCGTTTTAAGAGTGCAATATACGACATTTTATACTTCACTTTCGGTACGCAACGAGTCATTAATTAATGCGTTAAGCAAATAAAATAATTAAATAGTTCCTTGGCGATATTTTCAGACTTTGAACACTCTCGAGTAGGCCTATAAAAAGTTCTCGCCATTCATGAGGTAGTCTTCAGAGTGTGTTACATAACATTATCGGTAACAATTTACACAGACCGACAGTTGAGGCCGTGACACAGGCTAGGTCATGAAGAGCCCAGCTCATGTCGAGAAATGTAGATTATCATGCTTACAAGTCAGTCTCTCTCGCTAACACTGATTTCTTTGGTCCTTGCGATTGCTTCGTGATGGGAATTAACTTCGTGTCCAAATCGTGAACTTACCGAACTCAACAAGTTTAATACTTATTTACTCTTTTTTCACCTGATAAGATTAGAGCCTTTCAGTCTTCCCTTATGTCTAACTAGACATCCTTAATGAGTCAAAATGACAATTTGTGTAGTACATGAGCAATATATAATGATGATGATTATATATCATGGTTGACATTACGAAAAAGATTTTTTTCTCTGTAATTGGGAAACTGACATTTTCAATTATAACGGAAGCGCAAAAACCGCTTAAATCAGTGGTTGTGAATCTGGTCCCTACGGCCCACTAGTAACCGGCAGGCGATAGGCGGTTTTAAAAACTTTTTCATTATAGTTTCATAAAATTTGGTAAGTAATTATTACTATTTGTTTTAACTTTCTGTAACTCTGCTTTACAAATTTTGTAATGTTACTTCCCTACTTCATAAACCACCACCACTGTGGAACCGGTGGACGGTTAAAGAAATTTACTACTAAGATAGATACAAAAGTGGGAGTTTGGTAAAATAAGAAAAGGCTGATCACCCCTGATTTAAATTTTAAATCGGCTGTTCTGCAAAACGACTGTAAGCATGTCGAGAAAAGTTATAAAGTATTTTTTTCCCATGTGAGAGCGAATGCAGAGTCACTAAACGCTTCTCATTTCGGGAAATGTAAGTACCGCACTGTCTCATCGCTCTGATTGCCCCAATGCGGCTTCCGTGCTGACTAAGTAGGCCGCTGAAGAGAATCGCGGGAATTTCTATCTCTCTGGAACGGTCAAAGATCAGGCAGAACCTCACTATCTCTGCCTTATTCCTAGAGGCCGGTTTCACAATATTTTCTTAAGACTAGTCGACATTTCTCGAAAACTTGTTGGAGGTTCGTTCTCTCTTGTTTCTTATGACTAAACAGATGAAAGCAGTTGAAATGTTAACACGATTGGTTCAAATGGCTCTGAGCACTATGGGACTCAACTGCTGAGGTTATTAGTCCCCTAGAACTTAGAACGAGTTAAACCTAACTAACCTAAGGACATCACAAACATCCATGCCCGAGGCAGGATTCGAACCTGCGACCGTAGCGGTCTTGCGGTTCCAGACTGCAGCGCCTTTAACCGCACGGCCACTTCGGCCGGCTGTTAACACGATTCTTCCCTCTGTAAACGTGCAGGCAGAGATACAGATCGTGCCAGACTGACATCGTTATACTTTAATCCTTATAGTTCGATGGATTTAAAATTCCCCGAGAAAGATTTTAGTCCATAGATCAAGAAGAAAAATGACCTCTACTTTAGAAAAAAGTTAAATCTGTTCCAGTAATCGGTAGACATGTATTTCGCTTAATAGCCAGCAATGGTGAATCGTATTTTTGTAGGCTTTTCCGAGAAACGTAAATAACTTGGACCACTCCAACTACCGCTTTCTGCAGCCAGTAAACGAAACGGGCTCCATGGATTTGGCGTGATTGTCAATTGCGGAATCAAGTCTTTTAGCTCAGTTGTTAAGTGTCCACAAAATACGTGATGTATAAACATAAAATACGTACCACAAATCGACAGCAAATTTCGTCATCGATACAAGTTTGCAGTAGTGCATATTTCCTACTTACCTTTTCAAAGAAGACAACGACGTATGGGTTTTTATTTAATATCCGTCTGCAATTATGTGTGGCGCTCTGTGCGTTCCAGAGAGCTACGCTACGCAACTGTCAGTGTCCTCCGACACGTTCCCCGAATGAGCAGGCCTGTTTCCACAACATCCTGACTATCCACAGGGTAGCAGACTTGATGTTCGCGCGCTGAGATTGCCCGCTTTTCTCGGAAGCCATTGTGTTGTCGAGTGGCCGGCAGGCCATGTGGCCTTCGTTCGCAAAGCGTGCTCATCGGCGAGAGCGGCTGGTCGAACGCCGACGCATATACGTTTTCGGCAGCACGTGTGTCTGCAGACAATGCACTGTCGCTGTCACAACTCACGGTCCGCCGCCACCACATCCTGTGGTACCCACGGGCGCTGTTGTGGTGCCGCCATGAAGCGGGTGGGGCACATACGGAGAGAGAAGGAAGAGGGAGGGAGTGTTCACGGCACCCCTTCCCCCACCCAACAAACAATATTTTACTAAAATTGTTTATATTTTTACATATACAAATTTCACAGTTAACTTTCTGAGAATAAAGTAGTATGAAAATCAAATGTCACGAAAGTAGCACCCGCCGGGTTGGCCGAGCGGTTCTAGGCGCTACAGTCTGGAACCGCGCGACCGCTACGGTCGCAGGTTCGGATCCTGCCTCGGGCATGAATGTGTGTGATGTCCTTAGGTTAGTTAGGTTTAAGTAGTTCTAAGTTCTAGGGGACTGATGACCTCAGAAGTTAAGTCTCATAGTGCTCAGAGCCTTTTGAACCATATTGAAATTAGCTTCTAATTATCTCAAATTTGTTGCCGTGTTTATCATAGGATAGTTTTTGACTTCCTTCCCTGAGGCCTTGCCTACGTGGATGGGCTAGCAGGCAAATCGGCAGCAGAGCACGTTCCAGCCAGGTAGCAGCGCCCATTCACAAGCTCAAGATACCTGCTGCTAATAACCAAACTGACGTGGTTCACAGTCTAAAACAGAACCGGCAACCCCACAGTTAGCTGAGGAACGGGGAAACAGGCAGAGAAATACTTTCCACTAAGAAACAGAGAGACCGACATTCCCGAACGTAGGCGGAAAGAAACAGCATTTCCACGGTCTACACGCTCGTATAAGCCAGGAAGGCAGGAACGTAAGAGCGTAACGTGCCGTCAACATCGCTGATGTTGAGACGGAGCACAAGCTCGGACGACGAAAGGCTATAGATGGAAACAGTCCGTGCCCTTTTCAAAGGAACGATCTCGGCATTTGTCTTGTCCCGAAAAATCTATATCTTGATGACCGGACGGAGTGCGAAACGTCGTCCTCCTGAATGTGATATCAGCGTGCTGACCACTATGCCACCCCACCCACTCCCACCCGTACAGTCCAAGTTGCAGGTCTGTCTTTACCGTCGTAGAGGACACACATCAGTTTTTCATTACTCTTACGCAGTATATAAATACATAGCAACATAATAGGAATAACACACATACAATTAACTACAAAAAAAGCGTAGGTCCAAGACAAACTAGTGGCAATGTTCGCAACGCTACAAAACACAATACACACTTAGAAGTATAAAAATAAACAGTGGCCTACGAAAAAGTGTGGCGTGTAAAACGTAAAAAAATGCATAGCTCTGCAAAACAGCGAAAAATTAGACTACAAGTATCACTGTGTAATAAAGAAAGAAATCAAAGACTTGCTAGCAGACGGAATTTCTTGATGTAGGCAAGAAACCAAGCAGAAATTACAGTAAATAAAACAAACAAATTGTTAATGAACTCTTTTCGATCTTAAAAAAAAATCAAATTGTAAATATCTTTAATTACAGACCACTGGTGATGCTTTACCTCAATAAAGCGAAACACGTCTTGTGAGAAAAAATGTACATTTTCTCGTAGGAGTAACGTCGGAACGAAAATACCTTCAGGAATTTTAAAGCAGCTATGGACAATATGGCCACACAAATGAAGTTGTTAATTACATTCTCACAAAGGTATGTGTATTTGTAGGAAAATAAACATTGTCGCTCGAAGTAGTTGTGTGCAGCGTACGAAGAATAGTACGAGAACCAGTATACCGAGAAATGCATCAAATGGTATCGCATTTAACGTCAGTAGTACAGTATTTAACAAGACATCAACGATTCAGGTGGTACAGGATGGAAATCGGTATAAAGCCAGTCGGCTCTGTGCGTGTTAGTGTGTGCGTACGAGACTTTACTGCAGTCTGGAAACAGACACCATTAGTGATAGTGCACATTGGGCATATAAACTACGACTGTGACAATGTCACGAGCAAAATAGTTATCACGTAATGAAAAAGCGAAAATCTGTACGTACATGAAAATGGCCTGTCTAGTCGTCAAATCGCCAAGAGGCTGAACCGTTCAACTGCGGTGATTGATAATTTCCTTTGATGGGGCACGTGATATGGACAGAATGGAAAATATGGGCAAAGTATAAAATTATCTGAAGCATCGAAACGGTTATTTTTGCGCAAAGCAAGGACCAAAACCCGTTATTCTTCTCAACATGTTGCTTATTTACGGTTGACAGTAACTGCCAGACAGTCACAGGACGAACGTCTTGCATTCAGTAAACGGCTGCAGAAACCTGCCCTAACACCCAAATAAAACGGGCTCGATTGGAGTTTGCTGAAGAGCATCAGTCATCGACTTCAGAATGGGATAAAGTGATCTTCAGTGATGAGGAGGTGTTTATTTTAGATGGGCCGGATGAATTTAAATATTATTGGCATGATATGTGAAAAGAGCAGCAGGTAAAAATGAGCAGAAATTTTGGGGGCAGAAACGTTATGACTTGGGCAGCCTTCTGGAGTAAACGTAAATCATGCATTGCTTGGCTGAACACTAGAATGAACTTTAACATGTTCAAAATGTTCAAATGTGTGTGAAATCTCATGGGATTTAACTCCTAAGGTCATCAGTCCCTAAGCTTACACACTACTTAACCTAAATTATCCTAAGGACAAGTACACACACCCATGCCCGAGGGAGGACTCGAACCTCCGCCGGAACCAGCCGCTTTAACATGTACACTGAGATATAGAGATAGAATTGATTAGAATGTATGAGGACCTAGAGGACTAAAGTATAATGTTTCAACAAGATAATGCATCTGTGCATGTTTCTGCTACAACCAAAAGTGGTTTGAAGATAAACAAACCGATGTCTTGTCCTGGGTTGCACGTAGCCCTGGTTTGAACACCGTGGAAAACCTTTGGTGAATACTTGCAACACGTGTTTATCACAATGGAAGGCAGTTTGTGGCCGTATATTAACAGAAAGCCAAAGGCCTTGCCGCAGTGGTAACACCGTTTCCCGTCAGATCACCGAAGTTAAGCGCTGTCGGGCTGGGCTAGCACTTGGATGGGTGACCATCCGGTCTGCCGAGCGCTGTTGGCAAGCGGGTTGCACTCAGCCCTTGTGAGGCAAACTGAGGAGCTACTAGATTGAGATGTAGAGGCTCCGGTCTCGGAAACTGACACACCGCCGGGAGAGCGTTGTGCTGACCACATGCCCCTCCATATCGGCATTCAGTGGCGCCCATGGGCTGAGGATGACAGTACCTTTGTGCCTTCATGGCCTGTTCGGGAGGAGTTTAGCTTAGTTTAGTTTAGCTTATATGAACAGAAAAGAGCGATACGAGAAGAATGGGCGACAGTTTCATTGCAAGAATTAGGAAGTCTAACAAAACCAATGTCGAAGCGAATTTTTGAGGTAATTAGGAAGAACGAAGGTTGAAAAAATGCTAATAGTGGCATAGTACAACAGGACGGTTAGTGCCTTTATACCAATTTCCATCCATGAAATGCAAACGCTATCAAAGTGGAGCCGTAGAAGATGTTCTTTAAGTTTTTAAAACAGACGGAAATCGGATGGACCAAATCGGGACTAGAGGATGATCGATGACAGTAAACCCAAGTATGGTCTGGCATTCTCATGCTGAAGAAGGTTGTGCTCTATGTGTGGACGAACTCTTGAATTCCAGCTTTCCATTTTCTGAGGATCTTGCAGTACCGTGCAGTATTTATGGTGGTGCCTTTAAAGCATTAATTCCAAATGCAACACACATAGAAAATCCCAGAACGTAGTGAGCATGACTTTGCCTACTGGTGGCATGGTCTTGAACGGTTTTGGCGTCAGTGACCCTCTGTGAGCGGGACATGCTCTCTTAATTTTGTTTATCATAGTTGACGTTTTAGGGCATCACCAGCATTACCAGCACGAACAATCCAACTTTCACATTACTGATGTCGATACAGTCATCACCGTACACAGCTTTTATTTTTCTATGGATTGTAATTGGAGGTACGTTTTCTGCTCTTAGAAACTCGAATACAAAACGCTGTTCCTCACACACCGACAAGTTACGTTAATCATCACCAAGTTACACAATTCGTAGCCTTCAAGTGGCAGCGGGGCGCAACTTGCGTCAGCTAAGCGAGAAAGTCGAAAAAGAGAATAAAAAATTCGGAGGTATTACTTTACAGCACGCCCTCGAACTAGTTTATATTTTTTAATCTCCTTCAAAATTTTCTTTACCAGAGTTCAGCGTAGTGTAATGATTCCATTTCCATCCTTAGCTCATCGCACTTTAGTACAAGAACATAGAGAATCGTAGAGTTTTTGAAAAAAGAAAAGAATATATGGCGTTTAAAAGAAAACAAAATGAGATCGTGTACAACACAGAGAAATCACTTCACAATTGCCACATACGCGATGTACAGCTCAAAGCACATCAACAGCGACTGCAGGTGGTTGTGCCCCCACTTGTAATCGTATTCTGCACTCCGTATTACAAGGCAGTTTTCAGACACCCACAGGCGAAAGTTGAAAGCCTTTCGAAATTCAGCACTTCAACGGCTGAGAACGGTAGTAAGAACAAAAAAGAACACTTAACTGAAATATACAAATGACTCTGAGCACTATGGGACTTAACATCTGAGGTCATCAGTCCCCTAGAACTTAGAACTACTTAAATCTAACTAACCTGAGGACATCACACACATCCATGCCCGAGGGAGGATTCGAACCTGCGACCGTAGCGGTCGCGCGGTTCCGGACTTAAGCGCCTAGAACCGCTCGGCCACACCGGCCGGCAACTGAAATATACAACTAGATTTTGGCAATAGCGCTACACGTTTGTCACAAGCCTGCTGTTAGGCACAATCAGTTCGCGGTATCGCGGAATCGAGTTCCCGACTGCGTACCTCACGCATCTGCCTCCCGCGCCAACTTGCGTGCCGGCCGGGAAAGGCAGGCTGCGATATCGCAAGAGCAGCCGCCTCGAGCGATGGCCTTGACTTTCATTCAGAACCGACCCCGATGATACAGCGGATTGGAGACAACGAACGCTGCTGTGTTAACAAGGATTCACGGCTTTAGATGTGTCGCAAACACTTCTATAAATACGGCGCCACATGTCCCTAAAGTCCTGTTCCATACGCTTCCGTGAACTGAATGAAGCCAGACAAGATTCTACGGGACTTGTTCGCTTCCTTTCTTAGTATGCACCTGATTGGCTAACAGCACGTTGATTTTACGGAAAATTACTGAAAATTCTTTTCTGTCCCGGAAGAAAATCTTTTACAAGACGTCTTAGCGATGTGTTCCGTAAGTCTCTTTTTTTCGTTGCGTTGAAGACGCCTGAAATGCCAAGAGCATGTTTTGACAGAGAGATCTATCTGATTCACCTCTGACGGTTCACTCACATTTTGGAATAAAACCCGCCACATGCAAGCATTTTAATCGCGTTTTCCGATATCATTTTTAATGCGTTTGTCAAAAGAGGCACAAGAGTTTCGGACACTGGTCTCAGCCATTTCGTTTTGTCTACGTTGCTACTCTCTGGAAGTGGTGCTGTTGTGATAACATTTTATTATGTTTTTCGATATTTTACGCAACATCTACTTTTTTAGAGATTGAAAGTACCGGAATTTGTGACTAAATGGAAGAATCACGAAATTAAGAAGCAATCTAATACTTTCGTAAATCCAGATAAAAATTAAGCACTTTGAATGCACATTTGCAAACAAAAACTGACTTTTAACGTTGTAAATATTAATAGAAGCTTCGTTAAACAAAGCTAACGGCATTTTAAACTGAAAAATACCTGAAGGAATGTTAACGAAGTAACACCAAAGTAGCTTTTTTCGGAGGCTTCAAAAACTGATTCAGGTATATTTCAGTAATTACTGATGCAAACGAGATCTTGTGTATATATTTTACTGTTGGTGCATATTCACAAATTTTATAAGTAAATACCCTAAGGAATAACAATGGGGATTAAGTTACACGAAGAAATGTACAAGATGCTTTTGTGCATTTTAGTACGAAGTTCATAGTGTACAGCAATTTTTGTTAATTTTATCGTTTTAAATCCGAAGTGAGTCGAGTAAACAGTTGAAGAAATTGTTTCAACTGGATCACCGATACTGGAACACACATAATGGAGCAAGGCAAGTTCGTTTGGAATTGTATTGGGCTAGGACGGGATAGTCGTTTACGTAATTTGAGTGTGCGAGTATCAACGTGTATGTGTGTGTGTGTGTGTGTGTGTGTGTGTGTGTGTGTATGTGTGTGCATGTGTGTGTGTTTATGGAGTTGAGATGGGGGTGGGGGGCCGGTTGTGCAGCACAGACATTATGGTAGACAAAACTACTTACTAAGGACGCTCATGTCCAGTTAATACTCTAACGGAAAATTTGCATTACTTCTTGTGTAATCGTTAACTATGAAAGAAACAATTAAGCGGTTACCTTTACCCACTTCACTGTCTTTTTATTTAAGTAGCATATTTTCAAGGGGTGTTTTCCTTTTCACAACATAAAAAATATACTTTTACATTCCTCTCATCCCCACCCTCACCCCTTCCCAGCACCATTTTCCACCCAGATAATCTATTTGTCTTTGAACATGAAGACAAACACTTACCTAAAACCTTCTGAAATCTGCATCATTGTGAAAAATTGCTCCTACGACCATGGATGTCTACTTAATCTCTGACAGACAATGACCGAAAGATACCTTTGAAACAAGTACTGGAATGCTAATGGCACTAAACGAACTATAATATCAAAACTATTTCAAATCGATTGATAGATGACATATATTTAGGAGTCCACGCATGTTAAGGATTCTGTAGTACTTCCCGGAGAAGATTAGGCGTCTTTGTTAGTTGCTGAGAATTCTGCTCCCAGACCAGCTCACTCTTCGGCTTCATCCTAACTGTGAGTGTCTCTTCTGTTATCAAATTTTTATACCCTTTTACTGCTTTTTGCACAGTTTCTACCCTAGCCTAGAAAGGTAAGCTGATACATCGTGGAACTCAACGAATTATGACTGGCATGAAGCTTTCCAGTTGTGAATATGTATGGTGAAATTTCCCGTTTTACTGTTTCCCTCATATCAGCGACAAAATACCGTTAGAAGTTGTATTTAGTTTGATTTATTTCTGGGACAGTAATGTCTCTGTGAAATGATAGTTTTTGGGTGCCTTACAACTGTTTGCACGAAAAAGAGAAATGCCACATTACATGGAACTAAATTCAAGTTTAGCCCACCATTATTATGAGCTTTAGGGTTCATTTTCCTATTTACAATTTACCAGCACTGTAAGTTTTACATTTTGGTAATAAATAACTGAACAATAATAAACCAAACCCAAACCATCCCATCCTAACAAAATTCTAATCAAATTAGGAGTAAGAATTAAAAACCCTATTGAAAGAATAATTATTCAAACAATAATAATAAAACCTGATGCAATAAATAAAAATAAAAATTTTCGGCTTAGTGCAGTGACTTTCACTGTGTAAGTATTGTTTATAGTGCGACACTACCTGTATTCGGATCTGAATCCCTTCGCCACATCAGGTATGTATCAAGTGTTTCATTATTTGATTTATTAAGTGGAGGAGAGGTCATTTAGAAACAGTTCCACACCGAACAGGGAGAAATCTGTACCACAAAATAAATAAAAATAAAACAAAAATCAAGTCCTGGTCGGCCTGGTTCCATAAATTCTTTTATTAGCTGACTCCTTAACTGATATCGTTAACCCACTCAGTCACGACGGCGCTCGACACGGAGGCAGCCGATTCGAATCCTGAAGGTGAAAGAAATTTTCACCTACAGTTTGTAACTGTCAAGAGAAGAAAATGTGGCAGCAAAAAGTTTCTAGCTGGCAGACTTTGTGCCAACCTCCCATATTAAGTTACAACCAGTCTGTGGTGTAGGGCATGTGTCACTGTTGATGGTGATCTGTTCGGCAGATGAGGACGTTAAATTCAGCGGCTCCCTTGGCGCTATTCAGTTCTCATTGGACTGCTGAATCTATCATTTGGGGTCTCCTATCCAACAAAGACATGTGATTATTTTATTTCTTTATTTTTCCATCTTTATCACGTTTGTGTGTTGGGGTCCACAGCGTAATTAGGTGGTCTGTCGCTCGCTCTTCTCCAACTCCAATCGATTAGATGACCGACAAGCTCATAATAAACCGAGGACAGCTACCGCGGGGCATGGTTCCGTACCTAGGGACGTCGTATCTGACAGAGGCAGTGATACTGGGTATGCTTGTATCTCGAATTGTCATCCCAGTTGCTTCCGACGACGAATTGCTGTGATCCATATGCTTCATCTGTAGAATTATCCCGCAGTATATTACCAAGAAGATCGGGAAGCGTTGCGGCCAAGCACAAAGTGTTTGCTGAGTGGCTGCGGATGTGGTCAGAGATACGCAGGCTCACTGCACAAGGTCGGCCAACGGCCAAAACGATTGCTGCGCCAGAGCGGTCGGCGTCTCCCTTCCGCGAACAGCCTGCTCGAGGAAGCGGCAAGCGATACGCTATGCACCCGGTGCTACGCGCTGCCACGCTGGACGATGATGTCTGTAGAAATTACATCTTAAATTGGGTCACCCTCTACTTTCTTGAAGACCAAAAGCTACAAAGTGTACATCATTTATTTTTTTACTCTATCTTCATTAAAACAAGACAGTAAAACGACATTAATATATATCCCATTCTCCTTGTTTGGGGCTTAGAAATATCAGTTGAAAATATTTTCTTTTCCCAAATTCAGTGTTCTGTCGATCGCACTTCCATCATTGAAGTAGATGTATGAGTACATCATATATACTGCCTGACAAAAACAGTGGATCACCCAGGAGACATAGTCGGACGTCACTGTAACATCATACAGGTACACACGTTCGATGGGTATGTAAAACAGAGTCGAAATTCCCTGTAACAACTAGAACAGTTACCAGAGTGCATTAGCATTGCTCGTGTTTAGTGTTCTCACCAGCTTACTAGGGTATATGAAGCGTGTGAACATCGTCCAGTGTTGAGTGATCACGTGAAGGACGCAGAGATGCCTTGTACTATTCTGAGACAGCATTCTCAGCACTTGCTAGCGATCTAAAGGGGCGCCACTGTGGGGTTCCAAATGGTCAGCTGGACCAATCGTGCAACACAGATATCCAGACGCGACGGCAGGGGTATCTGTCGTCATGGTTCCAGTTCACACATCTGACCATCACAGGTGAGGATCGCTGTTTTCTACACAAAGCACATCATAGTCCCTTCGCATCTGCGCCTGCGATCTGAGAACATGTAATGGACTCTCTGCATCACTCTGTGTCATTCTACACCATTGGTTGGAGATTAGCAGCAGCCAGACTAGGGAATCACTGCCCCATGGGTAGGCTGCTGTTAACGCCACAACACAAGCGTCTGGGTTCTGAGTGGTGGCCAGATCCAGAATCATAGACTTTATGGATGGCGTCGCAGTGTGTTCAGCAATGAACGACCGTCGCCGGCAGGTATGCCAACGACGTACGGGGGGGGAGTCCTATTCATCCAAAGTTTGGGAGAGCCACACCGATGTTACTGCTGGCGTCATAGTGTGGGGAGCCACTGCACGTGACTTCAGGTCACAGCTGGTAGTGAGTAAGGGAACTCTGCCAGAGCAACGCTACATCTTAAGTCCTTGTGTGCTATCTCTCACATGACATTGTTGTGGTGCCATTTTTCAACGGGACAATGCTCGTCCACAAATGGCACGTTTCTCTGTAGACTCTCTACGTGGTGGGGAGGTACTCCCGTGACGCAAGGGCGCATCTGTCCCTGATAGAACATGTTTGAGACCAGATCGAACTTCAACTCTGTCGCAGTTCCAGTTGTAAGTACGCTGTTTAGGTTTTTATGTTGGTAACGCCACGTAGCGCTCTATGTGAAAATCACTGACTGTGCTGTGTGAAGTCTGTGGCTGGTTTGCATTGTTGGAATATTAGCTATTGTAGCGTTGGGCAGATGTATGTGAACAGCGCGTAGCGTTGTGCAGTTGGAGGTGAGCCGCCAGCAGTGGTTGATGTGGAGAGAGAGAAGGCAGAATTTTGAGAGCGGACGATCTGGACGTGTGTCCGTCAGAAAGAGTAAATTTGTAACACTGATGTACATGTTTATTTATATTCTTTTGTAAAGCCTGTATTACTACAAATGTTATCTGTACTATTATGTTCTTTAATGATGGATTTGGTACCTTTGTAATTGTAATCTTATGTTGTAAATTTATAATTGTATAGACACCAGTTCTTCAAATTAAGTTTCATTTCACCGCTCACGTTCCTGTTGGTCATAGTATATGCACAATATGTGAGAAGTTGGGACTGTTAGTGTTTGCACGTGTGTTAATAACTCAGTAAGGGACTGGTTAACAACACTGCTGGTTCTAAGGACAATTCCAAAACCTTGGTGAGTGCACAAGTGGTGGTTTATGGACTTGCCAAATTGTCCGCAAGACTCTTCGATGGTAATTGTGCACCTGCACAGTCGCAACAGATGGCTGCTGGCCGTCTCTACAAGGACTGCAGTGGGTCTGCACCTTTGATGGCCCACCAAACCATACTCTCTACCAGGACTACAGTGGGTCTGCTCTGTGATGACTACCTACCAATATTCTTCAAACCTTCGACTGACTCTGCTGTGGGTTTGCTCTGTTGTGGCCCATTACATGTCTGCTTTTCAAGAGTCAGCACTGTCTTTCCGTTGGAAGGACAACACAATTTCTTCAAGACTGCATGGAAATTCACTAATTCCGTGTGCATTTTCTTTTACTGCTCAGACTTGAGAAAAAAAAAAGAAAACTGTAATTACTATTGTGATGAATGATCAGGACTGTCATTATGAGAGTAATTTTTGCTTTTGACCAACATTGCATCAATAAGTGTGTGCATTTGATGTCTTTGTTACTGTAATTATGCAAAATTTTATCAAATCGTTATTGGCCACTGCCCAAAACAATTTGTAAAATTTTTGTAGGGAGCATGGGGGCTATGTAAGTAGGCTGTTCAGGTTTTTATGTTGGTAACGCCACGTAGCGCTCTATATGAAAATCACTGACTGTGCTCTGTGAAGTATGTGGCTGGTTTGCATTGTTGGAATATTCGATATTGTAGTGTTGGGCAGTTGGATGTGAACAGCGCGTAGCGTTGTGCAGTTGGAGGTGAGCCGCCGGCAGTGGTGGATGTGGGGAGAGAGATGGCAGAATTTTGAGAGCGGACGATCTGGACGTGTGTCCGCCAGAAAGAGTAAATTTGTAAGACTGGATGTCATGAACTAAATGAACTGATATATATAATATGACTTTTGAACACTATTAAGGTAAATACATTGTTTGTTCTCTATTAAAATCTTTCATTTGCTGACTATGCCTATCAGTAGTTAGTGCCTTCAGTAGTTTGAATCTTTATTTAGCTGGCAGTATTGGCGCTCGCTGTATTGCAGTAGTCTGAGTAACGAAGATTTTTGTGAGGTAAGTGATTCATTAAATGTGTAAGTTATTGTTAGTCACGGCCATCCTTTTGTAGGGATTATTGAAAGTCTGATTGCGTTGCGCTAAAAATATTGTGTGTCAATTTAGTGATGATCAAAATAAGTAAAGAGAGAAATGTGTGAGTACGTTCAGTTTTGCTCAGCTGTTTGAAAATCAAATAACGTAAGAGGTTTATCAGCACTGTAATTCATAAATTTTTCTAAAGGGATGTTTCACAATGCACACACATCTGCCAGAACACTATGACTATCGACCTACTATCGATATAAACCCGCCCAGGCGACAGCAGCGTCACCTGGCGACCAGTGACTCCACTCAGACACACGTCAGTGAGCATGCTGTCTGTGTGTAGAGTGGGGAAGGCGCGCGATCTATCTGAATTTGACAGAACGCGAATTGTTTTGGCCTGGAGGCTTAGCATGTCGGCTGCTTAAAGTGCCTTGTTTCCATTTCCTTCTTTCAATACTCTGATCTCCTTTCATATTTTCATTTATTTCCTCATCTCTTTCTATTACATTGTCTTGAAGTTCCCTTGTGTGGCCCTTGTACATATTTCCTCCATCTTTGACCTTCCCTCCTTTGCTTGCCGCCTGAAATCTTGATAATCATACAGCTGCTTCTCTTTCCTGCGAAGGTCACTTTAATTTTCCTATCTGCACCATCTATCTTGCACACAGTAATGCGTACTTGTGCACCCTTGCATTTGTCGTCTAGCCATTTCTGCTTAGCCATATCGCATTTTATGTCAAACTCATTTGTAGAAGCCAGCATTCCCTTTCGCCTACTCTATTCGATGCGTTTTTATGTTTTATCCTTCCACCAACTATAAATAAACTATGTAACTATATAATATTCGGATACTTGAACTAATTCACACGTTGCATACCCCACAGGAAATCCGCAGATCGTCCAATCGAATCGCCGTCTGTCTACATGTTATGTGTGATAATGAGAGATTTCTAAACCATTTTCTTCTCTGTCATATTGTTAATCAAAATAATCTATGTACATGAGGGTTTTCTGAAGTCATTTTACGCGAACCGTCTGCCAAGTGCATCATGGACTTGTATGGATAGCCCATTTACCATCAAAGACTGGTATCACATCCTTAAGAGAGATGAGTTTGCATCTAAGTGTTGTTAGAGACCAGACGGGCTGCAACCGGAGTAAATCAGTGCAGCAGTCTGTGGCCCTCTTACCTATTTCGCCAGAACAGACAGAGAGGTGTGTCACGTGAAGTCACGGGGACTGAGAGTCCACAGTGGCCACCTTCCAACCGAGATATTGCCTAACAAACATGCCCTCAAATCCCGACTCAAGCGGCAGAGATAAGCGAGACAAACTAGGAAGCCTTGTTGGCGACATCTTTAGGTAGGCAACAGCTAGTGACTAAGCAGCAACTCATCTCGAATTGCTGAGGCACTTTGGCTCATTATATCGTACCTTACGTTCTGGTTTTATTTCCTTATACTGTAACTACAGGAGTTCGGAGTACGATCCCTTAAACGAAGCTATGGGCGAATTTTTAGAACGCCATTGATGTCGCTGTTAACGTTATATTGTAACCGATCAAATATAAAAAAGATTAATAAACTCGATAGTTTATACAGAGATACAGTCATTCAACTGTTTAATTTCGCTTTATATTTGATGTTCTCGATGACTATAATGTTTCTGTATTGTGTTTTGACTTTAATGATCTTTGGCAACGGTCTGCTCATTATGGTGGTATTGTAAAATTGATAAAACTTTACACAAATCACGTTGCAGAGAGTTTTTAAGTGTGAATGTTTTGCAGCATAGGACGCACTCCTTTCATTTGTGATTGTAATTAAGATTCCTGGAAATTAATATCGTTCAAAAATCCCAATTTCGGTGTCACTATTGCATGTAAAAGAATTTATTCCTAATATTACAGAGAGAGTGTTGGTTATGAAAATGAGAAGTAGATACAAAATTCATGGAAACAGAGTCGGCACATGCTCGATATTATTCATCATGGCTACGATTTGCCTCTGGCTTTATTTTAATCGCCTATGAAACATTCTAATTTTGAAAAATTATTGTCCTCGGTAAGAGTCAAATATGCTTCACTGTCGAAAGACGTTTTATTGACAATTTTTCCCCATTTAGGCTTGTATATAATTCAGTTCCAGAAATAAATTTCATAAACAGTTGCAGGAGTAAACTAACGACTCGGGTGCTGCCTGAATATTACTAAAAAATATGTTTCAGGGGCCTAATATGGAGGAGAGCTGCCACAAATTTCGTTAATAAAATAATTGTATTACCTTGCATTCATTATCGTGTATATTTTATGCTCAAGACATCGGCTCGAAATTTATTTTAAAAAATCGCTTTAAACTTATCTTGCCTCTACAGCTCAAAAAATGTTATTCGCAAATTCTTCGCTCGAATTCCTTGTCGGAAAGAATCTTTCACACTCTGTCTTATCGTACATAGTATTTGGGTGATACGGAGAGTATTGGATGATCGACTACTACACAAGAGATCCCCGGTGGTCTAGCCACTTCAGTTGTGAATGAATCATCACTCTTTTGGGGGTTATCTGTGTACTCTTTGACGAGGATCCTGGTGATCTTCCAATGCTTCTTTCGTATATGGGATCTCGCCATAACGTTTTAGTTATTACCCTGAAAAAATTAAGTTACTTAATCAATTTTTTTATTTATTCGTGGGTACATGTCTGCAGTCAAGGTACACACAAAATGCCGTCAAAATAAAATGCCGTTATCCATCTCCACTTTTCGATAGGACAAGCTAGTGACGAAACAAGCTAAGTACGAAGTGACGTCATAATTATGCGTCGCTCGATGCGGTCACGAAAGTCGATAGCAATCTAAGAACGAAGAGCTTTGAATTATGTAGTATTTTGTTGTTTTCGTGTTATAATTAGCGTTTTGTGACATTATGCCGCTTCAAGGCAACGTCGCATTGAAGATTTCTCACAAACTCGTCAGTCTTGGTATGATCTGTTATAATTAAATGTCAGTTGATGACACGTTGGCGGTAAGAGCCTACAGGAGATTCTTGGTTGTTGTATGTGTTCATCATGGTCTATTGGTTAGAGGCGTGGAGTTACGGAAGCGAAGGAAGATGTCTTGCTTTGTTCTTATATACAGGATGAAAAGTATTTAAACCGACAAACTCTGGTAGGTTGTAGGGGACATAAAAACAAATATTTTTCTCTAATGTCATTTTTTCCTATGAGGATGATTTAAACCGGTGGAAGCCGTATTACGCTCTTCAGTTGTCAGAGGCCGTTTTACGATCTTCAGTTGTCAGAGGGCGTTTTACGCTCTTCAGTTGTGGGCAACCGCTGTCCACCAGTGTAGTAGTGCATTGTCTCTGTTTACTAATGGAGCGATACGCCTGGAGTGTGTACACTGATATGGTTGATGCGTACTACGTGGCGCACCACAACAGACGAGCTGCACAGCTGGTTTATCAGCAACAATATTCTAATCGCCGTATCCCGCATCATACGACCTTTGCTGCTGTGTACCAACGTCAGCGTGAGACCGGGTCATTTAGCAGATTACCTGTATAGGGACGCGGTCGCACTGTAAGAACGCTGCAATTTGAGGAAGCTGTCATGCAGCATGTGGAGCGGGATCCTTCAATCAGCACTCGTGCAATTCCACGTAACATGAGGACTAATCAGACGAATGTAAGAACAGTCCTTCGAGACCAATTGTTATGTCCTTTTCAGTTATAGCGTGTCCACAACCTGGAACCAGTTGATTGTCCACTCAGAGCACAGATTTCGCAGTGGTACCTGGAACAGTGTAAAATGCATCCTACATTTCCATCCTCTGTGTTGTTTAACGATGAAGCAACGCTCGGGCGTGATGGAGTCTTCAACATGCACAATTCGCATGTTTGGAGTGAGGATAACCCACATGCCACAGTTACTAGCGCACATCAAGTGCGGTTCTTCGTTAATGTGTGGGTCGGTGTTTTTGGGGACTGTTTAATTGGGCAGTATCTGCTATCTAGGCCATTAAATGGCAAGCACTATTACAATTTTCTCGCCAGAGCATTGCCAGAATTGCTGGAAGACGTCCCGCTCCCTACAAGACAACGCATGTGGTTCCAACATGACGGGGTGCCGGCGCATTTCAGTCATCGTGTTCGTCAATTCCTGGACCGACGGTTCCCAGAAAGGTGGATTGGCAGAGGTGGTCCTGTACCATGGCCTGCTCGATCCCCAGATATCTCCCCTCTGGATTTTTTTGTGTGGGGAGAGATGCACAATCTTGTTTACGCAACTCCTGTTGCATCAGAAGAGATAGTAGCAGCAGCACGAACAATTCAGGATACTCCTAGGGTTTTTGCCCCTGTCAGACAGAACATCATCCGATGGTGTAACATTTGTTTACGTGTCAATGGAGGCATTTTTGAAAATCTACTGTAATTGAAATTGGGTTGCGTTAATGTGTTGTCTCTTGGTCCTAAAAAATGGAAAAGTGTTTGTTGGTTTAATTAATTTGCCACCACAGAAATCTTCCTCTACCGGTTTAAATACTCCTCATAGGAAAAACTGACATTAGGGAAAATATGTTTTCATGTCCCCTACAACCTCCCAGAGTTTGTCGGTTTAAATACTTCTCACCTTGTATAATCAAAAAAAGTTTTACATCACATCGGTTCCGAGAGTTCCGGAACCTGTACAGAAAATTGGAATAGAGATCAACATAAACATCATTTCTGGCCGTTGTATTGCTCATGAAAACCACACATTGCATGTTGTACCAGCATACAGCGAGACCTTAAGGGGTGGTGGTCCAGACTGCTGTACACACCGGCACCTCTAATACCCAGTAGCACGTCCTCTTGCATTGATGCATGCCTGTATTCGTCTGGCATACTATCAACAAGTTCATCAAGGCACTGTTGGTCCAGATTGTCCCAATCCTCAACGGCGATTCGGCATGGATCCCTCAGAGTGGTTGGTGGGTCACATCGTCCATAAACAGCCCTTTTCAAACAATCCTAGGAGTATTCGATGGGGTTCATGTCTGGAGAACATATGGCCCTCTAGTCGAGCGATGTCGTTATCCTGAAGGAAGTCATTCACAAGCTACGCACGATGGGGGCGCGAATTCTCGCCCATGAAGACGAATGCCTCGAAAATATGCTGCCGATATGGTTGCACTATCGGTCGGATATTGGCATTCACGTGGCGTACAGCCGTTACGGCCCCTTCCATGACCACCAGCGGCCTACATCGGCCCCACATAATGCCACCCAAAAACAGAACAGCAGGGAACCTCCACGTTGCTGCACTCGCTGGACAGTGTGTCTAAAGCGTTCAATCTGACCGGGGTACCTCCAAACAGGTCTCCGACGATTGTCTGGTTGAAGGTATATGCGACATCGGTGAAGAGAACTTGATGCCAATCCTTAGCGGTCCATTCGGCATGTTGTTGGGCCCATCTGTACCGCACTGCATGGTGCCGTGGTTGTAAAGATGGACCTCGCCATGGACGTCGGGAGTGAAGTTGCGCATCATGAATCGTACTGCGAACAGTTGGAGTCGTAACACGACGTCCTGTGGCTGCACGACGAGTATTGTTCAACATGGTAGCGTTGCTGTCAGGGTTCCTCCGAGCCATAATCTGTAGGTAGCGATCATCCACAGCAGCAGTAGCCCTTGGACGGCCTGAGCGATGCATGTCATCGACGGTTATCGTCTCTTTGTATCTCCTCCATGCCTGAACAACATCGCTTTGGTTCACTCCGAGACGCCTAGATACTTTGTTGAGAGTCATTCCTGTCACAAAGTAACAATGCGGACGCGATTGAACTGCGGTATTGACCTCCTTCCTGGTGGAATGACTGGAACTGATCGGCTGTCGGACCCCCTCCGTCTAATAGGCGCTGCTCATGTGTGTGTGTGCGTGTGTGTGTGTGTGCGTGTGTGTGTGTGTGTGTTCACGTTTGTAACAAACTGCACCTCTCTTATTAATGTAACAGGAGTATATTTTGCAATATTCTGTCCCAATATTTCGCGATTTTCAAAGGTGTGATTCAGCTGTAACCTAAAGTCATAGCTTAAATTGCTATGTTTAATGGCTGTTCACTTTCGAATATGTAGCGATGAGGGTCCGCTCATACGCAGGAGAAGTAGTGCCACTTGTGGCTTACTGCATCGGCTGCTGTCAACGTTCGTGGATGCATGGAGTAACATGTCGTTTCGATGTCAGTTCACAGTAACCTTCTCTGTTCGCCGCCACATCTCTTATTTATTTACTTCAAGAGTTTCTCTACAACAACCTGTCGACGTCCCTGAACATTCAGCAAAGTACTTCCCCATTCCATTGCTTCCAGTCTGTTTCACAGCGGTTATTAAACGATACACGGACATGAATGTAGGTGTTCTTGCCTTGCAGCTACGACATCACCTGCTTAATTCTACCGAGCACATCTGAGGTGCTCTCTACCCTGAGGTTACAAAAGTCATGGGATGCCTACTAATATCGTGTCGAACCTCCTTTAGCCTAGCGCAGTGAAGAAACTCGATGTCACATGGACTCAAAACGTTGAAAATGCCCTGCAGAAATAGTGAACCATGGTGCCTCTATAGCAGTCCAAAACTCCGAAAGTGTTGCCGATGCAAGATTTTGTACTCGAACTGACCTTTAGATTGTGTACCACAAACGTTCGATGGAACTCATGTCGGGTGATCCGGGTGCCCAAGTTATTAGCTCGAACTGTCCAGAATGTTCTTCAAACCAGTCGCAAACCACTGTAGCTCTGTGAATGACATCGTTGTTTGGGAAAATAAGGTCCATGAATAGCTGCAAAATGTCTCCAAGTAGCCGGACATAGCTATTTCCAGTCAATTATCGGTTCAGTTGGACCAGAGAACCCAGTTCACTCCAATTAAACACAGCTCGCACTATTATGGGGCCACCACCAGCTTGCACAGTGCCTTGTTGACAACTTGGGTCCACGGCTTCGTGGTGTATGCCCCGCTCTAACCCTATCATCAGCTCTTACTTATCGAAATCGGGACCAGGCCACGATTTTCTAGTCGTCTAGCGTCCAACTGATATGGTCACGATCCCAGAAGAGGCGCTCCAGGCGACGTCGTGCTGTTAGCAAAACCACTCGAGTCGGTCTTCTGCTGCCATAGCCCGTTAACGCCACATCCTGACGCACTGTCCTAACGAATAAGTTCGTCGTATGTCGCCCATTTATTTCTGCGGTTATTTCAAACAGTGATGTTTGTCTGTTTGCACTGACAATTCACGCAAATGCCGCTGCTCTTGGTCGTTGTCGGTGCTGAGAGGTAATGATTTAAATTTGGTATTCTCGGCACACTAGTGACAATTTGGATCTTGGAATATTGGATTCCCTAACGATTTCCAAAATGGAATATCGCATGCGTCTAGTTCCAACTACCATTTCGCGCTGAAAGTCTTTTAATTCCCGTTATGTGGCGATAATCACTTCGGAAACGTTTTCACATTAATTACGTGAGAACAAATGGCAGCTTCGCCAATGCACTGCCCTTTTATGCTTTGCGTGCGCGAAGCTACCGCCATCTGTATATGTGAATATCACTATCCCATGACTTTTGTCGCGACATTTATAGGAGTATGGGAGACTTACATCCTACCGTCGTCATTCTCGAGTTGTGAGTGATCATTCATTACTATGACTTTTGTTGCGATATTTAAAGGAGTATGGGAGACTTACATCCTACTGTCGTCATTCACGAGTTGTGAGTGATCATACATAACTATGACTTTTGTTGCGACATTTATAGGAGTATGGGAGACTTACATCCTACTGTCCTCCCCCTTCTACCCCTCTTGGCAGGTCCCCGGACTCGCACACGTTACGTGGACATTCGCGCGCCGGAGGTCGCCGCCATCAGTGTTTTGTGTGTTTAGTGTTTAGTGTTTAGTGTTCACCGTCCCCTCCATCGTTCACCAGTGCCATCATTATCTTCAGTGGTTGTGCGTCGTCTCATCAGCTAGCAGTGTGGATTATCGACGAGTGTGAACGGCTCCGTGATTGTCTCTATGTGTCTCCTGTTTTATTGCCCACCGCTCTGTGACTTATGTGTCTTCTCCCTGTTTTTGCTGCTTGTGTCTTCTATGGCTGAAGAGCAGCGTAGTGTGCTGCTGACAGCCTGCCTGTTGTACAGGTTTTAAAATAACAATAAAGTAAAAAAAAAAAAAAAACATCCTACTGTCGTCATTCTCGAGTTGTGAGTGATCATACATTACTATGACTTTTGTTGCGACATTTATAGGAGTGTGGGAGACTTACATCCTACTTTCGTCATTCTCGAGTTGTGAGTGATCATACATTACTATGACTTTTGTCGTGACATTTATAGCAGTATGGGAGATTTACATCCTACTGTCGTCATTCTCGAGTTGTGAGTGATCATACATTATTATGACTTCCCATTTCTTCTGGGGTCTTATGGAGCCCAATCCATATTGAGTTGCTGCTCCCCATTACCAGAGCTGCTACTATGATCTAGCGCTGCTAGTAGTGTAGCTGCTAAGATCGTCGTGATTACATTGCCTCATGGTATCAATCACAAGTTCATTCTGGTAATGCACGTTTTGCCAGCTTACAAACACTCACACATAATATTTTGGTGCACTAGGTTTCACAGTAACCAAAACATTCAACTCACTAAAATATTTTGACCTCAGTTATTAGACCGCTAATCTCCTTTTCCTCGAAAGATATATGAGCAATTTGTATACCGCCAAGTTTATTTACTGAACAGACACGGTGGGACGGCACCCGAATAGGGCACTTCTGTTCTGATGACAAAGACTAGAAATGAATGAATGAATGAATGAATGAATAATAAAAACTGAACATCGCATTATCGACTGTTGAATGTAGAGGGGAACGATGCTGCCGGTTAGTCGTTTCTCAGAAGCGTAGTATGGCTCTAATAGCAGCAACTACGTTGCAGCCGGCCTTTGTGGTCGAGCGGTTCTAGGCTCTACAGTCTGGAACCGCGCGACCGCTTCGGTCGAAGATTCGAATTCTGCCTCGGGCATGGATGTGTGTGATGTCCTTAGGTTGGTTAGGTTGAAGAAGTTCTAAGTTCTAGGGGACTGATGATCTCAGAAGTTAAGTCCCATAGTGCTCAGAGCCATTTGAACCATTTGAACTACGCTGTTCCGTACTGAGTGCAATCATACGTTCCCTGTTAACGTGAAGCATTGAGTATGCTTTGAAGGATCGTAGTATCCTTATCACTTTTCTAAGCAATTTTACAGGTAGCACATTCTGTAAAAAAAAAAAAATACCACACTGAGAAACCAGGCACGTAAGAACGAATCACAGTGGATATGCTACAGAGCGCAGTTGTCGTCCGCAGCTGACTGGTAATCGGCAGATGAGGTGGCAGAGCGATGAGAGAACTGTACAGGACAGAATGGGTGACCCAGCTCGGTCTCTGATTGGTTGTTGTTATGGTAGCTGCTCTGTAAACAACTATCTGTCAGAACCTTTGTTATTCCGATCCAGGTATACAGTTTGCGTTGTTTTTTCCTCTCAAGGGAAATTAGGAACAGTAGGCAGCTCAGAAAAAAGCCTGCGAGGGGGGAGGCGGCGGCGAGGAAGCAGTCTTCCCCTCGTTCTCTTGCGTGCCACGACTGCCCATGGGCTGTCAGTTATTGGTCATTTAAAAATGCCACCTTACCAATGGACTTGATTGTCTGCCTTGTTCTGTACCATTGTCCATCGATTGTGGTTTCACAGTTTCTTTAATTTTTTGTTTGCAACTCCATTCTCGATGGGGAAAATTCTAATGAAACAAGAATGCAGACATTACATCCAAATTAGAAACATGAAACGGACAAGAAGATCCTACCATTAGCGATGTTTTATCTGAATAAGAAGAAGAAACAAATTTCAGTACCATTATTAATAAGTTATTGAAACAGCAGTTACTGATACCATGTATACAATGGAGATTTTGACTTACATTATTTCGGAAGTACATATATAGTACACTGAAGACGGTAAACGAAATAATATATTTACGTCGGTCAAACCACTTCAGGTCAGTACCAGTTACAGTTTTCATGTGGTTGCACTCGTGGAAACGTTTTTAGAGCAGCATGTACAACACGTGTAGTCCACGTCGCTCGACTCGTAGGCACATTCGGTAGTTCGTGGCCTCGTGGTGCCGCCGTGGTAGCTCAGCGCGTTCGCTCATGGGGGGCTTCTATAAAGAAAGCTAAGGTTTCGTCGACAGACTTTGAGAGATGTCATGCGATGGCCACACAGAACCTATTTCCGCAAATAAGAAAGAAATAAGAAAGATGACGAAGAAACAGATACGAAAAAAGTGCATATCATGCTACCTCTAAGGCTCGGGCCCCGAGACCGATTTCTGGTTAGGTCAAAGATTTGCTTCGCTCTGGGACTGGGTGTCTGTGTTGTCCTCATCGTTTCAGCTCATCTTCATCGACGCGCAAGTCGTCAAAGTGTCGTCAAATATTGGGTTGATGCGTGTGTCCGCAGCGTTTTTCCATAAGTTTAATAAAGACAAAAGATAATCATAACAGGAACTTTAGTCACCAATAATATAGTCTCCTTCACTATTTACAACAGTTTGCCAATGCTGGACTGACTTTTCGGTTCCGCGACTATAGAAACCACATGGCTTTGAGGTGAAGAACTCTTCGAGCCATGTTCGTAGCGCATTTTCATCCAGAAACGAAGTCCCTTGAAATTTGCTCGACAGAGAACGGAAAAGGTGTAAATCTGAGGTCGCAAAATCTGATGAATAAGGTGGGTGCGGAATGACTTCCCAACCCGACTCCCGTGTAGTATTTTGTGTCAGTGTAGAAGAATGCTGGCGGACATTATCGTGGAGTAGCCTCATTTCACGCAGTCTTCCTGGTCGTTGTTCTTGGGCTGCGTCTATAAGACGTCTCGGTTGTTGACAATAAATGTCAGCAGTGATGGTTACATCTCGCGGAAGCAATTCACGGAACATCACACCGTCGCTGTTCCACCAGATGCATACCAATATATATTGTCGATTCGTGCAAGTCTTTGTACGGGTAGTTGCTGCTTTGTTTGGGCTCTCACACTCCTTCCTTTTCCTTATGTTAGCATAAGGACACCATTTCTCGTCACCAGTAACGATAAAGTATATGAATGGCCCGTGCTATTCACGAACCAATTGATGACGAGCAACAAATGGCCAGCAGGTGATTTTTGTGATTTTGGTTTAGAGCTTGCTGCACCCACACACCCGATTTCTGAACCTTCCAAATTGCATTAAAATGTCGCAATGTGGTGGAATGATCACAGTTCATCACTTTTGTCAGTTCTACAGTAGGCTAAGTGGATCAATGTGGATCAATGGGTTTAAACGATCTTCATCACACCCCGAAGGTTTTCCTGAACGTGGAGAGTCACTAATGTCAAAAAGATCCTCCTTCAAACGAGAAAACCATTTTCTTGCCGTGCTCTGTCCAATGGCATTATCCCCACACTCGGCACAAATGTTTATGGCTGCCTCCGCTGCTGTCACTCCTCTACTGAATTCAAACAAAAAAACATGCCGGAAATGTTCCGATATTTCCACTTGGCACTCCATTTTCTAGTGTCCACAGCTCCATTCACTATCTCCGAATGACAAAATGGCAATATGTAAACACAAATAGCCACAGTCCTCTACAGATAAAAAATGACTATCGATAATTAAACAATTTTGCGGTGCTACAACAAGGCAGAGTCCTAAAGAGGTAAGGAATAAAACCAGTTTTCCGGCCACCTAGGGAAATTACGGAAATGTTGAGACCAGTCAAGGATAGTCTCAGCTTCAGGGGGCCAGATATTTATAGTATTCCTTGTGAATGCGGCAAGAATTACGTGGGCCAGTCTGTAAGAACCGTTGCCGACCGTTGCATCGAGCACCAGCGCCACCTGAAATACAGGTATGTGGAAAAATCAGAGGTGGCTGAGGATAGCCTGCTTAACAACCATAAGATTTTATTTGAAGAAACGAGAATAATAGCCCACGCATCGAATTACTGGGACTCTGTGATCCGGGAAGCAGTCGAAATTAAGTTTCACAGAGACAACGGCTATGCACTTAGCAACACCTGGAAGAGTGCATTGCATAAAGAAAAATCGCAGAGGAAAACTTCCCGCACTTTACCTCCTGATTTAAGGGATGGCACTGCAAGCAACACAGGATAGAAACTACATCTATGGAAGTAGAGGGCACCACTTCACTACGCGCCATATCGCTGGTGCTATGACGTATTCCAGCCAATCAGAAGCTGTCCTTTGCATATAAAAGTGGGAGCCTCGCCAGTTTACGATATACGTCTCCCGTCCGCCACGCGGATCCTCTATGATCTTATTCCTTTCCCACATCTGCTCCTATTCCTCGAACATATCTGCATACTCTACACCTCCCGCCGCCTTGATCCCCCTCACCCCCTGGTTGCTCCTCTCCTCTCCCATCCCCGCCCCCTGTCCCATCTTCACTGTTGTGTCCCCCCTACCCTTCACCTCTACACCCTTCATCTCCTTTCCCAAGGTGGCTTCCATCAACTCCCCCTCCTGGATGATGCCCCCTCTCTCTCCATTTATCCCTCCTATCAACTCTGATCCTCACCCCCCTCCTTTCCTCCATCCTTTCTCTGGGCTCCCTCTTCCCCCCCTTCCATCCTGTTTTCTCCCCAGCTAACCTCTCCCTACCTCCCTTCTCCCCCCCCCCCCCGAGTCATTTTGTATTCCCCTCCTCAGCCATCCCCACTCCCTGTCGCTTCTGCCCAGCACCCCTCACCCCTCTTATGGGTCCTCATCCTCCATCAGCTCCTTTCCCCCTCCCCCCTTCGTTTTTCCTCTCCTTCCTCCCTTTTTATTTTCCCATCATCTGTCCAGTTTTCCCCTCACCTGCTCTCGGCTATGGTATGTCATATTTGCCAACTTTTTAGTGCAGTGTCCAAGTGAATGTTCAGTGTTTGTTCGTGTTTCCAAAGTGTTGTGAACAGAAACCATGCTGTCGCTAGGTGTGAATTTTATGTCTTTTGCGAACAGAAACCAACTCTCACCGTGTTTTTTAATTGTCTGTCTATTATTTTACCTGTCTGCTTCATATGTATTTTATTAGCATCATCATCCCTTTGTTCTATGTTTTAAGTTCCACGATTTTTTCGCCATGTTACCATTTAAGTCTCCGATTTTATCGCCTGTTTTTATTCTTTATTACCTTCATCGTTTTAAAACAAAGTTTGTAGGCTGAAGAGCAGCATACTAAGCTGCTGCCAGCCCTCCCCCTTCGGGGGCAATCGAAACTCAATAAAGAAAAAGAAAAAAAAACAGTTTACGACGACGACCATGGAGGTAGTGGACGAAAGTCTGGAGTTTTATCCTGAATTGACGTGGCATGTACACCAGAGACTTCGTAGCGATAAATAAACACATAGCAACAGAAATAGCAACATGCAAAACAAAAACGCTACGAACTTAGGCAGTACCTTAATAGATTTGCACCAGGCGGCCATTTTTCTCAGTACGTGTCCATTTTTGAGAGAAAGTCACAACTAATTTTCCAAGTGATGTGGGGAAAATGAATGATATGCCAATTGAGAACCAGCGCGGAAGTAGAGGTGGGCGAGGAGAGGGAGAGAGGGTGGGGAGCACGTGGTGCGAAAGGGACGCGAGCGGCGACGGCGAGGTGACGTCAGCCCCCTGGTGACATGTGTGCGGCACGTGCTCGCGGATGGAGAAGCGGAAAGCGCTCTTCCGCCTGCCGCCGCCCCGCGGCTCTATAAGCGCAGCGCCAGAGCCGTAAAATTACGGCGCGCCTCGCGTCAACCCGCCTGACTTCTGGGGCGTCACTGCGCTGCCTCGGCGCGGCGCTAAGGCGCAAGCGAGCTTCTCTCCCCCGCCAAGTGTTATACAGGCTGACCATAAAGTTGCGCTATTATTTCTAAAGATCATCATGTGCAAGTTATTAGAGAGAGAGAATAGTGGTTTGTTGTAAAATACACATATCAGAAAAAGTGTTGCATCACCTCAGTTACAAGGTCTCCTGAGCACTGATGCTGAATATGTATATTGCTTCAATAATGCAGTCCCTCGGATTGTGTGTAGTGAGCCGTGGTAAAAGTTGCTGTTTTGAAAAGCGCGCCGCAGCGCGTAATGTGAAGCAGTCGCCCTCCGTTTCTGGCGATGGCACCGCAGTGGCAATCGCAGCTTTGGTGTCTCCCTCTGGTGGGAAAGGGGAAAGGTTGCCTGTTCACGTGCATTTAATGGGCGCTATGATCTCGCCAGTCGGTGAGTCTGGATCAGTCTCTCGTCCCCAGCTTGCTAGACTGTCTCTCGTCCCCACTTGTTAGGCAGTTAGTGTCTTTCTGTCGTTCGGAGTGCTAGTATGTTTGTCGTTCGGATCAACCTTTAAAGCCGGCAGAATGAGTGTCTTTACACTCCGCCAGTAAGAGAACTCAGCGAGTGGTCGCCCGGTCGGGGCTTAGTTCCTGCATCTGAGTCTGCGAGTTTTAGGCCACCAGTCTGCTGGAGTTTGCTCAGGCAATGGTCATTGGCGGTTGGATCGATCGGTTGGTCGGTCGCGCACTGAGACACAAGATGACTTGTCCGTCTTGAGCGTCGGCGCGTGTGAGGTCGCCATGTGGGCCGCGCCGTATAGCGAAGGGTACTGGATTCGCGGTCGACACGAGAGCAACAGGAGTCAAACCACGACATCGGTCTGGCCGGTGCGAGCTGCGACGCCGTGAGACGGGAGATCGGCGCTCCTTCCTGCGTCCGTTGAATCGGCTGGCAGCGGACGGTTCGGGAGAGCGATTTGGGGGTGCTGCGCCAGGTCTTCTCGAGAAATCGCAGTTTATTAGAAGTTAAGTGATTGGTGATATGTTGTTTGATTTACTTTTGTTAAATTCTACTTGTTTTCTTGGTGAGGTCACTAGCCGTTTTGCTTTGGGTCGTTCCACCATTCTTCTCCGTTTGCCCACCTGCGGGAAGGTGGTTGTTTATAAATTGGGTGGTCCGTTTTTCCCTTGTGGAGTAGGGGCGGGTTAGAGCAACCTGCAGTTCGGGTTGTTCGGTAATCTCCCTATCAATCTACCGTACTTTAGTAGCTGCCTCTGTCATGTTTGTCGGATTTGGTGTATTAACGAATTTATTGCTTGAAATGTAACGGCCTAATACCTGAAATATGTTTTGATCTTTGGAAACTTTGATATTATTGCCTACGATCTTAAGAGGCGGTATCTGTGTATTGTAGAGCATCTTAACTATAGTTTGGCCAACCTTGTAGAATTTTATATAAGATTGCGTTTCATGGGCTTTTATTTAAATGATCATTTTAGTATATAAAGTTGCCACCCTTCCACCGTAAGACTTTTCTTAAAAGTTAAAATCAAGTTGCACCTTCGGTGGCAACGTTAATATTTTAATTGTTAGTGTTTTGTACCATTTCCATCCCTCCTACGGGGGGTGCATAGTTTGTGTGCTTGTATAAGTTGTTAAAACTCTTAGTTTAAAGTTATCTGGTGTGTTGCAGATTTGCACCAGTGTAGTCTTTATGAGCAGTCGTATCTACGGCCGTGTCAAAAGGGAGCGGCAAGGTTCTCTGCCCAAAAGCTCATACAGTCAAAACTTGTTTCTTTCTGCCTCTGAATAAATTGTAACTTTGATATTAAGAGGGTGCTTTCTGATTATAATTTTAAATCTGTTTCTTTTAAAAAATGCTTTTAGGCACTATTAAAGTGAATAAAATTCCCATTTGTTAAAAGGAATTTGGTTATGATTTCATCAGTTACTCCCTGGCAACTACTTACATGCTTACATAGTGTGATTAAATGTGTTAATGTTCTTGATGAATCGCTAATGACTCGCTAGTAAATAAAATAAATTCTTAAGAATATTCTTTGAAAATAAATCACGGTTCACATAGGTGTCGCTTAACACCGCACAAAAAAGTAAACAACCATGTACACACGATGCCTATGTGACAGAGTGGGTAAGACTCAATCAGTTCCAGTCGTAACACCAGGAAGGAAGTACACTACTTGTCTCATCTGTAGTTCCGCTACGTCAAGAAGGTCAATTCTAAAGTTTGATCGTATCCACATTGTTATGTTGCGTCAGGTAGGGCTCTGATCGGAGCAAGTTTCGAGATGTCTCAGAGTGAACCAAAACAATGTTGTTCGGACATAGAGAAGGTACAGCGGTATAGGAACTGTCGATGACTTGCCTCATTCAGCCCACCCGAAGGCTACTACAGCAGCTGATACCGCTAATTACAAATTTCAGCTTGGAAGGATCGTGAGAGGAATGCCACGCTGCCGAATAATGATTTTCATGCAGGCGCAGAACATTGTGTTTTGACTAAAACTGTACAAAATAGGCCGCATGATGTGCACCTTCACTCCTAATATTTGTGTCGAGGTCCAACTTTGGCACCTAGACATCGTGCAGCGCGGTACAGATGGTCCTGACAACATGCTGAACGGACTCGTCAGAACCGGCATCGAGTTCTATTCGTAGATGAGATCCACATATGCCTTCAACCACACAATCATCAGAGACGTTTTTGGACGCAGTCTGGTCAGCCTGAACGTCTTAGACACATTGTCCATTGAGTGCAGCAAGGTGATTTTTCCCTATGTTTTGGGGTGGCATTTTGTTGGGCCAACGTACACCACTGATGGTCACTGAAGGCAAACAGCTATATGATACAGGGATGACATCCTCCGACATATACTGCATCCGTATCGGCAGCATTTTGGAAAGGGATTCGTCTTAATGGACAAGAATTCTCTTGCTCATTGCGCACATCTTGTGATTGTGTTCCTTCATCACAATGAATCGCTAGATTAGAATCCCCAGTATGTTCTCCAGACATGAATCCTATCGAACATAGCTGGGATACATTGAAAAGGGCAGTTTTTGGGCAAGATGACCCACCAACCAATCTGAGATATTTACACCATATTGCTGTTGAGGAGTGGGACAATCTGGGCCAATAATACCTTGATATCTAGTGAACAATATGCCATGACGAACACAGGCATGCACCAATGCAAGAGGACGTCTTACTGAGTGTTAGAGGTACTGGTGCATGCTGCAGTCTGGAACACAAATTCAGAAAGTCTAGATTATTATTTTACAACTTGCACTTTTTTGTTTTCATGAGCAATAACGAGAGCTAAAATGTTGTTTTTGCTTGTCGCTATTCCATTTTTATGTAAAGGGTCAGGAATTCCTAGAACTGTGGTGATGCAACACTTTTTTTGTGTGTGTATGTAGCAGCTCTCGAAGTTTTTGCCCTTAGTCCTTTGTTGAATATTTGACTTGAAGTGTACCAAAATGGCGACAACCAGAGGAAGGCACAGTGTGTCGTCTGGTATGCAGTATGCGTAATTATCGACACCATTATGGGAGAGCGCAACCGGCAAATGTCGTCATAATGAGATCGTTTATGAAAAATCAGCAGTATAATTTGTACAGAAACCAGATGGCAGTTATAAGAGTCGAGGGGCATGAAAGGGAAGCAGTGGTTGGGAAGGGAGTGAGACAGGGTTGTAGCCTATCCTCGATGTTATTCAATCTGTATATTGAGCAAGCAGTGAAGGAAACAAAACAAAAATTCGGAGTAGGTATTAAAATTCATGGAGAAGAAATAAAAACTTTGAGGTTCGCCGATGACATTGTAATTCTGTCAGAGACAGCAAAGGACTTGGAAGAGCAGTTGAACGGAATGGCCAGTGTCTTGAAAGGAGGATATAAGATGAACATCAACAAAAGTAAAACGAGGATAATGGAATGTAGTCGAATTAAGTCGGGTGATGCTGAGGGAATTAGATTAGGAAATGAGACACTTAAAGTAGTTAAGGAGTTTTGCTATTTGGGGAGCAAAATAACTGATGATTGTCGAAGTAGAGAGGATATCAAAGGTAGACTGGCAATGGCAAGGAAAGCGTTTCTGAAGAAGAGAAATTTGATAACATCGAGTATAGATTTAAGTGTCAGGAAGTCGTTTCTGAAAGTATTTGTATGGAGCGTAGCCATCTATGGAAGTGAAACATGGACGATAACTAGTTTGGACAAGAAGAGAGTAGAAGCTTTCGAAATGTGGTGCTACAGAAGAATGCTGAAGATTAGATAGGTAGGTCATATAACTAATGAGTAGGTATCGAATAGGATTGGGGAGACGAGGTATTTGTGGCATAACTTGACTAGAAGAAGGGATCGGTTGGTAGGACATGTTCTGAGGCATCAAGGGATCACCAACTTAGTATTGGAGGGCAGCGTGGAGGGTAAAAATCGTAGAGGGAGACCAAGAGATGAATACACTAAACAGATTCAGAAGGATGTAGATTGCAGTAGGTACTGGGAGATGAAGACGCTTGCACAGGATAGAGTAGCATGGAGAGCTGCATCAAACCAGTCTCAGGACTGAAGACCACAACAACAACAACAACAACAAATCAGCAGTTGCTAAAAAAATTATAAATAAACATTAACGTCGAGAAAAACTAAGGAGTATACGGTTTTATTCGGAATACATTTATAAGAAGACTTTCCCCCATGTAGTAACTGACGAACAAATATAAAGGCAATAATGTTCTTTTCACATAAAACACTTAATCGAGAAGTTAATATTAAAACCACGTAAAATTAAAAGCACTGGAACTGACTTAAAGCTGGTACCTGCCAGTAACACTGCAGCTTCATGGCGTAGCACGGTACACGCCGCTAAGTACTACAAGAGATGTTGCTCTTCAATTTGTTCGTCAGTTACTTCGTGTGAGTACAGTCTTCTTATAAATCTGTCCGGAATAAAAACTGTTTATTCTTTAGTTTTTCTCTATCTAAATGTTTATTTGTAATACTTTTTCGTAACTGTGTATTTTCTGATGAAGATGCGCTTAGTCGGTGTCAAAACCTGGTAAAACTAAGATTTTGTTGCAATCCGTTGGCTGTTTTACACCTATCATATTATTATACGTTTGCTGTCTCACAGCCATGTTTGAAATTGTAACAATGAGGTGGTCCAAAATCTTTAAATAGACAGGCAGTGTCAGAAACCTTCTTCGAAGAGTTTCAAGCACGAGTTGCAAGAGTGAAGTCTGCATTTCAGTGCAGCCTGCAGAAGACAATTCGTCGTGCATCACGTGAATTGCAGGAAACAAGATTTGCCGTCAGTTAACTGTTACATAAGCTGTTACACCTGTTGCTTACAAAGTTAAAATGATCCAAGCACTGCAGCCGAACGATCGTCCTCTGCGATATGAATTCGCGTGTTCCATGACGGCCTCCATACATGCTGACAACTACTACCCGAAAAAGTGCCTCTTTTCAGATGAAGCAACGATCCACAGTTCTGGACACGTGACTCGCCACAACACTAGGATTTAGGGCTCCGAAAACCTAACGCAACACACGTGAATACATCCGTGGCAGCCCGAAGCATAATGTTTGACGCAGCATAATGTACGTTGGGGTGAAAAGGACCATTTTACTTACCAGAGAAAACGATAACGGGATACGTTCACCTGAATATGCACGAACAGTTCTTGCTACCAGAGATCGAAGAGTTCCAGCCGTCAATCTTCTTGCAGCTCGATGATGCATCCCCACACTGGAGTTTGATCGTGCGGGAGTCAGACGGGTCCGGATAGACCCATCTCATTGTCCCCGCGCTCTCCCGCCGTTAGATTTCTTTCTCTGGGGTTACGTCACAGAAAGCGCACACACGACACCAGTGACACTGCTACTCTTCGTACAAGAATCAATGGAGCAGCCAGAATTCTTGGAGCTGCAATGCTGACCCGTTCATGGCCAGGATTCGAATACCGGATTGATGGTACGCAACCGACGAGTGGGGCACACATTGAAGTTCTAATTGAAGAAACTTTTTACAACAAACTACGATGCTACATCTCTAACAGTTTCCAAATCATGATTTTTTGAAATGGTATGCGGAGTTAACGAATTTACGCACGGATAATGATTACTGTAACTTTCGCAGTGCCCTACTTGTTTGTTTATATTTTATATTAAGCATCTATTTTGTTACCAACAATTCAGCTTACTGGACAAAGAATTTAAAATTTACCGTCTATTTTTCTGCCTCATTTTTATGATATTAATAGTTTTAATCAATAATTGGTCATCTTTTGATCTATGTCGCTGAGTGACCAACTCATCGCATGCATGTGGAACTACCCATCAGTATTTTGATACTATAGCTTCATAGACCTGAATATCAAATATTAATTTAAAGTATATCACAAAAATAAATGTGGAACTGAGACGGCAAAATGAACTGTAAGCTTTAAATATCAACACAGTTGCGGAATATCTCGCTACAAATATGTCAGCAATTGTGGACAAACAATTTATCATCCAATGTGTCGAGGTTAGTAGTGATGTGGAATGAGGCAAAGGGAGTTTTATTTGTATGTGGGACGTACAGTATAGTCGTGTGGTACAAGGAAGACATTCGTGTGTGATACGGGAGGCATCGCCGAAAGAATACAATGAAACATTGGTACCGGGGCCGTATGTCCTGTCTCGTGGCTGAATATTACTGCATCACTTAGAAAAAATCCCTACAACGGCAAATTCAAAATTTCTAACGTCTTTCCAAAAGAAAACTCGCATAGAAGATGAATCGGATGGGTATTGTACAGTTATTTTTGGTATTCGATAATAATATGAGTAGCATGGTCAAAACAGAAGAGCACATCGACTCAGCAGGGCCAGTCTGTGTGGATCTGTTACAGCGAGATAGTTCGGAGAAAGTTCGAGTTTCGGTCAGTTAATACTACACAATTATCTTTGACGATAAAGCGTTTCTTGTCATCAGCCTACTGACTGGTTTGATGCGGCCCGCCACGAATTCCTTTCCTGTACTAACCTCTTCATCTCAGAGTAGCACTTGCAACCTACGTCCTCAATTATTTGCTTGACGTATTCCAATCTCTGTCTTCCTCTACAGTTTTTGCCCTCTACAGCTCCCTCTAGTACCATGGAAGTCATTCCCTCATGTCTTAGCAGATGTCCTATCATCCTGTCCCTTCTCCTTATCAGTGTTTTCCACATATTCCTTTCGTCTCCGATTCTCCGTAGAACCTCCTCATTCCTTACCTTATCAGTCCACCTAATTTTCAACATACGTCTATAGCACCACATCTCAAATGCTTCGATTCTCTTCTGTTCCGGTTTTCCCACAGTCCATGTTTCACTACCATACAATGCTGTACTCCAGACGTACATCCTCAGAAATTTCTTCCTCAAATTAAGGCCGGTATTTGATATTAGTAGACTTCTCTTGGCCAGAAATGCCTTTTTTGCCATAGCGAGTCTGCTTTTGATGTCTTCCTTGCTCCGTCCGTCATTGGTTATTTTACTGCCTAGGTAGCAGAATTCCTTAACTTCATTGACTTCGTGACCATCAATCCTGGTGTTAAGTTTCTCGCTGTTCTCATTTCTTTTACTTCTCATTACCTTCGACTTTCTCCGATTTACTCTCAAACCATACTGTGTACTCATTAGACTGTTCATTCCGTTCAGCAGATCATTTAATTCTTCTTCACTTTCACTCAGGATAGCAATGTCATCAGCGAATCGTATCATTGATATCCTTTCAACTTGTATTTTAATTGCACTCCTGAACCTTTCTTTTATTTCCATCATTGCTTCCTCGATGTACAGATTGAAGAGTAGGGGCGAAAGGCTACAGCCTTGTCTTACACCCTTCTTAATACGAGCACTTCGTTCTTGATCGTCCACTCTTATTATTCCCTCTTGGTTGTTGTACATATTGTATATGACCCGTCTCTCCCTATAGCTTACCCCTACTTTTTTCAGAACCTCGAACAGCTAGCACCATTTTATATTGTCGAACGCTTTTTCCAGGTCGACAAATCCTATGGAAGTGTCTTGATTTTTCTTTAGCCTTGCTTCCATTATTAGCCGTAACGTCAGAATTGCCTCTCTCGTCCCTTAACTTTTCCTAAAGCCAAACTGATCGTCATCTAGCGCATTCTCAATTTTCTTTTCCATTCTTCTGTATATTATTCTTGTAAGCAGCTTCGATGCATGAGCTGTTAAGCTGATTGTGCGATAATTCTCGCACTTGTCAGCTCTTGCCGTCTTCGGAATTGTGTGGATGATGCTTTTCCGAAAGTCAGATGGTATATCGCCAGACTCATATATTCTACACACCAACGTGAATAGTCGTTTTGTTGCCTCTTCCCCCAATGATTTTAGAAATTCTGTTGGAATGTTAGCTATCCCTTCTGCCTTATTTGACCGTAAGTCCTCCAAAGCTCTTTTAAATTCCGATTCTAATACTGGATCCCCTATCTCTTCTAACTCGACTCCTGTTTCTTCTTCTATCACATCAGACAAATCTTCACCCTCATAGAGGCTTTCAATGTATTCTTTCCACCTATCTGCTCTCTCCTCTGCATTTAACAGTGGAATTCCCGTTGCACTCTTAATGTTACCACCATTGCTTATAATGTCACCAAAGGTTGTTTTGACTTTCCTGTATGCTGAGTCTGTCCTTCCGACAATCATATCTTTTTCGATGTCTTCACATTTTTCCTGCAGCCATTTCGTGTTAGCTTCCCTGCACTTCCTATTTATTTCATTCCTCAGCGACTTGTATTTCTGTATTTCTGATTTTCCCGGAACTTGTTTGTACTTCCTTCTTTCATCAATCAACTGAAGTATTTCTTCTGTTACCCATGGTTTCTTCGCAGCTACCATCTTTGTACCTATGTTTTCCTTCCCAACTTCTGTGATGGCCCTTTTTAGAAGTGTCCATTCCTCTTCAACTGTACTGCCTACTGCGCTATTCCTTATTGCTGTATCTATAGCGTTAGAGAACTTCAAACGTATCTCCTCATTCCTTAGTACTTCCGTATCCCACTTCTTTGCGTATTGATTCTTCCTGACTAATGTCTTGAACTTCAGCCTACTCTTCATCACTACTATATTGTGATCTGAGTCTATATCTGCTCCTGGGTACGCCTTACAATCCAGTATCTGATTTCGGAATCTCTGTCTGACCATGATGTAATCTAATTGAAATCTTCCCGTATCTCCCGGCCTTTTCCACGTATACCTCCTCCTCTTGTGATTCTTGAACAGGGTATTCGCTATTACTAGCTGAAACTTGTTACAGAACTCAATTAATCTTTCTCCTCTTTCATTCCTTGTCCCAAGCCCATATTCTCTTGTAACCTTTTCTTCTACTCCTTCCCCTACAACTGCATTCCAGTCGCCCATGACTATTAGATTTTCGTCCCCCTTCACATACTGCATTACCTCTTCAATATCCTCATACACTTTCTCTATCTGTTCATCTTCAGCTTGCGACGTCGGCATGTATACCTGAACTATCGTTGTCGGTGTTGGTCTGCTGTCGACTCTGATTAGAACAACCCAGACACTCTCTGCCCTGCCTTCCTATTCATAACGAATCCTACACCTGTTATACCATTTTCTGCTGCTGTTGATATTACCCGATACTCATCTGACCAGAAATCCTTGTCTTCCTTCCACTTCACTTCACTGACCCCTACTATATCTAGATTGAGCCTTTGCAGCTTCTGACATTGCACGCCCCGACTCGTAGAACGTTATCCTTTCGTTGATTATTCAATCTTTTTCCCATGGTAACCTCCCCCTTGGCAGTCCCCTCCCGGGGATCCGAATGGGGGACTATTCCGGAATCTTTTGCCAATGGAGACATCATCATGACACTTCTTCAATTACAGGCCACATGTCCTGTGGATACACGTTACGTGTCTTTAATGCAGTGGTTTCCATTGCCTTCTGCATCCTCATGTCGTTGATCATTACGAATTCTTCCGCCTTTAGGGGCAATTTCCCACCCCTAGGACAAGAGAGTGCCCTGAACCTCTATCCGCTCCTCCGCCCTCTTTGACAAGGCCGTTGGCAGAATGAGGCTGACTTCTTATGCCGGAAGTCTTCGGCCGACAATGCTGATTATTTATGAAAATTTAGGCAGTGGCGGGGATCGAACCCGGGACGTTTTGATTATGAATCAAAGACGCTACCCCTAGACCACGGGTATAACTCGACAAAGCGTAGCCGAACAAAATTCGCGTCTTACTGGGGCAGTAGAGATAGACGAAATCCCGCCAAAGAAGGGTCCAGTTCATTCGCCGTAACAGAGTCCTGTGTGATGGAGCCGGGATGGGATTCTGTCGAGAGATGAGTGATAACAGAACATGGCCACTGCTCGCAATCCGCTCGCCTTGAGTATAGAATTGAGGAATCTGACGCCAGACCTGCAGAACCTCTGAAACTTCTCAAGTTCCAAGCAGATGAAAATAATTTATTCCAGCATGCGGTAAGCATACTTTTCGTGATTGCGGTATTCATGGTCTACTATCATTTCTTGTCACAAAAAGACAAACACTGTCTGGGTCCCTCTTTTTATATGAGGGCGCTGAAGTTCAGAGGTCCCAAAAGTCCGTTAACATTTGAAACTTCTTCACGGAATCATGTGGCTAGAGAGACAAAAATTGACATGGTTTTATTGAAACCAAGAGAAAGTGCACAACAACGTATGACGCTTCATATGGTACAAAAGATATAATTAGCATAACAATTGATGTTCTTTATAAGAAATGCTCAACATGTAGACCGTCATTCATGAAGAATACCTGTAGTCGAAGAACAATGTTGTGAACAGCACAGTAAAGCATATTAATAGCTTCAAAGTCTTAAACAAGGGTGCGAATCAGCAACTATATAAATCTGAAGAAATTGAAAAAACTCAGCCAACCAGTTGCAAATAAAGGTTTACTAACCCTTGACCTAGGTTTCTATATTTCTAAAATTATCTCCTTCAGAAGGAGTGGGCCTTGTTAGATAACATGTTGGTAAATGCTAATGTAATTTACTACCCTATGACGTCACAAGGCCCTCTCCTTCTGAAGGAGATAATTTTAGAAATATAGAAGCCTAGTTCAAAGGCTAGTAAACCTTTATTCGCAACTGGTTGGCTGATTTTTTCAACCTCTTCCTGCATATCAATTGGTATGTTGAGAAACTGCCGTCTGTTGTTGTCTTATAGCATCTCTAATGAGATCCGACGATCGCGGTAGACTTGCGACTTCAGGTAACCCCATAACCAATAATCAAACGGGTCGAGGTATGGGGACCTGGGAGACCAAACAGCCGGCCACGGTGGCCGAGCGGTTCTAGGAGCTTCAGTCCGGAACCGCGCGACTGCTACGGTCGCAGGTTCGACTCCTGCCGCGGGCATGGATGTGTGTGATGTCCTTAGGTTAGTTAGGTTTAAGTAGTCCCAAGTTCTAGGGGACTGATGACCTCAGATGTTAAGACCCATAGTGATCAGAGCCATTTGAACCATTTTTTAGGCTAAACATGGCAGAAGTGGCGCCTCAGCACCCGGTCTTCACCAAACAATGTGCGCAAGAGATCTTTCACAAGTGTAAGAATATGGGGTGGAGCACCATCCTGCATAAAAGTCGTGCCTTCGAACAGGTGTTTACCAACCAGGCTAGAGATGATGCGGGTATGTGACATGTTGGTGTACCTCGCACCCTCATGCGACGTCACTGACGTGTTGATGTCCAGCGCAATCTTTTGAATGGTTTTTGCTCTCGTTTCTGGTTTCAATAAAACGTGCACTCTGGCTATGTCTTCTGGGGGTAAAAGATGGCCAGGGCGATAGGTCCCCACCTTCCCTCTCCTAGTGCTGCGGCGAAGAGAAGTTGTGCTCTACTTGCAGTGAGACCGATAGCCTGGCCATTGCCATGCGTCACAGACTTTCTTTTTTGGCACGATATTGTACTCACTTTGGACTCTTGTTTTTTGCTACCCTGTGTCAACGCACTTTTCCGTATCATGTAACTGAAATCGGCATTCTCTCTAGGTATTTGTAAGTTTTGACTATACCAGCACCCACGTAAAAAAAAAGAAACCTGTCACAATATTTCTTTGTTTCTTAGCCGTGTACCGTGTTCCACAGCGGCACACCTATAAGAGAGAAAAAGGAAGGAACTTCACGTTGACAGCCAAGTATGTAGAGGACAAGCCCAAAGTTAGGAAGAGAATTGTCCATTTGGTGATCATCCCGTCATTTGTCTTTACAGGAAAACCCCGGAAAAACTGAAGATGGGCTGCCGAAAAGGGATGTAAACTCCGCTCCTTTTCAATGAGAGCCCAGTACAGGCGCCACTGCTCCATCTCTCTCGGTATCTACGATAAGTGCCGGGCGCCTGTGTTGGGAGCGAATGTGCGAAGACTGTCGCCAGAAATAAGCCGCAGAAGTGGAAACGCAGTGAAAACAAATTGCTGCGCGCGTTACTCTCGACACTTTACTGGCCCGGCTGTTACGGAAAGTCTAAATGTTATTTTCCAGATTTATTTATGGTATCTACAGACGTGCTTCAAGCCAAATAACTGCAGGTGTTCCAGGTTCATCGTGTCGTGACGAGCCCGAGAGTTACCAACAGAGAAAGACCTTCAGCTGTGTGTCAGTACATATTTCTTACAGCTCTTTTTTTTGCTTTCAAAGTGGTATTATTGTTTTGTGCAATAAATCTCGTAATATCGATGAGTGTTCTAAAAATTGTTTTATATTTTACTTCACTGCAAGTGAAATATCCTTTAACAGAAGAGAGGGTATTCTTTTTGATGCTATCATCTGCGTAAATGTTTAACAGTCTCGGGCGAATTAAAGTAATAACGAAGACGAACCGTCACTGCGAGCATTTCTGCAAGACAGTTATTTTTAATTTAGAGAAATAATGAGGAATCACTAACTATGTACCATATGGAACATGAACTACGACACATGTTGCGTTTTACACAGCGTTTACGTGTGTCAACTTGGTTAATTTCTGCGCTCCTAACATCAAGCAACAAACTAGATAATGATAAATTCTAAAAATCAGGAAATTCTTATCCTGTCTGATGACTGAATCAACAAAGCTTTTATCTAACATCTATAATTGAGGATATTGGGTATAAATGCTCCTATGAAATGAAGAGATTGTGTAAGTAGGCTGTTTAGGTTTTTATGCTGGTAACGCCACGTAGCGCTCTGTAGGAAAATCACTGACTGTGCTGTGTGCAGTCTGTGGGTGGTTGGCATTGTTGGAATATTGCTATTGTAGTGTTGGGCAGTTGGATGTGAACAGCACGTAGCGTTGCGCAGTTGGAGGTGAGCCGCCAGCAGTAATTCATAAATTTTTCTGAGGGGATGTTTCAATTGGGAAAAGAGAGGAAAACTTAGTGTATCGTATCAGACCCTTCAGAATACTGATGATCGAGCCACGTCTGCCCACTCCCTCCCTCCCTCCCTCCCTCCCTCCATCACCCTCCCCAACCCTCTGACTCCTCGGGAAAAAAGATTTTTTGTGACATTGTACACGTAAGACAATGCCTCCGGCAGCAAATTAAAGCATCTGAACAGTCAAATGAAAAAAGAAGTTACCACTTCTAATATAGCTTTCGAAGTGAAACAGTGAATGAAATGATCGTATGGCATTGATGCCGAGAGACCCCACTTGAAGTCGTTGGACAAGGGAATCCGTTACATCATATTTAGTGTCCTTAACGTGTGACTTTAAACACTCACACGAATCGTTTGCAGAAGATGTCTGTAGCTGAGTGTCGACGTGCATCGAACGGCGGTCGTGAAGATAATTCCCAAGCATTTCATCTTGTCTATTGTTTGTAATGATGCCACACTAACCGTTGGTATACCTGGGGTAGTGCGACCGACGACTTGCAGGTTGTTTCAGGTGACGCCACACTGGGCAATATGCGTATCGATGAAGATGACATGATGATGAGAACAACACAACAACCAATCCCCGAGTGTAGAAAATCTCCGATCCGGCGGAGGCTTTCATAGTAACTCTTACCCTAAAAACAGCGCATATTTTACGCTTGTATCACTCTTTTAATTCCAAATGTTTATTACGGATGCACCTACATCTACAGCCAAACATTCAAATTAGAGCGTGGTACGTGATAGAGTTCTTCCATATACTTGGCACTCCTGTGGAATCTGTTGAGTGATTAGGAACCACAATTACGACTGGTTATTAGAGCTCAGAAATTAGCTTCGTGCATTCGTTTACACTCGCCAGCGGGTCCTAGGACGTCATCTACGAACTCGCCGTCAATATACGTTCGGAGACACTATTGGCGGGTCTCGACCGCTGTCCATGTAACTCGTCACTTGAGTCTGTTGCCGTGCACAAGTGGACCTTACTAGCGTAGAAAGGAGAGCGAGAACACGAGTTCTTAAGTATAACCGAGGACTCTGCCACTACACACGCGCCCACGAGGCATGACAGTTGCTGTATTCCAATACAATGAGTTACTGGTTAGCAATGAATATTGTTCCGTTTATTAAGAAAATGGCCTTGAGCACTATGGGACTTAGAACTGCGTGAACCTAACTAACCTAAGGACATCACACACATCCATGGCCGAGGCAGGGTTCGAACCTGCGGCCGTAGCGGCCGCGCGGTTCCAGACTGTAGCGCCTAGAACCGCTCGGCCACTCCAATCGGCCCCGTTCTGTTTATACACACATTTATTTAGATGTACATGAGTGTACATGCATGTGTGTGTGTATCTTTACTTATGTGTTCTCGTGTGTGTGTGTGTGTGTGTGTGTGTGTGTGTGTGTGTGTGTGTGTGTGTGTGTGTACATGTATAAACATGTATGTGTGTATTTATATGTATGAATGTAGTTATATATGCATGCATGGGTATGTATTAGTTTAAGAATGTAAATAGTATGTATATCTATATGTAGTTGTATGTATGTATATGCATAAATTTTTTTCGAAGGCTGCTGTAAGTTAATTTTAATATTCAATCTCTGTTCAGAGTATGTCTGACGATTACTGTGACGTACATATATTTTAAGCACGTTACTGAGTCTATGACGACAGAAGAAGAACACAGGACTCGAGAACGAATTGTATATTCTAAATGGTTTATCAATATCAATAAGTATGTGTATAATAAAATGTGGTGTGTCTGTGCGTGGCGTCAAAACTTCGCAAGCAAATTTCTTGTCCCCTCGAGGGTTATATGGCGTGATAACCCTCCATCCACCACCCATAGAGAAGGTTTTGTTTTGGAAGTGCAGGGGCTCTTTATGAAAATATGGATGTCTTTAGGGGGCATTTGTTCACGACAACATGATAAACGTCCGTCCGTCCCTCTACAACTCCGCCGCACACTCCGGTGGCCCCATGGCGCTTATATGGTATGGTATCCATGAACAAGGTTTGGTTTGGAACTGCAGGAGTTGAGTTCGAGGACATGGGTGTCAAAAGAGGGCATCGCATATATTGACTTCTTATGGGAAGACAGTGAAGTAGCTTGGAATCGATTGCAAAAGTGGCCGAGACATCAGAATGTTCCGTCTATAATGTTCGAGAACGTTATACAATGTTCCGAAATGTTAGAAAATCTTCCAGAAGATTCTAAAATGTTCTAGATCTCCGAGGTAATTCGGAATTAATAGAAAGTGCATTTCTTACACATTCTGTACATTTCCGGCAAACGCGTCCAGTTATTCCAAAATTAGCTTCAGAAGATGAGATCATTGTATGTTTGAAGAATTCATTTCTTTGGCGTCGAGTGAGAAAGTGCATTTACGAGCACACACGAGAGTTGAAATTTCCAATGATGAAGAAGTGAAACATTTTGTCTAAAAACTCTTACAAATTACAAAGGCATTCCTCCAATTGATTGTGTAACTGGCCTAATTGAACTGGCTAATGATCTATGTTACATTGTCAACAGCCCAAATGAACTAATAAATAAAGACAAAGAGAGCCACTATTGTGCAACTACACTGCTAACGAAAAACTGCTGGGAACACTATCTACCAAAATTATCTAGGAGTAACTATCCAGAGCGATCTTAAGTAGAATGACCACATAGAACAATAGTAGGAAAAGCAAATGCCAGGCTGAAATTCTTAGAAAGACTCTTACGGAAATGTAATCCATCCACGAAGAAAGTGGTCTTAAGTCGCTTGATCGACCGATTCTTGAGTATTGTTCACCAGCATAGGATCCTTACCAGGCAGGGTTGACAGAAACGGTGGAGAGATTCAACGAAGAGCGACGCGTTTCGTAACGGGATCGTTTAGTCGACGTGAGAGCATTACCAATACGATCAGAAAAAACTACTGGCACACTTTACAAGAGAGGTGTCGTGCATATGAAGAGGTTTAGTATTGAAATTTGCAGCGAGCACTTTCCGGAAAGAGTCGGACAACATATTACTTCTTCCCATATACATCTCACGTAATGGTCATGACGAGAACATTCAAGAAATTTGAGGTATACAAAGGCTTACCGACAATCTTCCTTCCCACGCACCACTCACGAATGGAACAGGGAAGGTGGGATAAGTTAGTGGTAAAATAAGTACCCTCTACCACACTCCATTAGGTGGCTTGCAAAGTATCATGTTAATGTCGATAAGACTTTTCCGACCATTGTTCATAATTACTCAAGATGATTATTTGAAAGAACCGTTTCAGTAGTAAGAAATGAATTATTTGACGATATTAAATTAAAAATTCAAAACAAGAAATTGTAAACAGTTATCAAAAATATGACTGAAGCAAAAATGATATCAGGAGTAAGAGCATTTATTCCGAGGATTCCGTTCATATCGAAGGAACTATCCTTTCTATTCAAATGACTGCAATTTCCCGTAAGATTAGCATTTAGTGTCACTATAAATACAGCACAAAAACAAACGTTTAGATGATGTGGTATTAATTTGAAAGAATCATGCTTTTCTCACGGTCAGTTGTATGTAGCTTTCTCTGGGGATAGGGAACCCAAAGAATTTATGTATCTACTCATCAAATAACAAGGTGTAAAATATAGTCATATATAAGTATCGTAATAGAATAAGTTAATTGAGTGTGAAATACAGTAAAAACATAGCTGGGCGAATTTTGTACGTTTTCCGTCTGAAGCGTGGGATACAGCATTTAATTTTTTCCAGTCATTATTCTTCATCTAATGGGGTACATTCGCAAAAGTATACAATGCATTGCTTAATTTTTATCTTACACCCTCCACAGTCTCAGAAAACACACCTGCGTTCGAGGTCATCTGTTCCCGACAATCGGTCATTCCGCCCTGTCAGTGCTGGTTTACGATAGTGTGGTGGTCCTTACAACTTCGTAAAGTCACGACTCCAGCACAATTCCGTAATATGGTGTTTTTGTGTATTTCCTTTTTAACCATACACTGCTATCCTGTTTCGGTTATGTTTACATCTACACTCCTGGAAATTGAAATAAGAACATCGTGAATTCATTGTCCCAGGAAGGGGAAACTTTATTGACACATTCCTGGGGTCAGATACATCACATGATCACACTGACAGAACCACAGGCACGTAGGCACAGGCAACAGAGCATGCACAATGTCGGCACTAGTACAGTGTATATCCACCTTTCGCAGCAATGCAGGCTGCTATTCTCCCATGGAGACGATCGTAGAGATGCTGGATGTAGTCCTGTGGAACGGCTTGCCATGCCATTTCCACCTGGCGCCTCAGTTGGACCAGCGTTCGTGCTGGACGTGCAGACCGCGTGAGACGACGCTTCATCCAGTCCCAAACATGCTCAATGGGGGACAGATCCGGAGATCTTGCTGGCCAGGGTAGTTGACTTACACCTTCTAGAGCACGTTGGGTGGCACGGGATACATGCGGACGTGCATTGTCCTGTTGGAACAGCAAGTTCCCATGCCGGTCTAGGAATGGTAGAACGATGGGTTCGATGACGGTTTGAATGTACCGTGCACTATTCAGTGTCCCCTCGACGATCACCAGTGGTTTACGGCCAGTGTAGGAGATCGCTCCCCACACCATGATGCCGGGTGTTGGCCCTGTGTGCCTCGGTCGTATGCAGTCCTGATTGTGGCGCTCACCTGCACGGCGCCAAACACGCATACGACCATCATTGGCACCAAGGCAGAAGCGGCTCTCATCGCTGAAGACGACACGTCTCCATTCATCCCTCCATTCACGCCTGTCGCGACACCACTGGAGGCGGGCTGCACGATGTTGGGGCGTGAGCGGAAGACGGCCTAACGGTGTGCGAGACCGTAGCCCAGCTTCATGGAGACGGTTGCGAATGGTCCTCGCCGATACCCCAGGAGCAACAGTGTCCCTAATTTGCTGGGAAGTGGCGGTGCGGTCCCCTACGGCACTGCGTAGGATCCTACGGTCTTGGCGTGCATCCGTGCGTCGCTGCGGTTCGGTCCCAGGTCGACGGACACGTGCACCTTCCGCCGACCACTGGCGACAACATCGATGTACTGTGGAGACCTCACGCCCCACGCGTTGAGCAATTCGGCGATACGTCCACCCGGCCTCCCGCATGCCCACTATACGCCCTCGCTCAAAGTCCGTCAACTGCACATACGGTTCACGTCCACGCTGTCGCGGCATGCTACCAGTGTTAAAGACTGCGATGGAGCTCCGTATGCCACGGCAAACTGGCTGACACTGACGGCGGCGGTGCACAAATGCTGCGCAGCTAGCGCCATTCGACGACCAACACCGCGGTTCCTGGTGTGTCCGCTGTGCCGTGCGTGTGATCATTGCTTGTACAGCCCTCTCGCAGTGTCCGGAGGAAGTATGGTGGGTCTGACACACCGGTGTCAATGTGTTCTTTTTTCCATTTCCAGGAGTGTATATCCATACTCCACAAGCTACCTCACCGTGTGTGCGGAGGATATTTCCGGTACTAGAACGCCTCTCTTGCAACCTCTGCCACTACAGTGTGTTGAGCATCCCCTTAACGCTCGAACAAAATGCACCGCTCTTTGTTGGATCTATTAATCTTGCTTGATAAGGGTCCCAGACTGATGGACAATACTCTAGAATCGGCCGAGGAGATTATCGGCTTGTAATTTTTCCTCCTATCTATGTAATTATGTAGTTATATAGTTCTCCATTCGTTCGAACAATCAATCATTCATAGTAGGAAACACAATCATAACTCAGTCACTCAAAATGATTCAGAAATTTTACTTGTTACAATGAAATCAGGCGATGATTCTTCTTCTCTGCAGGCTCGTGCTTTGCGGCAGTCTGCTAATCTGTACAAATAAAATGCCTCATAATTTTGGGAGCGTTGTATAATCAGTCGGGAAACCTCAGATCAAGCGGATATTTGGCTTTGATGAAGTTTAACCTTCCGAAGAAGTAATAGAGCTCTTGGATTATTAAATGCAGGTTCGTATCCAGTCTTTTGGAAATTCCCTTCTGATTAACAACTACGCAACATATCGATGAATATCATTAATTCTCAAATGTGAAATACACACCTTTTGTATGAAGGAGCAATATATATCATCATCATCATCATCATCATTTAAGACTGATTATGCCTTTTAGCGTTCAGTCTGGAGCATAGCCCCCCTTATAAAATTCCTCCATGATCCCCTTTTCAGTGCTAACATTGGTGCTTCTTCTGATGTTAAGCCTATTACATCAAAATCATTCTTAACCGAATCCAGGTACCTTCTCCTTGGTCTACCCCGACTCCTCCTACCCTCTACTGGTGAACCCATGAGTCTCTTGGGTAACCTTGCTTCTTCCATGCGTGTAACGTGACCCCACCATCTAAGCCTGTTCGCCCTGACTGTTACATCTCTAGAGTTCATTCCCAGTTTTTCTTTGATTTCCTCATTGTGAACACCCTCCTGCCATTGTTCCCATCTACTAGTACCTGCAATCATCCTAGCTACTTTCATATCCGTAACCTCAACCTTGTTGATAAGGTAACCTGAATCCACCCAACTTTCGCTCCCATACAACAAAGTTGGTCGAAAGATTGAACGGTGCACGGATAACTTAGTCTTGGTACTGACTTCCTTCTTGCAGAAGAGAGTAGATCGTAGCTGAGCGCTCACTGCATTAGCTTTGCTACACCTCGCTTCCAGTTCTTTCACTATGTTGCCATCCTGTGAGAATATGCATCCTAAGTACTTGAAACCGTCCACCTGTTCTAACTTTGTTCCTCCTATTTGGCACTCAATCCGTTTATATTTCTTTCCCACTGACATTACTTTCGTTTTGGAGATGCTAATCTTCATACCATAGTCCTTACATTTCTGATCTAGCTTTGAAATATTACTTTGCAAACTTTCAATCGAATCTGCCATCACAACTAAGTCATCCGCATATGCAAGACTGCTTATTCTGTGTTCACATATCTTAATCTCACCCAGCCAGTCTATTGTTTTCAACATATGATCCATAAATAATATGAACAACAGCGGAGACAGGTTGCAGCCTTGTCTTACCCCTGAAACTACTCTGAACCATGAACTCAATTTACCGTCAACTCTAACTGCTGCCTGACTGTCCATGTAAAGACCTTTGATTGCTTGCAAAAGTTTGCCTCCTATTCCATAATCTCGTAGAACCGACAATAGCTTCCTCCTAGGAACCCGGTCATATGCCTTTTCTAGATCTATAAAGCATAGATACAATTCCCTGTTCCACTCATAACACTTCTCCATTATTTGCCGTAAGCTAAAGATCTGGTCCTGACAACCTCTAAGAGGCCTAAACCCTCACTGATTTTCATCCAATTGGTCCTCAGCTAATACTCGCACTTTCCTTTCAACAATACCTGAGAAGATTTTACCCACAACGCTGATTAAAGAGATACCTCTGTAGTTGTTACAATCTTTTCTGTTTCCATGTTTAAAGATTGGTGTGATTACTGCTTTTGCCCAGTCTGATGGAACCTGTCCCGACTCCCAGGGCACGGCCGACTTCCTTCCCCATTCGCCCCAAATCCAATGAGACCGATGACCTCGCTGTCTGGTCTCCTCCCCCAAAAACCAACCAACCAACCGACTCCCAGGCCAATTCAGTTATCCTGTGTAGCCATTTAAGACCTGACATTCCACTGTATTTGATGAGTTCCGACTTAATTTCATCCACCCCAGCTGCTTCATTGCACTGCAATCTATTGACCATTTTCTCCACTTCCTCAAATGTGATCCTATTTCCATCATCTTTCCTATCCCATTCTACCTCGAAATCTGAAACATTTCTGATAGTATTTTCACCTACATTGAGCAACTCTTCAAAATACTCCCTCCATCTGCCCAAGGCATCCACAGGATTCACCAGCAGTTTTCCTGACCTGTCCAAAATACTTGACATTTCCTTCTTACCTCCCTTCGAAGACTGCTAATTACACTCCAGAATGGTTTTCCAGCAGCTTGACCCATAGTCTCCAACCTGTTTCCAAAGTCTTCCCAAGATTTCTTCTTGGATGCTGTAATTATCTGTTTGGCTTTGTTTCTTTCTTCAACATAACTTTCTCTGTCTATCTGAGTTCTAGTATGTAGCCACTTTTGATACGCCTTCTTTTTCCTTTTACAGACTGCCTTGACTGTGTCATTCCACCAAGCTGTTTGCTTCATCCTACTTTTACACACTACTGTTCCAAGACATTCTTTAGCCACTTCTAGTACTGCGTCTCTGTACCTTGTCCATTCCTTTTCCAATGACTGTAATGGACTACATTCAACTAACTGGTACCTTTCTGAGATCGCTGTTATGTACTTGTGCCTGATTTCCTTATCCTGAAGTTTCTCCACTCTTCTCCTCCTACATATGGACCTGACCTCCTGCACTTTCAGCAGCAATATATATCTCAATATTCAGATTACAATTCTTCAAACAAAGCTCAGGCTAATCGGCACGAAGACAATCTCGGAAGCTTTTTTCTAACAACCACCAGAGTGAGTACTACAAAGAATAATTGTGCTCTCATGGCATAGCTATTGTATGAAACTACTTTGCGCATGGATTCTGCGAGTATGAAGATAGAAAATTAGTAAACGTCATTCAAGGGTAGAATTGTATCAGAATAATTCATCGAATATAAAGAGATATTACAGACGGGAGAGGCTAGAAACCAGCCGAAGATACTGTGACCGTTGGCAGTGCACGCTCTCCAACCAGTGGTCGTATCTGAGAGTCTTTTGAAAGTAGCTAGATTGCTACAAGACGCTGATTAGTGGAGCAGGAGCGCGGAAAATTATAACGCTGTCTCCGGGTCAAAACGAGGTTGGTGATCCGCACTTTGGCTGACAGGATATGTGTGTCACAGCCGGGAATTGATCCAGGACCGCCAGTAAACGATTCCTATTAAATCTGCGGAGCAGTGCTTCGCATCATTTGTCTCCCATGCCGCACAATACGATGTAGTGCGATATGAATTTGTAGTAATTATATACGAGATAAAAATTACTCCTTGATCCCCACCGTCAGTAAAACAAGAATTTAAACAACGAAGTGCAAAATATCATTCTGTAAGTAGTCCGAGCTCTCTTGCAGATAAAAGTTTTTTTTGAGTGAATCAATAAACTTTTGCTATAGTTTTTTTAAAATATGCTACCAAAACAAGTTAGGTGTGCAAAAGTGTCATCGTTCCGTTGTTTTTTTTTTTTTGCCCAAACAAATTATTCTAGTATGCATTTTTCTCGTTATAGTGACATATAACGTTCTTGCACGTACCACGTTTGCTGCAGTTTTTTTTTTCTTTTTTTTTTTTTTTTCTTTTTTTTTTAGGTCCTTACCAGCTGCAGAAATATAAGCTTTTCTACTGTTCATCCTAATTTTCTTGACATTCTGCTTTCATTTTATTGATCTACTTTTCTTTATGTGCTATTATTTAACGATACCATATCCTCTGGAATGAAAATTACTTCAGCCGAATGGACCGTCTGCATTGATACGCAACGTTCTTCCAGGGTGGTCAACTTTACAACTATAAATACAGGGTGACAATTATTGAACTATTTGAGATAAAATAGTCGTAACTTCTGAACGGTTTGCTTTAGGACGTTCAAACTGCGCGATTGGCCACGGAGCGTGATGGGAATTAGTATGCGCTGTGTGGTTTGGTACTGATAAGAAGCACACTTTCATTTGAGTGGGTTCGTCAATAAGCAAAATTGGCGCATTTGGGGGACTGATAATCCGCATTTCGCTATCGAGAAGTCTCTTCACTCTCAACGGGTAAATGTGTGGTGTGCAATGTCCAGTGACGGAATAATCGGTCCGATATTCCTTGATGGTAAGGCGACCACCGAACGGTATGTGAGATTTTGGAGGATGATTTCATCCTCGTTATGCGAAGTGACCATGATTACGACAAGATGTCGTTCACGCAAGACGGAGCTCGACCCCATCGAAGCAGGAGAGTGTTTGATGTCCTGGAGAAGCACTTTGGGGACCGCACTCAGGCTCTGGGATGCCCAGAGGCTTCTGGCATGGGCCTTGATTAGCCGCCATATTCTCCGGATCTGAACTTATGAGACTCCTCTTTATGGGGCTATTTTGAAGGTAAGGTATACTGCAATAACCCCAAAATCATTGCTGAGCTGAAAACGGCCATTCAGGAGGTCATCGACAGCATCGATGTTCCGACAGTTTTAGCGGGTCATTAAGAATTTCGATATTCGCCTGCGCCACATCATCGCAAATGATGCAGTCATATCGAACATGTCACAACCTAAATCCGAAAATCGGTACTGATGTCTACATGTTGAATGAAGTGTGTGCAAGCCGTAGTTTGTAACTAATTTACGTTTTTTTCATATAGTGCAATAATTGTCACCCTGTAGCTCAACTCCTAAACAAAAAAAAGGCATCCGTCGCTATTGCAGCATGTCTCGTGTGATGTACCTCCATAATCCAGTGAAAACTTCATATGTCAAAAATTTGATATGAGGGAGGTCTTCAATTATTTACACGTCTGCGAGACGTTGAACCCTCACGTCCCACTCTTCCTTCGTATCACAATCCTCACTTTCAGTTCGTTCTTCACACGTACCTCTTCGTAAGAGCTTTGCGAAAGACCCTGCAACCGTTTTTGGAAATGGAAATAACAGGCACAGATGAGCCCAGGTAAACCGCTAGTATGCAGACACCCACACGCACACCTGTTGGCACGGCCGACCTGTCTGCCGACGGGAGACGAGTGTGGGAGGCGCACCGGACGCCGCCCGCTATAACACTGGGTACTCTGGCCGCTAAGAATAGAACGCTGAGCCGCGCCGTGGGGGTGCCTGCTCTGGCCCCGGTTCGTGTGATTTACGGCGGTCCTTGCTTACGTAACGGGCCGGCCGCTGTATCGTCTGCGCGAGGCTGTATAATAGCTGTGCATACTCAAACGATAAAGCACAACAACCCTGTGGCTGCGTGCGGAATGGTCTGGTAGTGAGTAGCCCGGAGGCAACCGTTGTGGGTAAGGCCTGACGGTTACTACGAGTAGCGTTCGTTAAAGGCTACCACTGACCGTATCTACTGTAAGACGTCTGGTCTCCTGACCTTCATTGCTTACATATTCCGCCCTCACAATCATATTCCGCACATCAAGACGCTTCATTCGAACCCAAGCTCGATAAGATAAAGTCAATGTGTATGAATTCACGTCAACGATATGCAAATAACTAGTAAATCGCCAATGCGCACCGAGATTGAAATACTCGAGGCTGGCGTACACACATACATTCCAGACACGACGGTCACAGGAGCTTTTAGTTCGGGATACGCAAACCGCACGCCGGGGGCCGGTCCCTTCAGAGAACGACTCAGCCTATCTATGTCGGCCGGTGACCGCCCATAGAGCAGACAGCGTTTGCCCGTGTGAAAGGAAGAACGACCCCGTGATCGGCTTAAAAGCAAATTCCGCTACATTGTGTGGGAGCTCCCAGCCTACGCATTCTTTACAAACAGAGCATGCAGTTTCAGAGGTCTTCACAGGGAGACAGCAAACGCCAAACACCGATGCTACAGATTTCCAGATTGGTCGCCTTAAACAAAACGTCATCCTCCCGTTTTAGAAGAGCAATGCTGATTGGCAGACGATATTCCTGACGCCTTGAGCTGAAGGAGTAATGGTAGAGACCAAAAGATATACCTCTTCACGTCTGGCGTTGAGCGGGGCCATTCCGTTGTCGCTCTTGGAGCAAGAACACGTAACGAGAGCGTGCGCGCTCGTACGTGTACTCAAAGAGCGAGGAACAAGTCTCTCCTCAGTACTTCACTGGGAGAGCACCTCTGTCGAGAACGAATCGGAGTGCGACTCTACATTGCGACTCTATATTGAGTCCTTGCGATGAAGCGTTGTTCACTGTGTTGGCCACCACACTTATTGTGTGGTGTGAATGAACAGAGTTATAGTTAAACGCCTGCGAGCGAATTTTGAGTGGCATCGCGGTGGACTGGTTATCTGACCGGTGTACCACGCCAGTAGTTAGACTAGGGGCGAATAGGAGTCCTTGACCTCATCAAGGCGTAGGGAGAGTTTGATTGGCGAAGATCAATCCAGATAGAACGAGAGTTATCTTATTTTCCAGCAGCGAGCGGCGCAGACAGCTGTCATCGCAGCTTACAGTATTGTGCGATACAGCTCTTGCGAGCCCTATATTTCCTCCACAACAGTACACTTCACTGCATTCCACACGCGACAGCCTCGACCGTACCTAGCAACATTCTAACGGTCAATTATTCAAGTTGAGTAGGCGCAGCTCTCAGCCATTCTGCCAAGTCAATAACAATCTTAAACTTTGTACAGAAATTTCGTTAGCGAATCCTATCCTTAAGAGGTAACTTCACATTCCGAAAAGAACCCGGAAATAAATTGTTCAATTCATAACTAAAAGTACCATTGTGATTTCTCAGAATTTTTGCAAAAAAATAATAATTTTAGTCAGTTTCATGTTTTTCTTACACTAACTAGCACTGCTCCAGTACCCAAGTATCCCACTAGTTACGTAAGAAATTTTGTGAATTTTTGTGTCATTTCCTTACAGCGGACGACTCCAGAAGATATTTATTGCTGAAAGTTTTTCAGACATTTCTCTTTAGAACGTTAGGAGCGTCTGTCTGACTTCTGTAGTAATGTGGGGGTGGAAATTGCATCTTGCGAGAGCCACAGGATAAAGGGTACATCTCAGATTAATCCGTTACGCAGAATGACAGAATAGCACCCACGCCGCTCACACTACACTATGCAGTTGCATTAATGTGACCATTTGTCAAAAGCCTGAATATTCATCTTTTGCAATGCGGACCGCTCTGGGACGCGCAGGAGGGGGGTCAGTGAGGTTCTGGAATGTACAGCCAGTGATGTGGAGTCAACAGCAGTGCCGCGGCCATGTGAGTAAGGTTTCTCGGCTGAGCATCTGGCACGAATAGCCCGATGGAGGTGGTCCCACAGACTCTCTGCTGGTGTCTTGCTGGTAGATGCTATCGTGCCGATGAAAAACGAACTGCATGTAGGGATGTATATGGTGCCCCAAGGATAGATGCATATTTGTGTTGAACAAATAACGAGATCACCTGGGGAATGCCATGAAAACGTTCCCCAGATCATAACTTTGTTGCAGGTGATTTGCTTTCAGACGTTTGACGCCACACTTGCCAACAGCCATCTGTTTGATGGAACACAAAACATTATTCATCTGAAAATGCCATCGGTCGTCACTCAATGAAAGGCCAATTGCAGTGTTGGCTTGCAGGCTTCATCGCCTGTGAACAGCACTCAGAATCGGTTTGTGAATTAGGCACCTGCCGCGGAGGCTCATACGCAGCAACGTTCGCTGAACAGTCATTGAGCACACGCTGTTGCTAGCCCCTTGGCTCACCTGGGAGGTCAAATCCTCAAAATTTGCACATCCATTGGCTCATACATGTCTCCATAGCCATTGTTCACCCTCGACATCTACGACCTGTGGTACACCACAGTAGCCTCGGCGCCGGTTTTGGAAAGCGCCATTTTTCCATGCACGGTACACTTTAACCACTAATCGGCACAGTAGGAAATAAGTGCCAAAGGGTAAAAATTGTGGAGGAAAGTGTAATGCCACTTCCTCGGACGAGAAATGAAAATCAAAAATTAGCTCTAAAATTCCCAAAGATTACCCCAAAACAAGTTCCAAATTCCAAGACAAATGAACAAGCAAACAAATTTCCAGTTAACATTATTATTTGGATATTAACCAGTAACTGAGTCAGAAATCTAATACTTAGTAATTTATTAACATACGAAAGAAAGATAGGATTCCAGTAAAATCAAACTCAAAATTCAAAATCGTAGTAAATCGCAAAATCATTACAATTAAAATTCGCAAAGTAGAACCAACGTTCCCAAAGCATACTCCGTGTGAGTACTCTTTGAGATTCGTGAGTAATGGCTAAGGATAATTCAATCCATTGTCACTACGTTACGGGAGTTAGCCGAAGCAGGTCGTACTTTTGAATGCTCGTATATGTAGGCGCAATTAAATTGCTTTTTTCAGAATTGATTATTGCGATCTACTATGACGCAGTGAAACGATACTTTGACTTCAAATATTATGTTATTTAGAACTCAGATAGAGGACTTGCATATATCAGACAGAAGTGACTTTTAATTGGATAACCTGAGGTTAACACTATTTAGGAAGTGAACACAGATAGACAATTTCATTCGTAATAACTAATGGACTATGGAACTTGGCGATAGTTACGAAGCTTATAATTTATAATTCCCCCCAATACCTGGGAAAGCTTCTTCCTCACGGCTCTGTTAGGAAGTGACTAATATTGTGTAATAAACCAGCATATAGTGTCAATTCACGCATTTGTCATCCAGGTTTTACAATATTATTTATAGAGATGGCGTGTTGCGATATTATTTGACTGAAGCGCTCGGCGCTTATATAGAAACTCCTTGACGTTAGGAATTAATAACACTGTTACGACTGATTATAGATTTGAGACTACAATCAGTCTATAGGGAATTTGGTGTCGCTGGAACTAATTTGAACTTATCATTAATATTTAAATAGCAACTGATAAAGCATCGATTATAAACGATTTAATTACGACATTTGGTGAAGTAAATATCTCGCACAAGTCGCGAGTTCAGTTCATCAATGTTCTGTTTGTAACGGCGATACTGATACATAAGAAATAACAATCTCATTGCTCTACCGCTGAGTGTTAGCCAAGACCGAAGATCCGAAGGACGTTACAAAAGCCAAAGCTTAACTACAATAAGCAGTTCAAGTGGATATGGCCCGTAGTAATTATACAGAGATGAAGACACTTGCATAAAACTGACTAGAATAGAGAACTGTATCAAGTCAGTCTTCTGGCTGAAGAACGCAGTAACAACAACTGATACCTTCCGCTTCGTAGTGAGGACTTCTGCATTCTCTTCTTCCAAAACTCTGCAGCTTTAATAGCCTTGCCATTGCATAAAAACGGATCTCCTTGGGCACGTGAGCAAATGCTCGGTCGTCTGTGTTTTTCCACATTCGCACTGGTCGTCTTCGAAGTAGCCCCATTTAACCGTGTTTACCTTAGATTTTGCGACTCCGGTTCTTAATCTATTCAGTGTTCTGCACGTACTATTCGTGTACTAAGTAGAACCATAAAGATACGTGGCGGGTTTCAGGTCGACCTCCTAGCAGTACTACACGTTACATAAACCTCTTCCTTGAAACAAGAGGAGTCGAAACTGTTTGGCAGTTGTACATTAACTGCTGCCGGTCGCTTTGCTGTTTGTTTTCCTCTCAGTTCCATCGGTTACTTTGCGTCTGATATCTGGTGGTGGCGAATGAGTAAATTGCCGCAATTCGGTAAATGTTATGGATGGGTTTAGGATTGAGACATCTGGTGACGTTCCTGACAGTCTCATTTAAACCGACGTCTCTTTGGAGTAGCAAGACACCTCCCACACTGATGCTGTGTATTCCCCGGCTGCAAAACGGAGTCGCACTGCTGATTATCGAAGAACTTCAGGTTGCGCTCACCATGTTCATCTTGTCAGTTTACCAATAATATTGTGTCTTGCACATATTTCTTCTTGAAGCTCAGCGCAGTGTTTTTAAATGAGTGTACGGTCTAGGTTTACTCCCAAATAACTTCTCCATTCTATTTCCAACTGTCTAGCGCCTTCTCTATTACATAGATGGAATGAGCGTACTTGAGGTTTTTTCTGGGTTAAATCCCAAGTGATTTACCTCGTAGTAGTTCGCCAAGGATTCCAAAGCCTCCAAGTTTTACTTCAACTTCTTTTCCTTGAGGAGTAGCGGCGGTGTCGTCTGCATACATGAATCTTTTAATTTCCGGCTGGTGTGGCTGATCATTCTTGTAGATATTATACAGAATAGGGGAAATAAATCTCCCTTGTGGTGATAAATCTTGTGGTTTGTCCAGCTACTTTTCTTCCCTTTGAGGATCAGGTTGAATCTTCAATTCTGCAACATGCCTCCTAACATGTGAGTTAGTCGAATGCCCTTCGTTATTTCATAGCCTAACGAACGTACCCTAGAATACCGAACTTGTGTCAATGGCTAATCCCTCCACTACAGTGAAACATTTGAGAAACATCAGAGAAAGATGGAAAACAGACACGACAGTTTTTCTTTTAAAGTAACTAAATGGTCTGGAGAGTGTTGTGATAATAACAACAGAGAAATACAGAGTGGTGAAAAGCTTCTTTTTCTAATTAAAGGCTGAAAACTAAAGATGGCAATTAATGTGATAATCAGGAACAAGCGTAACTCTAGTGAAACAGAGAACAACAAACTGTACACGACGTTATATACAATTATCATGGACATCGAAAAATATAAAAGGTAAACATTTGAAATGGATGGAGGATAGACTACTTCAAGGATATTTAAAATAAGCAAAAATGGGAACTTACTCTGTCATATGAACTAATAATTAATACAGAGGCCTCTGCCATTTCTTTTTAATTATCACTGATACGCTTCACCAGCGCACACGTACATATCTCTGTTATACAAGCAGGAGCAACCTCACCAGTCACTGCTGTGTGTAGCTTAAACAGTACTACTTGCAGCCGCTACCGCGCTTACGTGTCCACAAGTCGAAGTTTTTGTGTCCGCATATGGCCGGACACGAAGTAAGATGCTTAAAGTTATAATTGTGGATCATTTTTGGGTTGCGATAGGAGAACATTAGCAGTTTACGAATTTTGCTGCATGCTGGTGTTTTTCTGCCATTTCGAGATGATTCTATTACATGAGGTGGTTTGAAAATGTGGTATGTGTGTTTCCACTTTTCATTGTTTAAGGTGTTCAGAGTATCTTATTCTAACATTTATATTACAGATCGCAGCATGTCATTCTCAATGGAGAGAAGTCTTCCGAAGTAAGAGTGATTTCAGGTGTGCCGCAGGGGAGTGTCGTAGGACCGTTGCTATTCGCAATATACATAAATGACCATGTGGATAACATCGGAAGTTCACTGAGGCTTTTTGCGGATGATACTGTAGTATATCGAGAGGTTGTGACAATGGAAAATTTTTCTGAAATGCAGGAGGATCTGCAACGAATTGACGCATGGCGCAGGGAATGGCAATTGAACCTCAATGTAGACAAGTGCAGTGGGCGATTTGCAGGGGGGTATGGGGGGATGCCCCCCCCCCCCTTTCTGCATCAGACCATTCCCTCCTCTGGTTTTAGTTTATGCATCCCAACCTGGGATATTTATTTCAAAATGGCTCTGAGCACTATGGGACTCAACTGCTGTGGTCATCAGTCCCCTAGAACTTAGAACTAATTAAACCTAACTAACCTAAGGACATCACACACATCCATGCCCGAGGCAGGATTCGAACCTGCGACCGTAGCAGCAGCGCGGCTCCGGACTGGAGTGCCTAGAACCGCACGACAACCACGGCCGGCGATGTTTATTTACCACGCACTGGAGTAAAACTTTAGATATAATTTAAATTTGTGGAGCCGAACACTGAAAGATTTTAATAAGTCTTACTATTAATACTATTAGTATGTTCCAGTTTTCTGTCATCATAATAAGTACAACTTTTCACAAATGTGCCTCTACTTTTTGAATTCCCCTAGTATATCTGTACCCATATGTAGATGAGTTTGTAAATAAGCTTTACCTATAATATACTTTTAAACATATAACAAGGGATGGAGTTTCTGATAGCGCATACGCATCAATAGTGAGTTTCGGCATTAACATCTATTTATAAATAGCTGTTTAACCATGCGTTACGCCACGGTCCAAGCTAGTTATATATATAACTCTACTAACCCCCTAAGACATCCCCCCCACTGGTAAAAGCACAAATCGCACCCTGGACAAGTGTAATGTGCTGCGAATATATAGAAAGAAAGATCTTTTATCATTTAGCTACAATATAACAGGTCAGCAACTGGAAGCAGTTAATTCCATAAATTATCTGGGAGTACGCATTAGGAGTGATTTAAAATGGAATGATCATATAAAGTTGATCGTCGGTAAAGCAGATGCCAGACTACATCTACATCTAAATCCATACTCCGCAAGCCACCTGACGGTGTGTGGCGAAGGGTAACCTGAGTACCTCTATCGGTTCTCCCTTCTATTCCAGTCTCGTATTGTTCGTGGAAAGAAGGATTGTCAGTATGCTTCTGTGTGGGCTCTAATCTCTCTGATTTTATCCTCATGGTCTCTTCGCGAGATATACGTAGGAGGGAGCAATATACTGCTTGACTCCTCGGTGAAGGTGTGTTCTCGAAACTTCAACAAATGCCCGTACCGATCTACTGAGCGTCTCTCCTGCAGAGTCTTCCACTGGAGTTTATCTGTCATCGCCGTAACGCTTTCGCGATTACAAAACGATCCTGTAACGAAGCGCGCTGCTCTCCGTTGGATCTTCTCTATCTCTTCTATCAACCCTATCTGGTGCGGATCCCACACTGGTGAGCAATATTCAAGCAGTGGGCGAACGAGCGTACTGTAACCTACTTCCTTTGTTTTCGGATTGCATTTCCTTAGGATTCTTCCAATGAATCTCAGTCTGGCATCTGCTTTACCGACGATCAACTTTATATGATCATTCCATTTTAAATCACTCCTAATGCGTACTTCCAAATAATTTATGGAATTAACTGCTTCCAGTTGCTGCCCTGCTATTTTGTAGCTAAATGATAAGGGAACTATCTTTCTACGTATTCGTAGCACATTACACTTGTCTACAATGAGATTCAATTGCCATTCCCCGCACGTCTATTCGCTGCAGATCCTCCTGCATTTCAGTACAATTTTCCATTGTTACAACCTCTCGATACACCACAGCATCATCTGCAAAACGCCTTAGTGAACTTCCGATGTCATCCACAAGGTCATTTATGTATATTGTGAATAGCAACGGTCCTATGACACTCCCCTGAGATTCATTGGAAGAATCCTAAGGAAATGCAATCCGAAAACAAAAGGAGTAGGTTACAGTGCACTTGTTCGCCCACTGCTTGAATATTGCTCACCAGTGTGGGATCCGCACCAGATAGGGTTGATAGAAGAGATAGAGAAGATCCAACGGAGAGCAGCGCGCTTCGTTACAGGATCGTTTTGTAATCGCGAAAGCGTTACGGCGATGACAGATAAACTCCAGTGGAAGACTCTGCAGGAGAGACGCTCAGTAGATCGGTACGGGCATTTGTTGAAGTTTCGAGAACACACCTTCACCGAGGAGTCAAGCAGTATATTGCTCCCTCCTACGTATATCTCGCGAAGAGACCATGAGGATAAAATCAAAGAGATTAGAGCCCACACAGAGGCATACCGACAATCTTTCTTTCCACGAACAATACGAGACTGGAATAGAAGGGAGAACCGATAGAGGTACTCAAAGTACCCTCCACCACACACCGTCAGATGGCTTGCAGAGTCTGGATGTAGATGTAGATTTTTGTTTCACACATGTTATGCTGAATGTCAGTCATTGAAGGTTAATTGAAATATGTCTGTTTTGTGAATTTAGTTGAAGTTGTGCAGAGTGTAATCTTTCTTTTCAATGTCACCACCAGTCATCTCGAATATGTAACAGAACGTTTCTCTCTTCATCTCAAGTATTCGTTCACCTGTCTGGTTATTCCAGTAACTGAAAAAAGAGTGTTACGAGTAGTACTCGGCCCGTTGAGACAATATACTCTAACCTCCTTCTTTCTGCCAAAAAGTGACGAAGGAGATCAAACCACTGGTACGGTGTCTGACGACCGTTTCGGTGCCACTGTGATCGCAGCCTAAGACCACCAGAAAACTGGACTCACAGGAATCAACATCTACGTTGTGTTTGTATGTTACATTAACCCTTAAAGAAAACCGTCTAGTGCTGGAGGTGCAAGACTCTCCGAAGCGCGTAAACAAAACATTGTACTAATGTGTATGAATTACTAAGGCACCAAACTGCTGAGGTCATCGGTCCCTAGACTTACATACTACTTAACCTAACTTATTCTAGGAACAACACACACACACATGCCCGAGGGAGGACTCGTACTTCCGACGGGAGGGGCCGCGCAATCCGTGACATTGCACCCCAAACCGCGCGGCCACTACGCGTGGCAAACAAAACAAGTCACAAGTGTTTATGTAACGTAAATGACACTCGTAACAGTCACCGTTATGCCGAGACTAAAGCGTTCGCTTTCATAGTTCTGAGTCGACCTCTATCGGGATCTGTAAGCTTCTATCGGCTCTTCAGAAAGTTGCTGAGTAATTTGAGGGAAAGAGAATTAGCGGTTCGCTCAGCAAACTACGTCAGACGGGAGAAAGCTGAAGACAAAAAAGTGCGTCCGTGCCCCGTTTCCCGGTCGGCCCCGTGACGCGTTCTCCCGGGAGGCGACGCCCGTCGTCAAAACAGAGCCGGAGCCGCTGGCTGCGTGCGAGATGGGACGGGGCGGCCACTTCCTTTCCAGGACAAGGCGCGGTATTCCCCCAGCAGGCAGCGTCCACTGCTCTGCAGCGTCAGAGCTTTCAGGAATTTCCGACCGCACACTGCGGGTCCTGCTAGCGAAAGGCCCAAATACAGACGCTATTATTAGAGGAAGACAACCGAAGCGTGGCGAATCAGCTTTGACAAAATAACTTTATTTGCACGCAAAGTTGCACGGGTCTTTAACACCTATGATTGGTTTCGACAGTAGCCTGCCTTGTAGTGTGACCACAAACGAATCGTGAGCAACATAAGGTGGATACAAAGTGGGCCTGTCTGAAGATCACATAACTGACAAATCCAGTAATAGTTACTATAGTATTTTTCAATGTATATAAACGAAAAGGAAAATGCTCGTTTGTACAAAATCGTAAAATTCCAAAATTTCTTCACCGATTGCTTTGAAATTTTGACACAACTTTGCGTTTGAATACATGCATTTTTTTAATATACGTTCTGGAACGTCATATATATGGCGTTCCAGTATATATGTTGTTAAGGGTATAAGGACAGGGGATAAGTGCAGACATTTTTATAGGTTACTTAGGACACTGCACTGGACAACTAATAATTGTAGCTTAGGTTGGATAGTACCTCCAAGTACATGTGGCAGCAGTAAACCATTAATGGCTATTTTTCCTCTGGGCAGCAGTTCAGAAGTGTGGACGCATGACTCAAAACGGGTAGTCTATGCTGACAGGTATAGTCCACTCAGTAGGGCAATGTGGCTGTGGAGACTCAGGTAGTAAATTATGTGACATTTCAAAGGAAGACAGTTGCAGAGAAAAAACAAGTAACACGCTGAAGTGGCTACATGTAGAAGGTACCTACGATCACATTACGAGTATGTGCACTTATACTCCAACATCCTGTATAATAAATAAAAATGTAATACCGTATTGCACTCACTCTACTAGGAATATAAAAACACCTGCAAATTTCAATACAACGTTGTGTCAAAATTTCGAAGGAACTTTCGGAGATTTACGATTTTGTACAAACGAACGTTTACAGCTGTATAAATAAAAATGCAAATTTTCGTTTGTACAAAATCGTAAATCTCCAAAAGTTCTTCGCCGATTGCTTTCAAATTTTGCCGCAACGTTGCAGTCAAAGTAAGGAAGACAAGGGTTTGAACCGTTGTCCTCCGGAATGTGAGACCAATGTGTTGCAGGAGAGAGTGTGCTGAAAATAATTGTTAAGAAATAAATTCCATATCTTGCGTCGTTTCCGAGTTATTAAGCATTGAAGTCAGCCAATCAGGTCGCTATGCAAGATAATTCAAGTACTGGCGGTGACACCAAACGTGTTATTCTTCTGGTTGTCTCAAACCGAACAAACGTAACTTTTGCTCACTCTAGCTTCAATTTATCATTTCTGACGAAGGCACATTTTAACCGGTAATGAATATTTCAGTGCTAAATAACTTGAAAATGGCGCAAAATATCGTTTTTTTCTTAACAATTATTTCTCAGCACAACCTCTCCTGCAACATTCTTAGAAGCTATCCAGACTGTTTGCGACCGCATACAATATGCAAATATACAGAGTGTAATGGGTATAAGAGAACATATTTCTCTTTCTAACTGAGACGGTGTGCTGAACAACATTACATCAGTATTTACATCATTTGCTGACAATTATGACTTTTACAAGTTGTATGTGTTGCGACTTGGCAAGACAGCCAAGCCACTAGGAGAGGAAGCCGAAAGGCACGCGTTTAAGCTCACGCAGGCTGGCGTGAGGTCTGGAACAGTTAAAGGAATTGAGTCTAGCAAAAATGGTACATAGCTGCTGGAATACTTAACTTTAATCCGTAATTGGTGAACATCGGTCTGACGGTACATGCATCACAAGATAAGTAGCAAATGATAATGGCGCCTTGCTAGGTCGTAGCAAATGACGTAGCTGAAGGCTATGCTAAATATCGTCTCGGCAAATGAGAACGTAATTTGTCAGTGAACCATCGCTAGCAAAGTCGGCTGTACAACTGGGGCGAGTGCTAGGAAGTCTCTCTAGACCTGCCGTGTGGCGGCGCTCGGTCTGCAATCACTGACAGTGGCGACACGCGGGTCCGACGTATACTACCGGACCGCGGTCGATTTAAAGGCTACCACCTAGCAAGTGTGGTGTCTGGCGGTGACACCACATTATGTTTTTTGGTTGGGTAGTACAGGGTGACTGAAAAAGAATACCACAACTCGAAAAATCGAGAACTCTGCAAAGAAGAAAAGGAGAGCTACTCTCTTTCTGTCGTCGATTGAAGGAGGCAGTGAAGTTTCATTTGGTTGCTCATTTTATCGCCAGGAGCGCTGTTGGCCACGTAACTATCATTTCGGTTGTCCGTGCAAAGATGGCGATTGCTCAACAGAAAGCTTTTTCTGCTATCGGCAGAAGTGAATCGTGCATTCAAAACCGAGTAGATGCTGTATCGTACGTTGGTGTAAACAATTCACAAAGAAAGGGGCCGGCCTCTGTGGCCGGGCGGCTCTAGGCGCTTCAGTCCAGAACCGCGCTGCTGCTACGGTCGCAGGTTCGAATCCTGCATCGGGCATGGATGTGTGATGTCGTTAGGTTCGTTAGGTTTAAGTAGTTCGAAGTCTAGGGGACTGATGACCTCAGATGTTAAGTCCCATAGTGCTTAGAGTCATTTGAACCAAAGAAAGGGTGTTCGCGCAATGGGGAAAGTTCCGGACCGCTGCCCACGAGTGGAGAAAAATGTTGGCCGCATTCAGGAAGCGTTTGCTTGTAGTCCAGGAAAATCGAGCCGCCGAGCTAGCTGCAAATTCCGCAGCCGACCATTTGAAGAGACCTAATGAAAATGTTAGTAATGAAACCTTATCGTCTACAGTTGGTTCAAGCTCTTTCCGAATCTGATAATGTGAAAAGAATCGAGTTCTGAGACTTTGTCCTTGAGCATATGGAAACAGATGACCGGTTTACTTCGAAGCTGGTGTTTAGCGACGAAGCAACATTTCACACTACGGGAAAATCAGTCTGTATATGGAGCACTGAGAATCTGCGGGAAATAATTCAGCATGAACGTGATGTATCTAAGACGAACGTTTTCTGTGCCATTTCAGCCAATAAAGTTTTTGATCCTTTTTTTTTCTTGAAGGTGCAACTCTAACTGGGCAAACCTATATGGAAATGTTGCAGATTTGGCTGTTCCCTCAACTCGGAGAAGCAGCTCGTCAATTCACACTCCAGCAGGATGGGGTACCACCCCATTGGCACTTATCTGTCCATGCGTATTTGAACGAAAGGTACCCACAGCAATAGATCGACCGCCAGGGAGCTTGTGACAGAGCTCTTCATCGCTGGCGTTAAAAAAGCCCTGACCTCAGCCCCCGGAATTTTTTTTTGTATGGGGGTACGTTAAAGATATGGTGTTTCAACCACTTCTACCAGCTAACATTGAGAAATGAAAAGAAGGAACCTGTTATGACACAGATGCTACAGAGAGTGTAGAACGAGTCTGAGTATCGAGTTGATGTCACTTGAGTGTCTGGAGGGGATCGTATTGAACATTTATGAACTGCTTTCTAATGAAAAAAACCTTTGGTAAGTTCTTCACATTGATTAATTATCCAAGGTTCCATCATGTTTCTTGGATTAAATACAGATTCTCAAAGTTGTGCTATTCTTTTTTAACCACCCTGTAACTCCAAGTACGTGTGGCAAGAACAAACCACTCATGCTTATTTTCCCCTGGACGTTATGTCTGGTGTTGAATTGTGGCCATGTGGACACAGAATTCAGTTTATATTGAATGGCGTAGTCCACTTAGTGGTGTAGTTACGACCATGCAGAAAAGATCAAGTTGTGAAATTTGTGATGTGTTTGTGAAAAGACTGTTCAACGCATGGAAGAAACAATCAACACACTGATGTCTGTACATATTAAGTATAACATATAAAAATATCTGCACTTATACCCATTACTCGTTCTGTGTGTAATAATTACAGGAGAAATCAATTTAAAAAAACGTTTGTTTGTTCAGAGCTTAAATTCTGGAAGTTCTTCTCCAACTGCTTCGAAATTATGACACTTCATTACATTTAAATACGTGCATCTTTTTATATACCTATTTTAATATAGATATATATAAATAAATATGTAATATCACAAGCTGCGACATTGTCGCGAATAAAACAGTGACCCGCATATACAATAAGTTTCCTTTAATTTACGTCTATGGTCACAAACTTTTTGTTAACAGATTACCGGTTTCGGTCTATAATGGCCATCATCAGATCTGTTTTATAAAAACAAAGTGCTAATGTACTGCAGCCATAGTGGCATCGTCAAATGTTAAACGCAGAATCAGCACCAGCATTGTCAAGTATATATAAATAACATCAAATGCACGAGTCATGTTGCACTGATCGTGCACTAGTTCCTCTTTATTATTTCGCAATATTCAACACAAAAAAGTTCAAACCAAATTCGTGTTGTATCAAAGCATTTCCTTCAGGGACTCGCAAGAAGTCCCAGACACGACGTATTGGTTCAACTGTTAAGCAAATATTCGTCATCGACCGTGATACTTTACCTGACTAGGCAGACTCTTAGTGACAAAGTCACGGAAGTAGCAGCAGTACTATAAGCGAGCGGCCTCACCAGACGCCCTGTCTTTATTCTCGCCTCAGTGATTGACGCCAAGAAGGGATTCTGTAAGCACCTAATAATAGGAAACTGTTCCAACGTAACTAGTCAGAACAACACTCAGAAGAATGTCATCGCATCTTGGAATAATCAAACTCTAGTAACGTTACCGAGCAAGGTGGCGCAGTGGTTAGCACACTGGACTCGCATGCGGGAGGACGACGGTTCAAATCCACGTCCGACCATCCTGATCTAGGTTTATCGTCATTTCCCTATATCGTTCCAGGCAAATACCAGGATGGGTCTTTTGAATGAACACGGCTCATTTTCTTCCCCATTCTTGGCACGATCCTAGCTTCTGCTCCGTCTCTAATGGCCTCGTTGTCGACTGAAAGTTGAACCCTAATCTTCCTTGTTTCTTTCTCGTTGTGTTTATTCGTAAAATTTAAAGGCAAACAACAAAAACGTTTTTTCCAAACTAATGAACCTTGATCATTTGTCTTAGCGCTCAAAATATTGTTCTGCTAATATTGATTCAGAAGGCTGTTCTCCTTTATTGCTGAAGATCAAATGAACTGCAAAATATTGGTTCAGCGTGGGCGAACAGCTTATTCAACGGATTCACGCTTCCGTCTACCACTGGATCACGCAAATGTCTGACAGGATACCAAAGTATAATTTGAAAACAATCCAAAAATGTTTCTCCTTGACAACTCGTTCTGTTCTGTAGAATAATTTCTTTTACTGGAATGTGGAATAGTTGGTGGGTAGGAGTTACTAATTCACGTCTGTAGATATTTAATATCTCGTGCAAATGATCCACTGAACATGATACTTACTAGCTAACTAATTAACTAACATTTACTGATATAACGTTCTGTGCAAATCAGATCTATTGCCAATATCCTACTGTCAAGATTTGCAGTCGAATTCTACACCTTATCACCCTGAGTTATCTTTTCTGTTGTCACAGTTACTCACACTGTGCCAGTCAACTAACTGATGCTGTCCTGAACGATCTGTCACAATTTCAGCTGTCACCCAGCCAAGTTACCAAAGAATCCTGAAATATGGACATTTAAGATGAATATAAATACGCTTTTGTGTGTTTATACTCGCTGTATCACTGTTGACGGAACACGGTTGAGAACAATAGCCTTCAAGCGATAATTGTGGTGATATATAGCGCTGCAGCAGTCACATGGTGAAAACGCAATCTGTTTGTCTGAGGGAGCAAAGTAGCGGCAGACAGCAGTATCTCATCTGTTAGCTCGTCGGAAGAGGCTGAAGTTATATTTGTACATATCAATCCGTGCACGTAGCGTGACTATCAAACATCTTGCTACGTCGAAAACGACCACGAACTATTTGCCAGAAAGGGAAGCATCCAGAAATGATATAGCATCCCTGTCTCCGCAGCGTATTGGCCAAGAAATTCTGTACAAGTACTGCCATGTCAGGCAGGTACATAATTTACGCCACATATTGTGTTTCAGTACAGTAACCCTCGTTCCGTGCAATTAAAAAAAGCATCACAGCAGTTTTATCCAACATAGATCTCTTCTGTAATTTTTTAACACATTCCCTCGAAAGTTTGCACTCTTTTGCCGTCCAGCTAACAGTTTTAATCTGCAAGAAAGTATACCCTTTTGCCTCATTATCCTTTATTGCGTGCTCTCTGCCTTCAATACACATTTAGGTCATATTCAATGCATTTTGCAACGTACATTACTGGCCATTAAAATAGCTACACCAAGGAGAAATGCACATGATAAACGGGTATTCATTGGACAAATATATTATACTAGAAATGACATGTGATTACAATTTGGGTTCATAGATCCTGAGAAATCAATACCCAGAACAACCACCTCTGGCTGTAATAAAGGCCTTGATACGCCTGGGCATTGAGTCAAACAGAGCTTGTATGGTGTGTACAGGTACAGCTGCCCATGCAGCTTCAACACGATACCACAGTTCATCAAGAGTAGTGGCTGCTGTATTGTGACGAGCCAGTTGCCCGGTCGACATTGACCAGGTGCGTTTTCAGTTGGTGAGAGATATGGAGAATGTGCTGGCCAGGGCAGCAGTCGAACATTTGCTGTATCCAGAAAGGCCCGTACAGGACCAGCAACATGCGGGCGTGCATTACCCTGCTGAGGTGTAGGGTTTCGCAGGGATCGAATAAAGGGTAGAGCCACGGGTCGTAACACATCTGAAATGTAACGTCCACTGTTCAAAGTGCCGTCAATGCGAACAAGAGGTGACCGAGACGTGTAACCAGTGGCACCCCATACCATCACGTCGGGTGATACCCAGTATGGCGATGACGAATACACGCTTCCAATGTGCGTTCACCGCGAGGTCGGCAAACACGGATGCGACCATCATGATGCTGTAAACAGAACCTGGATTCATCCGAAAAAATTACGTTTTGCCATTCTTGCAACTTGGTTCGTCGTTGATAACAGCTTCGAAGGCGCTCCTGCCTGTGATGCAACGTCAAGGGTAAACGCAGCCATGGTCTCCGAGCTGATAGTCCATGCTGCTGCAAACGTCGTCGAACTGTTCGTGCAGATGGTTCTTGTCTTGCAAACGTCCCCATGTGTTGACTCAGGGATCGACACGTGGGTGCACGATCCGTTACAGTCATATGGATAAGATGCCTGTCATCTCGACTGCTAGGGATACGAGGCCGTTGGGATCCAACACGGCGTTCCGTATTACCCTCTTGAACCCACCGATTCCATATACTCCTAACAGTCATTGGATCTCGACCAACGCAAGCAGCATTGTCGCGATACGATAAACCGGAATCGCGATATGCTACAATCCGACCTTTATCAAAGTCGGAAACGTGATGGTACGCGTTTCTCCTCCTTACAAGAGCCATCACAAAAACGTTTCACCCGGCAACGCCGGTCAACTGCTGTTTGTGTATGAGAAATCGGTTGGAAACTTTCCTCGTGTCAGCACGTTGTAGGTGTCGCCACCGGCGCCAACCTTGTGTGAATGCTCTGTAAAGCTAATCGTTTGCATATCACAGCATCTTCTTCCTGTTGGTTAAATTACGCGTCTGTAGCACGTCAACTTCGTGGTGCAGCAATTTCAGTGGCCAGTAGTGTATATACCAGAAGAGACCAGGTAATATATGTTACTATTGGTTGCTGATATAACGTTTGGGCTTGCATTGCTATCGAGATGAAGAAGGCGCTCAAAATCGATTTCATGGACACACGCGTGAAAATTGTCTTTTATTCCTGCTGTATTGTACAACATTCTAATGAATTTATTCCCTTTTTTGCTTCCAAACAACGGCATTTTATTTACGTGGCCTGCAAACTTCTGAAAAGCTCTCTCTTCTAATAACATACCACACTCTTTTGACCTCTTCAGATACACTATTTACACTGTATTATTGGTCACTGCACATCTTGCTCAATATTTCGGGGGAGATGGTGTGTCAGTAGTGTAGTTAATGCTGTGATGTTCCTCTTACTTCAGTGAAAGACGGAGAACTTATTCTGTCACTACGATGCAATCTATTCGATATAATTAGTTACTTAGACATTACGAACAAGACAACAGTTCGGAACTCGCTGATTCCGTTTTATTTATTTTTCCGCTAACACGTTCTCACGCTGTTGATTATGAGGATTGGATCAGCGGATGTTTTGTGTGCCGACAAGGAATCGTCCTAGTGTTCGCCAGAAGATATTAGAGAAAACTTACGAAATAATAACTACAAGTGTCGCAGCTTAACACTTTCACGTCGGCGCTGAGTATTGCGCTTGTCGCTATGGGGCGGCGCGTGTATTTGTACTGTACATCATACGGTACTGGCGCCATGTCACGAATTGAGCGGCACCTCCCGCCGGACGTTCCAGTCCTCCCTAGGGCAAGGGTGTGTGTGTGTGTGTGTGTGTGTGTGTGTGTGTGTGTGTTGTCCTTAGCTTAGGTTAGTTTAAGTAGTGTGTAAGTCTAGGGACCTATAATCACAGCAGTTTTGTGCCTTAGGAATTCCCAGACTTTTTCTTTTATTCAAACGCCCTGGGCTACTATTTTAATATATTGATCTTTTATTTTGAAAATCTATTCTTTTAAAGCATTTGTACACTTAGAAAAAGCTTTTGACAATGTTAACTGGAATACTCTCTTTCAAATTCTAAAAGTGGCAGGGGTAAAATACAGGGAGCGAAAGGCTATTTACAATTTGTACAGAAACCAGATGGCAGTTATAAGAGTCGAGGGATACGAAAGGGAAGCAGTGGTTGGGAAGGGAGTGAGACAGGGTTGTAGCCTCTCCGCGATGTTATTCAATCTGTATATTGAGCAAGCAGTAAAGGAAACAAAAGAAAAATTCGGAGTAGGTACTAAATTCCATGGAGAAGAAATAAAAACTTTGAGGTTCGCCGATGACATTGTAACTCTGTCAGAGACAGCAAAGGACTTGGAAGAGCAGCTGAACGGAATGGACAATGTCTTGAAAGGAGGATATAAGATGAACATCAACAAAAGCAAAACGAGGATAATGGAATGTAGTCGAATTAAGTCGGGTGGTGGTGAGGGAATTGGATTAGGAAATGATACACTTAAAGTAGTTAAGGAGTTTTGCTATTTGGGGAGAAAAATAACTGATGATGGTCGAAGTAGAGAGGATATAAAATGTAGACAAGGAAAGCGTTTCTGAAGAAGAGAAATTTGTTAACATCGAGTATAGAGTTAAGTGTCATGAAGTCGTTTCTGAAAGTATTTGTATGGACGGTAGCCATGTATGGAAGTGAAACATGGGCGATAGATAGTTTGGACAAGAATAGAATAGAATCTTTCAAAATGTGGTGCTACAGAAGAATGCTGAAGATTAGATGGGTAGATCACATAACTAATGAGGAGGTATTGAATTGAACTGGGGAGAAGAGGAGTTTGTGGCACAACTTGATAAGAAGAGGGGACCGGTTGGTAGGACATGTTCTGAGGCATCAAGGGATCACACATTTGGCATTGGAGGGCAGCGTGGAGGGTAAAAATCGGAGACCAAGAGATGAATACACTAAGCAGATTCAGAAGGATGTAGGTTGCAGTAAGTACTGGGAGATGAAGAAGCTGGCACAGGATAGAGTAGCATGGAGAGCTGCATCAAACCAGTCTCAGGACTGAAGACCACGACAACAACAACATTCTTTTAAAACAACCAGAGATCACATAATAATTTTACACAAAATTTATGACAAACTATGTGATATCTCGTTTATTCAGGAAGCTTTTTCGTTTAATAATGACACGAAATTGTATTCACAGCTGTTCGTTGCGCCTGGCTGATAGGTAATGCATCATACGTCAGTGTACTGCTTGTACCACAGTTGGTGCACTCGAGCACGAGTCACCCTCGATACAAGCCGCCCGATGGAAGGTCGGTGTTACAAACTAGCCTGAATGTGTTACGCTAGGTGTTTGCTCATGCTGAAACAATATTTTGCGGTTCATTTGATCTTCAGCAATAAAAGAGAACAGTCTTCTGAATGAATACCAGCAGAACAGTATTTTGAGCTATAAGAATAATGATCAAGGATCATTAGTTGCCGGCCGTTGTGGGCGAGCGGTTCTAAGCGCTTCAGTCCGGAACTTCGCTACTGCTTCGGTCCCAGGTTCGAATCCTGCCTCGGGCATGGATGTGCGTGCTGTCATTAGGTTAGTTAGGTTTAAGTAGTTCTAAGTCTAGGGGACTGATGACCGCAGATGTTTAGTCCCATAGTGCTAAGAGCCATTTGAACCATTTGATCATAAGTTCAGAGAAACTTTTTTGTTGTTAGCTTTTAAATTTTACGAATAAACACAACGAGAAAGAAAGAAGGAAGATTAGGGTTCAACGTTCGGTCGATAACGAGGCCATTAGAGACGGAGCAGAAGCTAGGATCGTGTCAAGAATGGGGAAACGATCCGTCCTGACATTTGCCTGGAACAATTTAGGGAAACCTAAATCAGGATGGTCAGTCGTGGATTTGAGCCGTCGTCCTTCAGCACGCGAGTCCAATGTGCTACCCACTGCGCGAACTTGCTCGGTAACACCAGTAGAGTTTGATTATTCCAAGATGCAGTCACATTCTTCTAAGTGTTGTTCTGACTAGTTTCGTCGGAACAGTTTCCTATTAATAGATGCTTACAGGAGCCCTTCTTGGCGTCAATCACTGAGGCGAGAATAAAGACAGGGCGTCTGGTGAGGCCGCCAGCTTATAGTACTGCTGCTACTTCCGTGACTTTGTCACTAAGAGTCTGCCTGGTCAGCTAAAGTAAAGCTCTCATATGTATTGCGGTCGATGTCGAATTAATATTGCGAAATAAGAAAGAAGAACTACTGCACGATCAGTGCACTGCCATGTCAGTATTATTACAATAAAGGATCAGCCTGTAAATTAATAAAATGAAAACGCAGCACCAATATGCAGAGTGTTGTTAGTTTGTAGTTCTAGTATGAAAATTATAGGCAAAGGAAGTTGAAATAGGGGATTTGTAGAAATGAGGCAATCTGATCAGGGCTGAGTCTTGTCTGCACATTTATAGATTCCATGGTGCTGTAAACCAGTATCGAAACATATCGCACTTAACAGGCTGTTAACACAATTCGGTTTCACGTATGGGTGCATGCAGCCAATATATTGCCAATTTATATGCAGTGTAAAGTACATATAACAGCGAAAATAGTTACCTTCACAATACAGTTTCGGTGACTGAATATTGCGTCAGCTGGACAGGCTAACATCACACCGTGAGGCACACGATAAAACAGTATTACCTTTTATCGAAGATCTGCGTTAGCTTGTTGGTTTTAACTAACAAAAATGTATTTCACTCGTTGCTTGTATTCAGAACAGTGCGTCTTCTCGGACGAGTCCTAATGTAGCTTGCAAACTGAAAAAAAGCCTGGAACGCTTTACTATCCGTCCAATATTCGTGAAACAAATGCTTTCAGACGATGCAGTGTCTGACGGTTGTGTGTTTATTCTTGATGGATGTATATATTTCCATGTGTTTACACGGTAGGTGAGCCAGTTATTGCTCCGCTTTCGGGATTAGGGAGGTGAACCTACCCCTGATCGAATCACCCTCGCGGATTAACAAAGAGGGCTGGTGAACCGGCCAGCTTGTATGTGGTTTGTAGGTGATTTTTCGCATCACACTATGTGAATACCGGTCTGGTACTCACGTCTCGCCTCGGATACATTTAGAAAACGTTCGCACATTTGAGCATGGAGTTTACTCTAGACACAGATAGATGGAGTACACAAATTCCCATCGCAGGGAGAAGTGCCGTCAGAAGGAGCATCCAGCCACCAGTTGTCACTAACATTGCGAAAACTCATGTAAAAATGCCGACCCGTCGAGAAACAGGAAAAGGGAAGGAAGAAAAAGAATGTGTTTACACTTGTAGGTGCGACTCCACACGTATATAGGGATGACACAACTGACGCTGATGAATGTAATGGATAATGATTTCATCCTATAAGGCGACAACGCTCATTTCACTCAGACCAATACCTCGATAGAATATCACAGCGCGTGTTTCGGTTGCTATCTGGAGGCATGTTGCAGTCCTTTTACTCAGGCCCTTTCTGCGTTAAGAGCACCATAGTGGGATGTAGACTTTCACTCCCCATGAATCTTATAGATTCCACTTTAAACTCCATCGCCTTTTGCTGCTGGTACTGTATTGATGCTTGAGGTGATGACACTTCGTATTGACGTTATTTATTTATGCTGTACCAAATCGGATGCTAATTTTTTTACGTTCAAAATATATAGCAAGTCCACACACAATTATTTTGTTCTGAACGGGGTTTTAATCTTTTATTTATGCTGCAACATGTGCATTAGTACGAGTTTCATCGATTTTGTATAGAATTTCTTACAGGAATTGGTATTTATGTAATTTGACTTCACATATTGGAGCCAGTAAATTATGGACGTGTGTTGTTTTTTTCATTTCTAAATTTAGACTTAGCGTGATTTACATCAGATGATTTGTTTTCCTAGATTCTCCCTAAAAACATTAGAGTCCATTTCGCCAGAAAACCGTTACATATTAGATCCACAATCCGCAAACCACAGTGAAGTACATGCCGGAGAGTACTTCTCATTGTACCAGTTATTAGGATACACAGGACATAAAATCCCGTCTGATGCCTGCGATCATTTTTATGTTAATAATTGGCAACCAATGCTGTACAATCACAATAAAATCTCATGACTTTATTGCGATTGTAGAGCATTGGTTGCCAATTATCAATTATTAGGGCTTCTTCTCTTCCTACCTCGTACGGAGCGCGGGAATAATGACTGTTTAAACGCCTCTGCGCGCGTTGTAATTACTCTTTGTCCTCAAGATCCCTACCTGAGTGATTCGTAGGTGGTTGTAACATAGATTCATCTCTTGAAGATGCTTCTTGCAGCTTTGTAAGTAGGCTTTCTCTGGCTGGCTTACGTCTACCTTCAGGTGTCTGTCACTTCAGTTTCTCCAGCATCTCCGCCACACTCTTCCACAGAACAAACCAGTGACCAGTCGTGCTCAAAAATGGTTCAAATGGCTCTAAGCACTATGGGATTTAACATCTGTGGTCATCAGCCCCCTAGACTTAGAACTAACCTAAGGACATCACGCACATCCATGCCCGAGGCAGGATTCGAACCTGCGACCGTAGCAGCAGCGCGGTTCCGGACTGAAGCGCCTAGAACCGCTCGGCCACAGCGGCCAGCTCAGTCGTGCTGCCCTTCTCTGTGTACGTTAAATATTTCCTGTTAATCTTATTCGGTAAGGGTCCTACACTCTTAAGCCATATGCTAGGATGAGTCGCACGAGTATTTTGTAAGTAATCTCCTCTGAAGACTGACTGCGTTTTCCTAGCATTCTACCAATGAACTGAAGTCCACCTCCCGCTTTACGTACGACTGAGCCTTTGTGCCACAGTCATTTAATGTGCCCACTAATTGCTACAACCAAGTATTTGTATGATTTGATCGATTCTTGTTGTGACAAGCTGATATTGTAGTCTCATGATACTACGTTTTCGTTTTGTGAAGTGCGCAGTTTTATATTTCTGAACATTCAAAGCAAGTTGCTAAACTTTGTACCACTCTGAAATATTGTCAAAATACAACTGAATATTTTTGTAGCTTTTTTAAGGTAGTACTTCATCATTAATCATCCGAGGTTACTATTAATATTGTCTGCAAGATCATTAATATACAACATTAACAGCAAGGATCCCGGCACACATAACTGGGGCACACTCGGAGTTACTTCTACATCTGTCAACGACTCTCCACCCAAGATAACATCCTGCGACCTCCGCACCATGAAATTATTAATCCAGTCACAAATTTCGCTTGATACGTCATACAGTAACTAATGATGATAAACAGAAGGCCGAAATTCTAAACCCAGCTTTCAAAAACTTGTTTACGGTAGAGGACTGCAGCACCATTCCCCCTTTCAATTATCGAGCAAACGCAAGGATGGCTGACATAGTGTTTAGTGTATCTGGGATTGTAAAACAGTTAAGATCCTTAGACGCCAGAAAGGCATCTGGCCCAGACAGTATCCCCGTAAGATTATATAGCACCATTCTTGTCCATCATCTATCAGAGATCATTGAAACAGCGGAAAGTTCCACCGGACTGGAAGAAAGCCCAGGTCATAGCAATCTAGAAAAAGGGTAGAAAATCGGATGCACATAATTACCGGCCAATTTCACTGACATCGATTTGTTGTAGAATCATGGAACATATTTTGTGTTCAGACATAATGACCTTTCTAGACCCTGAGAAGCTCATCTGCAGAAACCAGCACGGTTTTAGGAAACAGCGGTCATGCGAGATACAGCTGGCCCTCTTGGTGCATAATATACAACAGGCTCTAGATACCGGCTTACAGGTTGATGCCATATTTCTCGGCTTTCGAAAGGCTTTCGGCTCAGTTCCGCACTGTCGCTTACTCCAAAAAGTGCGCGCTTACGGTCTCCTATGACTTATGCGGTTGGATAGAAAGTTTTTAACAGACAGGGAGCAGTATGTCGTCCTGAACGGGGTGACTTCAACAGAAAATAACTGTAGGTGTGCCCCAGGGCAGCGTAATAGGTCCGCTGCTTTTTAAAATTTACGTAAACGATCTGGTTGATGGTACTGACAGCGGCATTAGACTGTTTTCCGATGATGCTGTAGTCTACAGGAAAGTAGTATCACACGAAAGTTGTGAACAAATCAATGAGGATTTGGAGAAAATAGATGCTTAGTGTAATGACTGGCAATTATCTCTCAATATTAGTAAGTCTAACCTACTGCGTATAACAAGGCGAAAATCCACATTAATGTACGAGTACAAAATAAATGCCCAGTCTTTGGAAGCTGTAACATCCGTCAAGTATCTGGGTGTGACTATTCGAAATGATCTCAAATGGAATGAATAGATTACGCAAGTAAGGGGTAAGGCGAACTCTAGATTGCTGTTCATTGGTAGAATCCTGAAGCGATGCAGTCCTTCAACAAAGGAAATAGCTGCTAATAAGTTATTTCATGCAGTCTTAGAGTATTGTTCGTCTGTATGGGACCCTTACCAGTTGAATCTGATTTAAGAGATTGAGAAGGTCCAAAGAAGAGCGCCAAGATTCGTGACTATTACATTTAGCCATCGCGAGAGCGTTAGAAATCTCATAGAAAATTTGAAGTAGGACGCACTTGCAGATAGACGACGCGCTAAACAGAAGGGGCTGCTCACTAAATTCCGAAATCCGATCTTCATCGAGGATGTAGAGCATATATTATTACCACCAACTTTCAAATCGCGCAATGACCACCATTCAAAGATAAGGGAATTAGAGATCGTACTAAGGCGTTCAGACAGTCGTTTCTCCCTCGCGTGATCAGCGAGTGGAACAGATGGGGAGCGGGGGGGAGGAGTATGACTTTGGCGTGAATTGTTCCCTCCATCACATTCCGCTTGGTGGCTAGCGGAGTATATATGTAGATGTAGACAGTCGTACTTTCGATAGTACGTGTATGTGTCGTACTTAGTCAAATCCTTTTCCAAAATCAAGAAAAACTACGGCTACCTGATTGGCATGATCCATAATTTTCAGGATGTCAAGTGAGAAAAGTGCGAATTTGGTCTCACATGAAATATGTTTCCGGAATCCATACTATATGGCATTGAGGAGGTCATTCTGTTGAGGTCAGAATATGTTCTAAGAATCTGCAGCAAATGGATGTTAAAGGTATTGAACAGTAGTTTTGCGGGTCGCTTCTGCTAGCCTTCCTGTAGAAGGATGTGACTTGGGTGTTCGGCTGTGAAGAAGCGCAGAAAATTCTGTGTGAAAGTGGTATTGTTCTTGTAGACGGGACACTTGGCAATTATTAGAAACAGTCCCAGTAACTGTACACATACACATTAACATCGAAAGCACAGAAGAAGAAACGAAGGTATTTCCTATTTTATTACTTTGCTCTCAGACAAAAGTCAAAATACGTATGAAAGCCTTTTATCTGGACTGAAAAATGTGATGACTGGGTGGTCACCATGAACTGAAGTTAGACTTTGAAATGGTTACTATTAAAGCTGTTAAAATAGTGTTCCCCGAAACACCCCTTCCCGGTTGTAATTTTGGCTTCAACCACTGTCTGTGGAAGAAAATGCAAAAACTGGGATTAATGGAGGAATACAGGGGTAGAGAAGAAGTCCAATTGTTTTTCCCCATGTATGCTGCGGTGGATTATCTTCCGCCTAAGAGTGTTGATGATGAATGGATAGTAATAACGAAGGAAGTGCTCGGTGGAGAAACTCTCATGAAATTCGCAGACTATACGGTCGATCAATGGATGGAAAATCCTAGAATACCAACTGAAATACACTACTGGCTATTAAAATTGCTACACCAAGGAGAAATGCACATGATAAACGGGTATTCATTGGACAAATATATTATACTAGAACTGATATGTGATTACATTTTCACGCAATTTGGGTGCATAGATCCTGAGAAACCAGTACCCAGAACAACCACCTCTGGCCGTAATAACGGCCTTTATACGCCTGAGCATTGAGTCAAACAGAACTTGGATGGAGTGTGCAGATACAGCGGCCCATGCAGCTTCAACACGATACCACAGTTCATCAAGAGTAGTGACTGGCGTATTGTGACAAGCCAGTTGCTCGGCCACAATGGACCAGACGTTTTCAATTAGTGAGAGATCTGGAGAATGTGCTGGCCAGGGCATCAGTCGAACATTTTCTGTATCCAGAAAGGCCCGTACAGGACCTGCAACATGCGGTAGTGCATTATCCTGCTGAAGTGTAGGGTTTCGCAGGGATCGAATGAAGGGTAGAGCCACGGGTCGTAACACATCTGAAATGTAACGGCCACTGTTCAAAGTGCCGTCAATGCGAACAAGAGATGACCGAGACGTGTAACCAATGGTACCCCATACCATCACGTCGTGTGATAGCCAGTATGGCGAAGACGAATACACGCTTCCAATGTGCATTCACCGCGATGTCGCCAAACACGGATGCCACCATCATGATGCTGTAAATAGAACCTGGATTCATCCGAAAAAAATGACGTTTTGCCATTCGTGCACCCACGTTCGTCGTTGAGTACACATCGCAGGCGCTCCTGTCTGTGATGCAGCGTCAAGGGTAACCGCAGCCATGGTCTCCGAGCTGATAGTCCATTCTGCTGCAAACGTCGTCGAACTGTTCGTGGAGATGGTTGTTCTCTTCCAAACGTCCCCATCTGTTGACTGAGGGATCGAGACGTAGCTACTCGATCCGTTACAGCCATGCGTATAAGATGCCTGTCCTCTCGACTGCTAGTGATACGAGACCGTTGGGATCCAACATGGCGTTCCGTATTACCCTCCTGAACTCACCGATTCCATATTCTGCTAACAGTCATTGGATCTCGACCAACGCGAGCAGCATTGTCACGATACGATAGACCGCAATCGCGATAGGCTACAATCCGACCTTTATTAAAGTCGGACACGTGATGGTACGCATTTCTCCTCCTTACAAGAGGCATCGGAACAACGTTTCACCAGGCAACGCCGGTCAACTGCTGTTTGTGTATGAGAAGTCGGTTCGAAACTTTTCTCATGTCAGCACATTTTAGGTGTCGCCACCGGCGGCAACCTTGTGTGAATGCTCTGAAAAGCTAATCATTTGCATATCACAGCATCTTCTTCCTGTCGGTTAAATTTCGCGTTTGTAGCACGTCATCTTCGTGGTGTAGCAATTTTAATGGCCAGTTGTGTGTATGTAATGCTCCTGACCAGCAGCACAGGAGCACGAGTGCTGTCGGTGGTTGTCATGGGAAACTAAACTTCTGAATAGACAAGAAAAGAACGTATATTCTCCGATAAATAAGCTGGAAGCAGTAAATGCTATATCTGAAATTCTTGAAAAAATTCCATTAGCCTGCCTCTTCAAAAGAGAAGAAAAACATACCAAGATTTTGACAAAACGTAAAAGACATTAAAAGAATATATAACGACTCGGAGGAATCAAGCAGATATTTAAAACATCCGCTTTTCTTACAAAAAGTGAGCCTATGTAAAGCGTATCCAGTGCTAAGCCTAGCGAAATGTGAAGGGTTGTTCGTATTAGAAAACGGTGGATAGAGCCTCCCCCAGTGTTACGGGCTTCTTTGACTGTCGCTAAACACGTGGCTAAAAGCCCATGACACCATTCTTGGATGGCTCAGGTGATTCAGCGTTGTTAAAGTGGTTAGTTACACTTTAATCAATTATAAGCATATAGCACAAAAAGTGAAAATGGGATACAGCGCAGGTGAGGAATGCCATCGGACTTAGGTTATGGGATACTTCAATCTCTCAAGTGCCCAATATTCTTGACAGGAGACCTTCAGGTTCGGATACAATTAAATGACGTATACGAAATTCTGAAAATCATCCTGATAGGTGATGGTAACTAGCGAACAGAACATAGTAAGGTCTCATTTCGCCATCCTAAACGAAAGTAATAACAGTATTTTTGTGCCTGCTGTCGTACTTATTTGGTCATAGACATACTGAAAGTGCAAGCTGTTATGCCAATGGACTCCGCAGGGTCTGCGATAGAGGCAGTAGATGCATCTTCTTGTGGTCTGACTGAGCAGGGTGGCGCAGTAGTTAGAACACTGGACTGCCACTCGGGCGGACGATCTTTTAAATCCAAGTCCGACCGTCCTGATTTTAAGTTTACAGTGATTTCTCTAAATAGCTCCAGGCAAATGTCGGGATGATTCCTTTCAAACGGTCTCTCCTGGTTTCCTTCCCCATCCGATCGTAATCCGACCTTATGGTCGATTTCTAAATGACCTTGTATCGACGGGAGGTTAAACTCTAATCTTCCTTCCTTTTCCTTTTTGCGTTGTGATAGCGCATGACCTAATACTGCTCACTGACCATGGAAGATACAAAGGAAACTTTGTGGAAATCTCTTCAACATAGCCCACAATCCCCACTGAAAACTCTCTGAGGACTGCCTTATCAAACTTTTCTTCGGGAACAGATCCGAGTCCAGCGTGTCAAAAATAGAGAGGTATAGAGACCTGTGCCTAAGAGTTCTTAACGTAGATTAAAAAGATTGCTACTGATAAGGAGTTTTCAACACTCTGTATTGGAACGGAACGTGTGCGAAGAAACTAATACGGTGGAAAAAAATACTTAATAAATTCATAGTTTTGTTTAATTCTTATACCCGACGGATGAAGCATCAGATTATAGAAGCTGTGACGGTTGTATCGCTACAGGCAGCGAACGGGAACGGCTAGCAATGAGATTTTCTGCATGCTTCCGTTTGGTGTCTCATTTTTCTTGTCTTCCGTTGAACATCTTTATTCGAAACATGTGTTGGAGACAGCCCGATCCCTCCAGAAATGTTATGACAATCTGGCAGTTGGAAGCCATCCAGACGCTTCTCACGATAGTGGCTATTTTCTTCCGAAACGTCTCGCATGGAATTACAGAACTGTTTGCGTGTTCGTTTCGTGCGGACAAAATCGACTGGTCACACTCTTGTCGTATTTTTTTCCATATTTCCGGAACCTATTTCTAGATCTATATTCCGCTAACCACAGCTCAAAACACGCCCTAAGGCACTCGCTGCGAATGGGATTTTTTCCCCTTTCGTTTCCCTTTAAGCGTGCAGTCCCTTTCGGTGTTTATATCTTTGAATGCCGCAGCATGTGCAAAACGAGAGATCATTTATTTTTTGAAATGTTTTTTTGAATCTTGTTGGTAAGTTTTCCGTAATAGTAACGATGTATTACGTGCCACGTCGTCCTCAAATGTGTTGAAAGACAAGATCGAAAATAGCCAGCTATTTCATTTTTACAGTGACAGAATTTGATCCCATGGTATTTTCATGCCCGTCTGTCCATTTATCCCCTTTCAGTTCATTTAATTCATTTTATTAATATCCTATGTGACAGGGGAAGCCAAAGTCCTCTACCGATTCCGTTCCCCCTACTGCTGCTATTCGCCATATTACGTAGGAGAAATTCTTGGTGTTCGGAACCCATAGATGATAACAGCCGTTTAGCACACTGGACTCGCATTCGGGAGGACGACGGTTCAATCCCGTCTCCGGCCATCCTGATTTAGGTTTTCCGTGATTTCCCTAAATCGCTTCAGGCAAATGCCGGGATGGTTCCTTTGAAAGGGCACGGCCGATTTCCTTCCCCATCCTTCCCTCACCCGAGCTTGCGCTCCGTCTCTAATGACCTCGTTGTCGACGGGACGTTAAACACTAATCTCCTCCTTCTCCTACAACAGCCGTGACAATGGAAGTCAGATCTGGAAGCGTGCTCAGACAGCCTAATGGTTAAGACGACTTTTGACGATAAGCAATAAATCTCAGAGAGAGTCTCACTGTGGTACAGTACTTCATTAGTCACGACACGTCCACCTGCATAGCTGAATGGTCAGAGCGGCAGAATTCCTTGCGAAGGGCCCGGGTTCGATTTCCGGCCGGCTCGGAGTTTTCCTCCGCTAGGGGACTGAGTGTTGTGTTGTCCTCCATTTCAACCTCATCGACATGCAAGTTGCCAAAGTGGCCTCAACTAAAAATACTTGCACCAGGCGACCGGCCTACCCGATGGGAGGCCCTAGCCACATGCACTTGTTTTATGCCATTTTACGCCAGCTGCTAGGTCTCATACCATACGTGCATAAATGCTTGGTACACCATGCTGAAGTACAGAAGTACTCCTAACTGACATAAAATTTATCATTAATAACATATTCCCTCAGCAATATATCTACATCAAATTTATACCGACATGTTAACTGCATTTATTTTGTATCACTGAGAGTGGACACTGTGGTATTAAATACAGTGCAATTTACTGTAGCATCTGCTTCATTCCAGAATAGTTCACTCATAAGCAACACCTCTATAGAATACAATAACAGTGCCTGAGATTAGAACTCAAATAGATCTATGAGATCATTCATCTGCACAAAAATGACGGCGGTCCTCTGTTACTTTCTCAGTATGCTACGATACGCTGAATAAATTTCGGATTACAATATTATTTCTGTGACTTCGATCCACTTCCGGTATCCGTTCGGATGGCAATCATACCGCACAGGGATACAATAATGTCTGCAAGGTATCTTGTGCCATACAACAAAGTTAACAGTTTGAGATATCTCGTAATGTACAGCCAGCATCTCTCTCTAATGGCACTGTAAGGGAAATAAAGAAGCTTGACAAATACTATAAATCATTAAAAGGTATTACCTTCGATTGAGGGCTGCCATTATATTTTAGCACAAAAAGTAATTCAGTACGTTGGAGAAAAGATAGCAGTCATTTCTGGCTGTTCAATGTGGAAGTGTGAGAACGTTTTTCTCGAAATGTTTGTGACTCGTGTATCCGAGGTGAGACGTGTGTACCAGACCACTATTCACCCAGTGGTAAGACGGCAACAGTCTAAAAAGCACTTTCAGCCTGGCCAGCATACTGGTCTCCGTCGTTAAGCCAGGAAGATTCGATACGGGGCCGGTTCGTCCTCCCGAATTCCGGAAGTTGCGTGCTAAAGTGCAGAACTATCCTGGCGGATGCTAGCTTAGTTTTCCTGATAACTCATTCTAAAATAGAAAATATCGGCTTTTCTTCAACTGCATAGTTTTTTTGTGTTACAAATTTAGCTCGAAGCGTAATTCCATCAAATTCAAGACTCTAGCGTGTTTAGTATTTCCAGGTACTTTTGAACGAACATATTATCTACCTACAACACCTAATTTTCAAATGTTGCTGCTGCCTATTTAATCATGGAGACTGTTATAGACACGGCTTAGAAATGTAGCTAAGACGTTGCTGTTTTTCTTATTATGACCTGTTACGTAGGGGACTGTGACTGTACTCTTATATTTAATCCAGCAGCAAAATACGTTGAGAATTAGCTTGCACCCAAGGGAAGCGCGCTTGCTCTAAATCCAGTCCGCTATTTTGGGCTAACAGCCTTTCGTTATGGATCATCAAATAGCATGAGCGTTCCTAATTGTTCATCCTATTTTTGACGAAAGCGTCACTGGTTTGCACTCCACCAGAACTACGGTTCGGTAGTTTTGGTACAGTACATAAATGAGGTAGTAAATGGTAGTATCACCGGTAGTATTGATAGCATTGGTGGGAAAATAAAGATAAATGAATATGTGTGAGAGAAATGGGGAGCCGACGACTTCTCTTTGATTTTTGTTTCTTTGCTTTGCACGTAAATAGAACCGCACATCTTTCAGCGTTAGTCCACTGCATCTTTTATATCCTTACATAACATAAATTGCATTTTATAGATAATAAAAATTAGTTGATCGCATAGCTTCTGGACTTTCATATAACCAAAGCAGTCACTTTTCATGCAAGTACAGTTTACATGCACAAACATAAAAAATTCTATGTAATTGTTGTTTTTATTTTCTGTTCAATACAACGTTCTATATCATGATCAAAATCAAGAGTTTCTTGTTATTACTGATAAATGTGAAAGTTGTTTGTGAACAACAGAAATGTGTTTTATATAAGATCGAAGAAGTAGGAAGCGAAGGTTGGTATGTTTCTTTTTTTGCATTTTTTAAAAGAAAAAGCGTTTTCTATCGGTATATGATAACTCTTCCGTTCTTTCCTTCTGCTAGAACACCCCTCTGTTTCACGTTACAAATCAACAATTTTCAAATAAACCCAGAACTAAACATTTTGCCATAAATACAGCTTATTTTTAAATAACACAGAGAGGATAATCTTGTAGAACAAAAGCGTTCCGGAACTTATGCTGCCCTTTGTATATCCTCACTCATTTTCGAGACAGTTCATCACTTTCGGTTTCTACGGAAATCTAATAAGACACTGACTGCATACACAAAGAAAGGGATCTTATTGAGGTAACGCCCCATAGGTATGCAACACACCTAACATACAGGTAATGCAGGTACGATCTAAATTGACCTAGCCTACTAGGAAAACAACTGTAGTCTACGCTTACAAAAGACAGTCTACAGTATCCTACAGTAGTTTTACAGCTCTAGTGTCGCTATACCTGTCCTTTTCTTTGTTCTTCGTTTGGTTGCCTCAAACCGAACAAACGTAGCTTTTGCGCACCTACCTTAAATTTATAACTTTCTGAAAAGATATGTTTTAAATAGTAGTGAGCATGAAGCTTCCTGGCAGATTAAAACTGTGTGTCGGACCGAGACTTGAACTCCGGACCTTTGCCATTTGCGGGGAAGCGTTCTACGGACTATGCTACCCAAGCACGACTCACGCACGACCCATCCTCACAGCTTTAACTCTGCCAATACCTCGTCTCCTACATTCCAAACTTCACAGAAGCTCTCTTGCGAACCTTGTAGAACTAGGACTCCTGGAAGAAAGGAAAAAGGTAAGTGACGAGGTACTGGCAGAATTAAAGCTTTGAGTACGGGTCGTGAGTCGCGCTTGGGTAAGTCAGTCGGTAGAGCACATTCCCGAGAAAGGTAAAGGTTCCGAGTTCGAGTCTCGGTCTGGCACACAGGTTTATCTGCCAGGAAGTTTCACATCAGCGCACACTCCGCTGCAGAGTGAAAATGTCATTCTGGAGTAATGAGCATTTCAGCAAGTCGTAACTCCACGTACCCACAGATGTCTCTGCATTACCGCATCTTAGCGAGTACAATTGCTTGAAGCTGTGCGGGTAGGGACCTGATTGACTTCAATGCTAAACAACTCGGAAACGGCTCAACGTATCGATTTTTTTTCTTAACATTTATTTCCCAGCGAAAACAACCTGCAACACCATTACAAGCTTGTCAGACTGTTTCTGACCACTCAGCATAGGTGTTGTTAGTAGCTCGTGGTATTGTGGTTATCATTGCTGATTCTCGATCACACGTCCTCGGACTCGATTCTCGGCCGGGTCGGTGATTTTCTCCACTCGAAATGGTCGTGTGAGCTGTCCTCATCATCACCGACGCGCAAGCCGCCGAAATCGCGTCAAGTAAAAAGACTAGCACCAGGCGACCGAACATCCTAGAGTGTGTATCCCCGCCAATAATGCCATATGAACATTTTATTTCTGTGGTTATTATGTCTGCCTTTGTATTTTAACAACTGTATCCTGTCTTCTCTGTGTTTCACGTTGCTTCTGCGAAAATAATAGAATGAGGCACAGAGCAGATTGCACATTGGTCGCTAAACATTTGCAGGTAAAAAAATAAAGAAAAAACGTGTTTTGCAGAAAGCGGAATACAAGAACTAAATTTACATTTCAAACAATGATTAAAACAGGAACTTGGACATCCATCAAGATGATTGCACCGAAAAGAGATTAGGCGACTCACAGACAAATTAAATACACCGTTTCGCCTTCATCTTAAGTGTAACTAAGGTGAGAACACAGATGACTTGTGACGACAGAAGCATATGAGAAAAACCTTATGAGAGAACGATCGTTACATAGCAGAGTCTGCTTCAGTAAGAAACCAACACTGGCGTATACAAAAAGTGACAAGGGGAGACCATATCAACATGCCAGTCCAGTCTGGAAGAGACTTTATATTTTCTTACAGCAGTACCAGAAACTTTGAAGCGAGCGCTTCGTAAATAAAGATTTTCATTGGCATGTAACGTTTTCCACACTCCCTCGTCAGTGTCTAAGTGTTAAAAAGACAGGTGTAGAAACGGAGGGTGATCTTTATCAAACGATCCTGACGTTATTCTTCCCATTTACGACTACGTGATTGCTCTACAAATGGCACTTAAGTATATGCCAGAAGGTTCATACTTCCAGACTTTTTCTCTGCCGTTCCACTCTCTAACAGAGCGTGGGAAAAGTAAACACATATATCTTACCTTATGTACGTTTACATCTACATCTACATCTACGTGATTACTCTGCAGTTCACATCTAAGTGCCTGGCAGAGGGTACACAGAAACACCTTCAAGCTATTTCCACTCTCGAACAGCGAGCGAGAAAAATGAGCACTTCAGTTGTTCCGTGCGAGCTCTGATTTCTCTTATTCATGATGATCTTTCCTCCCTATGCAGGTGGGCGCCAACAAAATATTTTCAAACTCTGAGGAAAAAACTGGTGACTGAAATTTCATGACAAGATCCCGCTGCAACAAAAAGCTCTTTTGTTTTAATGATTGCCACCCTAATTCGTGTTCACATCCATGACAATCTCTCCCCTATTTCGCAATAATACAATACGAGCTGCCCTTCTTTGAGTCAACATAATATTTTGGCGTTCGAAGCAGGAAGTTGATGACTGAAGTCCCTTGAAAATATCTCGTCGCAACGATAAACGCTTTGTTTTAATGAAAGTTCCTGGCAGATTAAAACTGTGTGCGGGAGCGAGACTCGAACTCGGGAACTTTGCCTTTCGCGGGTGAGTGGTCTACCAACTTTTTTTTTTTAATCTCATTTTGTTCGCTTTTGTTCGTTGCCTTTGCTCGAGGCGGACGTCGTAATACAACCGTTTAAGTTCATTATTGATCGATTAACTCAGTTTTTTTATTACAGAGGGCACGTAACCCTCTGACCGAACACGCTGAGCTACCGTGCCGGGACCAACTGAGCTACCCAAGCACGACTCAAGTCCCCTCCTGACAGCTTTACTTCTGCCAGTATCTAGTCTCCGCAGGAGAGCTTCTGTAAAGTTTGGAAGGTAGGAGACGAGATACTGGCAGAAGTAAAGCTGTGAGGACGGGGCGTGAGTCGTGCGTGGGTAGCTCAGTTGGTGCCGGCACGGTAGCTCAGTGTGTTCGGTCGGAGGGTTGGCAGCCCTCTGTAATAAAAAAACTGAGTGAATGGATCAACAACGAACTTAAACGGACGTCGTAGGACGTATGCCCCGAACAAATAGAACTAACTGTAACGAAAAAAATGAGATCAACATAAGGGGGGGGGGGGGGGGGGGGGGAAGTTGGTAGAGCACTTGCCCGCGAAAGGCAAAGGTCCCGAGTTCGAGTCTCGGTCCGGCACACAGTTTTAAACTGCCAGGAAGTTTCATATCAGCGCACACTCTGCTGCAGAGTGAAAATCTCATTCTGCTTTGTTTTAATGTTTGTCGTCTCAACTCGGCTACCATATCTGTGACGTTCTCTCCCCTATTTCGTGATAATATAAAAAGTGTTGCCCAACATCGTACCTTCCCGGTGTCCTCCGTCAGTCCTATCTAATAAGGATCCCATACCGCACAGTACTTCAGAAGACAGACAAGCGCGGTGTTGTCGGTCTCTTAAGAAGATTTGTTGCACGTTCTAGGTGTCTGCCAATAAAGCGCAGTGTTTGGATAGTCTTCCGCACATTTTCTTTGTTACGGTCTATATCTACATCTACATACATACTCCGCAATCCACCATACGGTGCGTGGCGGAGGGTACCTCGTTCCACAACTAGCATCTTCTGTCCATGTTCCACTCACAAACAGAACGAGGAAAAAATGACTGCCTATATGCCTCTGTACGAGCCCTAATCTTATTTATGTGATCTTTCCGCGAAATATAAGTTGGCGGCACTAAAATTGTACTGCAGTCAGCCTCAAATGCTTGTTCTCTAAATTTCCTCAGTAGCGATTCACGAAAAGAACGCCTCCTTTCCTCCAGAGACTCCCACCCGAGTTTCTGAAGCATTTCCGTAACACTCGCGTGATGATCAAACCTACCAGTAACAAATCTAGCAGCCCGCCTCTGAATTGCTTCTATGTCCTCCTTCAATCCGACCTGATAGGGATCCCAAACGCTCGAGCAGTACTCAAGAATAGGTTATATTAGTGTTTTATAAGCGGTCTCCTTTACAGATGAACCACATCTTCCCAAAATTCTACCAATGGACCGAAGACGACTATCCGCCTTCCCCACAACTGCCATTACATGCTTGTCCCACTTCATACTTTGCAATGTTACGTCCAAATATTTAATCGACGTGACGTGTCAAGCGCTACACTACTAATGGAGCATTCAAACATTACGGGATTCTTTTTCCTATTCATCTGCATTAATTTACATTTATCTATATTTAGAGTTAGCTGCCATTCTTTACACCAATCACAAATCCTGTCCAAGTCATCTTGTATCCTCCTACAGTCACTCAACGACGACACCTTCCCGTACACCACAGCGTCATCAGCAAACAGCCGCACATTGCTATCCACCCTATCGAAAAGATCATTTATGTAGATAGAAAACAACAGCTAACCTACCTCAGTTCCCTAGGGCACTCCAGATGATACCCTCACCTCCGATGAACACTCATTATCGAGGACAACGTACTGTGTTCTATTACTTAAGAAGTCTTCGAGCCACTCACATATTTGGGAACCAATCCCATATGCTCGTACCTTAGTTAGGAGTCTGCAGTAGGGCACCGAATCAAACCCTTTCCGGAAGTCAAGGAATATGGCATCCGTCTGATGCCCTTCATCCATGGTTCGCAAGATATCATGTGAAAAAAGGACAAGTTGCGTTTCGCAGGAGCGATGCTTTCTATAAGCCGTGCTGATGCATGGACAGCAACTTCTCTGTCTCAAGAAAATTCATTATATTCGAACTGAGAATGTGTTCGAGAATCCTGCAACAAACCGATGTTAAGGATATTGGTCTGTAATTTTGAGGATCCGTCCTTCTACCCTTCTTATATACAGGCGTCACTTGCGCTTTTTTCCAGTCGCTCGGGACTGTACCTTGGGCTAGAGATTCGCGATAAATTCAAGTAAGGAGCCAATGCAGTAGAGTACTCTCTGTAAAACCGAATTGGAATCCCATCAGGACCTGGTGATTTATTTATTTTCAACCCATTCAGCTGCTTCACAACCCCTTGTTAAAGTAGTTCGCAATAAAACCGCAAAAGGCGTAGGAAAGCGAACTAACGAAGCGCTTGTCACTTTCGCGTTGCCTGGTCACGCAAAAGGAAGTAAATGTGTTGCACTTCAGCGCAGCTTTTCCAGGAACCCGGACGACCCGGTCCCGGATTTCGCACACGAGCAGGTAGCAGGAGCGAGCAACAGGTGTTTCGGGGACTCACCAGAAGAGGAGCGCGGACAGCGGGTTGGCGGTCTGTCTGGGGTTGGCGCGGCTGCGCTTCTTGCCGGCGTCCATGGCGGCGGCTGGCGGCGGCTGCGCTGCGGTGGGGCGCGCTCGGGTGCGCGGCGTCTGCTGCGCGGCGCGGTGCGGTGCACTGGCGGCTGGCGGTCCGCGCGCCGGCTAATAGCGGAGGCTGCCGCCCGCCGGCCCGGCTTATCGCGCGCCGCGGGGAGCGCCGCCACCGGCTCCGGCCTGCCACGCGCCCCCCTCGCGTCCCGCTGCACACGGCTCGCGCGCTCCCAGAGGGTGGAACATTGCGGAAAATGATGTAATACCTGACGAAACAGCTGCAACAGTCAAACATATCGCTTCTGGACCTATAGGGGACGGGCTTCTTTAGAAGCACGAGGGGTGTTCAACAAATAATTCAAACCTTCTCTTTTCCTCAGCCAGTTTCAGTAGAAAAAATGCGGAATTTGTTGTGGGATATGGTGGAAGGTCTCCGCGTCAGTCCGTATACGCTACTGGTCATTGAAATTGCTACACCACGAAGATGACATGCTGTTGTTGTTGTTGTGGTCTTCAGTCCAGAGACTGATTTGATGCAGCTCTCCATGCTACCCTATCCTGTGCAAGTTTCTTCATCTCCCAGTACATACTGCAACCTACATCCTTCTGAATCTGCTTAGTGTATTCATCTCTTGGTCTCCCTCTACGATTTTTACCCTCCACGCTGCCCTCCCATACCAAATTGGTGATCCCTCGATGTCTCAGAACATGTCCTACCAACCGATCCCTTCTTCTAGTCAAGTTGTGCCACAAGCTCCTCTTCTCCCCAATTCTATTCAATACCTCCTCATTAGTTATGTGATCTGCCCATCTAATCTTCAGCATTCTTGTGTGGCACCACATTTCGAAAGCTTCTATTCTCTTCTTGTTGCAAACTATTTATCGTCCATGTTTCACTTCCATACATGGCTACACTCCATACAAATACTTTCAGAAACGACTTCCTGACACTTAAATCTATACTCGATGTTAACAAATTTCTCTTCTCCAGAAACGCTTTCCTTGCCATTGCCAGTCCACATTTTATATCCGCTCTACTTCGACCATCATCAGTAATTTTGCTCCCCAAATAGCAAAACTCCTTTACTACTTTAAGTGTATCATTTCCTAATCTAATTCCCTCAGCATCGCTCGACTTAAATCGACTACATTCCATTATCCTCGTTTTGCTTTTGTTGATGTTCATCTTATATCCTCCTTTCAAGACACTGTCCATTCCGTTCAACTGCTCTTCCAAGCTGTGATATGCAAATGATTAGCTTTTCAGAGCATTCACACAAGGCTGGCGCCGGTGGCGACACCTACAACGAGCTGACATGAGAAAAGTTTCGAACCGACTTCTCATACACAAACAGCAGTTGACCGGCGTTGCCTGGTGACACGTTGTTGTGATGGCTCGTGTAAGGTGGAGAAATGCTTACCATCACGTTTCCCACTTTCATAAAAGCCGGATTGTAGCCTATCGCGATTGCGGTTTATCGTATCGCGACATTGCTGCTCGCGTTGGTCGAGATCCAATGAGTGTTAGCAGAATATGAAATCGGTGGGTAATACGGAACGCCGTGCTGGATCCCAACGGCCTCGTATCACTACCAGTCGAGATGACAGGCATCTTATCCGCATGGCTGTAACGGATCGTGCAGCCACGACTCGATCCCTGAGTCAACACATGGGGACCTTTGCAAGACAGCAACCATCTCCACGAACAGTTCGATGACGTTTGCAGCAGCATGGACTATCAGCTCGGAGACCACGGCTGTGGTTACCCTTGACGCTGCATCACAGACAGGAGCGCCTGTGATAGTGTACTCAACGACGAACCTGGGTGCAAGAATGGCAAAACGTCCTTTTTTTCGGATGAATCCAGGTTCTGTTTATAGCATCTTGATGGTCGCATCCGTGTTTGGCGACATCGCGGTGAACGCACATTGGAAGCGTGTATTCGTCTTCGCCATACTGGCTATCACCCGGCGTGATGGTACGGGTTGCCATTGGTTACACGTCTCGGTCACCTCTTGTTCGCATTGACTGCACTTTGAACAGTGGACGTTACATTTCAGATGTGTTACGACCCGTGACTCTACCCTTCATTCGATCCCTGCGAAACCCTACATTTCAGCAGGATAATGCACGACCCCATGTTGTAGGTCCTGTACGGGCCTTTCTGGATACAGAAAATGTTCCACTGCTCCCCTGGCCAGCACATTCTCCAGATCTCTCTCTAATTGGAAACGTTGGTCAATGGTGGCCGAGCAACTGGCTCGTCACAATACACCAGTCTTGATGAACTCTTGATGAACTCTTGATGAACTGTGGTAACGTGTTGAAGCTGCATGGGCAGCTGTGCCTGTACACGCCATCCAAGCTCTGTTTGACTCAATGCCCAGAGGTATCAAGGCCGTTATTACGGCCAGAGTTGTTGTTCTGGGTACTGATTTCTCAGAATCTGTGCCCCCAAATTGCGTGAATCTTCGTGATGTAGCAATTCTAATGGCCAGTAGTGTATATGCACAGACCAATAAACGATTACAATTTCAGATAAATTGGATGATTTGTTCAAGAGAATAAGCTTCACAAATTGAGCAAGTCAGTAACGCGTTGGTCCACCTCCGGCCCTTATGCAAGCAGTTATTCGATTTGGCATTGATTCCCAGTGTGGTTGGATGTCCTCCTGAGAGAAATCGTGCCAGATTCTGTCCAACTGGCGTGTTAGATCATTCAGATCCTGAGCTGGATAGAGGACCCTGACCATAGTACTCCAAACATTCTCAAACTGGGAGAGATTCAACGACTTTGATGGTCAAGGTAGGGTTTGGCAAGCACGAAGACAAGTAGTAGAAATGCTCGCCGTGTGTGGGGGTTGGCGGGGGGAGGAGATGTATTGCCTCTCTGAAATGATGTAAGGTAAGGATGGCTTACCATGAAAAGCAACAAAAAGGGTGCAGAGCATCGTCGAGGTGCCGCCGTGCTATAAGGGTGCTGCGGATGACAAAGCTAATGGATCCTGATGTGAAATGAAATGGCACCCCAGACCACCAGTCCTGATTGTCGGGCCGTATGGTGGGCGACTGTCAGCTTGGCATTCCACTGCTGTCTGGAGCTTCTCCAGACACATCTTCGCTGGTCACTGGGACTCAGTTTACTCATCTCTGAAGACAATTCTACTCCATTCAATGAGATTCCAGGCCGAAGATATGGAACACCCTTCCTCTTCTGCCCTGCCTTTCCTCAATTACCTGTGGTTTTATAATGTTACTTAAAATCCGTCTTGATTGCAAATTTTTTTATTATTCATATGACCGGTTTCGGTTCATTCAGAACCATCTTCAGATCTGATATTTCAGTTACAGGAGTAACCCGTCCAAATCCAGCAACTTTCACATGCTGAGTCCCAGTGACCAGCGAAGATGTGTCTGGAGAAGCTCCAGACAGCAGTGGAATGCCAAGCTGACAGTCGCCCACCATACGGCCCGACAATCAGGACTGGTGGTCTGGGGTGCCACTGATGTGACGTAGCATGTGAAAGTTGCTGGATTTGGACGGGTTACTCCTGTAACTGAAATATCAGATCTGAAGATGGTTCTGAATGAACCGAAACCGGTCATATGAATAATAAAAAAATTTGCAATCAAGACGGATTTTAATTAACATTATAAAATCACTGATTGCTGTTATCCCATAAGACATTATGTCTGTTTTTGCAAAATACCTGTGGTTTGTCATTTCCAACTGTGGACTCACGAACCGTGTCGGATTTGTTGTCGGCAGCAGGACAGTGAACTGGCGGCTTCTCTTGACACGAATGTTTTCTACAGCCAGTCGGGTCTCAAACTAATCTACATGGGCTATCTCTCAGAAACAAAACTAAGAAGCGTCCTATGTTAAAAGAACCTTGAATCTTTTTAGAATTTCTTGTCATAATCACGATTCTTTGTTCTCATGACGCTATATTCTTGGAAAGTTAGCTGGAAAATAAGGAAATTAATACATGTCATAATCTTTTAGCGTATACAACTTAGTGGTCATGACCATGTGACACCCTGCTCTCCCCACCCCCTCTACCTTCGACCCATGTGTGTATTACTTAAGCGCTTCTCGATGTAAAATTACAAAAAATTTACAAAATTACTCATAAAACACATTACACAGTGTGTTCAAAATAAGGGTCGAATATTTTGAGAGGTTGTAGTATTCATCGAAACAAGAAAAATTAGTCCAATAAACACTGGTCAGGAAATGCATACTTTCAGGGATAAGTCCAATAAACGTCGGTCCGGAAATGTGTTTACAGGAGGTGTTCAACGTGGCGTCCATTCATGACAATGCACTGCTCTGCCCTCCGGCATAAGGAATGACGCACCCTTTGAAGTATACCAGGTTGTTGTTGTACCTGCTGGCAGGCACTGAAGACGCGACTCTGTAGTGTCCGCACATCGTTGATTGGTGTGGCGTAGACCAGTCCCTTCAAGTGTCCCCACAATCAAAATTCTAGGAGATTGAGGTCTGGGGAACGAGCAGGCCAACGTGTGGGGACCCCACCGACCAGTACAGCGGTCCTGAAATGTCTGCGTCACATGTGCGCGCACATTGAGAAGAAAGTGTGCTGGTACACCATGATGCATGAACCACATTTGTATTCATTGTTGCAATGGTACAGGCTCCAGCAACATAATAATACATTAATGAGAAAGTCCAGATAATGCGGCCCAGAACTTGCAGTAGAACGTATCGCCAAGTACGCCTGCCCATACGTTGATTGAGAATCGGTGTTGATGCCCTCTTTCCTGAATTGCTTGGGGATTTGCATCTGCCCTCACAAGCTGTTTATGGAAATTCACAACGCCATCTCTTGTGAACCCTGCCTCATCGGTAAATAAAATCTTGGATGGATCTGCGGCACACTTCTACAACAGCCATTGACAGAACCGCCACCCGCTATGATGATTCTGAGACCACAGGGCCTCAACGTGGTATAGATGATATGGGTACTGCAATTGTCCATGGAGTGCCCCCAGATAGGAGAGTGAGATACGCCTTCGGCTGCTGCTAATCGTCGCACACTCGTCCCAGGGTTTCTTTCACCGAACGTAGCACACGCTCCTCCATGCCAGGCGAGAAGACTGTGCAGGACCTTATACTGACAGTCTTCCGAGGTGCAAGGGTACCTGTGTCCCTCAGACGCTGGAAAAGTCTGCCGAACAGCTTAGCAGAGGGCGCTCTGCGCTTTGGGTATTTGTCAGCGTAGAGGGCACGGGCTTGCAGGCTATGTCCATTTGCTAAACCATACCAGAATAATATATCCGCCATTTCACTTGTCGAGTAGTAGGCTTCCAGTGTTAACAAGTGGTGGGAGAGAGAAAATGTAAATGTACTACACCATTTGTACGTACAGACAGCGTAATAACAATAAACATAAAAGTGAATACGCGTTTTAAAACACCATGATACGTACCCAGGGTTGACAGTATTGTACAACAAGGCACACAAATATGACGAAAACTAACGTACCCTACAACACGACTCGAACCACACGACTGACTGCAGACCTCCAAATGGTAGGTCGAGTACTGTGGATAGGACATCGTAATACCCTGCGGACACATTTGATGGAGCGCCAATGCAACGACTGTGCTAATGTCCGCAACTAACTGTCGGGACAGCCCTTCCCATCAACAGGTGTTTACCTCGGAAAGTATGTTTCCGGACCCATGTTTATTGGACTTATTTCTCTTGTTTCGATGAATACTGTCACCTCTCAAAGTATTCGACACTTTTTTTATGAGTACCCTGTATTTAGTGTCACTTGTGTTCCGTTCATTCTCGGGAAATAATCATCCAGTTTTTTTCTGTTTCTCTTTATTGTTCACTTCTTTCCTGACTACAATTTTCATTTTCCGGAGATTCAAAACATCAACTTAGTCAAAAGGACATGGTCTTTTGTACTCTATTAACACATTAACGCATTTCAGTTCATTTGTGTGCGTGATAAATTGTCGTCGCTGGCTATTTGAACGCCACAAGAAGAAGTTGTACTAAACTATTAATAGTCTCTAATTTCCCTGTAGTAGTTAGAACATTACGTTTATGTTTACCTGCTACCTATTTAAAAAAATTAAAATAAAAACTTTGCAATCATAAGATGTAAGCTTTCACGGCCGGCGTCTTCATTAATTAAAACTTCCGGGCTGAATTGCCGTGGCCCATATATAAAACTGCTTCTCCTTCCTGACGTTTCGTTGCCTACTGCGGGCAACGTCTTCTGAGGTGAGTCGGTGACTGGCTGGTAGGCGGTGGAGGTCTCGCTTATATAGAGCGCTTAGATGGCGTCACCATTCATCACGTGCTTTCGACTTTAAAACTGTCTGTGGCTAGTGCCCTCTCTCTCGATTATAGGTAATCGATAGTCTCTTCGTTGGTACAGAGTCGACCGCCATATCTTGTCTAGTTTTAATGCTTCTTCTTTTTTATTAAAATTATTTCCGTGCTTATAGATCTCTATACCCCCCCCCCCCCCTTCCCCATGAACCATGGACCTTGCCATTGGTGGGGAGGCTTGCGTGCCTCAGCGATACAGATAGCCGTAACGTAGGTGCAACCACAACGGAGGGGTATCTGTTGAGACGCCAGAAAAACGTGTGATTCCTTAAGACGGGCAGCAGCCTTTTCAGTAGTTGCAAGGGCAACAGTCTGGATGATTGACTGATCTGGCCTTGTAACAATAACCAAAACGGCCTTGCTGTGATGGTACTGCGAACGGCTGAAAGCAAGAGGAAACTACGGCCGTAATTTTTCCCGAGGCCATGCAGCTTTACTGTATGGTTAAATGATGATGGCGTCCTCCTGGGTACAATATTCCGGAGGTAAAATAGTCCCCCATTCGGATCTCCGGGCGGGGACTACTCAGGAGGATGTCGTTATCAGGAGAAAGAAAACTGGCGTTCTACGGATCGGAGCGTGGAATGTCAGATCCCTTAATCGGGCAGGTAGGTTAGAAACTTTAAAAAGGGCAATGGATAGGTTAAAGTTAGATATAGTGGGAATTAGCGAAGTTCGGTGGAAGGAGGAACAAGACTTCTGGTCAGGTGACTACAGGGTTATAAACACAAAATCAAATAGGGGTAATGCAGGAGTAGGTTTAATAATGAATAGGAAAATAGGAATGTGGGTAAGCTACTACAAACAGCATAGTGAACGCTTTATTGTGGCCAAGATAGATACGAAGCCCAGGCCTACTACAGTGGTACAAGTTTATATGCCAACTACCTCTGCAGATGACGAACAAATTGAAGAAATGTATGGCGAAATAAAAGAAATTTTTCAGATTGTGAAGGGAGACGAAAATTTAATAGTCATGGTTGAGTGGAATTCGGCAGTAGGAAAAGAGAGAGAAGGAAACGTAGTAGGTGAATATGGATTGGGGGTAAGAAATGAAAGAGGAAGACGCCTGGTAGAATTTTGCACAGAGTACAACATAATCACAGCTAACACTTGGTTCAAGAATCATGAAAGAAGCTAGTATACATGGAAGAAGCCTGGAGATACTGACAGGTTTCAGATAGATTATATAATCGTAAGACAGAGATTTAGGAACCAGGTTTTAAATTGTAATACATTTCCAGGGGCAGATGTGGATTATGACCACAATCTATTGGTTATGAACTGTAGATTAAAACTGAAGAAACTGCAAAAAGGTGGGAATTTAGGGAGATGGGACCTGGATAAACTGACTAAACCAGAGGCTGTACAGAGTTTCAGGGAGAGCATATGGGAACAATTGACAGGAATGGAGGAAAGAAATACAGTAGAAGAAGAATGGGTAGCTTTGAGGGATGAAGTAGTGAAGGCAGCAGAGGATCAAGTAGGTAAAAAGACAAGAGGGGTAGTAAAAATACTTGGGTGACAGAAGAAATACTGAATTTAATTGATGAAAGGAGAAAATATAAAAATGCAGTAAATGAAGCAGGCAAAAAGGAATACAAACGTCTCAAAAATGAGATCGACAGGAAGTGCAAAATGGCTCAGCAGGCATGGCTAGACGCCAAATGTAAGGATGTAGAGGCTTATCTCACTAGGGGTAAGATAGATAGAGCCTACAGGAAAATTAGAGACCTTCAGAGAAAAGAGAATCCCTTGTATGAATATCAATAGTTCAGATGGAAACCAAGTTCTAAGCAAATAAGGGAAAGCAGAAAGGTGGAAGGAGTGTATAGAGGGTCTATACAAGGGCGATGTACTTGAGGACAATATTATGGAAATGGAAGAGGATGTAGATGAAGATGAAATGGGAGATATAATACTGCGTGAAGAGTTTGACAGAGCACTGAAAGACCTGAGTCGAAACAAGGCCCCGGGAGTAGACAACATTCCATTAGAACTACTGACAGCCTTGGGAGAGACAGTCCTGACGAAACTCTACCATCTGGCGAGCAAGATGTATGAGACACGCGCAATACCCTCAGACTTCAAGAAGAATATAATAATTCCAATCGCCGGCCGAAGTGGCCGTGCGGTTAAAGGCGCTGCAGTCTGGAACCGCAAGACCGCTACGGTCGCAGGTTCGAATCCTGCCTCGGGCATGGATGTTTGTGATGTCTTTAGGTTAGTTAGGTTTAACTAGTTCTAAGTTCTAGGGGACTAATGACCTCAGCAGTTGAGTCCCATAGTGCTCAGAGCCATTTGAACCATTTGAACCAATAATTCCAATCCCAAAGAAAGCAGGTGTTGACAAATGTGACAATTACCGAACTATCGGTTTAATAAGTCACAGCTGCAAAATGCTAACGTAGATTCTTTACAGACGAACGGAAAAACTAGTAGAAGCCGACCTCGGGGAAGATCAGTTCTGATTCCGTAGAAATTTTGGGACACGTGAGGACGTGAGGCAATACTGACCCTACGACTTATCTTAGAAGCTAGATTAAGGAAAGGCAAACCTACATTTCTAGCATTTGTAGACTTAGAGAAAGCTTTTGACAATGTTGACTGGAATACGCTCTTTCAAATTCTGAAGGTGGCAGGGGTAAAATACAGGGAGCGAAAGGCTATTTACAATTTGTACAGAAACCAGATGGCAGTTATAAGAGTCGAGGGACATGATAGGGAAGCAGTGGTTGGGAAGGGAGTAAGACAGGGTTGTAGTCTCTCTCCGATGTTATTCAATCTGTATATCGAGCAAGCAGTAAAGGAAACAAAAGAAAATTTCGGAGTAGGTATTAAAATCCATGGAGAATAAATAAAAACTTTGAGGTTCGCCGATGACATTGTAGTTCTGTCAGAGACAGCAAAGGACTTGGAAGAGCAGTTGAATAGAATATATAGTGTCTTGAAAGGAGGATATAAGATGAACATCAACAAAAGCAAAACGAGTATAATGGAATGTAGCCGAATTAAGTCGGGTGATGCTGAGGGAATTAGATTAGGAAATGAGACACTTAAAGTAGTAAAGGAGTTTTGCTATTTGGGGTGCAAAATAACAGATGATGGTCGAAGTAGAGAGGATACAAAATGTAGTCTGGCAATGGCAAGGAAAGCGTTTCTGAAGAAGAGAAATTTGTTAACATAGAGTGTAGATTTTACTGTCAGGAAGTCATTTCTGAAAGCATTTATATGGAGTGTAGCCATGTATGGAAGTGAAACATGGACGACAAATAGTTTGGACAAGAAGAGAATAGAAGCTTTTGAAATGTGGTGCTACAGAAGAATGCTGAAGATTAGATGGGTAGATCACATAACTAATGAGGAGGTATTGAATTGAATTGGGGAGAAGAGAAGTTTGTGGCACAACTTGACTAGAAGACGGGATCGGTTGGTAGGACATGTATTGAGGCATCAAGGGATCACCAATTTAGTATTGGATGGCAGCGTGGAGGGTAAAAATCGTAGAGGGAGACCAACAGATGAATACACTAAGCAGATTCAGAAGGATGTAGGTTGCAGTAGGTACTGGGAGATGAAGAAGTTTGCACAGGATAGAGTATCATGAAGGGCTGTATCACACCAGTCTCAGGATTGAAGACCACAACAACAACAACAGATCTCTATAGCTTCTCTATACATGCGGGTATAATAATGTGTGGTCCTAGCTATCACGTTTGTCTCATTAAATTTTATTTCGTGATCAGCGTTTTTGAAAACGTATTCCGATACAGCTGATTTGTAAATTTGTCCCAATCTACAATTCCTTTTGTGTTTCGTTAGGCGAGTATTAACACTCCTTTTAGTTGTTCCAATATAAACCATGCCACAGCTACACGGAATTTTATACATACCTGGGGTAGCTAACGGGTGTCGTGCGTCTTTCACCGATCTTAAACTTTCACTAATTTTCTTGGTAGGTCGAAGATTGTCTCCACTTGAAACTTGGCCAAAAATTTCCCGGTACGGTCCGTGATGTTGTGAATAAATGGAAGAAAAATTTTTCCAGCCGACGGTTGTTGTTGTCGTGTATTTTCGGACACTTTTCTTCTAGGGTGGAGTGCTCGATCTATTTCGTTGTCAGTGTACCCATTTCTCTTGAAAGCCGTTCGCAAATGCCTGAATTCATCTTGCAAATAAATTGGCTCACAGATGTTATTAACCCTGTCCACTAAATTTTTATGACTCCTCTCTTCTGCCTATGATGATGATTCGAATCCTTATGTAGGTAACGATCAGTGTGTGTGTCTTTCCTATATACCTTGTGCCCTAAAGCCCCATCTCTCCGTTTAATAACCAATACATCCAAAAAATTTAGTTGTCCATTACCCTCTTTCTCCATGGTGAATTGTATCTTTGGATTGAAACTGTTTATGTGCACCAAAAAATCACTCAGTGCCTCTTCAGCATGATTCCACAGCACAAAGGTGTCATCCACGTATCGATACCCTTTCAAAGGGCTTTTTTTGGCCGACTGCAGCACTTGTTGTTCGAAAAAAACTGTGCATCTCTGACTGCTTCAGATCTGCCTTTCTTCTGCTGCCTTGACAGTAAGACTTCCTGTGTAGTACTCTTAACTGCTAATAATTAAGATAGTTTTGTAGATTATGAGCATATACTTATTTCACATACCTCTCCTCCATGTTTCAGCTTTACCTTTCCGCAGTGAAGCATACGTTCCGTGATGTGACGACTACGCGCCGCCCGCGTAGTGTTACACGATTTATTTCCTCCTTTATTTTAGAGCCTGGAGTTTGATTACCCTTAAATTCGAAGTCTGATTTTTCTTCCTGTGCACTGTGATATATTTCATCACATTGTAAAGGCACATCACCCAATTTATTGCTATCCTACAGCGAATTCTGGGCCTGTATTCATCTTGCAACCTAGAAAGGAACGATAACACGCACAGAATCAGCTACAGTAGGATTTTAAGTAAATATACATATCTCATTAAAAAGTCTATTAGACTTATTTCTTCTCCCATTGCATCTTTTGTAATACACTGAAGCGCCAAAGAAACTGACACAGACTTGCGTATTCAAATACAGTGATATGTAAAAAGGCAGAATACGGCGCTGCGGTCGGCAACACCTATATAAGACAACAAGTGTCTGGCGCAGCTGTTAAGTCGGTTACTGCTGCTACAATGGCAGGTTATCAAGATTTAGGTGAGTTTGAACATGGTGTTATAGTCGGCGCACTAGCGATGGGACACAGAATCTCCAAGGTAGCGATGAAGTGGGGATTTTCCCGGACAACCATTTCACGAGTGTACCGTGAATATCAGCAATACGGTAAAACATCAGATTCCGACATCGCTGCGGCTGGAAATAGATCCTGCAAGAACAGGACCAACGACGACTGAAGAGAATAGTTCAACGTGACAGAAGTGCAACCCTTCCGCAAATTACTGCAAATTTCAATGCTGGGCCATCAACAAGTGTCAGCGATCGAACCATTCAACTAAACATCACCGATATGGGCTTTCGGAGCGAAGAGCCACTCGTGTACCCTTGATGACTGCACGGCACAAAGCTTTGCGCCTCGCCTGACCCCGGCAACACCGGCATTGGACTGTGTATGACTGGAAACATGTTGCCTGGTCGGACGAGGCTCGTTTCAAATTGTATCGAGCGGATGGACGTGTACGGGTATGGAGACAACCTCATGTATCAATGAACCCTGCATGTCAGCAGGGAACTGTTCAAGCTGTGGATGCTTTGTAATGGTGTGGGGAGTGTGCAGTTGGAGTGATATGGGGCCCCTGATACGTCTAGATGCGACTCTGACAGGTGACACGTACGTAAGCATCCTGTCTGATCACCTGCATCCATTCACTTCCACTGAGCATTCCGACGGATTTGGGCAATTTAGTCATATTACACTGTTATGAGAAAGATAGGAAAATTAGCTGCTATGGATCCAGCAACATAGTATAATACTTAATCCTTTGCTGACGAGAATGAGTTTGATAACGTAGCCGTAGACTGTACAAATGCTTCAGCGTGCGAAATGACTTGCAAGCTGAAGACAAAGCTGACAATTCTGAGGTCAGTCCTATAATTAATGCTATGGTGACTCCAACTACTAATCGAGTACCTGCTTCACCTGCTATGTTACACTTAGTGTTACAGAAGATGAATGAAATGTCCACTAACATGTCCACTATTAATAATAATATATCCAACTTAAGTAATGAAGTGTCTACTTTACATAATGATTGGTTGGTTAGTTGATTTGGTGGGAAGGGGGGACCAAACAGCGAAGTCATCTGTCCCATCGGATTAGGGAAAGTTGGGGAAGGAAGTCTGCTATTCCCTTTCAAAGGAACCATCCCGCCGTTTGCCTGAAGCGATTTAGGGAAATCACCGGAAACGTAAATCAGGATGGCCGGACGCGGGTTTGAACCGCCGTCCTCCCGAATGCGAGTCCAGTGTACTAACCACTGTGCCACCGTCCCCATTTTTACATAATGAAATATGTACTAAAAATGAAATGACCACCTAACATAGTGAAAAGAGTACTAAAACTGAAATAACCACCTTACATAATGAAATTTACACAGGCTATTTGTAAGTTGTCTGCTGATATACAGAGCGGATCAAAAAGACTCATCCGATCTGGCACGTCTATATTTCTGAAAATAATAAACATATACAATGAATTTTGTTTTTAGGTGAATGGGAAACTTAAACTTTTTTTTCATACCTATTCATGGGTGGTCAATATGCCCACTTGAGATGCACGGCATATGTCAATGCGGTATTCAAATCGTTCCCACATTGCAACGAGTATGTCTTGAGTTACAGCTTCCACAGCTGCTGTTATAAAATGTCCCAGTTCATTCATTGTTATTGGTAAGGGAGGCACATAAAGAGAGTCTTTTGTAACCCCCTCCCCCCCCCCCTTCCCATAATAAATAACCACATAGTCAGGTACGGTGACTTCGAAGGCCAATAATGTAAAGCTGAATCATTTGTTCCAGTGTGACTGATCCATCGTTCAGTGTTCCTTTGATTTAAAAATTCCTGCACTCCCAGATGCCACTATGGCGGTGCCCCATCCTGTTCGTAAATGAAGTCGTTAGAATCAGTCTCCAACTATGGGAAATGAAGTCCTCGAGCATATCGAGATATGTGCTTCCTGTAACAGTGTTCTCAGTAAAGAAAAATGGACCATACACCTTTGGATTGGATTGGATTGTTTAGAGGAAGAGACCAAACAGCGAGGTCATCGGTCTCATCGGATTAGGGAAGGACGGGGAAGGAAGTCAGCGGTGCCCTTTCAAAGGAACCATCCCGGCATTTGCCTGGAGTGATTTAGGGAAATCACGGAAAACCTAAATCAGGATGGCCGGACGCGGGATTGAACCGTCGTCCTCCCGAATGCGAGTCCAGTGTGCTAACCACTGCGCCACCTCGCTCGGTCATACACCTTTTTCCGCGAAACTGCACAAAACATATTAAATTTTGGAGAGTCCCTCTCATGCTGCACAACTTCAAGTGGTTGTTCTGTATCCCATATTCTAACATTACGAGGGTTCACCTTTCCACTTAAATGGAACGTTGCCTCGTTGCTAAACACTAAACGGGAAAAAAAACTTTCAACCTCTATCTTGCGAAGAACGAAATTACAGAACTCCAGACGTTGTTGTTTGTCACCTTCACGAAGAGCTTGCAGTAGCTGAATTTTGTATGGTTTCATTTGTAAACGTCGACGCAACACACGGCAGACGGACATCGGGGGCATGTTGAGCTGTCGAGCAGCACGGTGAACTGATTTCTGTGAACTCCTTATGGAACTATGGAGGACGCGTTCGACGTCTGTGTCAGACACTCGGGAACGGCCCGGCGATACAGCGTGTTTCTCGGAATTGTTCGTGCCATCGTCTCATGTCTGTGCTGTAAGAGGATCCACACCATACCTAGAACGGAAGTCACGCTGAACGGTTATTACTAACCCACACTGCTCAATACGTAGAACGCAAAACGCTTTCTGTTGTCCCGACGCCATTTTTACTAGAACTGAAGTGGGCGCGCACTGGTGCTACCTAGCGGGAAAGATGTAAAACTCGAGAGTTTGCTCTTTCCAACATCACATTGTTCACGCACATATCTCAAATAACATAATAGTTACAATATTTTCAAATCGTATGATTCTTTTTGATACACCCCGTTTAAACTAAATTTGTTGAATTGTCCACTAAATCAAGTTCTGCAAATCATGATGGGCTTCGTAACGAAATTTCTTCACAAATAGCGGATTTGTTTGCGGATGTATCAAAATTAACAGATGATTGAGCCTAGCAAATTTGTTGCTGTAACAAAATGAGATGTCGTTCTGACAAAATGAAATGAGTGCTGAAGCAGGTACATTGAAAGATGCAATCTACGATTTGCCTAGTAAGATGAAACGATTGTCTGAAAATCAGAATCTGCATACAGTTTAAAACTTAACGGAGAAAAATTCACTGCTGAACAACAAGCTAACGTTTAACTGCAATTAGGTGCACAGCTAGGCAACTCTGATAAATGTTATTGTCAATGGCTTTCCAGGAAGAATAAGTTTGTAAATGAAAATTTAGATTCTGAACTGCCATGCGTAGTTCAGCAATCTCTAATTGAGCTACTGTTACAAGGAAGTAGTCTAGATGAGGTTGTTAATTCAAAAATTAAACAGTGTAAGACCATAGTAGATAGAGATTTCCCACGGTGGCGAGAGAAATGCTAGAAATATTAGCCAACGTGAAGCTGCTATGACCAGAACAGACAGAAATGCTAGTCCTGTGCTTTGTAGACAAGAGTAAAGAAAATGATACGGGAAATGACTGAATCATAGTGGTATGTCACCTGGCAATGGTATAGGTGCAACACAGCAATTTTCATTCGTCCTAGATGAAAGCCTACTTAAACATAGACACTTTCGAGCATTCATTCCTGAGAATAAAGTATGTATTCTGTTGTATTCAGTAAGGTATTAGAAATGTACTGCCCAGGTCATGGACTAACAAACAGATGAAATTATAGTTATTTAAAGGTTTCATACAAGGGAGATACGCTCTCTGTACCACTGCAACAGCTGAGAGTTGCCAAGATTCTGCTCAGTTTGAGCAGCCTTTTGTAGCAAAATGTTGGTCTAGTGCGATGCAACGAAATACTTAGGAAAGACTTCTTTAACCCAGAGCCCTTTAACAGCAAATACGGCAGCCTCCATAAGTACACCGAAAAGTATACGAACAAGACCACGTACTAGGGTGAGCTGGTTTCTAACCGGTACATATTCAGAACTTTGAATCCTAAATTGTCTTGGGGGATACGGGATAACCAGTGCAAGTACCAGAAAACGATCTTATTTTATGTCGTTCGTGGATTCTCATGACCTCATACAAGAGGATTCAAGAGAAAACGATCACCACGATAATGGTGTGACACTATCTTCGCCGCCATGAGCGCAGTGGCATCACCACAGTGGCCTGGGAGGTAATAAGGTACATTACACGGCACAATCAGGACCACCTCAAAAGAGAAATTTGCGGCAAATAGATAGTGGCCCACCAGGGAATAAAAAAGAAAATGAAGTGACAGTCAAAACTATATGGGTTTTTATGGGAATGGGATTGACCACTGGCCAAATCAACATAATAACTGGTACAATAATAACTACAACAACCACCGATGGACTACACTTGTGAGAAATGATGAACAACAACAAACACACAATAATGATAACAGACCACAGATTCAGGAGTCACTGGTACGTACACATACTTTTAAAGAAAATTGGCGGACTCAACATCTGTCCCTCAAACATAAGGTCAGCGAACTACACACGGTCACATTACGTCCTCAACTGCTGACTGTGGGATGGTCCGTGGTAACGTAGGAAATACAATTAAGATCTGTGATACAACGGTGATAGCGATCTCAGGGAAGAATTAGTAATCAGTCATTTGAAGTGTCATGAGATAAGCAAAGAAATCGTACAGGCTACTATATATGCCTTAGTAGGAGGTATGCCAATTGACATTGTGTTTGATACAGGTGTGATGGTAAGAATTATCTCCACCAGTTTATATAATATAATAAGACAGTCTACAAAGGTACCCAACTGCCCAGTCCAGAGCTGTTGAATTCTGGGCCCTATCGGAGCTAAATCGTTAAATGTCAGAATCCAAGCACAGGTAGAAGTAAGATTAGGAAATGGACAGGTACTAAGCTCATTCCTAGTCACAAATGGACTAACAATCGAGTGCATTTTGGGCCTAGACATTTTACATGAGAAGGACGCAATAAGAGAGTTCTCCACCGGCCAATGCTATGTAAGTGTCGATAATGAAGAATCACAAAAGATCTGGTAAAGACGAAAGAGAATCATGGTAAGTACTGCCAAGGAATAAAAGTTAACTTAATTAAAACCGAAACAGCACCCATCCGTAACACATCCACACAAAGTAGCCAAACTGATGAAACAAAGTAAAGTAACTGAGTCTAAACTGTTGACTCATAACATAAAGATTATTGTTGAAGTACATGCATGTCTTTGGTAAGAAACCTTATATCAGAAACACGTATCAATCTCATGAGAACGTCCATACCTATGAAGTTTATTGCTACAGTACATATTCCATCCAATGATCTAAGAAAGCAGGAGTTAACAGTGAAATAAAATAGATGCTGGAGTTGCGCAAAATTGAACCATCAATGTCCGTTGTTAGCTGTTGCAAAACCTGGAGGCAATGTTTCTTTGGTTTTGGGTGGAACGTCAGTTAGCTAAATTATCATTCCTGTGTGAACTATCCCAGAGCATTTAGAAGAGCAATTACACATTTTTTTTAAGTTCTATTCCCCACCAGTACTGACATGCAAAGTACCTACCGACGAGTGAGATTTAATGAAAAATCTAGGAAAAACACAGCCTTTATTTTCGCTGGTAGGAACTAGCAATTATGTGTGCTGCCATTCGGTTTAAATATAAGCTCAAGTGTATTCATAACTGCACTGGATACAGTATTGGGACCTGAACTACTTGACCAAGTTACTCTGAACGTTGATTATATGCTGGTAGTTACACAAACCTAAGAAGAACACATGAAGTTACACAGTTACTAGAAGAGGTTCTACCCAGATTTTCAAAGGCAAGAGTAACAGCTAACTTACAAAAATCTATATTTGTCAGGGAAAATATTAAATTTATTGGTTATATTATTACCTCTATTGAAATAATACCCGGCTCTGACAAGATCAGTGCCATTAAAAATTCTCCATACCAACACACTAAGAATCAGATTAGAGTATCCTTGGGCTTATGCTAATTTTTTCATAGATTTGTACCTCATCAGCTTTTGAACAGTTCAACAGGCCTTTTAAAGAAAAATGCACCATTGATCTGGGCAAGTGACTATGATGTATTAAAAGAAGCTTTAGTAAGTTTCGGTATTCAGCAGCATCATTACATGAATAAAGATTTCTGTCTAGTTACTGATGGATTACTTTCTGAACTAAGAGATTGCATATTGCAGATTCATGAGCAAATCCGGCCCGTGTGGCCGAGCGGTTCTAGGCGCTTCATTCTGGAACCGCGCGACCGCTACGGTCGAAGGTTCGAATCCTGCCTCGGGCATGGATGTGTGTGATGTCCTTAGGTTAGTTAGGTTCAAGTAGTTCTAAGATCTATGGGACTGATGACTTCAGATGTTAAGTCCCATAGCGCTCAGAGCCATTTGAACCATGAGGAAAAAAACTGAACTACCTACAAGGAAAGAAAATTATAGTCTACTGTGACCGTCAAGCACTGAGTTTTCTCATGACCTGCAAGTTACTACACACCCACATATCACACTGGTCTTTGCTCCTTCAAGAATATAATTACGAGACCGTTTACAAAATGGAAGTGACAAAATTGCAGCCGATGTGTTATCAAGATTACCACAAGGTTTGTCAGAATATACTAACCTAGTTGAACAAACAGCTGCTTATTGAGTACTGTTAACGCAAGGTGGATACTATCGTCAGTATTACTTTGACCTGTGCAAGAACATGGCTGAGTTAAAGGATTCACACAATTATTGGCAAAAGATAAACGCATTAATTTCACAGGATTCAGTACACGGACTGAACAATCGCTACATTATATATAATGATCTCCTCTTTTGCAGGCGAAATCCTAACTTCGACACTTGGTGTGCTTGCATTCTTAGTGGGTATGAAGAGACATTAATCTGACATATCCATAATTCCTGCTGTCGTTATGGAACATCTGAACGTGTACAGAAAATCAGCTTATATTGTTATTTTCCGAGCATGAACAATCGTGCGCAAAGTTACTAAAAACTCGTCTTTTTTGTCCAGAATCTAAACCCACTAATAAATCACGTCCTCACGTCCCACGCAGTTTCATCCCACGAGACCAAAGCAACCACTCTAGAGGACGTTACCAGTCATCTCCCCTCGCAAGGGGAGGAGTCGGTAAACTTGCCACGTTGTTATACGACAATGCATCTAATTTACTTGTCACACTTAGAAAACATTCCTATGAGAACATGGCATTAAACAGATATTAATCTTATTCTTTCATCCAGGAAGAAATCCAAGTGAACGTGTTTTCAGAGAGTTCAGTACGTTCATTAGGACATATGCAGAGACTCACCAAACAAAATGGTTAGAATACATTTTTGAACAGATGATAAACAATCTTCCTTTTCATAACACACAATTTACTCCAGCACATCTGAAAAGTAAATCCAGAACGAAAAATGAACGGACACATCTGCTACCTAGCGCATGCAGGAAAGAATGTTCTTGGGAGGAAAAGATAAGGAAACTATTAATTACACTTACACAACAGGCACGCTAACGTAAATTACAGTATGATAGGGAATTACGATAAATTCAGACTTGCTAAGTAGTAGACTACGTTATTTTAAGAACAAGAAAGTCATCGCATCTGCACAAGAAAAATTTTAAGTGCCAACTTCTGAACTGGATCTTATAGGGCTGTATAAATACCACGTCCAGGGAGCTGCGCGGGATAGCCACGCGGTCTAAAGGCGCCTTGTCACGTTTCGCGCGGCTTCCCCCGTCGGAGGTTCGAGTCCTCCCTCGGGCATGGATGTGTGTGTTGTCCTTAGCGTAAGTTTGTGTAAATTAGGTTAAGTAGCTTGTAAAACTAGGGATCGATAACCTCAGCAGTTTGGTCCCATAGGAACTTACCACAAATTTCCAGGGAGCTATCATCTGGCTTATCCTAGAGGTGATAAACTACAGGAATTATACTCGCATCAGGATTTAAAGAAATATTTTCATAATTAATGAGTCTTAATTTTTTATGCGAACTTATGTTTAAATGTAATCTTGAAGGTAGTTTGTAACCATTTAAGACGTGATATCTACAGGAGTTATGATCGACTAGGAAGAAAGGTGCCTTAACGAGGTTATGGGAGAATACTGTTATTTAGATGATAATATTTAGGTACTCGAGATAAGAGGAAACCTAAAAAAGTAGATATTCAGTTGAACATAACACTCGTCTCTTAACATTAATCTGAAAGAGACCTAACCAGGCGTAATGCTGCCTTGACCTTTGGAATATTTACCAATTTGTATATAAGAATGAAAATAGTAATAACAACAATATTCATAAGTAAGATCACTACCTGAAGACACACAGGGAGGTATGCTGACCTCGGTAATTAGTATAAGTGCAGAATATTATCAGTACTATTCATATCAAAGCCATGTAAACATTAGGATAAGAGCTTAAGCAAGCTTTGCCTGGCTATTGTACTTTGATGTCTCACGAGCTATATGTATGAGTATAGATACTGCTCGCGTTTGAGCGTTTGTTTTACTACGTTTCCGTCTCCCTTCATACTTTGTTTTCTGTTAATCTGACATTCCATACAGAGAGTAAATTTTTATCCTGTTATAGGCTGTGTTGTTCTACCATGAGTAAATATGATATTTTTCTGGAACAATGTAAGATGAATCAGGACACTTTCGCTTGTAGGAATCTAAAAAATGACTATAAATATCGATATTCAATAACCTATAGAAAATATTCTTGCGAGAAGGTACATACGTAATTAATTTGTAAGTAGTTTGCCTAAAACATTAAATTACAAGATCTTAGAATACGTGCGGGAAAACTACCAGAGCATGAACTGTCAAATGATAATAAACTATGTTATGAAGAAGCACGACTTCAAAGAACTGCTGCAATAGTGAATACGATAGGCGCCAGAATAGTGACGGAAGCGTAGTATATAAAGTTCGACGGTACAGCTGAAGTAGCAGTGTCGGAACATGTTATTATGGACGACAATTTTAATGTTGGTGTTTCCATTGTGCCTGAACTGTACTTAGCTTGTGATGTACTTAGCGACTCATCAATTATTTCTGGTGTCGTGTGGAAATGGTGGGAGTTGGAATCCGTGTAAGCTGTGGCACCGTTTCAAATAAGCCATGAGCACTCGTCAAAGGAATTCCGCGCAGCTGTCGAGCAACGGCCAATTGTGTACTGAACTCGAGTTAACCGCAATGAGTTGTGTGGCGTAAGTTCTGGTTCTCGGTGGCATTAGATGGTACACCATTAGTATTGACTTAAATTCTGAATCAGCCATGATGAGGAAATTTACCAAGGACGCTCACATTGCGCATGCCAGACTATTAAAAAATCATCATCTAGAGTGAATGCAATCATTCGTAACCAATGTGACAATCGAAACAGTGAAGGCATAGTGTAATCATAATAAGCTTACACATTTCCCACATTCAATACGGATCCATTAACTGTGTAGTAAATGTGTGTGTAAATATAATTTCCATTTTATGTAAAATTTTATCTGTATAACTGAACTAATCCTTTCTTACTACGTCCTGTAGGGGTCTTGCTCTAAGTAATAGTAATTCTATGGTAAGACTGTTTCATACACGCCAAACCCGATGAGCTGACTGAGATGACGTTGAGATATCGGACAAATCTAACTGATGTTTTCTGCGTACTGTTCCGCCTGATGACCGTCAATCCAGGGCTCGCTACCAAGATGGACCTAATGTCCATCATTAAATCTTTAAAATCAACAACATCTAGTGGGTATGAGGAAATATAAACAAAGTTAATTAAGTAATGTGATTCTGAGTTAAGTAAGACGTTTAGCTATCTGTGTAATCAGTTCTTTATCAGTGGAATATTTCCTGAATGGTTGAAATATGCTGACGTTAAACCACGCTTTAAGAAGGGATATAAAGAAATAGCATCAAATTTCCGTTCAATTTCACTTTTGCCCGCATTCTCAAAAATTTTAGAAAAAGTAATGTACAATCGGCTTTATAACCATCTTATCTCAAATAACATACTGTCAAAGTCGCAGTTCGGTTTTCTAAAGGGTTCTAAGGTTGAGAAGGCTATCTACACTTACAGTGAAAATGTGCTTAATTCATTACACAAAAAATTGCAGGAAACTGGTATATTTTGTGATCTGTCAAAGGCATTTGACTGTGTAAGTCACAATATCCTTTTAAGTAAATTAGAATATTATGGTGTAACAGTAAATGCTGCAAAATGGTTCAAATCTTATATATCTGGCAGGAAACAAAGGGTGTTATTAGGAAAGACATGTATTAAGCTATCCGGCATCGTCCAACTAGGAACTAATTACATGTGGGGTCCCACAAGGTCCCATTTTAGGGCCCTTACTTTTTCTTGTCTATATCAATGAGCTTTCATCAGTAACATTACCAGATGCCAAGTTCGTTTTGTTTGCCGATGATACAAACTTTGCAATAAATAGCAAATCAAGTGTAGTCTTAGAAAGATCGCCTAATAAAATATTTGTGGACAGTAATCACTGGTTCCTAGCAAATTCTTTGTCATTAAACTTTGAAAAAACACACTACATGCAGTTCAGAACTTGTAGGGGGTGTCCAACGAGTATATGCCACAACATACGATGACAAGCAGATAGAAGATGTGAACAGTGTTAAATTCTTGGGATTACAGTTTGATAATAAATTCAACTGGGGGGAGCACACCACAGAACTGCTGAAGCGTCTTAACAAATCTCTATTTGCAATGCGAATTGTGTCAGACATAGGGGATATAAAAATGAAAAATCTGGAAAATTATGCTTACTTTCATTCCATAATGTTATATGGGATTATTTTTGGGGTAATTCATCAAGCCAAGCTAAAGTTTTCCGCGTACAAAAACGTGCAGTAAGAGTTGTGTGTGTGGTGTGAACTCAAGAACATCCTGCAGAAGCCTGTTTAGGGAACTAGGGATACTAACTACTGCTTCTCAATATATTTATTCCTTAATGAAATTTGTCATTAAAAATATATCACTTTTTCGAACCAACAGCTCAATTCATGGAATCAGTACTGGAAATAAGAATAATCTTCACAAGGATTTAAAGGCACTTACTCTTGTACAAAAAAGTGTGCATTATTCAGGAACACACATTTTCAGTAACTTGCCAGCAGCCATAAAAAGCTTAAAAACCAACGAAATTCAGTTTAAGGGAAGCCTAAAGGATTTATTGGTGGCCAACTCCTTCTACTCCATTGATGAATTTCTCAGTAGAACCAACTGATTTGTGTGCATATATATAAAGTGCAATTAACTTCAAACAATTTCAGTGCAGTAATGTGATCATTGTAAATAAGTGTGTGTGTGTGTGTGTGTGTGTGTGTGTGTGTGTGTGTGTGTAAGTACAGTCTTACTTCTGCACCATTTCAGTGCAGTAATGTGTTCATTGTAAATAAGTATTATAGTAGTTCTATTATATGTTTATTACCTCATAAATAAATAAAAATTTTATTTTAAATTCAGTGCATTAGTGTTTGTAAAATGAGTCTTTCATTTAGTGTTCATTAAAAAAAATGACGATCAGTCCACTTGGGACCTGTGGAAGGTACATTAGCTTATTTGTTTCAGTTGCAAATATTTGTCATGTATTATTGTTTTTCTGACATGTTCTACATCCTGGAGGACCTCCTCACTACGGATCAATTGGAATGAAAGTAAATCTAATGTAATCTAATCTAAACACAGGCGAGTGACGTCGCCTGTGCCATTTGTTTGGCACCATTTCCCGTGGTCATCATCTTCTGTAACATGAATCTGATCCTGACATCTTCTACCCCAAAGATTAGAAGATTACTCATCATACCGCACGAAACAATGCAATCAGTTTGTGGCTAACCCACAGTGACCGGAACACATGAAAAGCACGAGCAACAATAACGAAAGGTGCAAAGAGTATATAATGAACAAAATATGTGTTGGGATTCTAAACTGATAAATGCTGAAATGCCACCACGGTGCGATCATAAAATGTTTTTAAATGTCAACTGTAGACTATGATTCGTACGTTCTTTTACATATTATGTTTAAACAGAAATTTATTCATAAATCGTTAAACTAACATGAAGTGACAGCTTTATTTAACTAACTGGTAAAATAACATTTGTTGAATAATTTTTGTACTTGTCATAATGCAAATATTATGTATATGTCCTACGTCATGTTAAAGCCCCGCCCCACCCACCCCCACCTACCACCCCCAATGGCACTTTGAATTGCTACTTCAAGATGATGTAACTCTTGTCATAGACATTCAAGGGGACGATACAACATATTTTATCGATTCGATTATGAGACCATCACTTATATATCTTTCCACAATTTAAATCGTCTTTTTTCGGCTTTTATCTTCTGCTATCTTGAAAGTAAGATTTCCTTTGCAGTACTCTTAAGTTACTTGCTAATAATTACCATAATTTTGGCAGACTATGAGCTTATGTTTATTTCACACACCTGTCCCGTAGACAAGGCTATTTGTATGATAGCGTTTTATGTTTCGGCTTTAACCATCTGCTGTGAAGCATGCTTTCGGTGATGTGGTGACTATGCGTAAACCACATACTATTACATGATTAATTATCTCGTTTATTTTAGAGCCTGCAGTCTGAATTGCCTTAAATTCGAAATCAATTTTTATTACTGTACACTGCGATATATTTCATCACGTTGTACTGCCATTTCACACGGTCGCACGTCATCCGGCTTCTTGCTATCCGCTGGCGAATTCTGCGCCCGCATTCGTCTCGCAACGTGAAAACGAATGATAATACATGCAAAATCATCTACAGAGGGATTTTTAGTCAGCATGCATATTTCACTTTAAAACTGATTAGACTCATTTCTTATCCCACTGCAGCTCTTGTAGTGTGAGGGGAGTCAGAAGACCGCTACAACCGAACCATGGAATGGTTCCATTCAAAACTAATCACCACACACGCTAAGACACGTATCCCCCTGGGTGACGACACTATCAACGTCCGTTTCGTTGAAAGCGGACAATAGGTGGTGGATTAACAACCGCACCCTCTCTTGCACTTCCTCGTCCATCCGAAACCGACGTCCACGGAAGTCTATCTTCAGGTCGTGAAAGTTGTGAAAATCATACGGTGAATCATCCGGGCTGTACGGAGAATGATGCAGAGTTTCCCATCGTAGCCCTCATCCGATTGCCAGTGTGGGGCAGGCCTTATCATACAACAAGATGATTCCGACTGACAGCATTTCGATAGCCCTATGGCAAACGACGAAGACAGCAGCGGAAATATCCCACATCTACCACGTCAGAGAAATCCAAAGCTGTTCACACAAGTTCCGGTAAGGTCATGAAGAACTACTTTTTCGACTGCGAGGGCTAAGCTTCAGCGATTTAGTTAGAAAGCACTGCAACATCCTCCGTACAGCGCGGATCCTTCAACGTGTGATTTTAATATGTTTTGTACAGTTTCGCAGGAAAAGGTGTATGGTCCATTTTTCTTTGCTGAGAACACTGTTACAGTAAGCACATATCTCGATATGCTTGAGGACTTCCTTTTCCCATAGTTGGAGACTGATTTGTTACATGTTCTAAATGTTCTGCCAATAAACGCAGTCTTTGGTTCGCCTTCGTCACAGCTTTTTCTGTGATGGTTTTACTTTAAGTTGTTCGCAATGCTAATCTCGAGGTATTTATTGAATCTGCAACCTTCAAATTTGTATCAATGTAGATGTATATGTAGATGAAGAGGGCTACTTAGATTGTCTTCTAATAAATTTTATATACATTAAGAACAGCAGATTGCCCATAATACCTACTTTAGGTATCCCAGTTCTCCCATCGATTTAACTACAAGACTTTCCGTCAGTTGCTACGAACTGTGATCTTGACGGGAAATCACGGATACAGTTGCACAACTGAGACTGTACTCCACAGGCACACAATTTTATTAGAAGCTGTTTGTGAGGAACGGTAACAGAAGCCTTTTGGAAGTCTAGAAGTAGAGTACAAGATCCCCTTTCTTTTGTATTCATTACTTCATGTGTATAAAGAGTCAACTGTGCTACAAAGTCACACTACAAAGCGATGTCATTGACAAGGGTCTAAAATTCAGCGGATTATATTTTCTTTCTTGTGTTTCGGTGGAAACAGTGCAACTCTCCTGTCTTTAGGTATGGATCTTTCACTGAGCGATCGACAGTTTGTTATCGCTAAGCATGGAGCTATTATATCGGCATGCCCCGAAAGGACCCTAATTGGCATACAATCTGGTCTGGAAGACTTTACTCTGTTAAGTAAGTTGCTTCGGTGCTTTCTAAATGTAGCAGCAAAAACATGATTAAATAATTCAGTTGAAGAGGCAAGACAGGGTATTAAAAAGTCAGTCCCCAAAACTTTCAGAAATTACAAGTGCCACAACACCCTTCGCTGAAATTAAAAATTTTAAAAACCCATAAGCTCATACGGTGTTAAATATGTGAAATCTGCAAAATGCTGAATAGATCGCTGAGGATAATGTCATTGACTGAATGCTAGCTGACTTTATTATTCCAATATTCCGCGTTTCGGACATTGGCATCATCAGATATCCTGAAACATCGTGTTGTACATAGATACAAAAGTTATATGATGTAATAGTAATGATGATAAGCAGACTCGTTACTACTACGACATGTAAATGAAATGTCGTGTGGCTAGGGCCTCCCGTCGGGTGCAAGTCTTTTGGGCTGACGCCACTTCGGCGACTTGCGTGTCGATGGGGATGAAATGATGATGATTAGGACAACACAACACCCAGTCCCTGAGCGGAGAAAATCTCCGACCCACTGCAATTCACACCCAAGTGCGTGGCAGAGGGTTCATCGAACCACCTTCATACCACCTCTTCACTACTCCACTCTCGAACGGCGCGCGGAAAAATGGAACATCCAAATACCTCCGTTCGAGCTCTGATTTATCATCCTCCACTACGACGATCATTTCTCCATACGTAGGTTGGTGTCAACTAAACATTTCCGCACTCGGAAGAGAAAGTTGGCGATTGAAATTTCGTAAATACATCTCGCCACAAAGAAAACCGCCCCTGCTTCAGCGACCGCCACCCCAACTCGCGCATCACATCAGTGACACCCCCACCCCCACTGCCCGACAACACGAAACGAGCCACCCCCCCCCCTACACCCCCTCGATGTCCTCCGTCAATCCCATGTGGATGACTTCGCACTTTTCTCTATGTAGTGCCAACCGCCACCTTTCGCACCACACAGAAATTCTCTCCAGACCATTCTGCAATTAGAACTAATCGTCCGATGACTTTACCAGACGGCAAACTACAGCGTCATCTGGAAACAATCGAAGGAGGCCGCCCAGACTATCACCCAGATCATCCATGCAAATCAGGAACAGCAGAGGGCCCACGACACTACCCTGCGGAACGCCAGGTATCACTTCTGTTCTACTCGATGATTTACCGTCTATCACCACGAACTGCGACCTCTCAGAGAGGAAACCACGAAACCAGCAACAAAACCGAGACGAGACGACACTCCCCATGCACGCAATTCGATTGATAGTTGCCCGTGAGGAACGGTATGAAAAGTCCTCCGGAAATCCAGGAACATGGAATCGATCCTAGATCCCCCGTCGATAGCACTCGTTACTTCATGGGAACAAAGAGCTAACTGTGTTGCACAAGAACGATATTTTCCGAATACGTGCTGGCCATGTATCAACAAGTCATTCTCCCCAAGGCGACTCACAATACTCGAGCACAGTACATGCTCCAAAATCCCACCGCAAATCGACGTCAGTGATACGGGTCTTCAATTCAATGGGTTACTCCTATTTCCTTTCTTGAATACTGGTGTGACCTGTGCTACTTTCCAGTCTTTAGGAACAGACCTTTCGTCAAGTGAGCGGTTGTATAGGATTGCTAAGATCTTAGGCCAGTAAGGAAGGTTGGAAGATTAGGTTTAACGACCCGAGCTTACGCCAGCAATTAGTTACAGTCAAATTGCACGTCAACTAAACGCATGTCATGCAGGAATGCTCCTTTCCCCTCATCGGTATATGGCTAAGTAGTTCTCAAGTCATAAGTACAAAATTATCTTTACGTTTAATCTCTTCCTCCTGCTCTGCCGGCCGGAGTGGCCGTGCGGTTCTAGGCGCTACAGTCTGGAACCGCGTGACCGCTACGGTCGCAGGTTCGAATCCTGCCTCGGACATGGATGTTTGTGATGTCCTTAGGTTAGTTAGGTTTAAGTAGTTCTAAGTTCTAGGGGACTGATGACCACAGCAGTTAAGTCCCATAGTGCTCAGAGCCATTTTGAACCTCCTGCTCTCATGAACATACATGGGCCAGTCACATGCTCAACATGTCAGCCATCATTCGCTAACAATGCCTGTAGTCGCGGGACAATATTGTGAACAGCACTCTGCAACATGTCATTACGTATAGTGAGAAACTGCGGTCAGTGGTTGTCTTTTAGCATCCCTAATGACATCGGGCGGTCGCGATAGACTTGTGACTTCGGGAAATCCCACAATCAGTAACGACACGGACTGAGATCTGGGGATCTGGGAGGTCGAGCATGACGTAAGTGACAGCTCATCGCGCAGTCCTATCTAAGCAATGTGCGCAAAAGGTCTTTCACACGTGTAGCAATGTGATGGGGTGGAGCGCCATCCTGCATTAAAGTTGTATCTCCGAGCAGGTGTTTATCAGCCGGGCTAGGGATGCTGCGATTCTGTGACCTATCGGCGTATGTCATACCCGTTTGCATGGCATTCCATCGCGCTGATCACGCAGCTATTGGGGCGGACGCTACAACATGTAACTTTTGTATCTCTGTGTAACATGATGATCCTGCATATTTGATGATGGCCATGTGGGAAACGCTTAATATTACAGTAATAAAGTCAGCTCGCATGCAGTCAATGACTTTTTTCTCCTCGATTTATTCAGCATTTACAACACTGCACACATTTTTCAACATGGCCGCATATTGTACCTCTGGTGACTTCATGGTTCAAATGGCTCTGATCACTATGGGACTCAACTGCTGAGGTCATTAGTCCCCTAGAACTTACAACTAGTTAAACCTAACTAACGTAAGGACATCACAAACATCCATGCCCGAGGCAGGATTCGAACCTGCGACCGTAGCGGTCTTGCGGTTCCAGACTGCAGCGCCTTTAACAGCAAGGCCACTTCGGCCGGCCGTGACTTCATGTTGCAGCTATGTTGTTTCATATGATGTTGACAGAATTTCAAGCAAAATTCTGAAAAATTGTTCCTGCTTACTAAGTAATGTCCTTAGTGACATCTGTAATGCCTCATTGGCACAGGAAATTTTTCCTCGCAGTTTAACATATTCAATTGTTAAACCTCTTCATAAGAAAGGTTACAAGAAAGACAAAACTAAATATTCCTTGGTGACATATTTTTCCAAAATATTCGAAAAGTAATGTTCTCAAGAGCAGTCTCGCATATAAGTAGCACAGTTCGGATTCCAGAATGGTTGCTCGACTTAGAATACTATTTATACACACACTCGTCAAATATTACAATCCATAAATAATAAAATATCAAATGGTTCAAATGGCTCTGAGCACTATGGAACTTAACTTCTGAGGTCATCAGTCGCCTAGAACTTAGAACTACTTAAACCTAACTAACCTAAGGACATCACACACATCCATGCCCGAGGCAGGATTCGAACCTGCGACCGTATCGGTTGCGCGGTTCCAGATTCATGCGCCTAGAACCGCTCGGGCACAGCGGCCGGCAATAAAATATCGTCAGCTGGTATTTTTTCTGGTCTTTCCAAGGCATTTGATTGTGTAGATAATGTTACACTCTTAGAAAAATTCACATTTTATGGAATTGTTTACTTCACACACAACTGGTTTGAATAATACTTGACAAACACAATGCAGTATTTAGTGCTGAATAATTCAAACAATATTGGAATGGTAGAAAATTGTAATGATTGGGAGGAATCACAGGGTTCAGTATCGGACCCTGTTCTACTCCTTACACAGGATATCTCTCCTAAGCGCCGTCAGGATCATTTTCTCTGGTGTTTCGGCTGACATTTGCGATTTCCGTTTCTTGCAATGTGTAGCTCGTGTCAACCTAAACAAAGTCTTTCATGCGATCCCCATTACTGACGAAACGCGTCGGTTTGTTTCCCATTAGGAATAAAATTATTTTTAAAGGGAAATTTTACGTGACCATTCGACTCAATGGTCCTAAAATAGTCTAGTGCGATATTTGGTTTACCGATAGGTATTGGCAGGGACAGCAAAACACGAAGAAAATCCAGTACTCCAGCAGCGATAGCCATACAACAACACTGTTCAGTTGTCGCTGGAGTACCCTGATAACATACAGTGGGAAAATGAAAGTCATTGACAACTTTGTCCTAGGTAGAACTGACTAATCAGTTATATACACTCTAAAACTTAAAAAAAAAGACATGCCAGGAAGGAATTATTCGAATGGGGTGGAGATCGGCAGATGTAACGTACATGTACAGACAAACAGAAAAATTGGATGATCTATTCAACAGGAAGAGCTTCACAAATTCAGCGAGTCAATAACGGTTCGTCAAACTTTGGCCCTTACACAAGCAGTTATTTGGCTTGGCATTGATTGATAGAGATGCTGGATGTCCTCCTGAGGGATATCGTGCCACATTCTGTCCAATGGCGCGTTAGATCTTCAAACTCCGAGCTGGTTGGAGGGCCCTGCCTATAATACTCCAAACGTTCTCAGTTGGGGAGAGATACGGCTGGCCAAGATAGGGTAGGGCAAGTAGGGCAAGCACGAAGACAAGCAGTTGTAAGGGCTCAACGGATGACAGCCCAAGGGGTCCTGCTATGAAATGAACCGGCACCCCAGACAAATCACTTCTGGCTTTTGGGCCATATGGCGGCCGACTGTCAGGATGGAATCCCCCAGCTATCCGGGGTGTCTCCATACACAGCTTCGGCCTCGAATCTCGCTGACTGGAGTAGAATTATCTTCAGTGATGAGTCCCGCTTCGAACTAAGCCCCAATGATCGGTGGAAACTTGCCTGGAGATGACCCAGACAATGGTATGATATCAATCTGATTGTCGTTCGCCATACAGCAACACATTCAGGAGTGATGGTCTGGGGAGCCATTGCATTTAATAGCAGGACCTCTTTGGTTGCCATTCGCAGCACCCTTACAGCACTGCCCTACATCGACGATATTCTACGTCCTCTTTTGTTGCCCTTCTTGGCAAGCCATCCTGGGCTTACATTTCAGTAAGAAAATGCACTCCAGCACACGACGAGAGTTTCTACTGCTTGTCTTCGAGCTTGCCAAACCATGTCTTAGCCAGCAACGTCGCCGGATCTCTGCTCAATTGAGAACGTTAGAAGCATTATCGGTAGGAACCTCGAAAACAACTCGGGATTTTGAAGATGTAACTTGTCAACTAGACAGAATTTGACACCAGAGGCCAGAGGACATCCAACAACAGTGTTACTGACATGCTCAGTTCTTGAAGCTCTTTCTTTTGAAGAAATCATCCATTTTTTCTGAAATTACAATCAATTACAATGAATTAAAGATGGCTCCGCCTTTTTGCTAGCACACGAATTATTGTCACTTGTAAAAAGGCGGCTCCATCCTTAATTCATTATCGTTCTTCTGCAAGCACGGGAACTGAGCGCAAAACTTCGTTGGGATGCATGTTCTAATCACTTGTTTGTCTGTACATCTATATCATATCTACCGATTTCAGCACCATTCAGGTAACTTCTTCGTCGTGCGTCGTTTTTTTCTCCTTAGAGTGTATGTATTTGAATTTTTTTCTTACACTTATGAATGTCGAATAACAATTATATTGAACAAAGCACCAAAAAAATGGCACAAAGGCTTCAATCCAGAGCCAACGGTGGAGTGTACACGAAAGAAGCTACCTTCATTGTCAGTTCAACGTAACTGTTAGACTTTCGTTAAGAAACGTACAGGGTAGTTATAATTAAACTTTCGCTACTTGAGGTAGTGTAGAGGGAAAACTATTTACTGTATGGATACCCAACTTTATACACTACTGGCCATTAAAATTACTCCATCACGAAGATGACGTGCTACAGACGCGAAATTTAACCGACAGGAAGAAGATGCTGTGATATGTAAATGATTAGCTTTTCACAGCATTCACACAAGGTTGGCGCCGGTGGCGACACCTACAACGTGCTGAGATGAGGAAAGTTTCCAACCGATTTCTCATACACAAACAGCAGCTCATCGGCGTTGCCTGGCGAAAAGTAGTTGTGACGCCTCGTGTAAGGAGGAGAAATGCGTACCATCACGTTTCCGACTTTGATAAAGGTTGGATTGTAGCCTTTCGCGATTGAGGTTTATCGTATCGCGACATTGCTGCTCGCGTTGGTCGAGATCCAATGACTGTTAGCAGAATATGGAATCGGGGGGTTCAGGAGGGTAATACGGAACGCCGTGCTGGATCCCAACGGCCTCGTATCACTAGCAGCTGTGATGACAGACATCTTATCCGCATGGCTGTAACGGATCGTGCAGCCACGTCTCGATCCCTGAGTCAACAGATGGGGACGTTTGCAACACAACAACCATCTGCACGAACAGTTCGACGACGTTTGCAGCAGAATGGACTATCAGCGCGGAGACCATGGCTGCGATTACCCTTGACGCTGCATCACAGACAGGAGCGCCTGCGATAGTGTACTCAACGACGAACCTGGTGCACGAATGGCAAAACATCATTTTTGCGGATGAATCCAGGTTCTGTTTACAGCACCATGATGGTCTCATCCATGTTCGGCGACATCGCGGTAAACGCACATTGGAAGCGTGTATTCGTCATCGCCATACTGGCTATCACCCAGCGTGATGGTATGGGGTACCATTGGTTACACGTCTCGGTCACCTCTTGTTCGCATTGACGGCACTTTGAACAGTGGACGTTGCATTTCAGATGTGTTACGACCCGTGGCTCTACCCTCCATTCGATCCCTGCGAAACCCTACATTTCAGCAGGATAATGGACGACCGCGTGTTGCAGATTCTGGATACAGAAAATGTTCGACTGCTGCCGAGGCCAGCACATTCTCCAGATCTCTCCCCAATAGAAAACGTCTGGTCAATGGTGGCCGAGCAACTGGCTCTTCACAATACGCCAGTCACTACTCTTGATGAACTGTGGTATCGTGTTGAAGCTGCATGGGCAACTGTACCTGTATACGCCATCCAAGCTCTGTTTGACTCAACGCCCAGGCGTATGAATGCCGTTATTAGTGCCAGAGGTGGTTGTTCTGGGTACTGATTTCTCAGGGTCTATGCACCCAAATTGCTTGAAAATGTAATCACATGTCAGTTCTAGTCTAATACACTCCTGGAAATGGAAAAAAGAACACATTGACACCGGTGTGTCAGACCCACCATACTTGCTCCGGACACTGCGAGAGGGCTGTACAAGCAATGATCACACGCACGGCACAACGGACACACCAGGAACCGCGGTGTTGGCCGTCGAATGGCGCTAGCTGCGCAGCATTTGTGCACCGCCGCCGTCAGTGTCAGCCAGTTTGCCGTGGCATACGGAGCTCCATCGCAGTCTTTAACGCTGGTAGCATGCCGCGACAGCGTGGACGTGAACCGTATGTGCAGTTGACGGACTTTGAGCGAGGGCGTATAGTGGGCATGCGGGAGGCCGGGTGGACGTACCGCCGAATTGCTCAACACGTGGGGCGTGAGGTCTCCACAGTACATCGATGTTGTCGCCAGTGGTCGGCGGAAGGTGCACGTGCCCGTCGACCTGGGACCGGACCGCAGCGACGCACGGATGCACGCCAAGACCGTAGGATCCTACGCAGCGCCGTAGGGGACCGCACCGCCACTTCCCAGCAAATTAGGGACACTGTTGCTTCTGGGGTATCGGTGAGGACCATTCGCAACCGTCTCCATGAAGCTGGGCTACGGTCCCGCACACCGTTAGGCCGTCTTCCGCTCACGCCCCAACATCGTGCAGCCCGCCTCCAGTGGTGTCGCGACAGGCATGAATGGAGGGACGAATGGAGACGTGTCGTCTTCAGCGATGAGAGTCGCTTCTGCCTTGGTGCCAATGATGGTCGTATGCGTGTTTGGCGCCGTGCAGGTGAGCGCCACAATCAGGACTGCATACGACCGAGGCACACAGGGCCAACACCCGGCATCATGGTGTGGGGAGCGATCTCCTACACTGGCCGTACACCACTGGTGATCGTCGAAGGGACACTGAATAGTGCACGGTACATCCAAACCGTCATCGAACCCATCGTTCTACCATTCCTAGACCGGCAAGGGAACTTGCTGTTCCAACAGGACAATGCACGTCCGCATGTATCCCGTGCCACCCAACGTGCTCTAGAAGGTGTAAGTCAACTACCCTGGCCAGCAAGATCTCCGGATCTGTCCCCCATTGAGCATGTTTGGGACTGGATGAAGCGTCGTCTCACGCGGTCTGCACGTCCAGCACGAACGCTGGTCCAACTGAGGCGCCAGGTGGAAATGGCATGGCAAGCCGTTCCACAGGACTACATCCAGCATCTCTACGATCGTCTCCATGGGAGAATAGCAGCCTGCATTGCTGCGAAAGGTGGATATACACTGTACTAGTGCCGACATTGTGCATGCTCTGTTGCCTGTGTCTATGTGACTGTGGTTCTGTCAGTGTGATCATGTGATGTATCTGACCCCAGGAATGTGTCAATAAAGTTTCTTCTTCCTGGGACAATGAATTCACGGTGTTCTTATTTCAATTTCCAGGAGTGTATATTTGTCCAATGAATAGCCGTTTGTCATCTGTATTTCTTCTTGGTGTAGCAATTTTAATGGCCATTAGTGTAGCAATGATGGTCAGACTGTGCGCTGCAGGTATTGCGGCGTTATTAGTGTTAGTGTCATGATTTGCCGTTAGGCGCCAGCACTGGCACAGACACTTAGCGTTAAAACACAAGCGTCAATGTGCGTTACAGTTGCTGACAGTCAACAAGGTTCTGGACGATGTGAGCAGGGCTTCACTCGTAAAGTTGTTTTATAGGGATAGTATTGCTGCTCTTCGCGAGTATCGACGCAATGCTCGTGAGGTCACTCGGTTTCTCCGTATCGTATTTGGAGATAACCGAATCATTGGCCGATCGTTCCTAATTGTGTGGTCTCCAAGATTAGCTGGTTTGAACCCGTGCGATTTCTGGCTGTGGGGTTACCTTAAGGAAAGGTTTATCAGATGGGACACGAACACAAGTTGGAGGCTGAAAACTAGCATGACAAGGGCGCTAGCCAACATCCCACCTGAAATGTTCCGCATCTCCTTACAAATGTTTCCACAAAGTTTCATTATCCAAAGATCACTCGTTTTTCATGGGGGGTCGTATCATGAAGCGAAAATTTTATTGTAACCATTCTGTATACCTGAAATTAGTCTTCATTGCACATTGCAGTAACTCATAGTGTCTTGAATGTCTTAAACAGCTACTGTCATAGTCTTAATATCTTCGCTGCAGTCAGCCAGTTCTCTGACCAGTAATCTGATTGTGGCTTTGAGTTCAAATGGTTCAAATGGCTCTGAGCACTATGCGACTTAACTTCTGAGGTCATCAGTCGCCTGAAACTTAGAACTAATTAAACCTAACTAACCCAAGGACATTACACACATCCATGCCCGAGGCAGGATTCGAACCGGCGACCGTAGCGGACGCTCGGTTCCAGACTGTAGCGCCTAGAACCGCACGGCCACTCCGGCCGGGCGGCTTTAAGTCCTTCCATGTCAACCTCTTGCTCATTATTGACATATCAGTTTCTTGTGTTTATTTATTACCCCGAACATCAAAACTTAGTAATCCAGTCGCGGTAGCTTGAAAGACAAGGACGTTCTGAACGCAGCGCCCTGAAAGATTTCTTCTTAGTTCAGCAGTGTCAGATGTTTACGTGCTTTTAGCAGCCACACGTGGGACCTTGACAGTGAGGGATAGGCAGAGACACACTTCACTCCAAAGCAAAGGGCATCGACCGAAAGGATGAAAAGTAAACTGCCAGATCTGTGCCAGCCGTACATTCCCCGTCAGGACCCAGCATATGGATGCAGCGTCGAAATCGTCCTCTATACGCATACGACGAGCTGCTGTCAAGAAAAATAGATCACGCTGAAGGTGTACTAGCTAACGTTGAAAAGGACACCTGTTATTGCATTTTCCTCTTATGCCAAGTGTCTGTATGAGTAGGTTGTCTTTTCTCCAGATAATCCTTAACTGTGCGTTGGTGCATACTGAGGATGGTTTATGCTGCAACGTGGGCATTAGTACGAGTTTCATCAGTTTTGTATAGAATTTCTTTCAGGAAACGGTATTTATGTAATTTGACTACACATATGCGAGCCAGTAAATTATGGACGTGTGGTTGTTTTTTTTTTTTCATTTCTAAATTTAAAGGGGATTTTAGACTTCGTGTGATTTACATCAGATGATTTGTTTTCTAAGATTCTCCCTAAAGACATTAGAGTCCATTTCGCCAGAAAACCGTTACATATAGATCCACAATCCGCAAACCACAGTGAAGTACATGCCGGAGAGTAGGCCAACTTCTCATTGAACCACTTATTAGGATACACGGGACATAAAATCCCGTCTGAGGCCTGCGATCATTTTTACGTTACCAATTATTAGGGCTTCTTCTCTTCCTATCTAGTACGGAGCGCGGGAAGAATGACTGTTGAAACGCCTCTGTGCGCGTTGTAATTACTCTTTGTCCTCAAGATCCCTATCTGAGTGATTCGTAGGTGGTTGTAACATATTTCTAGATTCTTCTCTTGAAGCTGATTCTTGCAACTTTGTAAGTAGACTATCTCTGGCTGGTTTACTTCTGCCTTCAGGTGCCTGTCACTTCAGTTTCTCCAGCATCTCCGCAAGACTCCTCCACAGATCAAACAAACCAGTGACCAGTCGTGCTCCTAAATGGTTCAAATGGCTCTATAACTATGGGACTTAACATCTGAGGTCATCAGTCCCCTAGACTTAGAACTACTTAAACCTAACTAACCTAAGGGCATCACACACATCCATGCCCGAGGCAGGATTCGAACCTGCGACCGTAGCGGTCGCGCGGTTCCAGACTGAAGCGCCTAGAACCGCTCGGCTACAGCGGCCGGCGGAAAGAAACTGTCTTGGCTTGTTCATGATAAGTAACGGATAAATTCGTAACTATATTTCACTAAATACTCTTGAAAGACAATTTGAAAGGCATATCTACGTACGCTATCTGATCGAAAGTCTCTTGGACACCTGTTAGTGGTTGTCAATATGGGGCGTATCTACCATTCGCCTTGGCCTGAAATCTGCTGGGGCACCTCCAATCAGGCGTCTGAATCTCTGTGGAGGAAAGGCAGCCCGTTCTCCCTCAGCAGGCGAAAACAGGGAAGATAGTGGTGTTGTACAGTGGGGTCTGGAGTGAAGTCGGTGCATCCCAAAGGTTTTCTGTCATGAACTCTGGGCAGGCTAGGCCATTTCAGGAATGTTATTACTCACAAACCATTGCCGCGCTGGTACACACATCATCTCTGAATTATTCCTATACTTTGCGCAGTACACAATGTTGTAAATTGTGTTCATATATCTCCGCATGTATTGTGTTTTCTTAAGCGTAATAAGGAGACCACACGCTAACCGCGAAAAACACCCCTATATCACAACACCAAATCCTCTGTACTTCACTGTTAGCATTACACATGATAGCACATAACGGCCTCCAGGTATTCGCCCATCGCTCCAAATCCCTTGCTACTAGTCATCCAATTGCCAGTGACCTCAAGCGTCGATTAGCACCATCTACAGAAAAGTGTAGCTTATGAGAAGCTGCTCGACCTTTCTACCCATTATTTTTAACTAACTTCTCACAGTGGTTACGCGTGCTGGGTTCAGGAGAGATTACTTCCCCTGATTTCATGCGGGTTTTTGGAAGCACCCTCCGCAATGCTCGACGGTCCCTATCTGCCTGGTCTTAGTTTAGCTTCGGCTGTTTCTTTGAGTTTCCACTAAACAGTGACGTCATCAACAGTCGACTTGGGCAGCTTTAAGAAGACCGAAATGTCTTGAGGAAAATGTTCAAATGTATGTGAAATCTTATGGGACTTAACTGCTAAGGTCAACCGTCCCTAAGCTTACACACTACTTAAATTATCCTAAGGACAAACACACACACCCATGCCCGAGGAAGGATTTGAACCTCCGCCGGGACCAGCCGCACAGTCCAATGACTGCAGCACCCAAGACCGCTCGGCTAATCCCGCGCGGCTGTCTTGAGGAATTCGTTACTCAAGTGCCATCCACCCACTTCGCTCTCCTGATCGAACTATTCTGGTGTTATTGCTTCTCTGCACGCAAGACACTACTACCCGTCTCCTTACTGGCGGGGCCTTCTCTCTTGACATCTGGTTGTCAATTCGGCATTCCTCAGAGGCGTATAGTGTTTTGTGAAGAATTTGTCTCATGCTGTTGTTGTTGTGGTCTTCAGTCCTGAGACTGGTTTGGTGCAGCTCTCCATACTACCCTATCCTGTACAAGCTTCATCTCACAGTACTTACTGCAACCTACATCCTTTTGAATCTGCTTAGTGTATTCATCTCTTGGTCTCCCTCTACGATTTTTACCCTCCATGCATTCAGTTGTCCTCCCATAAGGTTTTTATTATTGCTGTGGGACAATAGCTTCATTTTCTCTATTTTTATATTATTATATTAGATTTTAAGTCATTTAGAAAATTGAGTGCGAACTTCTTTTTGCTTTCCCTTAAGCATACGTTATGGTTCTTGCATGGTTCGTACTGTTAGTAAAATTAAATTTCAGTTGGATAGTAGCCCAAGCTTGCTCTCAGCTAGACTTCACTCCCATCTAAATTCTACGCTACAAAGGGTTCTTTTGATCAGATGGTTGAAGTTAAAGAATAAGGTATTTCCGATTGAATGATGATTAGAACCATCTTGGGTATTAATAATCGCTTCAGCTGTATTTTGGTCCTTTATTACTGTACCATTACCGGTTTCGTGGAGTTGCCACATCTTCAGGTAACATATGATTAACGCCACAAAACCGGTAGTGGTACAATAATAAAGGACCAAAACACAGCTGAAGCGATTATTAATACCCAAGATGAACACTCATAACTGTGGTTGCCCCCCCCCCCCCCCCCCCTACAAGGTTGTCTGCAGATAATAAGAACGTTTGTGTTCCATTTGTAATAGCAAGTTTCCAACTGCAGTTTTTACGTATTGTTTCATCTTGACAAGTGCGTTGCTTCTGATGTACTTTTACATTGAAGGCACTATCCTAAAGTTGTCTGACTCTGCCTTTTCCCATTCTTACGTCGCGGTTTTAACACATTCTGTTTTAACTTATATGGAAAGTTATATCTCTTGAAAGACAAATTCACGGGCATTTTAGCATGGTATTAATGAATGAAAGGTAAATTAAGCTTATTTGATGTATTATCACTATGACATCTTTTCTGTCTTTGAATAGCAATTAAATTAAATTAAATTAAATTAACAGAGACCATCAAGATGAACCTATGCTTCGAATTATTATCGAATAAAGTTCTCTATTAAAAGATGTCTACGGAATTGGTCATGTAATTTCTTCTTCATCTCGTGTCTGCAGTTGTCAAGAAAAGCCACTACGGATACCGTAAGATGTATCCTATATTTATTTCAGGCGCTACGTTATCACATATAATTGGCTTGGAAAATATGTTTTAGTTTTATGTGTGTGTGCGTTAATGATCTGTTGTTATTGATTGTGCACTGCCGATAAAGGAAACTCGTGCTTGTTTAGCATACCTTCCATAATTCACTAAGACTTCAACTACTTCTCTGGCGTGTCTCGGTGTCTAGAATTCTCTCTGGCTTTTGCGGTGCCTTTCTCGAGACGTACGTACCATTACTATCATATTCTTTTTTTAATAAGAATCTGTGCGGATAACAAAAGTACCAAAAATGAAATCAGATTGCTTGGAATTCGAACTGTCTCTGGTCTGCCTCCTCGGATCTTCACAGATGTCAAACTGCGTCGTTACTGTAACGCAGCGAAGAGATTCCAAGAGATAAGCTGACGTACGGATCCTCATCACCAGGTCACCCATCGAAGTCGTGAGTGAAATCCCAACTCCACTTTCCTTTTCTCAGGCAAACTGACGCAAGTGATATGCGAAATAAATACTATATCAGAGTTACACCGAGTTTCGTCGTTCCCTATTCTCTCATTTCCATAGTTAACCATGATAACGTAAGTACAACGCTACACTTTACAAGCACATTTCTAATTATACTTGCCTAATGATGCCGTACGAGAATTTAAGGTAAGTAAAAATGTGGTGAACACGTTGTACGAGGTACATTTGCCCTCTTAAAGAAGAGTGGGTGGGTGGAAGGATTGAGGAAAGGAAACATGGCCCCTTACCACAAAGTGCCATAGGCAGAAGAATGGTACCGAGACAGTAAGATCCGCGCATCCCATTCAATATTACCAACAAGAAAAGAACGTGCAAAAATAAAGAATGTCTAACACTTCCTATAATATAAGTCGAATTAGTTTTAAAATAACAGATAAACAGAATTCTATACAGGGTGTATCATAATTAATGGCGTAAACGTATACAGTCGAAAGTACACGATACTAGAAGCAAAAAAGTCTCAGTAAACAGAGGGTCGAAAATGCATACCTTAAGAGCTGCGAGCAAGTTTTCTTCTTCGATACTGTGAAACAAATCTCTTCTAATGCAAGTTCTTTGCTTTCCATATTTTGGGAATGGTAGTATGGATCAAAATAAGAATAAAATGTCCAGCAAACATGTGCTCAGAAATGCATACCTTAAAAGTTACGAGCTCTTGGTCATTAGAAGAGTTGTGTTTCAAAGTAGCAAAGATGAAAAAGTGCTCATAGCTATTAAGGTATGCATTTTAGATCAAAAGTTTACTGGACTTTGGTCCATACTACCAGTTCCCAAAATATGGAAAGCAAAGAATTTGCATTTGTTTCACAGTATCGAAGATGAAAAATTGCTCCTAGCTCTTAAGGTATGCATTTTCGACCCTATGTTTACTGATACTTTTTTGCTTCTCGTATCGTGTACTTTAAACTGTATGCGTTTACACCATTATTTATGACATTCTGTAACTACCAATTTCCACAAAAATTCATAATGATTAATATACAGATTGAGCAATGTCTCTGTGGCTGTTCATACGTTACAGCGTAGCCTGTGTGTGAAGATTGGCATCTGGTAACATACAGTAGAAACACTATGCACCCAAATTCTCCCAAGTTCTTCTGACAAATGAGTAAGGACATGGTAAGTCACAAATTCCTTAACTATACGTGACACTCTGGCTTCCATGTATGTATTTCCTCATTCTATGCGACCTCAAATTCTGGTTCAGAATATTAAGCAGTCAGAAACTTTTCCATTCTCTCCAAAGCCAATCATCGTCCGTGATGGAGTGACGGCCACTTTGGCAAGAACATCATATTCTGATTAGTTGAAAGATAACACAAGACGCTGAAATGAAACGGATAAGGCGGCCACACGTATTCATGCAAGTGGATGATTGATAGACTATGGATGTTCTTTGCTGGATTCCAAGAGGATAAGAACGACACGACAGTCTAATAGAAGTAGGGTAAACGGCATTAGAAAACGGAGAGAAGAAACATGGATGCGTGTACATGAACACAGTAATACACAGAAAGACCAAGAAAGGCGACTTTTCCAATACTGGATGTTAAGTGGCTGTGGCTGCTAGTTATGTTGAGTACATTACCTTGACAATTTGCCTGTGGAAGTCGCGAAACCTCGCCCTACAGTTTATCGATTACTTGACTCTACGAGGAAACTGCAGGTGCGGATATACTGAGATGACAAAAGTCATGGGATGCCTCCTAATATCGCACCGGACCTCCCTTTGCCCGGCGTAGTGTAGCAACTCGACGTGGCATGGGCTCAACAAGTCGTTGGAGGTCTCCTGCAGAAATGTTGAGACATGCTGCCTCAATAGCCGTCCGTAATTGCAAAAGTGTTGCCGGTGAAAGATTTTGTGCATGAAGTGACCTCTCAATTAAGTCCCATAAATGCTCGAAGGGATTCATGTGGGGCGACCTGGATGACAAAATCATTCGCTCGAATTCACCAGAATGTTCTCCAAGCCAGTCGCGAACAACTGTGGCCCAGTGAAATGACGCATTGTCATCCATAAAAATTCCATTGTTATTTGGGAACATGAAGTCCATGAATGACTGAAAATGGTCTCCAAGTAGCCGAACATAACCATTTCCAGTAAATGATCTATTCAATTTGTCCAAAGGACCCAGTCCATTCTGTGTAAACACAGCCCACACCCCTATGGAGCCACAACCAGCTTGCACAGTGCATTGTTGACAGCCTGGGTCCATGGCATCGTGGGGCCTACGACACACTCGAACCTTACCATCAGCTCCTACCAATGGAAATCGTGACTCTTCTGACCAGGTCACGGTTTTCCAGTCGTCTAGGGTCCAACCGATATGGCCACGAGCTCAAGTGAGGCGCTGCAGGCGACTGTCGTGCTGGCAGCAAAGGCACTCGGTCCCATTTTCTGCTGCTATATCCCCTTAAAGTCATATTTTGCCGCAATATCCTAACGGATGTTCTTCGTACGTCCAACATTGATTTCTGTGGTTATTTCAGACAGTGTTGCTTGCCTGTTAGCACTGAGAACTGTAGGCAAATGCCGCTGCTCTCGGTCGTTAAGTGAAGGCCGTCGGCCACCGTGTTATGGTGACAGGTAATGTCTGAAATTTGGTTTTCCCGGCGCACTCTTGACAATGCGGGTCTCCAAATATTAATTTCCTTAACGGTTTCCGAAATGGAATTTCCCATGCGTCTAGCTTCAACTAGCATTCCCCCTTGAAAGTCTTAATTCCCGTCGTGCGGCCATAAACAGTAGGAAACCTTTTCACATTATTCACCTGAGTACAAATGATAGCCCGCCAACGCACCGCCCATTTATAACTCGTGCCCGTGATACTACCGACAATTTTATATGTACGTATCACTGTCCCATGATGTTTGACACCTCTGTGTAATAATTAACGGAAACCCAAACGAGGATTTTCAGGCAGGCAAGAGCACTTCGTCTCCGCGACTACGAGGTGTGTAGCGTAGCGAAGCGCGTGCTCTCTCCTGAAGCTGCTGCAGCGCCAAAACCCGGATGAGGTGCGGCCCACGGTCGCGTACACACACGGCCCAGGCTATGCAATAATATTTACGCTGCCTGAGGCCAGCGGCCTGCTTCCATTCGGTCGGTGCTCGCCCACATGACTGATAGGTGAAGCGCATACACGTTTGTGCTGCGTCATCTATAGGGCTCCGCAGATCAATATGGAACAGCACGCAGTTAGGTAGACCAACAATAGCTTAATTGCATTCATTATAAAAAATGGCTCTGAGCACTATGGGACTCAACTGCTGAGGTCATTAGTCCCCTAGAACTTAGAACTAGTTAAACCTAACTAACCTAAGTACATCACAAACATCCATGCCCGAGGCAGGATTCGAACCTGCGACCGTATCGGTCTTGCGGTTCCAGACTGTAGCGCCTTTAACCGCACGGCCACTTCGGCCGGCGCATTCATTATAATCAATGGCTTTAGAAAACCTACAAATGGTTATTTCATGATTTACAATGAGGCGACGAAAGAAATGGGATAGTGAAATGTACACATACAGGTAGCGGTAGAATCGCGTACACAAGCTATAAAAGGGCAACGCGTTCGCAGAGCTGCCATGTGTACTCCGGTGATTCATGTGAAGCCGTTTGCGACATGATTATGCTCGCACGACGGGAATTGACAGACTTTGAACGCGAAATCGTAGTTTGAGCTAGACGTATGGGACATTCCATTTCGGAAATCGTTAGGGGATTCATTATCCCAGGATCCACAGTGTCAAGAGTGAATCGAGTTCAAGCATTCTCTCTCAACACGACAACGCACTGGCCAACGGCCTTCTCTTTACGACCGAGAGCAGCAGCGGTAGCATAGATTTGTCAGGGCTAACAGACAAGCAACACTACGTGAAACAACCACAGAAATTAAAGGGGGGCGGACGACGAACCTACTCGTTAGGATAGTGCGGCGTAATTTGGCGTTAATGGGCTATGGCAGCAGACGGCCAACGCGGGTGCCTTTGCTAACAGCATGACAATCGCCTGCGCCACCTCTCTTGGGTTCGCGACCATATCGGTTGGACCCTAGACGACTGGAAAGCCGTGGCCCGGTCAGATGAGTCCCCATTTCAGTTGGTAACAGCTGATGACAGGTTTCGGGTACGGCGCAGACCCATGAAGGCATGGACTCAAGTTGTCAAGCAGGCACTGTGCTAGATGGTGGTGACTTCTAATGGTGTGGGTTGCGTTTACATAGGATAAACAGGGGCCTTTGCCCCAACTCAACCGATCATTCACTGGAAACGATTGTGTTCGGCTACTTGCAGCCTTTCACGGGCTTCATGTTCCCAAGAAGCGATGGAATTTTTATCGATGACAATATGCCATGTCACTGGGCCACAATTGTTCGTGATTGGCCACCCATATCGCCCGACATGAATTGTATCGAACATTTGTGGGACGTAATCGAGACGTCACTTCGTGCACGAACTCATGCACAGGCAACACTTTCGCAGTTATGGACGGCTATAGAGGCACCATGTGTTGGACTTGTTGAGTCCATGTCACGTCGAGATGCTGTACTACGCCGGGCAAAAGAAGGCCCGACACGATAGTAGGAGGTATACCATGACTTATCAGCTCAGTGTACATCTACACGAATATTCTGCAAATCACAATTAAGTGCCTGGCGGAGGGTTCATCGAACCACCTTCAAGCTATTGGTCTACTGTCAAACTAGCGTTACTCTCTGGGAGGAACTTGATGTTTGACTGTGTTTTTACCTAATGGACAGAAGGTATCGAACAGTAATTTCGTACATATGGCAATTAATAGAAAACTAAACAAGCTTTGCTTTGGAGATAATGAAAGTGGTGAAGTTCACATAAATGAAACAACAAACTGTCGACAGCCTAATTAGGCATAATAATTTGAAACATTATGTTTATGGAAATTGAATGTTAGTTGTCGTAGTAAGTTTCACTAAAACTCCCTTTGAATAGTACAAATGGATACACACGAATATAGGACGATCTAAGTTGTGGGTAGCAAAAGTTACTATTAATGCACCCGATAGTAATCATAGAAAGCAATATATTGCCTCAGTCCTCATTATAACATTCATTACGTAACACAGTATTAAGATGAAACTGCATGGGACACTGAACTAAATTTGGGCATGGAAAAAGGTCTGACTCAACTGGCATAGAAATGTTACAAATAAAATTAAATAATTCCACATATACACTTTTTATATTCTCATTAATATGAAAATATGTGATTTCTTTAGTAAAGATAATATTCCAAATATCTTTTTGGTATGAGAAGAATTTGATGGGGGACCCTTAAACTGATACTGTCTCTTTAGGCAAACTTAACGACAATTTCAGCAATCAAGTTCAATTTTATCAAAATGGCTCTGAGCACTATGGGACTTAACTACAGTGGTCATCAGTCCCCTAGAACTTAGAACTACTTAAACCTAACTAACCTAAGGACATCACATACATCCATGCCCGAGGCAGGATTCGAACCTGCGACCGTAGCGGTCACGCGATTCCGGACTGTAGCGCCTAGAACCGCACGGCCACTCCGGCCGGCTCAATTTTATCATAATTAATTATTAGTCCTACTTGGAATTTTTATCTTTCAAAGCAAATTCCTCAACAATGTACTCGATTAACCTCAACGAAATCATTCATGATATCAATCAAGGCTAAATTACTTTTCAAATAAGTTTAATTCTGTGTGCCTTTTCATCACCTGTGAATTATTGCACATTTAATACACAGAGACAAAATCATCGTTTTGTTAGACACAGAATACTCGGTTTTCTGCATCGGTTCATGATCTGGATAAAGTTAGGGTTCAAAACACGTATTTGTAGCACTTCGATTATTATTGCAAACACTCACACAAATATACAGGTCCATGCTACAATACATATGTGTTCCTGAAGTTAGCGAAGTAGTGGCGCAATAGTGGTGGCAAGCAGTGAGGCGGCTAACTGGTCCCACGCTTTTGAAGTTAAATGCTCTTTACAAATTCTTCTAGGCGACGTATTTTTCTCGTTTTATAGCCATTCCATAATATCAAAAGCACCATTCGACACCCGACTCCACATCCGAGGCACGTTTTCAATAAAGATTAGCTTCCAAATGGCTCACTTGGCACCCTCGATGTTAACTGACTGCGTAGCGTGCTCACCCAGTAGCCGCCCAGATCGACCGCCACAACTACCTTTTACCGTGCGCCAAGCCACTTCCGTAGCGGAGGGGGTTCCCTACATCTTTTATACTACACAATACAAATTTCCTATGCATGGACCAGCATTCAAAGTACAATTTCTCTTTTATGAATAGACATATATTATAAAACTCAATTATTTTTAAATATCCTGTAGTTTTTTTTTTGTTTTTTTTTTTTTTTTACAATACTTATATTACAAACTTCAACTCTCCCTCTGACAATTCAATGAAGTTCATTAGTAAAGAACGACCACTTCATAGTTACATACACACAGGTACATAGTATAACCTACTTACAATATATTGGTGCTACAAGAGCGCAAGAAAAATCTTTCTTTCGAGTTTGACTTCCGTTATTTTGTGATGATAATTTTTCCTCACGCTCGTGGTCACCAACAAAAAAATTTCGCACCCTGAGGAGAAAGTCTCACCGCAACGAAAAACGCCTTTGTTTTAATGATTGCCACCCAAACTGGCGTATGTTATCCGTGGCACTCTCTCCCCTATTTCGCGATAGTACGAAACGAGCTGCCCTTCTTTGTACTTTTTCTATGTTCTCTGTTAATTGTATCTGATGCGGATCCCACACTGCAAAGCAATACTCCAGAAGAGGATGGACAAGTGTAGAGTGACCAGTCTCTTTAGTAGACCTGTTGCTTTTTCTATATGTTCCGCCAATAAATCACAGTCTTTGGTTTGCTTTCCCGCCACATTATCTATGTGATAGTTATTCGTAATTGCAATCCCCAAGTATTTTATTTAAAGCCTTTAGATTTGTGCGATTTATCGCGTAATTCAAATTTAGCGGACTTCCTTTGGTACTTGTGTGGGTAACTTCACATTTTCATTATTCAGAATCAATTGACACTTTTTGCACCATACGGATATCTTGTCTAAATCATTTTGCAATTACTTTGATCATCTGACGACAAGGCGGCAAATGACGACATCATTGGCAGCAGACAATCTAAGGGGGCTGCTCAGACTGTGTGCTAAATCGTTTATGTGTATCAGGAACAGCGGCGGGACTGTAACACTTCCTTAGGGAAAGCAAGATTATACTTCCGTTTTACTCGATGATTTCCCGTCAGTTACTACGAACTGTGACATTTCTGACAGGAAATCACGAATCCAGTACCACAACTGAGACCATGCCACATAGGCACGCAGTTTGATTAGAAGTCGCTTGTAAGAAACGGTAAAAAAAAAGAAGCGTTCTTGAAACCTAAAAATATGGAATCAGTTTCACATCCCCTGTCGATAGCACTCATTACTTTGTGAGAATAAAGAGCTAGTTGTGTTTCACAAGAACGATATTTTCAGAATCCGTATTGACTGTTTGTCGATAATTCGTTTTCTTCGAGGTAATTCATTTTGTTAGAAGACAGTATATTTTCCAAAACCCTACTGCAATTCGCCATTAATAATACGGGTCTGTAATTCAGCGGATTATTGCTATTTCCTTTGGTGGTATTGGTGTGACTTGTGAAACTTTCCAGTCTTTAGGTGCAGTACTTTCGATTAGCGAACGGTTGTCTCTGATTGCTAAAGGAACCTGACTGATGCACAATCTGGACCGGAGATCTTGCCTTTATTAAGTGATTTAAGCTGCTGCGCTACACCGAGGATAACTAGTTCTATGTCACTCATATTGGCAGTTTTTCTAGATTCGAATTCTGGAATATTCTTTGACGAAGTTTAGTGACGCTGCTTTTTGTGACATTATAGGTGATATCACCATTTTTATCGCGCAGTGAAGACATTGATTGCGTGTTTCCGTTAGTAAACTTGAGCTATGACCAGAATCTAGTTGGGTTTTCTGCCAGTTTTCTAGACAGAGTTTCGTTGTGGAAAATATTAAAAGCATCTCGCAAAGAAGTTCGCACTAAATTTCGAGCTTCTGTAAAACTTCGCCAGTCATAGGGATTTAGCATTCTTTTGATCTGACACGCTTTGATCTGACACGCAACAGCGTTCTGACCTGTTCTGTGTTCCGGTATGGGGGGGGGGAGGGAGGGGAGGGGGGCAGGGGAATCAATATCATCTCTTATTAATTTATTTGGTGTGTATCGCTCAACTGCCGTCGGTATTATTTCTTTAATTTAAACGACATCTCCTCTACGCTAACATAGTCATATTGAAAGGAGTTGAGACAGTGTCTTAAGAAGACATCAAGCGAATTTTTATCTGCCGTGTTGAACATACACTATGTGATCAAAGTATCCGGGCACATGGCTGAAAAAGACTTACAAGTTCTTGGCGCCCTCCATCTGTGATGCTGGAATTCAGTATGATGTTGGCCCACCCTTAGCCTTGATGAAGGCTTCCACTCCAGCAGGCATACGTTCAAACAGGTGTCGAAAGGTTTCTTGGGGAATGGCAGCCCATTCTTCAGAGTGCTTGACTGAGGAGAGGTATCGATGTCGGTCGGTGAGGCCTGGCACGATGTAAGCGTTCCAAAACATCCACTGTTCAATCGTCCAATGTTTACGCTCCTTACCCGAGACCAGCTACTCGACCATGAAATCCAAGTTTTCTCACCTCCCGCTTAACTTTCACAGTACTTGCAGTGGATCGTGATGCAGTTTGGAATTTCTGTGTGATGGTCTGAATAGATCTCTGCCTACTACACATTACGACCCTCTTCAACTGTCGGCGGTCTGTGTCAGTCAACAGACGGGGTCGGCCTGTACGCTTTTGTGCTGTACGTGTCCCTTCACGTTCCCACTTCACTATCGCATCGGAAACAGTGGACCTAGGGATGTATAGGAGTGTAGAAATCTCGCGTACAGAGGTATGACATAAGTGACACCCAATAACCTGACCACGTTCGAAGTCCGTGAGTTCCGCGGCGCGCCCCATTCTACTCTCTCACGAAGTCTAATGACTACTGAGGTCGCTGATATAGAGTACCTGGCAGTAGGTGGCAGCACAATACACATAATATGAAAAACATATGTTTTTGGGCGTGTCCGGATACTTTTGATCACATATTGTTACTCACCCTTGTACATTTTAGAAGGCACACCGGACAAAAAATCAATCATTCCCAGGAGACTTCATGTCAAAACAATATACCATCACCTCTAGCCTTGATAATATTCTCAGTTCGGCTAGGAACGATGTTCACACGTTCCTTCATGTATGCCATACTCAAATGAAGTCAATCACTGATTATTAGATCCCGCAAAGATAGCAAATGGTGGGGACGTTTCGCCTGGTAATGCAAATAGTCCCAGACATTCCCTGTGGGATAAAGATTGGATGAGTGATCTAGCGGGCCAGTAGTGGTGCGGTAGGGTAACCGAGACTTAGTCGAACTGGGGACATATGCGTACAGCTCTGTGAAGCACTGTCCAGTTAGTGTTGTTCGGCCCTTTGAAGATGTGCACGTTTCTGTTTAGTGTGAGCAACGTTCAATTGCCAGCTCCAAATGTCCATTGCAAGCAGTTCCGTTCGCAACGTTTGCCCTAGAATTGGTTGAGATGGGCCTGCATTCGGTGACAGCAGAAATTCCTTACCGATTTGGGACACTAGTCTCGAGTCCTTCTCGATTAGGATCTTTTTAAGACCGCTGTTGTTGTGCCTTTTTACACGGCTGCAAGTAGCACACCATTCCCGGTGGACACGTTGGAGGGCCCACGTTGATCACCAACAAAGTGTGCAATTTCATTCACGGTGTGGTCATGGGCACATCCGAACACGATAGCCCCTTTCGGTCTTTCTGTCACCTCTCCACGTCGACCCATCTTACTACGCTGATTCCAGACATCCGACTGGCACATACGTACCACTTCACTGCCACGACTTACGTCAGCCCTGGATGGTCACATGACTGCCTGGTCTCAGTTCTACGCAATCTATAGTGACCCAAAGCAGCCAGTGCTCTTATTTAAGGGGGTGATTAACGTAGGCTGTCAAAAAAAAAAAAAAAAAGGATGACGCACAACGAAGTATTATTCGAATGGACCATATATTAGTAGATGTGATGAACACGTAAAGTCAAACATTTGATTAGAATTTCAGAAAAATTGAATGATTTGTTCGAGAGGAAGAACTTCAGAAATAGAACAAGTCAGCAACGCGCTGGTCCACCTCTGATACGTTTTCGCTGGTTATGGCAGCTCATTTAGAATCGGGACTCTTACTTGAATACATTTCTACTGCAATCAGTGACATTCCAGACTGGGGTGCCCTTTTTTTCATAGCAGGGCCCGTTTGGTCGTCATCAGAGGCACCCTTACAACGGAAAAGTACGTCGACAACATTCTCTGCCCCACGTAGTGATAGTGGTCTGATTGCAGTTTTATATATCCTTATTTTGATTCCTCTTGATAAAATTCTATATGAAAGTAGTTTGTTGAGTGATTATAATGCCCTGGATGTCGCTTTTATCCTCGCTTCTATACCTTGTTTCTCATCATTTCTGTTATTTACTTCCACCCCAAGTATTTAAACTCTTTTGCTTCTTCAGACATGTGGTAGTCAAGGTGTGTTGTTTCCCTCTTTTGGTTTAGTGACTCTCTACCCTCATGAATTTTGTTTTCCCGTCATTTACCTGCAATCCAGTTTCATTTACTTTTCGAAATAGTTTTCTTGACAAAATGGTTCAAGTGGCTCTGAGCACTATGGGACTTACCTTCTGAGGTCATCAGTCCCCTAGAACTTAGAACTACTTAAACCTAACTAACCTGTGACCGTAGCGGAAGCGCGCTTCCGGACTGAAGCGCCTAGAACCGCACGGCCCCCACGGCCGGCAGTTTTCTTGTCAATATTTTCACGTTATCTAGATTTCAGCGATTAACGCGACATTATTCGCAAAGGCCATTACGTTGCTTTTTATTCCCATGCTAATTCCCTCTTCTGCTTCATTTGTTGAATCCAGTGCTCCCTGTATTATTTCAATGAACAAGAGTTGTGATATTCCATCTTCTCGCCTTACTCTTGTTTGTATGTCAAAAGTTATGCAATATTCTCTGCCAATTTTCATTAACTTTTTTTACCTTCAAGTGTAACTTTTATGATGTCTGTAATCTTCTCTGGTATTCCAGATTTCTGGATTTTCTACCAAAACTTTTGTCTTTTTATGCTGTCGTCGGCTTTCTGAAAGCGAACAAAAAATATTTCCATTGTTTTGTTTTATTTCCAATATTTTTATATGGCTTCTTTCAGTACAAATATCGGATCAGTGGTGGATCGATTCTTCATAAATCCCGCTTGCTTCTCATCTATCATGTCTTTTAAATATTATTTCTTGAGAATCTTAGAGAACACTTTGTAGGCTGTACTAATTAAAGAGATGCCTTTGTAATTTCTGCGTTCTTCTTTATCGCCCTTTTTATGGGTTGGCACTATGACCGCTTCTTATACTCAGAAGGCATTCTTTCTTCATTCCAAACCGTGGTCATGAGTTTGAGCACTTGTTTCGCAGAATCCAACACGCCGTGGGAAATTTATTGTATTTGTTTAGGTTTCATTGAGTTATTACTGTAGATGCTTTCTGACAGCATCAGTTTCAGTCTTATCAGATTCTATAAACTCGAACGAACTAACTTATATTAACTTTCGGCAGTGCAAGAGAACTTCGCTGGAACACAGTCTGATTAATCGAACAACTACGAATGGTTATGCAATACCTAGAAGTAATTTAGTGAACTCGGTTGTTTTATTACACAGCACAAATCACAAGCTAAAGTAGATGGATGTATAAAACGTACTAAGAAGTTTATGGCAAAGACCAGTTTTTCCCTTTTTCATAACTATACTTCGCTGCACTCTTAGCGTCTAGCCATCAGACCCAAACATACATCATTTTTTCCCAAGTGCCGACGGTCAGTTGGCGATATTCGACGTCCCACATCTGAAGGAGTCCATCCTAAGGCATCATATATTTTTCAGCTGAGTCTTCCAGTATACAAATAAGGTGAGGAAACACGAGCACAAACGAAACCACGCCTTTCTCCCCCAAACTATACATAATTCGCACAGTATAGATATGTAGATGTAGTTGTAGAAAAATATTTGAAGCCTACGGCAGAAAAACAGGCAACATTTCTAATCAATGTCTGGAGCGTTGTCGTAATGAGAGATCAAAAAATGGTTCAAATGGCTCTGAGCACTATGGGACTTAACATCTGAGGTCATCAGTCCCCTAGAGCTTACTACTTAAACTTAACTAACCCAAGGACATCGCACACATCCATGCCCGAGGCAGGATTCGAACCTGTGACCGTATCAGTCGCGCGGTTCCGGACTGAAGCGCCTAGCCGCTCGGCCACCGCGACCGGCGAGAGTTCCGATTAACAGATCTTAATTTTGGACGCTGAGGTTTAAACGCTCCAGTGACTTGCAGCAGACCTTGTGCGTTGTAGGACTTCCTATCGAAGTTTAGTGAAGCGTCGAGTATCACTTGTTTCACAGGTCTCTATTTGACAGGTACACCGCCACATCGAAACACGGAACTCTTATTTTGCCGTTTCGTAGTAAGTTGCGTGCAACTATCTTCTTCGAGTAGCTAGAAGCTGTATTTTCGTACTTTTGTAACATTATATTCTTTTCGTAAATGAGGTTATGACTATTCCGCTGCCATTAGCCCGATATCTTCCACTGTAATAACTTACGACGAAGAGGTGGCCATTTTCGAGAGGCTAAGAAACATCGCTGAAGGTTGTAATGGGAAGCACCAGCAGAGCACACAACGCGAAGATAAAGGCTGAGATGGAGTGACTCAGTGAGGGCAGGAAACCACCAGAGCTGTATGGAACTTCGGACCGAACGGTACCTGTTGCTCTAGTCTACATCACAGGCTGACACGGGCGAGCTGCGGGAGGGATCCGACCTCTCCGAAACGAATCACAGCCTCCGGAAGACCGACGCAGCTGAAACAGTCAACGTTTACTACGTTACATCACGGCTTATGGTACCAATGCTGTTCAAGAATTTCGTCAGGGCTGTTATTTACATTCCAACAAATTAAAAACATCTACTCAAAAAACTTTGCAAATGTTCCATATGGAAGTAAGGCAAAAGAAAGATTAGCGTCAACGTTGCGAAGTCGCTTGAAACGGTGCACAAGTGTGTATTGGGGAACTATAGAGAAGAAAATCAACCTGTCTTTTTCGAAGGGAACAATTTCGATTCCGCGTTAATTTATGGACACTACAAAAGATCTAAATCTATATGACTGAACCCGAATTTGAACTACTGTCCTTCGGAATGCGAGTTAGTATCTTACCAATGGGCTGCCTCTTTCGGTATTTTACTTAAAATTAGAATCCCTTTAATCGGCTGCAAGGCATTCTAATAAAAATAAATATTTTCTGACTTCTCGAGGGATGTAGCTTAATAGGAATTTTTTTTTCTACGCACATAATTGCAGTCTTGCAACTGCAATCAAAGTTAGGTAAATGTCTGCCAGTGCCAGCTTTGTCGATAACAAAAATACCGCTGCACGCTTTGTAATTATCTTATAGCGTCCTCTCCAGTGTGACAGCTAGCTTTGACGCGTATAAATCAGCATATCGGATGGAACTTATCAGCAGTAGTACCTCACTGGGGCAGCCACTGCGAGGTACGCCTTAGATAAGTTCGTACCGACTAAGGTCCAAAGCGAGGGGAAAGATCCACCGTGGTATAACAATCATGTACGAAAGGTACTACGGAAACAAAGAAAGCTTCATCATAGGTTTAAGAGTAGTCGAATCATAGCTGATAAGGAAAAGCTGAACGAAGCGAAAAAGAGCGTAAAGAGAGCAATGAGAGAAGCATTCAACGAATTCGAACATAAAACATTGGCAAACAATCTAAACAAGAACCCTAAAAAGTTTTGGTCATGTGTAAATTCGGTAAGCGGATCTAAATCCCCTATTCAGTCACTCGTTGACCACGATGGCACCGAAACAGAGGACGACCGAAAAAAGGCAGAAATACTGAATTCAGTGTTCCGAAACTGTTTCACTGCGGAAAATCGTAACACGGTCCCTGACTTCAGCCGTCGCACGGACGCCAAAATGGAAAATATTGAAATAAACGATATCGGAATTGAAAAACAACTGCTATCACTTAGTAGCGGAAAAGCATCCGGACCAGACGAGATACCCTTAAGATTCTACAGTGATTATGCTAAAGAACTTGCCCCCTTTCTATCAGCAATCTATCGTAGATCGCTGGAAGAACGTAAAGTACCTAGCGACTGGAAGAAAGCGCAGGTCGTTCCCATTTTCAAGAAGGGTCATAAATCAGATGCGAATAATTATAGGCCTATTTCGCTTACGTCAATCTGTTGTAGAATAATGGAACATGTTTTGTGTTCTCGTATTATGACGTTCTTAGATAATACAAATCTCCTTCATCATAACCAACATGGATTCCGCAAACAGAGATCATGTGAAACTCAGCTCGCCCTATTTGCCCAAGAAATTCACAGTGCCGTAGACACTGGCGAGCAGATTGATGCCGTATTCCTGGACTTCAGGAAGGCATTTGATACGGTTCCGCACTTACGTTTAGTGAAAAAAATACGAGCTTACGGAATATCGGACCAGGTTTGTGATTGGATTCAGGATTTCCTAGAAGAAAGAACACAACATGTCATTCTTAACGGTTCAAAATCTGCAGATGTAGAGGTAATTTCGGGAGTACCGCAGGGAAGCGTGATAGGACCTTTATTGTTTACAATATACATAAATGACTTAGTTGACAACATCGGTAGCTCCGTGAGGCTATTTGCAGATGACACGGTTGTCTACAAGAAAGTAGCAACATCAGAAGACTCGTACGTACTCCAGGAGGACCTGCAGAGGATTAATGCATGGTGCGACAGCTGGCAGCTTTCCCTAAACGTAGATAAATGTAATATAATGCGCATACATAGGGGCAGAAATCCATTCCAGTACGATTATGCCATAGGTGGTAAATCATTGGAAGCGGTAACGACCGTAAAATACTTAGGAGTTACTATCCGGAGCGATCTGAAGTGGAATGATCACATAAAACAAATAGTGGGAAAAGCAGGCGCCAGGTTGAGATTCATAGGAAGAATTCTAAGAAAATGTGACTCATCGACGAAAGAAGTAGCTTACAAAACGCTTGTTCGTCCGATTCTTGAGTATTGCTCATCAGTATGGGACCCTTACCAGGTTGGATTAATAGAAGAGATAGACATGATCCAGCGAAAAGCAGCGCGATTCGTCATGGGGACATTTAGTCAGCGCGAGAGCGTTACGGAGATGCTGAACAAGCTCCAGTGGCGGACACTTCAAGAAAGGCGTTACGCAATACGGAGAGGTTTATTATCAAAATTACGAGAGAGCACATTCCGGGAAGAGATGGGCAACATATTACTACCGCCCACATATATCTCGCGTAATGATCACAACGAAAAGATCCGAGAAATTAGAGCAAATACGGAGACTTACAAGCAGTCGTTCTTCCCACGCACAATTCGTGAATGGAACAGGGAAGGGGGGCTCAGATAGTGGTACAATAAGTACCCTCCGCCACACACCGTAAGGTGGCTCGCGGAGTATAGATGTAGATGTAGATGTAGATGAGGCTTCTAGGACATCATCGGCAAAAATATTGTTGCAGATTTTTGTAGTATACCTGGTCGACATGATTGTAATTTGTATAAATGCGTCGTGCTGGCTGTAATGAAAAGATCTAACCTGGGACTAATACGCAGAAGTTCCGTAATCAAAGATAGAAACTCTAGACACTGAAATATGAACACGTGGCAACGTGAGTGGGACAATTTAAATGGGACAAGGAGACTGTATAGTATATTTCTAGGTAGCAGGGAAACTATAAATTCAATATATCAGTTCGAATAAGGACTTGGTTTACCTATTCTGAGGCCATCCGTATCCTCGACATTTCTAGAAAATTAGGAAACTACGCTGGACTGTGGCAGCTCGAGACTCTTGAATGCGTAGGCTACTGGTATGTCCATTGGCTGGAGATATTTGGCTGCGTTTCAAGAGATCAATATGACCTTGTAAGAAATCAGAAACTTCTGCTCTCTTTGAATAAGAAGGTTCACACAGAAGCTAGAAAACAGAGCTTCGTAAATTCATTGCATGACTACTTGCTTTGAGCCTGTAATTTCTATAGCATATACCCCGCCTGGCAAAGAAAGAGCAGCACCCAGAAGACATGGTCGGGTGTCAATGTAACTTCGTACACGTACACATCATCGGTGTGCATGTAATTGACTGATGTGCATATCACACTATGTACTGAAAACTATGAAGGGCAACAGCTGGAGTCCATAAGCATATGGGATAAGTTCATAGTGGCTGGAAGACTTCTTAAGTTATAGAACCCAGCATGTTGTCCTCGACGGCGAATGTTTATCAGGGACAAGGATGTTGTCAGGAGTGCCCCAAGGAAGTATGATAGGACCGCTGTTTTTCTCTATATACACTACTGGCCATTAAAATTGCTACACCACAAAGATGACGTGCTACAGACGTGCAATTTAACCGACAGGAAAAAGATGCTGTGATATGCAACGGATTAGCTTTTCAGAGCATTCACACAAGGTTCGCGCCGGTAGCGACGCCTACAACGTGCTAACATGAGGAAAGTTTCCAACCGATTTCTCATACACAAACAGCAGTTGACCGGCGTTGTTGTGATGCCTCGTGTAAGGAGGAGAAATGCGTACCATCACGTTCCCGACTTTGATAAAGGTCGTATTGTAGCCTATCGCGATTGCGGTTTATCGTATCGCGACATTGCTGCTCGCGTTAGTCGAGACCCAATTGTTAGCAGGTATGGAATCGGTGGGTCCGCAGCTCGTGGTCGTGCGGTAGCGTTCTCGCTTCCCGCGCCCGGGTTCCCGGGTTCGATTCCCGGCGGGGTCAGGGATTTTCTCTGCCTCGTGATGACTGGGTTTTGGGTGATGTCCTTAGGTTAGTTAGGTTTAAGTAATTCTAAGTTCTAGGGGACTGATGACCATAGATGTCAAGTCCCATAGTGCTCAGAGCCATTTTGGAATCGGTGGATTCAGGAGTGTAATACGGAACGCCGTGCTGGATCCCAACGGCCTCGTATCACTAGCAGTCGAGATGACAGGCATCTTTATCCGCATGGCTGTAACGGATCGTGCAGCCCCGTCTCGATCACTGAGTCAACAGATGGGGACGCCTGCAAGACAACAACCATCTAACGAACAGTTCGACGACGTTTGCAGCAGCATGGACTATCAGCTCGGAGACTATGGCTGCGGTTACCCTTGACGCTGCACCACAGTCAGGAGCGCCTGCGATGGTGTACTCAACGACGAATATGGTCACGAATGGCAAAACGTAATTTTTTCGGATGAATCCAGGTTCTGTTTACAGCATCATGATGGTCGCATCCGTGTTTGGCGACATCGCAGTGAACGCACATTGGAAGCGTGTATTCGTCATCACCATACTTGCGTATCACCCGACGTGATGGTATGGGGTGCCATTGGTTACACGTCTTGGTCACATCTTGTTCGCACTGATGGCACTTTGAACAGTGAACGTTACATTTCAGATGTGTTACGACTCGTGGCTCTACCCTTCATTCGATCCCTGCGAAACCCTACACCTCAGCAGGGTAATGCACGCCCGCATGTTGCTGGTCCTGTACGGGCCTTTCTGAATAAAGAAAATTTTCGACTGCTGCCCTGGCCAGCACATTCTCCAGATCTCTCACCAATTGAAAACGTCTGGTCAATGGTGGCCGAGCAACTGGGTCGTCACAATACGCCAGTCACTACTCTTGATGAACTGTGGTTTCGTGTTGAAGCTGCATGGGCAGCTGTACCTGTACACGCCATCCAAGCTCTGTTTGACTCAATACCCATGCGTATCATGGCCGATATTACGGCCAGAGGTGGCTGTTCTGGGTACTGATTTCTCAGGATCTATGCACCCAAATTACGTGTTAATGTAATCACATGTCAGTTCTAGTATAATATATTTGTCCAATGAATACCCGTTTATCATCTGCATTTCTTCTAGGTGGAGCAATTTTAATGGCCAGTAGTGCACATAATGGATTTGGCAGACAGAGTGAGCAGCACTCTGCTATTTTTTGGTGATGATGCTGTGGTGTAAGCCAAGGTATCGAAGTTGAGTGACTGTAGGAAAATACGACTAGCTCTAAATGTGAAAAAATGTAAGTTAACGCGGATGAGTAGTAAGAACAAACCTGTAATGTTCGGTTAGAATATTACATGTCCTGCTTGACGCTGTCAAGTCGTTTAAATACTTGGGCATAACGTTGCAAAGCGATATGAAATGGAACGGGCAAGTGAGAAATGTGGCAGGGAAGACGAGTTGCCGACTTCGGTTTATTGAGAAAATTTTAAGGAAAGAGTGGTTTACCTGTAAAGGAGAGCGCTTATAGGACACTAGTGTGATCTACTCTTGAGTACTGCTCGAGTGTTTGGGATCCGTACCAAGTCGGACTGAAGGAAGAAATCGAAACAATTCAGGGGCAGGCTGCTAGATTTGTTACCTGTAGGTCCGAACGACACGTAAGAGCTACGGAGATGGTTTGGATGTCCCTGAAAGGAAGGCGACGTTCTTTTCGGGAAACACTATTGAGAACATTTAAAAAACTGGCATTTGAAGCTGACTACCGAACGATTCTATTGCCGCCAACATACGTTGCGCGTAAGAACCACAAAGATAAGATTCGAGAAATTAGGGTTCATACAGAGGCATATAGACTGTCATTTTCCCTCGCTCTGTTTGCGAGTGGAACAGGAAATGACTAGTAGTGGTACAGTGTACCCTCCGTCACGCACTGCACGGTGGCTTGCGGAGTATCAATGTAGATGTGGAACAGTCACCAGAGTGCATTATTTTTGTTCGTGTTTAATGTCGTCAGGAGGCGTCAGATGTTGAGTGGCCACTCTGAAGAAACGGATACGCCGCGTACTCGTATGAGACAGCTTTATCAGCTTCTGACTAGAAAGGGGCTCCTGATTGTGGGTCTCGATTTGCTAGCTGTTCGAATTGTGCAATATCCAGATTTGTGGGACATTCAGATGTGAGGGCGGCTCCATGTTGGACAGCAAGAGACCGTGAGGGCATGCATACTCATCGTCAAGGTTCTTGCTGACTACGCCTGGCCACCACTGGAGGGGATCGTCCCACTATGCACCAACCCCCTCAGGTCATCAGCTTTCATTCGAAACAATCCTACGCATGGGGCAGTAATTCCCTAGTCGGGCTAACGTTAGTCTTCGACCAACAGTGCGGGATGACACAGAATGTTGTTGGCTAAAATTCTGAACGACGTTATATCCAAAACGACAGGTGTTTAAATATGAGTCCTAAAGCACAAGGTTTCATGTCATCTGTGCTCCGACTGGTGTGATGCTGTCTGCCACTATTCCCTCTCCTATGCCTATCACTTGATCTACAGCAGCACTTAAACGCAACTTCCTAAAATACTTGTTATATGTATTCCAGTCCCCGTCTTCATCTACAGCTTTAACATCTCCGCCTGCTTAACGTAATTATGAGCTATTTTAGAAAAGCGCAAGTACAGAGATTTTACGATGAACAGCTTGCCAATATTTCGGTTCATAAATTTTGATTCTTAAATCACCACTGCTGAACGTCAGTCAGTTTTGGCTAGCATCTATTCTTAAGGTATCCCCACTGTGTCACATATACTTATCCGCACAAGTTGATGAGGAGCAGAGTACGTAACGAGCATCTGAAATACTCTGTCGTCATTGCAGCACTCCTGTTTGCTTCGCTATCTGGGGATTTGTGCTGCGGCGCCGCTAGCTTGCGACACTTGTGATTCGTCACACTCCTACTTCAGCATGATGCAAGAGTGCGCATTTTGGTGAGAATAAAGAGCCGTACAAAAATTACTAGAAAAATTTGCAGTGTATTCCCAGTAACGTTACTTTTCCAAATAACTCTACATTGGCGTGATGAAAGTTCTTGGATAGCGATATGCACATATTCAAATGGCGGTGGTATCGCGTACACAAGGTAGAAAAGGACAGTGCATTGGCGGAGCTGTCATTTGTACTCAGGTGATTCATGTGAAAAGGTGACGACGGGAATTAACAGACTTTCAACGAGGAATAGTAGTTAAGCTAGACTCATGGGACATTCTGTTTCGGAAATCGTTAAGGAATTCAATATTCTGAGATCCACCGCCCCAAGAGTGGGCCCGGAATAAGAAATTTCGGGCATTAACTCTCACCACGAACAACACAGTAGCCAACGGCCTCCACTTAACAACCGAGAGCAGCAGCGTTTGCGTAGACATGCCAGTGCTAACAGACAAGCGACGCTGTGTAAAATAACCGTAGAAATCAGTGTGGGACGTACGATGATCGTATCCATTAGGACAGAGTGGCGAAATTTGGCATTAATGGGCTGTGGTAGCAGACGACCGACGCGACGCCTCTCCTGGGCTGGTGATCATATCGGTTGGACCCCAGAAGGCTGTAAAACCGTGGCCTGGTCAGATGACGTACGATTTCAGCTGGTAAGAGCTGATGGTAGGGTTCGAGTGAGGCGCACACCACGAAGCCATGGACCCAAGTTGTCAACAAGGAACTGTTAAATTTGGTGGTTGCTCCTTAATGGTGTGGGCTGTGTTTACATGGAGTAGACTGCGTGCTCTGGTCAAATTGAACCGATCATTGATTGAAAATGTTTATGTTCGTCTTCTTGGAACCCATATTCAGCCGTTCAAGGATTTCATGTTCCCAAACAACGATGCGCCGCGTCTCCCACCGAGCCACAATTGTTCACGATTAGTTTCAAGAACATTCTTGACAGTTCAAGCGAATGAGTTGGCCACCCATACGGCCCGACATGAATCCCATCGAGCATTTATGAGATGTAATCGAGAGGTCAGTTCGTGGAGAAAATCATGCACCGGCAACACATTCGATATTAGACGCGGCGGAGGGAGAGGGGGGGGGGGGGGAGGTGGAAGAATGGCTCCAACGACATATTCAGTCTACGCCATGTCGAACTGCTGCACTACTCCCGGCAAAAAGAGGTCCGACATGATACTAGAAGGTATCACATGACTTTCGTCTCCTCAGGGTATTGTTAACGTACGCCCACAGTGTCACGTGCACAACTTGATGAGGAGTAGATTACATTGCAACTGAAACACTCTGTTGTCACTGCAACATTAATATTTGCATCCCTATCTGGGGATTTGTGCTGCGGCACCTTTAGCATACGACATTGTCATTCGTCACACTGCTATTTCAGCATGATCCAAGGGTGTGCCCTTTGGTGAGAATAATTGAGCCGTACAAAAACATAGAAAAGATGTATAAAATGCATGTTTGACCATGTAGCCGCTACATATACTTATCTGCATATTTTAACAATATCCCTGAAGATGGTCCATGATTAAAAAAGAGCCGACCAGTGTGGCCGAGCGGTTCTAGGCGTTTCAGTCTGGAACCGCGCGACCGCTACGGTCGCAGGTTCGATTCCTGCCTCGGGCATGGATGTGTATGATGTCCTTAGGTTAGTTAGGTTTAAGTAGTTCTAAGATCTAGGGGACTGATGACCTCAGATGTTAAGTCCCATAGTGCCCAGAGCCATTTTAACCATTTGAACTGAAAAAGGTTGATATTTGGGTTTAAAATACACTGAAGCGCCAAAGAAACTGGTATAGGCATGCGTATTCAAGCCGGCCGCGGTGGTCTCGCGGTTCTAGGCGCGCAGTCCGGAACCGCGCGACTGCTACGGTCGCAGGTTCGAATCCTGCCTAGGGCATGGATGTGTGTGATGTCCTTAGGTTAGTTAGGTTTAAGTAGTTCTAAGTTCTAGGGGACTGATGACCACAGCTGTTAAGTCCCATAGTGCTCAGAGCCTGCCGGCCGCGCTGGTCTAGCGGTTCTAGGCGCTCAGTCCGGAACCGCGCGACTGCTACGGTCGCAGGTTCGAATCCTGCCTCGGGCATGGATGTGTGTGATGTCCTTAGGTTAGTTAGGTTTAAGTAGTTCTAAGTTCTAGGGGACTGATGACCACAGATGTTAAGTCCCATAGTGCTCAGAGCCATTTGAACCATTTTTTTTGCTCAGAGCCATTTGAACCATTTTGCGTATTCAAATACAGAGATACGTAAACAGATAGAATACGGCGCTGCTGTAGGCAACGCCTATATACGACACCAAATGTCTGTAGCAGTTGTTAGATCCGTTACTGCTGCTACAATGGCACTTTATCAAGATTTAAGTGCCCGCATCTCGTGGTCGTGCGGTAGCGTTCTCGCTTCCCACGCCCGGGTTCCCGGGTTCGATTCCCGGCGGGGTCAGGGATTTTCTCTGCCTCGTGATGGCTGGGTGTTGTGTGATGTCCTTAGGTTAGTTAGGTTTACGTAGTTCTAAGTTCTAGGGGACTGATGACCATAGATGTTAAGTCCCATAGTGCTCAGAGCCAGCCAAGATTTAAGTAAGTTTGAACGTGGTGTTATAGTCGTCGCCCGAGCGATGGGATACATCATCACCGAGGTAGCGATCGTGTGAGGGTTTTCCCGTACCACAATTTCACGAGCGTACCGTGAATATCAGGAATCTGATAAGAAGTCAAATCTCCAACATCGCTGCGGCCAGAAAATGATCCTGCAAGAACGAGATCAACGACGACTGAAGAGAATCGTTCAACGTCACAGAAGTGCAATCCTTCCACAAATTGCTGCAGATTTCAATACTGGACCATCAACAACTGTCAGCGTGCCAACCATTCAACGAAACATCATCAATAAGGGCTTTCGGAGCCGAAGGCCCCCTCGTGTACCCTTGATGACTGCGTGACACAAAGCTTTGCGCCTCGCCTGGGTCCATCAACGCCGACACTGGACTGTTGATGACTGGAAATATGTTGCGTAATCTGACGAGACTCGTTTCAAATTGTACCCAGTGGATGGACGTATACGGGTGTGGAGACAACCTCATGAATCCATGGAGCATGCATGTCAGCAGGAGGTTGTTCAAGCTGGTGGAGGCTCTGTAATGGTGTGGGGCCTGTGGAGTTAGAATGATGTGAGACCCCTGTTACGTCTAGATACGACTGTGACGGGTGACATGTACGTAAGCATCTTGTCTGGTCCATTCACGTCCACTGTGCATTCCGACGAACTTGGGCAATTCCAGCGCGACAATGCGACACCCCACACGTCCAGAACTACTACAGAGTGGCACCAGGAACACTCTTCTGAGTTTAAACTCTTCCACTGACCACCAGATTCCCCAGACATGAACATTATTGAGTATATCTGGGATGGTTTGCAATGTGCTATTCAGACCACATCTCCATGCCTAGTACTCCTACGGATTTATGGACAGCTCTGAAGGATTCACGTTGTCAAATCCCTCCAGCACTACTTCAGACATTAAGCGAGCCCATGCCACATCTTGTTGCGGCACATCTGCGTGCTCGGGGGCACTACACGATATTAGGTACGTGTACGAGTCTCTTTGGCTCTTCGGTGTAATAGCAGCTGATGGTCAGATATGCATCTTATACATTATTTGACTGCTGTTGATAGTCATCTTCCAAAAATGTTTAATACTAGAAAGGATTTTCAGTACAACCTCAGCAACCTTACGCTTCTAAATACCCTTAACTGTGCTCAGTATAACCCACCAACCTTGTAAACTAACCGCCCATCAAACCAGTTTATCCAAGAGTCTTCTGGATTAAATCACTTTTGTTGTTCGGAAATGAAAAGAAGCTTCTCTCAAAGAATCATCATGGATGCGTACACATATTGCAAAAAATAGACGCACGTTTATAATTAGATTCCATCTCTCTATATATTCGAAGAACATTCGTCACTGTTCCACATCGACTGCTCATTAAGATAGAACCATACGGAGTGACTTAGCTATTATGTAACTGGCTCTAGGGACATTTGACCAATAAAATCCAGTACGCTACACAGGACGCCGAATGTTCCACAAAAACGAAAATAGGTCGGGAGTTCTCCAAGGAAGAGTAATAGGATCTCTAAAGTTTTCAACGCTTTATCAGACATGATCCGCAGCACTGTGACATTCTTCGCTGGCGAAACTATCTTGCAGATGAAAGGGTCGTGGTGGAACGCTCACGAGAAACTGCGAAAAGGCTTGGACGAAATTTCCACTTGGTGTGATGGTTCAAATGGCTCTGAGCACTATCGGACTTAGCATCTGTGGTCATCAGTCCCCTAGAACTTAGAACTTAAACCTAACTAACCTAAGGACATCACACACATCCATGCCCGAGGCAGGATTCGAACCTGCGACCGTAGCGGTCACGCGGTTCCAGACTGAAGCGCCTACAACCGCACGGCCACACAGGCCGGCCACTTGGTGTGATGAATGACAGCTATCTTCAAATATGAATAAATGTAAAAGAACGCCTATATCAAAGAGAAAGAACCGCATAGTATCTGAGTGCAAGACTCCTATTGGAAATTTTGAGCACGGAAGTAATGCCTCCGAATTTTTTTATATTGCTCTCAACATCGGTTGAGGTATTACATGTCGTGCATATTACTCGGCGGTCTTTCCCACTTTCGCTGACATAAGTTGCAGCCCTTCTTTCGCTAGAGGGTTGCGGATTGTAGCGTGTACCTTAGCGATGTGTAATATATCTATGTCGGTGCGTGAAGGACAGCTCAGAAGACTGACAACACGTATTAGAATAGTGCGTCCACATATGGTGTCCTCTCTGCTGCAGAAAGGCAATGCCAAACTACACACGAGTGCTGAGACATCTATGATTATCCGACGCCTCGGCTTCACTGTTATCAATTATCCTCCACACAGTCCCGGCCTGACCCCTTCAGATTTTCGCCTACTCCAAGAACTTAAGGAATACCATCAAGGATAATGCTGAAGCGGTGGAAGCAGAGGTGAGGTTGTGGCACCGTCAACGAAGTGAAACTTTCTACACTGAGGTACACTAGTGGCCATTAAAATTGCTACACCAAGAAGAAATGCAGATGATAAACGGGTATTCACTGGACAAATATATTATACTAGAACTGCCATGTGATTACATTTTCACGCAATTTGGGTGCGTAGATCCTGAGAAATCAGTACCCAGAACAACCACCTCTGGCCGTAATAACGGCCTTCATATGCCTGGGCATTGAGTCAAACAGAACTTGGATGGCGTGTACAGGTACAGCTGCCCATGCAGCTTCCACACGATACCACAGTTCATCAAGAGTAGTGACTGGCGTATTGTGACGAGACAGTTGCTCGGCCACCATTGACCAGACGTTTTCAATTGGTGAGAGATCTGGAGAAAGTGCTGGCCAGGGTAGCAGTCGAACATTTTCTGTATCCATAAAGGCCCGTTCAGGGCCTGTAACATGCGGTCGTGCATTATCCTGCTGAAATGTAGGGTTTCGCAAGGATCGAATGAAGGTAGAGCCACGGGTCGTAACACATCTGAAATGTAACGTCCACTGTTCAAAGTGCCGTCAATGCGAACAAGAGGTGACCGAGACGTGTAAACAATGGCACCCCGGGTGATACGCCAGTATGGCGATGGCGAATACACGCTTCGAATGTGCGTTCACCGCGATGTCGCCAAACACGGATGCGACCATCATGATGCTGTAAACAGAACCTGGACTCATCCGAAAAAATAACGTTTTGCCATTCGTGCACCCAGATTCGTCGTTGAGTACACCATCGCAGGCGCTCCTGTCTGTGATGCAGCGTCAAGGGTAACCGCAGCCATGGTCTCCGAGCTGATAGTCCATGCTGCTGCAAACGTCGTCGAACTGTTCGTGCAGACGGTTGTTGTCTTGCAAACGTCCCCATGTGTTGACTCAGGGAGCGAGGCGTGGCTGCACGATCCGTTACAGCCATGCGGATAAGATGCCTCTCATCTCGACTGCTAGTGATACGAGGCCGTTGTGATCCAGCACCGCGTTCCGTATTTCCCCCCTGAATCCACCGATTCCATATTCTGCTAACAGTCATTGGATCTCGACCTACGCGAGCAGCAATGTCGCGATACGATAAACCGCAATCGCGAAAGGCTACAATCCGACCTTTATCAAATTCGGAAACGTGATAGTACGCATTTCTCCTCCTTACACGAGGCATCACAACAACGTTTCACCAGGCAACACCTGTCAACTGCTGTTTGTGTATGAGAAATCGGTTGGAAGCTTTCCCCATATCAGCGCGCTGTAGATGTCGCTACCGGCGCCAACCTTGTGTGAATGCTCTGAAAAGCTAATCATTTGCATATCACAGCATCTTTTTCTTGTCGGTTAAATTTCGCGTCTGCAGCACGTCATCTTCGTGGTGCAGCAATTTTAATGGCCAGATGTGTATAATTTCCTCACCACGAAAACAGATTAGTTTCCCGTTCTGATCTATGATATTCAACTCGAGATGGTCTAATGTCTAAGCAGTCACTGGGTGGTACCAGGTGGTTATAATCAAAGCGCAGCTACTCATGGAGGTCCAGTAATTATCGTATGACAGCGAAATTTGGTTGATATATTGATGCATTAATGCAGAACCCATTTACACTGCAGAACATTAGTTTCAGTTTGGCCACCAAGTCCAAATCTGGGGCTGTACAGTATCTCTTTGACGTCACTGGTGCTAATATTGAACAAATTGTGTTAACGGCGGTTAACAGTAAAATCAACATTATGCCTTTCTCACTTGTCTGATCTTTTCTGTCCACGTTCCGTTCCTAATGCATTACATATGGAAACGTACCTATACGTGGTTCTTGCATTCGCAGCCCCAAATCTACAGCTGGTGGCCAAAAATGGAGCTAATTTTTTTTCAGCGCAAATCTATTCCGATTTAAGGCCCGGTTCCCATTCAAAAATTCGGTTTTTATTGCACTTTTTGAAAGATATACGTGTCTAGAATGTTGACACGAAAAGGTTTTTTAATAGGTGCGTTACAAAAGTCTCTACAGCCCATTGTTCGAAGCAGTGTCATGGCCGTTGTGGGATGCCCTCAGCCGGAGACGCCCGGCTGAGGTAGAAAATTTGTCGTGCCGTAACGTATGTTCGCATAACGATTGATTTATATTGCAGTATGCATGCAAACATATTCACCGAAGAAGCTGACGAACGCAGCATATCCAACTCAGTCAGATCGGCTTTTCTCGGCAAGAAGAACGAGGAGATTGTTCTCCAGGAACAATTCGATTTAGAGGAAGAGTTGATACACTGTCCTGCAATTACACACTAAACGCAAGTAATGAAATATTTTTTTGTCAAATTTTGGTCAAAATTGGTCAAAACATAATATTTAGTCCGGCATATTGGATTGGAATCTGAAAATCTAACTTCAGATTTGTGTTCAGCTACATCAAAAGTATATAATAATATGCAGTCTAAATGCAAGTTGAATAATAAAATAAAAGTTTTCCCTAAACTTTAAACAGGTTTTTGTCAAGAAACGATTTTTCTAACCTGCGTGCAGCATAAAACGGTTCAACCTATTAACTTCTACCTTCGACCCCCGGAAAGAAAATACTCTTCTTGAGAATTTGTTAATCTTAACTGTTCTTTGCGAAGTCATAAAGAATGAAAAACCCAAAAATCGAACTCAGAGTACGAGCTATCATCATATAGTTAAATTTAAGGTATCTAATTGTGTTTTGGTGCAACCTCTCATAAACGTAATAGTATCATTTTTGATTTCAGATAATTCGTGATGGGCTACACTACACGCAGTCTGCGTACTTCAGGTTCGCAGGCCCTTGCTCAGACCATAATTTTGAGCGCTATTTTGTATTTTTATTGAAAATCTAAAATAAATTTCAAAGTGTGATCAATCATAATCTCAGATGCTCTGTATGTCTTTTCATTGTGTTAAACAAAATTTCCAAAATTTGTCTCTTGTTTGCTCATTTGAATGAGAACCTGGCCGCAGCGCATTAGAATATCCTCGAATATCTACCACGATTTGCTGCCAAACGACAATTACAGCCCACAAAGGATATCTGCGAGCAGCTGCGTATTGATTATAGCCACCCGGTATTACCAACGACATCCACAATTTTAGTGCATCGACCCATGTAGCAAAAAGAACCCTAGATGGTGCCAATTAATCTATCGTTACGGTATGAATTCGACACGATATAACACTCAACGCAGATCGTGCAAAGGGGTTGAATATCCACTTGATGGCGGTATCAACAAACTGATCTCTACTTAGTTGAAATGTGTTTTACGTCAGGATGACTATGTTGAGAAATAAATATGTAAACATAGATAATAAAGATGTAGGATGTTAATAACGCTTGTTTTGTTAAAGAAGATTTAAGAATATTCACATTAAAAAATCGGAGACATTACTTTTCAGAACGCCCTTGTATACAGGAGCAATACTAAGAAGTGATTTGGAAAGGGACGATCACATACAATCGGTACTAGGGAAGGGTAATTGAAGACAGAGACTTGTTGGAAGAGTTCTGGGAAAATGCAGCGCGCCTACGTATTAAAACACAAATAAGACGCTATTGCGACCAGCGGAACGATGTTTAGTGTCCCTACCAGCTAGGCGGGGCAAGGGATACCGAACGAATTGAGGAACGCGCTACTCGGATCGTAATAGGTAGGTACAGCTCACACGAAAGCGTACGGTAATGCTCGTTGAACGTAAATGGGAAACCTTGGACGAAAGACGACGTGGTTCCCGCGAAGCCCTGTTGGGTAAACTGAGGTGTGTTCGAAGTAGACTGTGAGATCATTATGCCGCCACCAACGTATACCTCACGTAGGAATAATGAGAATAAGAGTTTAAGGTACATACGGACGCTGTTAAAATTCATGGTGAAACCTTCAGCTGTCATTTATTTTGCACAATCTGCTACTAGTTTCAGTCAATGACCATTATCAAGCTTAGCCTAACACGAGTAAATCAAACCATTAAAGATCACACAGTTCACAGGGAATTTCGAAGTTAAATAGTATTTCACTTTCTGGCATAAACGGCAGGAAAGTTATACCTTAATTTGAACATTACGATTTACCTCGAAGAGAACAGTCTATTGACACACAGTCAACAAGGATTTAGAAAAACACCGTTCTCGTGGAACACAAGTAGCTCTTTACGCACACGAAGTGTTGAGTGCTATTAACAGGGGATTTCAAATTGATTCGTTATTTCTAGATTTTCAGAAGGCTTTTGACATTGTATCTCACAAGCAGCTTGTAGTCCTATTACTGGCTTACTGAATATCGTCCCAGTTATGTGACTGAATTCGCGATTTCCTGTCAGAGATGTCACAGTTCGTAGTAATTGACGGAATGTCATCGAGTAAAACAGAAGTGATTTATGACGTTCGCTAGCGTAGTGTTATAGGCCCTCTACTGTTCCTTACCTACGTAAACGATTTCGGAAACAATCTGAGTAGCCGTCTTAGTTTGTTTGCAGACGACGCTGTCGTTTATCGTCTAGTAAAGTCATCACAAGACCAAAACAAATTGCAAAAGGCTTTAGAAAAGATATCTGTATGCTGGGAAAATTGGTAATTGACCATAAATAACGAAAAGTATGAGGTCATCCACATGAGTGATAAAAGGAATACGTTAACTTCGGTTACACAATAAATCAGTCACATCTAAAGGCCATAAATTCAACTCAATACCTAGGAATTACAATTACGAACAACTTAAATTGGAAAGAACACGTAGAAAATGTTGTGGGAAGCCGAACCAAAGACTGCGTTTTCTTGGCAGAACACTTAGATAATGCTACAGATCTACCAAAGAGACTTCCTACGCTACGCTTGTCCGTCCTCTTTTACGCTACTGTTGCATGGTCTGAGATCCTTACAAGACACTATTAATGGAGTACATCGATAAAATATAAAGAAGAGCAGCACGTTTAGTATTATCGAGAAATAGGGGAGAAAGTGTCACTGACATGATACAGGATTTCTGGTAGACATCATTAGAACAAAGGCGTTTTACGTTGCGGCGTAATCTCTCGAAATTTCAATCACCAATTTTCTCCTCCGAATGCGACAATATTTTGTTGACGCCGACCTACGTAGGGAGAAACGATCACCATAATACAATAAGGGAGATCAGAGCTCGCAAGGAAAGAGATAGGTGTTCGTTTTATCCTCGCGCTGTTAGACATTGGAATAATAAAGAATCATTGTGAAGGTGGTTCGATGAACCTTCTGCCAGGCCCTTAAATGTGTTTCGCTTAGTATCCATGTAGATGTAGATGTAGATGCCGACTCAGTTTTTCGGGCTAGCAAATGGGAAGCCACGGTACACAAAATCATCTTTACATCAGCTGATAGTGTATGTAGTGTCATGAAACAATGTATGTGTGCAGTGACTAGGAGAGACAGTAAGTGAACAACGTACCATTAGCCTCTTAATTATTAAGTAATTTACTTGTAAAACAGTAGTGTGCACTAAGGATAAACCGAATGAGGCAGCACTGGTCTAAACAGAGAGGTCTTGTATTCGGGAGGCTAGAGGTCCCAATCTAAATCCAGCCGCCCTGATTTAGGTTTTACCGTGGTTTCCTAAATTACTTCATGGCGAATGCCGAGATGGTTCCTACAACAAGGCTACGGCCGACTATCTGTTCCATCATTGTCATACTAGACCTGTAGGTATGTGTGAGAGGCGTTCAATAAGTAATAAGACACTTTTTTTCTGAAAGACGGTTTGTTTTACTCAGGGCTCCAGTACACAATATTATTTCTCACTCTTCTGGCTACAAAACCCTGTTTTTCAACATCACCTCCGCTTAATGCGATGGCCTTACGGCACCTAACTGAGAGGGCGTTTATGCCGGCTTGGTATCACTCTACTGGTCGAAGTAGGAGCCAACGTCTTCCCGCCTCAATAATTTCCCCATCATCAAAGTACTGCTTCCTGTGGAGTGCAACCTTCATTGGGCCAAATAGGTGGAAGTTGGAAGGTGAGAGATCTGGGCTGGAGGGCGGATGAGGAAGATATTGCGATGATGACATATGGTTCAAATGGCTCAGAGCACTATGGGACTTAACTTCTGAGGTCATCAGTCCCCTATAACTTAGAACTACTTAAACCTAACTAACCTAAGGACATCACACACATCCATGCCCGAGGCAGGATTCGAACCTGCGACCGTAGCGATCGCTCGGTTCCAGACTGTAGCGCCTAGAACTGCACGACCACTCCGGCCGGCGCGATGATGACAGACGCCTCACCTAACCATGCTTTTGTTCACTGTCAGGTCGCTGTGCCTAAGAATATCTGCGATGCTTTGGTCTGCCGCCGAAAGAAACTCACTGACAGTTCCCTGCTTGGGGCGCAGTTCCGTTTTAGGCGTCATTTTGAAGATTACATATAGCGCCGCAACCAAGCGGAAATTCATGAAACTATAAGGGTGAGCGGGAATATTCCATGATGTCCCGCAGCAAATTCCGCCTTTTTTCAACGGAAATTGGCCGAGAAAAAATGTGTCATTACTTATTGAACGCTCCTCGTAAATGTCTGTGAATTAAATTGTAATACCAAGACATGACCAACAGCCATTAAAAGAGACCTAGGGATGAATGAAACTACCACTACTGCTACAGATTCCGTTCTGGGATGGAGCGGCAGCGTCAGGAAGGGCATCTAACCACCAGCTACCACTAACATTGCCTCACTCCATATAACAATGCCAACCCCTTACAAGAAATGGGAAAAGGCGGAAGATGAAGAAGAAGATGTTGTTGATGACGATGGTATTCACTTTTTAAATTTTTAGTTGTTTCATTTTGTTTTTTGATTGTACAGAACCTATACACGCTCTTTAAAAGTTCCTGGCATTGAAACAGAATTCACACAGCATACATTGCTAAGTTAGCATTCCTGTGGGAACGGAAACGAGAGAGAATGTTTCTGTTCCCTTCCTCCTCCTCAATTCTAGCGGAATTTGCTTCTGAATGCAGACACCTCTTCAATTAAAGTAAAACTGAAATTGCAGAACGTATTTCCACGTTGCACTCCTCTCACTTCTCTAGCCTCCTAGCTACAATGGAAAAAGCGAGCGAGGTGGCGCAATGGTTAGCACACTGGACGCCCATTCGTGAGGACGACGATTCAAATTCGCGTCCGCCCATCCAGATTTAGATTTTCCGTGATTTCCCCAAATCGCTCCAGGCAAACGCCGGGACGGTTCCTTGGAAAGGACAAGGCCGATTTCTTTCCCCGTCTTTGAAACAATCGAAGCTCGTGCTGTGTCTCAAATGACTACGTTGTCGAAGGGGCGGCAGAGATTGAGAGCACTCACTTGCCATTGGAGTGCGAAACTGCCCCGAAAAGGCGGAAGAATCAGCAATGATTAACGGCACGAGCATGCAGAAGGCAATCAAAACCACTGCATTAAAAACACATAATGTGTGTTGGCGGGACATCTGAACTGCAACTGAAAAAGTGTCATGGTAATCTCTGCATTGGCAAGATTGCATGCTAGTCGACCAATCGGATCTCCGTGAGAGGACTGCCAAGGCGAAGGTGGCCATGAGAAAATGACTGAATAATCAAGAAAAGGGTAAAGTTCTAATCAGAAGTCTGGACGTGGTAGGGATGCTATAAAATCTGAAAAGGGAAATACTATGGCTCAATCTAGATGTAGTCGGGATCAGTGAAGTGAAATGGAAAGAAGACAAGGATTTCTGGTCAGACGAGTATACGGTAATATAAGCATCAGCAGAAAATGGTAAACGGGTGTATAAATCGGTATGAATAGGAAGATGCTGCAGAGAGTGAGTTACTGTGAACAGTTCAGTGACAGGGCTGTTCTCATCAGAATCGACAGCAAGCCAGTACATACAACAATAGTTCAGGTATACATGCAAACGCCGCAAGCTTAAGATTAAAAGATAGAGAAAGTCTATGAGGATACTGAACAGATAATTCAGCACGTGAAGGGAGATGAAAATGTAATAGTCGTCGGGGATTCGAATGCCGTCGTAGCCGAAGGACTAGAAGCAAGAATTACGGGAGAATATCGGCTTGCTAGTAGGAATGAGAGAAGAGAAAAACTAATTGAATTCTACAGTAACTTTCAGCTAGTAATAGCGAACACTCTGTTCAAGAATCATGAGAGAAGAAAGTATACTTGCAAAAGGCCGGGAGATGCGGGAATATTCCAGTTAGATTACATCGTGCTCAAGCAGAGATTCCGAAGTCAGAAATTGGGTTGTAAGGCGTACCAAGGAGGAGACATATACTCACATCATAATTTAGTAATGAGAAAGAGTAGACTGAACACACTAATCTGGAAGAATCAATGCAATGGGATACGGAAGTAGTAAGGAATGAAGAGATACGCTTGAAGTTCTCTGAGGCTATAGATACTGCGATAATCAATAGTTCAGTATGCAGTTCAGTTGGAGAAGAATGGGCATCTCTAATACACTCCTGGAAATTGAAATAAGAACACCGTGAATTCATTGTCCCAGGAAGGGGAAACTTTATTGACACATTCCTGGGGTCAGATACATCACATGATCACACTGACAGAACCACAGGCACATAGACACAGGCAACAGAGCATGCACAATGTCGGCACTAGTACGGTGTATATCCACCTTTCGCAGCAATGCAGGCTGCTATTCTCCCATGGAGACGATCGTAGAGATGCTGGATGTAGTCCTGTGGAACGGCTTGCCATGCCATTTCCACCTGGCGCCTCAGTTGGACCAGCGTTCGTGCTGGACGTGCAGACCGCGTGAGACGACGCTTCATCCAGTCCCAAACATGCTCAATGGGGGACAGATCCGGAGATCTTGCTGGCCAGGGTAGTTGACTTACACCTTCTAGAGCACGTTGGGTGGCACGGGATACATGCGGACGTGCATTGTCCTGTTGGAACAGCAAGTTCCCTTGCCGGTCTAGGAATGGTAGAACGATGGGTTCGATGACGGTTTGGATGTACCGTGCACTATTCAGTGTCCCCTCGACGATCACCAGTGGTGTACGGCCAGTGTAGGAGATCGCTCCCCACACCATGATGCCGGGTGTAGGCCCTGTGTGCCTCGGTCGTATGCAGTCCTGATTGTGGCGCTCACCTGCACGGCGCCAAACACGCATACGACCATCATTGGCACCAAGGCAGAAGCGACTCTCATCGCTGAAGACGACACGTCTCCATTCGTCCCTCCATTCACGCCTGTCGCGACACCACTGGAGGCGGGCTGCACGATGTTGGGGCGTGAGCGGAAGACGGCCTAACGGCGTGCGGGACCGTAGCCCAGCTTCATGGAGACGGTTGCGAATGGTCCTCGCCGATACCCCAGGAGCAACAGTGTCCCTAATTTGCTGGGAAGTGGCGGTGCGGTCCCCTACGGCACTGCGTAGGATCCTACGGTCTTGGCGTGCATCCGTGCGTCGCTGCGGTCCGGTCCCAGGTCGACGGGCACGTGCACCTTCCGCCGACCACTGGCGACAACATCGATGTACTGTGGAGACCTCACGCCCCACGTGTTGAGCAATTCGGCGGTACGTCCACCCGGCCTCCCGCATGCCCACTATACGCCCTCGCTCAAAGTCCGTCAACTGCACATACGGTTCACGTCCACGCTGTCGCGGCATGCTACCAGTGTTAAAGACTGCGATGGAGCTCCGTATGCCACGGCAAACTGGCTGACACTGACGGCGGCGGTGCACAAATGCTGCGCAGCTAGCGCCATTCGACGGCCAACACCGCGGTTCCTGGTGTGTCCGCTGTGCCGTACGTGTGATCATTGCTTGTACACCCCTCTCGCAGTGTCCGGAGCAAGTATGGTGGGTCTGACACACCGGTGTCAATGTGTTCTTTTTTCCATTTCCAGGAGTGTACAATCAGTCACGAATGGAAACGTAGGTACAAGGAAGGTAACTGCGAGAAAACCATAGGTAACAGAAGCAATACTTCAGTTCTTCGACGAAACAAGGAAGCACAAAAACGGTCATGGAAATTCCTCGGAATACAGAAATGGAAGTCACTTAATAATAAAATAAATAAGAAATGCAAGGAAGTTAAGGCGAAATGATTGAATGAAAGACGTGAAGAAATCGAAAAAGAAATGATTGAGGCAGCATAGAGAGGGGTCAAAACAACCTTTGTGAAATTAAAAGCAAGGGCGGTAACATTAACGGTGCAATATGAATTCCACTGTTAAATGGAGAGGGAGGAGCGGATGGGTGGAAAGAATACATTGAAAGCCGCTGTGAGGGGGAGACCTTGTCTGATGACGGAACTGAAGAAGAAACAGGAGTCGATGGAGAAGAGACGGGAATCCTGTATTTATAATCAGAATTTAAAAGCGTTTTGACCGATTTGAGATCGACTAAGGTGAAAGGGATGGAAAAAATTGCATAGGAATTTCTAAAATCATTGGGGGAAGGGTCCAGAAAACCATTATTCACGTTGGTGAGCAGAATGTATATGACGGGCGAGATACCATCAGACTTTCGGAAAAACGTAATCCACACAATTCCGAAGATAGCAAGAGCCAACAAGAGCGAAAGTTACCGCACAATCAACGTAACGGCTCACGCATCCAAGTTGTTGACAAGATTAATATACAGAAGAATGCAAAAGAAAACTGAGGGAGTATCAGTCACCAGAGAGCAGTTCTGACGTTCCGATTGATAATGGGTACAAGACTGAAGAAAAATCAAGAAACGTTCATTGCATTTGTCGGCCTGGAAAAAACGTTCGACATCGTCAACTGGTGCAACGTGTTAGAAATTCTGAGAAAGTATAGCGCAAGACGGGAAATACACACTACGTAAAGGGAACAAGAGGGGACAATAGAGTGGAAGACTAGGAACGAAGTGCTCGGACTAAAAAGGGTGTGAGATAGGGATGGAGCCTTCCGCCCCCATTGTTCAATCTATACATCGAAGAAGAAATGACGGAAATGAAAGAAGGATTTTAAATACAAGGTAAAGGCATATCAATGATGATTCACTGATGAAATTGCTATCCTCAGTAAAAGGGGAGAAAAATTACAGTATGTAATGAATGGATTGAACAGTCTAATGAGTACGGAATATGGACTGAGAGTAAATCGAAGAATGACGAAAGTAATGAGAAGCAACATAAATGAGAACAGCGAGAAACTTAACATCAGAATTGGGGATCACGAAGTAGACGAAGTTGAGTTCTGCTATCTAGGCAGCAAAATAACCCATGAGGGACGGAGCAACGAGTTCATAAAACTAGCGAAAAGGGTATTTCTGACCAATAGAAGTCTACGAGTATCAAATATAGGTCTTCATTTGAGGAAGAAATTTCTGGGAATGTAGGTTTGGAGCATATAATTGTATGATAGAGGCACATGAACCATGGGAAACTGGTACAGAATCGATGCATTTGAGACCTGGTGACAGAGACGAATAGTGAAAATTAGCTGAACTGATAAAGTAAGGAATGAGGTGGCTCTCCGCAAGAATCAATGAGGGAGGGAATATATGGAAAACACTGACAAGAAGAAGGGACAGGATGATAGGACATCTGTTAAGACATCGTGGAGTAATTTCCACGGTACTAGGTGAGCTGTAGCGGGTAAAAACTGTAGAGGACACAAAGATTGGAATACAGCTAGCAAGCAATTGAGGACGTAGGTTGCAAGTGCTACTCTGAGATGAGAAGTTTCACACACGAGATGAATTCGTGGCGCGCCGCGTCAGACCAGTCAGAAAACTGACGACTGAAATAAAAATAGCTGATATGTGTAGTCTCAGAAAGGATTCTTTTCTAATGTGGCCTACATTTGTCATCTCATGATGAGTTTTTGGGATCCATTCCTCCAGATGTACAAATGATCGAACAAGTATATAATTCACGAAAACAATCGAATCGTTTCCTATGCGAAGATGATATATATAAAAAATAATACATTTAAGGCATTTCCAGAAATAGTAGTAATGAAAGTGTGTGGGACCCATACAGTTGATATTAAACGCATAGCCGGCCGGAGTGGCCGAGAGGTTCTAGGCGCTTCAGTCTGGAACCGCGTGACCGCTACGGTCGCAGGTTCGAATCCTGCCTCGGGCATGGATGTGTGTGACGTCCTTAGGTTAGTTAGGTTTAAGTAGCTCTAAGTTCTAGGGGACTGATGACCTCAGATGTTAAGTCCCATAGTGCTCAGAGCCAGCCATTAAACGCATACGTGACAGAAGTGGCAGACGCTAGGAGATACGAGAAGACGCGCGCAAAGGGGAATTTAAGCAATCACTCCTCTTCCGCACTATACGTGGTGGAAAGGAATGTGACCCTATACGTTGTCCAGTTGGGAAGTACGCTCTGGCATGCACTTCGCATTGGTTTGCATGGCGCGTATATAGATGTACATTCAGGGTTGAGATTCAGAAGAGCCATATGGTACTAAATTTCGTTTCTTTATAAATACGAGGCCTGTTCAAAAAGTATAAAATCAACCTTTACTCAGATACAATTTTTTGACACTAGTCATCTCCAGAGTAGTCTCCTTCAGCCTCTACAGATGGCTCTGAGCACTATGGGACTTAACAGCTATGGTCATCAGTCCCCTAGAACTTAGAACTACTTAAACCTAACTAACCTAAGGACATCACACAACACCCAGTCATCACGAGGCAGAGAAAATCCCTGACTCCGCCGGGAATCGAACCCGGGAACCCGGGCGCGGGAAGCGAGAACGCTACCGCACGACCACGAGCTGCGGACCAGCCTCTACAGACTTCTGATGCGACTGCTGGAAACTTCGTTGGGAAGCCTGTTTTAGTACAGTGCGCAGCCGCTCCGTCGAATTCCACCTAATGTCTTCCCTGTTCCGAAATCTGGTCCCTTTCAGGATCTTTTTCAGTTTAGGAAAAAGCCAGAACCCATTTCGTGCTAGGTCAGGGAAACAGGGATACTGACAACCGTGCTGTGTTTAGCAAAAAACTCTGAATTAATTGATTGAGAACTATGTGCGGCTGCGTTATCATTCTGAATGTGCCAACTGCCAGCTGCCCACAAGTTCGGCCGTTTGCATCTCAATGCTTCACGAAGGCGACGCAGAATGCCTTGGTAGTACTCCTTACTAACGTTACTACGTTCTGGGGCGTACTCGTAATGGAAAACGCCGCTTGGAGAAAAAAGATTGGAGCTGTGGTAAAAATTGCTGTTTTGAAGAGCGCGCCGCAGCGCGTAGTGTGGAGCAGTCGCCCTCCGTTTCTGGCGGTGGCGTCGCTGTGGCAATCGCAGCTTTGGTGTCTCCCTCTGGTGGGAAAGGGGAAAGGTTGCCTGTTCACGTGCATTTAAGGGGCGCTATGAGCTCGCCAGTCGGTCAGTCTGGGTCAGTCTCTCGTCCCCATTTGTTAGGCAGTTAGTGTCTGCCTGTCGTTCAGAGTGCTAGTATGTCTGTCGTTCGGATCAACCTTTAAAGCCGGCAAAATGAGAGTCTTTCCACTCCGCCAGTAAGAGAACTCAGCGAGTGGTCGCCCGGTCGGGGATTAGTTCCTGCATCTGAGTCTGCGCGTTAGGCCGCCAGTCTGCTCGAGTTTGCTCAGGCAATGGTCACTGGCGGTTGGATCGATCGGTTGGTCGGTCGCGCTCTGAGACACAAGATGACTTGTCCGTCTTGAGCGTTGGTGCATGTGAGGTCGCCACGTAGGTCCAGTGGGCCGCGGCGTATAGCGAGGGGTAGTGACTTCACGGTCGACACGAGAGCAACAGGAGTCAACCCACGACATCAGTCTGGCCGGTGAGAGCTGCGACGCCGTGAGACGGGAGATCGGCGCGCCTTCTTGCGTCCGTTGAAGCGGCTGGCAGCGGACGGTTCGGGAGAGCGATTTGGGGGTGCTGCGCCAGGTCTTCCCGAGAAATCGCAGTTTATTAGAAGTTAAGTGATTGGTGAAATGTTGTTTGATTTACTCTTGTTAAATTCTACTTGTTTTCTTGGTGAGGTTACCAGCCGTTTTGCTTTGAGGTCGTCCCACCATTCTTCTCCGTTTGCCCACCCGTGGGAAGTTGGTTGTTTATAAATTGGGTGGTCCGTTTTTCCCTTGTGGAGTAGGGGCGGGATAGAGCAACCTGGGGTTCGGGTTGTTCGGTAATCTCTTTATCAATCTACCGCACGTTAGTAGCTGCCTCTGTCATGTTTGTCGGATTTGGTGCGTTAACGAATTTATTGCTTGGAGTGTAAAGACCTAATATCTGAAATATGTTTTGATCTTTGGCAACAGTGATATTATTGCCTATGATCTTGAGAGGTGGTATCTGTATACTGTAGAGCATCTTAACTATTGTTTGGCCAACCTTGTAGAATTTTATATAAGATTGCATGTCATAGGCTTTATTTAAATGATCATTTTAGTATATAAAGTTGCCACCCTTTCACCGTAAGACTTTTCTTAGAAGTTAAAATCAAGTTACACCGAAGGTGGCAAGGTTAATATTTTAATGGTTAGTGTTTTGTACCATTTCCATCCCTCCTACGGGGGGGGGGGGGGGGGATGCATAGCTTGTGTGTTTGTGTAAATTGTTAAAACTCTTAGTTTAAAGTAATCTGGTGTGTTGCAGATTTGCACCAGTGTAGTCTTTCAGAGGCTGCTGTGAGCGGTAGTAACTACGGCCGTGTCAAAAGGGAGCGGCAAGGTACTCTGCCCGAAAGCTCATACAGTCAAAACTTGTTTCTTTCTGCCTCTGAATAAATTGTAACTTTGATATTTAGAGGGTGCTTTCTGATTCTCATTTTAAATCTGTTTCTTTATAAAAATGCTTTTAGGCACTATTAAAGTGAATAAAATTCCCATTTGTTAAAAGGAATTTGATTATGATTTCATCAGTTACTCCCTGGCAACTACTTCCATGCTTACATAGTGTGATTAAATGTGTTAATGTTCTAGATGAATCGCTAGTAAATCAAATAAATTCTTAAGAATATTCTTTGAAAATAAATCACGGTTCAAGGTTAGCATGACTTTCACATTGCTGCAGATCTACCTCGCTTTTTTGCAGCACGGGGGTAACGGCTGCATCCATTTCGTTGAAAGGCACTTTGTTTCTGGGTCGTACCCTTAAGCCCAGGACCTCTGTGTTATGAAAGCTGGGAATACTGTTCCTTAGTATCCAACACGACCTGTACGATCTCTGAACGAAGTTGCTTCTGCTCAGGTGTTAGCATCTTTGGCACAAATTTTGCTGAGATCCACGCGAGTTCCAAACGTTCCGTTAAAATGAAACGAAATGATCCAGTACTAATTTTAATCTCGTCTGCAAGTTTTCTGATTGTGATTTATCTATCCTGAATCACCTGGGACTCTATGTGATCAATAACAACCTCTTTTGCGGATGTTAAGGGCTTACCTGAACGTGCTTCACTCATCGCTGATGAGCGGCCATCTTTGAAACGAATGTACCATTACTTTATCTATGTGGCACCCATTGATACGTCCTCAAACACTTGTCGAATCTTACGGATTTGAGAGTCGCCACGCTTAAAACGAAATTTGATGCGATGACATTGTTCCACTTTTTCTGTCATTTTGCCCATAACATAAAATCCGACGACTACCACGTACATGTGTTTACTTGTCAACTGATAGCCAGCGACTGGTTGTTCCCGCAGTCGTGAAAAAATCAGGCATGCGCACTGCACATGCCTACGAACATAGAGGGCACACGCACGCGCCCCAGTACCATATTTAGCCTTAACAATAAAAAGTAAGGTCGGATATTTTTTGATCAGCCTTTGTACAAATGGTTTCCTAAGGCCAGGAAAGAGCAAAATATTTTATTACCCGGAATATGTCGCATAAATAAGGAAAGCAACGATATAGGAAGAAGTTACGAATGTTTGTCGAAGTGTAAAACTTCACCTGTGGTAACAATACTCCTTCGTTGCACTCTCCAACTCTATCTTGCTCTGAATAGTGTATACTGAATACACAATCATAATAACAATAATAATATGGATAGTACCAGGACTATAATTACATGGACTTACAAGAGCAGAACTGTGGTACTCTTTGCGAAAATACACTGAAGAGTCAAAAAGACTGGTACATCTGAATGATATCGTGTAGGGCCCCCATGACCACGCCGAAGGGCCGCAACACGACGTGGCATGGACTCGACTAATGTTTGAATTAGTGCTGGAGGAAACTGACCCCACGAGTCCTGCAGGGCTGTCCGTAAATCCGTAGGAGTTCGAGGGGGTGGAGATCTCTTCTGAACAGCACGTTGCAAGGCATCCCAGATGCACTCAATAATGTTCATGTCTGGGGAGTTTGGTAGCCAGCGGAAGTGGTTAAACTCAGAAGAGTGTTCCTGGAGCCACACTGTAGCAATTCTGGACGTTTGGGGTGTCGTATTGTCCTGCTGGAATTTCCCAAGTCCGTCGGAACGCACAATGGACATGAATAGATGAATGTGACCAGACAGGATGCTCACGTACGTGTCACCTGTCAGAGCCGAATCTAGACGTATCACGGGCCCCATATTACTCCAACTGCACACGCCCCAGGCTATTACAGAGCCTCCACCAGCTTGAACAGCCTCTGGTGACATGCAGGGTCCATGGGTTCATGAGGTTGTCTCCATACGCATACAAGACCATCCGCTCGATACAAATTGAAACGAGGCTCGTCCGATCTCGCAACATGTTTACAGCGATCAACAGTCCAATGCCGGGGTCAACGGGCCCAGGCGAGGCGTCAATCTTTGTGCCATGCAGTCATCAAGGGTACACGAGAGGGCCTTCGGCTCCGAAAGCCCATACCGATGATGTTTAGTTGAACGGTACGCACGCTGACACTTTTTGATGGTCCAGCATTGAAATCTGCGGTACTGTGCGGAAGGGTTACACTTATGTCACGTTGAACGATTCTCTTCAGTCGTTGTTGATCCCGTTCTTGCAGGAACTTTTTGCGGTCACAGCGATGTCGGAGATTTGATGTTTTATTGGATTCCTGATATTCACGGTACACTCGTGAAATGGTCGTCCGGGAAAATCCCCACTTCATCGATACCTCGGAGACCCTGTGTCGCACCGCTCGTGCGCCGGCAGTAACACCACGTTCAAATTCATTTAAATGTTGATAACCTGCCACTGTAACGGCAGCAACCGATCTAACTGCGCCAGACACTTGTTGTCTTATACGTACACTACTGGCCATTAAAATTGCTACACCAAGAAGAAATGCACATAATAAACGGGTATTCATTGGACAAATATATTATACTAGAACTGACATCTGATTACATTTTCCCGTATTTTATGTGCATAGATCCTGAGAAATCAGTACCCAGAACAACCACCTCCATACGCCTCCACCTCCATACGCCTGGGCATTGAGTCAAACAGCTTGGATGGCGTGTACAGGTACAGCTGCCCATGCAGCTTCCACACGATACCACAGTTCATCAAGAGTAGTGACTGGCGTATTGTGACGAGCCAGTTGCTTGGCCACCATTGACCAGACGTTTTCAATTGGCGAGAGATCTGGAGAAAGTGCTGGCCAGGGTAGCAGTCGAACATTTTCTGTATCCAGAAAGGCCCGTACAGGACCCGCAACATGCGGTCGTGCATTATCCTGCTGGAATGTAGGGTTTCGCAGGGACCGAATGAAGGGTAGAGCCACGGGTCGTAACACATCTGAAATGTAACGTCCACTGTTCAAAGTGCGTCAATGCGAACAAGAGGTGACCGAGACGTGTAACCAATGGCACCCCATACCATCACGCCGGGTGATACGCCAGTATGGCGACGACGAATACACGCTTCCAATATGCGTTCACCGCGATGTCGCCAAACACGTATACGACCATCATGATGCTGTAAACAGAACCTGGATTCGTCCGATAAAAATGACGTTTTGCCATTCGTGCACCCAGATTCGTCGTTGAGTACACCATAGCAGGCGCTCCTGGTTGTGATGCAGCGTCAAGGGTAACAGCAGCCATGGTCTCCGAGCTGATAGTCCATTCTGCTCCAAATGTCGTCGAACTGTTCGTGCAGATGGTTGTCGTGTTGCAAACGTCCCCATCTGTTGACTCAAGGAGCGAGACGTGGCTGCACGATCCGTTACAGCCATGCGGATAAGGTGCCTGTCATCTCGACTGCTAGTGATACGATGCCGTTGTGATCCAGCACCGCGTTCCGTATTTCCCTCCTGAACCCACCGATTCCATATTCTGCTAACAGTCATTGGATCTCGACCTACGCGAGCAGCAATGTCGCGATACGGTAAACCGCAATCGCGATAGGCTACAATGCACCAATTCCATATTCTGCTAACAGTCATTGGATCTCGACCAACGCGAGCAGCAATGTCGCGATACGATAAACCGCAATCGCGATAGGCTACAATCCGACCTTTATCAAATTCAGAAACGTGATGGTACGCATTTCTCCTCCTCACACGAGGCATCACAACAACGTTTCACCAGGCAACACTGGTCAGCTGCTGTTTGTGTATGAGAAATCGGTTCGAAACTTTCCTCATGTCAGCAAGTTGTAGGTGTCGCCACCGGCGCGAACCTTGTGTGAATGCTCTGAAAAGCTAATCATTTGCATATCACAGCATCTTCTTCCTGTCGGTTAAATTTTCTCGTCTCTAGCACGTCATTTTCGTGGTGTAACAATTTTAATGGCCAGTAGTGTATATAGGCTGCCGACCGCAGCGCCATGTTCTGCCTGTTCACTTGTCTCCGTATTTGAATATGCATGCCTATACCAGTTTCTTTGGCGCTGCAGCGTAATTAGGCAAATTAGAAAGTTTTGTGAAGTGTGTGTATCTACTGCTTTTCTTCCTTTTTCCTCCAAACTGTAAGGCGTCTGTTATCAGGCACTTTTCATGCCACGTACTCACGCACGCATCGATAGACAGTTGTCTGCTTCAAAGAATGTACAGTCACTTCTCTGTGTGGTAGAGTAAACTGAAAAGTGACGCACAGTTGCGTTCTACAACGCGGTAAGTGACCCTGAGAAACGCGCGATGTGGCATGTGGAAGGTAACTTCCCCCTGTATACTAATGCGCAGTTGGAACGTATTTCGCTGATTTAGTGTATTTTGAATAGCGGAAGTATGGAGACGTGTTGTGGTGCTATGAAACCCGAATTAAACTGCATCCTGTTATCGAATTTTTAACTGCTGAAAAAGTGACTCCTAGTGAGATTCATGGTCGTCTAAAGACTGTTTATGGTGACAATGTTGTTGGCAGGTGTACTGTAAATGGATGGGTAATAAAATTTCGTGGTTGCACGCTTGGAGAAGCCGTTAATTGTTGATGAAATACGCAGCGGACTTCCGATCACTGCCACAGTCGATAAACATCGCTAACTCGTCGACGATTTGATTCAAAATTACCGCCGAATCACTCAAAAGCGTATCGCAAACAGTATTGGAATATCCAAGGAATTTGCCGGCTTCATTATTCAACAATTAGGATGTCGTGGGTAACACGCCATCTCACAGACGAGAACAACCAACCTCAATTGGATTGCTCGGAACCATGCCGAAGGAGAAGACTTGCTTTTGAATATTGTGACGGGGACGAGTCACGAGTCCATCTTTATCACACAGAAAAGACAGAGTGCTGAATATCGACATCTGACTTCTTCTCAGGCGAAAATGTTCGAAACACAACCATCCGAAGAAATGTTCTCTCGAGTGTGTTTTGGAATGCTCACCGAATTCATGTTACCGATTATGTGGTACGAGGGGCAGCGATCAATTATTCTCAGTTCATAGAGATTCAAAGACCAAAAAAATGGCTCTGAGCACTATGGGACTTAACATCTGAGGTCATCAGTCCCCTAGAAGTTAGAACTACTTAAACCTAACTAACCTAAGGAAATCACACACATCCATGCCCGAGGCAGGATTCGAATCAGCGACCGTAGCAGTCGCGCGGTTCCGGACTGAAGCGCCTACAACTGCTCGGCCACCGCGGCCGGCAGATTCTAAGACATCTCCGACGTCGAGCTTGTCGTATTAGAAGCAGCCTGGCGCCAATATTCTAGCAACATGACAACGCTTGTCTACACAACTCGCGCGCAACTGAACAAGCTCTGCGACACCTGAAATTCGAGGCTATTCCAAACCTCCTTACTCCCCCGACGTTGCGCCTTGCGATTTTTATTTTCATTTGTTTTTCCTGTACTTGAGAGGGACCTCAATTGTAATCATTACACCTCGGACGATGAGGTGAAGGCAGAAGTCAGGTCATGGATTCGAGGAAAATCGGAAGAATTTTTCAGTGACGAAATGAAAAAAACTTGATACGCATTAGGAGAAGTGTGTTAGTCTTAACCGTGACTGTGTAGAAAAGTAAATATACCATGTCCATAATTAGAGTTATAGTTTCAAAACGCTGGAGGAAGTGAACCAGTGCCCAGAATGACATCAGCTTTGAACAGCATATTACTGACGCAGGTGGAAACGTCATAAAACAAAAAAACTTTCGAAAATTTTGCCAATAGTTGGCACTGTAAGCGTCTTAACGTAATTGGGGTCGGCTACAAATGACGAATAAATCGCAATACGACAGCAATAGTTTGAGTTGCACATTATACCATCTGTACCGTTCAATGTGTGTGATTCCACAAGTTCAGCAGTCAACAATTGTCGCATCTTCACCAATGCAAGATCGTACCACATCCTATAGGAAAAATCTGTTTTTAATTGTCCTGAGGCCAAAACCGCATAAAAAGCAAAATGTCACTGGTTTTTAGACTAAATGTCCTGCGGCCAAAAACCGCATAGAACATCGGTTTTCAGCTATCCTGGGGCAAAAAACAGCTTAACGGCAAAATGCCATAGGTCTTTAATTGTCGTGAGACTGACACAAGACATGTTCAATAAGCTCATCAACATTTTTAGCCACAAGTTGAAATCTAGAAACAGCACGTTTCACAACAGACCGCAAACAATATGCGTTGCGCAATGCGCGCCTTTAGTTCAGCTACGTCCGTATCTGGAGCACTGAACGCAACATATCTCAGATAACCCCATAGCCAGGAGTCACTCCGATTAAGATCAGGTGATCCAGACGGCCAGGCTGTAGGGAAATGATAGTTGATAATTCTAGCATTTCCGAAATGCCTCTGTAGCAGCTGCTTCATTGGCAGTGCAATTTGCGGAGGAGCGCCATCTTGTATAAAAATGGTCCTACCCACACACTACCGCTGTTTAAGGGTTGGAATGTCGTTGGTGTGAAAAAGGCTCTCATAACGTTCACCAGTGACTGTACAGGTAATAGGAGCAGCAGAACTCATCTCCTCGAATCAAATAAATATGGCCCTACGATAAACGATGCCGACAACCAGCACCACACAATCACCTATTCAGAATGAAGTGGTACCGGTTTATGGGCGTGCAGATTTTCCGTTGCGCATATTCTGTAATTCTGCGTATTGGCATGCCCTTCGAGATGTAATTGGGCTTCATCTGTCCACAGAATGTTCCATGGCCGTTCATTGTCCACTTTCATATGAGCAAGAAATTCTAGAGCGAATGTTTGTCTTGCTGGGGGGGTAAGCAGCAAGCAACCCCTGAAAAAATGGGTGGTTTTGTACGGATAGCAATACAGGATGTTACGTACCGTGCTCGCAGGCATGTTCAACTTTCGGGCAATTCCCCATGCACTGCATGTTTGCACACCACCGCTCGACACTTCCTGTAATGCTGTGGCCACATCGACAGACGTCACATCAACTGCTTTACTTCCTCTGCCACACTGCACTTCAGAAGAACCTGTCCCTAAGAATTTTGTAATCATCTTCTCCCTTAGGAAACATCAGATCATTGCCTTTTTTCATGGGAAACATTAGGTCTTTAGCACTTTTATTCAGCCATCCAAGCTATCTCATTGCTCTTCCACTCACCAAACGATATTTCAGGCGTTAATGTTAATATGTGGTGAATTTCTTTATCTTTTCCATGTGGTTTTTCATGTAAAGACACGTGATCAGTTAAACGGGATTTATGTATAAAACATGAGATTTTGAATTCAATTATTCATCATATATTAAGTGTGAACATAATTTTATATCCTTGAGAACTTACTTTCATTCCTCTTGTTTAAGTCAACCCTTCACGTGTTCAAAAAAATGTTCAAATGTGTGTGAAATCTTATGAGACTTGACTGCTAAGGTCATCAGTCCCTAAACTTACACACTACTTAACCTAATTTATCCTAAGGACAAACACACACAGCCATGCCCGAGGGAGGACTCGAACCTCCGCCGGGACCAGCCGCACAGTCCATGACTGCAGCGCCCTAGACCGCTCGGTTCAAGTGTTCCATACGTCCACATGTGTTCCCTTAAGAACTACGTTCTCTAACAGGGTATAAGCTGCCTTCAGCAGTGATAACATATTATTTAAATAAAATTTCCAGTTATGCAGGTAGGTTCGTATTGCTGTTGAAATTCAAGATGCGTGCTTGCAGAGACGGAGACGTCGAGATAAATTTCTGCTAACGAACTAGCTCAGGTTTTTCAGTTTACTATTTGTTGTAGGATACAGACAGCAAAAAAATTTCCATAGGTACTAGCTGTATGAGATCTATTGTAAGGATTGTAGTTTCAGTGTTGTCTTGTCATATCACTTATTAAAGCCCTTCTTAATTATTTCGTTGCGCTTTGGGAAAGTTCTTAACACTGCGTAACATAAAAACAAAGGTAGACAGATTTATTCAGATATGGGTTAGATTTTATGTAAAAGTGTAATGTTTCGACGCATCTAAAGCTGGGTCATAGTTTCTTGTCAACTCGCAGGTAAAAATAGTGCTTTCAAAATGTAGAATACGAATAGCATTCAGTATTTCACGCAGCGTGTCATGATACTGTAGTCAGTGTTAATGAAAAGAAAGGAGCATATTTAATAGCAAATGGATCAAACTAACTAAAGAATTGATTTTCTGATCGAGAAAAGACAGAATTTTTCTTTTTCATTACATTTTATCTTACATCGCAACTACATCCCCTAGAAAGTTCTCAATACGTAAATTGAAGAGAAACTGTTAGGCGAGTAACACGTGCTGAGACCATTATGTCCTTCGATGACCTCTATTGAAGGTTACATGTAGTGTTCTGCCTATCAAACAACTCTTACTTCGTTGAGTCCTCATCATCGGTCACACAGAGTGATAAAGGACTTCAGAATTCCTCATACCTTCTGGTATCCAGCGACATGAAACCTTGTTGCTCCTGCTTGTCATCTTCCCATATTCCTTACGGCGTCTCTTATCTGTAGGAATCCACAAGAAGTTAATAATATACGGGAAGTTCTGGTTGAAAATTACGAATTGTTTAGGAATAAAGGAGACGACTCAGCGAAATGCAGAAGTGCTGCGACGTCGATAGGCACACAAACAAAAGATACGGAGCTTGACTAACTTTCGGAATGCACTTTCTTATTCTAACTATAGCTGCAGAAGACTTCTTTAGTCATTCGACCATCCACTGCGCCTACATACATGTGCTGTCACCCTCCATTTTCATTACAATCATCATTACGTCTTGTACTCTAGAATGTCCCCTGCTCCATTTATTTATATTTCTGCGATTCTAGTAATTCCAGAATCATAACTTTCTATTACCCCGTGAGTAAACCAATTTTACTTACTTAGTCCAGTCTCACTGTCATAAGTCAGGATTCGTAAAATAATTTCCATAATTTCCATTTCCGACTCATTGGGAGCTTGGAATGACAAAAAGGCTGCCAGGGGCAAAATTTCAGTACCGTTCTACAAGAAGGAGAAGAACTGGAAAACCCCCTCTGGCCTGGATGCACGCGCTGGTTCGACTGTAACCTCCCCAGAGGAAAGCTGGCCCACAGCTGTTGTAAGCTATTTTGGAAATTTGTGGTAAGGTCTTACGGGACCAAAATGCTGAGGTCATCGGTCCCTAAGCCTACACACTACTTAATCTAACAACACACACACCCATGTCCGAGAGGGGGGGGGGGGGGGGGGGGGGGGGTGGCGGGGGGAACTCACGGACCGTGACAAAACGCGGCTGTAAGTGGTCCTTTATTCCTTGTGTACTAGCACTAGGGCTGAGTTGATGTCCGAGCTTGAACCACATATTTTTTATCGGGGACAGGTCTAGTGATCTTACTGGTCACGAGAGTATCAGTTCATAAACGTAAGTGCCATGTGTTGGAAATGCCACCACGATACTATTGCGTGAGAAGTAAAACGTGAAGAAATACCGTTGTGTCGTCAGAGTTCCTCAATTACTACCAGCCGTAATCATATCCGATGGTTCCCCAAACAATGAAGCCAGGAATGACACCACTGCGTCTCTCCAAAACATTGGAAGACTGGGACCTCTCCCCAGTTCGTTGCCGTATGTGAAAACGACGGTCATCCGGAGCAGTGCAGAACCGCGATTCGTCACTGAACACAATTTGACGCACTTGGTCTACAATACATGGCTCCCGGTGACGTAAACTCAGCCGTTTGTGTTATTGAGTTAACGGCTTCCTACGCATGGGAGTGTATCTCCCTAGCACAGCTGCTGCCAATGTGGCGGGATGAAACAGAACGTGACAGGGAGTCCGTTACTTGGCGGGCGCAGATGAGAAGGGGTTATGATGCGCTGCGACAGAGGTGTTCAACCCTAAGGGGTAAAATGAAATTTTCTAAAGGATAAAAACCAAACAATTCGATTCTGTTTCAGTCATGAAACAAAATTTTTTATCAAAAGATCATTACTATTATCACAATTTTGTAAGGCTCTAATATTGATTACATAAGCAATCAGCAATTACTTTTTCTTAGTTAGCAAAATTAATGTGGTGGAGGTTACAGATTCCTCACATAGTCCACCCACTACACACATTTGTTGTGCTTTGTCCCGTACATCGCTGTCGATTAAAGTGAGACATATAAGTTATAAATGCTAAGTATCTCAATAAAACGTCTTCTCCAAGTTGTGGATAGTAGCTGCAGTAGTGCAGGAATTGCTTCGTTACTCGCTTCGAAACAGATAAGTGAATTAATTGACAGCACGACACAGCAGTAACTACATAAAGGCTGCTATAGTGCTGTACACTGTGTTATTACTATTATCATTATCATTATTAGAGATGTTAGACAGAAAGCGTTAACAGCCTGAAGTCGTCCAATTTCTGACACTTCAGAAGTAAGTAGTGCAGCAATCAAGTGATTTACGAACAGTAAGTATACTGCATAGATCTGAACTTGTTTGATTTTAAATGGGATTGCAGTGTGCCGGCCAAGCAAGTGCCGCCGTGGAGTAATGCACTCCTAGGAGCACAATACGAGGATTCTACCTTGTGGTGATCAGATGTGGTCGGCCGAAACCTTGGCGACACCTGCCCTCACATTGGGGCCACTGTCACATCCAGATCCACTACAAGCCGGAATGTTGTACCATTCTGTAACAAGTGTCTACCCTCTCTGTGGATAGCTAGCTTTCTTATCTGAGAAGGAGCTATTGGTAGCACTTGCTATAGGAGTTGCGCGTAGCACATGCGATGCACCGGAAATTTCTTCATCATTCATTCTAAAACACACACACACACACACACACACACACACACACACACACACACACACACACTCACACGCAGACATACATACATACATACACACTCACACACACGCACCCACACAAACTAATTATCATTCATCTTTCATCATTTTAAAAACTAAAGTGTTCCAAGGAAAGTCTTTCATTCCACAGTTTAGTTAGGTGCTAAAGTTGCTGATAATGTGGGGATGGGTAGAGGCACTAGCTAATGTCTGATTGCACTCATGGGTAATGGTCTAAGAAAGGTTGGGAACCACTGTCCTAGGTATCTCCGTATCCTTCACAGTGATCATTCAACATCTCGCTCTGTTCAAGCCCCTTATATACCCTACCAGGCCTGGTCAGAACACTGAATAAGACAAAACTAATCCACTCTGCTAGCTGTCCTACATGTCACAGAGAACTACAACTCTGATCTTTTACATATTGGACGTTACCGAAGTTAAATTGACATCTCAACAAGCCTCCTGGGTTCTTCACATTTTTTTTTTTTTTATCAGACAGTGCATGTTGTCTCCTGTACAATTTTTTTTTTTTGCAGTACATGTTAATAAACATTTTTAAGCGAACACACAGGTGGACTGTCCTCCAGCTTCACAGGTAATATAACAATAGTTCAAATGGCTCTGAACACTATGCGACTTAACTTCTGAGGTCATCAGGCGCCTAGAACTTAGAACTAATTAAACCTAACTAACGTAAGGACATCACACACATCCATGCCCGAGGCAGGATTCGAACCTGCGACCGTAGCGGTCGCTCGACTCCAGACTGTAAAGCCTAGAACCGCACGGCCACTCCGGCCGGCGCAGGTAATATAAGCTTTTATATTATCTGGCTTATCAACAGCATGCGGGGTGGGCTCAACTGCGTATTCCGTTAAGTGCTGTTGCTCTTCGCTCCCCTGTTATCTGCTTTTTCAGCCATTGGCCATTTTCTCTTTAATAATCGAACTGAGAACGATGGTAAGCATTCCGTTTCTCAGTCCTCCCCAAAAGTCTTGCTCTCGAGTGTCAGAGGTGAAGCAACGCTGTGGCGGCGTCTCCTTGACGCCTTATCACTTATCACTCCAAAGCTCAGCATAACTAACAGTTTCCTAGACGACGTGAAACATTCTCGAGGACAAATGTGAGCACGTGACGCGAACGACGACGACACCACAGTATTTGTGTGCGCCGCGCTATCTCAGCGTGGGGGGGACCTCTGCAAATCTTGACACGGGACAAGACTTCTTCTTGGATTTATTTGTTCGTGATGGAGGTTTATCTGATGAAATAAAACTACACACAAAGCTAAACCCACTATATTATTATTTATAGACAAGGTTAGCATGTGTTCTTGGTTTTCAAATGGTGTGCTGAAACGTGTGTGTTTTGCCGTGTGGTAAAACGTTGGCAAAGAGCTGTGGCAGATTTCTTGTTGCGTGTTCTTGAAACCATTGAAAGTCGCCGAGTTTATTTGCAGGTTCGTTCTCCAATCTCCGCGGAGTCTCTCCAACTTCACGTTGACCCCTGTCTATCTGAAACTTTGTATAGTAATTAAAATGACTAGAAAGAATTATATTTTCCTTCGGGTCTCATTTAATTGTTTGTCGGAGATGAACACTCGTTTATTACTTCCTTGAACGCAGCTTTTACTATCGAGATGTAACATATAATATTCATAATTGTAAGTTCCCTTCGTCTTTATCAAAGCAATAGCAAAATCGGAGTCACTAACATTCAACAAAAGAGATAATAAAAATCAGGGATAACGCAGTGATAATGTTCGCTTTTCTTATGCAAGCAGTAACGTCTTTGGTTCCTACACACAGCACAGTGTCTGACACAGCTATTTCCGTAATGAAATGTGATATTGCACCACCTCGGCTGGTTTATAGACAATCGTTACTTCACATCGCGACCAGTCTCAAATACACGTTAATTACCAAGAGACAAACTACTTAACTTATGCAATTTACAATCCAAGATGGCTAACTGCTCTGTGTAGAAGTTGATATAAGCAGATAAGATATAAATCATATGTGCAGTAAAAGTGTACATGATAGTGCAGTACAAATATTTTAATTCACATGAAAAAATGCGCTGACAGTTTGGGAGAACTTTCTTATTCATGTCAGTATCAAAGAAAAAGTATAACACGCGATTGATTATATATAGATCTAAGTTGTTCACCTATTCCAAAACAATGTGCAGGCCATAGACAAAAGATTATCGAATACAAAACACTGGGGTACGAGATGTAGACAATCTCCTAGATGGTATACCCCAGGCAACGCTATAACAAGGCAAAGCGGTGAAAAGTCTACACAGCTACTACTAATCCCTCCCTGTCCACACGAAGGTAAACGTAGCAGGCAAGCGATTCTTACACGAAGAGACTGAATGTATGTCATTTCAGCGGAGAAGACTATATGAGGACGAAAGCTGAAATCCCCGAAAAAAATTTAACCAGAAAAAGAGTAAGCGTCATACTTTCACAAGAAACTCTACTGACTGAAGAAACTATCAATCGACTCAAAATACTACCATTTTCTGATGTGGGTTACGTTGGTCAATGGCAAGCACAATATGTCCACTCTACTGAAAAACGAACTCCTAAAAAATTTAGCCACAAAAGTGATACCAGCAGAACATGCAGTAGGTATAAAACTGGGAGAGCTGACCTCCATCACAGAAATGGCCCAAGGATGGTTTACGCAAGGCTAACCATCCGGCAGTTTACGTCTGTGATTTTAACTCCCTGCACACCACAAGGAGCTATCGGTGATCCAGAGCTGAAGGCACCAAATTAAATGAGTAGACAGACAACCAGAACCTACATCTTCTGTTCCGCTCCAAGAATACAGCTACCTTCAAATCAAAGGCATGGGTCACAACGTCTACACGTGATTTGACCTTAATCACGCGGAGCAATAGGCACACTTGTGCAAGCTACAACAATGATCCTCGAGACGTTACCACAGAGCTAGGACTACCTAGTAATGGTAGAGATTAGAATATCAATCTCAGTAATAAAAAGTCGCCCATTCCCACAATGGAAACTGAGGAAAGTTGAATGGATTCAGTAACGTCCTACATCGAAAAAACAATAAAATAGATATCGGGGAATTCTGATAACTACAAAATATTCACAAACCTGGTGCACAAAGCGGCCCTAAATACTTTTCCTCGTGGTGTTACGAAGGAATACACCCCTGTCTGTACGAAAGAATGTGAAACACTAATGAAGAAATTTAAGAAGAGCCGGGACGAAAAGACCGCGGAAAAATTGGTCATTACTATGAACGAGAAGCGCAGGAGCAGACGGAAGGAAGCAGTGGAAAATCTAGATTTTACCCATTGCAACAGGAAGGGCTGGGGCCTGCTGCGAAAATTAGGCGGTGCCATAGTGTCTCACAGGCCGCCTCTTGGTTCTAGTCGATTTGAGATTGCGACTGTCCTGAAAGAGGCCTCTAAAATTCAACTAAAGACAATGGAAGAGAGACTCTCGGAAATCTGAAGAATATATTAGTTAATAATCCAGTCAACGTGAACATTGAGAAAGAAGTGGGATTAGGAGAGATTACCCTATCCTTGGGGCTAATGAAGACAAGAACAGCGGCTGGACATAACGAGAATCTACCAGAATTCTTGAAGGAACTAGGAATTTTGGCAAGAAGGTCGTTGGCCAAACTGTGCACAAAATGCATCAGATCGTGCGCACTCCCTAACATCTGAAAAGAAGCATAAGTCTTCAGGGTGCTGAAACCCGAAAAGTCTGGAGATTACACAATTCATTTCTGGCCAGTATCCCTGGTATGTACCTCCTACAAACTATTCGAGAGAACGTTACTGACTACATTAATCCTACACAATGAAGCTAAAATTCCTACACACCAAGCGGGTTTTCTGGCAGGTGGAAACTGTTTCGATCAAGTGCTGTCCCTCACAAACTACAATGAGAAAGGCTTCCAAACCAAGATGAAAACTGGGCTGGTTAAAACAGACCTTAAAACGGCTTGCAACACAGCGTGGATTGATGGGCTACTGCTTAAGCTAACTAGAGTCATCAAATGCAAACGGCTTATACCTTAGTCAAAAACATGTTAACAGACAGAAAAATCAGAGCTTCTCTTCATGGCATGAACAACAAGGGCACGGCTCTGAATAATGGCCTGCAGTATGGTTCGGCACTAGCACCAGTTCTTTTCAATCTATTATTTTGCTGACATGTGAGACACAAAATCACGTTAGTTTGCATACGCGGACTACCTGGCCATCGCATATAAAGGTAAAACTTTTAACAACCTCGACAAAGCGCTGAACGCAGGCCTGGAAGTACTGAACACCTATTACTTTAAGTGGCATCTGTATCAAACTCTGACAAAACGACGGTACCATAATGCGCCTTAAAAATAGGGATACAAATAGAAGACTACATTACTCTGTGAATGGCCTACGCAACAGGCACGAGGATAAGCTTGTAACGTACCCTTAGAGAAATTATAAATTACTGTGCTGATAAAACTCTTACGTTATTTGATTTTCAAACAGCTGAGCAAAACTGAACGTACTCAGACATTTCTCTCTTTACTCATTCTGATCATCACTAAACTGAAACACAATATTTTTTTAGCGCAACGCAGCCTGACTTTCAATAATCCCTACAAAAGAATGGCCCTGACTAACAATAACCTATACCTTTCATGAATCACTTACCTCACAAAAATCTTCGTTACGCGAACTACTGCAACACAGCGAGCGCCAATATTGCCAGCTAAATAAAAGATTCTAACTACTGAACGCACTAACTACTGATAGGCATAGTTAGCAAATGAAAGATTTTGATGGAGAACAAAACAATGTATTTACCTTAATAGTGTTCAAAAGTCATTATATATATATATATATATATATATATATATATATATATATATATATATATATATATCAGTTCATGACATCCAGTCTTACAAATAATCCTTTTTCTGACGGACACACGTCCAGACTGTACACAGCGCAGTCAGTGATTTTCATACAGAGCGGTACATGGCGTTACCAACATAAAAACCTAAACAGCCTACTTACAAGCTATAGACCTGAAAGTGAAATAAGATCGCAGTCTAATGTATAAATCACATCTAGAAGATACAAAACAGAAACTAAAATCCTGTAATGCTTTCCTATTGAGTCTATGCGGAATGACGTGGGGTTGTGGAGCAAGAACACCGAAGACTTCAGTAATATCGCTTGTCTACAGTGAAGCTGAATATTTTTCGTCAGTCTGGATGAGAAGTGCACAAATAGCTGAAGTGCACTTCCAACTGAAGGAGACAATGCGGATAACCTCTAGAAGATACAGGGCCACACCCTGTGCCTTGCTCCCCTGCTAATAAACATTGAGCCCCCTGAAATTAGCCTATCACAGTTAGCCAGGAAAGTCCTGGAAAACTCTGATATCCCTATACACCAAGACCTAGCACCTACAAACAGACTTAAATCAGGTAACGTTTATGGGAAATCGGCGAAGACCTGCAAGACTTCGACTCGAAGACAGCGCAGAAAGAACTACGGGGTGTGAGTGGACATAAGAACCGAAATGTGCTGCACGACCCCAGGATGAAGATCGAAGGATTCAACCTCCTGAAGAAATTGTGGATAACTTTGAACCGTGTCAAGACGAATGATGGCAGGTGCGGGCAACTAATGAACAAATAGGGCCTATCAGAAAGTCTTGAACGTGAGTGCGGGGAAATCCAATCAATGGACCACTGTGAGGGAGATCTGAAGGACATACAGAGACTCTCCGACTCAGCCATAGAGTAGCTCAAGATTGATTGTAATGTTGTATAGTATTATAATAATATACACTACTGGCCATTAAAATTGCTACACCAAGTAGAAAAGCAGATGATAAACGGGTATTCATTGGACAAATATATTATACTAGAACTGACATGTGATTACATTTTCACGCAATTTTGGTGCATAGATCCTGAGAAATCAGTACCCAGAACAACAACCTCTGGTCGTAATAACGGCCTTCATACGCCTGGGCATTAAGCCAAACAAAGCTTGGATGGCGCGTACAGGTACAGTTGGCCATGCAGCTTCAACACGATACCACAGTTCATCAAGAGTAGTGACTGGCGTATTGTGACGAAGCAGTTGCTCGGCCACCATTGACCAGACGTTTTTAATTGGTGAGAGATCTGCAGAATGTGCTGGCCAGGTAAGCAGACGAACATTTTCTGTATCCAGAAAGGCCCGTACAGGACCTGCAACATGCGGTCGTGCATTATCCTGCTGAAATGTAGGGTTTCGCAGGGATCTAATTAAGGGTAGAGCCACGGGCCGTAACGCATCTGAAATTTAGTGTCCACTGTTCAAAGTGCCGTCAGTGCAAACAAGAGGTGACCGAGACGTGTAACCAATGGCACCCCGGGTGATACGTCAGTATGGCGATGACGAATACACGCTTCTAATGTGCGTTCACCGCGATGTCGCCAAACACGGATGCGACCATCATGATGCTGTAAACAGAACTTGGATTCATCCGAAAAAATGACGTTTCGCCATTCGTGCACCCAGGATCGTCGTACACCATCGCAGGAGCTCCTGTCTGTGATGCAGCGTCAAGAGTAACCGCAGCCATGGTCTCCGAGCTGATAGCCCATGCTGCTGCAAACGTCGTCGAACTGTTCGTGCAGATGGTTGTTGTCTTGCAAACGTCCCCATCTGTTGACTCATGGATCGAGACGTGGCTGCACGATCCGTTACAGCCATGCGGATAAGATGCCTGTCATCTCGACTGCTAGTGATACGAGGCCGTTGGGATTCAGCACGGCGTTCCGTATTACCCTCCTGAACCCACCGATTCCATATTCTGCTAACAGTCATTGGATCTCGACCAACGCGAGCAGCAATGACGCGATACGATAAACCGCAATCGCGATAGGCTACAATCCGACCTTTATCAAAGTCGGAAACGTGATGGCATGCATTTCTCCTCCTTACACAACGTTTCACCCGGCAACGCCGGTCAACTGCTGTTTGCGTATGAGAAATCGGTTGGAAACTGTCCTCATGTCAGCACGTTGTAGGTGTCGCCACCGGCGCCAACCTTGTGTGAATGCTCTATAAAGCTAATCATTTGCATATCACAGCATCTTCTTCCTGTCGGTTAAATTTCGCGTCTGTAGCACGTCGTCTTCGTGGTGTGGCAATTTTAATGGCCAGTAGTGTATGTAAAGTGTGTAAAGAATATAGCAACTCAGTATAGAGCAATCGCAATACTTTGGTTCATACACTATGCCTTTGTAAATACCGAACGAGTATTATACAGGATGCATCTGGAATGAATGCAGAAAACGAGGGAGCTGGTAGAGTCGGTCATAACAAGCATATTTCACATTGCAACCCATGTCCGCATCCCTTAGCGTACGGTGCTAGGCGTCGTTGAAGAGCGTCTCGCGCCTCCAAGAGGGTAGGCACAGAACGTGCCGTCCGAGCCGTCATGGTAGCAGGTCTGCAGGGGAACGTTTCCAATGTATTTGTGGCATCAAGGCAAATGAGAAATCAGGGTGAAATTTTATAACCTTTATTAGAAAACAGTTCAAATTACGCCTGCTGGTTGAATGCACGCCGTGCAACGACGCCGCTGTGACTCTCGCTCTGTCAAACTTTCTTGGCAAATAGCAAATTGCATCGGAGGCTGCCACAGTGCGCGGTATCGATTCTTCATCAGTCTCAGTGGGCTTTCATAGACAACAGATTTCAGCTGTCCCGAGAAGAAAAAATCAATGGGCGTCAAGTCAGGGGAACGTACAGTCACTTGCACACCGCGCCCTATCCAGTTCTCACCAAAAGCTTCATCCAAATGCATTTCCACAGTATGAAGTGCGCAAGTGCACCATCGTATTGGTACCAAATTCGCTGTCGCACGTTGAGTGGAACATGTTCCGACAACTCTGGCAGAGTTTCTCGTAAAAAAGATGAAGTATCTGTCTGCGTTCAGTACCTGGAGGAATACGTATGGAGCGACCAGATTATCGCCTGCCAAGCCACCGAAGCGATCTCGATGACTACAAGTGCTGATTCTGGCTGGTGAACGTACGCTCTCGTGTAAAGTATGCCTCATCCGTGAATGACACACCTTTGCAAAAGCTGCTGGCAGCATTCAGTTCGAAGTGCAAAATCGTCTGCGTCGAGGGCTTGAACCTTCCAAAGGCGGTAGGGGTGCAAATCATCTTCAAGCCACACACGCCAAATTGCTGAATAGGTTACACCCGTTTCCCGTACAACACACCGCGAGCTTGTTGTGGGTGTGTTTCTCAGCAGTGCTGACACCTCCTTTTCAAGCCCTGGTGTACACACTGTGCGTTGACGACCGCGTCCGTCAGCCCTTCGCATCTGTAACACAAAATGAATACAACTGGTTTTGAAGTAGGTCATAAATGCACTTGTGACATTATGAGAACGTGCCAGTGGAAAACCTCAGGTGAACCTGTCTCTCGTAGGGACTTGTGGATCTGACACTCGACGATCTTCGGGCAGCGTGACCATTTCCATCCGCTGCCCCGTAAGCACAGTGTATGTTTGCCCATTCCTCCCAAGAATAGCGCTCCATTCCCTGTTCGCTCCACGCACTTACAGACACGAAAGTCTCCCCGTTTATTGGCAAACTGATGCTGGACGAACCAGACTTCGTAGTGTGCACTGGTGCCGCCCTCTGTGCAAGACCTATCGGACAGGCATTTGCACAGCCAAAAGCAACGCGTTCACGTCCCAGTGAGAGGTGGAAAACCCGTAGTGTTGTCCTGCCTGGAATATTCGCAAATTGTCGACTACAGCGTTTGTAACAAAAGTTCATAAAAGTCTCTTTTATCTTGATGTGTTGCTTGGTGGGTTTAAGATGTGAATCTTTATGTGCCGCTATGAGCAATGGCCTTTTGCGATGTACCTGATTCCAAGCGTCCATTTCATGTACTTTCCTTAGCAATGTTCGCTCAGCAAGTGGTTGATAAGGACCTGAATTCGGCAGTTCCTGACGACTGTGACCGACAGACTCATCTTTTGGGAAACAGCAACTATATTTATATTTAAGATAATTCTCATTTATTGTTCCATCTCATTAGCATATTTTTAATTAAATTACATGTTTCGATCACTCAGGATCATCTTCGGAACTACACCGAAGAGCCAAAGATTCTGGTACACGTGCCTAATGTCCTTTAGGGCCCCCGCGACCACGCGGAAGTGCCGCAACACGACTTAGCATGGACTCCATAATGTTTGAAGTAGTGCTGGAGGGAATTGACACCATGAATCATGCAGGGCTGTCCATAAATCCGTAAGAGTACGAGAGAGTGGAGAACTCTCCTGAACAGCACGTTGCAAGGCATCCCATATATGCTCAGTAGTGTTCATGGTGGGGAGTTTTGTGGCCAGCAGAAGTGTTGAAACTCAGAAGAGTGTTCCTGGAGCCACTCTGTAGCAATTCTGGACGTGTGGGGTGTCACATTGTCCTGCTGGAATTTCCCAAGTCCGTCGGAATGCACAGTGGACATGAATGGATGTAGTTGATACGACAGGATGCTTACGTACGTCTCACCTGTCACAGTTGTATCTAAACGTATCAGTGGTACCATATCGCTCCAACTGCACACGCCCCTCACCATTACAGAGCCTCCACCAGCCTGAATAGCTAACAGGCAGGGTCCAAGGATTCATGAGGTTGTCTCAATACTTGTACACGTCCATCCGCTCGATACAAATTGAAACGAGACTCGTCCGACCAGGCAACATGTTTCCGGTCACCAACGATCCAATGTCGGTGTTTATGGGCCCAGGTGAGGCGTAAATCTTTGTGCCGTGCAGTCATCAAGGGTACATGAGTGGGCCTCCGGCTCCGAAAGCTCATACCGACAATGTTTCGTTGAATGGTTCGCACGTCGACACTTGTTGATGGCCCTGCATTGCAATCTGCAGAAATTTGCGGAAGGGTTGCACTTCCGTCACGTTGAAAGTTTCTCTTCAGTCGTAGCTGGTCCCGTTCTTGCAGGATCTCTTTTCGGCCGCAGCGATGTCAGAGATTTGATGTTTTACCGGATTCCTGATATTCATGGTACACTCATGAAATGGTCGTTCGGGAAAATCCCCACTTCATCGCTACCTCGGAGATGCTGTGTCCCATCGCTCGTGCGCCGGGTGTAACACCACGTTCAAACTCACTTAAATCTTGATCACCTGCCATTGTAGCAGCGGCAACCGATCTAACATCTGCGTCAGACAGTTGTTGTCTTAAACGTATATAGGCGTTGCCGAACGCAGAGACGTATGCTGCCTGTTTACATGTCTCTGTATTTGAATACGCATGCCTATACCAGTTTCTTTGGTGCTTCAGTGTAAGTAGTAGCGTTAGCGGTTCGTCTTCTCCTCTCGATGACTCATGGTCGTAGTTGCGTAGCTGTGTCAGCAACCCGTCTTGTCTACTAAGAATCACTTATCAGAGTGGACTCTGATATGTGATTCTGAGCGGACAAGACGGATTGCTAACGCAACTACTTAGACCTGGAGATGATCCTGAGTGATCGAAACGTGTAATCTAAGTAAAAATCTGGAATGAGAAGGAACAATAAATGAGAACTATCTCAAATTCCTGATGAGTTTTAAACCATGTGTGTTTGACAAGCTGTGACGCTCTTCTCCGGTCCCTGTCAATTAGTATCTTTTTACTGTCACTGTTATTATGCCGTGTCAATATGACGATGAGTAGTGTACAACTCCTTGTAGACACGCTGGACACTCCGTGATGATACATCAACAAATCGGACAACTTCATTCACGACGTGGTCATGAGCTAGTCTAATACGACATCTCCTTTCTGCTATTCTATCGCGTCGACGCATCTTATTGCATACAATTAAGTGGCACATACACACCACTTTACTGTTAAGGCATATCAGCAGTGGAAGGTCATATGGCTGTAGTTCCGTACCATCCACAGCGCTCTTTCAAATGAGTGCTGGGGGCTAAGGTTTCGTCTGGAGAGCTTATAGTACTACAAACGTTTGTACATATCTTACTAGTCCATTGACATTTTGCTTATCATAGTGTATGATCTTTTTCCTGCCCATCACTGTAGTAAAACTCATAACTGAAAAATTTATAAAAGCCATAGGAGCTCGTATCTGCTTGTATTTTTCCTCTTGACATGTTTAAAGTATAGGCACTCTTACTGGCGTCTGCTGTTGTTTTACATCATTGAGTTATCTTTGACCACCTTTTCTCAGTAGGTTTTGTACTCTGTTCGTTGACAGCTCGGACATGTAATATATCGAAGTGCTTTGCAAGTGTTTTCCTGATCATCTACATCGATTCTAATTACTGCATGGAGGGCTGCCATGACAACCAGCAAAGTGCCGATATCAAGTTAAGAGTTCCGGACACATAGTTATAACTGTCACAGGCCTATTAAAATGCACAATGAACAAGAGCTGCGTTGCAGTAAAAATCACGTATTACGAAGAATTTTTCCGTGGCAGAGTTCTCTGCCAGAAACCACTGTTAAGTGGGCTCGGTGCTGAGCAGACGGGCGGAGATTTTTTAACAGCCACGGAGAGGGCCTCGCAAGTCGGCATCTTGTGCAGAAGCGACCCTTTGATCTTACCCTAGGCCATACGCCCGTACCAGACAATGCCGGTGCCATCGCCGAGCAGCAGAGGTATCTTCCAAGCATTCTGAAAACGGCGCCGGTGTTGTGCTCGGGCCAGTCACCTCAGACAACGGGAGCCTCCCAAAAGCAACGCCGCTGGTTGGACAGCCGCTGGGCGTCCAAATAGCGAGCGAAAGTGACGGTGACTAGGTAGTTCATAAGAAAATTGTTACTATTGGACGGGCCCTGGCATGGAGTGCCAAGTCCGTCAGATAGCTACAGAAATTAAGGACTCGCGTTTTGGCTTCGAAGGGAAGCTGTCGTTTTTGCTCCAGTCCATGCAACAGAGTGATAGCAAAGTTTTGTATTTCGTCCGGCAGACCGGACATTAGTACTGTACATACGGAATTGCGCGAGGGGGGGGGGGGGGGGGGGGCAGTCACAGCTACAACAAGACACTGATTCCCATCTCGACACCACGAGGGGGTCATCTGCTGTGGTTTCCAAGTTGCAGAGAACATTACAGGGTAAACATCCGTAGCTCGGGACGTATTCAAATCACTCTTGCCGAGATAGGTACAGAAGGGCTAGTTGTGGACCACATTTGCAGTACAATGGTTGCTTAAAGTGTAGTTTTCTTCTGTATGTCAGTAACCTTGGTGTTGATAGGTAAATCAACTAGAATCTCGTGCGCTCCGGCAGTAATGGGAGAAGTGCCAATCCATGCTGAAAACTGAAAAAAATTAGTACTTTTGCATTAGTTGTCTTTTTATCTAAACCCACTGTGCCATAATTGATCAGGAGGTATCACCTCATCATGCACATTGAGATGTTATGCAAAAACCTAATAGTAATAAAAATTTGTTTCAGTCTGCACAGTATTTCTGGGTTTCGATTTAAAATTACCTGCCAGTCCAGTCAACCCAGTCATTCTTTTGGGGGATTATCTTTGTGTTTTTATTAAATTGATTCTTATAATATGAGCGGTGTGCTTCTCACCTGACATAATTCGTCAGCAGGCGCAAGGGATTAAAAGTCAGATATCGCACATAGGAGTCATGTCAGGGGGATTCTTTGTAGAATTCCCAATTAGCATAAGGCACAATCCGCATACCGCTCCATGGTGAGATCTACTCAATGCGCGCCTCCCACGTTGGTGACGGAATTACAAGTTTCCATCCAACGTCGATAGCAGTCTTGCAGGAACTGCATCCACTGAGCCACAGCTCCAGTAGCTCTGTATTACGAGCGCCCCCACCTGCCACAGTATACGACTGCCAGCAGTAGCTGCTCAGCCCATTTGTGCTTGGAGCCACTACACTGCAACACCTTCGTTCGCGCTTCATACTTGTTGACACTGGGGTAGCTGAACTCTGTAAAATGTGTGTGAAATATTATGGGACTTAACTGCTAAGGTCATCAGTCCCTAAGCTTACACACTACTTAACATAAATTATCCTAAGGACAGACACACACACCCATGTCCGAGAGAGGACTCGAACCTCCGCCGGGACTAGCCGCACAGTCCATGACTCCAGCGCCTTAGACCGCTCGGCTAATCCCGCGCGGCTGTACTCTGTATCTTCCTGCGTATTTTGTATTGATTCTTTGTTTGTTTGGCGAAATACAAGGTAAGTAAATATTCTGTTTCTTGCGTTAACTTGTTTACTGATCACTTCGGTTCCTGTCCAGCTTTTCCAGGACGACAGGTTCTGTACCACTCTGTGGTCAACCTCTCCTTACCGTTTTATATGTGATCGTACACACAAACAGCGACACAAATGTCCCAGTAAACATGCGTCCACAAACGAGCTGTGGGATAATTGCGAATATGTCGTTATGAGCTACGACTGGCACTTTTATGAAACATTGTCCTAATCAGCATAAATATGCTTGAAGTGTAAACTTTTCGATTATATCCCTGTCTAATTGTGCTGAAATTTTGCCCAGGTCCTGTCCTAACAAGAAATGCGATACTATTTCAGCAATTTACATTTTACAATTCTGAACATGGCCGATAATGCAGCAACCGTAGACGAAATTTATAACATTACTTGAAAATACAGCTCTTCGGTTGCACAGGTAAAAAATTTTCAACTTTACCTAGGTTTCAACTGCTCTAAGGCAGCCTTCATCAGAAGTAAAAAATTTTTACATTACCTATAACAGAGTTTTGGAATAATATAAAAACTATTAAGTTAAACATATGTAATAAAATTACATCATAGCTAAGAGCTGTATTTTCAAGTAATATTATAAATTTCGTCTACGGTTACTGCATTAACGGTCATGTCCAAAATTGTAAGATTTCTGCCTGCTCAGGCGTCAAAGGCCGTTTCCAAATATAAGAAACTTAGAAAGAGAATCGTCAGTACAGGTATGGCAATTAATTTTAGTAAAGAATGTGAAAAAATGGGACTCGTGCCTAGTTATGTGAAACCTTACCTGAACATTAATCAGCGCAAAAAAGATAAGAAAACTTTTACAAAAAGAAATTAGATCCGCGGTCAATGATGCAAATTCCTTACTTAAGCCACTCCATTAACTTGAACCTCCAGCCGCCTAAGCTTCGATCCCAGTTTAAAGTCCACAAAATAAATCACCCTATTCGGCCTATTTCTAATAGTATGAAGAGCGCTTACTCTATGTAAGTATGCTTTCTTTGTCTACTGTACCGTAGCAGTTAGCTATGATGTAATTTTATTACATATGTTTAATTTAATAATTTTTATATTATTCCAAAACTCTGTTATAGGTAATGTAAAAATTTTTTACTTCTGATGAAGGCTGCCTTAGAGCAGTTGAAACCTAGGTAAAGTTGAAAATTTTTTACCTGTGCAAACGAAGAGCTGTATTTTCAAGTAATATTATAAATTTACATTTTGCTATTTACTGTACGCACGTACCTCTTAAACAGATGTTCCTTGTGTCGTCTTCATACATTGACGGAAAAAAGAATCGCAACACCAAGAAGAAGTTTAGTTACATAAACGAAAGTTATTAGTCGTGTTTCTACATCTGAAAGATGTCTATTCAAATTTCGTACCAGTCGCATAAGAGTGGCGCTAGCAGTGCCACTAAGAGGATGGAAACGAGTTTACCTCAAACACACGCTGTAACGGTAGTGAGTGTTTGTTACCTTTGAGAATGGACGTGGTGAGTTGATGTTAGTCAAGGATGCCTTTAAGGCGACAAAGTCGCCATTCTCAACGCCTCGCTGAGTTTGAACGAGTTCGCGTAGTAGGGCTACCAGAAGCTGGATGTTCCTTCTGCGATACTACAGAAAGACTTGCCAGAAATGCAGCCATTGTACATGATTGGTGACATGAGAATGTACAGTCGGTAGAAGACTGGGTCCCAACGGCCACGTGGCACTAGGGACTGGAAAGACCACCGTGTCAGGGTAGGGCTCGGCGCATCGTACTGCATCTGCAGCAGCAATTTGAGCAGCAGTTGGCACTTCAGTGACATGACGAACTGTTACAAATTGGTTACTTCAAGGGCAGCTCCTAACCAGACGCCCTGCAGCCTGCAATAGACCGACCCGAAACCACCGTCATTTACGACTTCAGTAGTGTCAAGCGAGAGCTGACGGGAGGGCGGAATGGGTGTCTGTTGTTTTTTATGCTGAAATCTGGTTCTGCCTCGATGCCAGTGATGGCCGTGTGCTGGTTAGGAGGGCAGGTGAAGGCCTGCAACCGGCCTGTCTGCGTGCTGTCTGGAGCTACCATCTGGAGAGCGAGTTCACATCACAGCACCAGTGATTATCCCATGCATACAAAATTGTACACAAATCTGGTGATTCGACCTGCCGTGCTGCTATTCATGAACAGAATTCCAGGGGGTGTTTTCCCACATACCGCTGTTGTAACCCAAAATGCTCTGTAGAGCGCCGACAAGTTGCGTTGGCCTGCTAGCTGTAATATAACGGGCGAAATATGATTTTGTGTGGTGGAGTTTAGGATATATATCGTTGCTTAACGCATGAAAACAGAATACCACGTCATATTACGGATATCCTCCACCAAATACATAATTCGTATCTTGTGTAATCTGGGGTGCTGCTTCTTAATGCTGTAGTAGATCGATCCTGGTTACTGCATCACCACTCAGGAATCATGCAGTGGGAGAAATAAGCTCCAGCAATTCGTGTTCACAACGAGGCTTATTTCGATCTACATGTAAGATTGACTTAACACTGCCTCATGACTGACGTCAAACGGAACTCCAACTGAGATATGGCAGCGTACAAATCGCCTCTATTTATATGATTTTAAACAATTACTGGCATTCTTGCATATTAATTTTTAGGTTTAACAATTAAAACTTTTACATACATCTTCCCAAATTACATAGAAATTGACATGAAATAAAAGTTAATAATTTCATACAAAGACAGGAAATAATCTGTTTCTATTAAGACTAAATTACATGTTTTATCACTACAACAATATATTTCGTTAATTTTCATATATAATTTTACTTACTTAAAGGATCATCATCCTATCATTTTCAGGTCAACAAAGGGATTAGTTTTATTGAATGAAAGGCCGAGATTCAATTAATTAAATATTGTATGAATAAAACTTTACATTCCTATATAGTCGTGATTACAGTTCCATTAACTAACACCAAATAAAACATTAGTATGCTTAATTCTAACTGAAAAATTATCATGTCATACTTCTATTACGGATACAATTTGTTTTTTAGTTTGAAAACATAGAAATAGCTGTCTTTCGATGACTAGAAATACCGGAACTTTAGTGGTTAGTTACTCCGTAATTACAATAGCAATTTTATTCCTACCATGTGCCTGAAGTATGTATAATGAACAAATTGTGATGGTAAATCAGCCTTTAACCCAACATGTTTCCTTCATTCTGCATATTGGTGAGGCCCAAAGTAAGCAATCTCAAAACAATAGCTTAAATTAATGCAAATTATTAATTTGCTGCAAAAGAAAACCTTCAGTGTATTCGAACCAGTTAACCAGAAAAGATAAAATCAAACCACCATACTGATATTACACACATGCCCTCTTAGGGTGGGTGGGGATGAGACTGGTAAAAGGATACAGGATCCCAAAGCGTTATGCTATTACATAGCTCACCATATCTGTTTCCAGTCGAGTGCTTATGGGACATCATCGGGCGACAACCCCAGCATCTTCCACGAATAGCCTTAATCGTACCCGTATTGACTGACCAAATGGAACAGGCACGCAACGCCATCTCACAAACTGACATCCGGGACCTGTACAACACAATGCATGGAGGTTATATATTACCGAAATTTCATTACTCCACATTAATTACTTTTTACTGTTGCGATTTTTTTTCGTCAGTGTATATCAATAGAAGACTGCAATCGTCTCTGATGTGGGTTCGGAATTCTTTCAAACAAATCGAGATTACCACATAAATGTTGACAGAGTGCTATATGCCTCAGACAGGAAAAAAAAAAAAAAAAAAAAAAACCAGATTATTTCGGTCAGATCACCTTAGAAACCAATGTACAGGTTGTGCTCTATCCAACTATCTTGGACTATACTGGCGCGGCAAGATGTGGGTGTACCCCATCGTGCACCTGCCACATCTCCAACATTGTGCAAGGCAAGGTACACCAGGGATGAAATTTCAGCACAGTTAGGGCACTTAATTGAAAAGTTTACATTTCAAATACGTTTGTACTAAACAGAAAAAACATTTTATGCTGAAGTCAATGCCAGCACGTATCCTTTGCCTCTGTTATCGTATACTTCTACACGTGCCAGTTTTAGCTGTTATCGTGATCCACCATGTATAAATAATATCAAAATTTTTTTTAATGTTTATGGATAAATATGTAATAAATATCGTGGGGCTCTTAACTAGGAGTAAATATTTTCATCTGGCATCATTCCAGTCGAATCGTTTTCCCCCAGTCTTTAGATGAGAGCCGGATGAGGCATACTCAGAGGGACGGCAAGAATTTAACAGTTTACAACTGGGGCAATTTAGAACAATCGAACTGCCGCGCAGTGGAGGAAACCTTAATTGAGGATGGATAGCTTTGTTAAAAAGTGCACAATGTGGTGCGCCACAGGAAAATTCCCTGGTTTAACACATCAGTTTACCTTATTGAATTCCACCCTCTCTATTTTTGCTTGCAGATCTAAATGGTTCAAATGGCTCTGAGCACTATGTGACTTAACATCTATGGTCATCAGTCCCCTAGAACTTAGAACTACTTAAACCTAACTAACCTAAGGACATCACACAACACCCAGCCATCACGAGGCAGAGAAATTCCCTGACCCCGCCGGGAATCGAACCCGGGAACCCGGGCGTGGGAAGCGAGAACGCTACCGCACGACCACGAGATGCGGGCGCTTGCAGATCTGCGTGGTATTAGACCACTGGGTACACTGGCAGACGTCATTGTTCGGAAGCAGAATCGGATCAGGCCCGTGCAGTTTTAATTGGAAAATATTGCAAACAGCTGAGTACTAATCGGAATGCATATCTCAGGTACGTTCGAGCACTTAACTGAAAGTAATTAACGGTATAATGTCCGATAGTTCACGTGCGAACAATTCGCCGCCAACTCTGCCTATGTTCGCCTGTAACTTGTAGAGGAAACAGCTTAAATAATAAGAAGAGCCGACACAACCGATAGATTTCATTAACCTATCACAGAAATATAGATATACACTACTGGCCATTAAAATTTCTACACCAAGAAGAAATGCAGATGATAAACGGGTATTCATTGGACAAATATATTATACTAGAAATGACATGTGATTACATTTTCACGCATTTTGGGTGCATAGATCCTGAGAAATCAGTACCCAGAACAACCACCTCTCGCCGTAATAACGGCCTTCATACGCCTGGGCATTGAGTCAAACAGAGCTTTGATGCCGTGTACAGGTAAAGCTGCCCATGCAGCTTCAACACGATTCAACAGTTCATCAAGAGTAGTACTGGCGTATTGTGACGAGCCAGTTGCTCGGCCACCATTGACCAGAAGTTTTCATTTGGTGAGATATCTGGAGAATGTGCTGGCCAGGGCAGCAGACGAACATTTTCTGTATCCAGAAAGGCCCGTACAGGACCTGAAACATGCGGTCGTGCATTATCCTGCTGAAATGTAGGGTTTCGCAGGGCCTGAATGAAGGGTAGAGCCACGGGTCGTAACACATCTGAAATGTAACGTCCACTGTTCAAAGTGCTGTCAATGCGAACAAGAGGTGACCGAGACGTGTAACCAATGGCACACCATATAATCACGCTGGGTGATACGCCAGTATGGCCATGACGAATACACGCTTCCAATGTGCGTTCACCGCGATGTCGCCAAACACGGATGCGACTGTCACGATGCTGTAAACATAACCAGGATTCATACGAAAAAACGACGTTTTGCCATTCGTGCGCCCAGGTTCGTCGTTGAGTACACCGTCACAGGCCCTCCCGTCTGTTATGCAGCGTCAAGGGTAACAGCAGCCATGGTCTCCGAGCTGATAGTCCATGCTGCTGCAAACGTCGTCGAACTGTTCGTGCAGATGGTTGTTGTCTTGCAAACGTCCCCATCTGTTGACTCAGGGATCGAGACGTGGCTGCACGATCCGTTACAGCCACGCGGATAAGATGCCTGTCATCTCGACTGCTAGTGATACGAGGCCGTTGGGATCCAGCATGGCGCTCTGTGTTACCCTCCTGAACCCACCGATTCCATATTCTACTAACGGTCATTGGATCTCGACCAACGCGAGCAGCAATGTCACGATACGATAAACCACAATCGCGATAGGCTACAATCCGATCTTTATCAAAGTCGGAAACGTGATGGTACATATTTCTCCTCCTCACACGAGGCATCACAACGTTTCACCGGGCAACACCGGTCAACTGCTGTTTGTGTATGAGAAATCGGTTGGAAACTTTCCCATGTCAGCACATTGCAGGTGTCGCCACCGGCGCCAACCTTGTGTGAATGCTCTGAAAAGCTAATCATTCGCATATCACAGCATCTTCTTCCTGTCGGTTAAATTTCGCGTCTGTAGCACGTCATCTTCGTGATGTAGCAATTTTAATGGCCATTAGTGTATCTTACAGCCGCTCAGCTTGACTTCAAGTGACAAAAAGGTGATAGTGCAAGAAGAAGGTAAAAGAACAGCGCTCTTTCCTTTTTTTTCTCAGTGGATTTGCATTCACCACTTTTGCAACTTCTCGAAGTTTCGGTATGTAAATGTAATGTCTGAGCATACATCAAAATCATCGTTCTTTTTATAACTGCAGTATAGTTTTCCTTTTTACACATCATTAGATTATCCAATATTAAAATAAAAATTAGAGCAAAAAAATGAGAAGTTTTGCAGTGACGTATGTTTGACTTAAAATAGTTGCTCTCGCAGTAATCGAACCCAGGTCGACCGAATCAAAAACGTGAACGCTACTGTTCAGCTACGGGTGGGGATAATTGTATTCATAGCGCGAGTAAAATGACGTAAATGAGTGAAACCTCGCAAGGAAAGGCAACTAAGTTCTGAGGGGAAGGAAGGGAGGGGGGGGGGCATCAAATGCTATGACACTTGTCTGGAGATATGTTCTTGAACCGAACCCGTGCAAAAGTATTCAGTTTCAGGGCCTTCCAGCTTCTACCACACAAAACTGTCAGTCGAAACTTTTTTGGTTAAGTGCAGATTCAATAAATTCAACATGAAGTGGGAAACTGAGAAAACTGTTGACTTGTGGGCAGTTACGTTATGCGTAGGTGCCTACTGGACGTTAATGAATATCATTACAAGAATAAAGTGCGACGCAGTACTGCAATTGAGACAGTTCTTCGTGGCACGAACTTTGAAGGATTGACGATGTCGGCATACTGATGTAAATGTATTCTGGAAGAAATGATAAGACAGCTAAGATTAATAAAGATTCCTGTGTGCAACTGGAAAATGCTGTACACGCTGTATGTTAAAAAATTATGAAATTCCTCCAGCTGTATTAAGGTGTTGGTTTTATTGGCAACTAGTTTCGATGTTTTTGCAACATCGTCTTCAGGCCCTAAATACAACATACTATACATGAACAACCAATGCAACAACAGTAATTTATGAGTTATTAAGCATTTCCGTTAAAATGCTATCACTCTGGACATTAGCCATTTACGTGGTATCACTAAATACAAATGCACAATCGTTTTATTATATGTTAATATCAAGTATTAAAAATGGGAGTATATAAAAGCTTAAGCAATATGTCGTTATTATAATGGATAATAATATAGGCGTGGAGCATTGTAATTTTTTTAATAATGAACTATAAAAAGGAGAATATACGCATTGCCAATCAGACATATGTTAGCTAAACTTCATTGTTTACTAGTAGTGAACGGTGGGCAAGGTAGACTAGAGTTACATTTGCAACATTCTGTACTGTCGTCATACTAAAGTAACAGTGGCGTTTTCCTAACACCACGAAACAATGCTAAGGGACCGAAAAAACGGTGTGAAACCCGGTTGATACAAGGTAGTCAACAGTGTAAAATACATACCAATCAATTTTTAAAAATTCATTGGAATGAATAGTTTTTGAATTGATTAGTACACTATTGACTACCTTGTATCAATGGGCTTCACACCATTTTTTCGGTCCCTTACCATTGTTTCGTGGTGTTAGGAACTAAGCTGTCTAAGTAAATTGCGCCACTGTTACTTTAGTATGACGACAATACAGAATTTTGCAAACGTAACTCTAGTCTACCTTGCCCACCGTTCACAACTAGTAAACAATGAAGTTTAGCTAACATATGTCTGATTGGTAATGCGTATATTCTCCTTTTTATAGTTCATTATTAAAAAAAAATTACAATGCTCCACGCCTATATTATGATCCATTATAATAACGACTTAACGCTTAAGCTTTTATATACTCCCATTTTTTAGTACCTGATAATAGGCCTAACCTATAATAAAACGATTATGCATATACAGCTTCATTTGTATTTAGTATACTACATAAATGATTAATGTCCACAGTGATGGCATTTTAACGGAAATGGCCAAAAATATAATTAATTTCATTAAAATTATCCATTATATAATATGGTTACAATAGAATTGTTTTGCATAATAACTCATAAATTACTGTTGTTGCATTGGTTGTTTGTGTATGGTATGTTGTATTTAGGGGACTGATGACCATAGATGTTAAGTCCCATAGTGCTCAGAGCCATTTTGTTGTATTTAGGGCCTGAAGATGATGTTGTAACAACATCGAAACTAGTTGTCAATAAAACCAACACCTTAATACAGCTGGAGGAATTTCATCATTTTTTAACATATATTATACTAGCTGACGTCCCAAGTCGTCCGTTTCAATTATGGATATACGAAGATTAATATGAAGCTATCCTGAAGATACTGACGATAAAAGCACAGATCTGTAAATACGGAAGTTCCCCAAAGAATACAATGTGGAGTTAATGGCGAAAACACAAAATACACAATTTAATATGTACGAAGCGTCAAGCTTTGATGTCCGAATCATCAAAGAAAAAACCTCCGAAACAGCTGGAACAAATTTGTCAGTTACGGAGTTTGGAAAGCGGCAAGGCTACTGCAGAGAGAAATGAGAATTTCCACTTGCGAAAACAGGCTCAGCGTGATCTGCAGTTTCAGTTCCGGCGATAATGCTGCTAACTGTCAGTATCTTAATTCCTTACTGCATCTTGAACTCTGTTAAGAAGATCCTTGAATTGTTCTGACGTCATTCTAAGTTGGTTATAGTAGCTTCTAGAGTCTTTCTCAATAGCCTCTTTCAACAAGGTTACTGAGCAACACAGTTGGAGTCTTCTCTTTATCCAGTCACAAATCCAAATATGTTTTCCAATAAACCGGGCCACGGAATCTGACAGTGACACGCGGTTTCTTTCTTCCGGTCAAACTTTCCGGTCGCTTCGACTCATCGACACAGTGCAGCAAAGAGATGGTGGAACGGTTGGTAGCAATGCCAAGCCGAGAATAGCGGCGGCCGGCGGCGATTCAATCAGTGCGGCGTCACTTGTCGACTCTAATTGCTTTCTCCCCGTGCAGACGCTGCTGTTTACATAAACTTCCACGAGGGCGCGCCGCGGTCTCTGCACGTGTTACCGGAATTAGACTGGCCTTGTCTTATGAGCCTTCTCTCACTCCCCAACAGCAATTTACCGGAGCAGACAGGAAGAAGGATTAACATTTGTTATCTATAACTGTTTCACAGTTAGGGTGACCAGATACAATTCTTTAAAAAGGAGGACAAACAGTTTCAAAAAGAAGGACAAAGGAAGAAAAAAGAGGACACATCAAACGGGTCAACTGCAGATGAGGATACCACCCGCCAGCTTTGGACAAGTCACGTGACTGCCGGGAATTAGCGGTAAAACCAGTAGTTAATTGTTACTGGTGGTCAGGTGGTGATTACCAGAGCAATATTTTCTTTATTTTAAATTAAAAACATTGATTGTAGTGACAGTGTGGCATCAATTGTTTTTATATTTACGCATAGTTTTAAGATTTAACAAAGACGGCTGCCTAAACGCCACTCCTGATTGGCTACTTTCATTTGACTTGTCCAAAGCTGACGGGTGGTATCCTCATCTGTAGTATTCCCCATCGAACATACGTTCAATTTTAATAAATGAGTTTATTATTTATAGACATTACATACATTCCTTAATAATTATTGATACTTCTCGGAGGAAACAATTCTTTGCAGAAGTTTTGGCTTACTTAACAGCTAATTGTAAAATGACACACATGAAAATTCTTATCAATTATATTGGACCATGAACAGACCTTTCACTGATTCAAGGTTTGATCTATTACTCTCATCAGTCCACTGTGTGGTAATTAGAGAAAATATTCTCGATCCTGGTGCCACCTACTAACACCGGCTTCGTGCGTGTTTATCACGATGGCTGTGCCAATAGTTAATTTAAGAAAAGAGCAATAGAACGGGACGAACTGTAAATTTAACTGTATTGCGCTCAACTTTGCGAAAAAACCGGACACTGTAAAAATCCGTCCGGACCCCGGACAAAGAGCTAAGAAGGAGGGCACGTCAGGATTAATCCGGACGTCTAGTCACCCTATTCACAGTCCCTTTCCATCTCCTCCTCAACATTTTCATGTTTTTTAGGCTTGAAATTTTTGTACCGTGCCATCTGCACGTCGCTTCGCGAGGTCATTGCCCCTCTCCCTTTCCCCCCCTCCCCCCCCCCCTCTCTCTCTCTCTCTCTCTCTGTGTGTGTGTGTGTGTGTGTGTGTGTGTGTGTGTGTGTGTGTGTGTGTGCCTTATTAGGCAGATAATTCTTTTTACAATTTTAGTGTGGCTTCTATTGCAGGCGCTGATTTATGTCATTTTTTTCTGTACACCTATTACACGGTCCAGTGATCACCGCCCACGTCCGTCGTCAATGTACAATAACTAGTCACAGACGACAGGTGGCGGTACTACCATTGGAGGGTATGTAAAGTGTGTAGGGGGAAGAAGAAAACAATGCAGTCGTTGTCGTAATGCGGAAATGGAGCATTTATCTAACGTTCGAAAAGCTGATCATTGGCTTTCGAGTCAAGGGTCGAACCATTTCCAAAACGGTTAAGCTTGTAAACTGTTCGCGTGCCGCCGAGGTTGAAGTACACCGTGCGTGGCAAAATAGGGTATCCTAAACAGGCACCGAGGCAACTGCGATGCACCACGGGCCATGGACCACAGGGGTGAACGGCATCTGCGGAGTTGTGTACGGGCTAATAGACGTGCAACTGTTGAGCAGCTGGCCGCCCGGATGAATCAAGACGCTATCAACAGTGTCCTCTCAACGACCGTGAGAGGCACCCACATGCCTTGCTCATACTGTGGCATGAAGCATTCAGGCCTGCAAGATGAGTGGTCTGCCAAGCGAGTGGATTTATTCTTATTTATCGAGTAACATCAGTGACTGATTATGAGCTCTAGTACCCACAATAAAGCTACAAATTATTCTCCTGTCTGAATATTAGGCAACGGAAACTGATAACGCACATCTGACTATTAAAAATTTACACAACTCTGATTGTTCACTACGCACTGGCAATACCACATTTTCTTTCTTATTCAACGGCTTTGATCAACACGTGGCCATCGCACTGAATATGAATGGCGCGCACATTACAAATTCTGGATATCATGACAACATACTATTCGAAGAACAAGGCCACCAATCTTTTTCTTTTCACTATCTTTTTTATTCGAGATAAATTCTATAACCTAAACACACCATTACATTTTATATAAAAATTACACATGAGAAACTCCTCCCAGTGGGCATGGCTTTATATTGGTGATTCTTTATCTTATAGTCTCGTAATTATCTAACACTACAGTGCACTTTCTGGATAGGATGGTGGATCTTTTGCTGCATCTCACACTTCGACTCTCACACCCATCATCACGAAAATTTCCTCCAGACCGAGCGGCACAAAAAGGAACATGCATACCCCACTGCCTCTGAACCTATCTTGCTGCTCTCCCATGCAAACCACACATACTTAAATTACATGAAATAAATCACACTGGCAACATAGAATACAATTAGTATTCATCCCAGTTTCAGACGACACTGCCACACTTCGTAACTTTTCTTTCCTACTACGGACTCTGGAGGATATATGCACGTCTTCCTGTGCAATGCAGGCCAAGTGGCGTTGCTGGGTAGACGGCTGACTCACCTTGCTTCTCTCTCAGAGTATTAAGAGTTTGAATCAAACGTCACACGGAAACATAACACGCAAAGTAATATTAATATCATATTCGTCACACACGCAAGTCCTCAACTGATACCTTGGACGAGTACTTCTCTTTATCCTTTGTCTCATACACAGATTGAGACTCACACAGTACTCACCACGTGGAAGTGCTCGTCTCTAATTTCAAGTCCTGCACACGCCATTTCTTAAATATTTCCAACTTATAGTACACACGCCAGTAATTCAGCTTAACGTTAGCACTCGCAAGTATTTCAACATATTGCTACACGTGGTTTCATTGTGACCGTTGGTCACTTCCGAAGATTACTACGATCCCCTTAATATTACTTGCCTGTCATTAAATTCAGCCCCCAAAAGTTCCTGAAATAGAGAAATTATTATTCCAAGCTACTCTTAAGTATTTCACATGCATACCATCTCTCCACTCTTTTGTCTTTACGGAGCACGCCTAAGACAGGTCTTACCAACACAAGATCCAGCGCCAGAGTGCTGAAACATGGCCATTCTTCAGGTCATCTCGCACCTCCGTCGAGGTGGGGGACCACCATGCTACCGTATTGGTCAGCCACATTTCAGGCGCTCAAAGCTCTGGTAAATTTCATCTCTTTGGTCCCACCAAAGGCGACCAAAGGACCGTCTCAGAGATGATCATATATTTCACATTCACTATCTGCGGTTTAGCAGATGACCATACATTCATTCATTTCACAGATCTCACCAAATTGGATTGTTGTTGTTGTTGTTGTGGTCTTCAGCCCTGAGACTGGTTTGATGCAGCTCTCAATGCTAATCTATCCTGTGCAAGCTCCTTCATCTCCCAGTACCTACTGCAACCTAGATCCTTCTGAATCTGCTTAGTGTATTCATCTCTTGGTCTCCCTCTATGATTTTTACCCTCCACGCTGCCCTCCAATGCTAAATTTGTGATCCCTTGATGCCTCAAAACATGTCCTACCAACCGATCCCTTCTTCTAGTCAAGTTGTGCCACAAACTTCTCTTCTCCCCAGTTCTATTCAATACCTCCTCATTAGTTACGTGATCTACCCACCTAATCTTCAACATTCTTCTGTAGCACCACATTTCGAAAGCTTCTATTCTCTTCTTGTCCACACTATTTATTGTCCATGTTTCACTTCCATACATGGCTACACTCCATACAAATACTTTCAGAAACGACTTCCTGACACTTAAATCTATACTCGATGTTAACAAATTTCTTTTCTTCAGAAACGCTTTCCTTGCCATTGCCAGTCTACATTTTGTATCCTCTCTACTTCGACCATCATCAGTTATTTTGCTCCCCAAATAGCAAAACTCCTTTACTACTTTAAGTGTCTCATTTCCTAATCTAATTCCCGCAGCATCACCCGATTTAATTCGACTACATTCCATTATCCTTGTTTTGCTTTTGTTGATGTTTATCTTATATCCTCCTTTCAAGACACTGTCCATTCCGTTCAACTGCTCTTCCAAGTCCTTTGCTGTCTCTGATAGAATTACAATGTCATCAGCGAACCTCAATGTTTTTATTTCTTCTCCCTGGATTTTAATACCTACTCCGAATTTTTCTTTTGTTTCCTTTACTGCTTGCTCAATATACAGATTGAATAACATCGGGGAGAGGCTACAACCCTGTCTCACTCCCTTCCCAACCACTGCTTCTCTTTCATGCCCCTCGTCTCTTATAACTGCCATCTGGTTTCTGTACAAATTGTAAATAGCCTTTCGCTCCCTGTATTTTACCCCTGCCAGCTTTAGAATTTGAAAGAGAGTATTCCAGTCAACATTGTCAAGAGCTTTCTCTAAGTCTACAAATGCTAGAAACGTAGGTTTGCCTTTCCTTAATCTTTCTTCTAAGATAAGTCGTAGGGTCAGTATTGCCTCACTTGTTCCAACATTTCTACGGAATCCAAACTGATCTTCCCCGAGGTCGGCTTCTACCAGTTTTTCCGTTCGTCTGTAAATAATTCTTAAATTGGATGTAGGGATTTATTTTGTGGGAGTGAACATGTGATCAATTAAATAAATAAATTGTCATTATTTTCTATACTGGTATCCGGCTTCGGTGTATTAAGTGAAATTGAGTTATTATTACAAAAAATATGTCGTTCTGACAAGAATAACGATGAATGTTGTACCTATTTTCAATGTCGGGCGGTATTGTACCCTTTCAACCGTTCAACAAACTTTGCTGTGTATGGGCCTCCACAGCAGTTTCCTGGCTCATGCTTCCACGCTGACCGCTATTCATCGGCGACGAAAGCTGGACTTTGCCCACCAACACGGCAACTGGACGTCCACTGAGTGGGCCATTGCAGATGACTCTCGTTTTATGCTCCGTCGGAGAGATGGCCGTTGGCATGTACGGCACGAAACGTCTGGAAGCAAACACTCTGCAACAGTCGTCGGAAGGGCCCAGGCCGAAGGTATTGCCTGGGTGATATCGTCATTCTGGAAGGCACACTGGATCGACACAAGTATGCGTCTATCCTTGGGGATCATGTCCATCCGTACATGCAGTGCAACGTGTCACGCAGCTTGCAGTGCACGAGTAAGGTTCAATGGGCACAAGGATGAATTTACAATACTCCCCTGGCCACCAAACTCCCCGGATTTAAACCCGGTCGAGAACCTGTGGGACCACCTTGATCGGGCTATTCGCGCCATCGATCCTCAATCGAGAAACCTAGAGCAGCTGTCACAGCACTGCTGTCGGCATGGCTCCACATCCCTGTCGATATCTTCCAGAAACTCACTGACTCTCTTCTAGTACGTCTCGCACTGCAAAAGGTAGTTATTCGAGGCTTTTGACAGGCAGTCACAGTAATGAGACTGGGACAGTGTAGTTAACAGCTAATTTTGCAGATTGTATTTTTACGTTCTGTGCACTATCCAATTTCACACATATTGTATCAGCAGTATGGACGCATTTCGAAAGTATTTTCACAGGATTCCGGTTATCGCTGTAGCCCCTACCCTTTGGTAGAACACTGCTATGTTGTGGTCTTACCACTGTAGCCCCTACCCTTTGGTAGAACACAGCTATGCTGTGGTCTTCAGTAAGTCAGATTTGATGCAGCTTTTCTCGCTAGTGTGTTCAGTGTGAGCCCCATCGTCTGTGCGTAACTACTGCAACCTACATCCCTCTGAACATCTCCTTCAACAATTTTAACACCCCCCCTCCCACACACACACACACACACACACACACACACACACACGCACACACACACACACACACACTCACACTTTCCTCCACTAACAAATCAACGATTCCTTAAGGCTTCAAGATATGTGCTATCAACCGATTCCGTTTTTTAATCAAGTTGTGGCATAAATTTCTTTTCTTCCCTGTTCGTTTCAGTATCATCTCAATAGTTATTCGATCTACTCATCTAAACTCCAGCATTCTTATGTATTATTACATTTCTATTATTACATTTCAAAAGGTTTCAAAAGCTTCTGGTGGAAACTGATTACCGTCCGCATTCCAATTTCGTACATGGCTACCTTCCTGACAAATACTCTCAGAAAAGATTTACTAACACATTTATAATCCATGCTAAAAAAAACTCTTCTTCTTCAAATGGTTCAAATGGCTCTGAGCACTATGGGACTTAACATCTGTGGTCATCAGTCCCCTAGAACTACTTAAACCTAACTAACCTAAGGACATCACACACATCCATGCCCGAGGCAAGATTAGAACCTGCGACCGCAGCGGTCTTGCGGTTCCGGACTGAAGCGCCTAGGCCGGCCGAAGTGGCCGTGCGGTTAAAGGCGCTGCAGTCTGGAACCGCAAGACCGCTGCGGTCGCAGGTTCGAATCCTGCCTCGGGCATGGATGTTTGTGATGTCCTTAGGTTAGTTAGGTTTAACTAGTTCTAAATTCTAGGGGACTAATGACCTCAGCAGTTGAGTCTCATAGTGCTCAGAGCCGTTTGAAACATTTTTTTAAGCGCCTAGGATCGTTCGGCCACAACGGCCGGCTCTTGTTCTTCAGGAACGCCTTTTTTTTTCTATTGTCAGTCTACATTTTATGTCCCCTCCACATCGCCCATCGTATACAATATCATTCTACAAAAATGATAGTATTTTTTCTTATTTTTTTACCCTTACTGCACTGTATTTATTTGTGGATGTTCTCTTTGCTTTCTGATTCTCTTCTTGACATGATTCGTTTCCCTTTTTGTTACGACAAGCTCTACACCTCTACAGATGTTAATATCCTATAACTTCAGTGTTTCCATAGCATGCATTTCTGTTGCCCTTTCTCACTATTGTCGTGGCTGTTTGTTCCCCTGTATCCAAATGCAGTCAAACAGGAAGTTTTACGAAAACTTACACAACGCTGTCTCTTATTCCAGCAGTCTGCAGTGACTTGATGATGATGGGATGTTAAACCGTGAGCTTCCGCCTATCCTTTCCTGTCGTGAGTATTCGCTGAACACTTTTGCTTCGCCCTCCCTAAATAATTTATAAAAGATTGCATTAGTTTTCAATGATGCCTTACATAATCTTGTTTGTTACTATCTTCTCTATGGACATTTAATGTATCTAATATCTTATGTTTAGCCTAGTTTGACCCTGGATTTGAGGACAAAAGTGGTGACGATTTGAGGACAGCAGTGGTGACTACAAATAATTTGTATGACCTAGCGTAATCGTGTATCTGAAATGAGTGACTGTATGTCTTGTGTTGCAAATTAATTGAGACCATTTGTCAACCATAAATCGCTAAAGACGAAAACCACGGTCAAGTTTATTACACAGGTTGTCGTAAAGTAAACATACAAAGTCTGAAACACGTTTTTTAACCGTTTTACTGAAAAGTTACTTCCGTCCACGCCTAGGAGCTTCCGTGGCGTCGCCGGGTGACGCCCTCGTGGCCGCGGTCTAAATAAAAGCATCATTGTCGACGTGTGGAGCGGGAGACAAATTACGCGATGCACTGCTCCACGGGTTTAATCTGGAACGTTTACTGGCGGACCTGGATTAATTCTCTGCTGTGCTACACTATCAAGTCAGTCCAAACGCACTGACGGAAAAAATATTGCAACACCATTAAGGAGTTACGCGACATAAACGATAAATGGAAGGCGTCTTTCTACACCTGAAAGACGTTGTCTGTTCAAATTTCGCTCCAATCGCAAAAGAGTGGCGCTATTAGCTATGAGGATGCAAAACAGGTTTGCTTTAAATACACGCTGTAGCAGTCGTGAGCGTTAGTTACATTTGACATTGGACTTGGTGACACTATCCATTCTGTTCAACTACTCTTCTAAGTACTTATAGCATCTCTAACAAAATTACAATGTCGTCAGCATAATTCAATATTAGCACTATAATGTTCTGGCGCAGTCTAAAGTGTTGTATAGGTCCGCCAATTTTTCTGCGTATAAAATGATGGAAAAAGCCGACGACGTCGTCATGCACTGTTGCCAGATTCCCCCGCTCGCCCCACCCCTCTGGCGCCATAAGCCAATTGGCATACACATAAAAAGGCGGAAAGTTCAAAATAACCCAATTTTCCTACATACAGAGTGGTGAGAAATTCAAAATAGTGCTATTGTGGTAAGTGTAAAATGGTGGGAAATTCAAATAGGTGGGATGGCGCACCTAGCTCGATTGTCCTAAGCACAAAATGCAAGACAGCTGACATCAGTACTGCCTTATGATATCGCAATCCAAGACAGCCAACCTTAACACAGTTTTGAGACTGTCTTCAGCAATATGACTTAAATCCAATATGACTGATCTTAGCACAGCCCTACAACACCAGAGTCCAAGATGGCCGCCCTCAGCATTGTTTTGAGATAGTCTACATCAGTGTCTCTTAAATCCAAGATAGCTGACCTCAGCATAGCTCTTTGATGTTAATATCCGCCAACTGTAGTACAACACTCTGATGTCACATGTATGTTTAAACTGTTTCCTCCAGCCCAGTTGCCATATGTTGAAAAATGTGTACTGTTTAGACACTAACAATAGGATAAGATGGGAACACTAGCAAATTTATCCAAACTCCCTCCCTCCCCCCATCTGCTGCCCCCACCACCGCAAGCCACCCGCCAGATACCACATTGCATTGCAAGTGCACAAAGTCCAGCTGCCCTGGCCATGCAGGACACCTACCAGGCTGGGTAGGGTGGGACACAGCCAGCAGCCGAGAGTCACCTCACTGGAGCTGAGCCAGGTTGCTGACACTGTGTGACTCCACGTAGCGGTCATGGTTATATCCCACAGCTGAAATGTCCTAACATACTCCCTCTATGCTTTTTCTGTAACAAACCTTCTGGGTAAATGCATCTCTTCTTTAGTAAGATGTTTACAATACAGATGTTTCTACGTACTGTATGCAGTTAAACATTGAACACTATTAATGAGGTGTAAATGCATCCCTGCTCGTAGAAAAGATGTGTGCTGTGAATTAGAGATGTAGCTGCATGTTATAAACAATTACGAGGGATTTTCGGAAACTAAGGTCCTATCGATAGCAGAATGAAAACCACGCTGAAAATCCGATGAAGTCTTTCCATAAATGTGTTGGCCAGTGTTTCTAACATGCTCGTCGATCGCGTCACGTCAGTCTTTTCAGTTCTGAGTGCACAGTGAGCACACAAAGGTACCTAGAAAACAGTGTCCACCGCCAAATAGGAGTGGCTGTGAGAGATTTCGCCTGATTTCATGTAGCCCACACAACGTAACTGCCATGCCTTTCCTTTTTCATGACAATTCTCGGACACACACTGCAGTGACAATGAGAACGCTTCTGCAGCGTTTTCGATGGGAAGTGTTTGATCACCCATAATACAGCCCGGAATTGGCTCCCTCTAATTTTCATCTCTGCTCACATGAAGCGCTGGTTATGAAGACTACAATTTGACACAGACAACACACTGCAGATCAGCGTAGAGAAGTGGCAGAAAGCGCAGCGACTACCTTCTATGACAAGAGTACTGGAAAGTTGGTACAGTGCTACGACAAATATCTCAGTCAGAGCAGCGACTATCTAGAGAAGTAGTCGGAAGGTGTAGCAAACTGTTGCAAATAAACATCTTTGATTTTCACTGTGTTTTCCGTTCGCAATCGAACGGATTTGACTTTCTGAATAGCCCTCGTATATGGCAGGGTTGAGGTAGAAAGAAAGAAAACAAGTGGCTAGAGTTTAACACAGAAGATTTATTTGTAATATGTTATTTCCTGAAAATAGGTTTTTGCATTTTGGATAATTTTTTTCCACAATATGTATGTTCCATAAGTTTGATCAATTCATACGCTTTACATTTCAAAACATATGTCCCACAAGCTGGACCCGTTCACATAGGGGAGGAGGGGGTGATGCAGGAAACAGGTGGACAGAGAAAGGGGGGAGCAGGAGACGGAGAGACAGAGAGGGGGAAGTAGATGATCGGCAGAGAGGGGAGAGAGGAGGAAACAGACAGAGAGGGGGGGGAGAGAGAGAGAGGGGGGGGGGGGCGTGAGACCGACAGATAGAGAGAGAGAGGATGAGATGCACCAAGACTGTGGGAAGGAAGAGACTGACAGAGGGAGAGAGCAGGAGGCATGTTCTGTGGCTAGTATCAGCATGCTTTACTGGGGATACACGTGCAGATGGACACAGCTGAGCATAGAGAGAGAGAGAAGTGGAGGACATGGACAGGGAGAGAGAAGAATGAGGCGATGGACAGTGAAAGAAAGGGAGGAGGAGTAGACAGACAGTGAGGGGAAGAATAGATGGCACAGCGAATGCTGAGGAGAGAAGGACAGAGAGATGGGGGAGAGGAGATGGGCAGAGAGATAGTGAAGGAGAGAGGGACAGAGAGAGTGGGGTGAGGGGAAGATGGACAGAGAGGAGGGAGGAGGAGATGGACAGAGATAGAGGGAGGAAGAGATGTGTAACACGCTCACACAGGTGAAGCTACAGGAATAAAGCAAATGTGTGTGTTTGTGTAAAATTAGGGGCTCAGTTATGCTGATCTAATTTCTAAATACACACGTATGTTTTCGCTATAGATACAATTGATGCATATTTTCACTCCGTCATTCAACTGAATAGAGAGTGTACATTACAGTTCCAGTCCTGTCAGCACAGATGACCTTTTTATCATTATGCGGTGACAGGCCAATTCTTAGTTGTGGTACAGTATGTATCTCATGTTTTTGCAATTGAATATTTACTTGGCACACGGTATAAGAGGAAGAGGAGATAGAGCACCACTAACACTACCTGCAGGCACTTCGAATGATCATCAACTGCGAGAGGCATTGAGGCTGCATGCCGTACATCCTATCCTGTCTCTGAGGGCACCAGCCTCTGTATGGTATGCATACATTTTCGAGCAGAGGCCGCAGACTCTACAATTTGCAACCAGTTCGTCTCAACTTCTATCAAGCCAAAAATCTTATTGTTAGCTGGCTTTATGCAATAAGGATTAACAGGTTCATAAACACACTAGTTGAAGGCATTGTTATTATTTTATTACTTTATTAATTTATATATGGCGCAACCCTTCATACAGCAGATAAAGCTGTCCATTTACATAAAATGTATCATTGCATCAGCAAAATGAGTTTTTGCAACATTGTAGTTGAACTAGTACATGTGGGGTTTAGACAGGTATAATATACACACAGTGACATAAACAGGTTTTGTGAACTACTCTTCACCATCCCCACAGCGACGAATTCTTTGTTGACTGTGGTTCATTTAAAATTTTAAATGGCGATTTAATCTCTTGCATCATAACTTCCGTCCCGATGATCGACTAAGTGAATTTCGCAGTGGTTTCTAACATTTTCCATAGTTTTGCCGGAAATTGCATTGTTCATAAATTTATAAAAATATTCTCAAAATCACATGCCACAGAATCCCTTCCATCAATATTTACACATACGCATTCCTTCAGAGCGGCGTGACGCAGTGGTTAGCACAATGGGCTTGCATTCGGAAGGACGATGGTTCAAGCACACTTCCGGCCATCCAGATTTAGATTTCACGTGACTTCCCTAAACCACAGGCAAGAGCCGGGATGGTTCCTTTGAAAGGGCACGTCCGATTTCCTTCCCCACCCTTGACACAATCCGAGCTTGTGCTCCATCTCTAATGACCTCGATGTGTATGGGACATTAAACCCAAACTTCTTCCTTCCTTCCTTCCTTGCCGGCCAGAGTGGCCGTGCGGTTCTAGGCGCTACAGTCTGGAGCCGAGCGACCGCTACGGTCGCAGGTTCGAATCCTGCCTCGGGCATGGATGTGTGTGATGTCCTTAGGTTAGTTAGGTTTAATTAGTTCTAAGTTCTAGGCGACTGATGACCTCAGAAGTTCAGTCGCATAGTGCTCAGAGCCATTTGAACCATTTTTGAACCTTCCTTCCTTCCCCCTATTCCTTCAACCAGGGATGCTGCTTGAAGGAAATAACTCGAGAGACTCTTTCTGGTTTCAAGCCAACTTGAGTCATTGCTGGAGGTTTTGACAACTTATAATTTACCTTGTTTTTCCCTCCAACGTTGTGAACAAATCAAAGTCTGAAGTGTTTCATAGAACTCAGTGCTCTGGACTTAGCGGCAAATTGCTGAACACATCATGCAAACTATAGGAACATGTTTAAGTGTACCTCCAAAACATATCCTACATCATGATCTGCCAACATAGGTCAGAAATTACCCAATCCGACGATTTCTTCGCTAGACATCCATCAAAACCCATCAACAGGTAGAGATTGTTGTATGCATACCCATATATATTGTTTACATCCAAATACATGATTTAACTTAACTCATCAGATGTTCTATTGAGATGTTCACCCACTCATGAATTATTTGACTTGGTATGCATATGCACCCATTGACAAACCTTCTTCCTTGCCCCATTATGAATACTTCGCTCAAAAAACAGCAGCATGTCAACATTGGTTTGAGGTTCGATGCTGACATGGGTGAGTCTGGGTACGTTCCATGAAAGCCCAAGCATAATGTATAGAATGTAGGGTCCAGAGACGATGTTTCCATGCATACACTCCACAATCATTCGAAAATGTCTGCAAGTAAGTATATATCTCTGTCCATATAAGAACTTGTATACTCCCCCTAATGAGAGATGTTAAATTCCTGCCAAACACTCACTGCATGCACATATTCCCTGTCCATTGTGGAAGTGCCTCTGGAGTTTGTTGCAGAATGTGGTTATGTCGGGAAATATTGCTTCATTGAGCTTCTCCATTGACTCTAGATATTTGTATGGCAATATCCCTTTCTTTGTTACAAGCTGGAACTTAGCATCATTGGAATGTGGAGCTTGAGTGAGATGCAAATAGTCCTGACGCATGATTTCAGCAAGATTCTGATATGGTGCCTGCATAAATCTTAGCAAGTCCGGGAAGCACATCGTAATGTTCTTGGTAATCCTCTCTTAAAACGAAATATATTTCTCCTAGCTGTCAGAAATAATGCTAACTTGACCTTTGCACAGACCGAAATCAACCAAGTGCTCAATGAATAAATGGCCATTATATCTGCTTAAATTGGGAATGGGAACGAGTATGCGTCATGAGAGTTAAAAAAAAATTCAACTTGCGTGTCGTGTGCAGCACAACAGAATTTGCCAGTTAGGTGTCACTGATTCCTACACCGTGTTTCAGGTTTATTAGCTTCTGGCTGCCCACAAGTTCAGCAATCTAGTGCATTCTCATACAGTGACTGATCTCCTGCATGTTTATCACAGGGAAGTTGGTGTGATAAACCATATCAGCTTTCCTTACAAGGTCTTCAAGCTCAGAGAACAACCATCTCACAGGATTTTCTCTGGTGTATGATCCAAAATGATTGTGAGTCGACTCATATACACATATAACTTGATACACTGCTGCAGAACGCATGCATTGTTCTTTGAGAGTAGTATGTGGCGCAGTGAGTAGCCCTCACAGCCGTCACAAGAGCGAGAGGGCACTCAAGTCGCCATATACAGCAAAGGATACACGCCTCCTGTGATTTTGGGAGTCGATAGGATACTCGAAGTAGACTCTGGGGGCTCAAGGGTCTGAATAAACTTATTCATTTCCTTTTGACTATCTACTACACTATAGGCTAAATCTAAATACTAGAAAATCAAAGGAAGCTACTGGTTGCACAGCAGAAGTCAGTGTCTGAGTCCCTAGGGTAAGATCTAGTAGAAGTAGCAATCACTAGCAGCATTGTAAAGTACAAATATTGGGAGCAGCACTCCAAATGAGAGAAACAGACATGTGAAAGCTTACAAGGGGCTGCCGACGAGCTGCACAGAGCAGGTGTGTCAACTATATGGCTGAGAACACTCTAAACATGGAAATCTTGGGTTTTTAAAGGATTGTGGCGGCGCTCTATTTCTCCCTATCTTCAGTCGGCCGCCAATCCACTGGCACTTTACAGGCATTGGCCAGTCTGACGTAGGGCTCTCCACCTCCTGGGGGCTCTGCCCAACCACATTCAGATTCCTCCTCCTCTCCTAACCTGTAGATAGGGATGTTCCCCACTTTTACATAAAAAAGCTCCATCTCCAGTAGCAACAGCGTCCAGCTGAAAGCTAAACGTCACTGCCCTCCCTATTACGATTAGCAACAATAGTGTTTTAGGTCACTTGGCCGACCACTGAGCGCTCTTGTGAGAGGAGACCGCTACTCCCGCTCGGTATTACACATTTCCCATCTCACTCTAACATGTGCAAATCCACTGACACTTCAGTTATCAGGACCTTGTTTCAAGTTGGTTGACTATGCTAATACATGACTGTTTGAGACCATCTTCTGCTGTGACACCTTACAACAGCATCTAGACAGAGAATGCTGTTACCAGTCAATTCCCTGAAGTGAAACTCCTATCCTGGGACAACTGCCCAGAGCATCTGTGAGTCCGCAGGCTTCTACTGTTACTGTTTATCTCTGGTAACATAAATGGAACTTTTGCCTGCTCTCTGCGTTCTAAACCGAGCGAGGTGGCGCAATGGCTAGCACACTGGACTCGCATTCGGGAGGACTACGGTTCAATCCCGCGTCCGGCCATTCTGATTTAGGTTTTCCGTGATTTTCCTAAATCGCTCCGGGCAAATGCCGGGATGGTTTCTTAGAAAGGGCACGGCCGACTTCCTTCCTCGTCCTTCACTAATCCGATGAGACCGATGACCTCGCTGTCTGGTCTCCTTCCCCAAACAACCCCAACCCTCTCTGCGTTCTGTCTTATTTTCTATCTTGGAGCCCCTCACTGGCTTCCAGTGGTCTTAGACTAAATGATGCACAAGTCAATACGTCGTTAATACATGACAAACAAACTGATGGCTATCACGGCACAGAATGTCCTATATTGCAACAACTATTTGTTTCCAGACTTACAGATGTATTGGACTTTTTTTCTAGTTTTTACCAATATTATCTTCTATGAGATTATTGAGACTTTACAGTCCAATCATTAGCTTGGGTCGAAGTATATTCTTTACATACAGATTTACATCTATTACAGTGTATTGTTGTATATATTATTCTTTCATAACATACATAAGTGACTTACAAACAAAATCACATTAATCACATAGTTCTGTTACACGTAAGAACTGCCATTATTTATATACTATCAGATATGTTTAGAAAGTATTAATACATACATCAAAAAAAGTTTTGCATCACCTCGGTTCCGGAACCTGTACAGAAAATTGGAATAGAGATCAACATAAACATCATTTCCGCTCTTTTTATTGCTCATGAAAACCACACATTGCATGTTGCACCGCCATACAGCGAGATCTTCAGAGGTGGTGGTCCATATTGCTGTACACACCAGTACCTCTAATATCCAGTAGCACGTCCTCTTGCATTGATGCATGCCTGTTTTCGGCGTGGCATACTATCCACAAGTTTATCAAGGCACTGTCAGTCCAGATTGTCCCACTCCTCAACGGCGATTCGTCGAAGATCCCTCAGGGTGGTTGGTGGGTCACGTCGTCCATAAACAGCCCTTTTCAATGTTTGGTTTGTCGGGGCACTCAACTGCGCGGTTATCAGCGCCCGTACAAATACTCAACCTTTTGCTCAGTCCAATCGCGCCACTTCCATAAATGATGACGAAATCATGAGGACAACACAAACACCTAGTTATCTCAAGGCAGGTGAAAATCCCTGACCCCGCCGGGAATCGAAACCGGGACCCCATACTGGGAAAGCGAGAATGTGACTGCAAGAACACAAGCTGCGGACACCCTTTTCAATCTAACCCAGGCATGTTCAATACGGTTCATGTCTGGAGAACATGTTGGTCACTCTAGTCGAGCGATGTCGTTATACCGAAGGAAGTTATTCACAATATGTGCACGATGGGAGCGCGAATTGTCGTCCATGAAGACGAATGCCTCGCCAATATGCTGCGAGTAAGGTTGTACAGTTAGTCTGAAGATGGCATTCACGTATCGTACAGCCGTTACAGCGCCTTCAATGATCACCAACGGCGTATGTCGGCTCCACATAATGCCTCCCCAAGACAGCAGGGAACCTCCACCTTGCTGTACTCGCTGGACAGTGTGCCTAAGGCGCTCAACCTGACCGGGTTGCCTCCAAACACATCTCTGACAATTGTCTGGTTGAATGCATTTGTGACACTCATCGGTGAAGAGAATGTGATGCCAATCCTGGGCGGTCCATTCGGCATGTTATTGGGCCCATCTGCACGGCACTGCATTGTGTCGTGGTTGCAAAGATGGACCTCACCCCGGACGTCAGGAGTGAAGTTGCACATCATGCAGACTATTGCGCACAGTTTGAGTCGTAACACGACGCCCTGTGGCGTCACATCCACTCCTCGGCCTATGCTGCTGCAAATCTCGTTACACCAAATGATGCACATTGATTTTAGTCTTGGATAAAGGAAGTAAATGATTCACCCCTCTTTAACCTTGAATTATACAAGACAATTTTTATTTCAATACAAGGAAAGATTTCACTTTACTGACAAACTGATTTTACAACTGTTCTGTGTAGTATCAAATATAACAGCAAAAAATGTGTGCACTAAATATATTCAGTCACTTCATGTGCAGTTTCTCTTGCAATCACATACAGTTTCATTATGAGTTATGGATGTAACTGAATCTTCTATATGCTCACATCAAAAAAAGTTTTGCATCACCCCAGTTCCCTGACTCCTGAAGATAGACGTTGACTGTTGATATTGTATCACAGACACAGTCCCTTTGACTGTTCAGAGATGCCACTAAATCCGCTCAAAGATGTAAACAACTATGCATGAGCAGCGTGTATTAGAGGGAAGGGGTCAGACAGTCGATCAGTTCCAGTCATTCCACCAGGAAGGACGTATACGGCTCATGTTGTCTGTAGTTCAACCATGCCTAGACGGTCAACACCGCGGTTCGATCGCGGCCGCATTGTTACTTTGTGCAAGGAAGGGCTGTCACAGGGGAAGTGTCCAGGCGTCTCGGAGTGAACCAAAGCGATGTTGTTTGGACATGGAGGACATACAGAGAGACTGGAACTGCGAATGACATGCCTAGCTCAGGCCGCCCGAGGGCTACTACTGCAGTGGATGACCTCTCCCTACGGATTATGGTTCGGAGGAACCCTGACAGCTACGTCACCACGTTGAATAATACTTTTCGTACAGTCACAGGAAGTCGTGTTCCTACTCAGACTGTGCACAATAGACTGCATGATGTGCAACTTCACTCCCGACGTCCGTGGCAAGGTCCATCTCTGCAACCACGACACAATGCAGAGCGGTACAGATGGGCCCAACAACATGCCGAATGGACCGCTCAGAATTGGCATCACATTCTCTTCAAAATGGCTAAATGGCTCTGAGCACTATGGGACTTAACATCTTAGGTCATCAGTCTCCTAGAACTTAGAACTACTTAAACCTAACTAACCTAAGGACATCACATAACACCCAGTCATCACGAGGCAGAGAAAATCCCTGACCCCGCCGGGAATCGAACCCGGGAACCCGGGCGCAGGAAGCGAGAACGCTACCGCACGACCACGAGCTGCGGACATATGGCTTCAACCAGACAATCGTCGCAGACATGTTTCGAATCAACCTGGTCAGGCTGAACGCCTTAGACACGCTGTCCAGCGAGTGCAGCAGGGTGGAGGTTCCCTGCTATTTTGGCTGGCATTATGTGGGGTCGACGTACGCCGCTGGTGGTCATGGAAGGCGCCGTAACAGCTGTACGATACGTGAATTCCATCCTCTGACTGACAGTGTAACCTTATTCGCAGCATATTAGCGAGGCATTCGTCTTCATGGACGACAATTCGCGCCCCCATCGTGCATATCTTGTGAATGACTTCCTTCCGTATAACGACATCACTCGATTAGAGTCGACAACATGTCCTCCAGACATGAACCCTACCAAACATGTCTGGGATAGATTGAAAAGGGCTGTTTATGGATTTCGTGACCCACTAACCACTGAGAGATCTACGTCGAATCGCCGTTGAAGAGTGGGACAATCTGAACCAACAGTACCTTGATGAACTTGTGGATAGTTTGCCATGACGAATAGAGGCATGCATCAGTGCAACGGGACGTATTACTGGGTATCGGAGGTACCGATGTGTACAGCAATCTGGACCACCACCTCTGTGAAGATCTCGCTGTATGGTGGTACAACATGCAATGTGTGGTTTTCATGAGCAATAAAAATGGCGGAAATGATGTTTATGTTGATCTCTATTCCAATTTTCTGTAAAGTTTCCGGAACTCTCGGAACCGAGGTGATGCATAACTTTTTTTGATGTGTGTAATTTACACTTATCCTACAATTATAGAAAGTGTCTGGTGTATGCTATTATATATTCTGGTGGACACGGTCGCTCTGGGGAACGTCTGCAATGTATAGTAAATGAACAAAACTTAACATGCCAAGATCGTTAAATAGTCATTTTATTGGTTGACTGGTTTCGACGGAGCTATCCTGTCATCATTGGATCTTCTGCTTTGATGGTACCTGAAGAAAACTTCAAAAGCCAAGATCGTTAATAAAGCGTTATACTGCATCACCAGCTTCGATAGAAACAAAGCATAAGGTCCAATGATAACGGCACAGCTCTGCCGAAATCGGTCATCTAATAAAATGCTTTTTAACGATCTTGGCTTGAGACGTTTTCTTCAGTTACGAGCTATGCTATTGTCTGCAAACTTTGTTTTCTGCTATCAAATTACTCTGATGCACGCGTAGCTGTACGACTACACTTTACCTGTGTCTTTTACAAAGCTGCGCATTCTTTTGTGGGGATGAGGTTAATGAAAATGGTTCAAATGGCTCTGAGCACTATGGGACTTAACATCTGAGGTCATCAGTCCCCTAGAACTTAGAACTACTTAAACCTAACTAACCTAAGGACATCACACACATCCATGCCCGAAGCAGGATTCGAACCTGCGACCATAACAGTCGCGCGGTTCCGGACTGAAGCGCCTAGAACCGCTCGGTCACAACTGCCGGCGATGATATAAGAAGAAGAGCTAAGTAGATATCAGGTGCAGGTCCTCTCTAGGTCACCGCCCATCCCTCTGTGGCAACTGCATGCTTTTGTATCCGAAGTCAGGAAGTAACCCGACACCTGCCGCGTGTTACGTTTGGGTATTTGGAGCTCGCACTTATTTTAGTTTGATTTTTGGCCAAGCCCTGCATACACCATAAGTCTTGACGACATCGGTAATGGAGAGTAGGTGCAGTCCCCCCTTGTATGAGGTGGTCATCCTCCCCCTCCCGATCCCCTCACCCGCCTCTCTCTAGACCAATAGGAAGACATGATTGAAGTGCCCCACTCTCCCCTTTATTACTATTCCAAGTTCGGGAGTTTCATTACTCGAGGTCTGCATGCTGCAGTGGAAGGATCATCAGCAGCAGAATAATCCTACTTAAAAATGGCGGTCAATATTACCGTAATTTATGAGATACAACACTTCGACTTTGCAGTTTGTGATTAAGGCGTGGTTGAATTACTATAATTTAATGATTTTACGGAATATACTGCAAAATAGCAGGAAATGTTAACATAATTTACGACGGAAGGTACAATGATGATGATGATGATGGATGATGATGATGATGATGATGATGGGTTTGTGGGGCGCTCAACTGCGCGCATATCAGCGCCCGTACAAAGTCCGAACCTTTGCTCAGCCCAATCTCGCCACTTTCATGATGATGAAATGATGAGGACAACACAAACACCCAGACATCTCGAGGCACGTGAAAATCCCTGAGCCCGCCAGGACGGAAGATACATTGACATCATAGTATGTAACTGGGGTACTACTGAATCACTATGTGTAAGCACTCCAGCCTATGAGCAACTCCCATTCCTATTTGCAATTCGTTACAATTTTACCAATTTTTCTCCTGTAACTCATCTTGGGTTGTCGGGTGTTCTGCCGGATATCAGCGTCGTACTTGCACGATATTTCGGTCACGTAGCTCGTAACCTTCATCAGGTGCGACCTGAGACTGCTCCTCGAGTGGTTTTTTTTTTTTTTTTTTTTTTTTTTGCACTTTTCATTCTCTGCCCAGAGGGGACAGAGCGGGCTGTTTTAGGGCTTGCTATTTGCCCTTTTCAGCCATGGGTTTGTACATTTTATTTTTAAACAATATTTACATTTGTCTTGCTACATAGTGCAAGTTTCCTTTTGGTCTTTAACAATTACAATGATCTTTAGATATTTTAACATTTACTTTGGGATTTTAACAATTTCAATGATATTTTAGCAGTTTTAGTGATATTTTAACGAATACAATGAGATTTGGACAACTACAATAGTATTTTAGCAATTTCAGTGATATTTTAACAATTTGGTTAATATTACATTACAGTTTCGTTTTTCATCAGTTTATTTTACAATTCATTTATTCTTATTCGTTAATAGTTTATAATTACAAATATCTTATAATATAGGCAATTGCTTATTCTACTATACATATGCATTTGTTTTGTATTTCTTATTTAGTGTACAGAGCGAGGGAGGGGGAGTAGAGGGAGTTGGGTTAGGTGTATTTTGGTGGTTCTTTGTGGGCCATGTTCGTTTGTGTTTGGTGGTGTTTGTGTTTTATGCTTGGGTCCTTTCGTCTAGGTGTGGGGGGATGGTGGTGTTTGCTGTTAGTGGTGCTAGGATTGGGGCGAGATCGGGGTACATCTTAGCTGTGTTGTGGGCGATTGTGTGGGTGGGTGTTGTGTATTTGTATTTGGGTTTCCTGTGATTAGGTCCTCCATGTCTGGTCTTTTGTTTAGGATATGGTTTCCGTATCTGGCTCTCATTTTGGCTAATCTGGTTTGCAGTGGTTCCATTCTGGTTGTCTCGTATACTTCATTGCTTGGTGTCTGATACGGCAGCCTTGGGATACTTCGTATTAGTCTGCGTTCTGTGTTGTACAGTCTTTTTGCAATCGGTGCATATATGCCTCCCAGGGGGGCTGCTGCATACTCTAGAACTGAACGAATGAAGGTTTTGTAGGTATGTAGTGCCGTTTGTGTGTTGCAGCCATAGAAGCTTCCTTGCACTTGTCGTATTAGGTTTTGTCTGAGTCGGGTTTTGTTAAGGAGGTACGTCAGGTGGGTTTTCCAGTTGAGATGTTTGTCTAGGTATACTCCAAGGTATCTAGCTGTGTCGTTTAGTTGTAGGGGGCTGTTCCAAAGGGTTAGTCGGATGTCATGTTCGTTCTGTTGTTTCTTTTTTGTTAAGTGTCTGTGTCTGAAGAGGACTGTCTGTGTCTTGGTTGGGTTAGGTCGTATCCTCCATTTTGGCATCCAGGTTTCTAGGCGGTGGAGGTATGTGGTCGTTTTTCGTTGCAGTGTCGTTGTGCGTAGTTCCGTACACCAGTAAGCCGTGTCGTCTGCATATAGTCCCATTTCTTCGTGGGGAGTCGTTACGGTAGGTATGTCAGCAGTGTAAAGTGTGTACAGTAGTGAGGACAAGATGCCACCTTGGGGGACGCCAGCTTGTGGGGTAAAGGCTTCTGATACCTGATTTGCGACGTGCACCCTGCAGGTCCGGTTGGTGATATAGGATTGGATAATCCTGACTACTTTGGTTGGGATGCCGATGCTGATTAGTTTGAACAGCAGGCCCTGGTGCCATAGTTTGTCGAAGGCCCGTTCTATGTCCAGGAACACTGCGAGTGTGCAGTGTCCCTGGTTGAACCCTTTGGTGATGCTGTCTGTCAGTTTAAGGAGGGGGTCATTGGTCGAGTGGTTGTGTCTGAATCCTGCTTGTGTGAGGGGGAGTAGGTTTTTCGTCTCGACATAAGTCCTTATGCGGTCCGTTATTATTCTTTCGTATGTTTTCCCTATCACGTCCAGTAGGGATATCGGTCTGCATGATTTTGGGTCTGTCCTAGGTTTGTCAGGTTTAGGTATCATGATAGTCTTGCTTGTCTTCCAGTTTGTTGGTATTGTCTCATTGTGTAGGCAGTAATTAAAGATAAGGGATAGGATGGGAATTATGACGTGGAGGGGGGCTTTTTGTAGGTGAATACGTCTAATTTCATTCTGTCCGGGGGCGGAGTTGCGTCCTGAGAAGATTGCGTTTTCTATTTCTATGTCTGTGGTGTCTTTGGTGAGGGCCTGCTGTTCTTCGGTTTCGGTTGTTGGGGCATTTATCAAGGTTCCTAGTTGTATGTCTACATGTCGTCTGAATATGTCATAAAATCTGTTGTCGTTCGGGAATGAGTATACGTCTTGTAGTGTTTGTTTAAAGGCTGTTGCTTTCTCGAGGGGGTCTGTTGAAGGTCCATTGTTTACTGTCAGGGTGTTGGCTTGTGTCTGGCGTTGCCCTGTGAGTGTTTTGAAACTCTTCCAGAACTTGCCCCCACTCCTGTAGTCCAGTTTGCTGCATGTGTCGTCCCATTGTCGTTGTCTGTGTTGAGATATTAGTCTTTTAATTCTGGCGTTTATTCTGTTCCATTGTCTTTTTAGGTCTGGATTGTCGTCTCGTCTCATCTGTCTCTGTAGTCGTTTTTTCTGTCGTATTAGTTGTAGTGCTGCTTCTGGGATGGTGGGTTTCCAATTTTCTACTACTTTGGTGGGGATTGCTTCCTGGACCGCTTTGGTGATAGCCGTTTCAAGTTTGTTGGTGACCAAATGTAAGTCGTCTTCATCAGTGATTGTTATGGGAATGGATAGCTCACGGTTGATAGTGTCCTGGTATTTTTCCCAGTCTGCTCTATTGTACTGGCTTATTGTTCTTCTGTGGGGATGGGGTGGAGGGGGGAGGTTGGCGGATGTGGAAAAGAGGATGGGTAGGTGGTCGCTGGTAATGGAGTCTCCGATTCGGGGTAGGTGGAGTGAGTTGTGTAAGTCGGGGCTGTGTAGGATGTGGTCTGGGGCTGAGATACCTTGGTGTCCTATGAAAGTAGGTTCATTTAGTGGAAGTCGAAGGGTCGGGTCTGTGGTCAGGAGGTCAAATAGTCTGCGTCCATTTCCATTGTCTACTCTGTCGCCAAGTCTGTGGTGTCTGGCATTAAAGTCTCCTACTAAGATAGATCGAGGAAGTGAAGTAAAGTACTGGATGAATTGGACCTGTAGCGCAGTCCCTGGGGGTTATACATGCACGCTATTTTGAGTGTTCGTCTGTTGTTGTCTTTTATCTCAACTGCGATGGCTTCCGTGTTGTCAAAAGCAGCAGGGAGGGTGACCTCTTTCGCCGCAATAGTGTTGCTGACGTAGATAGCCACCCCTCCTCTGCCGTCCTGCCTGTCTTTCCTGAATGTATTATATTTTGGGACATCGCATTTGGTCCCGTCTTTGAGCCATGTTTCGGCGAAAGCAGCGACGTGTATGTTTTCTTGGTGGAGCATGTGCATTAGTATGGGGCGTTTGGATTTAATTCCTTTCGTGTTTGCGAAAAGGAGGTTCAGGTGATTTACTTCACTGGCTTCGTCCATGTTAAGGGAGGGGGGTAAGGTGGGCGGGTGGGTGCGGTGTACTTTCCTACTTCCTTGTGTGTGTTTGTGTTTCGCGCTGGTTGTGGTGTCGTGGGTCTTGCGGTGGGGTGGGGGAGGGTGAGTGGGGTCGTGGTGTGTGGTCGTGTTGTGGGTGCCACTGTGTTTGCAGTTCTGGGTCCCAGCGGTTTGTTATTGTTATGTGGAGTGAGTTTCTTGCTTGTGTAGCGAACATGCCCTTCTGGAGGATTTGCTTGGAGGCTCTGTCAATGGATTTTTTAACTTCTTCACGGCGGTCTTGAAATAAATCCAGCAAGACCGTAGTGAGGAGTCTGATGAGGTCGTCCTTCAGTACTACCTCTTCTGGAAAAATTTCTTCTGCTGGGAGGGGCGCTGGGCCATCAATTGTTTTGATGGGGGCCGTGGTTTCACTGCTGGAGGCCTTTTTTGGGCGCTGGGGGCACTTGTAGGACAGTGCCGAGTGTTCTCCGCCGCAGTTGGAGCACTGTTGCCTCTCCATTTGTTTGCACTGGGAGAGGCTGTGGGCGCCTGCACATCGCGCGCATTTCACTTGTTCAGTGCATTTGGCTGTTGTGTGGCTGAATGTGAGGCACTTCCCGCACTGTGCCGGTTGTGGAGGGGGGTCGTGTGGGGGTTCTGCGGCTCTTCTTTTATAATCTATCACCGCGCCTTCCGCCAGCATTTTGTCCACTGTTTGCGGGTCGTGCGTGATGACCCTGTATTTTTCAGTTGGAGCGTTATTTGCCTTTGAGGTCATTCTCCACGCAGTCTTTACTTTCAGGCCTTGATCGCGGAGTTGTTGGATGACTGAGTCATCTTTGGTGTTTACCGGGATTTTTTTTGAGGACGACACTAAGGAATGGTTCTGGTTTGCGTCTTACTGTACCCCTTCCGTCACGGGGTTTTTGTGGTCGCACTTCTGCCTCTGGGTAGCCTGACTCGCGTATCTTTCTGTGTATTTCGGTCTCTATATTTTACATTTTAATGTCTAGGAAGGCCTTGTTGCCCTTGGTTCTGTGGTCCCTGGTTACGGTAAGTTGTTTAATATTGTCTTTGATCTCCTGTCTGAGAAACCTGCGAAAGAGGGAGGCTAGATCTGGTTGCGTGCATTCCGCCGGAAGCCGCGTAATGACATACGTGGTGACATGGAAGTTGCTGAGGGGTTCAGAGTAATTGTTGGGGCTGCTTCGTCCCGAAGAGGTCTTACTGGAAGGGGAGTGTGGTCTGTAGTTTCCGTCGGGCGATTCTGGTGAGTCGCCGTTGTCATGGGGCGGTGCTGGTGGGAGGGGGGGGTTGGCCATGGTTCTTCCGGTTGTCCATAGTTGTTTGGCAAGTAGTGTGGTCGTACAAAGGAGTGCTGTTTTGGCGCTTGGTTGGCACCTTGCTTGCTTCCGCCGTATTGGCTTCCACTTCACCTGAAGGTATCCGCGTTCCCACAGCCCTATATACACGTGCGCGGGTATCCGGGCGTTGCCGCGGGCCCTGGCACGGATAAATCCCTATTTAATGGGGGGGACAGATCTGATCTGTCGTACGACACTGGGTGTGTAAGGCACGACACTTTGCTGGCTACCAGTTACGGTAGTTGACGACAAATTTTGCTCTTTTGAGCAGTGCCGTAGGCGACACTGTCAGGACAATACTTCCGCTTGTTTTCTTTCCCAGCACCGGAATGCTGGTGGTGAGACTCTGCAGGCGATGATCTCGGAGCCGTGTCTCTGCAGGTGATGTTCTCGACGCCGTGAGGTCTTCCTTCACCGCTGGCTGGCCTGCGCGGCTGCTTTGGCGTGGTCTGAAGATCTCGATGGCTGCCGCTGACGCTGCTGCAGACTACCGCTCTGCCCGGCTGCTCCGCTCGCTCTGACTCCTCGAGTGGACCTGGTCCAGTATTTATGCCTATGGCCTTCCCCCTCCACCAACGGCTGCAGGCGCTTCCTCTGTGGTCCGCGCCCATTCCTTGCAACCTGCTGGGGCGTTGCTGCTCCCTTTTCCGTCCGCTGCGGTTCTAGGTGTTCCCTCTGCGGTCCGCGCCCACCAAACCCGCTCCTGGGGGTTTCATCTACGGTCTGGGATACCAAGCGTTCCCCCTGCGGTCCGCGCCCGCTCACCAAGACCTGTTGGAGCGTTGCCGCTCCGTTTTTCGTCCGCTGCGGCTCTGGATGTTCCCTCTGCGGTCCGCGCCCACCAGTCCCACTTCTGGGTGTTCCATCTTCAGTCTGGTGCGCCTGGCAGTCCGTCAGCGGCTCGTTTTCCATCTCCATGTCTCTGGTTCTGCTGTTTGTGTAGTGTTGCAGCTGGCCCCGTTGCTCCTTTAACAATTCCAGAGCCGGATCCCAGGCTCTGCTTAGCTGGTACCCTGTGTCACAGTTCATAAGATCGTCAGCCATTTTAATTTCTATCGATTCTCTTATAACACTGTCCCAAAATCTGGGTGTTTGTGCTAGAATCTTGGTATCCTCATACTTCATGGCATGATCTAGTTCTAGACAGTGTTCAGCAATGGCTGACTTAGCCACCTGTCTTAATCTAGTGTGCCTCTGATGTTCTTTGCACCTGATCTCCACAGTTCTTGTCGTCTGGCCAATGTAGTACATGCCACATTGACAAGGTATATTGTAAATCCCTGGTTTTCGTAACGCCAGGTCGTCTTTGACACTCCCCAGCAGACCCCCGATCTTGTTGGATGGACAGAAAACACACTTGATATTGTGTTTACGGAGCATCCTACTGATTCTGGTAGAAATAGAGCCAGCATAGGGCAGATATGCCACCTTCTTTGCTTCATCTTGGTCTTCTTCAGGAATCTGTGGTATAGTGGCTGGTTGGAGTGCCCTCTCAATTTGTCTGTCCGTGTATCCATTCTTGGAGAAAACTGTTTTGAGACGTTCTGTCTCTATAGGTAGATTCTCTTGGTCTGACAGGGCACATGCTCTGTGGACCAAAGTCTTCAGAACCCCATTCTTCTGTGCAGGGTGGTGACAGCTGCAGGCCTGCAGATATAAATCAGTGCGTGTTGGTTTTCGGTACACACTGTGGCCAATTGATCCATTTACTTTCCTCTGGACTAGTACATCCAGAAATGGCAGCTGGCCATTCTTCTCCAGTTCCATGGTGAACTTGATATTAGGGTGGCATGAGTTAAGATGTTCAAGAAACTCATTGAGCCTGTCCATCCCATGTGGCCAGATCACAAAGGTGTCATCCACATACCTAAAGAAGCATGTGGGTTTAAATGTGGCTGTCTCCAATGCCCTCTCCTCAAAACTCTCCATAAACATGTTGGCAACCACAGGGGACAGTGGGCTAACCATAGCTACACCTTCGGTTTGCTCGTAATATTGGTTTCTGTACAGGAAATACGTGGATGTCAGTGTATGACTGAACAGGTCCAACAGAGCTCCGTCAAATTTCTCTGCAATCAGTTCTAGTGAGTCCTTCAGTGGGACCCTGGTATCAGAGAGGGACTACAGTGGTAGTGACTTGATGCTAAACATACACTTAGGAAAAACAGCTTTATTCAGAGGGATTAATCTGAATTTGTGGTAGAAGCTGTAGGACTTTATTGTAACCACTAGATATATGGGAGTGACAACTCCACATATATGTGATTCCATGTGAAACATGAACCTGTCATTTCCCAACACGTGGACCATACTGCAGCAGAAATAAAAATGCATGTTCTAATGGATCAAGCTGGACTATTGCATGGGCTTCGTGTAGACAGTTGTAATCTTATGGACGTGGATATATGATGTAAGACTTTTCTAGGACTTTTTTTTTAATAAAATGGAGATACGTGAATACGTAACGTCACACCATAAATTCTGTATGCAAGTGGAAGACTGCCAGAGAGAGAGTGGCAAATTTAATTTAATTTTGCAGAAGTAGGAATGTTATGCGTTCTTTATCGTTTTCACACTGAAGCAGGATTTTAGTGAGCAAAGTAAGTAGTGGGTCTTGCTCAATTTTGTATTAAGGTACTCTACATGGTTACTCAATTTTGTAGCCTTTTGCAGCCATAGTCCCAAGATTTTGGTTCCTGTACTGTTACAAACTAGTTCATTTATAAAGAGAAATGGGAAGGTCATATCCTTGGTTGGAGCATTGCAAAATTTTAGTGTGAAAATTTTTTACTACTTGTTACTAGGTCATTCAATTACAGAAAAATATCATGGAAATGCTGGGAATCCTGAGCCAGTTACAGGAAAATAAGTTCCTATTGTCCCCAATAGCTTACTTACAATGTTTCAAGAATCAGTAGTAAGTGATGAATTCAGAATTCTGTAGTGTCCACGAAGACAAGATTAGACTAAATTACAGAGCACACAGAGGCATTTGAGAAGCCTCTTTCTCTGTGTGTTGTGCACAGCTAAAATGGGAAGAAACTAACATGCAGTACAATGTTAAATACCCTCTATCATGCACTTCACACAGGTTTGCACAGTGTATATGTACATGCAAATTCAGGACAGTGATATTGCTAGCCTAGGTGTTATATGTCAGGATTATCAGTTACGTACCAGTGTGTGCCCCCCCATGAACCATGGACCTTGACAATGGTGGGGAGGCTTGCATGCCTCAGCAGTACAGATAGCTGTACCGTAGGTGCAACCACAATGAAGGGTTATCTGTTGAGAGGCCAGACAAACATGTGGTTCCTGAAGAGGGGCAGCAGCCTTTTCAGTAGTTGCGGGGGCAACAGTCTGGATGATTGACTGATCTGGCCTTGTAACACTAACCAAAACAGCCTTCTTGTGCTGGGACTGCGAACGGCTGGAAGCAAGGGGAAACTACAGCCGTAATCTTTCCCTGAGGGCATACAGCTTTACTGTATGGTTAAATGATGATGGCGTCCTCTTCTGTAAAATATCCCGTAGGTAAAACAGTCCCCCATTTGGATCTCCTGGTGGGGACTACTTGGGAGATCGTCGTCACCAGTATAAAGAAAACTGGCGTTCTACGGATCATGGCGTGGAATGTCACATCCCTTAATCATGCAGGTAGGTTAGAAAATTTAAAAAGGGAAATGGATATGTTCAAGTTAGATATAGCAGCAATTAGTGAAGCTCGGTGGCAGGAGGAACAAGACATCTGGTCAGCTGAATACAGGGTTATGAATACAAAATCAAATAGGGGTAATGCAGGAGTAGGCTTACTGATGAATAAAAGAAAAGGAATGCGGGTAAGCAACTACAAACAGCATAGTGAACGCATTATTGTGGCCAAGATAGATATGAAGCCCACGCCTACCACAGTAGTAGAAGTTTATATGCCAACTAGCTCTGCAGATGAAGAGGTTGATGAAATGTATGACCAGATGAAAGAAATTATTCAGGTAGTGAAGGGAGACGAAAATGTAATAGTCATGAGGTGACAAATTCGATAGTCGGAAAAGGAAGAGAAGTTAACATAGTAGTTGAATATGGAATGGGGGTAAGGAATGAAAGAGGAAGCCGCCTGGTGGAGTTTTGCACAGAGCATAACTTAATCATAGCTAACACTTTGTTTAAGAATCATGAAAGAAGGTTGTAGACATGAAAGAGGCCTGGAGATACTGGAAGGTTTCAGATAGATTATGTAATGGTAAGACAGATCTATGAACCAGGTTTTGAATAGTAAGACATTTCCAGGGGCTGATATGGACTCTAACCATAATCTATTGGTTATGAACTGTAGATTAAAACTGAAGAGGCTGCAAAAAGGTGGGAATTTAAGGAGATGGGTCCTGGATAAACTGAAAGAACCAGAGGGTGTAGAGTGTTCAGAGAGAGCATTAGGGAATGATTGACAGGCACAGGGAAAGAAATACAGTAGAAGAATGGTTAGCTTTGTGAGATGAAATAGTGAAGGCAGCAGACGATCAAGTAAGTAAAAAGATGAGGGCTAGTAGAAATCTTTGGGTAACAGAAGACCTACTGAATTTAATTGATGAAAGGAGAAAATATAAAAATGCAGTAAACGAAGCAGGCAAAAAGGAATACAAACGTCTCAAAAAGTGCAAAGTGGCTAAGCAGGGATGGCTAGAGGACAAATGTAAGGATGTAGAGGCATATATCACTAGGGGGTAAGATAGTTACTGCCTACAAGAAAATCAGGGAGACCTTTGGAGAAAAGAGAACCACTTGTATGAATATCAAGAGCTCAGGTGGAAACCCAGTTCTAAGCAAAGAAGGGAAAGCAAAATCGTGGAAGGAGTATATAGAGGGTCTATACAAGGGTGATGTACTTGAGGATAATATTATGGAAATGGGAGAGGATGTAGATGAAGATGAAATGGGAGATATAATACTGTGTGAAGAATCTGACAGAGCACTGAAAGACCTATGTTGAAACAAGGCCCCGGGGGTAGACAACATTCCATTAGAACTACTGATAGCCTTGCGAGAGCCAGCCCTGACGAAACGCTACCTTCTGTGAGTAAAGTGTATGAGACAGGTGAAATACCCTCAGACTTCAAGAAAAATATAATAATTCCAATCCCAAAGAAAGCAGGTGTTGACAGATGTGAAAATTATCTAACTATCAGTTTAATAAGTCACTGCTGCAAAACACTAACATGAATTCTTTACAAAAGAATGGAAAAACTGGTGGGGAAGATCAGTTTGGATTCTGTAGAAATGTTGGAACACATGTGGCAATACTGACCACCCTAGAACCAGATTAAGGAAAGGCAAACCTATGTTTCTAGCACTTAGTGAAAGCTTTTGACAATGTTGATTGGAATATTCTGTTTCAAATTCTATAGGTGGTAGGGGTAAAATACAGGGAGCAAAAGGCTATTTAAATTTGTACAGAAACCAGATGGCAGTTATAAGAGTTGACGGGTATGAAAGGGAAGCAGTGGTTAGGAAGGGAGCGAGACAGGGTTGTATCCTATCCCCAATGTTATTCAATCTGTAAACTGAGCAAGCAGTAAAGGAAAAAAAAATTCTGTGAAGGAATTAAAATCCAAGGAGAAGAAAGAAAAACTTGGAGGTTTGCTGATGATATTGTAATTTTGTCAGTGACAGCAAAGGACTTGGAAGAGCAATTGAACAGAATTGACAGTGTCTTGAAAGGAGGATATAAGATGAACATCAACAAAAGCAAAATGAGGATAATGGAATGTAGTCAAATTAAATCGGGTGATGCCTCGGGTATTAGATTAGGAAATGAGACACTTAAAGTAGTAAATGAGTTTTGCTATTTGGGGAGCAAAATAACTGATGATGGTCAAAGTAGAGAGGATATAAAATGTAGACTGGCAATGGCAAGGAAAGCGTTTCTGAAGAAGGAAAAATGTGTTAACATCGTGTATAGATTTAAGTGTCAGGAAGTCATTCCTGAAAGTATTTGTATGGAGTGTAGCTATGTATGGTAGTGAAATGTGGATGATAAATAGTTCAGACAAGAAGAGAACGGAAGCTTTCAAAATGTTGTGCTAAGCAGAATGCTGAAGATTAGATGGGTAGATCATGTAACGAATGAGGAGGAATTTAGTAGAATTGGGGAGAAGAGAAATTTGTGGCACAACTTTACTAGAAGGGATCGGTTGGTAGGACATGTTCCGAGGCATCAAGTGATCACCAATTTAGTACTGGAGGGCAGTGTGGAGGGTAAAAATCGTAGCGGGAGACCAAGAGATGAATACACTAAGCAGAATCAGAAGGAAGAAGCTTGCACAGGATAGAGTAGCATGGAGAGCTGCATCAAACCAGTCTCTGGACTGAAGACCATGACCACAACAACAACAACAACAACAACAACCAGTGTGTGATAAAGATTGACAAATTTACATCAAGTTTTAGTAGAATTAATTTCCGATTATGGTTTCTACTTCTACCTTAATGCTGGTTAATTTTACTACTTGTGCAATACTATACAGTAGGCCTTTCATGTTTCCTCTCTGTAGCACACAGTTTTATGTTATTTTTGTTACAATGGGCGCAAGATATGATACAAACTAGTGATCATGGAACTATGTTTTCATGATGTGTGAACTGTTAATGCATTATGCATTGCGGAACGTGTTGCACGATGAATTACACAACAAAGGAAGATTGTACTGCTGTAGTTCTATAGTACCATACAAGATAATAGACTTCTGGGACTTAAAAATGTTATTGGCTTTTAACTTACAGAATCACAATTACAGGCATTATGCCTTAAATACCACATGGTTAGGGAGAAGAAAAAGTCAATGAAGTATCAAAAAGTTGTTTATTTTGTGCAAGGTACTTTAAGTACAAGAGAGCATGACCACTCTTTATAAACATAATACATATTTACATACAATGAATCACACTTCACATATTCACATTATAAAATGTTTTTATAATTTATACATTACACATACAAAACATATACTGAGTTTTTCAGTTCTTATAAATACTGAAAATCCCTGAGATCTGTGGGACACGTAAGTAAACTGTCATAGTAAATTCACTTTGTTTTCCTTTCTATATGTATCTTGACTAGGAAGATTTCAACAGAACTTTGCTGGTTCTGTGTTAAGTAAGGCCAATCAAACACGGCTTCAGATCACAACTGACGGAATGTAACAGCATCTATTCCATTATTAATACCAGTTTATATATTCAGCTTTTTCCTTGTGATCTGTAGCTCTGGAAAAAAAATACATTTTTGTTAGGAACTTTCACAAAAACCCCTATTCACCAGAATAGGGTGGGGGTCACTCCTCCCCCCCCCCCCCCCCCACACACACACACACACACACACACACACACACACACACACACACACACACTAACGAAGCAAGAATTTTTTCTTTGAAAAACTAACATTTTTGTCTGCATTTTGTACCCTAAGTCACACTTATAGTTAAGATTACCAGTTTTAATTTCTGTGGCTGCTTTTGTGAAAGACACTAATTTCTCCTTTCTTCATTCTCAAATGATTTAACACAGCAAGGTACGCATGTTTTTGTTTGAAGACATTGCCACAAAAAATACTGCACCAATGTCCTCTTTGTCAATATGTTGGCAGTGGAGGTCCACATTTGGCATTAAATAGACGTAACCCACCAAATATTGGATACTCCAAGAACAAAGAATATCTGCAGTCTGAAAAATGCTGTCCAAGTTTGTTTACAGTTTACAATTTTTTTTATTGTGTCTTGACTCTTTACTAATAAGCTAACAAAATTTTTTGTAAGTTTTGCACTTGTAGGACACTGGATAGAAGCCACGTAGTCCAACTTCTCTCTTTACTGGGGCACTGTGTACTTCTACAGCCATTGAGACCAGATAATATGACTGTCTCTCTGAAGTCGGGTGGTTTCTACTAGAAAGGCAGAAGTATTTTCACAAAGAATTGTGAACACACATAATCCACTGTAACTGCAGTAATATCAACCTTTGGTCAGATTCTGGTGCTATTGCTGTACTAAAACTTAAACAGAAAATGGTGCTGAAAAAGAAAGATATGAATCATGCCTGAAAATGTCTTATGAAATAGTCACTGAAAAATCAATTTTAAGTAATAATTATACCTTGTAAGTGCAAAAACCGATCCACATCATTTGTCAGACACAGGAAGCTACAGTAAACAGTTCATATCTGCTATAGTTTTATACTGAATTCTGTTTGTAGTCAATAGAACAAGTGACAAGTCACAGGGGCACTTTTAATGAACAACTGTTTACTAAAAGTTAGTCTCAATAATTCATAAAAACAATGGAAACTCCTGGAAATACCATTACGTAAAATAAAGTAAATGAACTAACTCATCTTTAGCACATTGATGTGTGGCGCACAGACATATGTAACAGAGCACAGGGTTAACTGGTTTTTGAGCTCCGACTAACGTAAGTATGATCATTCAAACATAACCCCACACACACCCTAACACATACTACCACAAGGACACTTACTATTAAGAACAGAAGTAGGATAAGGATCGGTTGTAATATGATCTGTATTTTACTGCAAATCTGGATTTCAGCTAACAGTGCAGCTATCATCAGTACATTATGGATAATAACGTAGACTCAGCATAGTTATAACACTTCTTACAATATAAATTTGCCACGCACAAACATCCATCAGGATTGATGATTACCGCCTTTGTATCGTAGGTTACATCATATTTAGGGGGCACCATAATTCCCATGGAAGGACATACCCGGTGTGAGAGACAAAGAGAGAATGTCTGCATGGGGGAGGGGGAGGGGGAGGGGTAGGGGTAGGGGAAAGAAAGATTGGCATACGAAGGCTGTGCATGATCTGGACTGGGAAGGAATGGTGTAGACAATGACAGAAGAAGAGAGTGGAAAAGGTAAGGCAAGGCAGTGGGAAACGTTAGCAGAGTAATTCTAATAGTGTCTACATTAAGAACTGGAGATACCTGTTGTGACGATAATCATTATAGTAAGTTTAGCATATGACCACTAACATTTGGAACGTAATCCTCAGCAACACATATCGGGAATCAGGCTCCCATCATCTGGCTCTGTGTTAATCCTACATAAACGGCACACAGTCAAAAAATAAAAATAAGTAAGTTATTCAGACAAGAACTCCTTGTCTTACTTTAACAAAAGCCTACAAAAGATTTTCTGCTCCACTTATCCATGTTACCACTCATTCACCAAGTGTTCCTATCATACAGCAGTAAACGCCAGTCACATCACATACACGTTTCATCAGCTGCCTTTCCATGCACTAGTTAGTTCAGTAATCATGTGTATGGCTCCAGCATACTGGAATGTTATGGAATGGCTGATGGTTCAGTGTTAAGACGTTAAGAGGAATGTGAGGAGACAACATACCAATGGTTACATATGCAAGAGCACTCATCTTTACCACACTAATGCTAACCTTAAAAAGTATCCAAAAAAAAATGACTAAGTAAGCATTACCTATCTCACCAGTTTTTACATGAAGTACATTATCAAGCTCAACTCAGTGAATTGCTGTTTCAAATACTTCAAGTAGATAAAGTTTCTTTCCTTTCTTAGCTACTTGTATCACCTCTAAATCCTTTGAGGGGGAAGGGTGGGTGGGGGGGGGGGGGGGGGGGGAGAGATGGGCTATAGGATCAAGCATATTGGGCACAATAGTGGATATTTTTAATAAAAATCTGGAAGAGAATGTTAGAAAATGTGACCAATAATGGAAAGGGTAGCAACGTAAACACTATTTAGACAACATATTGTTGCTCATACATGGAACTCATAGGATGTAATAAAATAGTTGCTGCACACCAATTTGTAAAGGAAGGCATTCTAAAGCTTAATGAATGAAGGCATTAGTGTACTGATGAGTCAAGCAGATAGGTTAAATTAATTAGTCTTTATAAAACAGATAGTAATAAATAACTACGATGTGAGTCAAACAAAGGAAAATACAGGATGGAATGTAACAATATTATGAAAAGGAAAGTTGCCACTCACCATACCTTCGTCAAAAATAAAACACACACACACACACACACACACAGATAGAGGGGGGGGGGAGGGAGGGAGAGAGAGGGAGGGAGGGAGGGAGAGAGAGGGAGGGAGGGAGGGAGAAAGAGAGGGGGAGAAGAGAGAGAGAGAGAGAGAGAGAGAGAGAGAGAGAGAGAGAGAGAGAGAGAGAGAGAACTGCAGTCGTGGGTGTGAGTTGTGTTTGCGTGAACACACGTACGTGTGTGTGTGTGTGTGTGTGTGTGTGTGTGTGTGTGTGTGTGTGTGTGTGTGTGTGTTTGCACATTTCTGATGAAGGCCTTACGGGCCGAAAGCTGTATGTGAGACAGTCTTTTTGTTGTGCCTATATGTGAATCAGCATCTCTGCTCTAAGAAGAGTGGCAACTACTTTCCTTTTCATAATACAGGTGTGATACAAGGATTGATGGCTAGATTGATGGGTTTAAAGGGCCCACACTAAAAAATCATCAGTCCCTTAATCCTTTGTGTGTTAAGCTGGGAATAGTCCCCAGAGAGGAGGGTCACAGAAGACATATCAATAATGGACCTGACTGTATCTGAGGAACAAGAAAGCCGAGAGAGAGAGAGAGAGAGAGAGAGAGAGAGAGAGAGAGAAGCAAACAGAAGTGAGAGAGGGGTAGAATGGTAAAATGGTGGAGTTGCTCAGTCCAGAAAGCAGCTGGAGACCCCTGGGACACATTACACACCTGAAGACACACCCTGTGCATCCGAGCAGTGCTTCCACACTCTCCATTATCATAAGAGAACTAGCTACATGGACATGATAAAATCTCAGGAAAGAGAACAATGACAATGAGTTCGTTTACCAACAACACATATAACTGAATACAACTGATGAGGCTAATGTGCCCTACATCACAGAGGAGTAAAAATCATTTAGATGGGTAAAACGTAAAACCAAAGCTGCTGATTTTGCACTGTCCACCAGCAACAGAGGTAGCTTGTCAGCAATTTTAAAGTTTTGCTGGCCAAGTTCGGGTTGTCCAGAAGGATGTGGGCCACTATGAGATGGTCACCACACCAGTGGAGGGATGCTGTAGAGGAGAGGGTAGAGGAGACTTGATGGTCAACTTTGTTATTTTAAGTGAAATGACATGTTGTATTATCTACCTTTTCATAATACATTGGACAATGTGTGAAATTCTTTAAATACTGTTAGGTTCTCCTGTGAGACACCAGATGATAATGTTAAAATGCCACAATATTTTGTCAATGCAACTAACTGATGTCTTCAGGTGCAGAGAACACACATCACAGGCTGTCACAGAAGCCTTCTATTTATCGCAGTAACTGAAGAACATCACAGGCCTGAGAGAGCCAAATTTCTGTGCTCAATGGTGCAGATATGCAGATCGTTAGTGAGAGTGACAGCTGTGCCACGTTTCGGACAATGAACACCACCGCAGAGGCTGTCAGTCATACTTTGTGCTGCTGTCGGTTACCCCAGCACCCTCTGCCGGGAGCCACCTGCCAAAATACGTGAGCCTGTCGTCGTCACTGTCAACTGAATTTCTATGTCATCACTGCAGCATCCTCCCTTGTATGACCAACTGTTCTCCTTTGTGTTTGCTATGGTTTTAACATGGCCAGCACTGTCTCCCATGCTGTTCAGAGTTGGAACCCTGTGTATCTGTTGAGTTAACTAGTCAAGTTGCTAGTTTCCACTGCTTCTTCAATAACACTGTCCTAGTACAAAGATGGTGACTATAGAATTTGGGTGCTTTTATATTCCATACAATGTCCTATACTGAGGCAATGCTCCGCCACTGCAGATTTCTCTTGCTGATCCAGATGTGTTGTTGTTGTTATTGTGCAACACACGACATCTTGCAGCTACAGGGAATCTTATAGACACTGGGCCCTCTTAAACCACAAACATCTTTCACTGAGCCTAAAAGAGTTATGCATTTCATTCGCAGGCAGTAGATGCATTCAACTTACTTTCTCCAATAATCTTCCTACTTTGAAGGAAACATGAGCAACATATAGCAAGACGACAATTCCTCTTTGTGTTTCACTTTCTTCCAGCTCCTCACTTTGTCTAGCATACACCAGGCTGAAGGCATGGTGAATCTCCGGTTAAGAATATCCTTTCCCTAAAAATACAGTATGGAGGTGGCACAGTTCATCAGATAAGCTGTCTGCATCCAATATGGCTTATGCTCTGTGGACCAACATCGTAAGCACCCCACTTCTTTGTGCAGGACGGTGACAACTTGTGGCCTGTAAGTGTACGTCTGTGTGCGTAGGTTTTTGGTACACAGCTTGATGGAGCTATCCTCTTTTCTCTGCACCATCACATCGAGGAACTGTAGTTCACCTTTTTTTCTTCATCTCCATCACAAACTTTATGTTAGAATGAAAATAATTTAGATGTTTCAAAAAATGGATCAAGTGATGCAGTGCCACGAGGCCAGATTACAAAGGTGTCATCCACATATCTCCAAAAGCACTTCACTGACTGAACTGCTCTTTCCTCAAAATCTTCCCTAAAAAGATCTGCTACAATGGGTGACAAGGGACTACTCATTGTGACACTGTCAGTCTGTTAAAAGTATTGGTCATTGAATAAAAAGTAAGTCCGGGAGAGAATGTGCTTAAACAAATTAAGAAATTACCCTTCCACATTCTCACTAATGATCAACATTGATTCTGCAATGGCACTCCAGTGGAAAGTGAGACCACATCGAAAATAATGAGAATATCTGATGGTGCAAGTCGCAAGTTCTTTGCCGATGGACTAAATCTTTTTAGTTGCGAATGTGATGCACACATTTTCCCACTAAAGTGCTCAACTGTGCTGCTAGATATTTAGCCAGATTGTATGTTGGCATCCCAATATTGCTAACTATTGATCACAAAGGCACAGTATTCTTGTGAATCTTATGAGATCCATATAGTTGGGTGGGAAGGGTAGAGCGGGCGATCAGGTGTCCAAGTACAGAGCCTCTTGGTCATAACATCGACATCGAAGGCTGTGCTCTCCTTGAGTAGCTCTAAAGTTCTCCATTCTATTTTGGTTGTGAGGTCCTTGTTTACAAGACAATATGCATGGTTGTACAGTAACTGGTTCATTTTGCTTAAGTACATCTGTTTTGGAAGGATAACAGCTGCATTTTCTTTACCCACTAGTAACACTACAATGTTAGGAAACTCACAAAGAGATTGAAACAATGACCTCTCTGCAGGCAAGATTATTTTTGGGCTATGGTGCCCATTTCAGGGCATGGCTTCAAGTTAAATGTCTAGCTTCCTCAGCAGCTTTATTGGGCTGTTTAAAGATTCACTGTTCAACAGAGCTAACAATATTCAGAACTGGTTATGTCCTCAGAGTGGGCACAAAGCTCATCCCCTTCTCTAAGACCAAAACCGCCACGTCAGGTGGAGATTTGTCCATAAAACTGTACATGATCCACCTACAATCTTTGTCTGGTTTGGTTTTGGTTAGTGTACAAACTTCGTCATTTAACCTTTCTTTTCGCTGAAAATGGTCTCTAAAGAAATGAAAATTACCATTCTGACATGCGGTGTTGTGTTGTCAGTTCAAGTCCTAGAATGCTCACATGGTGCTCTCTAGCCACCCACAAAAATCTTCTGAAAATTTTGATGAAATATTCAGATGAAGGGCCAGTAGATCTCTGGATATGTAGTACAGTCCAACTGAGTTTGACGAACCCTCTCTCTCTTAACAGTATGTGGTTGGCTTTATTTTTTGTTCTGTTGGGGGCTGCAGAGTCAAAGTGCATCACCTTCACAAAAGTTGGAATAATTTGAAAATTTCTTCAAAAGAACATAAATGCACACATCAGTCTGATTTTCTTATTTCAAAGTTTATGAAACTAACTTCTTTCGCCATCTCCTCCCCATAGAGGTATAGAATGTTTTGCTTGTGGTTTTCCCACTGGACTAGTAGTAAATATGGTTCACAGATGAGATGCCTGATGATGTCGCGGAAATTCTAATGATGTTTCATGCAGCAAATACATTGCTCAGGCTGTGGCTGAAGTCTCCTATTTATGACAGTCAGAGAAGAAACTGAGCATGCGTGGATGCACGAAGTTTCAGTAACCAATAACACAGATATGCAGATCAGTAGCAAGAGCGACAGCTACACCACCTGTCAGACGGCTGTCAATCATACTGTGTGCCGATATCAGCCACCCCAGCACCCTCTGTTGGAAGGTGGTGGTTCTTGTTCGCTGTGATTTTAACATCGCCGACACTGAATCCCATGCCATGTTGAGTTGGTATCCTGTGTCACTTTCATGCAAATTAGTTTAGCTACAAATTTTCGCCACTTCCTTAATAACGCTTTCCCAGTACAGAGATGTCAACAATAGAATTTTGGTACTTTCATACGCCATACAACGTCCTGAGGTAATGCTTGGCCACTGCAGATTTCTCTGGCAGTTCAGAAGTACGTGTCGTCGATGTTCGACATATCTATCCACATCGGTGGGGCAAATTTGTCCATTGTATAACATCCAGCAGCTACAGTGAATATTACAGATGATTCTTAAACCAAGATCAAATTTCACTGTGCATAAAGGAGCTCCGAGTTTTGTTGGTAGGCAAACTATGCATTTAACTTTACATTTATACAATAATCCTCTCATTTTCAAAGAAACACCACCACTGTGTGGCAAGACAACAATCCATCTTTGTTCTTAACTTTCTTTCAGCTCCTCACTTTGTCTAACATGGGCCAGGCATCGTAAGTCAGGACCAATCTCCTGTTCATAATATCCATCCTCAGAGTACGGTAGAGACATGGCATAACTCGTCAGATAAGCTATCTGCATCCCAAATGGGTCATGCTCTGAGGACAAATGTCCTAAGCACCCCACTTCATTGTGCAGGATGGTGGTAGCCTGCGGCCTGTAGGAATTCGGTTACGAATGGCAAGAACAGCACGGATATGTATTTCGGCAGGCGGCTAAAGGCTGAGTGTGCTGATGTGGCTGATGGCAGTGCTCAGTGTAACTGACAGCCTCTGCACAGATGTTCATTATCCAACAGGTGGCATAGCTGTCACTCTTGCTACTGGTCTGCACTATGGATTGCCGAAATTTGATGTGTTCATATCTGTGCAGTTTCTTCTCTGACTGTTATATAAGAGGCAGTGTGTTTGCTGCACCTGAAGATGTTGGTCAGTTGCACCAATGAAATGTGGAATTTTCATAACATCTGAGGCCTCACCTGAGAACCACATTTACAACTAGTCCATTGAGAATGCTTCAAGGAACACATCCCGTACTTGTACAGGGAGAGATGGTGAAAAAAGTGAGCCCATTTGATAAACTTCGTAATGTGATGAGTAGGCTGCTGTAAGCACTTATGTCTTATTAAAATGTCAGTATCTTTAAATCATTCAGACTTTCGCAAAGTTTACTCGTGCCTACTCGTCATCACCAAATTCGTCCTAATTCACGGTACATGTAGGGCGTGGTGAGACATGAAAGCGCACCAAGTGGGAACTTCCGATGGCCAAGCGTTTAGGAAATAAAAGAAGTTTTGATACAGATCTATCACCATGTGCACCATATCAATTGTCCCTGTGACAGTGTATTTAGGAAGTCATGTTTGGCTCAGGGGTAAGAGATCGGATTTGCGTGGAAAGGGTCGCAGGGTCGACTGCCCGGTGGCAAATATTTTTGTGCTCCTGAGCAATGCGTACACTACTGACATTACATTTACCTACAACATCATAAATGTTATTTTATTAATTTATATATGCACAAAAAGTATAGGCATAGGATGTAATCGATACTTCTATTCTTTTGCACTTTATCAATTACATATACTGGGGTGATATTCATCAAAGAAACGGGGGAAACAATAATTTTGACCACATCTTGTCCAAATAGATGATGTTTCATAAAATGGATGACACAATGAAACTTGTTGATGGCCAAACTTTTAAATCTGCAGCAATTTGCAGAAGGGTTGCACTTCTGTCACATTGAATGATTCTCTTCAGTCGTAATTGGTCCCGTTCTTGCAGGATCTTTTTCTGGGCAGCAGTGATGTCTGAGATTTGATGTTTTACCAGTTTCCTGATATTCACGGTACACTCATGAAATGGTCATGTGGGGAAAATCCTCATTTCATCGCTACCTCTGAGATGCTGTGTCCCACCACTCGTGCACAGACTCATTCAAACTCGCTTAAATCTTGGTAACCTACCATTGTAGCAGGAGTAAACGATCATGTCTTCAGCATACTGACTGGACACCTGTTTATCTAGCAGAAACTGCTAATTCAAAATACAATTTATTCACAAATGAGATAGCAGGTATCTTTGAAAGTGTATTTCCAAAAAAGTCATACAGAGTCCAACCTGCAAGGGCTGCAAAAAAACCATGGCTCACTAAGGGCATCATAGCTTCCTGTCAGAGAAAAAGACAACTCTACATAGCATCAAAGACTTCTAACAACCCTGCTCAGCTAAAACATTATAAACTCTACTGTAAAATTCTTGCCAAAGTAATTAAAAACTCTAAAAGTATGTGTATAGCATCTGAAATTACTAATTCTGAAAATAAAATTAAAACAATCTGGAATGTGATAAAGAGAGAAACAGGGACTGTAAACTACACCAAAGACAAAAATATTGTTTTAACTGTTGACAACTCAGAGATAACTAATAGTGAGGAAACTGCTAAAATCTTTAACCAACATTTTTTTTAACTGTCCCAACACAGATAGGTTGCCATGGTTCTGTAGATAAAGCTGCCCGTATAATGAAAAATAATTTTCCAGAACCTTTCAGTCAAATAAGTGTGCTTCCCATTACTGCCAATGAAATCAAAAAAATCATACAGTCTTTGAAAAATAAACATTCTGCTGGTATTGACGATATTTCAAGCAAGCTGTTGAAGGCTTGCTGTAGTGAAGTGACAGAAGTTTTGTCTCACATCTGCAACACATCCATGCAACAAGGAGTGTTTCCAGATAGAATGAAACACTCTGTTGTCAGGCCCCTGTACAAAGCAGGGGATGCTACAAATGTGTCAAACTATCGCCCTATCTCTCTATTAACAACATTTCCAAAAGTCCTAGAAAAAGCTCTGTACAACAGGATTGTGGCACACCTTGGTGACCTGAACATCATTAACAGTCAGCAGTTTGGTTTTCAAAAGGGAGTTTCAATAGATAACGCAATTTTCTCATTCACCAATGATGTTCTAGAGTCTATAAACAGCAAGAGGCTGCCAATTGGTGTCTTATGCGACCTATCAAAGGCGTTCAACTGTGTAGATCACCAGATACTCTCCAAGAAGGCCTGTCATTATGGAATTACAGGACCTGTAGGGAACTGGTTAAAATCGTACCTCGAAAATAGGAAACAGAAGATTATTCTAGATGTTTCAGATAGTGTATCACAATATACAGTGGACTCTGAGTGGGGAATTGTGCAGCACGGAGTGCCACAGGGATCAGTGCTTGGGCCCTTGCTGTTCCTCATATATGTTAATGACCTGCCTTTATCCATCAATAAGAAGTGTAAATTTACAATGTTCGCTGATGATACGAGCATTGTGGTGGATAATGTGTCAGCTACTGACTTAGAATCCGAGGCCAATGATATCCTTAAAGAAGTTCTGGGTTGGTTTGGTATTAACTCCCTTTCAATAAACCTGAAAAAAAAACAATTTTATCCAGTTCCAGACAACCCACAAAAACCCAAAAAAAAATAGTTATCACACAGAATGATCAGATGATAAAGCAAGTGTACTTATCAAAATTCCTAGGCGTATATGTGGACAGTAGGCTGAATTGGGAACATCACATTCTACAAACACTAAAACGGCTGACGTCGGCAACATTTGCTTTACGAATTTTGTCGCGCTTCAATGACATTACCATCTCAAAGTCAGCTTACTTTGGCTATTTTCATTCAGTCATGTGTTATGGCATCATCTTCTGGGGCAATACACCTGCCACAAAGAAAATCCTCACAGCACAAAAAACAGCAATAAGAATCATTTGTGGTGTACCCCCACGAACCTCATGTCGAAATCTTTTTAAACGACTTGAAATACTGACAGCAACATCTCAGTACATATATTCACTGATGTGCTTCATAATAAATAACCCCACTCTGTATGAAACGAATTGCCTACATCATGAACATAACACCAGAAGAAAAGAGGATTTCCACTGTGAGTTAAAGAACTTGACACTTATTCAGAAAGGGGTTAAAGTACCCTGGAACGAAAATTTTCAATTCCCTACCCAACAGCATCAAAAGTATAAGGAGTAGTACATCAGTATTTAAACGTAGCTTGAGAAATTATTTACTTGAGACCTCACTTTATCCACTAGAGGAATTCTTTCAGAGAAATAAGTAAAACCCAGATTGGAAAGATGTTTTTAAATTTTTGACACTGTTTACTGTTAAACTAATGTAATAATGCCCTAATGTAAAAATTCGTGTTTTTCTCATTTCCATTTTTGGGTCACTTTTAAACCCAAAGTGGGGAGTTTTGATTACTGTTCAAGGTTAAAATAGATGCAATAATGCCCTAAATATGAAACTGCTATCTTCACATTTATGTTGACTAGTTTTTAAGCTAATAAGTGACTTTTGTGCACTGTTATTAATACTATAACAATGTCTTTATTCTATGTATTTTATTATGTACATTGACACGTTCCACATCTGAGTGACTTGCTCACATGTACAGATCTATGGAACAAGTATATAAATAAATAAATAAATAAATAACAACTGCACCAGACACTTGTTGTCATATATAGGTGCTGCCGACTGAAGCATCTTATTTTGCAGGTTTACATATTTCTGTATTTGAATCTGTATGCCTGTACCAGTTTCTTTGGCACTTCAGTGTAGATGTATGCATGGAGCCATCTGAGAGCTGGAGATCAAAGCCTAGAAAGGTGACTGGTTGTCGAGTTGTGAATTACCAGGTATTGTCTGTTTGGGAGTAGGTGTTTAGGTTATGAAGTAAAGAACAAAGGCTATCCTTGCCAAAAGGATCATGAAAATGTCCTCAATGGATTGGAATCTCACAAACAGTTTTGAATGTTGACTGGATAAAGACTACTCCTCCAGATCGCCCGTAAATAAGATAGCATAGAACAGTGCCATGCAAATACCCATTGCAGTACCATGGATTTGTTCGTATATTTGGACTTCAAATGTGATTTAATTGTGGGTCATGATGTGTTTCGCCAGGAATATTAGGAAAGAGGTGGTGGATTTATCAGGACGACACTGGGAACAAGTATTGTTTTGTTCAATGGCTGCAGGCCATCACCTTAGGGGTGTTGGTCTACAAGGACATCACTTTCAAAGTTACCAACAAAGACCCTACTGATAAAGGAAGACGCTTTGGAAAGGTGGTGTAGGAACTGAACAGTGTCTTGGATGTGGAATGGCATGTAACGGATTCAGTCTACATAAGCAGCCACAATGGAATGAACAGTAGGTAGACCTGAGGTGGTTGGGTTTGTGCAATTTGGGAGTGGGTGAAAGGTAGGTTGCTGGTGTGAGGGGGGAGAATATTTCAGGTGTCAGGTTTTGGAAGGGACTTAACACCTTGAGGAGATGCTGAAGGTCATATTGGACTTATGACATCATGGTCCTAACGTTTGTAAGCAGATGTGTCAAAGTTGGCAGGGACCCCAAGCCACCATGACAATGATTCATGATCATAGTGTTGGAGCCTTTGACTATCTCCCATCATGCTCTGATAAGAGAAATATCCTACCCAAACTACCCAAACTACCCAAAGAAACATTCCAACACATACCCAAACTACAGGATATCCTTGTCTATCTATTCCAGTCCTGCACACAATGAGTCATTCCCTTGAGGACTACCCAGGGGCAATAGAAGTCTCATAAATCCACTCATGAACTCATGCTGTGGTCACGTCACAGGCATTTCCTACCAAATAAAAGGCAGGGACACATGTGAAAGTGGCCATGTTATACATCAGCTATGCTGCAATTACTGTCCAGCAATCAATGTAGGTCTCTCCCCCGCTCCCCACACAACTGTTTTAATCTTTCTGTGTAGCCTCCAAGTACAGGTTTTCACCCAGTACATCTCCTCTGTGAGCCCCATAAAAAAGTGTCACAGGGTGACAGGTCGGGCTTCTTGCAGGCCATTCAGGAGGTCCACATCTCCACAGCCAACATCCTGGAAACTTCTCACCCGACCAGTTCCGCACGACACTTGCAAAGTGAGGCAATGCACCGTCTTGCATGAAGATAATGTTGTTGGTATTTTCCCATCCAGATACCATGAGCCAAACATAATCCTGAAGCAGTTGAATGCAGTGTTCCCCATTCATTGTGTAATGTAGCAGCTATGGGCCGATGACATTTGAAACTGTTGTTGCGGGAGTAGTTGTATTTACTTGATTGCAACAAAAAAACACACCCTACTCATACAACTCCTGTACTAGAAAATTAAACAACAGAACAGCATAAAAATAAATGAGGAAACATAAGTAAGAGGTGGTGCCAGAGATAATAATTACAAATGGCAATCACTCGCACACAGCATTACACTGCACATAACATTGCACTTCAGCACTCCCCCCTTAGTGTCAACAGTACTTTCTGTTGAAACGGACATGTCGTCCAGACCAGGTTACAATGGGTCATGCACAGGCTTCCGATGGTGCATTGGAGACAGCCTCAGACGTCCGTTGAGGCTGACCTGTGACGTGCAGTGGAGTGGCTGGAGCATAGGTCACGTTCTTAGTGCAAGTAGATGCGTCCGTACCAGTGTAAGGAGCGCAAAAAGCTTGTTTGAGCCTGTCGATGGAGACTGTGATGGGTGTACCCATCACATCAACATTTACTGTCTTGTCCTCCCTACTGATGACAAGATACAGTCTATCGTAGAGTGGCTGCAGTGACTTGCATACTGCGTCATGCCATAAGAAGACATTTTGGCATTCCCGCAGCTCGTCAAACATAAATGAGCGACAGGTCTGCTGATACCTTGCTGTAGTTGCCAGATATGTGTATGCAGCTTTTATACAAAATCTGAAGTGTCAAAGCCGTTGTCTGGCACATTAGCAAAGAACTCGCCGAGAAGTCGTATCGGCTGGCCATAAACAAGTTCTGCACTCGTGGCATTCACATCTTCTTTCAGCGATGCGCAGTGACCCAGGAGGATAATGGACAACGTCTCTGTCCTCCACTGCAAGTCGTGACACTGAAGCAACACTTTCAGTTGGCGGTGCATGCGTTCAAATAAACCATTTGCTGACGAGTGGTAAGCTGTAGTTCTAATGCGCCTTGTACCCAGTAGTATGAAGAGTGCTTTGAACAAATACGACTCAAACTGTCTTCCTTGGTCTGTTGTGGTTCGTAACGGCATTCTGAAGAATGCAGTCGCGACAGTTTCAGTGGTGATATTGGCGATCGGGAACACCTCGGGCCAGCATGTGAAAGAATCTTTGGATGTAAGGCAGTAGGTGTATCCTCCCAATGGTGGAAGAGGTCCAACTAAGTCTAGATGGACATGATCAAATCTCTGATTTGGAAGAAGAAATGTGCCAAGAGGTGACCTAACGCACCGGCTAATATTATTCCATTGACAGGCCACACACTGTCGCACATATTGCTTGCAATCTTTGTCCATGTGTGGCCAGACGAAAGCTCACTTCACCATGATGGTAGTGGCTTGTCTGCCATTGTGAGTTAGGGCGAGATGGAACATGGGAGATGCGCAATGCGGTTGATGCGGATGTTCATATTTAATGCGACACGGCACGATACAGAGCGTCAGTAATGGTCGAATTTCGCGTTAGTTACCGTCTGACATCATGTCGGGGTCACCAATTTTGCGGGACTAGTTGTATTTACTTAAATGCAACATAAAAACACACCATAACTCATACGACTCCTTTCTAGAAAATTAAACAACAGAAAATCATAAAAGCAAATGAGGAAACATAAGTCAGAGGCTGTGCCGGAGATGATAATTACAAATGGCAATCACTCGCACACAGCATTACACTACACGTAACACTGCACTTCACAATTAACCAACTTCACAATTAACCAACTCCACAGTCACTTTTGGATGAGAATGCATCTTCTCCAGTGTAATTCCAGGGTTCTGTGCTGTCCAGTAAAGGCAACTGTCCCAATTGACAAAACCTCCCATATGGAATATGGCCTAATCACTACAGAGGATGTTGTGAAGCAATTGAGGCCAATCTTTATGCCAACCCATCGAACTTCCACATAGCCCATTCTTCAATCACAGTCTTCTGGTGTCAGTTGCCCCACTAAGTGAGATTTCCATGTTCGAAAGTTTAATTCTTTGTGCAACAGCGTGCCTTGCAAGTCCACCCTCATGAGCTGCCAGGTGTGTGTATTTCCCTGGGCTATGACTGAACATTTTTCTGCACAATTGTCACATTCTTAGGACAGCAAGATGCAGATGGACAACCTGTTTTTACTGCATCCTTTACCAAACCTGTGGTCATTAGCTTCGTGAGACATTTCTTTATTTTGTCTGGATGAATTGTGTCATTCCTCCCCTTCACCATATACCACTTTCCCTGTACAAGAACGTACTAATTTAGCACCCCATAGCATGAAGCAGCCTCTGCTCATTCTCAACTGTAAGGCAATCTGCCATCTTTGTTGTTGTTGTTGTTGTTGTTGTTGTCGTCGAGTGAACAGGCTCTTGCGGCCACAGTCTGCACTACGCAGGATGAAAAATCACTATCATATTTAATGTTCTGTATGTTTGCACTATTTCCAATGTTATTCCATCAACATTGGAAACTGAACAGCCATTTAAAGCTCAAAAGCTGGTTAACGCTGCATTATGTTACATATGTCCATATGCACACAGCCTGCTGAAGGAGAGCGACTTCGTTTCCTTTCCTTTGTTTTTGTGTATGAGTCTCAGTGGTTTGGTATTTAAGGTTACTACAAAAATAGTAACATAAATGGTGATTAAACTGCATGGCTATTTCTTACCTCTTCAGCAACTTTAATTAAGCTTTCCATCATGGATTTTCCAGTCTGTTCCACCATTTTATACAAATATCCATTCATGTTTTGTAGTAACTTGTGTGGGTGATCATATTCCTGAAAAATAAGTATAAATCAAATTTAGTTGTTATTTGCAGCAAATAAAATTTTAAACAGTAGTTATTGCAAACTAAAATAATACCCTTTTTTCTATGTAATACAGAAGATAGTGCTCCTAGAAGTATTAAAGGAGAGTTACGATCATGTCAGACTTTTTTCTGCTTTAATTAGCAAAATTAATGACTGGTTATTATGTGTGTGTGTGTGTGTGGGGGGGGGGGGGGGGGGATGGAGGGAGGGTGTTACTGAACATTTCCTTCAGTTTGTGGTGGAAAGATTTGCTAGTGTGCAGCAGACAGTGAAAGAGAGTGACTGTCTGGTTCAGCCAACAGTAACACTGGCCAAGAACATCTCGGCAGTCAGTAAATTTGTTAAATAAATTCTCTCTTCCCCCTCCCCTCCATCACCACCAGGCACTCCCTCTCATTCAATCCTATTCTGAAAGAAGGGTACCCAGAACAGTAAGAGATTGAAAACTCATGCTGGGCAATGTAATGAATCAAATGGATCACATTTTGAATAAATGGATAGTCAGTACTGTTAAACATTTGAAATTTTTTGTTGTTGTTGTTGTTGTTGTCGTCGTCGTTTTTGGCCAGGAACTTGCAGACTGCACTGCATGTATTTCTGACACTATGACTTAACTGTTGTCACTCCTATAACGCTCTTCTAGTGAGATCCAGTTTTAACCTTATGCAAGCATAAAGTAAATAGGGAAAATCTTGACTGACAGTTTATCTCATGCCTAAAACTATTCAGAGGTCTAGCAAAGTCACTGGTACCATCTGGCATGCTGTGGCATTATTAAAAGGTTTGATTCAGTATTTGTGTCCAACAAACATTTGTTATCACTCAGCCTTAGCAGCACAAAAAGAAGTATTCAGCCTCAAATAATCTCTAACCACTTATCACATGAAACAAAAACGAAACTGAAGGGATCTTAATATTAATGTAAAAGTCTTATACAGGATCAGCATGTTGCTATTTTTTTACAGTACTTCATGAAGAAATTAAATGAGACAATTCAAAAACCAACTGTGTGTAAACTATCTTCACTTATAACAAAAAAATTAAGGTTTAAAGATTTTTCTTACCACTACAATCCCTGCATCCATCACCAACACTTTGTCACTGTCCATTACTGTATGTAGCCTATGGGCAATTGTCAATACTGTGCAATCATTAAACTTCTGCCTTATGGTTTTCTGGATCAGAGTGTCGGTCCTACATAGTGTGTAAGAAAAAAGGAAACAAAATTAAAGACATACTGGTACTGTATTTGTCAGATTATGGTCAAAACCAAATATAAAATCTTAATAAATGTAAAAAAAAAAAAAAAAAAAAAACACACTAGGATTTCACTCAAGAAATAAATTACACATCAGATTAAGAAGAAACAGAGAGCTTTACTTGGAAAATAATTTTTCTTCATAATTTTTTTTTAATTATGAACTTCATTTTGTGTCTCTCTTTATAGATACACAGATGAATGAAACTGCTTAGCACAAACTGATGGACAAGGAAACAAAATTTAACAGATCACTGAAAGGCTTACTGCAAATCTGACCGGCAAAATGCCATTTAAAGTAATATTTCATAAAAAGTACATTCTGAAATTTAATTCATGCCATAAATATAGCAAGAACTATATATTTAGAAGGTAAAGGAACTTCAGGGCTATCACCCTTCCTCTTTCTACCATCTAAAATCAATAGTTTTACTTCCCGGTACCTGAAGATACAGAGCTAATTAAGAAATGATCTGAGCTATCTATTTCAAGTACAGTATATCTTACACATGCAGAATGCACTAATTACATATGAAGCCACACCTTAAATTCCTACACTTATGGTTATCCCATGCACATGTGACAAAAACAATGCACACATTATGTAACAGTGAGAAGAAATAGATGCCATCTTTAGTCGAATAGTTTTTTCGTACCTTGTCAATTCCTCGTTAAGTTCAACTGAAACATGCAGCAACAATTCTAGTTACAGAAGACCTACACAGTGAAAAAACTAGGAAGTTAATTTTCCTTTTCTAACTTATAAGACGTTTTGAGGGGGGGAAAAGAGAGGGGGGGGGGGAGAGAGAGAGAGAGAGGGGGGGGGGAGGAGAGAGAGAGAGAGAGAGAGAGAGAGAGAGAGAGAGAGAGGGGGAGGGAGGGAGGGAGGGAGGGAGGGAGGGAGGGGGGGGAGAGAGAGAGAGAGAGAGAGAGAGAGAGAGAGAGAGAGAGAGAGAGAAATTAGTTGGTGCACATAACTCAGCATCACAAGATAAAGAAGTTCATTTTAACGTATTTATGCTGGATTTTCAACAGAGGCCTGAGTGAGAATAACAGGGACCCAAAATAAGGAGGAATTGTGTTCCACATGCAAGAAACTGTACACCTACTTTTGCTATCATATTCAATTACATAAAAGCAGTGATTCTTAAGCTTCTACCGGCATTTGCCAACCACATGGACAAAACCATAGACTTGTTCCTCTGAGCTTCTGCTACAGAACGGTCGCTACTGTTACTGTTTGTAGTAACAACCACAATATTTCAGAATGACAGGGTATAGTGAATCAATGAAGGATCCAGTGTATGTCAACCAATCAAGTACTCATATTTTCCATCACATGACTGTGTGACTAAATGAGGGGGAAGGAGAGAGCCGTGGTGGGGGTGGGGAGACGGGTGTTTACAACTAGTAACACCATATGAATGCTTGTAATACAAATGGATGTCAGGAAAAAAATCCTGGAAAATCCAGGATAAAATATAACAATATAATGGAAAGGATAGCTGCTACTCTCTGTTTAGTGCAGATGCCGAGTCACACAAAGGCGCAACAAAGAGACTATCAGAGAGTTAGCTTTTGGACAGTCTTTTTGTTGTGTCTTTCTGTGACTCTATACCAAAATCTGTTGTAGGTGACAAATTGGGTATGTGTCAGTCGGTTCCTGATTGCTCAGCACAGATGGTTTAGTATCTAAGACTGGGAAACAGTACACCATTTCATGTTCACATATTGGTGATGCATTTTAAATAATTACCACTCTAATGGGATACAACAATATGAGGTATGACAACAGCAGATTTTCACCTGTCTTTGGTAAGAGAACTTTTAGAAACTTTTGCAGCAGAATGAAGAGCTGGAATAGCAAGGTACACTCTTGCTGAGAATCCTCCACTAAATGCCAGTGTACAGTTTAAGAACTCTAAATTCGGTGAACTTCTAGGAAACCACAGTTGTTACTGAAAAGAGTACTGAGAGAGAAAATACGAACACAAGATACATATTGTGCCATTTTGTGTGGTACCTGTTCAACCTGTTCAGAGACTTCTCACAAACAGTTGCTTACCAACAGGGACTGCACAGGAAAGATGAAATTAAACTGGCAATTCTTCTAGTACTCATTTGAAAATGTATATAAAAATGAAAGAAACTTAGAATAAATTTTGAAATTAGTCAGTATTGGGTTGCAGATCGAAGAAGAGAATGTGAAATTCATCCCCTCATTACCAGATTAGGTGTAAATAATTCAGTGATCAGTGTGTCATACAGTAAGTACACTGGTATAAGTAAGAGGGTTTGATAAAGAGAAGTTGGCTTTTTGTGAAAAATACAGTTGTCCTAAATGTTTTACCTTCCAGTGTTTACAAACAATGGAAAAATGTATTCAGAACTGTGATTATGATTAGACTGCAGGTGCACAATTTATTAGTGATGAATAAACCTGGATTTCCCACTTTACGAGAATGGTCGCCTTAACCTCTTTGGCTATCTGAGTGTGCTTCCAGGGCTGACACAAACTTCCACATGTCCCCAAATGTTCACATGTTGTTTTCCCACAGTTGATGTGCTTCCTGCACATGTAGAGACTTTATTATCGTTGTTGTTACACCCTGCCTAGGCTTGTAATACTATTTGCAATGTGTCATGCATGCAAGTCTGAAGGACACAATGTAGAACATTGTAAAACACAGAAAATGCAAATAGTATTACATGCCTAGACAGGCTGCAAAAATAATGACAAAGTCTCTCCCTGTGCGAGAATCACAACAACTGTGCAGGCGCAGGATGTGAACACTCAGTGACACGTGGACATTTGGATCAGTCCTGGAGGTGTGCGTGGCTAGCTGAAGTGGTTACACCAACCATTCATGTCAAGCGGGAAATCCAGGTTTGGCACAAATTTTCATTCGTCACTTATAAACTCTGCAGCTACAGTCTGAACTTATTCACAATTCTGAATATATTTGTTTCATTTCATATAGCTGTGGAGTGTAGCAGTGTCTGGTCCTTCAGACAGAATGCACTTTTAATTTAATTTTTTTCCTCTTGCTAAAAATGCAAAATCTTGAGCAACAGACATTGAACAACATCATAATAATGTAACAAAGATATTTTTAAACGGAGTAGCTATCTTATTGTGTACACTTATTTTACCTAGTTAGTGACCTAGACTATTTGCGGAGTGCTTAAAATGTAAGATCATTGCAAAAATCTGGAATTGGCTCTTTTGATTTATCTTTCAGCAGAGGTGGGACTTACCATGATTTACATATGTCAGTTATATCAAGGATTTAATCAACTGAGCTTAATGACGTAGAGATGGTTTTGAATTTAATAAAACTGCTATGTTTCTCATTAACAGGAAAATCTTATCTCTTCCCCAGAATATTCTGACCACAAAAGCCACTGTACCCATTTTCCAATACGTGAAACATTTTAGATTGTTTTACATTCATATGTACAGTAATTCTTATTATGGTGGAAACGAGAGAGAGAGAGAGTGTTTTTTTTTTTTTAAGGATTGCTCTGAATGCTAGCAAGTTTTCTTTCTTTTTGTGTGTACTTATCGATAACTCAACACTTTCACTTACAGTTTCAGCTAGCAAGCACATGATAACACCCAATCATCTTGACCATGAATAGGGATTCCATTCTGGGTGATAGTCTGACAACTGAAGGAAATACTAGTTCATTTGTTTTTATTGTTGAATTTAACTGTTGATCAGAGTTGACAAACATAAAATCAAAAATAACTGGGTACTTTGTCTCATATTTAAAAATTCATTTTAACACCTGACTTCAAATGATAAATGGAAATGTAGGTTGAATTTCGTTAGCTGCTGGTAAAGGCAGCATGTGTGACATAAATAATATGATGGTCAAGCTTGGACTTGCTTCCTATGTAGTGTAAAATAGATTTATGCCTAATCTTAATTTTTGTGCTAGCAGAGGAACTGCATGGATGTAACAGCATGCTATTAACTTGACCTAAAACACTGTATAATGTTCCTTTAGATATTTGGAAATACTGAGGTATGGTACAATTACTTTTTTCTCTGTACTGTAAGGAGCAGTTGAATGAATGAGGTCAGGATTGTATGGGGGACATGCAAGGGTTTCACAGTGAAACTTCAGCAGTGTAGTCTAAACAACCCTGAAAACATGTGGGTGGGCATTTTGTTGGCAACGTGTTTTAATTACAGTGCAGAAGTTTCGCTGGAAAGATCTTACACATCCTCCACAAAGTTCCTGTCTCTCTCCTTGCAATTTCCATATTTTTGGAGCCTGGAAGAAAGATATTCACGGCTACTGATTTGCTTCAGATGATGAGGTGCATGACCTGTTATGGCACAATACTGATTCCATTGGCAACTGCAAACATTTTCCCAGGAAGGCATTGAAGGTCTTGTCTCGCAGAGGAATACACATTTCAACAGTTATGTCAATTACTTTTGAAATAATAAACAGTTTGTTTTTTTTTTCTTCATTTGTATCAGTTTCATTTTACTGTTCCCCTTATACATGTAAACAGTAACTGCTTATTCAGTATAATATTGTGTTTTTGTTACATGTGAGTCTGGAAATGAAAGTAAGGGTGAACATGAATGCCAGCATGGAGACTATTACTGCCAAAAACACAAAGAGGAGTTCAACAAGGTAAATGAATTGTCATCAACAATGCCTCATTCTCTCACTTTACAAGATATTGTGGAAATGTCAGGGATTTAATTCAGGGCATTGATATCTAGTCTGGTGTACAGGAAGGGTGTGTCATCACCTGGTGTCCCTTTACCAAGCAAACACAGGTAACTAAAAATGTCTTCCAACATCCTGACTCAACCAGCATATAGGTCAAATGCAACTGCACTTTTGGGTATAAGTAAGCTCTGTCAAAAAAATTCATGCTACACTGATAACCTTAAATATTTATCTTGCATTTACTCTGCCATATCATTATTTTTTTTTAATATGAACGATCATGTAATCCAATAAGGTTTGTGCCCATGTAACATTGTGTCCTGAACTTTGCTACACTAAATTTGTTTAAGCTCCTGTCATATAGAATAGCCATTGGGGAAAATATTTTAAGTGATCTGTAACAACTGTATGTTATGTTGCTTTCACATCTGATCATTATGTTAAATGGGTTTATCATAATAATGGTAATGACATTCTGAATTGTAATTAACAGTGGAAACTTTAATATGATTCACAGTTTGTGCACCAAGATTATGTACATACTTTGGGTCCACATTGGCCGTTGCTTCATCCATCACAAGGATTTTGTTCTTTCTTATAATGGCTCTTGCCAAACACACCAATTGTCGTTGTCCCACACTGAAATTTGAGCCCCCCTCGGACATTTTTGAATTTAAGCCAGCTGTCAGGTCCTCAACAGCTTCTTTCAGTTCCACCTGAGGAAAGTTTTAACTTGAGTTAAAATAATATAAATAGTGCCATAAATAATAATTAAATGCAAAAATGTAACCTAACAGATTTGAAAATTTTTGCAAAAGAAAAAGAAGAAGTCCTGTGAAATTTTAAAACTCTTCTGATACATACATTTCTCCATAAAATTTTGGTTGAATTGTCGGATGTTGATAATTTGTCAGAATACTTGAATGTCTAGTGTTCTAGCTGTCTTTAGGTGTTCGCTGGCCGAAGTACACTTTGCACTCCTATTTATGACCCTTCTAGTGCATGTATGGTGCACCTAATTGTCACTGTTCATGTACTAATTGATCGCATGCTAAACGTCTGTGCGCTGCACTGCTATAAATGTCTGTGCGCTGCACTGCTATAAACGTCTGTGCGCTGCTCCGAGCATCCTCCATGGGGGAAGCTTGGCTCATCAATTTTTAATCAACTCTCTTCACATGAAAAAACTGCATAATGATGCTGGCTGCACAGTACGCAAAGTTTTTCTGTGACAAGGTTCCATGCAGTATCTAACAGGAAACCTCCAACCTGATTGATAAAGGCCCCCCATACAGTCTTATTTGCAATATTGATGATATTTGATTTATTTTAAATAATTCATGATACAGTCATTCCAAAAGTTTAGTAAGGGCCACGATTTCTGTTTCACTGTACGTCAATGAATGACTAGTAAAAATGCAGTGTTTAGCAACAGCAGATTTCCTGACCTGGAGGAAGCAAGCATGCTGCTGGTGTTCCATAATGCATTGCTGAACGTCTCACACTGTGTGCTCTTTATGAGATTTGCCACACTTGCACAGAATCCTATAAACAACTGCCTTTTGCAGCTCCAAGTCAACTTTCATTGATGCCAGAAGCACAAAGATTTTTGTTGGGAGATGAAAGATCACTTTAACCTTATGTTTTCATAGTACTCTCTATTTTCACAGAAACATTTCCAATATATGGCACGTAAGCTATTATCTTGAAGGCCTCATCCTCTTCCTTGGCCACTGTTTATATATCTGGAGTACTCTATATATGTTGAGATGAATATCCACTTTCCAGAAACACAGTCTGGGGGCGTTCAAACTGTTCTTGCTGGCTATTGACATTTGAGATGGTTTGGATTCACAGAATCTAGGTCTTCTGGACACCCATTGTGCCAGATGGTGATGACTAGTAGCTTGCAAATACAGGTCTGTATGTTTTAGAACTTCATCATAATGAAACATTGGAAATTTATCAATTAAGATGTCGGTTTCCAATTATGTACTGCATGAAAACCTGTAATAATAGAACTTCGTGGTTTAGACATCTGACAGCTTCAGGGTTTTATCATGTGAAAATAAGCAATCCAATATCAATGTCTTGAGATTACACCTCAGAGGGTATTTGGAGCAATACACAAACCTTCAGCAGAAGTGCATGAGCTCAAACACACCACATGCACAGTGGCAACAGTGAGCATCACACTTGCACCAAGGGGGTCTGAAATAAGGAAGTTAGAGTACTTTCACCAATATAGACAAATCTGGCCACAAGAGTCTGCTCTGAAATATCATTGCAGTATGTTACTGACATCTGATTGTTTGATCTATTTTTCACCTTCAGAGTGAAGTATTCACTCTGCAGAAGACTGTGCACTGATATGAAACTTCCTGTCAGAAAACTGTGTGCCAGACCAGTCTCATTTTGTGAGCAATGCTCTCCGAACTGCTCTATGCAAGCACGACTCACAATCTGTCTCACAGCTTTACTTGGCAGAGCACTTGCCCATGAGAGGCAAAGGACCCGACTGAGTATGGTCTGCTGTGCAGTTTTAATATGCCAGGAAGTTTCGTATTTTCCACCTAACTGATACAAGTAACAAGTAATTCTAATGATTAACAAAGTCACCAATGTTATCAGAAGTAGTGATATGCTCGAGTGACATCAGAGGAGATAGTTAAGCCAGCACGACTTTTTGAACAGAAATCGTGTATGCCAATATATCAATTTTCAGTTTCACATCTTATAGAAACAAATATTTCTTGCTGCTCCCTCTACACATCATGTTAATTATAATTCAAAAACACATTTCCGAAATATTTCATTTTCTGTCTGAGCACCTATCTAAAGCTTATAGATATCCTATCTACAGAGCACTTCATTTACCTCTTCAAGAGCTTTCCACAATACATGATCAGGATGTTCATCAAATGGGTCCAAGTTTTTACGCATTGTTCCCGAGAAGAGAACTGGTTCTTGAGGAATAATAGAAACTTTGCTACGCAAATCATGCAATCCAATTGTAGCAGTGTCGATCTTATCTATAATAATAGATCCCTCAATATCAGCCAGCCTAAACAGTGATGCTATTAAAGACGACTTTCCTGCTCCAGTGCGGCCCACAATACCCACCTGAAAACATACACAAAATTTGTCAGAAACTTAAATCATCACTTTTCCATTTCAAAACAATTACAGAATATAAAAAGCACAGCTGAAAACTCAGTTGAGAAACTTTAGGCTATAAAAGTCATTCAATCTATTTTTGTCATTTTTAAAAAAGTATGTATTATATCCCTCTGGCAGGTGCATCTTAAATACTTAACTTATTATTTATGAGGCTACCATTCCTGGTACAATATTAAGAAAAGGATTTCATCTTTGCAGAATGGTCTGCCACATTTTATGAATACAGGAAGTAGTTCTTTTTAAACATGTCAAAAAAAATTGTTGCTTAAAATTTCTAACAGATTTTTTTTTTTTTTATTGTAACTTTCATCTCAAGCTCATCAGCAACTTCACTATCAAGTTACAAGATGATTAGTGAAAAAGTGTCTCCAAAACCATTCACAGCTGGGAAAAAAATAGACAATATCATGGCCAATGTGGCAGCAAGTAATTTCAATGACAGCCTTAGCAGGTATTCTGGAAATTATGAATGTGCTCAAACTTCAGTTCCACCCAGCCTGTTACAACCTGTGTGCTTTAGCAGACAAAAAGTGCACCGATCAAACAAAGCAGTGGATGACAGAAGTAGCCAAACAGACCCACAGGACCACCATGACCACAAAGAAGATGGTGGAGGGCCTCCTTTTTGATCTGAAAGGATTGTTTTATGGTCCATGGATCATTAATTAGAGGTAGGTTTAATGTAACTACAAAAAACTCTGTCTGAACAGGCCTTGGAAAGCCCAACAGTACTGACCGATAGCTGTCTCATCCTCTGCCAATAGGCATCTCTAGATACGGATACGGAGCAACACATCATCAGCACACCACTCTCCTGACCGTTGTCAGTTTTCATGACCAGAGCCACTACTTCTCGATCAACTAGCTCCTCAATTTGCCTCACAAGGGCTGAGTGTATCTCATTTGCCAGCAGTGCTCAGCAGATCAGATGGCCACCCATCCAAGTTCTTGCCAAGCATGACAGCACTTAACTTCGGTGATCTTATGGGAACTGGTATTATCATTGCGGCAAGGCTGTTGGGAACTACAAAAAATAAAACTCAAAACTTTGGACATGTTTTTCAGAAAATCATTTTTCAAATTGGCAGGAAAATAACTTCAGAACACTACATGCAATTTGGATTGTAATTTGATGCCAACATTCTAAATTGAATTCTCTTGTCAGCATACACAGCCATTTTGCACATCTTCAAAATTCTATTTTCAGTTTGGTATTTTATCTATCCTCAGCAAGTCTAACATACATAACGAAGTAATAAGCAACTACTTCCTTAGTGCTCTTCTCCAGAAGAGAGAGATATAACCTTCTGAAGAAGGGCACTAAGTGCATGAAACCAGTAAAGAAATTAAATTTCTTTGGTGTAATCTTTTTTGGTGCACACTGTTGTGTATTTTTTTCCTCTCTTTTTTTTTGAGGGGGGGGGGGGGGGCAAAAAATTTACGTTTTGTTCAACACATCACCGTTCTGTTAGAGCTTAATATTTTTCAATCATTGCATGTATACTATAGAAGATATATTGAAAATGACAAATAAAATTATTTTGTTACAGGTCCAATAGGGGGGCGTCAGGAATTCCAGTTGAAGTGGTCCTTCCACTTTGTGCTGAAGTTACAGGGAGCACCCGATATTATTTTGCTTGAAAAAAAAAAAATAATGAAAACCACTTTTTTCATGTACTGAAAGAGGATTACTCCCCCACCCCAAAAAAATCATTAATCTAGAATGTTTAAGGATGCTAATCATTATAATATTATTTCACACTACATAGAAAATGAAAGTAAATGAATAAATGTGAGACTTCTTTTTGCAAAGGGGAAAAAATGATTGAAGTGACTGCTTAGAGTATTTTTACTAACTATAGCACATATGACAGCTAGTTAGTTATTTGCATGTTCCACGAGTCATAACTGTGACAAAGTTCCTAGCATATTAAAACTGTAAGGCAGACTGGGACTTGAACCTGGGAACATTGCCTTTTGCTTGCAAGTGCTCTACTGACTGAGCTGTCCAAGCATGACTCACAACCCATTCTCACAGTGATCAACAATGTAAGCTTTCATGGTTGGTAGTGACATCACCTTAAACTTCTGGGCTATTAAGCCATAGTTGATGTATTAAACTTTCTCCTAAGATTTCCTCTCAAACTGCATGAGACATCTTCAGAGGTTCACCATTTTACCTCAGAACGTGTCCCCCGCACATGGAGAGGAAATGTTAGGAGAAAGTTTTATACATCGACCATGGCCTAATAGCCCAAAAGTTTTAAATGATGCGAACCTCACAGCTTTACTTCCCCCCCAATACCCCATACTCTACATCGCAGACTTCACAGAAGTTGTCTTGCATATTTTGTCAGGCTACCACTCCTGAAAGAAAGGATACTGTGGACACACACTCAACCACAGCCTAGTGGATTGTTTCCAGAATGAATTTTCACTCTGAATTTTGGAAGGTAGGAGATAAGAGGCTGGCAGAAATAAATTTGTGAGGATGGGTCTTCAGTTGTGCTTCGATACCTCAGTAAAGCACATTTCTACAAAAGGCGAAGTTCCCTGGTTCAAGTCCTGGTCACAGTACACAGTTTAAGTCCGCCAAGAAGTTTCAAATCAGTGCACAATCTGCTGATAATTTTGGATAATTATAACCTCCAACTATGATGAACAACAATCTGTTTAAAAAAAAGTTTAGTACTATTTCTCAGCAAAAAAATTTGGAATATTTGTTACACAACTGTCGCAAGGATTGTTTCCCCTTTTTAAATTTATGCACATGAAAAAAAGAGGGTATCTGCTGTTCGTTCAACACACAGTCCTGGAAAGAATGTCAGTTCCATCTGCTTATTTATTACTTTGTACCTTGTCTTTTGCTTGGACGACGAAGTTCAAATTCTTCAGCACTGGAGGCTCATCCTTAGCATACCTCAAATACATGTTCTTGAACACAATCTCTCCATTCTTTGGCCAGTTGGCAGGTGGCTTTTTACCTGAAAACAGATAAGAATCTATAATACTGATTTCTTCAAATAATTTCACAATGATTTTCTGGATAACCCAGCACCACATGAACACCATATGACAGTTATCAGAAATAATATGCACTGTTACCTCTAGCAGCATTACAGAATTTAATAGTAGGTAGTACATTGATAAATATTTGAGTAGGGAACACGTTCATCTGTTCACAGTAAATGTATCAGCTACATCCGTGAAATGTTACTGCTGTTTTTATTGCATGTGCACTAACATCTTGCTCACTTATTGTCATAATCCTCTTTCGTAGTCTCATATGTGATCTTCCTCTCCTCAAGCTACCCCTATCCCTCTCCCTTTTTCCAAATAAATCAATTGGCAAATGACTCCCTCAGACGGATTAAAAATGTAAAGAATGAAGAAAAAAAAAAAAAAAAAATAACCAATGAGGAAAATGTAGTGTAATGTGTCACTTTGATGAAGTGTTGTGTTGCGCAATGTATACTGGGCTGATGAATTGATGAATGATTGTCATCACAATAAGAGTCCTTGTTATTACTTTGTTATTCTAGAATAGCATACTGTTTAGAAGTTTATAATTGTTTGGATGGACACAAAGTATCTGCAAGTAAGTAGCAGCTTTTCTACACTTCATTATAGTTGCTGGTTTGGCAGTTTATCCCATGCTGCAGTGCCCTAGCTTGGAGATGTGATGTGCACCATGTGTCTTCTGTGACAATGAGAGAGAGACTTCGGATGAAAATAAGACGGACTATCTGTCAGATCAGAACTGATCTATCACAGATGGTTGTTATACAGCACACATGTAAAGTCAGCACTCATTTATGAATTCACAGTCTTATTAAGTGTTCTCACTGTATTTGAAGCAGCAACATAATCATGTATAATACAAGATGCTTTGTACTAATTAGTAGAAAGTTAAAAATGGATGAGTTTTAAGATTCCCAGTGCAGATACAACTGCAGGGAAGTAGTAGTCTGAGACAGAAAGAATGTCCACAGTTATTCTGAATATTAAATAAAGAAGTAGCAGATCAGAATGGAAAAGAATTTAAACACAGACTCACAGAAGGTAACACACTTCAAATACTTATTTTAATATAATTATATCTATCCAAAGTCTGCATCACTAATACTCCTGAATGTGGAAACTGCTCATACATTGAAATTCCAGCACAGGCTGAGATACGCAGGATGACCTCAATGTACAGTGCTCATCTGATGAAACAGTGATAAATGCACATAACATCTTTAACAGTAGGGCACATACATAGTTACAATGCTCTCTACATGGGACGAGTTTCGGATATTTCTGCCAATGCTCAGTTTGCCTCAGTTTTGCAGCTCATGACACAGCTATCGTTAAACATTGTAAGTAAAGAAACAATGTTCACAATGCTTATGTAACATGACATGAACATAAAATAAATGTACTCCGAAAAATGCACATTTTGAGGCATAATTTGTTGGCTTGGCATGGCACGAAAGGGGTGTCACTGATATTGGTATATAACCCCATAAACATCATCATCGTAGATGCTGTAGTTTCCACTTTATGTGTGAGAAGTACTGCTGTCACGGCACGTAACGGAGTCGGCCCGTGAGTTGTAAGTTGGTGGATCAGGCCCACACGTCACCAAAGGCTGCCCTTTCCTGCTTTCAGGCAAAGAAGAGTAAGAAAGAAATATTTCATTTTTAACAGGCTGATTTATTTTTGTCTTTAACCTTTACCAGTCATGAAGAGGTAGAGCACATAATCCTCGACACACATAATATGAGAAAGAAAAATTGGTAAGTGGTTGCCCATAGTTGTCACAAGGACTCTTAACAGTTTTTATAGTTCAGGTACATTCTTTATACATGCAGCTATGAAGCAATGCTCTTTTACACCACCTGAAATGCTGCATTAATTATTGGACAATTATCAGGGTTATCCTTACAAGATTTTAGGCATAGCTCCATGGGATTTCACAGGTTCCCTCGCAGAAATCAAGATGAAAACGAGGTAGCTTTTGAATAAAAACTTTGTTTTTGGCTTGGGATACGTTGATATTCTTAACCTCCAGACGAAACAAAGGGTTAATTTGACAACTTGTTTTGAAGGATGCAAAAGTAGTGTTTTCCATGAAAATTGATGTTGCAAAACTTTCTTTGTATCTTTTTTACACAGTTTCAAATGTGGTGCCTCTTTCATGGATTTTGTGAATGTGTGTGAATACTGTATCCAAAATTTATGGATAAAAATATTTGTTACCATCAAAAATTAAATGTTAACAGAATAAATAAACAAAATTATCAAACTGATAGCACTGATTAGTGGATTATTATTCTCTTCAACACTATGGTTGGCATGCAACATGATGGTCTATCAGTAGCCTTCCTTGTAATGTCACAAATATTCCCATCTAGTGGTATGGTTCTCCTTCCTTTACAGCATTCAGAGATTGGTCTCAGGGTCTTCATCTCTTTCTTTTTCGTTCAACTTCTCTTCAATAATATTGGGACACAACTGAAGTAGCACAGAACTTTAGAGATGAATGTATGTCTCCTTTTATTTATTGTTTGTGCAAAGCTTTTCCCTCTATTCTTTCCAAAAGTTCTTGGTCATTGTTGGTCAGTGATATTCTCAGTGCTTGCCATCAGCACTATATTTCCGAAGTTTACAATTTAGTTATTTCCTTTTCCTCATGGACCATGCCTGTGAGCAGTAGCTTACTGCACTACTCAGAGACTTTTCTAAATCACTTCTTTACAAACACAGATGCCAAGTTTTAGTCAAGTTAAAGGGATGTTCCTTGGTGTTGAAAACATACTCCAATGGTTTTCACTTGCAGCACATGTCACATGTACATAAACGCATCAGATGTGACAGATGCTGCAACTGAACACAATTATGTAATTCACAGTAATGAATGTTTTTCATGTAGTTCGAAACTGATGAAAAAAAGAACCAAACACATTATAATAGTTTTTGGTTGTTCCATGATGATATGCTTTATTTTGAAACTGTAGAGCTCTGTTTACAGAAAATATTGTACAAATACTGCAATAAGTAGTACCTCACTATCAGCTCAAATATGTCAAAGTACTAAAGACTGCAACATGCTTTCAAATCTGATTTGAATTTCATCTTTAAGTTATTCTTTAGTTTCACATGTCACAAATGAAAGATGTCTGTTATAAGGCAGCCCTGCATTATCATAAACCACAGTGCTCTAAATCACACCACACATGTTATTATTACAAATGAACTGTATGCTTTAACTTCCTGATCAGTCCATGATAAAGTAGAAAAAAGGCGATCAGGTTGTTGTTGTTTTGTAAAAATGGATAGCGAGGTGCAGTCTTGTCTATAGTAATCCACAAAAATTCAGATTCACTAGTTTTTATACAATTTTTGAAATACATTTCATGTCCACCTTTTCCTTGCATACTTTGAAAATTTACATTAAATTTGTAATAGTACTTCTTTAAACAAAATCACAACTTTTTCAGTGATCACTCACCAGCAACAATGGACCAAGTATGTTACAGTGAGATTCTACTGAATATAACACGCACCTTGTTCCGACTCCAGTGAAGGTTCCTTTTCCAGAGTAGTGTACTCCAAAACACGTTCCACTGAAGTCATTTGGTTTTCTAGTTCAGCTGACTGCCTCATGCCCCACTGAAACATTCCAGTCAGCCCAATTGATTGTGTGATGGCAAGGCCAACATTTCCTCCAAACCGTTCTGTTAACGAAATGACAAAGAAAACAGAGTCAAAGATCTGAAGTTCTGTTCATCAACTCTTATGAAGTGAAAACTGGCCAAGATGGCAGAGCTCATGCAGGATCAAGAGTTATTTTCCAAATTATAGAAAGCAAATAAAAATACTAGAAACAATGCTTTGTCACCTCCTCCAATTACCAGGAAACTAAGTGTGACCAGTGCTATGTATACCAAACACACTACATCCAGCCAAAACCCAAATGCTCGACTTGAAGCAATGAAAATGAACCATGCTGAGGAATGTAAATCCTGAAAGGAAAACATTCAAATAAGAAAATATGTTTCATAATGTTTTCATTTACAGTAAATCACACTAATTTTGAGAAGTTTATTTTCACCTGATGATTGTCAAATTCCTTCTCCAGCACTTCTTGAGCTCCATAGGCTCTTATTGTTGTCAGACCCTGAAGTGAGGCATTCAAGTGAGCAAAAACTGGACTTCTAGCTGGAAAAGGGCAAAGATACACATAAATTTCCTTTTTTAGCACTAGAATGAGTCATGAGTTAAACACTGACAAAGAAATTATTGTTTCTGGATGGTTAAGCAGACATTATTCAGCTCAAAAACCTTGCCCTTCAGTGTTAGAGGACTTACTTGTAATATGGGATTCATAACAGCATAGAATTATTTATTCAAACAATGCAGGAATTGTTGTGAAACTTTAAACAACACTGTGTGTTTACATGCTTAGCTGGTATCTTTCCTTTTCCTCACTTTTTTTCCCTGCCATATACCATCCTATGTAGGATGTCACATGGTTAGTTCAAGTCTTTGGCAGCATCATTTCATGAACTGAATGTGAATTTTGCAGTTATACTTAAGGTAGTGTAGTGAAAGGATGTCACTGATGTGAGCTCATGTTGCGCAATTTGGCATACAGGAGATGCACAGCATGAGAATAGTAAGTATTACATAGTGATTTGTTTTCCAGTGGAGATTTACTTTTACCCTGATGAGATCTGTTGAAAGTGTGAAGTATCTTGAGTAATTTTGGAAAGGTGAGTCTTATTAAATTTATTTAAAATGTCATTGACACACTTTCATACAGTGGTAACAAACTTTATTTTTTAGCACGATTTTGAAAACTTACAAAAGAACTTTGTGGCTGCAAAAAATGTATGGTACCAAATTTTGTTTTAGTTCATCTGAATGAACTGCTAAATTCATAACTCTAGTAATGAATCAATTTGTGTGAAAATTGACATTGTGATTTCCAAACAAAGTGTATATACCTTTCACATTTTTGAAAGTAGTAACTTCCAAAATTTCTCATTTCAAAACCTACAATAATGAAGTACTTTCCTTGGGATTTAACCATGATAATATTTGTTTATGGCACAAGTAACACTGTTAGAAGTAATTCTAATGAAGTTATTAATTTGTTATTATTTTGACAGTTACTTGTGCAATTCGTAATTTGACAAACCCTAGTAGCCATTTGTCAGCGGAGTTACAAACTGAGAATGACTACTCATACTAGAACCAACATTTTTTCTTCTGATACTAACATAGACAGAAATAAGAATAAGCCATTTATAGCCCCAAGTCCAGAAACATATCAATGGAGTATTTACTTTAAAAATGAGACATTTCATTACTCACTTATCCCTTCCAGTCTTTTGACACTCCGAGATGTGGACAGATAGAACAGGCGAAGTATATAGAATACAATCCCAATAACAGCAGTAGGTATCAGAAGTGAAACGTTAACAACTGCCACAACCACAATGATACCAAGAAGTGCTAGGCCAATCTGAAATAAAATTATAAAAATGAAACAGTGGTACACATTGCTTTTCCACAGCAATAAGAGGAACAGCAGCACTCTTAACAAAACAGCACAGACAAAAAAGGTTGAAACTGGTTACTTACTATAGAATGAAACAATGAAAAGAGGTATGGTAATAAGATTTGTCAGTCATTTTCTGATGCCCTGCTCTAACAATCATAGTCAACAATGTTTTTATCATAAATACATTTTTTGGTGAGCTATACAGAGGAATGGAGCATCTGATCCAATGAGAGTGAGAAAATTTCAGAAAGTTAATTTTTCTGGGATGAAGGCACTATTCATGCTACAAAAACCTTTTTCACGTATCACGTGTCAGTGCATTATCCATGCAATCTCTAATTCACAACTGCAATGAATCAGGAGCTCTTTATTTCTAACTGAAGCATGACACTAAATTTTTGCTTATCGATGGAGTCATGTATACATTAAATTCAGTGTCGGTTTCCACAATTTCCTCCTTTTGCTACCCCTTACTCCCAAGTGTGTTCTGACTTGCCTGTGCATCTGGTTTCTAAGTATATTTTGAGATACACAAGAGACAGGTTGCTCAGTATCTGATTTTATTAAATCAAATTGTGTGATGGTTGCTGTATCTCCAGCAAGCTATGTCTTGATTTGTTGTATTTGGTTTATTCCCCTGCTTTCAGGGATTTATCAGCAATGCAAGTAATCTGATACTTTGATCTGAAGCCACTCCAGCTCCATTTCTCAGAGCAGCCCAATTTGAAACTGTTCTTCATACCATATCTTTGTCCTTCAACTGAAAATTACACAATATCATCATGCTCAAGATATTCATCTTGATATTTCACATAACCCTGGATTTAATATACAGTTCTAAATAAAAATCTATCAGACAAGCTTTTTCTTCCTAACATATTGCCATTACACTGGACAAAACTGTTGTCTACAAAGGCAGTAATAAATTTTCATATGGCCTTCCTAGTATTATAGGGACCAAAACGTAAGGTTTTTGTACATTAAATTCACTAATCAGTTACGTAATCATCCTCATTATCAACAAATTTTCAGTGCTAGATTTATAAAAATCAACTGGTTTTTGAACAAAATATAAAATGCAGTAAATGAAGCAGGCATAGGGGAATACGAACAACTAAAATATTATATTGATGTGAAGAGCAAAACGGCAAAGCAGGAACGGCTAGATGAGAATTGAACAGCTGTAGTAACAGAAAGATGAGACACCTCCTTTAGAAAAACTAATGAGACCTTTGCAGAAACGGGAAGTACTTGTATGGATCTTAATAGCTCTGATGGAAAGCCCATACAAAGCAAATAATGGAAGGCTGAAAAGTGGACTGTCATTTAAACGATCTATAGATGGGAAACAAACCTGAACACAACATTATTGGAGGAGAAGAGGAAGCAAACTAAAGTTAGTAGGAGGGTTGTAGTACTGCAAAAAGAATTTATCAGAGCTTTACATGACCAAATTCAAAACAAGTCTCCTATAATACACAATGGTTTAGAGGAAACCCAAGGGATTAATACAGTAAGCAGGTGAAAATGGATTTACATTGCAGGAGTTATGCAGAGATGAAGACACTTGCACAGGATAGACTAGCAATGAGAGCTGCATCAAACCAGACTTCAACCTAAGACCATAACAAAACCCAAGTTTGTTGTACCTTCTACTTTTTTAATGCAGACTGAGTACAGTTCTCTGAGCCATCATACAAAAACATAAAATACTGCACCTGTAGTGTATCAATCATTGCTTGTGGCAGCATTTCATCAATACAGCCCATGTCCTTTGAAAATCTGTTCAATATTCGACCTGCAATAAAAGAACATCTAGAAAATTTTGTGGAATCTCGTAATTTTATAATCATAAAGCAATGAAACAATGTCTTACCAGATGTATTTGTGTTGAAGAAGTACATTCTTGCTCTGGTAATGCATTCGAACATACGGTCATGCAAATTCATAGATGCCCGCATGCATACCATAAAGAAAAGAAATGAACGTGTCAAGGATACAATTATCACTGCAACAGATACAGCGGTAAAAACATAGATGCACATCTCCCTGCTCATAAGGGTACTGTCAGCAGGTATTTCCATGCTATCTTCACTGACAGAAGAATTAGTAATGTTGTTCTGCATACGAAGCTCCTCGACATTTGTCCTACAAAAACAGAAAAGTTACCAATAATATTAAAAAAAACTTCATATATCTAATTCTGCTGCTGCTGCTTACTTGTTAAAGCTTTTATATGATTAAATGCATTTCAGAACATTGATGGAAACTGATTTTGTGGTAATAAATGGCTATTTATGTCAAGTCTGATCCAGTAACTAATGAGAACCAACTACATGCATAAAAGGTAAGAAAGAAAAGGCAAAAGTTTTCTTATGTATAAAATAAGAGGAGGAGGAGGAAGTTAGTTTTTAACTAGGATATATACACAGACAAGGAAAAAAGAAATAGCTAAGCTTTCCTAGTTAAAAATACACTTTTTTCCAGGTGACAAGACACTTTTCACATGTTAAGTGACAGTATGCTTTCCCTCACAGCTGTAAAACTTATCAGTCCTCTGAATGGTAATGGTTTTATACAACGGCACAGATCTTCAAGTCACTTCAAGGAAAAAAGAAAAAACAATGTGTTTTGGAAAGATCTTTGATGCATAACAGCACGCATACTACATATTTTCTTATTATAAAAGTATAAATATGTATTCCACCAAATATAGAACATTAGTTTCTGAAGCACTGAAATCGATACTGTGATGCACTTTTGTCAGCCAATCATAGCTCATGTCACACGGTCTCGCCAGCCAACGTCAGCAGATATTCAGAGCACAGGACACGTGATGTATTCAGCCAATGGCAACATCACTGTTAAGTAGTTCAATACACAAACAGGAAAAGTTAATGGTTTAAATTAATATACATATAGTATGGCGACAAGCAAAGACAAGTTTTCACATGTAACATTGGTCGTTTTTGGGATACGTTACCCTTCAACATATATCAAACTCAAATGTGCCAGTAAAATTTTTAATAATGTCAAACATGGCTTCTCTTCTGGGCCCGAAATTTGTCGAGGTGGTTGGTTCTCAAAGTGTTAAGTTGTGAATGAGAATCAGATGCTCTGTGATTTTAGAAATTCATCATCATACATTCACAAATGTAACATAATTCCTCTTGCCTAAAAGGAAATTTTTCCAAGTAACCCTTCTCAAACCACCATTTGCAGTATTTTCCCGCGATCTGTTAGAAACAGGTTCATTTGTGCAGTTTGCAAAAAGCATACAAAACACGCTTTACTGCATATGTGGAGCTTCGATGACAAAGGGAGCCCTTGCTTCGCTCATATGTCTTTCCTCTCATTTCTGTTTGTAACTTCATGCACAAAGGTGCATCACGTGACCATGTGCAGCACCGCGGCATGTTGTTCAGAGAGGACATACGGAGTCACTGTACTTAGGTGAATTGTTTTATCATATGCTAAGCAGATAAGGAATGCAAAATAACAAAGCAGTCCTTGGCATAACAGTCATTTCAAAACTAGACACCACAATACACAGAACCCTTGTATTCTGCTTCATGCTCTCAAATACTGTTACCTAGCATTTCCAATCAGGATTTCATCCACACATCACTGCAAAAACCTGCTAAGAAGGCATACAAATTTCTTGGGGGCGGGGGGAAGGAGCAGTTGCCTGTATACACCAGAACGAAGGACAATAAGTTTCTCATGACTTTTCAAATGGTACAAAAAAATTAACGAGGTTGTATGTGAAGCCAAGAAACTGTATAACTAGCAGATTATTCTACCCCAGGAGCAAACACAAAGCCTTGTGGGGAACTACAATGGTAAAATTGCTTCCAATCTATGATTTATCAAAGAGCAGTATTCTGTAAATTTGAGATGTAAACAACACAAATTAAGAAACATCATCAAGCCTAGAGGAGGTACCAGGCAAGTGCTGAAATATGACTTGTGATTGAAATACACTGGGTTTAATGGAAGGCAGATTTGTAAAATTCTGCTAAAGCTGTCAATACATTTGAAACAAAACATTTTATTCAATACTATTGGCCACATATGCCAGTTTAATCGTCTTCAAGTGAACATTTACCATATTTACTCGAATCTAAGCCGCACTTTTTTCCCGGATTTTGTAATCCAAAAAACTGGCTGCGGCTTAGAATCGAGTGCAAAGTAAGCGGAAATTCTGAAAAATATTGGTAGGTGCCGCCACAACTAACTTCTGCGTCAAATATATGTAGTGCTACACAGGCACGCTTTGTAGGCATAAATCTCTGCATCAGTAAATAAATTTTTAAAAAATAAAAAAACGGTGGAAGACGAGCTTTTTTTCTCCGCCCCGAGTTTCGACCACTGCATTTTCATACATTATCAAACGAAACAAATACAAATTCCACATTGTTCATCTCCGAATGTAGCAGCATTTCAATGTACTACGAAAATCCAATTGGCAAGACTGTTTGGGATGTTTGTCAATATGGCCAACTCTACGTTCTGAATTTTTTCCTACCTGTGAGAAGAGATGGTTGCTAATAGGAACTTCCGTGAATTGTGAATCACATGCAGTATTCTCTTCACCATAAGAATAATACGAATATAAACATTTTGCCACATATTCTTTCGTGTTTGCTGCTATCTCATTTAAATCCTGTCTGCCTAATAAACTACGAAACTAGAGTGAGACAACAGCAAACGCGAAAGAATATACGTATCATGTCATGAAACTCATATTATTCTTATGCCTAATAGTGATACAGTCAGAAATGAAGCACGGCAATTGACTAGACTTTAAATCTAAGATGACTAATTTCTGTGCAGAATGTAATGTACTAAAGAGGCATTTGCAAAGATTTTCAAACGGACAAAAATTTTCGCTAAGCTCTCGTTCAAAACATCTTCTATCATATGCAATCTATTATTTGGTTCTTGTTGATCATTATCACAGAAGGCAGTCTCGTTTTTGTTGCAAGCAGCTGTAGCGTGCGCAAAAGCAAGCCATGCCGCGAGCGGCGACAGGCCGTAAACACTCATTATCAGAATGCGACAAACAATGCATGACACAGTACAGTAATGCATTTTCAGCTTGAAGTGACGTAAACACCTATAACAAAGAGAACGGCACTTATCAGATCAAAGAAAAATAAGCAATCAATTCAAACCAGACGAAGCACGTGAAAAAGGAAGGGTACCCGTATAAATACGGACGGAGCGCCTGATGCAAAGCAATGGATACCTGGTAAAGCTTAACTGCTAAGCTTACGACTCGAACCAAACTACTATAACTGTATCGTCATTCATTCGACCTAATTTGTGTCTCATATTACAATGTACCAACTTTGTTTCGATTTGGAGGTGCGGCCTAAAAGTTCTCTCTCCCCTTGAATTTCGAGTCTCAAATTTCAGGTGCGGCTTAGATTCGGGAAAACTTTTTTTCCTTGATTTCAAGTCTCATTTTTCAGGTGCGGCTTAGATTCAAGTGCGGCTTAGATTCGAGTAAATACGGTACATATATTCGTATGTATTAACAGCTCTTTTCTTATGCCATAAAAGAAACTGGACATCAGAATACTCCAAGAGAATCAGAATTTCGTAAACTATCCTAACATGCATAATTTGGCTTTAAGTGCACATTCGTATGTCCAGATTCACATTGAACTGGGCTCCTATCTTGTGTTAAGCTTTTCAGTAAGCTTTTCGAGACGTCAATTTTCTTAAAGCACCAATACTGTATTATCTCATGTTTGGTTCTTTATTGTGTCATTATGTCATACAGGCCAGAAGATGAAAACGTGCAATTTAAATTCAATGAATAGTTGAAACTAGCCAATAGTGCAGAATGAAACACTTCATTCCAAATAAATTGGTAGCCTCTGCAGAAAAATTAAAGGCCAAATTTCTTTAGCGAACCAACAAAAAAAACTTCATTGTTCTGGAAGGTGGTTAATGCTTCATTGCCAGTAATGTGGAAATAAAATCATAATACTGAAACTAACAACACATTTTAGTCTTCGCCCTTTTTCTGCTTTTTAGGTGCTGAAACAGGCAACTTCAAAAGACAGGTATCATCATTATTGGTCAACCATAAAAGATAAAGATCTGTTTTTCTTAACTTGTCTTTAGATCTCAAGAAGCCACAAGTGATTAAATCAGTCAGAGGCAAGCCTCGTCAGCTCACTTCAGGATTCACAGTAACAAGTTGCAGGACGTCACATGCAATCTGGTCAGCAAGTTCCCAGCCTACTCTGCAAGCTTATATTTTACAGCACCTCTAAGACTGCCTGTACAGATTGGAGGCAATAAAACCACAGCTTGGAATCCTGGAAGTCATGGCGCCTCCTCCCCTGATGCAGTTAAGTGCTTTTTTTTTTTTTTTGTACTTGTTACTGTAAGGCCACAGACAGTACAGAACTAAGATTAACGGCATGGAACATACCAAGGAATAAACAACATGTAGAAATCAGCAGCACATATAGAAAACACAGTGCATCTGGTAGCTGATGTGAAAGCTTGACATCTGCAATCATTTGATACTATTCACGTGTGACACTACCATGCCAGAAACACAAACATCACTTGTTGACACAAATCTTGATTGATGACTGCAATGTGCATAGTAGACACTACGTATTCAACCTGTGTTAGTTGTGAGTACAGTTACTGAAGCCTGCGATGCCTGAAAAAAGAAGTATCTGGAGTTGTTTACCAAGTAGTGAATTTCAGATAGTTGCTGCTGTTGATGATGATTATGATGAAGTATGTTTCCTTCCTCATGTACATTGTTTACATTTACTGTACTAATTCTAAGGAATGAATTATTACATGGAGGTAAAGTACGTATTGTTAGCAAAAAAATGTTATCAGCAAATAAATATACCCTGCATCAGTAGTCAGCACACCCAATTTTAACAGGTTTCTACAATATACTCTGAACTTCATATTACAGCCTCTTCAACTCTAAAACATTTGGCCTGGTTTGAGGACTAACCCCCCCCCCCCCCAAAAAAAAAAATGATCTAACATAATAGAGCAAAGCAGCATATCCTACTTATTCTTATTCTGTAGAACTCTCAATGCCAATATTATTTTCACTCTCATTTACTGATCTCTTTGGATTCATGGTGCATATACAATAGTTACACAAAATAACTAATTTATTATATGAGCTGTACCTTCTGATCATTATTTGTAGTACAGTTAACTAACTGTTGATGTAACAGTATATTTTGTTTATATGGAAACATTTTATTTAAATAAATATTAAAAATTTATAATACCTGTAACTCGTGAGCATGTCTAAATTCAACCTCTCTAAAAATTGTTTTGAGAGTGACAAAGTCTCTGTTTGCTTTGCCAAACAAATGTTTTACTTTGACCAAAAACTTATTTCAAAAGTTTTTCATATTTATACTTTTGTATTGTAAAATATTACTATCTTATGATTTAATTCTTTCCAAAATCTGGAGCTGTTATTTTGTAGCCCCGTTTCTCTTTTTTTTTCTGTTTGAAACATTTACACTTTTACTTAGCCTATGGGTTAGTTTGTTAAGTACTCAAATTATGAAATGTAATTTTCTGGATTATTCTTAGTGAACTATGGGAAACCGCCAAGCATATTGAAACTTCCCTCTAGTGAAATTATTTTTTGCCATTTTTTAAGCGTACAATTTTTGGTTTAACAATATTTATGTCACTGTATTTTGCACCTTTGTACCTTTTATGTCAATATCTAAAATGTAAAAGTGTCATATTTCAGCATTTTGTAATTTCCAATGGATAGGCGCCACACACAAAACCCTCAGTCAGTTCACACAAAGTTGTCAACACGTAAATAACTAGGAGTAAATATGTTTAGTTCTATTCAATACAGCGTGTTTAATTATGAAGGCATGTGTTAATGTTCACTAGGCTAATAAAAGCCTATCTATCTTATCTATTGAAGTAGTTCATGACAAACAAGATGATCCTCTGAAGTGTTTATGAACCATTATTATGAAGGAAGTGAAAGTTACTATCATATGGGTTGTGCGCAATTGCTTTACAAAGTTCCTCCTCATAATCAAGAAGGGAGAGCAAAAAAATCAGAGAGAGAGAGAGAGAGAGAGAGAGAGAGAGAGAGAGAGAGAGAGAGAGAGAGAGAGAGAGAGAGAGAGAGAGAGAGCGCAGGTCGGTAAGTTGCGACCATATGATGACATTAAAAATTATTCTATTATGCCAGTAATTTTATGAAAATTATTTTTGACATAATTTATCACTACAAACAACACTTCTGTTTGTCAGTAGAACCAGCAGGAGGCCACTGTAACTGTGGCCAAAATGCTTGTTTCCCCAGCACAGTTTTTTTACGTTATGACATGGTAAAATACCCAAAACGCTTATGTCAACAGACTCTGGCCACATAAGCCTGCTAAACTGTAAATTTATTTAGGAGCTTCAAAAGTTTTGCAGTATACTACTCCAAATTTATTACCAAACGTTATTGAATGAAGTCAATTTTGACAGACTCTAGATTGTGTAAGTACTCCTTTTATGCAAATTATGACAGGAAACCACCTGCAAGTTTTGAACTGCATATAGTGAATCCTTTGAAAGCACAGTGCAATTAATTTGCAACAAACCCATTTAATGATCCCCATGAAAATTTCATTAGTAGCCCTTTTTAAATCACTTTTGACATTTTGTTTATCATAATATCTGTACCATCTGGAAAATTCTGGTACTTTTCTAAAAATTATAAAAAGGCTCATTAAAAACAAAATATGTTATACAATCATTATTCTGTTTCAGCAAATTTACGGGCAGCCTTTTTCTCACAACAAGTCTCCAATAATATTCACTCAGCCCTGTGTTAAAATAAGTCTGCTAGACCTATATCAGGAAGTTGCTCCATTGTTCACATACCAAATGGTAGTGATGCTTCTTATCAATTTCTCTGCAAATTGTATCATCAGGAAATTAAAGACAACTTAAGACTTAATACAGAAGTTGCATATGAGGCTTGTCCAAAAGACTTTTCACCAATCTGGCGTCCTAGGCAATTTAAATAAATTGTCCTGAAGAACCAAGTACTATACATCCACAGTGCAAACTTGAGCAGAAGGCTCTATAACACAATAACTGCAACAAAACGTCTGCTATAATCAGTTATCTCAATTCTGTGGAAGTTCCATCAGGAATAAAACACGTAACTGCCTCTTAATAAAAGAAAATTATGATGTAGGAAAGAAGTGACAGGTTAAGAAGCAAATTTCTTGTTTTTCTCTTAAAATCTATAATTTGTTGTAATATGTTTCCCCCACAATTACTCCAAACACTACAGCACTAAAACAATTTATCACAGTAGACATCTTTGCTCAGTTTCATATTCACTCCTGTATCGAATTCCTTCTTATCTTTCTGCTTCGCCCAAGCTCATGGTGGGTGCATCAAGTAAATTTACATATGATCAATTTTCTTCTTGTGAATCCACAAATGAGAAAACCAACTGCTCACTTGTACTATTGTGCTGAGGGGGAAACACAATACATAAAGCTTAGTGTACAGTGTCAATTAAATTGTGAAAGCTACACATTCACCAAAGACTTCAGAGAAGATAACAAAGAAACAGTCTCTCCCTACAGATTACACACACAATGAATTTGTGCATATGGCAACATTTAGCCAAAATAATTCAATAATACGGTTTCTGTAATTTCATAAATGATTTTTCCTTCCTTTTACATAACACAAAATTAAATAATGACAATATTATGAAAAGGATATATTGCTACTCACCTTGTAGAGGATATGTTGAATCATGGGCAGGCACACTAAAAAGACTGCCAAACATGTGGCTTTCAAACAAAATGCCTTGTTCTAAACTGGTGATGGGGGTCAAACTGTGAGCATCTGCAGTTGATGTGGGTAAGGAGGCGGCTTCCCACCCCCACCTCCTTCCTTACCCCTCACTACCCAGATTGCTTCTCCCATCATGCAGAGCTACTCACAGCGTGGCTGCTGTAGCCAAAGACAGTGGTCCCTTGCATGCGTGATGTTTTTGCCTACTTTAGAAGAAGGCATTTTTGGCCAAACGCTCACATCTTTAGCAGTCTTTTCAGTGAGCCTGTCTGCAACTCAACATATACTCTTTTATGGCGAGTAGCAATCTGTCGTTTTTCATAATCTTGTCATTTTTCTTTCCATTATTTTGCAAATAATTTTAATAATATTTTTGTATTAAAATTTCAGTTGACTTTCATTGCTTGTACAATGTTGTTCCCACGTAAAGGCACTTACATAGCTACTACAACAAAAGCCCTTTGTTGTGTTCATGGGTCATTTCTATTACATTACATATTTCAAATGAAACCAGAAAACAACAGATACTTCTCAGTTACATCCTCCAACATACATAAAGTAGCACAGTAAATGGAAAATAGCAAGTGAAATATTTACCAGTATGTAAGCCAATAATCTGCACCACTGGCTGCAAATTGTGCCAAGAAGAACATGAAAAACATTGTGAAGATGACACAGCAGTTGCCACCAGCACTGAAATATCCTTTGTAAACATGGCCTCCAACACGACCTGAAGTTCTCATTTCTGCCACTTCTACTGGCTCCTGTTGCTTAGTTTCATCAACTGAGTTCACACTCTGAAGGAGAAAAGAATCTTTGTTTCAGAAAATTAGGTTAAATGTGACAATCTGTACCTGTGAATATATATGAATGACTTTCAAGATGTAAAAATAAATTTGAATGAAACAGTGAACCTTTTTACTTAAAACTTCAAAAATCACGTACTCTCTGATAAAAGATATTTTCAGTAACTTATCTGGTTTGACTGAGACATCTGTCTTGAGCTTTTGTAAAGTTCAGAGTACCTTCGGACAAGTTTTTAGACAATTGATATTAATTTTAAAATCTAGATTCAACAAAAACCCATACAAACCCCAAGAGATAGACGAGCAATACTCTTGAGAGATGAAATGTCATCAGATAACTGGTCTTCTTCAGGTTCATTCTCTGTTTCTTTCAGCAGAGAAGCAAAATCCAGGCCACTGGCTTGAAGTTCACTGTATGTACCCATTGCCTCTATTTGACCCTGTAATTCAAATGAAGTCATTATGTACAGTGTAGGATTCGGGAAAAGGGAGGGGGGGGGGGGGGAGGGGTAAAAGAGGAAACAGGTGCACACTCATTTACGTCATGAAGTATACACAATGAAATTGTAAGTAGTAAACATAACATCTGGCATAACTATTTTTGTAACTCTACTGTTTGGTTAGAAGTTTACTAGAAACTGTCATCATATAGCAAGTATAATGATTAAATTTATCTCTGCTGACAGCACATTACACCATGTCATTCCTAACAGCATGCACCAGGAAGGTCTAGTCAGAAAATTTAGTTGAAACTAATTTACAATCAAATTTTAAGAGGAGTAGTACACTAAAACATACAAGTAAGAAGTTTTACTACTTTGTAGAACATGAGAGGCGACTTCATTAGGCACAAATAAAGTTAAATGCTCACGGCAAGTTCACATGATTTTAGTGACTTTGTAAGTCTTATAGATGAAACGCATCCAGGTGAATTATGTAATGCCCAGCTGGATATGATAGATGGATATTAACAGTATACTGCCAGGAATAGATAATATTAACGAATAAACATGGCACAGATGTCAGGCGACAAGTCATAAACCAAGGATGGAGACTGAAAACATCCTAGAAAGGGAAGAACCAAAAAGGAGAGAAGAGACACATTACTAATAATGAGAACAGAGATAAAAAAGGAAATGTTCTAAAAGAGAGGATGGATAAGAATAAGGAGAGAATCAAAAGTTCAACAAAATGAGCCTACAATCTAAGAGCTTTTGTGTGTGTGTGTGTGTGTGTGTGTGTGTGTGTGTGTGTGTGTGTGTGTGTGTGATGGAGGGAGGAAGGGGGGAGAGGGAGAGAGAGAGGGAGAGGGAGAGAGAGAGGGAGAGGGAGAGGGAGGGAGAGAGAGAGAGAGAGAGAGAGAGAGAGAGAGAGAGAGAGAGAGAGAGAGATTGAGGTTTTAGTGGTAAACAATTTTTAGTGGTAAGTAGCCTAAGTTTCATGTTCAGAGTGCTAAAGGGTTCTCACTGACAAAAAAATAGTCATTGAGAGTCAAATGGTAGAAAGAGATGGAATTCCTAGGGAAGAAATGCAGTCCTTTAAGGTTCACTGAAATGCTTATTGGAATGCTAGAAAGTAACTAAGGGCTTGGTCAAAACTCAAATCTCAACAAACTGATTTCTGTGTGTGTTAGAAATTTACACAAAAAAGATCATGTACAATTTTCTGAAGGGAAACAAATGGTTTAAACTTTTAAATATGTTGCAAATAATATTTTGCTAATTACTAATGTAAAAGTAACACACACTGATGAGTTAACAGAACGTTTAGCTTGCAGTTCTTTAAATCATCATCAAAAATTTTGGAAAAAATTTTCCTTGAGGTTGAACTGTTGCTTTCAGTCACGTCTTCACAAAAATTTAAATGTTAAAAAGCAAAAAAAGTTACCTTTTTAAATTCCAGTTAATGGTGGTCAGTGTGAAAAAATACAGTCAAACGAAATTGCAACACCAAGGAGGAGTTTTGTGACAGATGAAAGTTTGTAGGCATGTTTCTACATCTTGAAAATGTATATTCAAGTTTCATGCCAATCACATAACAGTGGTGCTAGTAGCACCTTAAGAATGCAAATCAGGTTTGCTTTAATACATGCTGAAATGGTCATGGGCGTTAGTTACCTTTGAGATTAGATGTGAGTTGATGTTGGTGAAGAATGCCTTTAAGGAGACGAAGATGCCATTATCAGTACCTCACTCAGTTTGGATGGGGTTGTGAATAGGGCTACGATAAGCTACATGTTCCTTCTGTGATACTGCAGAAAGATTTGGCAGGAACTTAGCCACTGCATATGATTGCTGGAAGCAGTGGTCGTGAGAATGTATGGTGCAGTACAACTTGGCTCTGGACGACCACATGGCACTACCGACAGGGTAGCGTGTGACTGTCACATTGTGCAGCACGCGACACAATTAACTGTTACAAATTGGTTACTCCAAGGACAGATCTGACCAGGCCCCTATAGCACGCATTCTACCAACCCGAAACCACCTTCATCTGTGACTTCAGTGATGTCCAAGTGAGAGCTCACTGGAGGGCAGGGTAGAGCCTGTTGTGTTAACTGAAGAAAGCTGGTTCAGCCTCAGTGCCAGTGACGGTTGGGTGTTCATCATGAGGTGGCCAGCTGAGGACCTGCAACCAACCTGTCTGCATGCATGCTAGACACACTGGACCTACACCTGGAGTCTAGCGTGCGATTTCGTATGACAGCAGGAGTTCTCGTGGTCATCCCATGCACCCTGACTGCAAATGTGTGTCTCAATCTGTTGATTTGACCTGCTGTGCTGCCATTCATGAACAATCCCAGGGAGTGTTTTCCAACAGGATAACACTTGCCCACATACTGCTGTCATAACCCAACACACACTATAGAGTATTGACATGTTGCCTTGGCCAGCTAGATCACCGCATCTGTCTCCAATTGAGCACAGATGGGACACCATTGGACAACAACTCCAGTGTCATCTACAAACAGTATTAACCATCCCCGTATTGACTGACCGAGTGCAACAAGCATGGAACTCCTTCTCACAATCTGACATCCAGCACCTGTACTACACAAAGCTTCCATGTTTGCATGCATGTATTCAACATTCTGGTGGTTACACCAGTTGTTAATGTACCAGCATGTCACATTTGCAATGGCTTATCTCACACATTATTCTGTGATCTTGCAGTGTTGATCACTTAAATGTGTTACCTAGACAAATGTATTCTGGAAATTTCATTATTCTACGGTAAGTATTTTTTGGTGTTGCAATTTGTTTCCTGTCAGTGTGTTATCCTTTCTTACATATGACACCTAGTTTTTGGCAGTCATTTTGCACTTTTAAGATGGCTATAAGAGGGTCATAGCATCTGCAAAGAAATTCAACAGAATGCCAGCATAAATAGTTTCTTAAGGAACACTGATTATTTTTCACTGCACAAATAAACCATTAAAATAAAAATATCTAAAAATCATATTTTGAGCAGCAACTACTGATAATTACATTATTCAGGATGACAATTTTATCAACATGTTTCAGGTACTGTAGCTGATGTGTTACAAGAATCCTGGCTTTGTCTTTGAGATGTTCTGTTATGCAATCTTCAAACAAATGTTTCCCAACGTGTGTGTCAACAGCTGATAAGGGATCATCTAGAAGATAAATGTCTGCATTTTTGTAAATGGCTCTGGAAAATAAAGAGATGCAAAGTTACAAATTGCATTATTATCATGGCCATTTTACATTATCAACTACAAAACTAAGACTATAGCATTATCTTTCCCACGGACAACTAAAGGGCATTTCAGAGCAGTAGGAAGAACACTGTCAACCTAAATCAAATTTTGATTAACTTTAATGTTAATTTTCATGTTGTAATGGGTACACAATATGAAAGCGTACAAATAAAAATACGTCAAAACTCAAATTATTCTACCTTCATTCAGAACACAATTTATACTGCATAATGATACTAACTGCAGGCCACAATTCATTCATCAAGAATATTAGTTTAATAACTAAACTTACCTTGCAAGATTGACACGTGCTCTCTGTCCACCACTGAGGGAAACTCCTCTTTCACCAACTATAGTTTTGTCCCCATAAGGAAGGAGCTGGAAATCACGCTTCAGTGCACAAACATTCACAACATGGTTGTATCTTTCACGAACATATGGCTGGCCAAAAAGAATATTTTGTCTCACAGAACCTGCAAACATCCAGGGTTCCTGTGATGCATAGGAAACACTCCCATTGATTTTAAGTGTACCACTTGACAGTTCCAGCTCTCTAAGAATTACGTGTAATAGTGAAGTCTGCAAGAGATGCAAATTGACAACAATTTAAATATGTTTTTAAAAAGTGAGGTAACTGAGTAATTTAAGTATTTGAGACAGACAATTTACATGAACTATACTGAGACGATGGCTAAAAGCAATCCTAAAGACTAAGTTAAGTTTTGTATTTTATTTGATTATGTATCACCTCTTCAGAGAATCTCGACAGCAATACAACATACTATAAATTCAGGAGCTCTGATACTACAAGAGAGAACGTAGGTTTTCCACTAGCATAGTAACCAACTATAATGTTAACTGAATAAAGTGTCTTGGCTTGCAGTTAATGACATTCAGCACAATTACAAAGAATGAAACTCTTATGTTTCAGTGCAGGGTGCAGACTTCTCAACAAGATCCAAATTTGTGAAGTACTGTACCAGGAGACAGAGGATGAAATGTCTTGTAGGATGATTTTTACACAGCTTGGGTTGACATGATATCACCACATACCAGATGTAAGATAAAGAGAAGCCATATTAACTCTGTGACAAATCGTATAAATCATGACAGTAAATAGAAAGTGAAGCCGCTCTCTTTGATAAATTCTGCTGTTACTAGCGATGCTGATTTTTACATTGTGTGTCAAATAAACTATGGAACTGTGCAAGACTCAGTATTTGTCACACATTTCCAGGATCTATTTACTACTTAGTAGATATGCACACATGTATATTTATTTGCTTGATATGCCCGTAGCGCTAAATGTGCTGTATGTATGATGCTATAATGAATACTATCAGTGTAGTATTCTGAACAAAAACAGTAACTGGCAAAAGTGACAGCAGGGCAACACTGAAAACATTTTGTCATACAACCAGTCCCAACTGACTAGAGAAGGAGTCTTCAGAACAACTAAGTTAAAGAATTCCACAGTAAAGGAAACAGGAAATAACCAAAAATATTTGGTGGTGATTAAATAAAGCTATGTTATAAAAATGAGTACTATCTTTTCATTCATATCTTTTACATTTGAAAAGATGAACTATTGCAAATCTGCTAAGCCATGTGGACACGGAAGGTAAAAACCTGACTCTCAGGTTTTTTTTACTTTAAACAGCATAGAGTAGAATAGTAAAATACGATTGCCACCAAAGTATATATCAGATCATAATTTAATTTCCTTAATTTACCTGAGTGTAAATACACTTATCAGCTCACTTAAGCTGGAACTACAATTTGGTTATGCTATACAACTGTAGTTCAGACGATAAAAACACCCATCCATAAAATTTGGAGTGCTACAGAACCTCATGAAGCCAACATTTGGCACTTCTGGAACATATTAGTTAAGGAGAGCAGAGCTTGAAATCAAATTCTCTCTAAGAATATACCTCTTTTGAATCCACTAAATGGATATAAATTCAGGTCACTAATATTTATGGGTTCCATAAAGTTTTATTAACTTGTCCTGTAATAATTCTTCCTTGACTCCCTCCTCCCCCCCCCCCCCCCCCCACTCCCCAACCAACTACATTTTTTCCAAACATTACAACGCCACTCATATCAACACTTTCCTCAGCTCTGTTGCCATTTTTCCGTGATCTGTTGCAAGGAGAACCCCGATCTTCTATAAAATGGTATTAGGTTCCAGTAATTTAGAACAAAGAAGGAGGGAAAGAAAGCTACCCACTAGCAGTCGCCATCAAAAAGATGGCAGGAATTGGTTCACGAGAAATGTTAAACAGTTTTAACTTAATAGAAAGTGGAAGCATATAGAGGAGATAACTTACCTTTCCAGCCCCTACAGGACCTATTATCGCAATCAACTGGCCTGGATGCAGTGACAAAGATATGTCTGTCAATGTATTCTCATTAGCAGCTGAGGTCCACTTAGCTGTAGCTTTTTCCAGAATTATTCCACCAGATGGTGCAGAATTTACTTTTTCACAAGATTTGTCATTCATCTCATTCTGAGACTTAATACAGTCTAAAGCCACACCATTGCCTTCAACACCATCTGCTACCTGTTTTGTTTTAACTGGCAGAGTATCTTTATTATTTTCATCAGTTTTGACAGACATCCTCATGTTTGGCTGATGAATTATTGTTTCCTCATACAGAAGAAATTTCTGTGAATAGAGGAAAGAATTTCACATAGAAATTTAATTCAGAAAGAGAAGGGAGGGTAAGGATCATTGCAGGGCAGAAAGCAACCTTACTTTAGAAACCAAATGTAAGAAAAGATATTCTGTGCTGAAGAAATACCATACCTGTAATCTTTTTATTGACACCATGCCTTCAGCCACTTGGGAGATTCCTTGTGGAAAGAAAACTGTCATTGTCTGTCTCAGGATGTTATAATATGATGTCATAACAAAAACCTGCAATATAAAATGTCTACTTTCACTGCACATACTTATCACAATCTGAGAAAGTGACAACTGAAAATGTATGTTGTTTCCAAAAATGATGATAAATAATGTCTATTGCATCACTTACCCTCCAGTTTTTCCACTTCACGTAAGTATGTCTTGTACATAATTATTTCATTATGAAAATATTTAGTGTTAACTTGCCCGATCAATGAAAAGACGAATTTTTTGAACTGTTCTGAGGTATTCAGCTGGATGGCATCATCCACCAGATGGTCTTGACAGTACCACTTGGCTGAATAGCTGAGAAGAGTTCAAAATAATCATACAGGGAAAATGAAAAATCAGTATTCCAGGTACTGAAGAGAGCTGAGATATAAGTGAAGTAGAATAATATATCTATCTACATTATGTTTATGGCATTGGAGAAGCCTAGTGATTATCTTTAAATAAATGATAAATTTTAAACTGAGTACTAAAATAGTGAACCACAAAGAAAACAACTCATGAAGAAGAAGCAGGAAAAACACATACATGTTAACACTTATGAACTTATGTTTATTTTGGACAAAATAATCGCAGGTTTATAATACGTAAGTAACCGATTTACTTCACTGGAATGTCATTTTTTCCAAAAAATGTGAATGCTTTCCACTTCATTAGATAAAGCTTAATGCTTGAATTACAAGGTCCTATGGTTCACTAAATAGCTCTGGAAAGACTAAACATGGCTGTCAGATCTATATCTTCCAAAATTTCAGAATACTAACAACAATTTTTGAGTCTATACAACTATGTATGTCAGAAATATTCTGAAAAACGCAGAGCTCTTAGTTGTTTTAGGGGAAGTATATGTTAAATCTGTTTAGATGTATCAGTAATTATGCAGATATTGTTTTTAATACGTAATAACCACAACTCACCCAAAAAAAATTCGAAGCATTAACTGTATACCCTCCTATGAACTAATCTGTTGTTTTTCATTGTGCATGAAGTAAAAATTTGAAGATGCAATTATTTTGTTGTGGAAATGATGTGTTTTCCACAATCTGTGAAAGCACACAACCGATTGTGAAACACACATTCTCTTCCCCAACTTGCAAACCCAGATGCTTCAGATAACATGCGTATTCACATTACTGGAAAGTCTATGTGGATCAGTTCCTGAGGACAGGAACTTCTACTTCTTAACACATATGCTTCACAAAAAGGAATCTCATTTCAACAGAACATTATTTATATTGTTTCAGTGTAAACTTTGTGACCTTCAAGGAAAGAACATACATTCACATTTCTGTTACTCATTGTCTTTCATATGAAACAATGGAAAGTCCAGGATGGAACAACAATAATATTGTAAAATGTAACAGATAATTTTCCCTATTCCTAGCAATAACCCAGTCTCAAATACTGTTCTTGTGTTGTTGCCTCCCTCCTTCGAAATGCCAAGGCCATGAAAATTACCTATTTCCAGCTGCAACCCCTTCTTCCAGTCTGTCCGTCTGTCTGTCTGTTCATATTCTGTCAGCCCACAGCTGTCACCAAATTAGTCCTACAAAACCACATAAATTACGTCTTCATCTGCTTGTAATGCCTCCTCACCATCCATAAAATTCTCCTGCTCTGCAATTTTTGCATCTCATTTCCCAGACAAACTATTGTTCTCCAGGAACTCAAACAGTGTGCAAAGAGCCACATCAAAAAACTCCAACCTGTTCACCACCTACTCCTGCCTTGGACTATAACTACCCACAACTTCTGCAAGAGCCTCCATCAAACCTCCCCTAAGGTCACTCACAGCCAAAACTCCTTGCCTCACAGACCTAATACATTTACCGCACCCTAAGACACTCACTTCCACCATCAAACAGAATGCAGAACCTAAACAGACCTGAGACACAGTCAAGAGTCTGCTTCTAAGAACCTCAGTCCACAGAAATATCAGTCCTTTCTAAAGGCCCTACCTTTTTGCCCAGACCCAAATTACATCCTGTTGTTGTTGTTGTTGTGGTCTTCAGTCCTGAGACTGGTTTGATGCAGCTCTCCATGCTACTCTATCCTGTGCAAGCTTCTTCGTCTCCCAGTACCTACTGCAACCTACATCCTTCTGAATCTGCTTAGTGTATTCATCTCTTGGTCTCCCTCTACGATTTTTACCCTCCACGCTGCCCTCCAATACTAAATTGGTGATCCCTTGATGCCTCAGAACATGTCCTACCAACCGATCCCTTCTTCTAGTCAAGTTGTGCCACAAACTTCTCTTCTCCCCAATCCTATTCAATACTTCCTCATTAGTTATGTGATCTACCCATCTAATCTTCAGCATTCTTCTGTAGCACCACATTTCAAAAGCTTCTATTTTCTTCTTGTCCAAACTGTTTATCGTCCATGTTTCACTTCCATACATGGCTACACTTCATACAAATACTTTCAGAAATGACTTCCTGACACTTAAATCTATACTCGATGTTAACATCATGTTGAACTTATTAAAAACTTTTGCGCTTTCTCCCAGTCCTTACAGTGGAAAAACTTTCTTGCCACCAGCCCTACCAATCAGACTCAAGATTAAACCAATAGTGTACTCAACCCCCCACCCTCAAATCACCCCGTTGACTTTCCAGAATGTCCTAATCCCAAACCTTTCCTCAACATCATTCCACAAATACCTCAACATGTAAAACAACCTTAGATCCACAAAGAGAACTGCAATCCATGACCTAAAAATTGGTCCCAATCTTATAATCCCACTTACCAACAAAGGCTCCCAATACATCCACATACAAACCCCACCACAGTGACACTACACCAAAAATCTCTATTTCCTCATCAAACCCTTAGTCCCATGTCTGAACTCATCCCCACCACTCCCTGCACTACTACTTCTAAATGCTTAGTGAAGTCCATACTACTCAACATGCACTATGCCTCAGTGTGGCCAATTACTGTGTCTCCACTGAGAGAATATCTACTCTCATGAACCAGTACCTTCTCCCTAGTACCAATGCCCTACCTTCCAATAAGAAAGCAATCAACCTTTTTCCTCCACTAACTTTCCACAGTTTCTATTCCTTTACTACCCCATGCCCTGCTCATCACTGTTGATGCCACCTCATTCAGCACTGACATCCACACCGCCCATGCCTCGGCACTACTGAACACTACCTTCCCCAATGCCTGACTGACTTTAAACATACAACCATCTTCCTGGTCACTGTGACCAACTAAATCCCCACCCACACTTACTCATGGACTTGTAACTAACCACTTCTCTGGAGGCATCACCTACAAACAAATCTGTGGTGCAGCAGTGGGCACCCACATGACACCATATTATGCCAACCTATTCATGTGCCACACAGAGGATCCTTCTTAACAAACCAGAATCCCAAACCCCTCACCTGGTTCAAACTCAATGATCACATCTTCATGGTCTGTAACAAGGATGAAGACACCCTATCCACAATCCTTCAGAACCTCAACACCTTCTCCCCCATTCGTTTCACCCAGGGCTCCTCAATATCCAACTGAAGGATAGTGACATCACTACATGGTTTTATCCACGTAACATCTACCAATCACTAACAATATTTCCACTGTGCCACCTGCCACCCATTCCATGACAAGAAGCCAAGCCATTTCAACACAGTCAAGCCACCTGGGGTCACTGGATCTCTAGTGATGAGTAGTCCCTCTCCAAATATACCAAGGGCCTCACTGAGGCCTTCACAGATCGAAATTAGCCTCCAATCTCAATCAGGAAGAAATTTCCTATGCCTTGTCTTCCTGGTCACCTACCTACCACGTCCCACATACCCACTCTGGCCACAGAGGAGCACTCCGATTATGACTCAGTACCACCCAGGACTGGAGGAAGTGAACCACATTGTCTGCAAGGTTTTAAAATGACTCATCGTGTCCTGAAATGAGGAATATCCTACCCACTATCCTTCCCATCCCTCCCTCAATGGTATTTTGCCACAAAATGTACGCAGTATCCTTGCCCAACCCTGCTCCCAACCCCTTGCCTTGTGGTTCATATCCCTGCAACAGGCCTAGATACAAGACCTCTCTTGTATTATCATCCCACTACCGACTACTCCAGTCCTGTTACAGGTACTCCTACCCCATCAAAGAAAGGGCCCCTGTGAAAGCAGCCATGTGATCAACACACTAAGCTGCATCCATTGAGCTGCTTTCTACAAGGCCATGACAACTAACAATGTGTCTGTCTGCATGAATGGCCACTACCAAATTGTGTCCAAGAGACAGCTGAACCACCTAGTTGCCGAACATGTCACCCAACACTTCCGTGAATACTTCGCAGCTAGCACAATCTGTATTCTTCTGACAAACACCAGCTTCTCTGTGAAGGTGGAAACTCTCCCTTGAACATATTCTTCATTCCTGTTACCCCATTGGCCTCAACTTTTGCTAGTCCCTGTCCTTTGCCTACCTATCATCTTCCCTGCTCTCACTCTAGCACTACACACACCTATTCCATCAATGCACCTATAGTCTTCTCCCCTTTTCTCCTCTCCCCTTTCTTCTCTCCACCTGACTTCATTTTTTTTTCCAGCAGTCTTTTCACTGTGCTTGTTTGCAGCTCAACACCTGCTATATGTGGTGAACAGAAGTCTACCAATTTCATTATATTGTTGTTATTTTCATATGAGCTCAATAATCTAGATCAAACAGCTACACCCAACTTTTGACAAGCATTCTGGACTGCAGCTCTGGAAGCCTGATAAACTTTTAATCGCATCTACCTGATTTATTCTTCATCATAAGTATAAATTCTTATTGATTAACTCCTCAGATCTGTAAGATGCTGATACATCTATTACCAATACATAAAGTTACCACATTCACATTTTTAATAAGCAAACTTCAATTATATTTTTGCCATTTTGATGATAAATCAAAAAAATAAATTTCATCAGACATAAGTATGTTTGCAATACACACACTCTTTTCTTACCTTTTCTGCTGTTATCTCATATCCTAATAAAACATATGCTAAGATAGTCAGAAATATTGATATTCTGGTGGTAAACATGATGAATGAAAGCAGTATACCACGAATGTACGATGTGACCCTTATGGATTTAATTTCATGCCTGAAAAGAAAACATGGGTTATAAAACACTTGTTTTCTACTTATTAAATAAAATTGGGAATATTGGACAGTAAGAAACATGACAACCTACCTCCTGGCTTGAGACACAAGCTTTGAAAATGGTTTTTCCCATGTATACATCTTTATAACTTGAATTCCACTAATTATTTCATTCATTAGTCTGACACGTTCATCTGTCCTTATGGCTGTTTTTAATCTGTAGGTAGATGTTTTTTTCCCCAGGTATCCTATAAATAGGTCAATAATTTATACTTCAGTCGTTAAAGCCCCATCTCCTATTCAAATATAGAAAAGTTTGGTTTAATCACTTATCATTAATTTTTACCTTGCAGTGGTATGAAGAGCAGCAGTGATGCCACACCTATTAGTGCTGATACTCCTACTATATTCCACAGAAAATATGCTACAATTACTGTTTCTACAGGTCCCAACCATAGATAATGGACAAATATTACAGCAACATCAAAACGATTAACATCATTTGAAAGTAGGTTCACAATTTGGCCTGCTGTTGTTTCACCTAGTGCTGTCTTGCTCAGTTTCAGTGCCTGAAAAACAATATCATCATCATCATCATCATCATCATCATCGTCATCATCATCATTTCTCTTTCCTGTCTCAGACGTTATGTCTGGCTAAAAATGGAAAGTGACGCGGACCTTAATCAAGCGTGACTTCCTTTTAACTGTACGGTATATGTTACATTGCATTTAGGAACTTTCGGGTAATTGAACATGTATCAACAATTACAGATTTCTGTAGTTGTATATATACGTTTGGATGTAGCTGTATTGCGTTGATGTACTGGTGGATATTGTGTGGTATGACTCCTGTAGTTGATAGTATAATTGGTATAATGTCAACTTTATCCTGATGCCACATGTCCTTGGCTTCCTCAGCCAGTTGGATGTATTTTTCAATTTTTTCTCCTGTTTTCTTCTGTATATTTGTTGTATTGGGCATGGATATTTCGATTAGTTGTGTTAATTTCTTCTTTTTATTGGTGAGTGTGATGTCAGGTTTGTTATGTGGTGGTGTTTTATCTGTTATAATGGTTCTGTTCCAGTATAATTTGTATTCATCATTTTCCAGTACATTTTGTGGTGCATACTTGTATGTGGGAACGTCCTGTTTTATAAGTTTATGTTGTATGGCAAGTTCTTGATGTATTACTTTTGCTACATTGTCATGTCTTCTGGGATATTCTGTATTTGCTAGTATTGTACATCCGCTTGTGATGTGATCGACCGTTTCTATTTGTTGTTTGCAAAATCTGCATTTATCTGTTGTGGTACTGGGATCTTTAATAATATGTTTGCTGTAATATCTGGTGTTTATTGTTTGATCCTGTATTGCAATCATGAATCCTTCCGTCTCACTGTATATATTGCCTTTTCTTAGCCATGTGTTGGATGCTTCTTGATCGATGTGTGGCTGTGTTAGATGATACGGGTGCTTGCCATGTAGTGTTTTCTTTTTCCAATTTACTTTCTTCGTATTTGTTGATGTTATGTGATCTAAAGGGTTGTAGAAGTGGTTATGAAATTGCAGTGGTGTAGTTGATGTATTTATATGAGCGATTGCTTTGTGTATTTTGCTAGTTTCTGCTTGTTCTATAAATAATTTTCTTAAATTGTCTACCTGTCCATAGTGTAGGTTTCTTATGTCAATAAATCCCCTTCCTCCTCCCTTTTTGCTTAATGTGAATCTTTCTGTTGCTGAATGTATGTGATGTATTCTATATTTGTGGCATTGTGATCGTGTAAGTGTATTGAGTGCCTCTAGGTCTGTGTTTCTCCATTTCACTACTCCAAATGAGTAGGTCAATATTGGTATAGCATAGGTATTTATAGCTTTTGTCTTGTTTCTTGCTGTCAATTCTGTTTTCAGTATTTTTGTTAGTCTATGTCTATATTTTTCTTTTAGTTCTTCTTTAATATTTGTATTATCTATTCCTATTTTTTGTCTGTATCCTAGATATTTATAGGCATCTGTTTTTTCCATCGCTTCTATGCAGTCGCTGTGGTTATCCAATATGTAATCTTGTTTAGTGTGTTTTCCCTTGACTATGCTATTTTTCTTACATTTGTCTGTTCCAAAAGCCATATTTATATCATTGCTGAATACTTCTGTTATCTTTAGTAATTGGTTGAGTTGTTGATTTGTTGCTGCCAGTAGTTTTAGATCATCCATGTATAGCAAATGTGTGATTTTGTGTTGGTATGTTCCAGTAATATTGTATCCATAATTTCTATTATTTAGCATGTTGGATAGTGGGTTCAGAGCAAGACAGAACCAGAAAGGACTTAATGAGTCTCCTTGGTATATTCCACGCTTAATCTGTATTGGCTGTGATGTGATATTATTTGAACTTGCTTTGGATATTAAGTGTGGTTTTCCAATTTTTCATTACTATGTTTAGGAACTGTATCAATTTAGGATCTACTTTGTATATTTCCAATATTTGTAGTAACCATGAGTGGGGTACACTATCAAAAGCTTTTTGGTAATCAATGTATGCATAGTGTAGTGACCTTTGTTTAGTTTTAGCTTGATATGTCACCTCTGCATCTATTATCAGTTGCTCTTTACATCCTCGTGCTCCTTTGCAACAGCCTTTTTGTTCTTCATTTATAATTTTGTTCTGTGTTGTATGTGTCATTAATTTCTGTGTAATGACTGAAGTTAATATTTTGTATATTGTTGGTAGGCATGGTATGGGGCGATATTTTGCTGGGTTTGCTGTGTCTGCTTAATCTTTAGGTTTCAGATAAGTTATTCCTTGTGTAAGTGTATCAGGGACTGTGTATGGGTCTGCAATGTAATTGTTAAATAATTTAGTTAGATGTGAATGTGTTGAGGTGAACTTCTTTAGCCAGAAATTTGCTATTTTATCATTTCCAGGGGCTTTCCAATTGTGCGTAGAATTAATTGCTCGGGTGACTTCATGTTGCAAAATTATCACTTCAGGCATTTGTGGTATTATCTTGTATGTGTCTGTTTCTGCTTGTATCCACCGTGCATGTCTATTATGTTGTACCGGGTTTGACCATATGTTGCTCCAGAAGTGATCCATGTCTGTTATGTTTGGTGGATTGTCTATTTTAATGTGTGTGTTATTTTATTGTCTGAAAAAAATTTCTTTTGGTTTGTGTTGAATGTTTGGTTTTGTTTCCATCGATTTTCACTTTTTTTGTATCTTCTAAGTCGTTTGGCCAATGCTTGTAATTTCTGCTTCTTTTCATCTAATTGCTCTATCGCTTCTTGTTGTGAGATTTTACCTAACCTTTTTCGTTTTTTGTCTGATATTTCATTTCTTATAAAGTGTGTTAGCTGTCCGATGTCTTTTCTCAGTTTTTCTATTCTGATCTGTAGCCTGTGTTGCCATGCTGGTTTTGTGGGTTTCTTCTGTGTGTTGGTTGGTTCTGATCTCTGCCCAGTGTGTATATTTAGTATAGTGAGTGCTCCTACATAAACCAGTAGTTGTAACTCTTCCATAGTTGTATTTTCTTTTATTTTGTTGTGTATGATTGTGTTGATAGTTGTTATTGTTGTTTCAACTTATGGGTTATTTGGTGGTCTATGAAAGAATGGTCTAATGTCTGTATTTGTGTCTTTGTATTCTATATATGGTAGCTGAAACTTTTCTTCTATATCTAACATGTGCGTCACTTCATGTTCTATTTGTGCTTGTTCTGGTGGCCGTCTTAAGATTTCGTTTTCCTCTGATTGTTTCATTGATGTGTGTTGTCCTTTGTTTGCTTGCTCTGGGATGTTTGAGTCAATTACTGTATTTTCTTCTTCTTCTTCTGATTGCACATTATTTTGTTCCACTATTTGTTGTACTTGTTGTTTGATGTTTTGTAATTCTGACTGGGGTATCCTGTTATTTTTGGTTACTACACGAATCCCATCAGCTAGTCGTTGTTCTGTTAAAAATTTTAATTCTGGATATCTGGTAATAAATGTTGTGTATACTTGTGATCTGTATCCAGTTGTGTTGGTTCCCAAGTTTGTTGCTTGGTAATAACAGAACATGAGGTGTTGGTTAACTTCATCTGATCATCTCATCCTCTGCCTTTGTTTTCCTTCTAGAGTGGTTGCAGGAAGCATATCCTGCAAAACACCTCTATTTGGATTTAAATCATTTGCCGTGTGGCTAGCAGTGTCATTACCATTGTGGACGGGCATAGGGTTCAAGCGTCGTCCCTGACCATGACAGCGCTTTTCCGAGGCTTCATTAGATTTGTCCTGAACCACCTAATCACACTAAAAGGGGGGTTAACCCTATTAGTGGTTTGTTCTTTTCATCGCCTTTTACGACTGGCAGAACATACCAGAGGCCTATTCTTTTCCCGGGCCTTCACAGGTTTTTTTATTATCATTATCATTATCATCATATCATGAATAGCAGCAGCAGCAATGTATTTTAGAGTTACTCATCTGTTCTACGAGTATCCAAGAGGCATTGATCTGAGTGGCAACACAAGGATTTTCAAATATAATAATAGAAGTGGCTCACATTATGGGACAGGCACAAAAGCTGGTATTGTGATGGAGGTGGTGGTGGTAGTAGCAGTAGTCATTGTATTATTATATTAACACAACACTGAAAAGGCATATTTTGTCAGTTAGTAAAGTATCTCTCTCTCTCTCTCTCTCTCTCTCTCTCTCTCTCTCTCTCTCTCTCTCTCTCTCTCTCTCTCAGGTGGCGGTAGCTTGTGCTGTCACTGCCGCAAGGTGCGACTGATGATAACCACATGGCAGTTTCAAACTTTGTCATGCCGAGAGCAGGCAATACACGTACTCAGGAAAACGCTCTTAGTTGAAGCAGCACTCCTGGTGCCCCCTGCTGGGAGCCACAGAAAGGCCACCCACGCATGCACTATGGGCAATGACTGTGGTGCCAGATGCTCCTGTAATTAAAGGCTGAACTAAATCTCAGTAGCACATTGCTTGAAGTGATGAATCTGAAGTTCTCATTTTCTCTGTTTTGATTTTATGGCAGCCAGTGCTGGATACCAGGATGCTCTTACTTGAAAACCTGCATCCCTGTTGATAAGATTGTATGCCGTATAAATATGTATGGCCTCCTCAACAACCCAAACCCAGAAAGATGATGATGGGGATAAAATTTTCATCTGTTCGTAAAGCATACCATGTCCCATATCCAGGCAATACTCCACTACTGCCGAATTATCAGGTTGCCCCAGGCGTGTCATTGCCCCTACCACACGCACGGATGGCCTTTCCGCAGCTCCCATCAGGGGGCACCAGGAGAGTCGCTTTCCTCCAGCTAACAGCATCTTCCTGCACACACGAACTGCCTACTCATAGCATGATAAATTTCGACATCGCCATGTGATTATCATTAGTCGCACCTTGCAGCAGTGACAGCAGCAGCTAGGAGGAGATGGCCAATGACGTGAGTGAGTTTGACAAGTTACGTAATAAGAGAGGTAGACTGCTGCACACTATGGCATTTTTATTGAGACGCCATGACAAGCAAACTGTCCCAACATTTGCTACATTTAACCACCATATTGAATCTGCGGCTGCTGTTAGAAGTAAACGATGGACGAGTGCAGCCCTAGTGAGAGATAAGGTGCACTACATAAGACAAGAACTGTACATGGTGTCCACAAAATTGCTATTGCTGTATCTTAAGGTCTCTGCAAAATCTCAGCATTATCCTGGGATTGGGTAGATAGCACTACCTGGGTGCTAGCCGACTGGTCAAAACAACAAGCTAAGGTCCACCAAATTTCAAAGTATTCTCGTCTCTAGGTCCAACAACAAGAAGGGAATGCACCATGTCAACGCACCATGTTTAATCTCGCAGATGGAGTTCTGGACAACGCACCTGTTGCATTGCTCGAGAAAGGTTTGAACTATGCACCAACACCACGGACAGCTCCAATCTGAGATGTCACAACTGACATAGAACAGGCAATTTTGAAGCTTCCCAGTGACGTTGCAGAAGAGATTAGGAGGGACACCGGCCGAATTTTAACATGAGCCCCACCGAGCAAGCTCAACATCAGCTCCGCAGAAAGGAAGGCTCTGCAAGACTTGAAAACGAACAAAGAACTCATCATTTTACCTGCCAACAAGGGGAATGCCACTGTCCTCCTCTCACAAGTTGACTACAAGAGCAAGACGGAGGCACTGCTCGTCGATCCTGCCTATCTCAAGCTAAGAGAGGATCTAACTGACAAAATGCAGAGAAAAACATTATATCTTCCCAAGAATAGTTCCATTCCTTCTAAACTGACTAAAAGCCTATGCCTACAGGCTGCAGTTCCTCTAAGACTGTAAGGCCTACCTACGATACATAAGGATGGGACTCCTCTTCGCCCAGTAGTGAGCAACATTGGAGCTTCTACTTACTTTCGGACCAAACATCTCACCACACTGTTGGGATCTCTCATAGGCAAGTGTGATCACCATATCTAGAATTCAGAGGACTTCATAGGACACCTGAAGGCACTTCAGCTACAAGCATCATATATTTTGGTTAGTTTTGATGTTATATCTTTGTGGCACTATCTAAACATGTGCTTACCTCAACTTATATCTGATTCGTGACCAGTATTTTGAACAAGTGGATGGTGTTGCCATGGTGGCCAACTATTGTACGGAAGACTGAGGAAAAAGCACTGCAGTCGGCAAGCTTCAAACTTTCCTGTTTCTGGTGGTATTAGACAATACTTTTGTGGTGTGGCCCCATGGAATAGAGACATTGCCTGTGTTTCTCTGCCATCTGAACTCACTCCATCCCAATATGCAGGTCACAATGGACATGGAAAAGGATGGCGTCTTACCATTCCTGGATGTCATAGTCAGAAGAAAAGCTGACAGTACACTGGGACACAGTGTCTATTGCAAATCAACTCACACAGAGCTATATTTGCAGTCCACAAGTTGCCGTCATCCTGCCCAACACTGTAGAGTCCTATGCTCTTTGGTGCATAGAGTACATGTAGTCTAAGATGCTGACAGTCTACCTAGTGAGCTACAACACCTGAGAATGGTATTCCAACAGAATGACTATTCTGACTGGCAGATAGGCCATGCATTCCATTCTAAGCAAACTCCAAGCATAGACGTAAATGAAGAAGCAGAGGCAGCCACTGCAACAGCAGTCTTGCCCTATTTTGGCCGCATGTGCCCTATTTTGGCCACATGTCTTCAAGAATAGAAAGGATCCACAAAAAGCACGGCATCAAGTGTGTTTTTCAGACACCATAAAAATTGAGGAATTTATTGTGCTCGGTCAAAGATGACCTTGGTCTTAGGAAACGTGGCTTGTACAAAATCCCATGCCAATGTGGAAAATTTTATATTGGACAGACATGCCAAACCACGCAAGAATGTTGCATCTAGCACCGTCATCATACACACCTGGAGCAAACCTGATAAATCAGCGGTAGCAGAGCATTGCCTGGACATGGGACATTGTACGCTTTACGAGCAGATGGAAATTTTATCCTCAGCGTCACCTTTCTGGGACTGTGTTGTTAAGGAGGCCATACACATCTGTGTGGTGGACAATCTTATCAACAGGGATGCAGGTTTTCAACTAAGCACTGCCTGGAATCCAGCACTGGCTGCCATTAAATCAAAACAGGGAAAACAAAACCTTCAGATTCATCATGTGACGCAACGCGCTACTGAGATTTACTTCAGCCTTTAACTGCAGGATCATCTGGCATAGTGCATGCACTGAAGGCATTTCCACAGCTCCCAGCAGGGGGCACAAGGAGTGCCACTTTCCTCCAACTACGAGCGTCTTCCCACGCACGTGTATTGCCTGCTACTGGTATGATAAATTTCAACACCGCCATGCGATTATCAGTCACAACTTGCAACAGTGACAGCAGCAGCTACCACCACCTGATGTCTAGCAGTTGCATTGATTGAAATATTGTGAAAGTTACACAATGGGATCCAGTGGCAAACCCGAGAAGCTATCTGCGACAGATCCATCAGGAAAGCATAAAAAGTCACATATACTACACTCCTCTATCCCTTTATAGCTGCTTTATGTTATGCAAACAACAGAACACCAGAAGCTATGGGGTGCATTGAAGAACTATGGTAATTGAAGAGAACTGTCTATAAACTGCATGAAAGTAAAAAGTGTGAACAAACAGTATCATCAACACAGGGTGGAATAAGATATTACTTTTGACCAATAGAAAAAAAGTGGTCCTGGAAGATCAGAAGAGGGCAGAACAAACAGTTAACAGAACAGGGCTTGCACACATAAAGGCGGGTCCAGACCGAGCGTGCCGCACTGTGCTGCTGCACCCCGTGCACAGCTGCAACAGAGAGGAGTGCGCCGTCCGCGCTCCGAGGCACGGACTGTGTTCCAGTTGGAGTGTGCGCACCGTCTGAACATGGAGCGAGCAAAGCGCCGTCTAAACTGAGCACGCACAAACGCGCCACTTCCTTTGGTGTACCAACAACAGCCGGAAAAGTGCGCGGCACGACACGATGCAGCGCAGCGCGGTTAGCCGTCCACACTGAGCGCGCAGAGCCGCGCAAGGCCGTTTAGCGCGGCGCGGCGCGCTCAGTGTGGACCCGCCTTAAGAGATTATAGACACCCCACCCCCTCACCCTGACACTCAGTATTGGTTATATCTTTTAGAGCTACCAAATTGTGGTGATGTTGACTTTCACCTGCAGACTCACACAGTCTCAAACATGAGCAGCAGGATTAAAGCTGGGTGATTTAGCATGCCAGTCAAGGCATGATCTGGTTCTTGAGCATCCATCAAACCAGGAAAGCAAGCATGGAGCCCTCTAAACATGGCTGCTAAGGTCCTGGAAAGTAGCAGTGTCCACAGTAATATCATCATGAAGAAGAAGAAGAAGAAGAAGAAGAAGAAGAAGAAGAAGAAACCACACCTGGGCACCAACAATACTGAAAATAATCATGGTTGGCGTTCACACTAAACGGAATGACTGGGCTCAAATTACAGTATGAAAAACATCACAGAACCACAACTGAACTGAACTACATCCCCCACACAACGCAGGCTAAATACCTTATTGGCTCAGCAGGCCACAAAAGACCTTGCATCATTAGAAAAAGAGGCAAAACCGCTATTAATCAAACTACATTACATGCCTCCAGTCAGCTACTGTCTAGTACCTGTGTTCCTTGACCCACTCAAGACGTACAGCATTGTCTGCCACTATGAACAATGGCCTTTGGGAAGTACTCAACTCTAGAGGTCCATTTCATACAGTTTTCTTCATATTATCCTCAGAGAAACTGGTGAAGATGGCCCTGAATTTAGTGAGGGCAGAAATCCTTGTCAGGTTGATAGACACGTTGGACACACTGGGTTGATACATTGATACATTAGGCAACTTCATATATTCTGTTGTCATGGTAAGACAAAACATAATAGCTCTTCTGCTGCTCTATTGAGCCGACCTATCACACTGATTTTATATGTCTGCCATGACCTATGTCAGTAAGAGAGGATTAATCTATATGGTGAGCTTACATTTATGATGTCATCAAGGACAATTCCATCTGTCATTACAATGAGAGAAGGGGGCTCTCACCGACTACCATGGTTGACAAATCACTTCTGGCATAACAAGTGTACCATCTACATCAACACATGCTACTGCAAGTAGATGCCAACATAAAATAATCATCTTCCACTCAGGTCAAGGTGTACCAATTCAAATACCAAAACTTTCCCTTAAATAACAGCATCATTTAATTAGTAATAATTAAAGGAAGGTAATCATGTAATTTAAATTTTCATATGCTAATTACTTTAGATTAATAAAAATTTTATGGGCAAATTTTTCATATTTAATTTCACTGGATTGAGTAAGGAGAGCTACCAATACCATCTCCATGAACAGAAGTCACTGTATTCAAAGTTTCAGTCTGATAGCATCATTCATTTATTCATTCATTCATTTAATTAACATTCCAAAGATGGTGACTAATGAGAAGCTTCCATTGCTTGTTTGAACCCAGCTACTTCCTTGCAGCTTCCCTCCGCAAGTACAGTGGGTGGCAACCACATTCTGTTCTAACAGTCCCTTCCAGGGTCAGCAGGTGGCAGTAGTTGCTGGCACCATTGGCGCTCAGTGGTTGGTGGTGTGCAGACCTCAATCTCCTATGTTTTGGAATCCTTGATAATAAAACTGAGTACACCTCACCTTCTCACTCTGTGCCCCTACTTTGTTCATATTACGTCTTTTTGGAGATGAGTTGTCCTGTGTAGGACACAGGTGATCATTAGCACAACAGCCTATAGCTACAGTGTCCATTTTGGTCTAGTTTTTTATGCAGACTGATGCACATGCTTAGCCACTGATGGCAAGCAGAGGAAATTGAGGATTCTTCTGCACATGAAGCTATGTTTTAAGGAGCATCAATTTAACCAACCATGTTGTAATAATTTTAGTAACTCATCACCACTGTAGCTGCTGTGACACCAGATGCTACTGCCTTCTCACCAGACTTTGCAGCAAAGCCAGGTAAAAACCCAATTTTAGGATTTCAGTGCTCCATACCAGTTCTCATTCTTCCTGTGTCTAGCCTTACTCTTTCCAACTCTTATCAATACTTTGGTCTTTGGTACAGTCTTGCAGTGTATTCAAGTGTGTTCTTCATGTCAATGACAGGCTAATGTTAATTGCATTGATTGTTGTGCTAACTACCTTGCTTGTGATGTGGGCAGACCCTTTCTTCAATTTATAATTAAATTTCTGTTAACAATTCCCATCACTCTAAGATGCAGTACCTGTTTGTACAGTACACAGCACTCAACTTTCTCAGTGTTAGCCTTTCTGCATAAATCTAATTGTTTAAAGAACAACCACCACGGAATTTTCCACAAGCCTGACTTCTTATTATGTTAGTTTGTTGTACCTGATAATCCTGGCACTTTCTTATTTTCTGCTGCGTATTTATCCCAATCGCCGTCATATTCTGGAACAAAACTCCCCTGCCTTTAAGTAATGGATTCAATTTCAATTGCTAGCGGTTTTAGCAAATAACCACAGTCACTGGTTATACCAGCACATATGTAATAATAGCATCATTCATCCAAACAAATGGTAACTCAACAACCTGTTGACAGTGCCAGGACCTGAATTTGTTCCATTATCCACAGGGAATGCTTAGATGTTCCCAACATATTTTTTATTTGTTGCTACAACACATTTGCTTTTCAAAGAATGTGTGCTTTACCGTAAAACATTTAAAAGAACACACCAGACACCTTCCCTCACACTCAAGGAAAAAATATCACTAACACGAAACTAAAACTTTACGGTGTTTTTTTTTTTTTTTTTTTGTTTTTTGTTTTTTTCACAAGCTACAGCGAACTGCAACCTATCTAACTCTCAAATACAAAGTAAGTTGATGACGGAGACTGAATCACTGGCAGTTCTTGCAAACATCCTGACTGAGAATAGAGAAGGAACAGCATGTGCAGAGGTTGCTGGTAACGCCACCTTGAACATCAGTGCTTCGTTCATCACATCATACGGAACACTGATAGCTGACAACATGCTACTATGCATACACTTGTGAGCAACGACAGCAGCTAGGCACAAGAATCAGCAAGAGGCAGAAATTTCCCCTCAGTGGGTTACCTGATGTGTGGCAGACATCTGTTGTCAGTCTCTCACTGACTTGGACAAAGTAGGAGGTTCCAGGACCCATCCACTAGATTTTGTATGCAGTTTCAAAGAATGCTACAAAATTGTTCCTTTAACATAGAGATGGTGAATCAGTTGTTTAAGAGAAGATCTATTCTCTGATGATAAGCTCTGATGGAACAAATGCTCTGAAATTTAGATGTCTGAAAGCACTAAACATTTTAAAATGTTTTAGGGGTAAGAACTGGGACAGGGGGGCAAGGATGGAGACAGACTGGTCCAGTATGCTCACATCCTACAAACCATTTATCCACATGCAACTTCATTAAGGCAGTGTAGTCAATGGATCAGCTAGACCTTCCTATTTAAAGATGTGGTGGTAGGAATGAGACTGGTATGGTTGGCTCCTGAATAGTGGACAGTATCCAAGTGAGCCGCCTCTTGTCATCCAATGAGAATTCATGGTGTGACGTGTATGGAGTGAGGTCCATTTCTGAACATCCTATTGTCAGTATTGGGGCTGAACAAATCATAGAGTTAGGATTTCGTGACTGCTGGGCAACTAAGCCCTTTTTGTGTCCTTGTTAGGCAATATCTCTAGCAACTTAATGTAATAGATATACCAGCTTTTTAAGAATGAGGGATCAAGCAAATACTCTTCCCGGATGATTTCCAGCCTCACACTTAACTTTAAAATGATGGCATCGAATAAGAGCAGCAATGCCCTTAAAGTAATTGAAAAAGGTTTTTAAAGGCATTTTACTGGAGTATCATGCGGACAAAATGGTTTTCACCAATGTAATCTAAGCAAGGGGACAATATTCTGTTGTTTTCACTCACTGTGCCATTAAAATCCAGCTACCGCACCACTTCTCAGAGTACCACACAGAGCTGTTAGCCATCAAGAAGGCAGATGTTTGTCTGTATGGACTCTTAGTACTCTGCAGGCTATTCTGCAAATGTACCCAGCAGATAGGGTAGTTTAGAAGGTTTAGGATATTTCACACCTCCTGCAAAGGTAGAAGAAAGCTGGATACCTATATCAACATCTATATTCAACAAATCATTTCTGATTTATGGTGGAGGGTACATTGAATATCAAAGTCACTTCTCCCCCTTTCCGGTTCCAGTAAGAAATGGTTCATGGGAAGAGCTGTTGGTGATAAGCTTCCTTGTGGGCTGAAATATCTCTAATTTTTCCCTGGTGGTCTTTTTTGCACGCTATATGTATGAGGAAATAATGTATTTGTTGACTCTTCTAGGAACATATGTCCTGAGAACTAACAGTAAGCCACTCCGTGATGCACGACACTTTCCTTTCAGTGTCTGCCACTGGAGACAGTTGATCATCTCCACGATGCTTTTGGGCTTACTAAATGAACCTGTAATGAAACGTGCTCCTCTTCTTTGGATCTTCTTTATTTCCTCTATTAATCCTATACTGACACACAATATTGAAGTATTGGCTGAACAAGGGTTTTGTAAGCTACCTCCTTCGTTGACTAACTATATTTGCCGACTATTCTTCCAATGAATCTGTCTCTGATCTGCATTCCCGTGATTAGTTTTATGTGGTCGTACAACACTTTCATGCATTTTGTATGCATACTCCTAGATATTTTATGAGAGTAACTACTTCCAGTGATTGTTCTGCAATTGTGTAATCATAAAGTAATGGGTCTTTTGGTCTATGTACACACAGTATGTTACTTTGTTTATGTTTAAGGTCTGTTTCCACCCCCTGCAATTAAGTGTTGATTTGCTTTAAAATTGAGGGGAATGAGGAAGCTGACAGAGCGATTAAAGCAGCAGGGAAACACCACAGTTCAGCATTGCATGACCCCCACACATGCCACTGTGTCATAAATAATGAAGAGTGTGATGGCTGAGTGGGAGAGGGAGAATGGCTGGAAGTGACCACTGAAATATAGGATGATAATAATTAAACTTTCGAACTGCTGTAGAAATAACACCACTAAACTGCTGTAGAAATAACACCACTGGTAAGAATGACGTCAAACTGCAAAGGAATATTATCAGAGAAGGGGGAAAACATATGGAAGAAGAAAAATAAATAGTTACAGAATATAGCAATAGATGGTGCTGTAAGCACCATAATTCAATTGTGGTTGACTACAAATGACAAATGAATCTTAAAACAATGCCTAAGGTGTACATTTGACATTAAACAACCTGTACTACTCAGTGTGCATGGGTGTACAGGTGTGATACTGTTAGTTGCGTAAGCCCACCCGCCATGGCAAGGTCATATCACATTGGATGGGAAAAAAATCTGCTTTTAATTGTACTGAGGCCAAATCTGCATAAAAAGCATCACTCACATCCGTTTTCAATTGTACTGAGGCCAAAAACTGCACAAAAAGTATCAATCAAAATCAAATTGGATTATTAATTTCTGTGTGACTGGCGCAAAATATGTTCAATATGCTGTTCACAGTTTTCTGCAACAAGTTGAAATCAAGAAACAGCATGTTCCACAACTGATTGAAGTGTTTCTGGGGTCACGTGCAGAATGTGTTCTGCAATGTGTGCCTTCAATGGAGTTAAGTTTGCAAACTTAACGCTGAACACATCTTTCAGATAGCCCCAAAGCCAGAAGTCACATGGATTAAGATCAGATGATCAGGACGGCCATGTTGTAGGGAAACAGTGGCTGATAATTCTAGCATTTCCAAATGGATTTGCAATGTGCGGAGGTATGCTATCTTGCATTAAAATGATCCCATCCACACATCCATCCTGTTGGAGAGCTGGAATGACGTGGTTGCACAAAAGACACTCTTAGTGCTTACCAGTGACGGTATAGGTAACAGGACCAGAAGCACCTGTCTCTTCAAAAAAATATGACCCTATGATAAATGATGCCTTAAACCCGCACCACACAGTGACTTTTTCAGGATGAAATGGTACTAGTTTTTTTTTGCATGCAGATTTTCCATTGCCCATATTCAGCAATTCTATGTATTGACATATCCTGTCAGATGGAAGTGGGCTTTGCCTGTCCGCAAAATCTTCCACAGCCAATCATTGTCCATTTCCATATAAGCAAAAAAATTCTAAAGCAAAGGTCTCTCTTGCTGGCAGGTCAACAGGAAGCAACTCGTGCACATGGGTAATTTTGAATGGATAGTGAAGAAGGATGTTTCATAGGATTTTATGCACGATACTCACATGTGTCCAATGCGCAGGCAATTCTGTGTGCACTACACATTTGCACACCACCACTCATCTCCTCCTGCAATGCTGTATCCACAGCTTCCACTGACGTTGAATCAATCCCTGTACAAGATTGCACACCAAAAGAACCAGTCTTATTGAATTTCCGACCCACGGTAATCATCAGACCAACGCCTTTCTTCAAAACTTTCAGTGTCCGCAACTTCTGCAGAGTGACGTGTGCACAGTCATCATTCTTGTAATATAGCTTTACAAGCACAGCACGATCCTGCATCGAGACAGTCATGGCGAACGTTGCAGACGTGAAAGGAGGAAAAGCCATGTACCCAGCATGTTTATACTAACTTCAATGGGTTGTGCACATGACAGGTGTTTTCATTTATGTATTCTGACACATGCAGTGCCAACTATTTATCAATTTTCACTTTTTTTTTCTTCTGCCATACGTTTTCCCCTTCTCCGATAACATTCAGTTGCAATTTGACATCATTCTGGCCAGTGGTGTTATTTCTACAGCATTTTGAAAGTTTATAATTAAAGTTAATCACCCTGTATACCATTCTATGCTTAATAGTATATTCAGTCACTGGGTGATCAGCCTTTCGTTTGGCAACACTTCCACGGATGCCATTTGCCATTCATTCAGGTGGATAGCTGGCCTGACTGCCTAGTGGTAAAGGATGAGACATAAAATTATGGCTGTTGTGGGAATGTGATATCGCAGTTGGCTGCAGTCCACAAAAAGTTTGCAGCTCCTTTACAAACTTTCAACTGGCTTCATATGGCGACTGAATTGCACTGATGGTGGAGTGGCAGTGCATTCTCCCGTGTTCACACGCACAGCGGAGCTCACCAGTTTGTACTAACGCCAACACTGCCTGCAAAAACTGACGGATACAAAAGGGATAAGGTAGTAACAATTGGTGTGATATGCCCAACAACACTATTCTAACACACATATTTGAGATGTAGCTTCTCACTGGACTTTGCTTCCCCTACTTGAGTAGTGTCTGTCCTTTGTCAAAGTCTGGACAACCACACAGGAGAAAGATGGGCGATGGTCAGAGGCAGCTCAAATGTAAATGTTTGAACGCGAAACAGTGTCACATAAAAGGAAAGAATGCATGTGTACTCTGTCTGTATTATAGGAGGAAACTGTCATGTAGGAAAAGTAAGAGTGCAGGCACATAAATAGCTTAAGAACTACAATTCATATTCCTGTCATCTGTCTATGAGAAGGCACTGTTCCTCTGATTATAGATGCTTGATGATGTCAGTGTCATTTCGTGCTAGCAGCATCATAAAGGTGCGAATACTACCAAGCAAATGTTGTAACATCCATGACTATATTTTATTCAGAACAATACTCATGAATTTGAGTGAACTTTCTCATGATATTAATAAAAAAGGACTGCATCGATACCAAAATAATAATTATTATTTTCAGCAACAATTTAATTTTCTGTTAATGTCATATCTTAGACAATACTCATGGAAAAAGATAATGAAAATCTTCATCTTTTGTTATCTATGATCATTCTAGAATAATTTTTCTTCTCGTTCGAACTGTTGTAATGATCGGATATGATTGATGTCTCTTAACACAAAGGTCTGTAAAAAACTGTATTATGTTGTTAATTAATATTTGAAAAACAGAGTTTCTGTGTTTGAAATGAATCTTCTTTGTTTAAACCTTAATTTTACTGAAATTCTCATCCTATATAAATGTTACCGTAAGATTCTGCTCAGCTACAAAGGAGTGCAGCCATCAGCACTATTGATCTACAGCACGGTTTATTGGTAAATGCTGAATAATGAGTGATTAACATTGAGAAAGATTTAATATATATTATTTGTTGGTAGTAAAACAGGGCCTGAAGCAGAATCAATAATTGATTGTCTTATGTTAGCTGCCATTTTAGTGAATTATTGCAAAGGCAGTTTTAAATTTATTTTCTATACGGACATAAATGCTGTTGGTCATAATTGCAATAATAACTGTGTATTGATGGACCAGAATCCACTTTGAGGAAATAAATTTGACTTAGATTGTAAATAATCTTTAAATATAGTGCAAATAGCATCTTACGTAATATAAATTATTTTCTACTGATTTATGAAGCCTGGTTATTTCATAACAACTTTTATGAAATATTTTGACAAGAAAAATACAATACTGTTGCGCGCACTTTGTGTGTGTGTGTGTGTGTGTGTGTGTGTGTGTGTGTGTGTGTGTGTGTGTTATTGTGTGACAAAAACTGTTCATTTTGCTTAAAGAAAAGTGCTGCCACCTCGAATAACAGTAGCGTAAAATTCAATAATGGTCTGCAACTTAGTGCCATTTAAACTGCTTGACAGACAACATTGCTACATGTTCCCAGGTGGAGATTTCTTTAACAAAATAACTATTAGCCGGGAAAAGCATTGTTTAAACAAAAACCTCATGTTACATTGTAATAAGTAACTAGTTTTATTGTAATCTTGCTGAAATTGTGCAACACACAATCAAACCACAATACTTCACACGTCACAATGTCTCACATGGTTTGTGTGTTAATATTGCACACCTGTCACCTACACAGCTCATTCCTGCTCAACAGCTGAATTTCTTTGTGGTACTTTTCTATGGTATTGTAGGATCTGCAAGGACAATGAGTGGGTGCCGAAGCAAATATGTTATTTCATGAGGCTTTCAATTCTTGCCAATATCTGACAGTGGATAATATATCAGGAGCTAATAAAATCTGTATCATTATAAATTATACTGAAACCATTGTACAGCAGTTGCCATGACTAATAAGATACAGAATTTGTTTTAGTTTCAGCTTTTTTAGAATGCTCATACAATACGTGATTTATTTACTACAATCATACATTAACTTTCTTGCATGCAATATTTTTTTCAGTTAATACTGTTCATTTAAGTAATGTTTTTCAGTAATGTTCACTTTTATTACAATTACACGTGGAATTACAAAATTTACTAAATATGTGTAAACAAAACTGCAGAAAAATAGTTTTACAAGAGGGGGATGGAGCGTGCCACTTGGCAGTTCTGTGGAAAGTGCAGGATCACCCTGGAACTGTTCTGGCACCAGTTCTGCAGGTTCTCACAGTCTTTCCAGGGACTGCCAGATGTAGTGTATAGAATTAGCAATACTCTAACTCTCAGAACAGCTGTTTGTTTGCAACATTGTTCCTATATAAAGATCTGGTCTGAAATAAGTGAAGGATCTAAACTAGAGACTTCATGAATTTTGTGAGAGGCTCAACCAACTGAAGTTTGGAGACTTTCAGAGTTTTTTTGGATTGCTCAAACACACCACGCACTTTAGAAGCAGCTACTCAGGTGGCATGGGAAGAGTGAGAAACTTTTGACAAAGGAAAACGTCAATGTCTTTAGATGAAAATACACCTCAAATTATTAATTTGATTGGACAACACATACAGAACATGGACCAAAATCCGGGAATGAATAATAGCAATATTATGAAAAGGATAGATTGCTATTTACAATATACAAGAGACCATTGTCTTGCAGATAGGCACACCAAAAATATTTCTACTCATTTGAGATTTTTGCCAAATATTTCTGTGAACTTTCTGCTGTCACCTTAAAGATTGTAACTTGTTGAAAATTTAACTATGGTACTTTTGACTTTCTATTTCATAACATGCACGGAATGAACACCAAACATATGCGAGACTACTCAGGGGGTAGAGTGTTTGCAGCACAAAGAAATGGCAATAAGTCAAGTGAGGTCCAAACTGAATGACTGAATGCATTTGAACAATGATAACTGGCACCAGTGGATTTAGTAATAGCCATCCAAATTTGGTAGGTTAAATATACCATGGTCAAATGGTGGTGGTAGATCAGCTGTTATTTGCCCCATATCAACTGGAAAAGTTGTTGCAGACTGTCTGTATTACAACTTATAGAATCTTAATGGTAATTGGTGCATCCATAAGAATGCTGTGCATGTAGCCCACCCTAATTTAGACAACAGAATTCTAAAAAAAACATTATATTTGGAATTTCTTGTTCTATTTGAAGACAATGTATTCAAACCTTTATCATCATCTCTCAAATTAGCCTACATTGAAACTGAAGTCAATAAATAGAAAATCAAAAAATTACATTCGGCATTTAAAAACATATGACCCTACTACCAAAGAATGGATAAACAATTAATAGACTCGGAGAAAACGAAACACCAGACACTGACTGAATCCTTATTAGATTTTATTTCAAAAATGCACTGAGATAAACTCTCTTCTAGCACACATTTATAAAGAATCTCTCGACTAAAGTTAATAACCTTACATGACTGGAAAGGGGAATCTCTCAATTGTTTATTAAAAGGGTAAAATAATAGCCATACAGTCTCAGTATCATAGAACATACTCCAATCCAGTGTTTGTCAAACTGACCAACAAGACACATGTGGCCCGAATCTGGCTTTTATGTGGCCACAGTTCCTGCCATAATTTATAATAATATGAATCTAGCAACTAACGGCGAAATCCAAACCATCGACCAACTTTGAGAGTTTCTTACGAGTGTAGTTTTCCTGCGCAGTGACAAACAAAAATAACTACAGGGACATTAATATTTTAAGGTGCGTGTAATTTTAATTGACATTGGTGTATGTTCATCTTCAAATGCAGTACATATTTGTAGCAAATAATACGAGATTAAACTGTGACTGTTGCAATACAACACTATGGGTAGAAGAAAAATGACATTCAAAACACTCAGTAACATTTATGATGGTGTCTCATATTGCATTATGCAAGTACGGTAGTTGTTATCGATCAGTTAACCGTCCACTCACACAGACAATACAACAAGCCTTCATTAAGGACATTACGGTGTCACAACCTTGAGGTCACTGAGGAGGACAGCAATCTAGAGAATTGTTGACACAAACCATTCCAAATGGTTCAGACTTTTGGGGATCAGTACTTGCTGGGACTGGCAGCCAATTTATCACACCCTTACTAAGTCTGTCGGGGCTCATATGGACTAGTTGCCACCCAACAATGTCAGTATTGGCTCTTAAGCAAAACAGTTTGATGATAACTGCTCTAATCTCAGACAGAGTACTTATATCCTTAGGTACAATCTTACAGAATATCTCCACAAATTTGGGACTGTCTAGCAGCATTTTTGTCTGACAGAACCCTATATGATAAACTATTAAGAAAATGATTGACTGACATAAGAGGTACAATGAGTGTGAGCCACTGAACCATTTTGTTGCATCCTAAGACTGCAACTATTCTTGGAATACAAAAATAGTTTTCGAGACAAGAGTATTGAAATTGTTTGTTGATATTACGGTCATCCACAGCAAATCATTCTTGTTGGATAATCCTAAGAAAATTCAGACTAACTGAGATGATGCGTCTGCTCAGAGAACTGGATGGAATCTCTCTAAATTTATGTGAATTCAAGGTAATAGGCACAGCAAATGGGAAGAAAATGATGCTATCTGATTACAGTGTTCAGTCACATTAATGTGACCACCTGTCAGAAGCCTGAATAAGTATATTTTGCTGTGAATACTGCTGCAAGACATGTAGGAATAGAGTCAATGAGGTTCTAGAAGGTACCGCCAGCGATGTGGAGCCATGCTAACTCCAGTGCCATGGCCAGCTACACCGAGTTTCTAGGTTGAGCATCCATGGCGTGAACAGCCTGAGTGAGGTGGTTCCACAGATTCTTGATTGGGTTTTAATACAGGGAGTTTTGTGGCCAGACGAGTATGGTAAATTCATCTTGGTGGTCTTCAAACCATGCTCATACTCATCGAGCTGTGTGACACTCCTGCTGGTAGATGCCATTGTGGTGAGGAAAATCAGACGGCAGGTAGGGGTGAATATGGTCACCGAGGCTGGATGCATACTTGTGTTGACCCATTGTGCCTTCCATAATGATGACATCAATCAGGGAATGCTGTGAAAACATTCCCCTGACTGTAATGTGCCTTTCTCCAGGTGGACAAAAGCAGTAATGTTCACTTAACAGTCTTTGATGAGAGACTTTAGAGCCTCCAGGATGATCTGGCCAGTCAGTTGCTCAACAGTTGCATATCTATTCATCCATATAGGTTTCTGCAGCTGTCAACCACCCCGTCATCTATGGCCCCTGGGGCATCAGAGTTGCCTCAGCACCGGGTTTGGAATGTGCCATCTTGCCATGCACAGTGTACTTTAACCACAGTGGCACATGTCAGTTCACAAACTTAGCCATTTTGGATGTGCTTCTACCTTTGGCCTGAAAGACAATGGTCAAGCCCTTTTATACATAAGATAAATGGTTCTGTTTCTGCATTACGACAACAACTGCATTGTTTTCTGCATACCCTGACACACTTTATGTAACCTCCACTGCTAGTTTCTGCCATCTGCTGTCTATGAATGTTTATTGCACAGTGCCATCTAGCACGGGCAGGGGTCACATTAATGTGACTGGACTGTGCATGAAGTTCTGAATTTAGCTTCTGGAACATGATTTGTTCAAAGAGTTCTACAAGAAAACTGTGCAGCTGTCAAGAAAAATGCTTGCCAAAGAAATTGGTATAGGCATGTGTATTCAGTTACAGATAGAGGTAAACAGGCAGAATACAAGGCAACAAGTGTCTGGTGCAGTTGTCTAATTGATTACTGCTGCTACAATGGCAGATTATCAAGATCAGAGTTTGAACCTGGTGTTGCAATCAGCACACTAGTGATTGGACACAGCATCTCTGAGGTAGCAATGAAGAAGTGATTTTCCCGTACAGCTATTTCAAGCGAGTACCATGACTGTCAACCAATATGGCATTCCAGAGCTGAAGGCCCACTTGTGTACCCGTGCTGACTGCACAACACAAAGCTTTATGCCTCGCCTGGGACGGTCAACACTGGCATTGGACTGTTACTGACTGGAAACATGTTGCCTGGTCGGACGAGTCTTGTTTCAAATTGTATCGAGCGGATGGACGTGTACAGATATGGTTAGTTGGTTTAAAAGAGAGGGAAAGGGACCAAACTATGAGGTCTTTGGTCCCTTGTTCCTAATAAAACAATACCACAAGTGTGAGAACAAAATAGATTAGACATAACACAAAACAGAGAAAAAGGAAAGACCACAAGAATGAAGGAAAGGCAACAAACACTAAAAGGAATAACAGAGAGATGCAAGAAACAGTTACAAGAGAGTAAAACAAGGAAGCAGATTACAGTGGCTGACCGACCATGAAACTAAAAAGGAAAAGCCAGCCACCCTGCAACACATTAAAACCTTCACCCTAAAAGCACTAGGGTGGAGGAATGACAAAGGACAGGTGCCAAAACTCAGACTGAATGATAAAACCCACCCTCATGGAAAAACATAAAACCAAATCAGCCAATGAGGCGTTGTCTGCTAAAATCAATGATAACGAGTCCGACATCCGAAGATGAAGTTGCAGGGCAGCCAAAGAAGGACAAACGAGAAGAATATGGGCCACTGTCAACTGGGCACCACACCAACACTGAGGTGGGTCTTCACGATGCAGGAGGTAGTGGTGGGTTGCCCATGCATGGCCATTGCAGAGCCTGCAGAGAACCACAGAGTCCCTGCAAGGCGCCCTTATCGAGGACTTCCACACATTCGTGGTCCCCTTAATGGCTCGCAGTATGTTGTGCGTACTGAGATTGTGCCATTCCATCTCCCAAAGCTGAAAAACCTTGCGGCGTAATAACAAACGCAGATCAGTTTCAGGAATGCCCGTCTCCAGAAGTGATTTCCATACCCAAAATTTATCAGATTTCTTTTAGTACCCACGTGGATGACCTCACACTTTTCTTTGTTTAGTGAAAATTGCCACTTTTTGCACCATACAGAAATTCTCTCTAGATCATTTTGTAATTGGAATTGATCGTCTGACGATTTTACTAGATGATAAATTACAGCACCCTCTGCAAACAATCTAAGGGGTCTGCTGAAATTATCACCTACATTATGTATGTAAATCAAGAACAGCAGAGGGCCTATGACACTACCTTGCGGAATACCAGATATCATTTCTGTTCCACTCGATGATTTACCGTCTATCACTACAACCTGTGACCTCTCTGAGATGAAATCACGACTCCAATCACACAACTGAGATGATACTCCAGTGCACACAATTTGATTAACAGTCGCCTATGAGGAACGGTCTCAAAAGCCTTCTGGAAACATGGTATCGATCTGAGATCCCTTGTCCTGTAGCACTGATTACTTCATGGGAATAAAGAGCTAACTGTGTTGCGCAAGAACAATAGTTTCTGAAGCCTTGTTGGTTATGTATCAATAAGTCATTTTCTTGAAGGTGATGCAGAATGTTAGAGTACAGTATATGCTCCAAAATCCTATTGCAAATTCAGGTCAGTGGTGTGGGTCTGCAATTCAATGGGTTACGCCTATTTCCTTTCTTGAATATTTGTGTGACCTGTGCTACTTTCCAGTCTTTAGGAACAGACCTTTCATCAAGTGGATGGTTTTATATGATTAGTAAGTCTGCTTTAGTGGCACCATCATCGGTAACATTTCTATCGCTATCACGCAGTGACAGTACTGACCGTTTTTTTTTTTTTTTTTTTTTTTTTTTTCTTTTCTTTTTTTTTTGCCACTGGTGTACTTTACATAAGACCAGAATCTCTTCAGGTCTTCTACCATATTTTGAGACACTGTTTCATTGTGGAAACTATTAAAAGCATCTCGCTTTGACGTCTGCACTAAATTTTGAGCTATTAAAAGCGTCTCGCATTGATGAACGCACTAAATTTCGAGCTTCCATGACACTTAGCCAGTCCTGGGGATTTTGCGTTCTTCTGAATTTGGCATGCTTTCTTTCGTTGCTTCTGCAACAGTGTTCTGACGTGTTGTGTGTACCATGGTGGATCAGTCCCGTCTCTTATTAACTTATGCAGTATGAATCTATCTATTGCTGTCGATACTGTATCTTTGAATTTGAGCCATATCTCGTCTACATTTACATAATTAGCTTGGAAAGAATGGAGACTCACTCTTAAGAAGGCATCAAGAGAATTTTTATCTGCTGTTTTAAATAGATATATTTTGAGTTTATTTTTAGTGGTTTTGGTTGATATGGTTTTGAGCCTCACTACAATTACCTTGTGTTAACTAAACCCTGTATCAATCATGACACTCTCTATTAGATCAGGCTTATTCATGGCTAAGAAGTCAAGCGTGTTTTCGCAACCATTTACAATTTGCATGGGCTCGTAAGCTAATTGTTCAAAGTAATTCTCAGAGGAAGCATTCAATACAATTTCAGAAGATTTTTTTCTGTCTACCATCAGCTTTGAACATTTATTTTAGCCAACAAATCGAGGGTAGATTGAAGTCTCCACCAATTATAACTGTATGAGTGGGGTACTTATTTGTAATGAGATTCAAGTTTCTTTGAACCGTTCAGCTATTATATGATCTGAGTCGGGGGTCGGTAGAATAATAAAGCAGTACCCACAAGACAACTGTTGCCCAATGTTTAATCTGAAAGAAGTCTTTACAATGAAAGGCGGCTACTACAGACTGTTCAGTGGTTAACGATCTGGATATTGAACTCGATAAAAGGCCTATTAAATATGTTCTTTTCATTTTTATATCCTGCGTGGTACGAGTGCTTTCATCAGCAACAGGAGCATAACTCTGCATATGAAATTTGAGCAGGAAGAGATAAAAACACAATAAAATGAAATATGCATACTTACACAAGGAGAATTTAACTGCCATATCCAGCGTTGGTTTAAGCCCCAAGCGACATAAGCTGCTGCTTGGGGCAGTGAGCTGAGAGGGGAATCAGAGACACCATGGTTAAGATTTCGATGCAGGACATATCATATTTAGTAGTGGCTACTTGGAATGGCATGCTGAGAGGAGCACCCAAGTGAAATATCTGTCTACTGTGTGTATCACACTTAGCAGTGAAAACAAAACTGACAAGGGTGAGTGGGAACAGAAAAATGGGGAGGGGAGGGGAGGGGAGGGGGGGCAGTGGCAAATCTAAAGTCACTTGTGTGGAGAAATGTACTCAAACCGGACCAGGCTAAATCGTTAAGAAACATCTGGAACTTCATATTTTACTTACCTTCCTGTATATAAGTGAACAGCATGCTACCCTTATTTTCATGCCCATATGGAGAATAGCCATCATATACGGATGAATAACAAATATGTTGAATGCTGAACATAAAATAACAGCAGCTGCATATCCATATGCCTCTTCTTCGGAAATGTCACTTCCAGGATTGAAAAAACGTATCAGTCGACCTAAGAACAAAGGTTGTGTAAGCCTGTGAAAAGAAGATGTAAATATTTTAAATCTTACATTTTCCTCGCTGTGAAGTTGGCTCAAAGAGTCACTGGATTTCAATAATATGACTCATACCAAGAGATTTGTAAATAAGAACAACTAACTTTCCCAGAGAAAACATTAAGTAATTCAGTTTTGCAAAATTAAGAGAGATTCATTTCCAGAAGCTGGAAAGTGGAAAAAGTGATGTACTTGCAGTTTTAAAAGTCTATCAACGAAAAATATTTTGCCAGTTACTATGAATCAAATTATATAAAAATGATATTGGCTTCAATATATATGCACCAATGGGAAAGTGCTGACCAAAGCAGATTACTTCTTCAATATTCGCTGCACTGTACTTCTGAAGTCAATTGTATTTCAGTTAGACAGCCCATACAGGTAAAACATTTCTCACTATCGCACTATAAGGTTACACATACATAAAGAATCTGAACACATTAATATTCATGCTGCCCAGATCCAACTAAGTTACAAAAACTTAAGGAGAACATAACAAAAGGGTATTTTTGAAGCATAATACTTTCATTTCCAACGTGTACTCTGGAAAAAAAAGGAAAGGTCAACAACATAAAATTTAGTTACATTCTTCACTAGGGGTTTAAAGTTAAGCTCTAGAAACAGCCATCATGCAATTAAACTGGCTACATCTGAGTAAATTAGTACCTGTGAGGTTCAAAAATTTCTCAGTACTACATTCTTCTTTTCATTGTCATGTACATGATTTGATTTATTAGAATTCTCTCAAAGAGTGTCAATGTACAAACCAAACAAACATCAATACTATTTACTTTTCCTGCAGAATTTCCTTCTGGCTGTGTGAAGTGAAGTATCTTATCAGATAACCCAGGAAGACAGGTTGTTGGAGTCTGCACAGGAAACAGGATTGAGGTTGAAAACGCAGCACCAATTGATACTAAAATTAACACAAATTACACACACACACACACACACACACACACACACACACACACACACACTCTCTGTTACAATATTTGTTACTAATCCTCCTTTAAACATTATGTTGCAACAGAAGTAACTGCTGTATTTCTTTCCAAAATTATACAGCATAACTGTTGTTAGCTCTGGGTTGTTATTTATCATTTCTGTAATCGTTCCTTAGCACTCTTCATGCAATTTTGTAAACAGTGAGCCTGTATCTATAGTACTCTAAAAGCCTGGCAGATTACATATGTAGTGTACCTTAATTATCAATCCCCCTCTCCCCCCACACCCCCATTGCTGCTCCATCTCTGGATGGTGTATACAAATAAATATTGTCAGTTTGCCGTACAAGTATGGCTGCAATTCTTTTGTTGTGTATCTCACTCCACACTGATCGAACTCACAATGAATTGTGGAAATTTCTTCCACCTGTATCTACATTTAAACTCCACAGGGTACAGTATGGTGCATGGAGGATGGTACCTGGCAGCACTGTTAGTCATTTCCTTTCCTTTTCCATTCTCACATAGAGCTGTTTGTATGCCTTCATATAAGCTCTAATTTCTTGTATCTGATCTTCGTGGTCCTTACGCGAACTGTGTGTTGGTAGCAGTCGAATCTTTCTGCAGTCAGCCTCAAATGCCATTTCTCTACAACATCTCCACAGTGTTCCTTGGGCAAATCGTCATCTTCCCTTCAGGAATTCTCATTTGAGTTCCCAAAGCACCTCCATAATACTTGCTTGCTGATCAAACCTATCAGTGACAAATCTAGCAGCCCGCCTCTGAACTGCTTCACTGTCTTCCCTTAATCCCAGCTGGTGATAATCCCAAACACTCAAGCAATACTCAAGAATGAGTAGTACTAGCATTCTAAACATGATCTCCTTTACGGATAACTCACACCTTCCTAAAATTCTCCCAATGAACCAAAGTTTACCATTTGCCTTCCCTGCCTATGCCTTACATGCTCATTTCATTTCATAGATCTTTGCCATGTTACATGTATATATTTAATTGATCAGACTGTGTCAACAGCACATTACTAACACTTTTAGGTGTCACTGATCACACCAACTAGAAATTTCGTCTGTCATCTTGTATCCTACACAGTCACTCAACTTCAACATTTTCCCACACACCACAGCATCAGCAGCAAATAACCATAAACTGCTGACCGCCCTGTCTGTCAGATTTATGTAAATAGAAAAAAAAAATAATAGCAGTCCTATCACACTTCCCTGGGGAACTCCTGACAATATCCTTGTGTATGTTTACTGATCACTGTCAACACTGAGTTCTATTACTTAAGAAGTCTTCAAGCCAATCACATTTCTGGAAACTTACTCCGTACACTCATACCTTCATTAACAGTCTCCAGTGGGACACTGTCTCACACTTTTCAGAAATTAGGAATACAGATTCTTCCTGTTGGCCTTCATCTATGGTTTGCAGGATATCAAGTAAGAAAAGGGCAAGCTGTGTTTCAAACGAGTGATGCCGATTCGTGGACAAAAGATTGTACACCTGAGGAAATTATTATATTCAAACTGAGATGATGTTCAATAATTCTGCAGCAAACCTACGTTAAGGATAATGACCTGTAATTTTGCAAGTATGTTCTTTTACCCTTTTTATACACAGGAGTTACCTACACTTTTTTCCAAGTCCTTCTGACACTGAGCTGGGTGATTCACAATTAATGCAATGCATTTAAGAACCCAATGCCATAGAGTACTCTTTAAAAAACTAAATTGGGATGCCACCTGGAGTTAGTGACTGATTTGTTCTTAACTTTTTCAGTTGCTTCTCTATGACAGAGATGCCTATTACAGTGTTGTCCACACAGGTATATGTGCAATGGTGGAACAATAGTATGTTTTTGTGATCTTCCTGTGTGAACAATTTCTTAACTGTGAAGTCTGAAACTTTGGTTTTCCTCTTGCTATGTTTTATTGGTGCAGAGATTGCTCAATTGGTAACCGGACAAAAGCCTTTGACCCACTCAGTGATTTTACTTAGAATTTTCTCTGATTCCATAAAAGTTTCTAGGTGATGGCTCCACACCAAAAAATGTCAAATTAGAGGAGTGACCTGCACAACCTTCTATAATTCAGATACATCTTTTAGAAGAATCTGCCTTCCCTATAATGCACTTACTGTGATTCTTCCACCTAAAATTCCTGCAAAGATATATTTGTAAGTGGTTAACGATTTTTTACACATAATTTACAGCATAGCCAAAAGATATACAATCTTTTCATCCATTGACAGACTTATAGGGTGGTTCACAAATGATGCAGGCACTGTGTCTGGCACTGCACTAGAAACATACCTCCAAAGGTAGGTCCTTATTACAACATGATGATCCAGCCTGTTGCTCTTTCAGTATTGTTAGTTCATGAAGGACAATTCAATAGTATATGCCCCCAACCTGTCTATGAAAACATTATGGGGTGTTTTCATTGATAGTATAGTCCTTATCACATAAGCCTGAAATGCAATATGGCACAATTTGCTTGACTTCTGTCCAAAAATAACTTTGTTGGACTTCTGCTTAAGGCTGCTCGTAACTCTTAGTGTCTTCTTGATTAAAGCTAATATTCCACCTGAGCAATGAGTCATGCAGTGATTGGTACCTGCCAATGGGGTATATACTCCCAAAAATCACCCGAGACATCAATTACATACAACATGAAACGCTCTACATCACAGTATACACTGATGGAAAAGGAAAGTGCTACACCATGAATACTTTGGCCAAACAGTAATAAACATACAATTTACATGCCTGTGAGATATGCTGAGTAAATTGTCACCCTAATGCAACCTTATTTGCAATACAGTAGAAGCTATTTTTACAGATGACGACTGATATGAGTACACAGTGTCTACTGAGTGTGAGTTATGTTACTGTAACTTTTGAAACTTTTCAAATAAGGATCCAACACACTATGGACAGAGGATGTACATGTGCAGCTTATTGCCATCTTCCAGACTTTGAGAGAGTTGTTTAACTATCAGCATAAGGGACACATGAGTGTTATACAGACAGATCACAGAGAGAGTTGGCTGCAGTGCAATGACTGAAAAATGAGTGGTAATGAGATAGATCCAGGAAAACAGTGGGCCAAGAAGAGTAGGCATGAGTTCTTCCAATAAAACTCACCACATGAGGATTGGAGGATACTCCAACTGACTCTGCCTTATAGACAGATGGCAACACCTGAAATCCAAGCAGACCTTATAGAGAGGGTACCACCATGAACTGTCAATAACAGATTATTGGAAGCCAATTTGAGATCTAGAGTTGCCATGTACTGTTCTACTGCTGGCACCAAACCACAAACACTAAAGACTTGCATAGGGTAGAACCAGAGTCAGCTGGGACTGAGTAGCATTTTGTAGGGTTCAGGAATAAGTGTAACTTCTGTCTGGGCTAGTCATATTGACACAGATGTATCCACAGAGGATCTGATGAAAGGTAACAGGAAGCAGCGAATCTTGAGACCTACAGCTCTCTAATTCCTGGAGTCACAACGTGGGGTGCAGTAACATACAACAGGACTGATCTGGTAATTGCTGAAAGGAGTCTGAATACTTGCCAGTATTTAGTAGGAAGTAAACCTGGTTTTCATATCCTTCATGATCAGGGTAGTAAATGTTGTATTAAAACAATGCAAGATTCCATACTATAGTTTACACCACAAACGCCTCTGAGAATGTACAGAACCCTTCACTGGCATGGTCAGTCCCCCAATTTGTCACCAATGTAGTATTTAACAGTGGTCTAGGGTCAAGGAGAAGTTGTAAAGAGAGAAAGTGTATGAGGGTACTGAAGGGGTGATCCAAAATGTTAAGGTACAAGAAAATCCAATGATCGTGGAACAGGGTTGTGGGAAAACAATAGAAAAAATGGTTACAAGTAAAAATGGGTTTGATGGTACGAATGAGTGAAGAGAAAATAGACTGAGTTCTGCAATAAGGAATACTCCATTCAAAAATCACAAGAGGATGAGATATACATAGAAAAGATCTGGAGACAAAGGAAGACTCCAGCTGGATTACATTATGGTCAAACAGAGATTTCAAAATCAGACAGTGGATTGTAATGTGTGCCCAGAATCAGATAGACTTACACCACAATTCAGTAGTGATGAAGAGTAGACTGAAGTTTGAGAGAATCAACTGGAAGAATCAGTTTGGAAGGAAATGGAGTATGTAAGTACTGAGGAGTGATGTGACAAACACTCCTGGAAATTGAAATAAGAACACCGTGAATTCATTGTCCCAGGAAGGGGAAACTTTATTGACACATTCCTGGGATCAGATACATCACATGATCACACTGACTGAACCACAGGCACATAGACACAGGCAACAGAGCATGCACAATGTCGGCACTAGTACAGTGTATATCCACCTTTCGCAGCAATGCAGGCTGCTATTCTCCCATGGAGACGATCGTAGAGATGCTGGATGTAGTCCTGTGGAATGGCTTGCCATGCCATTTCCACCTGGCGCCTCAGTTGGACCAGCGTTCGTGCTGGACGTGCAGATCGCGTGAGACGACGCTTCATCCAGTCCCAAACATGCTCAATGGGGGACAGATCCGGAGATCTTGCTGGCCAGGGTAGTTGACTTACACCTTCTAGAGCACGTTGGGTGGCATGGGATACATGCGGACGTGCATTGTCCTGTTGGAACAGCAAGCTCCCTTGTCGGTCTAGGAATGGTGGAACGATGGGTTCGATGACGGTTTGGATGTACCGTGCACTATTCAGTGTCCCCTCGACGATCACCAGTGGTGTACGGCCAGTGTAGGAGATCGCTCCCCACACCATGATGCCGGGTGTTGGCCCTGTGTGCCTCGGTCGTATGCAGTCCTGATTGTGGCGCTCAACTGCACGGCGCCAAACACGCATACAACCATCATTGGCACCAAGGCAGAAGCGACTCTCATCGCTGAAGACGACACGTCTCCATTCGTCCCTCCATTCACGCCTGTCGCGACACCACTGGAGGCGGGCTGCACGATGTTGGGGCATGAGCGGAAGATGGCCTAACGGTGTGCGGGACCGTAGCCCAGCTTCATGGAGACGGTTGCGAATGGTCCTCGCCGATACCCCAGGAGCAACAGTGTCCCTAATTTGCTGGGAAGTGGCGGTGCGGTCCCCTACGGCACTGCGTACGATCCTACGGTCTTGGCGTGCATCCGTGCGTCGCTGCAGTCCGGTCCCAGGTCGACGGGCACGTGCACCTTCCGCCGACCACTGGCGACAACATCGATGTACTGTGGAGACCTCACGCCCCACGTGTTGAGCAATTCGGCGGTACGTCCACCCGGCCTGCCGCATGCCCACTATACGCCCTCGCTCAAAGTCCGTCAACTGCACATACGGTTCACGTCCACGATGTCGCGGCATGCTACCAGTGTTAAAGACTGCGATGGAGCTACGTATGCCACGGCAAACTGGCCGACACTGACAGCGGCGGTGCACAAATGCTGCGCAGCTAGCGCCATTCGACGGCCAACACCGCGGTTCCTGGTGTGTCCGCTGTGCCGTGCGTGTGATCATTGCTTGTACAGCCCTCTCGCAGTGTCCGGAGCAAGTATGGTGGGTCTGACACACCGGTGTCAATGTGTTCTTTTTTCCATTTCCAGGAGTGTATTTGAAGTTTGCTAAGTCTAAATGGCTGCAAGAAAAATGTGAAAAATATCAAAAAAAGAAATTATTGGATGGACTGATTCGGCATATAGAAAAGTCAAAACAACCTTCAGTGAAATTGAAAGCAAATTGGTAATACTAACAGTGCAATGGGAATCCACTATTAAACACAAAAGGGAGAATGGATAGGTGGAAAAGGTACATGAAAGGCCTCTATGAGGGTGAGAATTTGTCACACAATTTGATAGAAGAAGAAACTGGAGTTGATATGGAAGATATCAGAGACAGAATCTAGAAGATCTGAGATCCAATTGGGTAGAAGCTATAGATGACATACCATCATAATTCCTAAAATCAGTGGGGCAAGTGGCAACCTATCAACTGTTCAAGTTGGTGTGCAGAATATTCAAGACAAGTGATGTACAATCATCCTTTCGGAAAAATATCAACCACACAATTTGGAAGATACAAAGGGCTGGTAAGTGTGAGAACTGTCTCACAATCAGCTTAACAGCTCATGCATCCAAGCTGTTGATGAGAGTAATACACAAAAAAATGGAAAGGAAAATTTCGGATTTGTAAGGAGATGGTCAGTAGGCTTTAGGACAGGTATAGGCCAACAGAGGCACTTATGACATTGCACACAGGATCTATCAAAGCCAGAAAAACATTTGACAAAGTAATATTGTTCAAGATGTTCGAAATTCTGAGAAAAAAAGGAGTAAGCTATAGGGAAAGACAGGTAATACACAGTATGTACAAGAACCGAGAGGGAACAATGCAACTGAATGACCAAGAACGAAGTGCTCAGATTAAAAGGGTTAAAGATGGGATGCAGTCTTGCATCTCTACTGTTCAGTGTATACCATGAAGAAACAATAACAGAAATAAAAGAAATGTTCGAGAGTAGGAATAAAATTGAGACTGAAAAGATACCAATGATAGAATTCACTGACGATCTTGCTATACTGCAAGTTAAGAATATCTGCATAATTCTTTGAATCAAATGAATAGCCTGAGCACAGAATATTGACTGTGAGTAAAATGGAAAGAGACTGAGGTAATGAGATGCAACAAAATGAGAACAGCGAGAAACTTATCAAAACTGGTGATCATAATGTAGACATAGTTAAAGAATTCTGCTACCCTAAACCATGATGGATGGGGCATGAAGGACATAAAATGCAGAGTAGCACTGGCAAAAACGGGCATTCCTAGCCAAGAGAAGTTTACTGTTAGCAAACGAAGTATGTACATTTGGAGCACAACATTGTATGGTAGTGAAACATGGACCATGGGAAAGACACCACAGAAGAGAATTGAAGCTTTTGCAGGTGGTGCTACAGATGAATGTTGAAAATTAGGTGGACTTGTAAGGTAAAGAAAGAGGAGGTTCTCCGCAGAATGGTGAGGAAAGGAATGTATGGAAAACACTGACAAAAAGTAGGGACATGATGCAGTAAGGGAACGCAGAGTCTGGAATACATTCAGCAAATAACTGAGTACTTAGGATGCAAGTGCTACTCTGAGGTGAAGAGGATGTTGTAGGAGAATAATTTGTGGTGGCTAGCAACCTTCAAGAACTTATGCAGCATGTATTTCAGATGTGGAAAAATTCCTAAAAGTAACATCTGGAGGTTGTTTGTTGTTTGTTGCCATGCCACAAGAAATAAAAGATTTTATTCATCTGTGTTGGGGCAACACCTCATACAGATAATAATGGATATAAGTTTCAAATGGAATGAAAGTTTTATCATTAATATCCCTTATATAATTAGTATCTTCACTACAATTGATGAATATCACACTAGTTTTTCATGCTATAACACTTTCTATTCTGCCAATCTACAGTATTTGTTTATGTTGAGTGTCCGCTGATAGTCTTTGCATGAATCACTGATCTATTAGTCTCCCTCCATTTCATAACAAATTTCAAATGATGAGCTCCACGTAGATATATAGAAGTGCATCGTGTGCAAATGTCAAACAGCTTCACAAAGCTAGAAATGTTATTCACTATATCATTAAAATATATTGTGAACATTTCTGTGAGGTATGCCTGAGGCTACTTTCACTCCTGATGTGTCCCCATTATGTTTTATAAGCATGTGGCACATTCTGTTTAATATGAAGTTAATTCAATAAAACGTCATATGTTGTGTAAGCATGTAGGCAGTTTTATTACTAGGTGACTGAAAAACTATATCAAACTCTGTTTCAAAGAAATTGCCCTCCAAGCAGTTTGTTTAATAATGTCATTCCCATGAAATTATCACAAAGCCATGTTTCCTATTGATGAAACAAAGTAATAAAATTACTTTGTCTCAAAGAAAGATAACATTTGAAAGTTTACAGATCATTCTACAATACCACCAACCACACTGAATTATAAATTACACCCTTCTAGCACTATGTACATTGTGTACAAGTCAGTACATTTGACTCATTAGTAATGTTTCCTACTTTATTCTCCAAATCACATTTTTAAGAATGTAAGATGCCATTAACCATCTGTAAATACAATGCATACATCTACTGAAGTTTTCTGTGTTCATACTCATTTTTCACTTAACTCCAAGACCTGACACTGTGATGAATTTCAATTACTCCCCAAAAATATTCTTCTTCTTCTTCTTCTTCTTCTTCTTCTTCTTCTTCTTCTTCTTCTTCTTCTTCTTCTTCTTCTTCTTCTTCTTCATCATCATCATCATCATCATCATCATCATCATCATCATCATCATCATCATCTAAGACTGATTATGCCTTTCAGCATTCAGTCTGGAGCATAGCCCCCTTATAAAATTCCTCCATGATCCCCTATTCAGTGCTAACATTGGTGCCTCTTCTGATGTTAAACCTATTACTTCAAAATCATTCTTAACCGAATCCAGGTACCTTCTCCTTGGTCTGCCTTGACTCCTCCTACCCTCTACTGCTGAACCCATGAGTCTCTTGGGTAACCTTGCTTCTCCCATGCGTGTAACATGACCCCACCATCTAAGCCTGTTCGCCCTGACTGTTACATCTCTAGAGTTCATTCCCAGTTTTTCTTTGATTTCCTCATTGTGGACACCCTGCTGCCATTGTTCCCATCTGCTAGTATCTGCAATCATCCTAGCTACTTTCATATCCGTAACCTTAACCTTGTTGATAACGTAACCTGAATCCACCCAGCTTTCGCTCCCATACAACAAAGTTGGTCGAAAGATTGAACGGTGCCAGATAACTTAGTCTCGGGACTGACTTCCTTCTTGCAGAAGAGAGTAGATCATAGCTGAGTGCTCACTGCATTAGCTTTGCTACACCTCGCTTCCAGTTCTTTCACTATGTTGCCATCCTGTGAGAGAATATGCATCCTAAGTACTTGAAACCGTCCACCTGTTCTCACTTCGTTCCTCCTATTTGGCACTCAGTCCGTTTATATTTCTTTCCCACTGACATTACTTTCGTTTTGGAGATGCTTATCTTCATACCATAGTCCTTACATTTCTGATCTAGCTCTGAAATATTACTTTGCAAACTTTCAATCGAATCTGCCATCACAACTAGGTCATCCGCATAGGCAAGACTGCTTATTTTGTGTTTACATACCTTAATCTCACCCAGCCAGTCTATTGTTTTCAACATATGATCCATAAATAATATGAACAACAGTGGAGACAGGTTGCAGCCTTGTCTTACCCCTGAAATTACTCTGAACCATGAACTCAATTTAACGTCAACCCTAACTGCTGCCTGACTATCTATCTAAAGACCTTTAATTGCTTGCAAAAGTTTGCCTCCTATTCCATAATCTCGTAGAACAGGCAATAACTTCCTCCTAGGAACCTGGTCATATTCCTTTTCTAGATCTATAAAGCATATATACAATTCCCTGTTCCACTCATAACACTTCTCCATTATTTGCCGTAAGCTAAATATCTGGTCCTGACACCCTCTAAGAGGCCTAAACCCACACTGATTTTCATCCAATTGGTCCTCAACTAATACTCGCACTTTCCTTTCAACAATACCTGAGAAGATTTTACCCACAATGCTGATTAAAGAGATACCTCTGTAGTTGTTACAACCTTTTCTGTTTCCATGTTTATAAGATTGGTGTGATTACTGCTTTTGCCCAGTCTGATGGAACCTGTCCTGACTCCCAGGCCATTTCAATTATCCTGTGTAGCCATTTAAGACCTGACATTCCACTGTATTTGATGAGTTCCGACTTAATTTCATCCACCCCAGCTGCTTTATTGCACTGCAATCTATTGACCATTTTCTCCACTTCCTCAAATGTGATCCTATTTCCATCATCATTCCTATCCCATTGTACATCGAAATCTGAAACATTACTGATCGTATTTTCATCTACATTGAGCAACTCTTCAAAATATTCTCTCCATCTGCCCAAGGCATCCACAGGATTCACCAGCAGTTTTCCTGACCTGTCCAAAATACTTGTCATTTCCTTCTTACCTCCCTTACGAAGATTGCTAATTACACTCCAGAATGGTTTTCCAGCAGCTTGACCCAAAGTCTCCAACTGTTTCCAAAGTCTTCCCTAGATTTCTTCTTGGATGCTGCAATTATCTGTTTGGCTTTGTTTCTTTCTTCAACATAACTTTCTCTGTCTACCTGAGTTCTAGTATGTAGCCATTTTTGATACGCCTTCTTTTTCCTTTTACAGGCTCCCTTGACTGTGTCATTCCACCAAGCTGTTTGCTTCATCCTACTTTTACACACTACTGTTCCAAAACATTCTTTAGCCACTTCTAGTACTGTGTCCCTGTACCTTGTCCATTCCTTTTCCAATGACTGTAATTGAGTACATTCAACTAAATGGTACCCTTTTGAGATCGCTGTTACGTCCTTGTGCCTGATTTCCTTATCCTGAAGTTTCTCCACTCTTATCCTCCTACATATGGACCTGACCTCCTGCACTTTCGGCCTCACAATCCCAATTTCACTGCAGATTAAATAATGATCAGTGTCATCAAAGAATCCCCTGAATACACGTGTGTCCCTAACAGCCATCCTGAATTCCAGATCTGTTATTATACAGTCAATGACAGATCTGGTTCCCCTGTCTTCCCAAGTATACCGGTGAATGTTCTTATGTTTAAAAAAGGAGTTTGTGATTACTAAGCCCATACTGGCACAGAAATCCAAGAGTTGTTTCCCATTCCTGTTGGCCTCCATATCCTCTCCAAATTTACCCATAACCTTTTCGTACCCTTCTGCTCCATTTCCAATCCTGGCGTTAAAATCACCCATGAGCAGAACACTGTCCTTGTCCTTTACTCTAAGAAATACATCACTGAGCGTGTCATAAAAACTATCCATCTTATCTTGATCTGTCCCTTCACAATGCGAATATACTGACACAATCCTAATTTTTCTTGCTAGACACTGTCAAATCTATCCACATCAGTCGTTCGTTTACATACCTTATTGCAACTACGCTGGGTTCCATTTCTTTCCTGATGTAAAGCCCTACACCCCATTGTGCTATTCCTGCTTTGACTCCTGACAGGTAGACCTTGTATTCTCCCACTTCCTCTTCTTTCTCACCCCTTACCTGAATGTCACTAACAGCTAAAACGTCCAGCCCCATCTTACTTGCAGCCTCTGCCAGCTCTACCTTCTTCCCAGAGTAGCCCCCATTGATATTAATAGCTCCCCATCTCATTACCATTTGTTTGCCAAGTCGTATCTTAGGAGTCCCTGGTTTGTCAGTTAGAGGTGGGACTCCGTCACCTCCAAAGGTCCGAGGCATTTTGCTCTGATTGTTGCCAGCATCATATTTAAAGTACCAGGGAAGCAGGTTGCTAGCCTTACTTGCCCCGAGTCCCATTGGGTTTTACCCCTAACGGCTGAGGGACTAACCAGTGGATATGGTAGTCTTTGCCGTATGAGCACAAAGGTGACCACGACTCAGAATATGTCCGAGATGCCCAGCCTTATTCCAAAGTAACTGGTATCCCGACTGTCGGGACCACTTACTTGGCCACTCATACATTGCCCGTGGTTCATGAACTAGGACATGACTACAGGAACCCACACCATGAACCACCAAAAATGTTCATTGCAGAAAAATTTCCTGAATGTGCCATTTCTTCAAATCATGCTGCACAGATTTTATAAATGACATTTTGATGTAAAACCACTACAAGCTGCTAAAAGTTTTTATTGTTTCAGCAGTAAATCCATCATAGGACAGATTTTTTAAAAAATATGTCACATCACATGTCTACAATTTTAAAGTATATAAATTAAATGTTGAAACTATTTGCAGCATAATAAAAGTTTTTAGCAGCTTGTGGTGGTTTTACATCAAAGTATCTTAAGTGACACTCACCTAGTTCAATGGACACACACACAAAAATCACATGCTAACTTTATAACTGTCACGGCGTTAACATTTTAGAATCTTCTGTTCTACATATATGACAATATCACACGAGTATTTCCCAATGCAGTAACCAGTTACAATCAGCCAATGACAATCTTCAGACTGTCAATAAATAAAAAGAGGTGACAAAACATTATAGAATCCATACAATGCATGAAGTAATTATCTATGTCATGACAGAAAACAATAAACCAGACTTTTGCAATCAATTTTTCTATGAACTGAGTTCTCCAGGCACGACTAGTGACCTGCCTTCACTCACAGATTTACTCCTACCTTCCAAATTTCACAGAAGTGATAGTCCCACAATGCATACAGGAGAATTTCTGCAAAATTTAATAGCTAAAACTGTTACGTGAGAAAATTTTCTGTAGCTCTCTCTGTACGAGAAAGTAGGAGGATGTGCGTGGCATTTGATCTAATTACTAATATCTAGTACGGACAGAAAGAGAGACAACACATAATATGAATAACATGTTGGGACCAACTTATAGGTTAAAATTGCATACTAATTTATCTGATGATAAAACATACATTGAAAGAAAGTATATAAAAGCTAGTAAAGTAATCCTATGAAATGCTAAAAAGACTTTCTTGTTGTGCTTGAATTTACACGTCTGTAGTTATAAGAAACCTATCTACAGTAGAATGTCTTTTGATGTGCCGTTCTTAAGCAGTATCAGCTTCTCACACTAACGTATTAACTCTCCTTCCTCCTCCCCCCCCCCCCCCCCCCCAAAAAAAAAAATTTGTTTTTAATATCTTGTTTATTTAAAGAGATTTTCCAAATACTTTACCTTAAAAATAGTTCAGTTGCTGCAAGGACCAAGCCGTAAGCCATTATCTTCAGACCAAAGCATCTACAAAGCACACGTGTTAAACTTGGACATCTATTTGCTTGTTTGGCTCTTTTCAGCTCATCCTCCCATATCCTGGAAGTTTTAAGATTAAGATTTTTACTGATATAAATTTGAGAGTATTTGGTTCATGATGGGTCACATTCCACTGTATACCTTTCAATCCTATCTCCAAGAAGATCAGATCTGTGCTCCTTAAGAGGAACAAATAAATCTTCTATTTCCAGATCTCTTTTGTAGCCTTTCTTGAATGTATCAAGTATCCACCTGCAAAGAAAGTGATTCATAATATAATGCCATTAGCATGAAGTCGAAAACAGTAGACCTATTTAGTTCCGAAAGTTGTCTACATCTTTGGATAACTATTGATATTGTGTGTTTTAAATTATTAACAGTATCTTGATATCCATCTGACAACAACTGAAAATTTTGAAAATTTGAGTACAAATTTTCAGTGTCAATGTTGTCACCTATATGCTGAATAGAAAGAAAGTTACCCATCAAGGCTGATATGTACCCAACCATATGTTTTATTCCTGTGACCAAAGAACCTTTGTACATAAGTGCTCCATACACAGGAGTAAATTAAGTGACACAGAGATCTGGATTGGGTCAGATGGCATGCTTGGATGACCTAATGGTAAGGCAATTATTTGCTGCATGCAGCAAATCCTTATTCCCTGGCAGAAATTTTCAGCTATCACTTTATATGTACATCAATGCAGTTACTATGTTAAGTAATGATTCTCATGTAAATTTTTGAGTCTTGTGTTTTATATAATTATGCTGCCTTCTTTTCCCAGTTTGAAATGTTTGCGTCAGAATTGTGCAAAACAACAACGGACTTGTTCATGCACCTTATAGCTGTACACAGTAAAAGTGGCTGATCTAGCTGGCTACAATACTTACCAATATGTTAAGGCTGAAAGTGGATTAGCTGATGCTCGTGGGTTAGGAGGCTTCTCATGTTTCTTACCGGCATCCATTTTATTACTTCAGCTGCATTCTGGAACAAGAAAAGTGATCTTTTTAGGAGGAAGTACCAAGTCCCACTGAACATCACAGGAAGTTGTGTGTCAGTTTACAATGAATACAAATTACAGAAATAAATCACTTTTTGCTCTGCAAAATTTCTGGAAATTCATTACACAATAACAACTCAATAAAATAGTTTCAACCTGATGCTCTTCATGAGTATGAAAATTGAAGCAGATAGTATTCCAGAGAAAATTACTGAAGTATGTTTGAACAATGCAGTTAGCAATAACAGCTGCATTGAAACAGGCACACCTCTTGTGAAAAGTAAAAATATTATTGAATGCAAGATAGAGAAAGTTACACTTACCACAGAGCAACAAAGATGGTTGGGGAAACATGCACCTTCAGAACCGTAGGTTCCTTTATTTGCCACCATGGATCAGGAGATGAGGTGAGTGAGTGAGTGAGTGAGTGAGTTATCTAAAATAAATGGTTTGAACTTTTAAGATGGTTAAAATGTTTGCTGTGATGGACACACAACAATAACTCTCCATTTCAAATTGTGTAATGCATGTCCACTTAATTAGGCAACTGATGCATAATTTCAAATCCCCATATCCATATCCCTTGTCTTAACAGCTGTGACTTACACCATGGGTTCCATTTTTCATTTTTTTTGTTTTGTTTTGTCATCAGTCTACTGACTGGTTTGATGCGGCCCGCCACGAATTCCTTTCCTGTGCTAACCTCTTCATCTCAGAGCAGAGTAGCACTTGCAACCTACGTCCTCAATTATTTGCTTGACGTATTCCAATCTCTGTCTTCTTCTACAGTTTTTGCCCTCTACAGCTCCCTCTAGTACCATGGAAGTCATTCCCTCATGTCTTAGCAGATGTCCTGTCATCCTGTCCCTTCTCCTTATCAGCGTTTTCCACATATTCCTTTCCTCTCAGATTCTGCGTAGAGCCTCCTCATTCCTTACTTTATCAGTCCACCTAATTTTCAACATTCGTCTATAGCACCACATCTCAATGCTCAGATTCTCTTCAGTTCCGGTTTTCCCACAGTCCATGTTTCACTACCATACAATGCTGTACTCCAGACGTACATCCTCAGAAATTTCTTCCTCAAATTAAGGCCGGTATTTGATATTAGTAGACTTCTCTTGGCCAGAAAAGCCATTTTTGCCATAGCGAGTCTGCTTTTGATGTCCTCCTTGCTCCATCCATCATTGGTTATTTTACTGCCTAGGTAGCAGAATTCCTTAACTTTACTGACTTCGTGACCATCAATCCTGATGTTAAGTTTCTCGCTGTTCTCATTTCTACTACTTCTCATTACCTTCGTCTTTCTCCGATTTACTCTCAAACCATACTGTGTACTCATTAGACTGTTCATTCCGTTCAGCAGATCATTTAATTCTTCTTCACTTTCACTCAGGATAGCAATGTCATCAGCGAATCATATCATTGATATCCTTTCGCCTTGTATTTTAATTCCACTCCTGAACCTTTCTTTTATTTCCATCATTGCTTCCTCGATGTACAGATTGAAGAGTAGGGGCGAAAGGCTACAGCCTTTTCTTACACCCTTCTTAATACGAGCACTTCGTTCTTGATCGTCCACTCTTATTATTCCCTCTTGGTTGTTGTACATATTGTATATGACCCGTCTCTCCCTATAGCTTACCCCTACTTTTTTCAGAATCACGAACAGCTTGCACCATTTTATATTGTCGAACACTTTTTCCAGGTAGACAAATCCTATGAAAGTGTCTTTATTTTTCTTTAGCCTTGCTTCCATTATTAGCCGTAACGTCAGAATTGCCCCTCTCGTCCCTTTACTTTTCCTAAAGCCAAACTGATCCCCACCTAGCGCATTCTCAATTTTCTTTCCCATTCTTCTGTATATTATTCTTGTAAGCAGCTTCAATGCATGAGCTGTTAAGCTGATTGTGCGATAATTCTCGCACTTGTCAGCTCTTGCCGTCTTCGGAATTGTGTGGATGAAGCTTTTCCGAAAGCTTATGGGTTCCATAAGCCACTAAAAATCTTAGAGCGACATTACAGACCACCCAACTACTCCTCCCTGAAGAATAGAATGAACAACAATACATCATTAAACAAAATAGTGGTTATTTATATCCAAAAAGTTGATATTCGAGCATTGTTCTCCATCCTTAATGCAACATATTAGGTTCCAAACACGATTTAAGCTAACTGCTTCATGCTCGTCTGACAGCTGTATTATATCAAGTATTCAGCAGATCCACACACTGAATAAGGGGAACGGTGCCAGCTGTGTCCTGTATGGTATGCAAAGCTTCTCTTCTTGTGAACTTTGTTTCAGGTGCCGCTGCAGGAATCGTAGTAACTCCTAAGCAACCAGTTGGTCACCAGCTTCATGCAAAGAAAAATACGACTGTCTGAGGTGCCTGCTAATTTCTCCCACACGGCACATTGTAAGCAACTGAACTCAGCAGTTCTAATCTCCGTCTGACCTTAGGTTTCCTGAAATTACCTAAGTTAAATGTCATAATATTTTCTATGAAAATGGCTTACCCGATTTCCTTAATGATATAACCAATTTCCTTCCTCATCCTTCTCCAACATTAAATGTTTTCTATTCCTTCCTCAGTACGTATAGCTTGCTTCATTGGGTCTTTCTTCCCATGAGCATTATTTGGCTACTTCAAGCTATTTGAATCATCAGACGCACTTCCGAAAAAAGGTGAGATCAATTTTGGCTGTGTTGGTATAGGTTAAAGGAACAATTTATTTGTACCACTAAATGCTGCTATTCGGTGCCAGTGTGGAAAGTGCGTCAATCAGAACCAACATGGTCTTGTACAGTTCCATAGTTGCTTTACAACTGCAAGCCCATACCTTGTAGTGGTCTTCAGTCCAGAGACTGGTTTGATGCAGCTCTCCATGCTACTCTACCCTGTGCAAGCCTCTTCATCCCCGAGTAACACAACAACATATTCCCTCATTATTGCTTCAGTTAACCCAATGCTAAGGTGTCCTGTCATACCTTCAAGTGAGCAGCAGTAGCATAAAATAACATGCATGCTAGGTGAGAAAAAATGTTCGATCCGTGCAAGAAAATAACCCAGATTCCTAGTTAGCGACAGAATTCCACAATGAGGCAGTTGTATACGAGATAAATAGCAATTTAATAAGCAGTTGGCTGTGACATGATGCAAATACGCTTTTTAATGCTTCGACTGTGTCACTGTGAAGGGGGACTTTCACGGGGCATGAGTGTGATATAATGAAAGTTTATTTTATTATTTATTTTTTAAATAAACAGTGATTTAGATGGTATAATTAAGTCTATTTTATCGTTGTTTAATGAAAACTAAGATTAAACTGCGATTTTGCTCATTCTTGTTTACCTTGGAAATATGAAGACAGTTATTCTTTAAATGTGTACAAAGTGCGCCGCGCGGACGGTCATGTTACAAAAATCAGCGCGATCGTTTTAAGCGTTTACAACAAAAACGGAAGTGAAAGGGAGAATGGAAAAAAATAAAAGCCTATCTGAGCCCTTCCCCACAACACGAAGTAAGTTGAAGTGGTAATACACAAGATGAATCAGAACTCTACAGATAAACTTTCTGATGATTGTGAGGATCGAAGCAAAAAGAATTTTTTTTGTAAACTTGGGCTCTAAAATGCATGCCTACTAGCTATGGGCACTTTTTTATCTTCGCTATTGCGAAGAACACTTATACTGAACAAGTGCTCGTAGCTCTTTAAGGTATGCATTTTCGAGACCATGTTTACCGGACTCTTTTCTTGTTTCGGTTCATACTATCTCCTCCCCAAATGGAAAACACACAGCTTGCAGAAGAAGACACTTGTTTCATTCAAAGATGAAAAAGTGCACATAGCTCTTACAGTACGCATTTTAGAGCCCATGTTTACTGGACTTTTTCCTTGTTTAGGTCCATATTACCGTCTTTAAAAGTTTGTTGGTGGAGTTCCGGTGCACCGTCTATTTTACTGATGTTACTTTTTTGCCACAGTGTTCGCGGCTAATGCTGGCCTACCGATGCTCGTAAAATGCTGCGAACACACACAATAGAAGAGATCTATTGCTTTGTCGCTACAGATCAAAGAAACAGTTTCTTTGCACCACTAAATGCCGCTAGTCAGTTCCATTGTTTGTTTGGGCTCTTGTAGTGGTGTGTGTGTAGCTGTATGTTGCGTTGCATTTCGAAAACCGGAGTGGACCAAAAAAGAAAGTATTCGAACTTATAATACTCTATCCGGCAGAAGAGTGCCTCGGAAATGTACGTTGTCAGTTATAAAAATACTAAAATGAAGCAGAACTCCACAGAAAATCGCTGCGGTGCTGGATGATATTCAGGAACCAAACGAAATAAGGAACACAATCGATAAAGGAAAACAAGATTATGCTTTCTTGCATTTATTTGTATTCTGTGCTGTAATGTACTGTATAACAATGTTTAACTGTATTTTACCGTGCTACAACTCCTGATGAGCTTACTAAGTAATTTGCAAAATCATCAAGAATTTCTTTGTGTTTGAAGTTGTCTATCATCTTTTGCATATTGGAAGAAAGATGTAATAGGAAAATCGATATCGTAAACACTACAATCCTATTCAAGAGGAAAACGTAACACTACAATGCTATTCACTTTTTACTCCATTTCGAAGCGTGGTGGATGAAGAACCGCATATTGTCTTGAGCAAAGCAGACAGTTTCGTGTTGCAGCTGAATATCCATTTATTAGATTACCTCGACAAGAAATGTCGCGCACAAATGTGAAACCGCAAAGAAAAGAATGGATTTATATTTTCAGCAAAACTATTCACTTGCTCACACATTTTCAAGTTCTGTAGGCAAATCTGACAAATTGTAGATACTAAGAATGTGCCCATCCATCAAACTTCAAGAAATTCCTCTCGCCAGACGAAAGTATTGGTATAATAATGAGTTCGTTGTAGAAGGAAATGCCAATGTAAGAAACTCAGCTCAGTAATTTTGTAACCTTTATGAGACTTTTAAAAAGGTCACTGCATAATAAGCCAACAATGTATGCATTTCATGAAAAGGCCTATACCGGTGTTTATTATTCGCGCAAAGTTGGCACTCGACACGCTGGCTGATGGTGGGAGCCACTGTTAAAATGGGAAATGCCTTTATAGTCGCTCCCATCAGCCACCGCGCCGAATGTCAACTTTGCGCGTATAATAAATAGCAAAGAATGTTTAATATATGCAGAGAGAGAGAGAGAGAGAGAGAGAGAGAGAGAATGTTTTTGTTGGGCCACTTTTTTCGCTTAGTGATAGATGGCGCTATAATAGTCACAAACATATAAGTACGTGGTATCACGTAACATTCCGCCAGTGCGGACGGTATTTGCTTCGTTATACGATATCCGTGTTAAAATGGACCGTTTACCAGTTGCGGAAAAGGTCGATATCGTGTTGATGTATGGCTATTGCGATCAAAATGCCCAACGGGCGTGTGCTACGTATGCTGCTCGGTATGCTGGACGACATCATCCAAGTATCCGAACCGTTCGTCGGATAGTTACGTTATTTAACTCTTTCAGACCTGGTGGTCACAATTGTGTATATAAAGTTTGTTCACTAATAGTTTGCTGACAAATGTCAGGTACATCCAAACCCACTGTACACATTTGTGTATGTTTCTTTTAGCCATGCTCCAACAGCTGTTGCTCTCTTGTGAGCAGTCTGTGAACCACATAGTAAAATATACTGTCTGGCGTTGTCTCTCTGTGGGAAGCCATTACTCGTTGACTTTATTGCTATAATAGTCACATTGTGGGTTTTGTTTATGAATGTTTTGTGCGGTTTTCTTCTTTTGGAAACATTAGACATTCTTTCAGTGGAATTTTCAGCAATTTCATTCAGTTCATATTTGTGTTATTATCAGGTAAGAATAATGTACACATTTGTGTACAACAGGTCCTTAATGGTGTAAAATAGGAAAAATAACCTAAAATGTGCCTCGGCTATATTTGCATGGCTATGATAGTTATGTGTGGTAATTTTTCCATTAATTTTAGTACCAGCAGCAAGGAGGAGAATAAGTGACCTGTTTATATGATTTTATTTTATATTATATTGCTGGCTTTTGACTTACAAATATGGATAAGGAATATCTTTCTGTGGAGAAATATTGGGACTTCATTATGACATAATTGAAAATGGTGGCGTTTCTGACATCAGTTTGATTGGAAATGAGGATGACAGTGTTCCACTTATTGAAAGGCAAGCTCCACAAATAGTAAAACGTGTTGGAGCAAATAAAGTGGGCGTGACTGATGTGTGTAGACACACCATATCTGAAGATGAAGATGGAGAGGTGGTGGATGCTGAAATGAACTTTTTATGCAATGAAAACAACCCAGAATTGAATAACCTGTGTGACAACATAATGGTGACACCTAAAGAATCCATAAAAATGGAAACGAAAGCCTCTAAGTACCATTGCATAAACATACAAAGCTCCAAATTTTGAAGAATCTCTCTTGTGTTCTCCAATGCAATACTTCAAAATATATATACCAGATGATTTGTTCACTAGCATGGCAGCACATACTCATATTTATGCATTACAACGAGGCAACTCCTCCTTCAAGCAGACAACTCCTCAAGCACTAGAGATGCAATTTGGTATGCATATATTGACTGGCACCTTGAAATTTCTCAGATTATGAATGTATTGGGATACAAGCCTGAAGGGAAATGTGTTTTGGGAAATCATGTCACTAGACAGATTTGTAGAATTATGAACAAATTTACATTTGGTGAACGATCTGGAAAAGCCACCTGAAAATAAATATAAATTTTACAAAGTCAGGCCAATTTACTCAGCCATTCGAAAATGCTGCAGTGAACTTCCTATAGAAGAGAATGTTTGTGTCAGTGAAGGAATTATTCCTTTCACTGGGAAGTTTTCTGCAAAGCAGTATGTCAAGGGGAAACCAATTCCATGGGGAATCAAAGTCTTCATGTGAAAAGAGTGGAATAGTATATGATTAGCTTTTGTATCAAGGTGCTACAACGGAACTAAATACCGCACATACTGTAAAAGATTTGGATTAGGTCCTGCTGTTGGTTTAGAATTTTTTGTTCCATTCTCAGAAGGTGCAGGTCATAAATTATACTTTGACAACTTCTTTTCACATTATCATCTGTTTCAAGTTCTGAAATCTCAAGGCATCAATGCAGCAGGTACTGTCCGTCAAAACAGATTCGGAAAGAACTTGCCATTTTCAGATGATAAAACAATAATGAAGCAAACCAGAGGTTACTGAGAAGAAATCACTAGTGTTGATGACATTACCATGTGTAAGTGGTTGGACTATAGGTCAGTTGTATTGTGTCCAAACTTTGTTGGTAAAGACTCAGTGGATGTTGAGTGTTGGGACAAAAAACACTATAAATATGTGAAAGTAGAAAGACCTGAAATATTGAGAAGATATCATGCAGTCGATGGTGTGGAACTATTTGAATCGGTAATTGTAAAAACAACACATGTCCACTTTTTGGTAAAAATTAGATAAGAGGTGCGCTAGAAAAAAACCGGACTGATGCTGGAAAAAACATTTATTTACAATTATTTACAATTTCATGTTATCTCCTTCAATGTACTCTCCTCCTCGGTCTCTGCACCGCTTCATACGAATTTTCCACTGTTCATAGCAATGCTGCAGATCATTTTCGGCAAGTCCATACATTACTTCCGTCGCTTTTTCTTTTACTGCTTCAACAGTCTCAAATCTAGTTCCTTTCAAAGCTGACTTGACTTTAGGGAAAAAAAAGTCACAGGGGGCCAAATCAGGTGAGTAGGGTGGATGATCTAAGATGGGAATGTTGTGTTTTGCCAAAAACGTCTTCGCTGACAACGCACTGTGAGCTGGGGCATTGTCTTGGTGAAGGATCCATGACTTTTTTCTCCACAAATCGTTCCGTTTTCTCCGTACTCGCTCACGTAGGATAGCCACGACGCTAATGTAGTAATGCTGATTCACTGTTGGTCCCTCTGGTACCCAATCAATGTGCACAATCCCTTTGATGTCAAAAAAAAAACAATCATCATTGCCTTGAATTTCGATTTTGACATTCGTGCTTTTTTTTGTCGTGGAGAACCAGGAGTTTTCCAATGCATCGATTGGCGTTTAGTTTCGGGATCGTAAGTAAAAAACCACGATTCATCGCAAGTAATAACATTTTGTAAGAAGGTGGGATCACTTTCAATGTTTTCCAGGATGTCAGAACAAATCATTCTTCGGCGTTCCTTCTGTTCAATTGTGAGACACTTTGGAACCATTTTTGAACACACTTTGTTCATGTTGAAACTTGCATGAAGAATCTGCCTAACACTTTCCTTGTCAACTCCTGTTAACTCAGACACTGCTCTGATTGTTAAACGGCGATCTTGTCGAACAAGTTGACCGATTTTTTCAATGTTTGCATCAGTTTTTGCTGACAATGGTCTGCCAGTGCGAGTGTCATCACTGGTGTCTACGCGGCCATCTTTAAATCGTTTAAACCACTCAAACACTTGTGTTCGCGATAAACAATCATCGCTGTACACTTGTTGTAACATTACAAACGTTTCACTTGCAGATTTTCCTAGTTTGAAACAAAATTTGATGTTAACACGCTGTTCTTTCTGTACACTCAACATTTTCCGACGCACAGACGAAACGTCAACTACTTAAAACAGACGCCACGGGCAGACTGAGTGCAGGAGGCAGATGAAACTCGAGCAGTAGGCGGAGCGAGAGTCACGTGACAGGCCACGCGACTTTCAGCCTTATTGCATTCGTTTTATTGTTTCACCAGTACTAGTCCGGTTTTTTTCTAGCCACACCTCGTATATGCAGATAAGCCTTCAGGATACTTAGATGCAGCATCTATGCAAAAATCACACTTGTCCTACACAATTTAATGCTTTTACAGGCATACAGTTTTTCGTGTTCTTTGCAGTAACAACATGAGTCCAGGACTTACGTTATTATTGCAAGAAATGGCAGATGGCAGCACCAAACGATCATACTCTGATCTTTTACCATGTAGTGAATAGAATGCAGGCCAGATGGCAGCATATCTGACGCCTGTGGTCTTATTACCTGTGTGCATTGTTGTAACAGCTGCGTATACATTGCCGTTTAGTTTTGTTTATAGAACACGTTTCTTTGGATTATCTATGCACAATGTCGAAGAAGAGAGGTGCGCAACCGGAACTATATAAAAGTAATGTCATAAAAGCTGCCAGAACGAAGGGAATTGGTTACGTCAATCACAGTGGAAGAGAAATTAATGCTGTAAAAATAGGACCTGACTGTGGGTGAGTTCAAAGGCTATGTGAATTAATCTCGCTGTCCGTGTATTTTTTACTTCTTAGAGGTTCCCATCTGTTCTAAGTTTTATGGTACGTAAATATCATATGGATAATTTACTCTATCAATAAAAAATAACTGATTTTACGTAAATAATTTTTTTGCAACTCTCTTACAATTCCTGACATTGGTATTCATGTATTAATATGTTTCAGATGTAAGAAACTGTGTTTCAAGAGGATCTCTGAACATGAACAGATAGATGATATATTCACTACATTTCACGATTTTGAGAGTAAGAACACACAAGATGGTTACCTTGCAGGACTGATCGGAAAAGAAGACGTGGTACGCAGAAGACCCCCGGAAAAGTGATGGCCAGCCTAAGCCAAGAGCACTAAATTATCGATATCACGTGGTAACTGGAGATGCTGGGCGGGTCGAAGTGTGCAAAAAGGCATTTTGTAGCCTTTTTGGCATTACAAATGAACGTGTGCGACGAATTTGTAACTGTGTGAAAAATAATGTTCGCCCATTTGACACTAGAGGATGTACTGCTTCAACCAATGCAACACCACAGGAAGTCCTATCGATAATTGAGGAGCATATCAAAACATTTCCTACGAAAATCTCACATTATTCAAGCAAAGAAATGTATTACTTAAATCCTGAATTATCTGTAAAAAGTATGTACGAACTGTTCATGAAGTTATATCCTCATACCAGAGTGTCATATGGAACTTATTTAAGGATTTTCAATGAGCGTTTTAACTTACGCTTTGGGCGGCCGCAAATCGATACTTGCTGCTCTTGTGAGTCACTTTCAGTGAAGATTAAGAGTCTATCATTGAACGATACTGCAAAGCGTGTGGCTGTAGCGGAACTCATGGTACATAAAAGAAGAAGCAAAAAATTCTATTTAAAGATGGATGCTGTTAAGAAGAAGTGTGCAGAAAATGAACATGTGGTAGCATTGTGTTTCGATTATATGCAAAATCTGCAGTTGCCTAAGCTCTCAGTACAGGAAGCTCTTTATTTACGGCAAATTAACATTAATGCATTCTGTATTACAGACCTAAAGAGCAACAAATCCAAGGTATATGTGTACCACGAAGGTACTGCCCACAAAGGACCTAACGAAGTATGCTCGTTTTTGGTTGATTACATCAACACAGATATACCTGATAGTGTTACCGAATTACACCTGTTCTAGGATGGGTGCCCTGCGCAAAATAAGAGCAACACAGTGGTTAGCGTAATGAACTGCCTTGTAAGTTCTGGCAGATTCAAAGATGTATTCCAGTATTTTCCTGTGTGTGGCCATTCATTTTTACCATGAGATCGTACATTTGCTTCCATAAAGCGGGTGATAAGAAGAAAAGACAGAATACAGAGCGATTTAAAAATGTGTATTTAATGAAAGAAACATAATATAACCTTCTGTTGGCTGTTCCCTCAGCTCGAACAAGAAGCACAACAATTCATATTTCAGCAGGATGGAGCGCCACCACATTGGCACTTATCTGTCCGTAACTACCTGAACGTCAACTACCCGAGGCGATGGATCGGCCGCCAGGCAGCCCGTGACAGAGCACTTCATCACTGGCCTCCAAGAAGCCCTGATCTTACCCCCTGCGATTTTTTCTTATGGGGGTATGTTAAGGATATGGTGTTTCGCCCACCTCTCCCAGCCACCATTGATGATTTGAAACGAGAAATAACAGCAGCTATCCAAACTGTTACGCCTGATATGCTACAGAGAGTGTGGAACGAGTTGGAGTATCGGGTTGATATTGCTCGAGTGTCTGGAGGGGGCCATATTGAACATCTCTGAACTTGTTTTTGAGTGAAAAAAAAAACCTTTTTAAATACTCTTTGTAATGATGTATAACAGAAGGTTATATTATGTTTCTTTCATTAAATACACATTTTTAAAGTTGTGGTATTCTTTTTGAATCACCCTGTATATTCTTTTTATGAGTATGTTCAATGTATGGTGACATCATCCAAAAAAAAACAAAATATTAATGTAAAGCTTGTTACCTCTGAAGAGATTTTGGGTTACAAAAAATGGTGGCCCAAATTTTATAAGCGATCCTGTTTGTCTGACGACAGTTATGGGACGAATGTGGACAAAAGCAGTAAAGTGAAATTCACAGTGTCCTCATTTATGAGCTTCCATCACAGTGAAATGCTTCCAGGTAAAGCTGACTGTTACTATCATATTGATGGTCTCGTAAAACACCGCTTTTCATTGTGACATTCATTACAGACAGAACCAAAGTTGCCTGCAGGAATTGCATATAATAACAAAGTTGCAATCGATGTCAAAAAATTGAAAGATGTGGGACAATTAATGCAATATATTCCTGATGAGCACAAAGCCTTTTATCTGGAATTGACTGAGTGGCCTTCTGTGGACACTCCTGAAGATGATTCATAATACATTTTCGGTATAAAATAACCTGTATAGTGTAGTGTTAATCCTTCATTGTCCCGTTAAGTGAAATAAGAAATTTAATTCCTAATGTCACGATTTACATCGTCATATCTTTAGTCTTTCCATACAGTGTGCATACATTAACAATATTTTTCAGTTTCTCTGTAAAACAATATTAGACAATGTACAAGTAATATTGTATATTAAATTTATACGATAAAGTAATTTTTGATAACATAAACAAATGTTGATATTAAAATGTCAGTCCAAAATGTTCATCCTGCAACAACAACATAAGTCCGTACAATTAAAAAAATCGTTCATGCAAAGTTATTACATTTAAAGTACTTTGTTTTATTGTTAAAGCTTAGCTAACATACACAGTCAATATTAAAATTAATGGATTTATCCTTCTGTCCAATATTTAGCCTGTATACAGTTTTTTGCTTCTCCTGAAAAATTTACTTTTTTGGACTAATGTTGTTTTTACAATTACTGATTCATCTGATCAAGTGATAAGCTACTACAGAGTTTTCATCACATCTCAAAAATGGCCTTTCCGTATGATTTTTCATGCTGTTGACTTTGCCATCGTGCAGAGATGGTTGGCATACAGAGGAGATGCAGACAACCTATCTATCCCAAAGAAGAAGCAAATGAACCTTCTTTCCTTTCGTATCAGAGTAGCAGATGGATTGATACTGTGCCAGAAGAAAGTGACTGAAAAGAAGAGGGGGCGTTCCGACGTGGTCCCAACTAAATACGGCAATCTTCCTTACAGCGCCAAACGCCCGGTGACTGATCAGAACTGTTTTCAGATAGCCTTTCGAAAAATGGAGTGTTGCCCATCTCCATTCACGGTGCAATGGAGTAACGCATTAACATTAAATGCTGTCATAAAATTGTGCCCGAGATAAACGAGATGGAGCAAGTCTATGATGCACAAGCCGTAGCAGAAAATTTATTTGTAAGTGGCTTAAATACTTTGTGGTCAAAAACGAAACCGTCGATAATGGGCCATTTTCAGATCGCCCGTCAACAATGATGGGTATCATAAAGCAAACTTATCAGATGCTCCCACAAAGTTGGCGCCTATGCCAGAAAGTTGTTTGGGGAATTGAGGAATGGCAAATTCAATGATAAACACTTTGGATAAGCGGCAGATCTGGCCTCGATATGAACAACACATTAACTATCGCTCACTAGGCTAAAAAGTTGGAAACGACTGGAGATTCCTCATTCGCATGACCAAATTAATCTTTTCTACAAACCGTCACCACACGGGTTGGCTTAGATGCTACTGGCTCTATTCGGAACAGGGTAAATAACGATCATCAATCGCAGTGCACAGCTGTCTTCATAAAATATTTATTTTATTTTACACGTCTAGTACCGTAGCACCAAATTGAGGAGCAAATCTCAAAGGTCATGTAACGTGTCATTACATGAAATTACAACATAAAAGTAATAACATATGAAATAAAATGTTTATGAAACCAAAAAAGGACGTGCCATAAGTTTAAGTACACGCAATCAGTAATGTAACTTAGGAATCAGTTTAATTTTTCAAGGAACTCCTCGACAAAACAGAAGGAGTGACCCATGAGGAAACTCTTCAGTTTCGATCTGAAAGCGCATGTATAACTGCTAGATTTCTAAATTCTTGTGCTAGTTTGTTGAAAGTGGATGCAGCAGTATACTGCACATCTTTCTGCAAAAGAGTCAAGGAAGTGGGATCCAAATGCAGATTGGATTTCTGGCTACTGAGTGAAAGCTGCTAATTCCTGGGAATAAGCTGATATTGTTAACAAGAAACATCAAATTTCTGTGAATATCACTTCGATAGCCTCAAGAACAGGCCACCTATGACAGTTTCAACCATCTTTATAAGCCTTATCAAAATGGTTTATATGGCAGTGGACTCAATGACTTCAGTTTGTACCTTCTGTTTGGCTTATTTGATGTCAACATTCAACTAGCTACTTGAATACGTTTCCGCTAAGAAATAAATTGGATTTAAGAAGATGGATTAAGTTGGCCTCATATAAAATCGCTAACCTGTACATATGCTTCTCGCTGATTTCGTATCACGAAAAAGTCGATAACTGACGTAAAATGAATTCGTCTGACTAACAGTAATATGAAGTACATAAATCGTCAGAAACACTTTCTTAACCTTCATGGATCTTTGCACAGTTCACATTGCCTAGTTCTGAACGCTTTGGTGATCCTAGCAGCAGAAGTATAGCGAGTGCTACTGTCGCAGATAACTGCCAACACGTCACGGCTGTGAGTTTTAATCCAAATTTCCTCCAAACTCCACCTTAGAAGAATTAATATCTGCTGGTATCAGGTTTTTGTCGATATCTCCAGTAAAAATGGGGCAATATGCTGCGAGGCATTTGGGCTGATAACCATTAATTAGCTACACGTCCGTCACAACTGCCCGTCAAATGTCTAGCTGCCGTCCGACGTAGGATGTTCGCTCTACAGCCAACTAAGTATGAACCCTCGTTACAGGCACTACATTACGGCCTGAGAGGGAGCTTGTGTACCAGAAGGCCGGTCTTATGGGCAGTTTGTAGAAAAACGTGGATGGCAGAGGAAAAATGACCACGCCTAGTGTGCATTGTGGGATTCGACCTCTGGCTTACTGACTTACTGACTTCGGGTGTTTATTCACTACATGACTGTGGACACACGATCATCTGCAACAGAACTGTCATCTTAGACGCAACATCGTTAACCCTTGCCATTTAAAAAAAGAAAAATGCAAGCAAAGGAATCATATCCTATTATAACATCAGTACACTTAACTGCATGTTAGCAGACATTCCATGGTTTGATAACGATAGTTTTTCCTATGATAGCTTTGCTGTTTATCACTTTTACGTTTTGATGCCACATGCCAAGCAGTATCCACAACAGTTGAACATGCAAAAACAAATAATGATGTCATCGAATTAAGAGGGAAAATAATAATATTTCACTGTGCGAAGTTGAATGAGAGACAACAAACTAAAGCTGAAAGAAGCCCTCAGAATTATCATGAGTACTATAAAGATTTATTGACATAGGAAAGGAACAACTATGTTGCAAGGAAACTCAAGGCTTCACAGAACGTTCCTGCTTGTATCTGGGCAGTAATAAACATCTTTACAACATGCAAAGACAAATTCTGAATGGACTTATTAACCATCAACATGAAGGACCAAATTTAAAATGCAAGCATATTCAATGAGAAACCTACATATAATTTTAAAGGAAATCCGTCTGGGCATAGCATATATCTAGTCTCTAAAACTGCAAGGGAACGATGATCATCATCATTAGCCCTTTAAAATCCTCCTCTTCTGCAGAGAATGATTGCCTCAATATTAACGTAGTAAAAGTTCGTATACAAAATGTCTCCTCACGTCTGCCTGTAGCAGCAAACAATATGTCACAATTAGGCACCTTCCCAAAGAGATTAAAAAGAGCACAGGTAGCACCGATCTTTAAAAAAGGTGACACAGAAAACTGAAAATTACAGACCAATTTCAACACTTGCTGTCTTCTCCAAAATAGTTGAAAAGTCATCTATAACAGAATTATAACGTTTCTCAAGCAACACAGTTTAATGTATTAAAATCAAAATGTATTACTTAAATGTAAATCAACTGGCATAGCAATTGCTCAGTTAACTGACGAGGTAATAAGTGGTATCAAGAACGAGAAACATGTTGTAGGTATCTACTCAGATCTTGAGAAACGTTTTATTGTGTGAACATTACTGTCCTATTAAACAAGCTATGGCACTTCGGCAGAAGAGGTACTGCTTATAAATATCAATTCAATTCCTACTTGAGTAACTAAAATCAGTTTGTACTCCAAGTGGTGTTCACGAATCTAAAATTACTAATGAGAAACATTGTGAGCCACAGAGCTCAGTCCTGAGATGTCTTGTGTTTTTCGTATATTCAATACTGCTCTCCAAGCTTCACAGTAGTTCTCTATGCAGGTGATGCATTCATCAATTACAAAAAGGAATCATTTAATGAACTAGTGATCTAGTCCAATAACGTGGCAAATAAAATTGTTAAGCACTGAAATGAAGAACACGTAAATGTCAGCACCAGTTTCATGGAGACTTACAGCAGTAGACAGAATGATGAAATTAAACTGTACATAGGAAGCAGTCTGAAATGAGATGTGCAAGTTTACATTTTAGCATGTAATATATGCAAGTATACATTTGCAATCAACACGATTAGCAAGTTTTGCAAAGATACTGTTGTCGTAAAGAGTGCATACAATGCTTCGTTTTCCACACATCTGAACTACGGAACATAATCTCGGGGAGCAACAACCGAAGAAAATCTCAAACCATCAGAACAGGTATAAAAGACTCATTTCTGGAGCTAAGTACACTAACAAAAAAATAAACGATGCACCGCAAAGGAATTCACCGACTGACTCGGAAATCGGTAGATGCGATGTGGACATGTACAGAGAAATAGTTTCAAGCCCAGAAAAATTAGACGAGCCTCGCAAACTGAGCAAGTGTGTAAGGCGTTGGTCCACCTCTGGCCCGTATGCAAGCAGTTACGCCGTTTGGCACTGACAGTTGTTGGGTGTCCTCCTGAGGGTTATCGCGCCACGTTCTGTCCGATTGGCGAGTTAGATAGTCAGAATCCCAAGCTGGTTGGAGAGCCCTGCCCATGATTTTCCATACATTCTCAGTTACAGAGAGATTCGGCTACCTTGTGAATCCGTAGATTTTTCCTGCGTCACATGTTTATGCTCTTCACGCATTTGCTGCCGGATATGATCATATTCACTGCACGCTATTTCGGCGAGACATCTGCCCGCCATCTTCAGGTGCGATCGCCAGTACACAAAAAAAATGAGCGTATGGCATTGTTGGCCGGGAGGCCCCGACCGGGGAAGTTCGGCCGCCAAGTGCAAGTCTCATTTCAGTCGACGCCACATTGGGCGACCTGTGTGAAATGATGAAAAGGACAACACAACACCCAGTCCACGAAAGGAGAAAATCTCCAACCCGGCCGGGAATCGAACCCGGGCCCGCTTGCTTGGCCGAACACGTTACCGCCCAACTAAGCAGGCGGACGCTGAGTACACAATCACGCCGGACCACTTCCGGCGTGACTGTACTCAGCAATTGGCACCTGAAGATGGCGGCCAGATGGATCGCCGAAACATCGTGCAGTGAAGACGATCATATCCAGCAGCATACCCGTGAAGAGCATAAAAATTAGGCTACCTTGCTGCCCAAGGTAGGGTTTGACAAACACGAAGACGAACAGTAAAACTCTCGGCGTGTGCGGGCGGGCATTATCTTGCTGAAATGTAATGCCCAGAAGGGCTTGCCATGAAAGGCAACAAAACAGGGTGTAGAATATTGTTGACATAATAAGATGCTGCAAGCGTTTTGGTATGAAAAGAAGAGGAACCTCAGATTATAATTTCTGGTTTCGGGCCGTATGGAGGGCGTGCGTCCATCAAGCTGGCATCCCACCGCTGTCCGTAGCGTCTCCAGACTCGTCTTCGCCGGTAATGGGGTTCAGTTCGAAACGGGACTCCTTACTGAAGACAATTCTACTCCAGTCAATGAGGCTGAAGACTTGCCTGGAGACGCACCAGACAGCGGTCGGATACCACCCTGACTGTCGCCTGCCATACGGCCCGAAAACAGGCATGGTGGTATGTGGCGCCATTTCTTTTCATAACAGGACCCCTTGGTTGTCATACACGTTATTGTGATCGTTTCTCAGCTTTAGTTACTAATAATAACTTGATACCAGTGCCTATGAGTTTAATTTGTACACCACAGCACTGAAGATGCTTACTGTGTGAATGAAAATCGATTTTGCTATTTATAAACCATCAATATTATGGCCAACGCTGACCTTCCTTTTAATTTCACATATATGGTCGTCGTACACACAGCACTCCATGGAGTCGCCAATCAATATATATTTGTTGACTCATCCAGGAACGTATATTCTCTGGTCTTCAATAGTAAACCACACACTGACACAGAAAGTGTCTCTGCGGCGTCTGTCACTAGAGTTGTTTGAGTATCCACGTGACGCTCTCACGCTTACTAAATGAACCTGTAGCGAAACGTGCTGCTCTTCTTTGGGTCTCCTATTTCCTCTACCAGCCCTACTTGGTACGGATCCCATATTGAGAATCAATATTCAAGTAATGGTCGAACGAGGGTTTTGTAAGCCACCTATATTGCTGACGGACTACGTTTCCTAAAGGTTCTCCCTATGAACTTCTGTCTAGCATCTGCCTTCCCTGCTATCAGTTTCATGTAGTCGTTCCACTGCAAATGCCTTCGTACACATACTCTTAGACATCACTCCAATTTTGTATTGTACGATAAAGGGTCTTTATGGTTTTCGCAATAAGTTGCGTTTGTTTATGGTGAGGGTTAGTCGCCATTCCCTTCACCAAGCGTCGATCCTCTGAAGGCTTCATATATTTTGCTACAATTTTGTAGCCCCGCACATTCCCTCTAGACAACTGCATCATCCGCGAAAAGCCCCGTGTAACTTCTGGCCTCATCTACTAGGTCATTTATATGCATTGTGAAAAGTAATGATCCTATGAAACACCCATGGTGTACGCGTGCAGTTACTTTTATATCCGAAGAACTCTCTCCCTTGAGAATTACATGCTGTGTTCTGCCTGCTTCACAAAGCTGGTCTGACATTCCGTATGATATTATTTCATCAAGCAGCAGTGCGGAGAAGTACATTCGCCTTCTAGCCGAGGAGTTTGCAGTAATAAAAGTAACAAGGCTAAAAACATAATGATTATAAGCTGGACCGACAATAATCTAAACAAAGCGAGAGAAATAATCAGGTCAACAGGCGGGTGTGGTCCGGTCAGTGTCCCCCGGCGCTCTGCTGCGGTGGGAGCCGTAACTGTCACAGCAGTCCTAGCCGCCATCCGTTATACTGAAAGTGCTGAGGAGGGGAGCAGCACCCACTATTCATCGGAGCAAGTGGAAGAGGGACGAACAAGACAGCTGGCAAATGAGATAGGGTCTAGGGTGGTCCTGACCCAGCACGCGGCGGAAGACTGCCCAATCGCAACCAACATGCCCCCGAACCGAGAGTAGTTTAAAACGTTGCAAATGAGAATAAAACCCACTTTCACGGAGAAATAAAGGCCAAGGATTCGGGACTTCAACATCGAAAGCAAGAAGCTCGTTACATAAAGTAGTTTATAGGTTAATATCGTAGCATCGATGTGGAGGGGACATTGGGTAGTGGGTTCCTTCCGGGATGAACGGGAAAAGGTGTGCCACGCGTCTCTGACAGAGCGAAGTTTGTTAGAGGGTGCAGTAAACATCTCAGACCCTTTATTTGCAGGCCGTCAAAGAGAATGTTGGGCAAGCAATGGCTTCTCTAGCCAAACGGGCAACCAGTTGCGTATTGCTACCCCACGATTTTTGTCGCCTCAGCGTATAGAACCTTGGCATTACTTATTTATGCTTTAAAAACCTAGTCAGTATTGTTACAATATTCTGACCTCACTCCCGTTAAATGCTTCGAGTGCGATATGAAGGACTGAGCAGCCACGAGGATTCAGCCTGTTGTGAATGGAACGACGGGACGGCGGGTAGAGTGCAGTGGTGAGGCCTCCGGCTGGGCTGGGCTATCCGTCGTGTCCACAGTCACACAGGATGGGCCTGTGCAGGGCGCCGCCCAGGCGCGTCTGCCTGCCATACGTACAAATCAATAGACAGCGCCGGCGACGCCCCTTCCGACACACACACACACACACACACACACACACACACACACACACACACACACACACACACACACACACACGTCGTAGGCGGTGCCCTAATCTCACACTGTGCACAAGGGTCGACAGGGCACTTTCACGTTAGCCTACCAACATTAGTATTAATAATAAAGGGACTGGCCAGGGCATCAGATCATGACTCTATTGAATTATGATAAATACACTCCTGGAAATTGAAATAAGAACACCGTGAATTCATTGTCCCAGGAAGGGGAAACTTTATTGACACATTCCTGGGGTCAGATACATCACATGATCAAACTGACAGAACCACAGGCACATAGACACAGGCAACAGAGCATGCACAATGTCGGCACTAGTACAGTGTATATCCACCTTTCGCAGCAATGCAGGCTGCTATTCTCCCATGGAGACGATCGTAGAGATGCTGGATGTAGTCCTGTGGAACGGCTTGCCATGCCATTTCCACCTGGCGCCTCAGTTGGACCAGCGTTCGTGCTGGACGTGCAGACCGCGTGAGACGACGCTTCATCCAGTCCCAAACATGCTCAATGGGGGACAGATCCGGAGATCTTGCTGGCCAGGGTAGTTGACTTACACCTTCTAGAGCACGTTGGGTGGCACGGGATACATGCGGACGTGCATTGTCCTGTTGGAACAGCAAGTTCCCTTGCCGGTCTAGGAATGGTAGAACGATGGGTTCGATGACGGTTTGGATGTACCGTGCACTATTCAGTGTCCCCTCGACGATCACCAGTGGTGTACGGCCAGTGTAGGAGATCGCTCCCCACACCATGATGCCGGGTGTTGGCCCTGTGTGCCTCGGTCGTATGGAGTCCTGATTGTGGCGCTCACCTGCACGGCGCCAAACACGCATACGAGCATCATTGGCACCAAGGCAGAAGCGACTCTCATCGCTGAAGACGACACGTCTCCATTCGTCCCTCCATTCACGCCTGTCGCGACACCACTGGAGGCGGGCTGCACGATGTTGGGGCGTGAGCGGAAGACGGCCTAACGGTGTGCGGGACCGTAGCCCAGCTTCATGGAGACGGTTGCGAATGGTCCTCGCTGATACCCCAGGAGCAACAGTGTCCCTAATTTGCTGGGAAGTGGCGGTGCGGTCCCCTACGGCACTGCGTAGGATCCTACGGTCTTGGTGTGCATCCGTGCGTCGCTGCGGTCCGGTCCCAGGTCGACGGGCACGTGCACCTTCCGCCGACCACTGGCGACAACATCGATGTACTGTGGAGACCTCACGCCCCACGTGTTGAGCAATTCGGCGGTACGTCCACCCGGCCTCCCGCATGCCCACTATACGCCCTCGCTCAAAGTCCGTCAACTGCACATACGGTTCACGTCCACGCTGTCGCGGCATGCTACCAGTGTTAAAGACTGCGATGGAGCTCCGTATGCCACGGCAAACTGGCTGACAATGACGGCGGCGGTGCACAAATGCTGCGCAACTAGCGCCATTCGACGGCCAACACCGCGGTTCCTGGTGTGTCCGCTGTGCCGCGCGTGTGATCATTGCTTGTACAGCCCTCTCGCAGTGTCCGGAGCAAGTATGGTGGGTCTGACACACCGGTGTCAATGTGTTCTTTTTTCCATTTCCAGGAGTGTATGAGGAACTCTCGAGCATTATTCCCTTCATGTCTGCATTGATTGAGCCACTAACTTAAAGCGTTGGTGAAAAGTATCGGAAGTTGAGGATTGTGCAATGTAAAGTCTGCAGATGGCCGTAGCTCGCCGGGGCGCCGTGGGCGGCAGGTAGTGCTCACCGGAAACTCGGGACAATACGGAGCTTTTGGGGATAGCCCGGCATCCGGAGCCACCTGTGCTGGGCAACACGTGGCGAAGACGGTAATTTCGTTTGCCTAGGGGCGTTATGACCTACTCGATCATTGGGAAGATCTCAGCGGAGGTATTTCGGCGACGAAAGAGCGTTCGACATTGGCCGAAACTGAGTATTCTTCCACCGCGTTTTCGTACGCGTGGGAGACGAGAGAATTGTGGAAGGACTTCGCCTTCAGCCATAGAGCGGTACGGACTTGTAGACGGCGTCTTGGCCATCGTCTTCGATGGGAGATATACGGTCTGTATCGCAGCATTGCACCATTGCGTGTTCCGTGCAGAGTTCTGCGGTTAGAGCTCTTCGTGTGCTCAGAAGCGAGATTTTCACCAACGCCTAACCACTTCCAACAACTTACCTAATATTCTCGATCTAGAAGTTATCCTTGCGAGACGCCGAGTATTTATCAACGCAGCTGCCGGTAACAGGGGCGCGTAATTGCAAATTGTTAATGTGCCATTCTCAGGAGTGTGTGGGTGGACAAAGATTCACAATTGTTTTTTTTTGTAAATTTTGTCAGTTGTGGGGAGTATCAAATTAAAATGCCAATATTTCGATCGAATTATCGACTTCATTGTAGCTAGCATTTACCCTGTCCCAGTAAGCTTTACATGTATTCTAGTCACTGCACAGCTTGCCCAGACGGGAAGGAAAGAAGGTTTGCAGTCTTCTAGGTCAGCGACGGACTGATAAGGTTACATGACGTAATCTGTAAACAATACCTACCACTACACCTATACTCTGCAAACTACAGTGAAGTGCATGGCTTAGGGTAGTTCCCCAATGTACCAGTTATTTAATTTTTTTTTTTCCAGTGTTGTTCACACATGGAACATTATTGTTTTAACGCCTCTATGCGCTCTGTAGTTTAAACTTTTTTGGTGATCTCTGTGGTAGCAGTAGGTAGGGGAATTGTAATATATACCTAGATGCGACATTTAAAGTTGGTTTTAGAAACTTTGGAAGTAGGTTTTCACGAGGTAGTTCGCGTCTACACTGTCCCGTCACATTACTGCGACCGCCTGTCAGAAGCCTGAATAACTACCTTTCGCAGCGCGGAACATGCAGGGGTAAGTTAATGAGGTTTTGGAAAGTACCGTCAGGGAAGTGGAGCCATGCCGAAGTCACGCCGTGGTCAACTGCGATAGGTTTCCCGGTTGAGGATCCACAGCGCGAACAGTCCCGTCATGGCGGCCACACAGATTCTCGAATGAACTTACATCCGGGGTGTACGCTTAACATCCTGGTGCTCTCAACAAGCACATATACTACAAGCTGTGAGATACTGCATTGTACTGTTGGTAGACATCACCGACCCGGGGAGAGGAAAAAAAAACTACGTATTGGGGAGGACTGATCCCAAAGATTTTTTGTTATGGTTTTTAGGGCGCAAAACTGCTACGGTCATTAGCGCCCGGTCTGTGGCTTAGGGGAAAAATGGAAATCAGCAATGGGAGTGAAACTCAAAAGAGGGGAAACTAAAAAACGGAAAGAAAGCTTAGAAAACCACTATAGAAGGAGGGGTTGTTTTCCCCAAAAAG